>NC_083720.1:48310497-49560497 GCF_028564815.1 Eubalaena glacialis
TCACATAAAAAGAAAGTATTCTTACTAATATCACTTAGAATGAATTCTATATTACAGGCACTTACAGAGATGTAAGCCCTTGGCAGACAAGCACCAGGATTGTCAGATTAGCAAACAAAAATATAGGACACCCAGTTAAACTTGCATTTCATATAACCCACAAAATTTTTAGTACAAGCAAGTCTCACATATTGCGTGGGACATACTTATATTGGAAAAAAATGTTGTTTATCTGATATTTAACTGGACATCTCTATTTTATCTGGCAGGCTTCACAGGTACTCTCTGGTATGTGCTATCTTTAATGGCTTTAAAAAACTGCAATTGTAGCAGCACGTACGTGAACCCAACTAAATGTCCTTTTAATGACCATATTTAATTATCTGATTAGTGGAGTTATAATTTAAAGATGGTAAATAAGGATGAAGTCTCAAATGTGTTTACTAAAAAGTTAGTAAGTCTAGTTTGGAAAGAGGATGACACTAAGTAATGACTCTGGGAATTGTGCTGGAAAAATTTATGATAGTCACATAGCGCTTTGTATTCCATTTGATGTATTAGATGGGATTACTGCCATACATGGAAAAGAGAAATATGCCTCTTGGATATTTTGGTAGCTAAGATGATAGAGTGAACTTGCTCAGGGAAGTGTGGGAGTCGAGGAAGAAGCTTAGGGTTGGAGTTCATCAGAATAGCAATTACCCAAGTGGGTCAATTTTTTTTAAGAAAATAGATTTTGATAATTGAAGTCCAGGAGGAAACCACCTGGTTTATCCGAAATGACCTTCAAAATGCAAATACCCAAGTGATTTATGTCATTTTTAAACTCTGTGTCTCCAATTAATGGCTACTCTCTGGATTATTTGGGAAAAAACAGCTGGTTCTTATAATTATTATCATTATGGGATTTGAATTAATGTAAATAAGACACTCTATTCTTTTAAACATTTCTTATGCACCTTCATAAACAACCTGCTGCCCCCCTCCCCAGCTATCACATCACTACCCCCTTTTAATCATAGGCTCAGTCTCTATAACTCTAAAAAGAGTCCAGCCAGAGAGCCAGTCACCTGGATATTCTGTCTACAGAATTCCAGATGTCATTAAAAACAAACAAACAAACAAACAAACAATCTGGGTCTTTGATCATGATCAAGCCAGTTGTATCTTTTTTCATTGAGAACACTTGGCCTTGTATAGATGAAGAAATAAATTCACAATACCAAAAGGTGCCTAAAAAGATTATCTGAAGAATCCCTTGCTTCTAAACAGGTTAATGCTAAACCAGGGTTTCTAAATAGCAGTATTCATAAGATTTTGGACCAGATAATTCTTTGTTGGGGGGAGGGCTGTCTTGTTCAATGTGTAGCAGCAACCCTGGCCTCTACCCATTAGATGCCCAAAGGCCCTCACCTCCCAGTCATGACGACCTAAAAACTCTCCAGACACTGCCAAATGTCCCTTGGGGAGGTCAGTTGAGAAACACTGACCTAAATTATCCAATATTGATAGTTTTATTCTGTACCAACTAGCATGGGGGGTGGCAGTAAAAGCTGAATTTAGTCTAGGAAAGGTAACAGAGTGACACGGATGGGAATGGGATAAGGTAGCGGAGAGAAGGAGGATGAGAGCAGTAGACTGGTAATAGCCATCGCTGTTTCATTCATTCACGCATGCATTCATGGATTCAGCATTCTTCATCCATTTATTTGTTCATTCAACAAATGTGTATTGAGGGCTTACTAAGTAGAAGAGCTGGGGATTCAGTAGGAAAGCAAATACAAATTCTCTGCTCTGAAGGAACTTATATTCAAATGGAATGTAGGGGACAATGAATAAGAAGGTCACTAATGTATCAGGTGTTAACAAGTGATCAGAAGAGGATGTTCGTCTGGGTCCGGTTAGGAAAACAGAAAACACACCAGCAGTTTTAACAGCGAAAATGTCATACAGAGAATGGGTTGACAGAGTATAGGAGAACAACAAAGGCTATAAAAATGAAGAGAGGACACTGAGGTCACATAGAGATAGAACTTTAGGAAGCTGCTGCTACCCCCAGGGCTGGGGGAGCAAAGGGAACAGGATGGAGTGACTAGAACCTGGAAATTAGAAAAGATGTCAGTGGAGGTGGGATCCAGGCCACTAGCACCAGGCTGCTAGCTGCTGTTGGTGCCTAAGGGGCTGGGATTAAGTCTGGGGGGAGCTGGGGGTGACTGGCTCACTGGGGACAGTATCTCTGAGGGATGTTGTAAGGCAGCTTCTGAAAATATGGAAGCAGTCTGTTCACTGAAACCAGCTGCTGAGCTGGCCTGACACTGACATGAACAGCAAACCAACCAAAAGGGGCGAGTCTCTTCTTTACCTCTGCTGCTGTCTAGCGCCCTCTATTGGCAGACTTTAACAGGGAGCCAGGGGGCGCAGGGAAAAGGTAGCCCGCAGAGATCCAGATCCAGCATCACACAGGAGGGTATGGAAGGGAAGTTTGAAGTTGAGTCAGAGCCACGGAACCCGCGTAGGAAGGCTATTATTTTACATAGGAGGTCCTTGGAGCCTACTCAACCCCGCTTCAGAGAATGCCTTGTACATGGAGGTGCTTCAGAAGAATCATTCACTGTGCTATGTGAACTTCTCCAAGTCAGAGGCAGCCTGTTACCTATCTCAACACAAAATGTTTATGAAGTGAATGAATGAATGAATAGAATGATGCTTTTAATATAATGCTATTGTTATTTTTCTGAATTACTTCATTTAATCTCAGACTCAAATTTTAAATTGTTATGTTTAAAATTGAACACAAATGTCCTGGAAATTAAGGAACTATAGCTGAAATATTACTTGTCCACACCAGATAAGATTGTAGCATTAGCAACTTTTTCAGCTTGTGTTCTTCTGATTACCAGCCCTGTGTGTGTGTGTGTGTGTGTGTGTGTGTGTGTACTTGTGCCCAATTCAATCTAATTCAGAAAATATTAACTAGGCACCCACTAAGTGCAAATCTCTGTGTCAGATGCTACATGGGACCTGAAACAATTAAACCAGTCCCTAAAGGACTCAGAGTATTGATTTCTATGTGTGCCATCTGGCGCTTATCACTATTTTTAAGAGGTCTTTTCTTTGATTTATTGAGGTCCCTTGAATCCTATTCTTTTCTGTTTTTAAAGATATTAACAATGCACGTCTGCCCCCACCGCACTTCAGCTTGCAGCTTCGTCTCTTTTATGAACAGAATAAAATAGATTTCCTCCCAGAAGTAACCCTTTGGTAGTAATTGTCTAAAGAGAGAAATTAACTCTTCAGACTCCCAGGGCACCATTACTAAATGTTCTGTAAAACTCCTTCCTAATTACTACCTGGAGAGAGACTTGGCATCTGGAGAACAGCACCCAATGTGTATATACTTATATCCTTCATCGTGACCTCAAAGAAGGCCATGAGTTCATCACTCTGAAGAGAAGGGAGCCTCAGAAATGCTTATTCATAAATAAAAATAGGATGGGTCTGTGCCCTGGAGGATTATAGTCCCCTAACATATTTTGAAAGTTTGACTCCTCAGATAACCTGAGTATTTGTTACCAAATTGGTCAACCAAACCTGTGCCAGGGTCCTAGCCCAGCCCAAGACCCCCTGTCTCGGCCAGGGAGGTTCTTTTTCCAACTTACGCAGCCAATAAGGAAACCGATACTGAGACTGGAACAGCATGCGCTTTATTCAATGGCCAAAGAATGGAGGAGCTGGAACCTAGTTTGCAAATCAACTTCTCAACCCAATATGAGAGGAGACAGCAAATATATAGGAGGGTAGAAGTAAAAGGGAGAGATTTGGAAAGAATGGGAAGAATATTCATGAGTTACTGAGTACTGGGGCATGGTTTGGACCTGGAATAGTTGCAACTCTCCTTTTCAGTCCTAGTATGGGCTGTACCGGTTGTTGTCATGGCAATTGTCAACTGTCCTGGTGCTGGTGGGTGTGTCATTTAGCATATGCTAATGTATTACAATGAGTGTATAATGAGGCTCAATATCTACTGGAAGTGGAATCTCCTGCCATCTTGGGCCCAGCTGGTTCTAACATGTTCTTGTTTTTTTCTCTTTGCAGCTTCCTCCTGAAACTTAGCTAAGAGTAGTTGGTTTCTATTTGAGGGAGGCACATGGGTTTGATTCTGGAGCAACAACCTTGGTAATAGATTGACTCCAGCACTGAAAGGAAACAGGAAGAAGGCTGAAGGGCTGGGGGCTGCCCTGATTAGGGCCATTATGCTAACTTTGGTTGTTAAAGGTGATCTTCCTTAGCCTGTCTCCAAAAATACTGATAAATACTTCAGATGCTGTTAAATTTAACCTCATTTATTGCCTCTTTCCCTTTGGAGAAGCACTCTATCGAACATTAATACTTTCTTCCCCTGTTGCTTCAACATATTTTTAAGGCCCAAAAATACCTTGCTCAACATTTGTGATTTTTAATATTCCCTAGTCTAGGCTTTCAGGGAGGAAGGCCTACAAGGTTCTTTGGATTGCTTCATTATTGATATTCTCCGAATCTTCACCATTCATCTTATCAAAGATCTTGGAGCATTTTAAATTCAGAATTTTGCCTCTGAAAGGGTCTTAAAAACTAGTAGGTAGTATTATTCATGTCTCACTTGATTTCTAATCTTAGCTCTACTTTGTAATCAGACCATCACTGAAAGAACATTATAAACCACACTGAATGATTTATACAGGCTAGACAACTCTAGTGGTAAATAGAATCCAAAGGGACGAGCAGTGATACAATTCAAATACTGGGCCTCCAAGAAAATTTCTTACAGGGACCTTTTTTCTTTACTTTCAGGTTAAATTCTCCGGAGAAAGAATCTTTTCTAACATTTGCAAGCCCTACTAGTGTTCTTGGGTGCAGGAATGATGAAAAGGCAAATGGTCTATTATGTGTGGTCAAAAACAGTTTTTCAAAGCTGCTCAGCAGATGTAATATGTTACAGTCATTTCCCTCCACTTCTTATTTGGTCAAGATAAGCACTCCCAGTCAATGCTGATTGCATTTAGCCAGACCATATTTTTTGTCCACCTTTCAGTGCAGATCCTATTTCCTGCTTTTAACCATACAGATATATGACAATAAAGAAAATAATTTTGCCAGCAATTGAATTACAATATGTGTTTGGTTCTCCATTAATAAACCTCTATCTTGTTCAACATTTTCAGTAAATAGCCTTTATATTTGTCCTCTCTTCAGTTTGCCAGCTGACAATAGAAAACATTAACTGGGGTTGAAGGCTATGAAGGCAAAAAAATGAGAGAGAGAAAGAGAGAGATGGTTAGTCAGCACCATCTAGTGTCTAAAACTTAAAATTTAATCAGAGTTTTTGGATCTTCCTTTCCCTGCAGCATACTAGAGAAATGAATAAATGCTGGTGGTATTTTATCTAGTATTTTATTTTATTTTTTAAATTTAAAAAATTTTTAAATTTTATTTAATTTACTTTTTTATACAGCAGGTTCTTATTAGTTATCCATTTTATACATATTAGTGTATATATGTCAATTCCAATCTCCCAATTCATTCCACCACCACCCCCCCTTATCTAGTATTTTAAAATATTTTGATTCTTTAAAAAACTTGAATAACAGTTCTAATGTATAATAAACACATTAAATTTAAATTTATTTTAACTCCACTATTCATAGCTCAACCATAGCAAGTCAGGTAAGATTGTCTACATGGAGCAAACAATAAAACCAAGAATTATCAATTATCTGGTTATCTTCTCAGGGAAGACAGCTATTCAAGAAAGTTTCATCCTAAACATATTTGACATTAATTAGAAAATATATAGACATCACTGATGAAGCTAACTTGGTTATTTGTCTTCACTCTGTTCTTTGAACTTAGTCAATTTATTCCAGCACTGATCTCTTTCTTTAAACCAATGTGGGATCTAGGGACCAAATTCGACCAGTGCCTCTTAACACACAGCAAGTATTTTTGAGATTGTGGAGTTGAGAGCTAGAGATTTGGATCACAGAGTAACTATTTTATACAGCTTTGGTAATGCTTTTCAAGGCTGCTCTGTTGGACAACGAGAAATTACTCCACAGCATGGAGAAATCTATTGTATTATTCTCCAAAGAGACAGAACCCACAGGATGTGTTAATATATAGAAATATTTATTTTAAGAACTTGGCTGACGCAGTTTTGGAGACTAGCAAGATTAAAATCTGCTGGGTGGACCAGCAGGCTGGAGACCAGGAGAGAGCCATGTTGCAGTTCAAGTCCAAAGACTGTTGACCACAGAATTTCCTCTTGCTCAGAGGAGGTCATTCTTCTATTCTACTGGGGCCTTCGACTGATTGGACGAGGCACACCCACATTATAGAGAGCAATCTGCTTTACTCAAAGTCCACTAATATAAATGTTAATCTCATCCAAAATCATCTTTACAGAAACATCTGGAATACTAGTTGACCATATACATAGATACTGTGGCCCAGCCAAGTTGAGAGACAAGATGAACCATCGCATCAGGTGAAGTGTGCAGAGGGAAAAATAAAGAATAAGGGAGAATTTGGAAAAGTTTTAAAACCTGCTTATTATTCACGTCAATCAAATGATTGCTTTCAGTCAGAGGTTCTAAACAGCATCTTTATTTGGCACCAACACTTCAGGCACATTGGATCTGTGACGTCATGTTGCCCAAGTAGCAGAATGACCTACAAGGCAGCCTGGACCAGTTGCAGAGCCTTCTCTTGTTCTGGACCCCACTCAAAACTCGCAGCTTTTCAGTTCACTCAGTAAATGGTTTAGAGTAACACATGCAAATGACAAATAAGTTGCCTTCAAAATGCAAAGAGGCCCAGTAGGCATTGTGCCTATTTTGGGGTTGTAAGAGGGGTTAGATACAACTTACCCTTCACCTTAGAAGGAATATCTCGACATGTCCCATGCTACTGAATCCCTGGAAATTTCACAGACGTGGAGGCACGTGCATTTTATTTAGGTTAATTTCCCACACTCTGACAAGCAAATGCCTTCCCAATAAGCTTAAAGTAGTTGCTACTTTTTGTTCATTAGGTCCAATCAGTATAATAATATCAATGTAATAGATCAGTGTGATACCTTGTAGAAGGGAAAGGTGATCAAGGTTCTTGCAGAATAAATTATGACAGAGGGCTGGAGAGTTGATATATCCCTGGCATACGACAGTGAAGGTGTATTGCTGACTTGGCCAGCTGAAAGCAAACTGCTTCTGGTGGGCCTATGGACAGATGTGGAGAAAAGAGCATTTGCCAGATCAAAAGCTGCAAACCCGGGGATGTGTTTATGTCCTCAAGCAATGAAACTATTTCTGGTCTAGCAACTACAATAAGACAATAGGAATCACCACCTGGTTAAGTATATGATAACCCACTTTCTCCAAGATCCATCTGTTTTCCGCATAGGCCACATAGGTGAATTGAATGAGGATGTGGTGAGAACCATCACCGCTACATAATTTAAGTCCTCGATGGTGGCATTAATCTCTGCCATTCCTCCAGGAATGTGGTACTGATTGTGCTTTACTAGTTTCCTAGGTAGAGGCTGTTCTAGTGGCTTCCACTTGGCCTTTTCTACTATAATAGCCCTCTCTCCACAGGTCAGAGAATGAGTGTGGAAATTCTGGCCGTGTCTGAGTGTGTCTATTCTAATCATGCATTCTGGGATTGGAGAAATAACCAATAATGGTTTGGGAGGTTCATTGGGGCCACAGTGGGCAGATCCGAGCTAAAACTCCATTGATCACCTGACCTCTATAAGCCCCTACTCTCACCAGGTGGAACACAGTGACATTTGGCTTTCCTGGAATCAATTCAGTTCAGAGCCAGCATCCAGTAGTCTTTGAGAAGTATGATTATTTCTTTTTCCCCAGTGACTTTTACAGTCACCCTGGTAAAAGGCCATAGGTCTCTTTGGGAGAAGACTTGGAGAGTGACTAACAGTTTAGATTTTTGCAAGAGGATTCATCCACCCTTTCATTCAAGGGGTTCTGCGTCGGTAAACTTCCTCAAGCTTGGGAATTTGTCGAGGGGCTGTTACTCTCTCGGTACTGGTGATTCAAGTTAAGTTTCTGTTCACTTGACCTATAAACACTTCCACTTATACAGAGCTGTAAGAATTGAACTGCCCATCTGTGTTCTGCTAGGGACACCATCATCAATAGCCAGTGCCATAGGTCTCTGTGAGTCAGACTATTCTCATTACTGCTTTGACTCTAATGTCCACATGGCAACCACACCCGCCTTATCTTTGGTGATTAAATGTGGACACATAGTCTCTGCCACCCTGAGATCCATTTTATCCCCATTATATTTAGGGACCCAACTTTAGTGGCAGCAGTTTCCACTCTAATTTCTGACCTACAAAGAGTGACCACAGAACTCTTCAAGGATGCTGGGCTCTGCTCACAAATTTATTTCTCTAATTTATGGTGAAAACTACCTTCCACTTGGCCTAGTGGCTTCCACCAGCCTCCTAAGGCTGGGTGAGCAGGTCTCACATGGTAAATTCACTCTAATGTTCCAATATCCCTAAGCCTTTGGATACTTTCTGCTACAGTACAACAAGGCCGTTCTGGCATTTCAACTGCATCTACTGTAGGCCACCTTTTGGCTCATGTTTCAACCAACCAACCAAATAGAGCCTTTTCTGGCCCCTCAAACTACAACCAGATTCAAGAAATAGCCCTACAGTTAAGTGAGCAGTGTTTTAATTTTCTTTCCCAATGAAACTATTCGTTAGTTAATCCAACAATTATTTATTGGGTAGTGAAATGTGCACTTTGATCATACAGTCTGCTTTTAGGAAGAAACAGCAAAATTTATTCTGTGCCTTCTGTGTGTTTTGTCTGGATAATAACATTTTTATATCACATAATATTTTCACTCAAGAGCCTGTTGTCTTTTGTGCATTCTTTTTTCATGATCTGTAATCTATTTCAATAAAAGGCTTACTTTTGAAAAGTTTAGAGTTCTTAATTATTATTTGCTGCTGTGTTGATTTTAAATGTTATCACTCTGATCCAAGCCTACAATCATTTTTTATATTTACATTCTTATAAATTTTATTCGCATCTTGCCTCTTTTGACAATTCTTTTAAAAATCTCCTTTGCTGAATTCAGGTCCCACAGACAAAATATAACTGTTAGTATGTCTTCTATACCTAAACTATTTGGGGGTTTTCTTGACAGCTCTGGGCAACACCAAGTGTTTGCTTTCTCATGTTAGTAAGGAAGATACAAGAAAAAAGTTAGCATCTCCAGATTTTTAATTAGGTCAACACCAGAGTACAAAAAACATTAACAAAACAAAAAGAGAGTCTCAACTCCTTCTGGGTTAATTATACACATGTAATTCCAAAATGTTGTCAATATAAACATATTTCAGCAATTGTGTTACTCTCAGTCTGCAAAGAAGCCAACTTAAGTTCATATGTGCAAAGACTGGCATACTTGTCAACAAATTGATATGTTTTTTCCAAAAGAAATATTTTGTCTCCAGGTTTAATATAACTTCAGCAGAAGACAGTCATACACACATTATAGGATGAATTAGAGGGCTCTGAGGATTCTTCTATGCTCTTGTATTAGCTTGGTAGGACTGCCATAACAAGCTCGGTAGCTCAAAGCAATAGGAATTTATTGTCTTATGGCTCTGGAGGCTATAAGTGTGAAATCAAGGTGTCAGCAGGGTGGGTCTTTCTGAGGCCTTGAGGGAGAATCTGTGCCATGCCTCTCTCCTAGCTTCTAGTGGTTTGCTAGAAATCTTTGGTGTTTCTTGGCTTCTGCTGAATCACCCAGTCTCTGCCTTCATCTTCACATGGTGTTCTCCTTGTGTGTATATCCGTGTCCGAATTTCCTCTTTTTATAAGGACACCAGACATACTGGATTAGGGGCCCACCTTACTCCAGTCTGACCTCCTTTTAAATAATTACATCTTCAACAACGCTATTTCCAAATACGATCACATTCTGAGGTACTGGGGGTTAGTATTTCAACATATAAATTTTGACGGGATAAAATTCAACCCATAACAGCCTGAATGTTCATAATATGTTCTTACCCTCAGTGTAATATTTGACTAAATCACTATAAAATTATTATGCATTGTACCTCAGTGAAGATTTCCATTCTCCTTCACTCCAGTGTTGTGGGTTTTATAATACTTTAACAGGAAACACTTTTTTTTTTTTTTTTAAATTATTGATTGATTTATTTATTTTTGGCTGTGTTGGGTCTTCGTTTCTGTGCGAGGGCTTTCTCTAGTTGTGGCAAGCGGGGGCCACTCTTCATCGCGGTGCGCGGGCCTCTCACCATCGCGGCCTCTCTTGTTGCGGAGCACAGGCTCCAGACGCGCAGGCTCAGTAGTTGTGGCGCACGGGCCCAGTTGCTCTGCGGCATGTGGGATCTTCCCAGACCAGGGCTCGAACCCGTGTCCCCTGCATTGGCAGGCAGATTCTCAACCACTGCGCCACCAGGGAAGCCCAGGAAACACTTTTAATTATCAAGAGGCAGTTTCTGCTTCTCCCTCACCCGTACCTAAATCAGTGCTTTTTAAGCTGTAAAGTACATTTCCTCATCTGGGGAATCTTGGTGAAATGCAAAGTCTGATTCAGTAGACCTGGGGTGGGGCCTGAGATTCTTTATTGCTAACAAGTGCCTAGATGATGATGATGATGATGATGATGATGATCTGAGAACCACACCATGAGTAGCAAGAACATAAAGATACCTCCACAAGCCACGGATCAGAAATTAAGTCAAAAGTCCAAAACAAACAAACAAAACAATTGCCTCAGCAAAAGACTGTACCAGATAGCCTTAACCATTGATGTTATAGAGGACGAAGTGGTGTGAACAGGTTTTCCATTATAACCTGACATCATCACCATGGACACCTGTCAGAGGGTAGAGAAAGCTAAAGTCAGGGCTTTCCATTTCTTTTAGCCCTGTTGCAAATGATTTTATGAAAGAAGAATCATTAACCCAAGATCAGCAGAGCAAGAATTAATTACCTAGGACTTAATGAACTGATTTAATTGTGGTTAATTTTCTACTTTCTAATAGACATATGAGAAACCCATTCCTTTCCTGTCTATCTCTAGCCTTCAATTTAATAGGCTATATTTGAACTAAGTGGGATGAAAAACTCTTTACATGGTATATTTTTCTGACTTGCACCTCGGAACAAAAAATATCCTATAAAAGATCCCAAAATGGGTTATAAACTAATATAATAAAAATGTTTCTGCAAAAATAATATCTTCAGCTATAGTATTTTATGCTTATTGCCTCAGGAAGGCGGATGTCATCATAAAAAGAAACTGACAAAAGTCAAATTTTTGGCTTTGAAGTTTCCAAAACCAAGTTCAATGACCAGTCATTATTTGGAAGATTTGGAAGAATAAGTCATAATTCAGAGTCAAGGTCCAGATCTGAGTGCAAAGAGACAGTGTCTTTTGATTCATATTTCGCTTGTGAATTTTTCTTAACTACCTGTATTTAGTCACCAAGCATTTTAAAGAAAATATCAGCGGTATTATTGGCTTGTCTTAATTACTTTAAAGAAACTCTGTTCCTTTTTGTACAAATTACAGACCAACTGATCATCCCCAATCATTACTTGCCCTCCCCACCCTCCGTATGGTCCCAAATGCAACCCACAGGGCATGGGGGCTTTGCTGATGCCAGGCCACACAGATCAGCTTTCCAGAGTATACAGCAGGGTGGAGAAGGGTATAGAGTAAATCTGTAGGGACACAGGGGAGATACATATGGCACATTCTGTCTTTTTATGTTACTTGCCATATTGCTGAACACATAGGTCAGCCTTCCTCCCCTTCTCCCTCTCTCTCTCCAAGAAAAGAATCTTGAAAAATTAAACCTTGGAACCAGAACAGAATTAGGAGACAGAAGCTCACTACCAGCTCTCTGTTTCTCACACACTGCACGCTCTCCCTGGAGCGCCTCATCTACTCCTATAGCCTCACTTACTGTGTATATGAGACAGGCTGGGACCTGGCGCCTGGGACCCTTTGCTGCAGTGCTTGCACCTGGACAAACGTCTCCTCCAGCAACAAAATACAAAGAAACTGTAAGGGACTAAAAATAACTGCACGTATGTGCAGTTGGGGCAAATTATGGACAACAAGATACAAAAAGACCAAAAACCCACACAGCACCAACCAGGGGGGGATGGGCAGACCACCTAAACCACCCCTGCCCCTAACAGACCCACCCCTTACCTTCACCCTGTGTAAGGAACAAGTTCACTCCCCTCAGGGAGTGAGCAAGGGAAACCATTACTTGTTCTGCTCCCTCCTGCTGCAGGAGGAACCCCAACAAAGACTTGTGTGAATTTCTTGTCTGGCCTCATCAATTTCTATTGATTAAGGAGGCCAAGAACCCTGGTCGGTAACGTATGTGCTGATGACTTTAAAATCCACAGCTCACCCAGCTCTTGCCCCTCCACTCTAGATGGGCATATCTGCCTTCTGGGCAACTACACCTGGATGTCTCACAGCCTTCTCAAATTACTATGTCCAAGAAAGTATCCACCATTTACTGCATAATATCCAGACCAAGTCACAAAGCCAGTGGACCTGTTTTTTCTGTTGTTGTTGTTGTTTGTTTTTTAATTTTTCTAAAATGAAGTAGAAAGTCTTACAAGAACCCTGTTATGATGAGGAAATTAAGGCTAAGAGGGGTTAAATGACTTGCAGAAGACCTCACAGCTGAGAAGCAAAGGAGCTGGGTTTCCAACCTACACAGCCTAACTTCAGAACATGTGCTCTTCACTTCTCTGCAGTATTGAACACGGATTATTCTTACTCTCCAGGCAGAGGGGCTAAAAGGTCATGAGCTAGGTGCTGCCAAGTCTGCCATTGTAGATGCTAGGAGTGAAGAAGGGGAGAAGGTGAAACAGTAAGTCTTGGAGAAGCTGGAGAAGAGAGATTATAAGGTGATAATAGCTAAGAAATAGGAATTTTTTTCTTAAAAAATTACTTAAACATGCATTGGGCTAGATATTGGGGATACAAAAGTAATGGAGACAATTTCAGTCTAGTGGAGAAGATAGGTAAATACAGTATAATGAAATTTAGAAGTTAAGATAGACTTGTATGCAAGGTTCACCGAACATTAGAGAAATTAGATACACATAGGATTCATTCATTCATTGCATTTATTTAGAGTATTTCCTGAGTCCCCACTGTATTGTGCTAGAAGCTGGAGAAACAAAATGGAAAAAGGTACAGTCCTTGTCCTGAAGAAGCTCACAGCCTAGTGAAGATGCTTCTGAGGCAGCAATTCAGGTACAAAGAATGGCGGTACAAGGGCAGGGAAGGATTACACTGCCTGCAGTGTTCAGACAGTGCCAACTGTATAGTTAGCTATTACCTGAGCGAAAAGTTAAGACCATGACTTGACAACAGAAGAGGCCACTAGAAAGGAACACAGTGGACAAGTCTGAAAGGGCTTGGGTTTTTTACTATGACAACCCAAACTGCTTTTGGTGCAATCGCCAGGGTACACGCATTTTCCTGCAGTATCCGTTTTATTAAAATAACCTGGAGTACAAAAACACACTTAAAAAAAAATATGGATGTATTATGTAGTTGACTGCCACAGCATATAGTAAGATATGACAGGAAGAAAATTCCACATATGGGCAGGCAGATGGCTCTCTCCGCAGAAGAGTCTGGGGCGGGAGTTCACGGCGGTCCTCAGCTCTCAGAGGGTTTAGGGCAAGATACTTGGAGAACATCGAGTTAAGAGTGCGAGAGAAACGTACGAGTTAAATACACGGACTGCGAAGAGGGTGCGGCGCAGGTACAAGGAACCTGTGCTCTCCTCTGTTCCTTGGCTCTATCGTTCCTAAAATACCCTCCACCAGGAGCCCCTTTGTCACCGGAGACAGAGCTCCTAGCTCGCGAACTTCCCTTTCAACACCCGGCGCCTCGTTGCCAGGGCAACCCTTTCCCGCCTGGAGCGCCTCTGCGACCTCCCTGCTATTGGCTTAGAGGACGCAGCGTGCGTCTGATGTCACTGCGCGGCGCCGCGAGATCCGGGAATGCTGCGAAACCTCATTTCCCGGGTCCTCGGCGGTCGCTGGCGGGACCTGTAGATGTTGGCCCAGCGGGCGCTGGGCAAAAGCCCCACGTGGGGTGGCGGCTGGTGTGCAGATCGCGGCGGGAGAGAGGCGCGGTAGGAACGGGTCGTTGGAGCCGTGAGCCGCGCAGGTGGGGGAATCCGTGGTGCCGCCCGCATTCTCTCGGCGCAGGAGGCTTCCTCTCTGGCCTGTTGCTATGGCCGCCGGACCACGTTGCTAAGGAGCCTGGAGATGCTGAGCGCCAAAAGCTCGCCCTTCCTGGTCGGGCTTTGGCCGAGAGTTGCCTTATCGGCTTTATTTGAAACTGGCCGCCTTTCCCCCACTCTCCCCGACCTTCTTAAAAAAACAAAAAAAACAACTTTTTCTCCATTTTTTTCTCTCCATGTCCTCCTCATCTTCTAACTTTGACAACATCCGGGCTCTGAACTGGTCTTAGGTATTTGGCAATGTGTGGTGTTGGAGGCGGAGAGGCTAGGAAAATGGAAAGAAGATATTAAGACCCTTAATACTGGCTCTTTGGATTTACAGTACTTTATGGTGAAAAGGATTGGGATAGGTGAATACTGGGCTGTGTCGTTGTTCTTTGGAATTTGAAGGAGTTTTAGAGATGGAGCTCATCTTCTTTTGTGGGGCTCCTATTACACTTTTGGAACTTCCCAAACACCAGATTAGAGAGTAGGGAAAAAAAAGTGGCCTCTGCCTCTGAGAATTTGCCAGATAGTTTAGTGCAGTGGTCTCAAAGCCAAGTGCGGGAAGAAAATGCATGTGGGAAAAGAAATAGGATATATGAGCTGTCCAAAAAAAGGAAAAAAGAGTATGCTTTCCTGGCATTGACCTAGATGCCTATAATCCTTGTAGATGACCTGCAGCATCTAAGGAAACCTAAGGTAAAAATGAGGGGTCCACAGTGGGGCCCTCCTTGGTTTGTTTGCTCTCTGATGCTGTGACATAGTTTAGGTGTTGCGGTTAAGTGGATTTATGGATTCTAGTGTCTATTTAGGATTTTTATATTGTTTTGTAAAAGATTGAGGGGTGTCCGTTGCAATATTTAGAACACAAAATAGTTCTTACTTTTTCACTTCCTCCCACCATTAACCCTTTACATCACCCTCCACATGTTATTTAACCAAAAAGCACTCAAAAGAATTTAGTGTAAGATGAATTAAGCTATTTTCCCTTTACAAACAGCTTATGCTCTGGGTTTGCTGTCAGTGGTATGCTGCGAGGTGGATATTATTTTTAAAAATTGAGTACACTTCATTTGTCTGTAAAGTAAAGGGTGATACTTTTAACAGTAACTGAAAAACTAATTGTTTTGGAAAGAAACTAACAGGGTGTTTTGGCAGTGGACAGAGAAATGTTTGCATCATTGTGTGTGTGTATGTTTTGATATTGTTGCTGAAAATTACATAATTGTATTACACATAAAAACTGTCCTGTATACTTAAAACCTTTGGAAGCTCAATTTTCTAACATGTTTTTCAAGTGAAGAGTTTCAGTGACTTTTTGAGCTTATTCAAAATATAACGTAGCACTTTTGTGTTAGTGCCTTACAGAAACAGCTGTTTGACATAAAGGGAGATTGAGTCATTCTAACAACAACTTTTGCAGAATTGGAAGGTAATATTGAAAAATGTGCATCATGATTTGACACGGTGAACAATGCTATTTTTCTGTTTGTAAGTAGGTATCTTTGTGATGCATCTTTTTCAGATATGACAGCTATTACAATTTACAACCAGAAAAAAAAAAACTGAACTTAAATCAGGTCTTCAAATTGATAGCACAAGTATTAAACCAAATTTTTCAAAAAGGGGAAAACATAATTTAGTTACATTGACCCCCACTATTATTAGTAATACTAATACTAAAAACATTTTGTACCATTGTAAAGAAAATGACAATAGCTAAACTCATATAGTACTTCCTATGTGCCAACCACTTTTCCAAAGTCTTCATCTACTTTTAGAGTAGCTAGTTACTGTAATTATCCCCAGTTATAGACTTGAGGAAACTCAAGTTTCCTTGACACAGATTTTTTTTTTATTAAACAGAAACTTAGATCATATTGTTCCCCATCAGGAGTTCTCGAAACAGAGACCAGGTGCAACAGTAAATACTTGTTGAATAATCACTGAAGTGCAATATTAGGTTGATGTAATTAAAGCCTGCCTTAGCTTATCTTAGAATATTATCTGACAAATTTAATGAGCTAATTACCATATTTCCAGAAAATGCCTTGGGGATGAATGTGAGGTGTAATATTGGGAAGTAACTCATCTGCTGGTAGTAGGATGAGAAAATTAGATCAGTGTATTAAATCAAGAAAGTTGAAATTTAAAATTATTCTGTGTACAGAAATAATCTTACATTTAGTTTATCTTTACAAGGTACTTTGGTCACATCGTATTTGAAATATTTGGGGGCTGAATGTTATTACATGGAGCTTTGTCCTCCTTGTGAAGATTTCTAATTTGTCAAGTAAATTAAAATAATCTCATGTTAGTACTCATTTAAGAAGGCATCAGCATTTATCCTGAAGAAGAGAAAACCAAGGAGTTATGACCCATGTCCTCAAATATTTGAAAAGCTGTCATTTGGAAGTGGAAGAAGACTTCACCTGTGTTGCCTTAAGAGAAGATCTTACAGACCTTTTAGAAAAATAATTATATTAAAGACTTAAAGTGGGAAGTGCTCTAATGGAAGAATAATTGGAGTGTCATATAAGTGGGGGAATGGAGTAATCAAATAGAAATAAGAAGAAGGAAGCAGTGCATAAATCAGAGTGCTATGGATGTGGACATTTGAGAAACAAGATCAGGAAAGGCTGCCTGGCTCTTGGGATTGGAGCTAGACCTAGAAATACCAGCAGGCAGTTGAGTGTATGAGTCTGAGTGTTGTGGTGGAAGATTCCTTGAAATAATTTGATTGGGCAGGAAATCAAGGGCTATGAATTAGAGCCCTCCCATTAGCAGAAAAGAGGGAATTGTGAAAGAGGGAGAAGTGAACCACCATTCACTGGATAAGCAACTTTATATATTATCTTATTTAACCTTCAATAGCAGCCTTGATAGGTTTGTATTATCTCCCCCATTTTCATAGGTCAAGAAGTCAAGGCTCAGAGAGATTAAATAATCTGCTTAAATTCTTAAACATATAATTGGTAGAGATGAGATGCAGACCCAGATCTGAGCCCAAAGCTCCTTCTACCTTGTCACACCACACTGATCACATCTGTAGGGTTGAGTGTAGGAAATGGAAGAAAAGGAGACAACAGTGATGCTAAATTTTTCAGCCGGGGGGCCAGAAAACTGGTTGTACCTTGAATTAACAAGAGGTTCATAACTTCAGTGTGATAACTTCACTTTTGGTTACGTTCAGTTTAGGGAACTTATGGTACATTTAGTAGGAGAGTTCATTTTGCCACTGGAAAAGTAGGACTTGTTATGCAGATGTTAACATTTGGAACTTTGGAAATATGGAGGCCAGAGGAGGTGAAGACAATATGGGACATGCCAACCACTTTTTCCAGAAATCTGGTCTGCATTTTCTGAATATAGCCAGAGGATTACAATTGAGTTTCTAAATGTATATTTTGACTGTTTGAATGGAAAAATGCATATTTTTATACATCTTACTTTCTTACAGATGGTTTTTAGTTTACTGTTATCGATATTGAAGTTGATATAATTTCATATTTTCTTATTGGGTTTTCAGGTATTTTGTTCCATACCATACCTTTTTTGTGGCTCTTTTACTGTATTTCCTACTCTGTTCTGTTTGGTCTTTATATTGTTAATGAATCCTCCTCCCCAAAAAAGTTGAAATCAAGTTTCATCTATCTGCAGGAGTAAAAGAGAAGCAATGCAGAAATCCGAGTGCCATAGAAGTGTACAGTTAAGAAACAGAGTGACAGGTACAGAATGTTGCTTTTAAATGAAGAGGTAAATTTTGTTAATGACACATTCTGTTATACTGATGGATGCAGGATGAGCTTTCACCTCTTCCTTGTTGATACTCTGTTTTTTCCAGATAACTGTGATCAAAGGACATCATCAAGTGCACAAATAAAACATAGGACTGCAGTTCAACAAAGGAAATCCTCCTCGTCAACCCGTTCTCCAGAATCTGCAAGAAAACTTCATCCTCGACCAAGTGATAAACTTAACCCTAAAACAATAAACCCTGTAGGTACAAAAGAGATTCCTGACTCAGTAGATTTCCAAAGTAATAGACATTTTATTGAGCCATTCTGAATGCTATCCCAAGTTCTTTTGTTTGTTAGTTTTAAGCTAGTGGTGAAGGAAGGCATATGGTAATGATGAAGAATGGAGATAATGATGTGAGTGTGGAAGTGAGACAGTGTAAAGTAAAAACCAGCTTTGGTATATCCTATCACATTCATGGATGAGTATTGTGGAGTATAAAATAAATTGCATATCAGCTTTCTTTTTTTTTTCTTTACTATGGTTATTTTATTTTTTTTAATTTATTTACTTATTTATTTTTGGCTGCATTGGGTCTTCGTTGCGGTGCACGGGCTTCTCATTGCGGCGGCCTCTCCCGCTGCAGAGCACAGGGTCTAGGCGCGCGGGCCTCAGCAGTTGTGGCGCACGGGCTTAGTTGCTCCGTGGTATGTGGGATCCTCCCCGACCAGGGATCGAACCTGTGTCCCCTGCATTGGCAGGCGGACTCCCAACCACTGCGCCCCCAGGGAAGTCCTACTATGGTTATTGTACTTCCTAATATCAATGAATAAACTTGTATTCAATTGCCATAGGATGAATTACATGCTTCTATAGTTGCATAAAGTCTCTGACCGTTTGTCTATCATCTATAAATGAGCTCCACTAGAATTCTTAACTACAGTCCTAGTTTTCTTTTGCCTTCTCACAGCAATTTAATCACATTTAGCAAACATAAGATTCATGTACATAAAAGTGCGTAATTGTAAGTTTCTAGATCAGTTTGTCCAAAAAGTGAACACATTTGTGCTCCAACACCAGATGGTGTCTGGCCCAGCCTTACATAGGGTAAGATGATAATGGTTTCAGCCTTTAAAGGGGATTATGAGAGTGGCTGAGACATGGACTTTGATGGCAGGTAAAATATGGCAGATACTTAAGTAAGGATACAATGAACTATCCAAGGGCAGAAGGAGATTTTCTGACTTTATAAAAGGAAAATGGAAAATAGTTTAAGCTTCTATGTTCCTTCACTTCTTTCTGTAATTTGCAGTGTCAAGGAAATCAAACACTTGAAAAATGCCCTGATATCTCTGTGCTCTTGCTTCCTTGTCTCATATTTCGTTGAGGGAGTTTATGGTGACACTTCAATTTTCTTCCTTTCTTTAAAGAAAAACTTTAGTAATATTTAGTGGCCCTAGTCTAAATTTTATTAAAAATTAAGGAAAGCTTTGGGAAATAATTTAACGATTTGACTTGAGAATAGGGTATATTAGAAAAGACCATGTCTAAGATATGTAAAAACTCCTGATCCAAAGCAAATCGGTTGGAAGTCGGGATAGTGGTTACCTTGGGGAGAAAAGGTGGGAAGGGGTTGGAAAGAGGCACCGGTAACATTCAGGTTTTCCACCTGAGTGTTGGTACACAGGTGTATTCACTTTTTGAGAATTCACTGATCTATACACAGTTTTTAAGACTTATATTTTTCTTAGCAGGAATTATAATTAGATAAATGAAATGTTAGTATTGCTGTGAATTGTCACACAGAACATAGATTGAGCTTTGTAAATTAACCTTTTATTATAATATTATATTTTAATGAAATGTCATTTATGTATTTTTACTTAAAACATATGTGTTTTTCCAGAGGAAAATGGGTTTTTTCTAAACTTAGACTTTTATGTACATTTTAAAATTACTGAATGTGACTTTAAAAAGTTTTTTTAGCTAGTTGTATCTTTAAAATAGGTTAGTAAGTTTATATTTTATAATTTAGACAGCTATGTTTCATTTGATTATGTTCAAAGTACCATGTGGTAAAATATTTACTTGCTGTGCCTAAATTCTTAAGCCTCTGATCACTTATATTGAAATTATGTATGCTGCGATTGTTTAACTGTTGTGATTGATCATCTTTTAAATTGTCTTTGAGAGTGCATATAGACTTAATTTAGTCATAAAATAATTATATAGAAAAACTGAAAGTTGTGAAGTTATATATCTAAGCAGACACATCCGGGCATGTGTTTGTGAGAGTCTTGCTCTGTCTTCAACTCTGTCACTCCTGTTCATCCCAAGCCTTTGATTTTTATTGAAGCACAAAACCAGATTGGAGAAATTACAGGTTCTCTGACCATCCAAGACCGTCCATATTTGAGTGGAGGAGAAGTAGGAGATGTGTGGGAGGTTGAAAACACATTATACTTTCCCTGTACACCTTTTCTCCATTTAGTCCTCACTTTGAAAGGTCCCAGTGGGGAAGGGGTGGAAAGATGTTATTATCTTTATTGTATTTGTTTATAGTATTTATATTTAAAAATATTTATCTATAGTATATTTATTTTATATATGGTTTCAGCTACCTTCAAGCCTTCTGAAACAAGTTAAGGGTAAAAGGAAATATACAAAGTGCGTTTGTGGTTGTGGTTTCAGTATTGAGAGGATTGATCATTTTTCATAGCCATTTTTCTGAGTAGAATGATGTTGTACTTGATATGAGCGTGGTGGCTTGAAAGTCAGGGTGTCCATCTGCCTTTGACCGCAGCAGGATTGAAGTTGATTAGGTATCACAAAGTGGAAGTGATAGTAATATTTATTGTATTCTTGTCATTTTTTTATTTCAGTTTGGTGAACAGTCACGAGCCCCTTCTGCATTTGCAGCTATTTACTCTAAGGGAGGTGTTCCTTGCAGGTAAAATCAGTACAAGTTATAATTGACCGTATTATTCAAAATAATTGAGTAAAATCAATACAGTTTTCAGTTTAAAGTTTGAAAGTTTTATTTACTAGGGGGGTTGAAATAATGGTGACTTATTCATACTTTGGCTGTTGGATTGGTATAGATCCTGGGATATTGTTGAAGAAAATCATTTTAATTCCAAAATAGAATTACTGATAGATCTACAGTAAACCACCAAATAATTTAAGAAATTGAATGAACCAGTTTCGAAAACAATTTAAGCATTCATAGGCTTGGGCAAATTTCAAATAAATAATCCTTTTTTGTTCGTGAACTGGAAGTTGACAATTTAATGAAATTGTTTCATTATTTTTTTAATTATACTTCAAAAATCAAAGATTTACAATTTTATTTATTGAAATTATATTTCTTAATGAGTAATATAGCTGTTTTTGTTTACTTTTGATGCAGTTCTTGTAGCCGTCTTGGATAGAGATCAAAACTATTTTAAAGCAAACAATGCAGGTTACTAATAGAGTGATATTTTAAGATTTCGCTACCGAGAAACATTAATTTCTTCTAAGTATAACCAGTTTTAGCCTGTTATAGATGATAGAAAATTTTGTTTTCATTGTGGAAAGAATAATCAAAACATTCTTTTTGTTGTTCTAAAGTTAAAGAAATGTAGTTTTTAATGGTATTTTCAGATTTGGAGCGCTAGGAGTGAAAAATAAGCTCAGGAAGCATTCTTTAATTTATTGTTGTTATTATTTTGTATTTGCATTCTGAATTGAAATTCTATTTTAAGGGTCTTATACCCCCTCCCCACTCCGAGAATTTATTATTGCTAAAAATGTAAAAACAGTGTTACCGAGGCTTCTTGCTATTATGAGAAGAAGGTGTCAAGTTGAGAACATTACGAAAGGAGTGTGAAGTAACAGTTGAGTGTGTTGAATAAGTTCACGGTCGTGAGTGTGATGATGGTTCCATGGGTGTATTCATACATCAGAACTTACCAAATTCTATACTGTATAACAGTGTCCCTTTTATTGCGTGTTGGTTATGTCTCAATAAAGGCTGTTAAAAAGAAAAAAAGCAGCAGCAGCAGTGACTTTAATTCAAGGGGCTACCTCTTTGTTACCCTGCATGGGCCATTGCACCTTCCTGGCCTCAGTTTTCTTCTCTTTAGCAGGGATAAAACCTGGCTTGCCTTTAGATTATT
Organism: Eubalaena glacialis; assembly: GCF_028564815.1. Lineage (NCBI taxonomy): Eukaryota > Metazoa > Chordata > Mammalia > Artiodactyla > Balaenidae > Eubalaena > Eubalaena glacialis. The sequence goes on from NC_083720.1 coordinate 48,332,725, forward strand.
CATGTTAGGGCTAAATGATTTACATCTGAAAAATAATGTTACTTATTAAAAAATCATTGTTTCTAATTATCACATTTTGTTTGCATGTTTTGTGGTAAGTTTGCTATAGTTTTGTCTATATTATTTGGTTATAATTATAACTGAAACATATCAAGTGTAACAATTGCATTAAGACACAAATAGCAACATGCTGTAACTCCAAAATTGTAGGCTAAACAAATGTGGAGTTGTTTAGTTTTGCCACCAAACAATTTTGCTGAAAGAGTAGGAATTTGTAGGATTATAAATATATAATTATTGCTTTATAAGATGCCTTTGTAGCATCATTTAAGGTCATGGTATTCCTACATGTTACAAAATAATTCTAATATGATTATGTTCTAGAAAGAATATGTATATGTTAGATAATCACTGCTTAATATATGTTGTCCTTGTTACATGCACTGCCTTTTATATTTTAGATTGGTCCATGGTTCAGTAAAACACAGGTTACAGTGGGAGTGTCCTCCTGAAAAGCTTCCATTTGATCCTCTTCTTATTACTTTAGCTGAGGTAAATACTCTATCTTTCCTAAATGTTTATGGAAAACAAATTTTTTAAATTGTGTTAAATGTTATTTTGTAACTCATCAGTAAATACTTTTGAAATAAAAGCCAAACAACAGTATTAAAGCACCACATTCCCTTAGGAACTAATTATGATTGGTATATGTTTATTAAACTGTTTAAACAGTTTTATAAACATGAAATTAATCTGCACAGGTATTTATAGATAAGTGGATAAAATATTCATATTTAATTTCAAAAAAAGTTCTTGGAATCAAATTGAGTTAGTCAAATCAGGAGAATATCACTGGTTTGAACTTATATTGCATCAGATAACAATTACTGGTTGGTCTTTCTTTATAGAAGCAGGCACCTTTAATATGATATGTTTCTTAGGGAACTGATATTACCTACCTAATGTTCTTTGGGAGAATTCTCTGGGCCATTGCCTGCTGGTACATTTTAAGTAGAATATCATGGAGATGGTTTTTGTAGAGGATTTTAGAAAAACTTCTGATAGATTCCTTTATATTATTTAACATTTGTGTCAGGAAAACAGTTGGCATAGTATTAACTTGAAGAGAGTCAGTGATATCGCCTGTGAATTTTATTATTTATAAATGTATAGAGTTAGAGTCAGAAGTTGAGAAGTGAATTAACCAGTTGTACTTAACCTTTGAGATACTTGTCTTCTTTAAGAGTTAAGGATCATTTTTGTTGTTGTTGATGTTAAGAAAGACAGCAAGAGCTTCGATGGTATTAATCTGAATAGGCAGTGCCTCTAGGATAAGTCATACAATAATAAGTAATCTAAATAAAATGTGACACAGAAAAAACTCAAGCTTCTTTTCTTCATTTAAAGAAACATTTGCTTTTCCTGTAAAACTAGTGGGGAGGGCCAGGTGGTGGCAAAACAGAAAAGTAGATGATTGTGCTGATTGAGATTTCTTAATTATAGTGAATCCTTAGAATTTCTAGTTCCTCCTTTAGTTTTCCAAGTATACTTACTCTTTTAAATGGACATAACAGTTACTACTGAAGACTGCCGAATCTTCTTAGGTCTCAGCTTTTCTTAATTTGTACCTCAGCTTGCAGAAGGTATTTTGGTGTAATAAGCAGTGTATTTTTATGGGTAGCCTATTTTGAAATTCAATTTTAATCAGTCTCTTAAACTTGGTATTGAAAACTAAAGATGTTCTAATATTTCATTAGTTCTTTTTTAAACTTTTTATATATGGTAGCAAACAATTTTTTAGATGAATCACAACTATAGTGATACCTTTGAAAACATACTCTAGCTAATCACAAGGAACGGGGAGTGCTTTAACTTGGGGAGTCCCCAAAGGGACTCTGAGTTTAATTTAGACCTCATAAAGTCAGTCTTTTAAATACCCCATTTTCCAAACACCAGTGCTTTTATTTCTGTACTGGGTAAACTCCACTCATTGAATAATGGGGAAGTAGTGACAGAACCACCACTATTTAAATCCATTTCATCTCTTGACTTGAGATTCCTCATCTCTAAAATGAAAAGGATAGGGGTGCTCCTAAGACCATAGAACCTGTGTTCCAAAATGGTGCTGGTGTGCTTGGTGTCATAGTTTTCAAAAGCATGACAGCATCTTGGAGAAGAAGTGTTTCATCACCGTTTGGAAGCAGATAGTTTGGTCTCAAGGACAAATTGTTCGACAGTTAGTATTTTTAGGCCTGACCCTGCAGCTGGTTGTAGTTATTCCAGATAATAATTAGTCAAACTGAGGGAATGTTGTCATTGCTTTCTTTCTTTTTTTTTTTCTTAACATCTTTATTGGAGTATAATTGCTTTACAATGGAGTGTTAGTTTCTGCTGTATAACAAAGCGAATCAGCTATACATAAACATATCCCCATATCTCCTCCCTCTTGCGTATCCCTCCCACCCTCCCTATCCCACCCCTCTAGGTTTCTTTCTTTGTTTTATCTTTTCAAAAAAGGTACCTATTTTATCCTGACTCAAAGTGATCAGTTAAATCAAAAGACTACTGTCTAATTGTTCCTAATGCATTTGGGGTGAAAGGCATAGTGAGAAATGATTTACACTGTTTTTTTTTTTTTTTTCTTATTTTTGTTTGACATTCTGATGTTAAAAATGGCATTTGATATCTTACAATGCATTTTAAACATAGTATAAGGTTTGTCTTAGTATTTAAATATGAAGGAAATATAATATTTTAGAAAGTCATTAAACAAGTTGCAAAATCACCTTTAAGATAAGGGGTCCAGTAATTTTGCATTCACAAAGTGGAGTTTATTAACATACATTTTAGACTAATTTGCTCTGATTTCAGGCAGTGTTTGGGAGTATATACAACATGTTTTTAGTGTCCTAGTGAGATTTTTTTCCTTCTCTTTATTTCTTTTTATTTCTTTTCTCTCCCTCCCGTCCTCCTTCCTCTTTTATCTCTGTTTTCTTTTTTCCTTTGTTTTCTTTTTCTTTATTTCTTTTACTTTTCCTTGCTTCTCCTTTGATTTTTCCTGTTCCTTTTATTTTTTTCTTATTCTTTTTCTTTTCCTTTCCTTCTTTTCTTGGTTAGAGATCCCTCCTGTCTCATGTATGTCCTGTGTTCCACAATTTCTTGGTTTAATTGAAATTGTAATTACTGAAATTATATTTCACAAAGAGGAAAACAATAATAATAAAACTTGATTTTTACTTACACAAGTAAGGATTAATTTTTTTGGTATTAGCATCACTAAATGGGTAGTAAATCATGTTTTTGTCTTTGTTTTGGCAGGGTCTGAGAGAGACTAAGCATCCATACACCTTTGTGTCAAAGGAGGGTTTTAGAGAATTACTTTTGGTCACAGGTGCTCTTGAAAAAGCTGTGCCTTTGCTTCCTAGACTGATTCCTGTGCTGAAGGCAGCTCTGGTATGTCCTTTATTCCTTTAGAATTTCTGTGGTACATTTAGAATATTTTATGTCTTTTTTTCTTTCAAATTATATGCAGATTTGTTCTTTACCTGTGATTTTGATGTGTGTGCAGAATTAGGCCACTGTTATTCAGGGCCAGGTGATTACTTACTGGAAGACACCTTGGGAAGATGTACTAAAGGTAAAAAGGGACATCTTGAGTAATTAGAGAAAATAATGAACCTCAAATCAGTCTTTCTGTAGGCTACAACATATTTTAATTAATGTTTCAGTCAAGCCAAATTTGGTTTTTGCTTCTAGATGTCCTGCAGTAAAGGTTATGTTTTAAATTCTGGGTTTGGCTGATTATCTTCTAGGACTGAATGTTCAATCTCTTTTTTTCTACCTGCTTGCCCCTTCTCCTTACCCATCCTTCCTTCTCCCATGTTTCTCTCCCTGCCTGTGCACCACTAACCACCCAACCCTCCCCAGGTCCACTTGGATGATGAAGTGTTTGAAAGAGGATTGAATGCTCTGGTACAGTTAAGTGTCGTTGTTGGCCCTTCTCTAAATGACCATCTGAAACATCTGCTTACAAGTGTAAGTACTGAAAAGATTAGAGAGGGATTGTGTGTATGTATCTCTTCCTGATGTAATGGCTTCAAATTAATCATTAAAATGATTCAAAACGTTAAGAAAACCTTATCATCCTAACCAAAAAATATAGACGTCAGACCTAGTTGTTCATAAAATATTTTTACTAGTGGACATGGAAAGCATCTACATGAGCAAATTTAGAGTTGTAATCAAAGTAAGCAGAAGTTGAATGGACAAAAATTAATGAACAGTGTGAGGACTTCATGCCTATGTGGATTGGCTATGAATTATAAGCAGGGCTTATACGTATTCTTGTGGAATTGGATATTGCCAAAGTGATGTTTTTCATCTTTTTTCTTTTTCTTTGTTTTACATTGTACGTTTTTTAGTGAGTCTCTAGCATTCAGGATGAGACATTTTCCTGTTAGGAGTAGTTTAACCATATCACAAACTTATATTGGGGTACTCTGCAGTTTAAGAGGTCCCCAAGACCACCCTTAGGTTGAACAATTTGCTGAAAGGACTCATGGGACTCAGAGAAGCTGTTATTCAGTGTGCAGTTTATTACAGTGAAAGGATACAGATTGAAATCGGCCAAAGGAGGAGGTGCATGGACCAGGGCTGAGAGAGACAGGTGTGGAACTTCCAGTTGTCCTCTCCCAGTGGAGCTGTGTGGCCAGTGCTTGCATTTTCCAGCAGTGATGTCTGGCATAATGCATGGAGTATTGCCAACATGGGAAGCTCACCTGAGCCTGGGTGTCCAGGGTTCTCATTAGAAGTTTGTCACATGGCATCACGGCCTGCCTGCCTGGTTGACCTTGGTCTCCAGCCTCTAGAAGTTGAGCTGATACCTTGTGGCCTGAGGCCCCCACTTAAATCACTTTTGTTAACATTGACTATCTGGTGTGGCCCAAGGCCGCAGGTAAACAAAGACACTCTTATCTGGAAGGACCTTCCAGGAGCTTCAAGGTTTCCATCCAGGAGCCAGGGGCAAGGACCAAACCTTTCTTTATGCAGAGTTAATCCTTTACTGCACCCACTGAAAGAAAGATTAAAGGCCTGGCTGGGATAAGCTGTAGCTAGGATTTCTCTGCATGCATCCTTCTGTAGTTCAGAGCAGAGACATCTATGTTGATCATAGTTCCACTTTTTTCTTGGACCCATCCACCTGAGAGATCCTAGAAGTGTATTTTTAACTTCTTATTCTGTAGGTAGACTAATACACCCCAGGAACCACCTGGCTAAGCCTATGGAAAGAAGGGGTGGTGGTGAAAGTAGGGGTGCTGTGCTTAGAAATGGTAGGAGATAAAGTCTCACCATGGGTCTGGTGGGGAGAAGACAGAGTGAGACCAGACTCTCAAACGTTAACATATGGGGAGTCTCGGGACAGAAGGAGGAGAATCCTGGCAGATACTTGCTTATCACCCTCAGGTCAGCAGGTTGGGTTGTGGCTGACTAACTACAGGAATTTCACAGTAATATGTAGAATGGCTCACTTTAGATTGATTGCTTTGTTCAAACATTCAGCAGTTCAACATAAATCTGCTGCTCTCTGCCCTCCCATTTTGTGTCAGGTATCATGTGAGGCACAGGGAATATAATGCTGAACAAAACCAGATATGCCCCCTGTCCTTGTGGAGGCTGGTTTTTGTTTGGGGGAGAAATAAGTAGCGAGGACATCTTCTGAGAGAATTAGGGTGAGGTGAAGAGGAAGCGACGTGGAGAGAAAAGGATCCTTCCCCCAGCTGGAAGCTGAGCTTCCGAAACAGCCTCCCATTCCTGCCCAGTGTGGCGGAGGGAGAAGACCAGATCAACGGTTAAACTATTTTCTTTTCTTTTTAAGGAACAGTAGCATTAATCTTCGGTCAGTCACATTCCTCCCCACAGCTCTGCTTTTCCTAAGATAAGGGCTGACTGAAAGGACCTCTTCCCTTCCTGGGGTGGCAACACTCTGGGGACACCTAGCTACCACACTGGCCTTCACACCGCAGTGGGATTCCGCAGAGGAGAGATCCTTGGAAACAGGACAGGTGGAGGTTTGTCCCTGGTCTGTTAGCTACATACCATGAGGACCACTGAGGCGCTAGATGCTCCCTCCTTCCCTCCCCTCCCCTCATCCACCACCCCCTTCAGCCAGAAAGGCTCCACTTTCATGTCTCATGAACTTCTACATTAGATGTTTATTTGAAGAAAGGACTCTTCTTCTAGAAAAAGAATTTCAGAACCAGTTACTGAACCTATATACAACTGATTTTCTTCATATGTGAAATAAGTTGTATCCTTTCTGAGCTTCAACTCTGAGAGACTGTCCACTGACCCTAGGACAGCGATCCTCAAACTTGAAGGAAGAAAGAAAGAAGTCATCTGGGAATCTTGCTAAAAGTGCAGAACCTGGGCCTTTGTCCTGAGATTCTGATAAAGCAATTTATGGGGTGGGACCAAGAATCTGTACTTTGTAAGTGGGCATCTGTGGTGATTCTGATGGTGGTGGTTCATTGTTCGTCCTGCACTCCCCTGCCCGAGAACATGGTCTCGAAGAAAGCAAACTTAAGATCTATAAGAGGTACCTTTTCTGTCCATCCCCAGGATGTTGCTAAGCCCTGCCTGTCCTCTCTTTTAGAGTTGCTTTCCTCACATTTTTATCTTTCTGGGAGTCTCTTCTGACCCTCCCTAACCTTTGATGACCTGCTGAAAGGACCCGTTACTCAGTGCTCAGTGGTGGGAAGTATGCCGGGGTTACTCACAGATCTGGGAAGAGGAAGAACCAGAAACCTACTGTAGGACAGGGGCTTTATGTGTTTGATCAATGAGGAATTCTTGCCTGGGCTCCATTTTTATCCCCAGAAAGTGGAGCCATGCGCAAGTCCTGCTGTAGCTGAAATGTTTAGGTCTTTGGGTGAGTGTTGCAGACACGTGGTGGGAGAACACAGTTATGAGTTGTGCTTGAGGGCCTGAATTGCGCTGTTTCCCTCTTTGCTCTTGTTCTCGCTCACCTGTGCTCTCTCCCTTCTTAGCCAGAGCTCCACCTGTCCAAGGAGGCCCCTTCAGGACATAGCTGGGGGTGATAGGTGGTCTTGTGGTTTTTAGTCTGATTCTTTTGCCTGCCACTGTTACTGAGTTATTCATGTAAATGCTCTGTTCTTTGTTGTCTCTTCCTTTTTTAACTGTAGGAAACACGTGTGTTTTAGAAGCTTAGCTTTCCATGGTAGTCCTGCAGATGCTCTTGCAAATTACAGAATGGGAATGTATACAATTTCTTAGAAAACTTAACTCTGGAAAACTTACAGTATGCTAGTACTGTAGTAGATTTTGTAGGGTTGGTATTGTTTCAAATAACAGAAATCCATTTTTTTAAACAAATACAGTGGTGTCTATTATATGTAAATTTTAATGAGATGTTTCGTAAAAGAAGCCTTGAAATCTAAAACAAATTAAGTGGGGTTTATGTACTTACTATACAGTAAAGACTCAATGGTATTATTTCTAGTTAGCCTATTAGTGAAGTTTTACTTATGTTTATAGTGAATAGTGTTACTTTTTCAAATCATTTTGTTCCCTTAATCTTATTTGAAAAGCTTTCCAGGAGACTAAGGGACAAGAAATTCAAAGAACCAATCACCACTGCATTACAGAAGCTGGAGCAGCATGGTGGAAGTGTAAGTGAACATTATTCCCCATAAATCATACTTTTAAAAAATTTCAATTGTACTATGAAATTGACTGCATAACATATATTATCTCACTCAGGCTCAAGTAACCGCGTGGAGTTGATATTATTATTCTCATTTTAGAGCTCAGAGTTTCTGTCTTGCCTAGGTCACACAGTTTTGTTTTGTTTTGTTTTTCTTAATTGAAGTATAGTTGATTTACAGTGTTGTGTTAGTTTCAGGTGTACAGCACAGTGATTCAGTTATACATATATATATATGTGTGTGTGTGTGTGTGTGTGTGTGTGTGTACATCTTCTTTTTCAGATGCTTTTCCCTTATAGGTTATTACAAAATATTGAGTATAGTTCCCTGTGCTATACAGTAGGTCACACAGTTTATAAGCATGAGGATTCAGACCCAGGTTCACGTAGGGCCTGTGCACTTCACCGTGCTTACCGTACCGCACTCTGTGTAGTACAGCTGTACAGTTTTCTTTATTTTGGTTGTATTTTGTATTTTGGATGTTTTTGCTTTGACCATTGGGAAGTTCAGAAAACAAAAGGATTAACTTAACTCATTGAAGAAAAAGTGTTATTTTTCCTTTCATTTGCCATCTTTTCTGTCTGAAAAATTTACAATCTGCCCATAATCAAAGATTGAAATGAGGTTCCCAGGTGGCTGCGTTGTTCTGTCTGGAAGGCATGTGTGCTCGCTCGAACATGCTCACGTGCACACAGAAGAATGATTCAGCTGACTAGTCTAACTTGCAAGAAGGTGCAGAGCTGTGGGGGATTTCATTACTGTCTGTGTGTTGTCAAATAACTGGGTTAATTGAATTTTCATCTCTTGAAAGAAGTGTTCAAATAATCTAGTCTTGGAAATATTTCCATAATGCAGTAATTCCACCATGTTTTGGAGATTACATTTAATTAGATCTTAATGATAGAGTTGCATGTGATTATCTTAACATTGTAGAACTTAGTTTCACTCTACGCATTTGATTATAAAAAAAATTTGCGTGATCGATACAATCTTAAAACGACAGATGTTTGAATTTAAGCATTGCCTAAATTACTTAATTTGACCAATTTCAGTGACTTTTAAAACTGATTATATTCTTTTCATGATGAATGCCTAGAATAAAGTTTATGAGGAGGAAGTCAGTCCCTGGGCTACTAGATAATGAATTTCTTTGTTGTGTGTGGGTCTAGGCAGAGGGTTAGCCTTCTGACACCTTGTTGAGATGCACGGAATCATCCTGCAGTCAATCCAGTGTCCCTTCGCAGCAGAAAGGAGATTCTTCTTGCTTACAAATGTGTTGTTCTGAGGATTGGAATGCAAAATAATTTGCCCTTTCCGCTCTGTGAAATGCAAATAAACACATGCTAAATAACATGGCAAGGCTTTTCAATCTGAAACGCTCCCCAGATGGTTTTCACACATCCTGTGCTGGTATGGGACATGGGCGATTAGAAAGGGGTGGACCCAGCAGGCTAGATTTCTTGGGGGTGTGTGTGGAGGAGGGATAGTTTTTGAGTAAATACAGGTTAGAAATAGCACACTAGGATTTGGAGGGGGAATGCAGAGGATGTAGGTGACCAATCCAAGGGTCCCAGTGATAGCTAGCAAGGAAGTTCTCTTATTGCCACTCAATCTCATTAGTTTTTAATCATGCTAGTACAGAATTTAAAAAGATTTTAAAGTTATAAGGGCTATTAAGTATTGTTTATTCCCTCATACTTTTGCTCTTCTTTTTCCCCCTTCTAATGTCCTACATAATATTTTAGTAATAATTAATGTAATTGCAACAGGAAGTTTCAATCACATATCAAAGACTTCCCCTTGGCTTAATTATTATTGTGCTTGCTTTAGGTACTTTATAATCCATCATGAAATTAATGATGTTCTTTCCTTTCTAAAAACTTAAATGTTTACGTCTTTCTCTTTCTTTAAATACTGGAGATGAGTCTTTATGAGAGATTCTTCTCAATATTATAGTTTCTCATTTCTTAGGGCTCACGTGTATCACAATGATGAAAAGACTCAACTTCTAGAGAAGCTAAAATATCAGTTACAGACAGCCAGTGTCATTTTCTTAGAACTAATCAGTTTGCTATCTGCCTTAAATTGAAATTGGTTCATTCTTAGCCTGATTTAATTTTCTTTTTAAATGATATACACATTAGTCTTGAAAAAGATACATACATATATGCATCCTGATCTTTATCGAGCATGTAAGAACTTATTACATGAGAGGTACTCTGTTGAGTATATTTTAGACATTAAACTCATTTAATCTTCGCTGCATCCCTCAGAGGTGGATTTTTGTTGTCATCCCCCCGTAAAGAGCTAGAAACTGAGGTGCAGAGAAGTAATTAGCCCCAGTTTTGACAGTGAAGCGACCGGCAGAAGCTGGATTCAAACACTGGTAGTCTGCTTCCTAACGACTTTTCTAGTTAAATATTTTTAAACCACAAAAAGAGACAACGTATATTTTATTTAACTCAGAAAAAAAGTTCTGTTTCTCATTCCATCATTCTGCTCCTATCCCATTGTGTATGTTTGGAGTTTTGAACACTTTTTTAGGCATGCTCCTGCAAATGTAGTACCTCTAAGGGGAACCCTGCATGATCCTAATGAGGCTAAATTTTTTTTTGTTGACAGGGAAGCCTTACCATCATCAAATCTAAAATTCCAACCTATTGTTCCATATACTGCTGAAGAAAGAGCCCTGGTGACAGGTGTTAAACGCTGACCATGGGTATGCACGGAACCTTTTCAGAGTCACTTCAATTTATTCTTCTGTAAATCACAACCACCCTTCATTATTGCTGGCTTTAGAGGAGTATACACAATTCCACTGAATCATAGTACAAGTTACTCATTAAAAAAAAGAATGGTTAATGATGGAAAACTATTAAAAAAAAGTTCTATAATAGTACAATCTTGTGGGGTTTATTTTTTCATATTTTTTATGGTTTGTGTGAGCAACAGTTATTTGGTGTACAGTGGATGTGTTTGTATATATTTTCTAGTGTCTTTTATATATAACATTTATACAGTTCGTGTGTAGCTGTGCACTTATTTTTAGACATTTTGCCATTTCCTGGGTTTTATATTTATCAAGTCTATGAAAATATCAAATAGTGGACAAACATTTGTGAATTCACTGTTAATTATTGTTTGTAAATATGTATTTTATAATGTAGAATGCTTGGAAATAATTTCGAGTATTCTAGTTTAAGAAAAAAATTTTTAATGTGTAAGTTCTCTTATAAGTATGCTTGTTTATTACAAATCATTAAAACTACCTAAACTTTAGGTATTAATTGTATTTAAGTAAATGTTATTTTTGTATTTCATAGTCTGAAAATACTGATATTCAGTACGTGAAGATACTCAGAAATTAAAATCTTAAAAGTCTTACATGTATTCAGTGATTTTGTTGTGCTTGCTTATGTTTAACAATGAATTCAGTTGAAAAAGATTTTAAAGCATAATTTACAAGTGTAGTTCTGAATGTTGATGTGATAGAAGCTGATTCTGGATCATTCTACAGAGAAAGGAGTCGAGGGAGAGAAACATCTGGGCAGGAAGAGAGCCGTTAGGGACCCGACTAGCCACACCAAATCCAAGGCTGACAGACTTCTGAAGGGCTGGAGATCAGGGGCAGCAATATTCTGTCCCAGAAGCCTCGGAGAATGCCCTTTCTTTGCTCCACCCTCAGGTACTCAGAGTGATCTCTTTGTAATTCTCATTTCAGATCCAATCTCACAGATGTAACTTAAAATACAAGGACTTTCTGAAGAGTATTAACAGCAGAAATGCTCCTTCTCCCTCAGAGCTCCTGTCATTCCTGGTCCCCTGTCCGGCACACTCTCTCCTCAGGTGTCTACTCTTGTCACATCCTCAGGTCACATCAGCTCACATGCCTGCCTGCCCACTGGCCTTGCCCTGACTCCTCTTTCCTTGCACTTAGCTCCACCCAAACACCGAGATCTCTACCGTTTAGAAAATGCCATAAGAAAAATGTAATGTTTTTAATCTAGTAATTATAAAATTTATTGAAATAAAGACCCGTAACATAGACAGTAGAGTTATAAACATTTTATTTGCTTTTATTTTTTCTTTTTGAAATACAAAATGTGCACATTGAATTTACACAAACACGTGATGGCCAAGTTCAGTGTACATGTATTGTACTACTCTTAATTTCTACACTGGTGATAGCAGGGCAGCTTTCAACATCCTATCTCTACACCAGAATAGATACCTGATTTATTGTTGCAAAGACAGTTGCAAATTTCCTCCTACTCTAGCCTCTTGGTCTTTGTGATATTTCTGCAAAACAGGGAAGGTGTGTGTATCTTTAGTAATATGGTGGCAACTTTACAATTTTGGCTTAAGATCATTAAAAATAATCTGAATTATTGGAGTTTTATGATGAGCTAAATCATAATACAATCCAGATGAGTTGCTTAGCACTTATATTCCTTTTCTATTAAATTTTGGTATTGTAGTTCTCGATATAATGGAATCACTGGTGCTTTCAAAGTGAATTCTGCTTGCTGTTTGCTCCTGGTAGGCATTAGGGTAGCAAAGGTTTCTTTGTCCCTGAATGGCATGTAATGTAAAGGTGCCATGAGGGAGTCGGGAAAGAGGATGGAATAGGCCTTGAATGCATTTAAGGATTACTTGTTGCTAAGCATTGCCACCTACTGGATGACGGATGTCCTGACCCTTTGCTAAGCCTGTGGACATCCTCGCTTTGTTTCACACCTTCTTGGACTTCCACTTAGTGACATAATAGTCAACCTGTAGGACTGAACAAATCCAAAATTACATACATCATGTAGGCCTTGGCTGTAATATGTATTATGAAAAATTAAGAAATGCTTATTAAATAAGCTTTATTAGGCATATGCTGACATCTGGTGATAAACTGACTTGTTTCATGTTATAAAACAATGCCAGGTAAATGAATGTCTTTAACAGAAGGAAGCAAATCCAGAGAAACTGGGGCTATGTGTTTGTTTTTTTCCAATTGTAGTAATCTTGTTTTGTTTACTTAAAGTATAAATGGAATTACAGCATACAAACATGAAAACTAATATCTGGAAATTCAGTGCAGATGCCAGTATTTCAGAAAACCATTTAAAATCCTGGGGCTGAATACATACAAATGAATAGCAAAAAACACAGATATTTTAAAATCACCGATACTGTGAAAGCCTCAATAATCCCATGGCTAAAGAATCAATAAAACTATATGCCAGATCCTATTACTTTTGAATATTCACAGGGTATGAAATGACTTAGAACATCCCATGAACTCAGTGGCATTATGAAAAGGATGCAAATTTATAAATGGAAAACTCAAATCGTTTGGGGATTGCTTTATATTAAAACAAAGCTTGTTTGCATAATATGCCTCAGTGTAAAGCTGAGCAATCTATGCTAAAAGTGGTAGCTCCAACTTTGTGTGATAGAATCGTTCCCATCCGTCTGACTGAGGACGTAGTCGACAAGTTAGATCACATTTTCGAAGAGCTGCATGGAGCGCATGATGTTTTCGTCCTGCAAGGGAGAAAACGTGGAATTAAGTTCACCGTATCTGCAAAGGAAAGTGCACTGTTTGGCCTCTAAGTACTGCCTCCCTCCACCAACGCCTATGCCAAATGAAGTCAGATACTAGGGGTCTGCAAATGTAAATACTCTTCTACCCATTTTCCACACAGGTAAGTATGGAGAGCCCATTTTATGTTTTGTTGAGCCTACTAGGCTTTAAACACTTTATTTAACTCTGACTTGGTGTTACGAGGGGATATGTCTCAAATTATTAGTAGAATGCCAGCATGGAAACGGGAGAGGCGCAGAGCATGGTCAAAGGGAGCAAGGCAAACTGTGGCATTTTAGGTAATCACCCGCCAAATCACAGACTTGTACACATGGAAGGATACAGGGTTTGTGTGTGAGCTAAGAGCCAACTTCATGAAGATTGGAGGTTGGGGTTTAGGAGACAGGTTTGCAATAATTACACCTCTCTTTCTGAGTCTGTTAGGGCTAAATCTGTGTGGCCTTTAGGAACCTTTAAAAATGAATGGTCTCTCAGTGCCAGAGAAAGGATTGTTTGGGAGAAACCATTGCCCAGTGTCTGCAGTTTAGCATGTTCCTTAGAAACTTAGGGGGACAGACTTTGGGCAGGATAGGGGCACTTGGAGATTGTGACGGTTGATAGTAGTGGAAAATGGTAGCAGAACTAATGATGACTTCCACTATTAGATGCCAAGTAACAATACCACCATTAAGTAGGTTGATATCACCAAGTTCATTCAAAGGCCGTCACATTGAAATGTGAGTTGAGAAGAAGGCAGGCATCAGGAAAGGGACAGTATATCAACTTGAAAATAATGAGAAAAACTAAAGCACCAGCAAACTTCTTTGTCTCTATAATTATTTTAAAAATTCTTAATCGTGGTTCTACCCACACGTCAAGTCCAATAATTCTAGGTATGCTGATACTGGTCTGCCGCCAGATGGTGGAGAACCACGTGGACTTTTCCTCAGGGAGAATTTTCTGCTGTTTAATTTTGTGACTGAAGACCGTTACTGGTTCAGCCAAAGACATCTCTTGTCCACATACATTGAAGCAATGATGTTTCTCTTAGAAATCGGATATAAGTTTGGCCAGTGATACACTCTTGGCTGTACTGGAATTCTAAATCTACGGGGGATATGGTTGACAAGATACCTGTTATATGCTAGTTCTGGGGAAAGAACAATTCAAGTCTCACATGTGTTTTATCCTGAGTGATGAATATTCTAAAGGATCTGAAGAGCAAAAACACACATGTGCAACCTTCATCTCTCCAGGGCTTCCCTCATAGCCTGCCTCGGGATAGACAATAAATGCTGATGAACTGAATGTGCAAATTGGTGATTGTTTTCAGAGTGGTAGGCTTATTCATCTCAGCTATGTAGAAGTGGTGATCTTAGGCATATGATCTTTATACTTTGCTCAGTTCATGGTGGCTGGCTGGCAGGACTAAGTTCAGCTGTTAAGGAAGCAAAAGGGATAGTTCCTTTACTGTCGTTACTTACTTTTTGGCAACTTTCGATGAATTCATCTATGGTAACGACTCCATCTTTATTTTTGTCCATTTTCTGTTCAGGAAGAAAAGAATGAAAAAATTTGCTCAGACTTACTTACCCCTTGATACCCTCACACTGAACTGAACAAGCTGAAGCTGATGAAAAGAAAGCCCAGCTGCTTATTTTATGGGGAGGAACTGCTTCAGAGCACAAACTAGTAGCTTCTTAGTGTTAAGAATCGTGGCTGACTGATTTTAGGCTGTTGCCTTTTCAGTAGAATGTGGTATAGATCTAGAGTCACTCTGTTCTAGTAAAATCCTACCCTCCAGCTACGACAGACTTCCGGCAACTTGCTGAAACTTTCAGAGCCTTGATTTTCTCATCTGTGAGATGGGGCTAATGAGGATTTATAAATAACCTCATAGGGGCTTGTGAGAAATGAATGAAAACAAACACCCCAAAACATATGAGACATGGCAATTGCTTGGTGTTCTATCCAGGATATGGTGAGTGTTCAGTAAGTGGAGTTATCAATATTATGATAAATTCAAAACCAAAATTACTAAATTAGTATGATGGTAATTATTCTATAGTTTTGTCTCTTTCAGTAAAAATTATTTTCCTTTTACATTCTTCTGAATCATCATGATGCTTTGCAAACATCAGGAAATTTGCTCTTAATTTCACTTCCTCTCTGACTTCTATTGCATTCCTACCTGGAAAAATGTTTCAACGTGTTGTCTGGGAGCATCTTCTTTGAGGACAGGATATGTGCATTTACCCATCATATCGTATATCGCTTTCATTATATCAAGCATTTCCTGAAAAGGAAAAGGCAGTCACATGAAGCCGCATGCAATGTGAAAATAAACCACTCCAAGAAGCTTTGACAGATTATTCCTACTCATTTTCAAATTTTTTATTTTTCTTTGATTCTTCATTAAATATCTTGGTTGTCCCAGAGGAAAAGCCAATGGCCTTATGCCTTAAAAGCAGCAGAATCGGAATGTAAGAATCAAGTCGGATCTTGGTTTCAAAATGAATGAAATTCCCATATATCTAACATGATCAGGAAAGAAACGTTCTGGTTTAATGTTTGGACGTCCGTAGACTTTAATTGGCTATCTTTGCTTTATTGAGTTATTATATATTTTATATGTTGATTATCAATTTCTGTTTATTGAGAATAAAATAAACTCCACATTATGAGAATTATACTAAAACTGATAAGTCTCAAAGCTCTTAGGGTTTTCATTGTGTTTTTCCTACTATGGCTTTAACTAAAGTCACACATGTAGATTAGTCAAAATATGACCCTGGAAACACTTCGAAAGTTTAATTTTTTAAATTAAAACAAAATCTAGTTTTTGATTTGTAATTTTCAATCTTAGTGAAAATAATATCTAGTTAACCTAGACATTCAGATTTATTGTTTACACTTGTTTTCTTCATATCGAAGTTTCCACAGAAGAGTATGGATTAAGTCGATAATATGGATGTAATATATATTTACTTCTGAGAGTATTCAATTCCATTTTAAATGATAAAGCAGCTTATAGTTTGTAAATCATACGTGAAGCCCTTTAAGATGTTTTGAGCATAGAAGTTTGTTTGACATAGAATTCATGAGATGTGTTGGGTATAAATGGTAAGAACAGCATGTTTATGTTAAACATAGAAAGGGATAGAAAGGGATCAAAGGACCAAGAGATACCTAATATCCTGGAGGCACCTGAGTACTAAATGTTTATTGTGTACTAAATATACAAGAGGCACTAAGTATCCAGGAGCTTTGCTCGATATACCTGAATACTTAATACTCATGAAGTCTTAATTCGGCCACTCATTTGTGAGACCCATCTGGCCCCATGTGTCCTCTGATCAACAAATAAAACCCATGGCCATTGATCAGGTTAATTGTCACATTGTAACTGTGGTCAGGTGAACTTGTCCCTGTGTCTTCAATAGAGCAAGTTGATGTCATTGGCCCAAGATACCTTCTATTTGAGGAGCCTAATGCTCAAAACTCAACTCGGGGGAAAGCTAGCGAGAGAAAGGACATATGGACACTGAACCACATCCAGGATTCAGGTAATGTGGTCTTTCAACCCTACCTCCACTCCATCCTAAATTTGTTATCTTACCACATCCCTCCCCCCTTGCTTCTTGCTGTGTTTTAAATTAATTTATTAAACCATTTGATATGAGCATCTGAATTTGGTCTGTGAGGCTTCTTTTTTAGATTGCCCACCTGGGAGTTTATTTGGGGCTCCACTATCACATCAGGTCATTTCCCACACAGTACAGGTCACTACATAATCCACACGATTTTAAAATTGCATCTGTTTCCATATGGACCGCATTATATGATAGAAAAAAAGGTTACAGGCCAAATATTCTAACGTGTGGATATATTTTCTTCCTATTTGATTCCAACTTCTATCTTTATTCCATGTACAGTATTCATTAAAATGATATTAGGAAATCAGGATGTAATCCTTCTATGTTTTATATTTACTTTGCAGATTAACCATAAACTATTTCTAGCATTCCAAATTTTTCATCAGAATATTTCCCCAGCACTACAGAAAATATTTTAGACTTCCTGAAAAAGTGATTCTAAAATAATAATTGCGATTGTTTAACATTTTGAAGTGAAAAAATGAAAATGGTCTGAAGGCTAGCTGTGTTGGTGAGGTATTTCTTACTTCTTTAGTGATGTAGCCATCTTTATTTATGTCATACAAATTAAATGCCCAGTTGAGTTTTTCTTGTACTGTCCCCCGGAGCAAAATGGAAAGACCCTTGATGAAATCCTAAAAAAAAAATAAAAATACAATTTGATATGACATTTCTAAAAAAAAAAAGTAAAACACAAACTCTAATAAAATTCTCTGTCAAATGATGGAAGCAAGGGTTACAACCCTCTGGATTTTGAACCATTTATTTAGCAAAATGGTCCATGTGTTCCTGATTATCTTTTTTTCTAGAGATTTTTTGTGGCCATAAACCACTCCTTAGGTTTAATATTCTTACTTTCTAATTGGAAACTGTGACTTAAGTCTACTGTGGAACTGGAAATTGTGTTAGAACAGACACCCAAACAACAAGATGCATGTGTATAAGTGGTATTACTTTCCACTACAAGTGCACACAATTCTTTTACTGAAAATAATCTAATAACATTGTAACTTTAAAAATACAAGCACATACATAACACACTTCCCATGAACAAGATCTGCTAACAAGAAATATGGGCTGTCCTTAAGATATAGGCCAATTGAAGCCTTTATTTAGAAATCAAGTTATAATATGCAAGGGGGCAGAAGTTAAGAGAATGGAGCTGAAAGCCAGGCTGCTCAAATTCCAGCTGTTTCATCTGATAGCTCTGTCCTCAGACAACTTACCATCCTTTTGCCTCTATTTTCATATCTGTAGAAGGGAGATGTTAGTATCTACTTCTTAAATTTTTTATGAGGATTATAAGAGTTAAGCTGTTTATAACGGTGTCTGGCAAGGGCATTGGCTATGTGTTTGTCCAAGTAAATGGAAACCTCAGTCAGTATCACTGTTAGGCTGCTGTGATTGAACCGCAGACAAACCAGATTAACTTGATCAAATTCATATATATTGTTCTGTAGGCAGGGTTAACATTACAATATGGTGAATTCTGATCTCACATAGAACTGACAATCTGTCGTTAGGTAGGAATGAAAGAGCAGAAGATGTTACCAAGTCGAAGCTCGCTCTGCTCCCCGCAGGACAGGCCAGTAAATCTGGAGACGAGGTGTTGAGGCAAGGAATATGACTTTATTCGGAAAGCCGGCAGACCGAGAAGATGGCAGAATAGTGTCTCAGAAAGACCATCTTATCAGGGTCTGGATGCCAGTTTCTTTTATAGAACAGGGAGGGGGAGGAGGTGAGGAAGTAAAGTAAAAAGGCCATAAGTCTTGCAAATAAGCTGGAATGGCCAGCTTCGGGGAGGGGATGTGTTAATTTCTTCTTTCTTGCAGCCATTCACAGGTGGACAGGGTCAGGATGCTTCCCTGAACAAAGACACTTTGGTTTACCATTCAGGCAGAGGGGCAGTGTTCCCCGAGGCAGGCCATTATGTATAGACAGTATCCTTTTAGTGAACAAAAGCAATGGGAAGCAAAGGCTAAAGTAAAAGAAACAGATCCAACACGTAGTCAGATTTTGTTCTTCCCTGTAGCAAAGGGAAATGCAGAAGTGGCCTCTGGGTGAATTTGTATTCTCTCTCTACATTTTTACATTCCAACATTTTGTAATTGTTTTCCTGTCTTAATTTCTTTAAATGCTTTTTTTTTTTTTAATGGGTGACATTCATGTAGTTCAAAATTTTAAAATATATAAGATTATTGATGAAAAGTATTCCTGCCATTCTTGGACCCTAACCACCCTATTTCTTTCCCCTAGACAACTGGCATTAGTAGCTTCTTGTATTCACTTCCAAAGAATTTTTGTGCATATACAAGTATAAGGCATATTTATTTACACAAATGATAGTCTTACAGGCTATTTTGTACTTTATTTTATTTTTAACTTAGCAATAAATCTTGGAAATAATTCCAATCTTTTTCACTGTTGCATATGTATGAATGTATCATAGTTTATTTAACCAGTCTCCCATTGATGAATATTTAAAGATTTCCAGTCTTATTAAAAACAAAGCCACAAAGAGTGACCTTATAAATACATAACTTACATTTTGAACAAGTATATCTGTAGGATGAGTTCCTAGAAGTGGAATTGCTGGGTCAAAGGATTTGAACATTGGTAAATTTTATAGTTATTTTCAAATTTCCCCCCAAATTTCCCTCTCAAAATCTGTATATGAGAATAGTATAGCTTGTCAATACTATATGCTATCAAATTTTTTATCTTTTTCAATCTTAAAGGTTAATATTTCTTTCTCAGATTACTTAAAATTTGTATTTATTATGAATAAATTTGAGCATTTTTTCCAAATGTCTTAATTTATAGAAACTCTTCACATATTAGTGAAATTAACCCTTGTCTGGGATATATCTTCAAGTATTGTTCCCCAGTTTATCATTTCTTTCAATTTTTATTATGTTGATTTTTGTAAGGTAGGCATCTTTTTATTTCTATATTCTAGAATTTGTCAGCCTTTTACTTTATGTTTTTTGGTTTCTGTCATATTGAAAAGACCTCTTCCATTCTGAAGTTATAAAAGGATACTCCCATGTTTTTGTTCTAGTACTTTTAAGGTTTACTTTTTTACATTTAAATCTTTATTCCATTTGGAATTTACCCAATGTTTTTAGATAGCTGTCTGGTTTCACAATATTTTTTGTTACCCACTGATTTGAGATGCAAGATTTATCATATCCTTAATTCTTTTTTTTTTTTTTTTAAAATTTGAGAAAATCCCAAATTTAGCAGTGTGTGTTTTGTTTTGTTTTTTTAATTAATTAATTTATTTATTTTTGGCTGTGTTGGGTCTTCGTTTCTGTGCGAGGGCTTTCTCTAGTTGTGGCAAGCGGGGGCCACTCTTCATCGCGGTGCGCAGGCCTCTCACTGTCGTGGCCTCTCTTGTTGCGGAGCACAGGCTCCAGACGTGCAGGCTAAGTAGTTGTGGCTCACGGGCTTAGTTGCTCTGCGGCATGTGGGATCCTCCCAGACCAGGGCCCGAACCCGTGTCCCCTGCATTGGCAGGCAGACTCTCAACCACTGCGCCACCAGGGAAGCCCCCTTAATTCTTTTATGTATTTATATTTCTGGAATTTATATTTTATTTCATAGTATATCTGTTTAAGCACCTCTACTACATTGTTTCAATTATTAAAACATTTTAGTAATTTTAATAGCTGTAAGGGCTATTTCCTCTTAATCTTTCTTTTTCAGCTATTTTCTTTCCATTTTTCCTTATTTAAATATTCCACCTGACCCCTATTGGGATGTTTATTGAGCTGGAGGTAAATTTACAGATCAACTTGGGCAGAACTGACAACTACATGTTGATGAG
Source organism: Eubalaena glacialis (assembly GCF_028564815.1). Taxonomy (NCBI): domain Eukaryota; kingdom Metazoa; phylum Chordata; class Mammalia; order Artiodactyla; family Balaenidae; genus Eubalaena; species Eubalaena glacialis. Next base: position 48,353,509 of record NC_083720.1, read on the forward strand.
TCTTCCTATTCAATACAATAAGAAACCTTTCCCTTGTCCAGGTCATTTTTGTCATTGAGTATATTAGTTTCCTCTTGCTGCTGTAACAAATTACCACAAATTTGGAGGATTAAAATAATACTTGTTTATTATCCTACAGATCTGGAAATCAGAAGTCTGAAATGGGTTTTACTGGGGTGAAATCAAGTTGGAGGCAGAGCTGCAGTCTCCCCAGTGGATCTAGGGATAGAATTTGTTCTCTTGCTTTTTTCAGCTTCTAGAGGCCACTTGCATTGATTGGCTTGTGGTCCCTTCCTCCATCTTCAAAACACAGTACTCCAACCTCCTGTTGTAGTATCTCCTCTTTGTTACCCTGATCTTCCTGCCTCCCTCTTACAGGGACCCTTGGGATTACATTGGGCCCATCCAGATAATCCAAGATGATCTCCCCATCTCAAGATCCTTAATCACACCTGCAAAAAAACTCCTTTACCATGAAAGGTAACACACCCTACGTCCGGACATTAAGATGTGGACATTTCTGGTGGGTCTTTATTCAGCACACCAAACTCTAATACATTTTAAGACCTTTTGTTTTTTCCAAGTTGTTCTTTCACATTTCTTAGTCATATTTATTTCTAGGTATTTTAATCCTTCTGTTGCTGTTATAAAGGAGGCCACAAGAATTCCTTAGTAGGCAGAGAAAAGAAGAGACGCAGGCAACAAATCTTGAAAATAAGTTTCTCAGGAGGTAAGAGAGGTCAAGAGAAGAAAGCATTTCACTAGGAAAGGATGGTTCATCTTGATACCAATCTGCTGGGGAATGAAAAGAGCTTACTGACTCAGCAACATGGAGGTCGCCAGTGACTAAAGGGAGAAGTTTCAGTGGAGGGGAGGGAGCAAATAGTGATAGAGACTTAGAAAATTCACCAGCCATGGCTGCATATGAAGACAGAGGGAGAGACAGGGCTATATCTGAAGAGGAGGACAGGATCACAGAAGAGAGTTTTGAAGATAAGCACTTTGAACACTGAAGGGACAAATCTAAAAAGAGGAAAATACTAAAGATGTGTGTGTGTGTGAGAGAGAGAGAAAGACAGAGAGAGAGAGAGACAGAGACAGAAATGGACTACTCCTGCGATGGTGGGAGAGATGGAGATGGTCTGCCCTGGGAAGGGAGGAGGCACATTTCCTCAGCTAATACAGAAGGAAGAAGGAGAACACCATGCAGATGCCCACAGCTGAGAAGAGGTGGGAAGATGAATGAGTCCTCATCTGAGACCTTTAATGGGTGTTGTCTGCTTGGGAGTGAAGGACATGGTGGAAAGGATAAGAACTGAAGGTTTGAGGAGAGAGAAGGAGGCAGCTCTGCTCCTGGACAGTAAGGTGACGTGCAAATTACAGGAAGCTGCAGCTCCCTCAAAATATTTTTCTGCCATCTGCTGGAAAATGGTTGTAATATATTTAAACCTGTAGTATATAATATACTGTAATTAAGAGGTAATGACCCTACTTGGAGTTGTGTAGTATACAACTTGCAAACTATATAAGCTTTGGCTTTTTTTGGAAGGTATGAAATAGTCACGGCAGAGCATGGGAAGGTAGGCTTACCAGAGAAAGACTGCTGGACAATTTTGAAAAGCCAGATGAGGTGGATGATTATCAATATAATCCTTACCTGTCACTTCAAATCACAAAGTAATAGTTACATGCCTTTAGCTGAAAAGAGAGGCTGGACACAACATCCATGGAGACATGCTTAGAGCATTGGTTTTCAAAATGTAGCTTGCTGCAGAATCACCTGGAGGGCTTGCTATAACAGCTTGCTGGGTCCCACGCCAGAGTTTCTGATTCATTAGGTCTGGTGTGGCCCGAGAATTTACATTTCTAATCAATTCCAAGGAGACGCTGATACTGCTGGTCCAGGGATCACACTTCGAGAACCACTGGCCTGCAAGAATCATCACGGGCATTGGCCCCATCACCAAGCAGAACAGGCCAGAGCAACAATGAGAGATTTAAAGTCGTGTGTGGACTTTTGTTGTTTGCCTCCCTAGTTGGCCCCTATTTCCATTTGATGCTCCATCCAATTCTATGGAAGCACACTCCATCTGTGGCTCTAGTGATGGAGCCATGCCCTGGGCAAAATCAGGAAGCACATTTTATTCCTTTGGTCAAGGCAATTGGATCTGTGGTTGGCCTGCAACTGAACCCAGTCTACATGAGTGATTTTCAGGACTTCTGCTAGGAAGGGGTATGACAGAGATGCTTTTTCTTTCCTGCCTGGGGAAAAATCAAGCCTGGAGCTCAGGAGCTGCTGGCATCTTCTTGTAACCACGAGGGAGCCCACCCTTAGGTTGCAGCCAGACCTATCTCTGGACTTCTTACTCTTATGAGCCAATACAGTTATATTGTTTTTGTTAGTGTATGATTTTCTATTATTTGTGAACAAAAGTACCCTGAGTCACAAGCTGACATCTAATTCCCATCTTTCTCTTAAATACTATGTATCCTGAAACTGCATACATTGAAAGATAGCTATGAACCTTGAACACCCCTCTCTCTTTTAATATACCATCTTGCAGGATGATATCAATAAACAGTTATTTCAGAACAGGAAATAACTATTTGTGCAAAAGGAAAATGAAAGACTCAAGGTATCTTGTACTATTCTTGCTCCACGCTTTTCTGAATGGTAATTGAAATCTGTCAAGCAGGAGTTACAAGGCTAAAAAAAAACCAAACAACTCTCAAGAGTACTTTTCACAATCACCTTACTTTTGTCTGTGAAAGGTTACATCTGTTCCCTAATGTAGAAAAACGATAGATGGGGATTGGTACTGAATTCTGGTTTCTAATATCTTATGATAAAGGCAATAGAAGGAAAAAGGCATAGAGATATGACCCTATAATAACCTAGTCTTGTTCTACAGTTAGCTCTATTTATCGACCAAACCTTTAATTGGTGCCTTAGTGCTGGTTACATACATTCTGCCCACCATTCCCACACTAGGAGCTGCATCAAAGACCCAGCCTTGAGAGAGCATGTGTTATTGAGACCATCTAGATGATATACATGACTGGACCCAGGTAAGGCCTGGAAAGTCATACATGTGTTTAGTATATTTCTTACTTTATGCTTGCTTTTACATTTTTAGGAAAATTTTTAAAGTTGTTTATTTTCTCTGATATGACCTCCCTTGACTGGAGTTAAACTTCCATAGTGGTTGAAGGATACAATTTCAGGTGCTACCTAAAGTTTGCATTTGTTTGGAACTAATAAAAGATACCAACATGTCTAAAAAATAAAAACGTATATTTCCCAAGATTTGTAGCCTAATTTTATCAGGTGAAAGAGATAAAATACTTACCTTGATTGATATACAATTCTAGTTAGGTAATTTAATATCTTAAAAGATGAAAACAGCCACATTAAGTTAGAAGAAAGTGGTTTGACCTCCCTGAAGGCCATTAAAAATTAAATAAGTTTTAAACAAAAATCACAAATATAAATATATAATAAATGTATATGTAAATATCATGCTTGATTTATGTAAAAAATACAGAAAACTATAGAAGAAAATTGCAATCACACATAATCCTATCACCTGTTCACATTGAATATTCCCACTCTTCTTTAATGCATACTTTGGCATGTACTTATAGTACAAGCCATATATTATATATAAAATTCTGTTTATTTCACTTAAATTGCAAGCATTTTCCAATATCACTGACAATTCACTGTGATATCATTTAAATAACTACAAAGTAGGTTTAACCATATGAAATTGCCCATATTTTTTATCATATTTGCCAAGAATTTCATATGGTAGTTTCATATGGTCTAATCTAATAATACTAGCACAATGAATTTTGGACACTTTGGACCCCAAACCACAGTAAGAATTACAATTTAAATGACAGCCTAGTACTTAAGCACACACACGTACGCACGCGCGCACACACACACACACAAAATCATACACCAGAAACTAAAGTTATTAGTCTATTTCCATTTCTCTTCTATTAATTTTTTAGTACTCTTGTCATTAATGTCTAAATCAATTTTACCACCTGCTAATCATTGCAATCTCGAGTGTGAAACACTGCTTTGTCTTATGAGTATATTGTAATTTATTTAACCATTCTTATTGGTATATATGTGTATTAATTTAAATTTTTCTTTATTGTACATGATACTATAGTAAATATTTTTCTCCAACTATTTCCCATCATTCTGACTTATTTCCTAAGGAAAGATGTGGAATTCCTGGGTTAAAGGGCTCTGGGAACACTGAAATTTATTAGCAGTAATGAGGACAGTTTATCGATAAGTGTGTGGGGCTTGGTATTAGGCAATTTCTATGCATTACTTTATGTCAGCCTCACACAACCATAGCGAACAGGTATTGTCGTCCTTATGTTAAAGATGGAGGCTCAGAGAAAATACATGACTGAGGCAAGGGATGCAGCCAGTGAGAATTAGAGCTGGAAGCTGAACCCAGAACTCTGACTCAAAGCCCAGGCTCTCATTTTGTCTAGAACTGAAGCAATGGGCTGTGGTTACACAGAAAAGTATGATATAAACAAATGCTACGGGGCTTCCCTGGTGGCGCAGTGGTTGAGAATCTGCCTGCCAATGCAGGTGACACGGGTTCGAGCCCTGGTCTGGGAAGATCCCACATGCCGCGGAGCAACTAAGCCCGTGTGCCACAACTACTGAGCCTGCGCGTCTGGAGCCTGTGCTCCGCAACAAGAGAGGCCGCGATGGTGAGAGGCCCGCGCACCGCGATGAAGAGTGGCCCCCGCTTGCCGCAACTAGAGAAAGCCCTCGCACAGAAACGAAGACCCAACACAGCCAAAAATAAATAAATAAATAAAACAAAAAAAAACAAATGCTACATCTCTTTTTTCTGATACTATAGGACATAATTGTAGGGTGATATGAAACTGACTCACAGTGATTGCAATTTTACTAATAACATTTGTAGAACATTTGGAGGTACCAGGAATTCATAATTCTTGCCATGGAATGACATGCATAAATGAATTAGAAAATGACCTTAGCTTTTAAAAAGGGAAAGTGAGTCAGTATGTGAATACATGTGTGACTAGGAACAGGATAAGAAGATAAGATCAGCTGAAGAAGAATCCCAACAGTTAGATGCCCAGGAAACAGAAGAAAAGAGAGTGAGCAAGAGAGAGAGAGACAGAGACAGAGAGAAACTGATACCAGTTCTCTGAGACTGACCAGTTGTTATACAGGATCACTAACATTACTGAGCATATTAACTGTGCCAGACCATTTTCTAAACTCTTTAGATTCATCATTTAATCTGACAACAAGCTTGTGAGGTATCTATCCTTATTATTTCAATTTTACAGTGAGGAAATTCAAGCACAGAGAGATTGAGGAACCTGCCCCAGGTATCCCAGCTAGAAGTGGTAGAGTTTGGATTGAGCAGTCTGCCTCACAAGCGTGTGCTCTTTCAGATGAGAAGAGATTTCTGGCACCTCCTTGGAGATTGGAGTGTTAAAAGAGGAGACTGAAAAATTCTAGGACCGGGTCAGAAAAAATAGAAGATGAAGCTGGAGCATCTTGTAGTGCCCAAAAGTAAGGAACGAGCAAAGAAAGAAACAAAACAAAAAACTAAACAACCACAATGATGGGGCCATGTTGAAGCCAACTGAAAGAGCTTCCAGTGGCCCAGCTGGAACAATTTAAGCAAACAGATAAGGTATTGAACTATAACTCAAGTATAAAATATATGTCCGTTAGTCCACACCGATATGAATCACTGGTGGAATACATTCATAAATGGAGGAGAGGAGCCAAATCCTTCTCTTCTTTGGAAGAGAAGAATTCCAAATAAACTCTATGTACCCTTAAGGAGATGGAGCATAAGTCCCAGTCTGTAAGTGTGATGTGTGCACAACTTCCTTCCAAAGAGGATGGTTTGGAAAGAGGGATAAAAGAGCAACTTTACAGTAAAGAAATTACCAGCACTACTTCAACCAGGTGATCAAGGTTTACATCAAACGGTCATAAATCATGTTGAGGGCTTCCCTGGTGGCGCAGTGGTTGAGAGTCTGCCTGCCAATGCAGGGGACACGGGTTCGAGCCCTGGTCTGGGAGGATCCCACATGCTGCGGAGCAACTGGGCCCGTGAGCCGCAACTACTGAGCCTGCGCGTCTGGAGCCTGTGCTCCGCAACAAGAGAGGCCGCGATAGTGAGAGGCCCGCGCACCGCGATTAAGAGTGGCCCCCGCTTGCCGCAACTAGAGAAAGCCCTCGCACAGAAACGAAGACCCAACACAGCCATAAAAAAAAAAAAAAAAAAAAAAAAAAGTGTTGGTACTATGGACTCTTGTTAAGTAATAAAAAACAGCATCTTACCTCTGTGGTCTTCCTCCTCAAAACACATATCCCTATTCCAAGCATGAGAAAAAACATCAAACAAATCCCAACTGAGGGACATTCTGCAACACGCCTGACCAAAACTCCTCAAAACTGTCAAGGTTATCAAATCAAGGACAATTTGAGAAACTGTCACAGCCAAAAGGAGCTTAAGGAGACATGGTGAGTGAATGTAATGTAAGATCCTACATAGAATTCTGGAACAGAAGAAAGGCTTTCGGTAAAAACTAAGAAAATCGGAATAAAGCATGGACTTTAGTTAATAATAGTGTATCAACATTAGTTCATTAATTATAATAAGTTTACCATATTAATGCATGATGTGAATAACAGGAAACTGGGTGCGAGGTGTATGGGAACTCTCTGTACTATCTTTGCAGTTTTTCTGTAAATGTAAAACTGGTCTAAAATAAAAAGTTTATTTAAAAGATGATTTAAAAAAAGAGGGACCTGACCTTCAGACTGTTGAAGCAGATAGAGATATTTATTGGATGCTTTTTCTCTTGTCTCTCTTGTAATAATCTTCTGCTACCCCAACTTTCATTAAACACTTCAGTGTATGATAAGAGGGATTCAAAGAACTTGCCCTTGGGGGCCACAGGAATGTGGGCAAGGGCAGCCATGGCTGGAGGAGCTGGATACCCCATAGCAAGACTATAAGGAGGGAGCAGGCCAGAAGGACAGGGTGACAAGCAAAAGCTAGGACACATGCAGCACGGCCACAGTCCTTGGGAATCAACAGAAATGCATGGGTGAGGCCCAGGTTAAAGAACCTTTATGGCAAGAATTGTTGGATTCTACAAAAATTAGTCATGAAAATGGGGGAATGTCAGCTGCATAAGGACAAAAATTTGTGTCTTTTGTTCACTGTTGTATCCCCAGCACCTTGAATATATATATATATATATATATATATTTTTTTTTTTTTTAATTTATTTTTTGCCGCCCCGTGCCGCATATGGGATCTTAGTTCCCAGACCAGGGATCGAAACCACACCCCCGCAGTGGAAGCGCGTTGTCTTAACCACTGGCCCGCCAGGGAAGTCCAAAAAATATTTGCTAAATGAAGGAACGAAATGAAAGGACATCTCAGCTACCTTTCCCTTTACTCTGCCAAAGAGCAAAGCTCCCGGAATGGGCACTAGAAAAGAACAGGAGAATTATGTGGACAGGATGTGTGTGTGTGTGTGTGTTTGTGTGTGTGTGTGTGTGTGTGTGTGTTGAGAGATATAATAATAAAACTTAATGATTTAATAAATCTAATAAAATGGCAATTCTATGCCTATTGGTAACATTGCCTAAATAATTCCCCTTGATGCCTGACATCTCAAAAGAAAATAGCTATTTTACTTGACAAAAATGACTCATCCTTGAAGGAAAGTTTTCCTGTAACCATAATTGATATTTGGGGAGAAAAAAACCATTTTTTCTCATCGCTGTGAATGACAAAGGGATTATTTTGGGGGGTTTATAATGCCTCCGGGGGTACCACTCACATTTTATTCTGTCATAATTGAATTGTCAGTGAATGGTGTTTTCTTGAAGCTCTGGACTGCAGCAGTCCTGCTGTCAATCATCAGTTACCTGCAGTAAGCAGGGATAGCTATTCCAGAATTGTTCCAAAGGAAAAATACATTTTCAGACTCACTAGTTCAAGTAAACTTGCCATTAGGGATGTGCTCAGAGGAGTGCACTGCCCTGATGGTGGTAATATTCTAGAAAAGGTAACTGTTGAAATGGTGGTAAAGGTTCAGGGTTGCTTTTGCAGTCAACAATTGTGTCATTCAGTAATCAGTGCGTGGGATGAATTACTGAGTGGTAATTGTAAACATTGGTGATAATACTCAGTAATCAAATCATAGAAGACCATCTCAGATGTCTTCCAGCAAACATAATGCCTCAGTATCTCCCTCTGCAGGAGGCAATCTATTGTGAGGGTTAAGAGTGGGGGTTGGAAAACTATGGTCCAGGGCTCAAATACGGCCCACCATGTGTTTTTGTTAATAAAGCTTTATTGAAACACAGCCATGGTCACTTATTTCGGATTTGTCTGTGGTTGCTTTTGTCTACAACAGCAGAACTGAGTTGGTAGAATGAAGACTATATGGCCTGCAAGGCCAAAAATATTTACAGTTTGGTCCTTTACAGAAAAGTTTGATGACCCCTGGTTAAAACCAATAGGTTTTAGAGACTTAGGTAGAGCTGGGGTTCTATCCTGGTTCTGCCATTTACTAACTATATGACTTTGGACAAGTCACTTAACCTCTCTAAGTTTGTAATTCCTCATCTCTAACATGTGGCAAGTAATACAGGTCCTTTATTTTTTATCTGCAACTTACCACCCCCATCCAAAAATTCTTTTGTAAACTGAAAAAGAAAAACCTTTACCAGGAAGACAGGGGAGGTGGTGAATTTTGGTGCCAAAACTCATCTGATGCCAAAACCTGAACTGAAATGGCATGAAAGTATTCTAATATCTATCTATCTATCTATCTATCATCTATCTATCTATCGTCTATCTATCATCTCTATCCTTTATCATCTACTATCCATTATCTATCCATCGATCACATTAATCAGAAGACATCAAAAGCTGTTTTAATACTTCCAAATCGTAGTAGCTTGACACAGTATAAGCTTATTTACCGCTCCCATACAGTGAAATACGAGTGGGGATGGGGTTCTGTTCCATGCAGTCATTCAGAGATCCAGCCTCCTCCTACTTTGCTGGAAGGCAAACTGAAATATGTAACCTCACAGTCTCCATAGATGGGAAGAGAGATGAAGGAGATGTGGTCACTTCCACTAATCTCCCAGGGGTCAAAACTCAGTCCTGGTCCCACCTAGCTGCAGGAGAGGCTGGGAATACGGCCTAATCATGTGATCATAGAGCAGAGCGCATGGACATTGGATCAGTAGCGCTCTCTGCCATATTTATTGTTTATCATAGTTCATAGTTTTACTGAACAAATGTTGCACCCTTGATTATAGCATACTGCAGACCCTGCAGGAGACATTAAATAATATAGAGTATAGGCACAGCATTACGTTTCTAAAATCTGCAAGACTCTGAATGAAACTCAGCTGGCTCCAAGGATTTCAGATGAGGGACTGGGGACCTACATATTCCTCACCGGCAGGATAGCACAGTTGCTAAGAGATGCATTCTGGGCCAGACTGCTTGGGTTTAAATCCTGGCTCTCCTACTTTCTAGCTGTGTGACTTTGGGCAGGTTGCGTAACTTCTCTGTGAATCTCTTTCCTCATTTGCTAAAATGACAGGTTACTATATGTAATTCATTCAGCCCAATGCCTGACTCATAATGAGTGCTAAATAAGGGTCAGCTGGTATTACTGTGTGTAGCTATTACTATTGTTAATGTTATTTTTACACAGTTAGTACAGTGATTGACACACATAGTGCTTGTTTTATAATCAGATGCAGAACAATCTTTCACAGCATCACAGACAGAGCAATCATCTGGCCTGTGCTTGAATGTTTTCAGTGTTATGAGATCACTATGTAATAAGATGACCAATGTCATTCTTAACTGGCTTCATTAGAAAAATCTCCCTTGTAGAAACCACTGTGGTTAACATCTAATAAATACTGAGGACATATTTGGTGCTAGGTACTCAGCCAAGCCCCTAACTGACATCACTTTGTCATCCTTCCTTTACCCTGTGAAGTAGCTTTGCTTGCTGATGATTCGCAGAGATGAACACTAAGCCCAGAGGATTGAACTACTCAGCCCAGGGTCTCACAGCCACTTGGTGGTGAAGGGGTTTTAGATCCAGTCATATCTGGATCCAGGGCCCCTCCTGTCTTACTCACTCTACCCTTTGGAATTAAGCAAATTAAGTAGGAAACTTCCATTTCCCTTTATCTCAGAATCAGGATGGTCTCTGCTGTGCCTCCCAAGATGCTATTGTTACCCCAAATATGTTCATTGCCTAATCATGTCTGTTTTCTAGAGGCTTTTCAGGTAGGTAATCAATTTAGAAACATAACTACAATAACTTAGTTTTAAATTTGATTTTGATTTAACATTTATTAATTTAACCATTGGTTTGTCTTTAAAGAAAACAATTTTTTTACCAACATGCTTATAGTATATAGCCATTATAACTAATTTCCCAAATTATAATCAGCATTCATCACAATTACTGTGATGAATATTACGTATTACAATAGCGACATTATGCATGGTTCCATATCATTAACACCAGACTAAATTTACATGTGAAATTGGATACAATGTGCTATAAGTAATTGATGGAACGTTTCTGATACATTAAGTAATTTCAAGTAATGGAGTCACTAGCAGTCTTTGCCTTACTCAAACTAGCTATGAAAGATTTTATTAGGTAAACTGGAATGTTTGACTTTTATGTTATGGCTAAACTAAGGCCGTGCTGGAATTAATCGTGTGGGTAAAGTGCAGCAGACACTAATACGACATTGATCATAGGCTGCCAAATCGGAAGAAACATTACAGGGGACTGGTACCTATGACAATCTCACGTCTTCCGCACTAACTGCTGCTGCCACATCGGAGTCAACCCAACTGCCCTCGCCCTGACCACTGCCAGCTTCTCCTCTTATTTTCCCGGTGATATTTCTTGGTTAAGTTGTGAGATGACACATGGAGTTTCCTGGCCCAGAATCTTCATTTTAGTAGCACTCAGTCTCTATGAGCATCTAGTATGTGTGAGGAAGCACTTTGCTGCCCTGGTCACTCTGCCCCAGGGCCAGACTGAATGACCTCTCAGCAGGGCGCACCTCCCTTTTGTCATCCTGACTCCACAAAGTGTTGAAATGTAAGTCTACCAATTGAATTTTAATATGTCTTGAACTTGTCTCCTCCTTGTCTCCAATGCCTTAACTGTAGTTCGGGCTGACATCAGCTCCTGTCTGGACTCTTGGATAAATAGCTGCTAATTGGACTTGTTTCTAGGAACACAGCCCTGATACCTTAACTTCCCCGCTGAAAATTCTCCAAGGTCGCCTCACCTCCTGCAAGATAATTCAGCCTCTTTAGCATCCTGCCTCAGATGTGTCAGGATCTGTCCTCCACCTCCTTACACAGCTTTCCCGTCACCCTCCTCTTTTGTATTCCACCTTCCAGGTGATTTACAAATGCTTTCTCTTCATTCCCAGGCCTCTGCCTCACTCCCACCGCTTCCCATCCTGAGCCATTATTCTCTTGAGCATCTCCTGCTTGTCCTTCAGACCTAGTTCATCAAGTCCATGGGCAGGCTTCCCTGATACAGCCCCACCAGTGCCCTTCCTTGTTGATTCCACACCATCATCTGCTTTCCTTTATCCTGGCATTCACTGAAATTTCTGCTCATGTGTAAGACGCACCCTTCCCAATCCTAAAAATGCATACCCTCTAAATTATCTGGTTCCCATTATGCACAGTGACAATTCTGCACCCAATTCCAGTGTGTGAGTGGGGATTTCCTCACACCATCAAGTCATCTCCAACACCAGATGTGTGTCTTATAATTGAACTTAACGCTGATACTTTCTACCTGGAGATAGAGCCAGATACTACATCATTGCCCCCTCCCAACCCCCAACTTCAGATGCTACTTGCAAGTATAGGTTGTCACCTGTGCTTCTGACCAATGGGTTACAGATTGGAGGTTCCAACAAACCTTTTCTAGGGTTCAATGACTTTGCTAGAGCAGCTCACAGAACTCAGAGAAACATTTACTTACTAGATTACTAGTTTCTTATAAGAGGATATATCTCAGGAACATCCAAGTGGAAGAGATGCACAGGGCGAGGCATGGGGAAAGGGCTTGAGCTCCCATGCCCTCTCAGAGCACCCGGCTCTCCCTAAATCTCCAGGTGCTCACCACCTGGGGAGCTCTCTCAATCCTGTCCTTTTGGGTTTTTATGGAGGCTTCATTACAGAGGCATGAGTAATTAAATCATCGGCCATTGGTGATTGAACTCAGTCTCTAGTTCCTCTCCCCTCTCAGGAGGACAGGACGGAGGGACTGAAAGTTCCAACCCTCCATAATCAAGAGGTTGGTTCTTCTGGCAACCAGCCCACATCTCTAGCTGAGGTTCAAAGTTCACCTCATTAACATAACAAAAGACATCTTTGTTGTTCTCTTCACTTAAAACCCAATGTTTTAGGAGCTCTGTGTCAGAAACTGGGGACTAAGACCAAATATATATTTCTTTTTTTGGAGATATATTTCTTATTATAAATCACAATATCACACATATATTAAAGAGAGATAATGATTCTACTCCCTAGAGACAAAGCACAGCCATTCAGAATATAAGCAAATAGATGATTTACACATTTTACCAATGTAATATAAATAAAATATACATAATAAAACAAAATAATACATAATATATAAATAAATGTAATAAATATATAAGTATATATAAATAAAATATTTTTTATTTATTATTATTCTATTATAAATAAATAATGTATTTAGCTATGTGAATACTCGGGACATATTTCATCTTACTGATGCTTACCTGTAGTATTTTATGAACAAAATTAAATACAAATCACTTGAAGTACATCATTTGAAAAGGGATTTCCTTATAAAATTGTCAGTGTGGTGAATGTAGCATTTTGTTATATTTAATTTCTTTCTTCTATCTCTCACTTGCGGACCTTCGAGAGCAGGGTTTTTACTTTATCAGCTTTGTATTTCCAAGGCCTACCACAGTAATAGGCCCACAGTGGATGCCAATAAATATTAATTAAATTGTTTGCTTTCTGAGTTTGCTGTCATGCAGTTGGGAAAATGCACTTTTCTTGTATAAACACATAGAAAGTATTAGAAAGCAAACTCAATGTGTGTTGTCATTCGCACTTATTTTGAACGATAAGAGCAGCTTCTTGACAATACAATGAGGGAAAGTAACTGTTCTTAGGATTTTTCTTTCCCCTCCTCAAAAATTATCAGGCAGTACTAAGAGAGAAGTTTATAACAATAGATGCCTACATTAAAAAAAAGGAGAGATATCTCAAATAAGCAATGTAACTTTATCCCTCAAAGAGACAGAGAAAGCACAAACTAAGCTTAAATTAGAAAAAGGAAATAACAAAAATTAGAACAGAAATAAATAAAATAGAGAATAGAAAAACAATAGAAAAAAAATCAGTGAAACCAAGAGTTGGTGTTTTGAAAAGATAGACAAAATTGACAAACCCTTAGCTGGACTAAGAAAAAAAGAGAGAAGACTCAAATAAATAAATAAATCAGAACTGAAAGAGGAAATATTGTAACTGATGTTACAGAAATAAAAAGAATCATAAGAGACTACTATGAAAAATTCTGTGCCCACAGATTGGATAACCTAAAAAAAGTGGATAAATTCCTAGATACCCACAACTTACCAAGATTTAATCATGAAGAAATAGAAAGTCTGAACAGACCTATAACTAGGAGATTGACTCAGTAATTAAAAACCTCCCAACAAAGAAAAGCCCAGCAGCAGATGTCTTCACTGGTGAATTCTTCCAAACATTTAAAGAACTAACACCGATGCTTTTCAAACTCTTCCAAAGAATTGATGCGGAAGGAATACTTCCAAATGAGGCCAGCATTACCCTGGTGCCAAAGCCAGACAAAGACATCACAAGAAAACTACAGGCCAATATTCCTGATAAACATAGATGCAAAAATCCTCAACAAAACACTAGTAAACCAAATCCAACAGCACATTAAAAAGATCATGCACCATGACCAAGTAGAATTTATCCCTGGGATGGAAAGCTGAATCAATATATGAAAATCAATTATACCACACTGACAGAATTAAGGATACAAATCATATGATCATCTCAATAGATGCAGAAAAAGCATCTATTGACAAGTTCAATACCCTTTCATGATATATACTGTCAACTAGGAATAGAAGGAAAGTATCTCTACATAATAAAGGCCATACATGAAAAGGCCATAGCTAACATCACACTCAGTGGAGAAAAACAGAAACCTTTCAATGGAGAAAAATAGAAACCTTTCCTTCTAGGATTAGGAGCAGGGCAAGGATGCCTACTCTTGTTGAGTGTTCTTATTACAGTAATAATAATAATAAATAATAATAATAATAATAATAATAATAAAGGAATAAAAGGCTCAAAAAGCAAAAAAAAAAATTATACCACCAAACTCAAATTTTCACCTTAGAAGCACTAAATCCCTTTCAATGTGTCTAAAGTCAAAGCATATTAAAAAGAAAAAATCTAAGACTTACCTCAAAACTTACAGCTCCATTGTGGTCCGTATCAAATGCATTGAACAGAAAATGTGCGTATGTGGTAGAGTCTGAAATGTTGAAAATAAAATAATAAGTTAGCATTTCAATATCCTACAAAGGATTTGTATAGCATGTCCCAAGCCTCTTTCTATCCAGGAAAATTTACTCTACCTCCTTTGACTTGTGCTTTCTTCTCAGCTGCCCACCTTCTCTCCGTAGAGGATTGTAATTTGAGATTCATAGGTGTGAGTTACCTACAGAGGCCATTGGTGACAGAAGCTCTCTAAGTTTCTGGCTGGAAATGCTCTGAACACATGGGAGTCTTGGGTGATGTTACTGACATTGGGATGAGTAATGTTACCATAGGTGGGTGTGAGGATTAACAAGACGCATCTGGAAATCACGTAGTGCTTGGCAGGGACTATCTCTAGAAGAAGTAAAATAATAAAAATACTAGTAATGAGGCACAGATGAATTGCTATTATTGGTGTTGTTATTATTAGTTTGTTCATCATTTTACAACCCAGATAAGGATATCAGGACTGAGAGAAGTTGAGAAACTTGCCCAAAGTCACACAGTCCATAAGGAGTAGAGTGGAATATAACTTAGGTCTTTCTGACCAAAAAGCTAAGCTAGCCCACAGCTAGTAAGGCTGCCTGATGAAGTGGAAACTAGGGTGATTTGGGAAGTTTCTGAGGCCATGTTGAAAGTGGATTGTGTGGTCCTAAAGGTTCCCAGTTGAAAGCAGTGGGGAGCTCCTGCTTCGCCTGGGTCCTGGATGGGGTTAGAGGCTCTGGGCAATGGTAGACAGCTTTGGACAGCTCTCTTGTCCCAGTGCCACACGATGGTGCCTAATGGTACTGAAGTTCTCTGAAATCTAACACTTCCTCTGAGTTTGCTTCAAGTAGGTTATTTCCCTCTAATTTTCTTTCCTTCCATTTTCTCCTTTGTCTCCCTAATCTCTGAAATTTCTGCCTTTATAAAGTATATATATTTTTCTTATTGTTTTCTTTTCTTAGGGCACAGTTTTCATTTTTAAGTGCTTCTGTGCTTGACCCTTGATCAGATTTACATGATTCTTTTAAATGTTTCATCTCATGGGTTTTAGCCTTTTATTGTAACCTTTTTTATATTAAAAAATTGTAACCTTTTAGCTCATTGGCTCTAGCCTTTTATCTTCTTTTTTAAAACCTCGTCTATTTCTATTTTATAACTTTTAGCCTTTATTTTTACTGGGATTTAGCAAAACTTCTGTTCGCCTTTTACTTTATGAATTGCTTTTTGAAGACTGTCAAGAAACTAAGTCATAGAAGCAGGAGTAGAGAATGGCTCTCCCCAAATAAGGGAGGTCAGAGGTCATGCAAACTTCTCTCCTAGCTCTCAAGCATCCATGGCCTATGTATGGATTGTTTTCCCTGAATGCTTCACCCCAGTGGTTAACTCTGTTGCAGGCCACATATTTCACAAGGTAAATTGTATACTCAGTTTCTCAAAATGGTGGTGGCATTTTCTTTCACCTCTTATCTTTAAATATGATGTGAGGAACCACTTATTTTTAAACGTATGAATTAATAACACTGTTTACAATGAGCCAAACAGGCACCACAATTGGGCCTTAACAGTCTGTAAAACTGTTGTTTGTAGAGTGGATGTCTATCTTGTGTTTATTGGTCACAGCAAGAAGCCCTTTTGGGTATGAAACCAGGGTTTTGACTACAATCAACTTAGTGAGATTGTTGGGAAGTTCCGTATAGAATTATCAAGAATTGTCAGTCTATTTCTATTTACAGAGTTGTTTTGCTCTCAACAGTACTTTTACATAGACTTCTTGAACTATTTAGTGCCCTATGGAGAAATGAGTTGACAGATGGTATGCTAAACTTATTTTCAGGGAAGAAAAAATAAGGGGTTTTGCATATTTTAAAACGAGCTTCATTAAGCAGGTCTCTTGTTACCTTATTTACACAGCAAGAGTAAGTGCCTTTACCTTAGCAAGCAGAACTCACCATGAATAATGGCTCAGAACAAACGATGCTGGCAACTTTTAAAAACTTAAAACACAAGATAGTGTAGGCATACAATAATTACCATGCTTCTCACGGGAGGTTGTTCTAGTTTAAAGCTTGACACATGGGACATACACTCTCAAGGTTTGCCCTAATGTGGTTCAGAGGACGTCTTGTTCCTCTAAATGTACCTTGGCAAGTTTCCTGGAAGTGAAGCCAGTTTTCTAACCTAGATATACCAGGCGGAGAGAGGTTGCTCATACAGTAGTGGAGTCAGATTGCCCGAATTTGAATCTCAGCTCTACCAACTATTAACCGTGTGACCTTGGGCGTGTTGTTTAACCTCTCTGTGACTCAGTTTCCTCAGCTACAAAATGATAACAATATGTACTTCAGAGAGTCATCATAAAGAGATTAAATGAGATACTATACCCAAAGTTCTTAGAACAGTCCTAGGCAAATATTAAATGTTCACTAATTATTAGCTATCATTATTAAATAAATGAGATCAAATTTTTTTTTTACAGATTAATACAGTTCACCTGAAAACATTTCTATTTTTTGTGAACTCTCAATTGTGTATCTAAGTGACTGAAGTTCTAACCTAATGGAACTTCATGCTCAGTGAAAACCAGTACAATTATACCATGAATGGTATTGAGTTTCTGACAGAGTTTGGATTTCTTCAGTAGACATCTGGAGACAGTGAAAGTTTTTAAAGAAGGGGAATGATGCTACTAGCTTTGATGGGGTGAGAGGAAAGAGCTAAGGCGTTGGAAGTGTCTGACTGGGCACAGAGGTGGATTCTGTAGAGAAAAAGGAAACTGTCCACAAAACCATCTTGGTCTGATTTCATCTGACTGTGCTCTTCTTAAATACTCAGTAAATATTTGCTAAAAGGATGAATAACTGGCATCCTGGATTCTAGATTTCAGTACAGTTCAGGGCTCAAAAGAAATGACAATGGTTTCTGCTCTTCCCATATGAGCTGACAGTCTTCTTTGACCATAATTCCTTCCATATAACAAAAACAGTTACTCAGTATCATATGATGACTTTGCTCTGTTTCCTGTAATTTTACTTGTGAAGCTGAACATTAAATGTTGAAATTTTACAGTTAGGGGACAAAATTTGTGGAGTCTTAGGATAGGAAGTGATCTTGGATACCATTGAGCTATTTATCTACATTTAACAAAGGCAGGAAGTGGGTGTAGGTAATGTTAGGGAAGTAGTTATGGTCACCTAGTTAGTTAACGGTAGAGTCGGTAATGAAATCAAGACATTCCAACACTAACTCTTAGAAATAAAGGATGTTAGAACAGAAGGAAAACATGAGGATTCTTCTGTTCCACATCTGGTGAAGGAACAACCTGAGGCCCAGAGAAATAAGCTTTTTGAGCCACACATTTTAGTGGGGGCAGAGTCTATCTGTAAACTCAGCACTCTTGACTTAGTCCAGTGTCTTTAACCCAATTATGTCCAGAGCACAGTGATGATACCAACTAATCCCTTGGTTGAAAAGACCATTGATACACATACATTTCAGAATATTTAAACAAATACACTTGATTATCATGTTCCAGGTCTGTGGTTGAAATCAGTCTGGTTGATTTCTTTCTTCCCACCACAAATCCCCTACTCCCACTTGAATTCAAGCAAAAGGTACAGAATTAGTTTAATGCATTTGAATATACAATTCATGGCAATGTTACTACAGTAAGGCAGGTTCACATACATGAGTGGTAGTCTCTGTTCAGTATGTTCTCTCTAAATCACCCTGAAAATTCCTAGAAATATTGTCTGCGCATGAGAAGGATATTCAGTGGGTGGAGTTATTTGGAAAAAAAATTTAAACCTTTATGTCCATAGAGCTCATCTAAGTGCCTCAAGTGCCTTGAACGCAGTGATTGTTCAATAAATATTTGTTGACTTAGATTCTTCTGACTGAAGCTCATTCATTCGTTTCTTCAGTAGCTGTTTATCAGGTGCCTCATATAGTCAAAGCAAATGCAAAATTCTTACAACAGAAGCAGGAGTAGCCCAGGAAACTGGAATTTTCATGAGCTTTAAAAATGCCTGGTGAGCTAAGAGTTTCTAAGCTAAGGTTTCCCCTGTACGTGGCACTGAAAAGCATTGCTGTAATGATACAGGTAATGGCACAAACAAGCCATTTCCTCTCGGCTTGTTTTATAGGAGACATACTTTATCCCCTACAAACAGGAAGATTCTGTTCAGTCCAGCTGTGCTGACATCCAGAACTCCAAACAAGTCGTGCTTGGTAAACCATCTTGCTAAGAAGTAGAGAAAACTAAAGAGCCTGACACAGTACAAATTGCAGAAGGTTCTGGCAATAAGACAAAGAACCTTCCTGGAGGAAACTGTGAGACATTGTGATTTATGGACCCATCATTGTTACGACTCATAATGAGAGACATCTGTTGCTTTCAGGCCATCAACCTAAATAAATGACTCCACAGAAATGTGAGGATGGCCATAACATGGATTTGCCTGCCATCGGAGAATACATTCTTCCTTAGGATATTTTCCCTTTTCTAGTGGCACTGCAAGATACAATTTGCATGCACGATATTAATTTTTAAAATTGCAAGTCATCATTTTTTAAAATATTTCATTTCCTTCAGTAATGCTGGCTGCTTTTAGATTTATGCATTCAATTAACAGGAATAATCAATGAATTTTTAAGAGTGCAAGAGTGATTTTTCCACAAATCCCTTTGGACTTTGTAACAAGAATCTCTTGCAAAGGATTGTGCTTAAGTAGATGTTCTCTAATGTTGAAATGTTATTTTTCAGATAAAGATAAATTTTTAATGTGGAGTTGTATCCAATTTGTAGCATGTAATAACTTTCATCTGAGATAATCAAAAAATAAAAGATTTGCATTTGTGCTAAGTGCTTTCTTTTTTAAAATTTTTTATTTATTTATTTATTTATTTTTGGCTCTGTTGGGTTTTCGTTGCTGTGTGTGGGCTTTCTCTAGTTGCGGCGAGCAGGGGCTACTCTTCCTCGCGGTGCGCGGGCTTCTCACTGCGGTGTCTTCTCTTGTTGCGGAGCACGGGCTCTAGGCGTGCGGGCTTCAGTAGTTGTGGCACGTGGGCTCAGTAGTTGTGGCGCATGGGCTCTAGAGCGCAGGCTCAGTAGTTGTGGTGCACGGGCTTAGTTGCTCCGCGGCATGTGGGATCTTCCCGGACCAGGGCTTGAACCCGTGTCCCCTGCATTGGCAGGCGGATTCTTAACCACTGCACCCTCCATTTGTGCTAAGTGCTTTGATATTAATGCCTATCAATACGTTGTCAGACACTTAGTTTATAGTAAACATCATTCTTTTAAAAAATTCCATGGTTTTTAATAATTTAGAAATATGTGTTAAACAAAGATATTCTAAATTCCTTATTAATGCAGACAAAGGATCCATTACAATCCTGGCATCAGACCCTATGACCAATACCTGTCTGTGGGCTGTTATTAATGAGATGGGGTTGGGGAAGTTGTCACCTATGATGTATCCAAATTCATGTAATGGTGGGTCACCCTGTGTTTTCTCCGAATTCTAATTTAATTCTTTGAAAAGTCCATCTTAAGTGAAACTTTCTGTTTTGATAATCCATGCCCAAAATTGAGATTTTCAATTTCAATTTCAAATTCAACCTATTAAATATCTAAAGCCAAAAGTGAATCTAATTTTTGTATGAAACAATTACTATTTAAGTGTTGTATACATTCAAAGTGCCTTTTACAGATATTATCCCATGGTGAGGTGGATGTCATTCGTTCATCCATGCATTCACCCTGTTTTGCAGTGAGTATCTAGAGCAACTACTTGTCACTCACTGTTCCACGACCTGTGGGTACAGCAGTGAGCAAAGCAGACAAAAACTTCTGTTCCCTTGGAGATGACATTCTAGTGGAAAAAGAGACAGTAAGCAACAACACAAACAAATAAAATATACATTATTAGATGCTCTTGAGAGCTAAAGAGAAACATAAAGAAAAGGCATGGGGGATATGTAGGGGTTGTCCTTTAAGCCAGGGTGGCCAGAGGAAGCCTCACTGAGAAGGTGGCATTTGAATAAAAGCAGAGGTGGTGAGATATTGAGATGGATATTCGGGAGAAGAGAATTCCAGGCAGAGAGAATAACGAGTGAATTCAAAGGCCCAGAGATAGGACTTCCCTGGTGGTCCAGCGGTAAGACTCCAAGCTTCCACTGCAGGGTGTGTGGGTTCAATCCCTGGGTGGGGAACTAATAAGATCCCACATGCTGTGTGGCCAAAAATAAAAAATAAAAAAATAAATAAAAAAAGAAAGGCCCAGAGGCAGCACCAGGACTGGTGCGCTGGAGGAAGGGCAAGAGGCCAGGATGTCTGGAATGAGATGAGTGAAGGGGAGGGTCGGTGAAGGACGAGGCAGAGATAGAACAGGAGACGGTGACCTTGGCTTATGCTCTGAGGGGATGGAAGATTCTGTGCAGAGCAGTGAGACGACCTGGCTTACATTTTACCAGGATTACTCTGGCTCATGTTGAGAACAGACCATGGCTGGGGAGTGGAGAAGAGGGGTGGAATCAGAGAGACTTAGTTCAGAGACCACAGCAGTTATTTTGGCATCAGATGATGGTGGATCTTTTAAGTGGAATTGAAGTGAAAAGATGACGGCAAAGAAATGGATGAATTTCTCTGTCCCTTAGTTTCCACATTTATTAGAAAGGGAGAACTGTAACTAGGGTTGTTGGGAGATGATGGGTAACACACACCAGGGCCAGGCACGTATTAGATACGTGATGAAAGGTGGCTACTTCAGCTCAGGCTCAATTTATCTGGATAGACTTTTTAAATTTCCTCCCTGTTGTTCAGCTTGTCTAATTGTGCCTACACTGTGCTTTTATAATACTATATTTTTAACCCCTATCCTCACATTTATTTTTTTATGTTGACATTGTCCATCTGCTACTCTAGACTCTAACATTCTTTGGGGCAGGTACCACATCTCACCCCTCTTACATCATCAGCACCTAATACACAGCTGGACACAGAGCAGACTGCAGGACAAGTTTGAGCTGGGCATCCTGCTGAGTGATTGAAGGAGAGACTATAAGGTCCACTGGCAAATATATCTCTTCACTCATCTCTAACAGGTATGTATTATCATTATGCGTTCCTTGTTTTCTTTCCAATTAAAATAATGTCTAGGGTGGTATTAATTTTCTTAGATGCAGGGGTAGGGGTGATAGTGGAGAGTTCCTGAAAGAGAGAGGAAGAGCAGAAAGAATATTAGATGAGGTTCCAGAAAAATCTGGGTTCTAACCTAGATCTGCCACTTAGTGGATGTGTGACTCTGAGCAAAACATTTAGCTTCTCTAAGCCCTGGATTTCAGATCCGAAAATTGAGGATAATTCCATTTGTCCTAATTTTGAGAGTTGGGAGAATGAGACGTATAATGAATGTGAAAGCTTTGTGGCATATCCAGGACTCACCCATCATAGTCAGAAAGCACCGCGCCTTTGAGAGATGTGGTATCAGGTACACAGTAATACTGCTTGCATTAAGCTAAAGAGTGAACTCTAGGACATTTGATAATTTGTAAGTAGCTCACTTTTATGATGTATTGAGAATCATATGCACTGCATACTGTGTATTAATTCTCTGACATAAAGATGAAAAATGTAGAGTCATGCCATGAAAGATTAAACCAAACTCAAGATTGCAAGCATAATTCTAACTGAGAGTAGAATTCACTGGTCCACATTTGTACTTACCTCCCTGTGGAAAGAACTGCGAGTAAATCTCTTTGAAGGTGTCTTCATTAACAACCCCGCTGGGGCATTCCTAGAGAAAGCGGTAGAGAAGCAATATGAGCAAAGTGTTCATAAAACTGATTTTTTGCCCGTTTGAAATAGAACTGTCTACCGTGCAAAGCTGCACCAAGAAAGTTCTCCATCCATCCATTATCACAAAAAGAAAAAAAGCACACTATAAACTTCTCTTTGTTCCAGTTCTCACAGACTGAAACAAAAAGTTGCTGTTGTAAAAATCTTTGCATAGTATCAGCATCAAAGCTGGTCTGACACATTAAAAAATCACTGCTGTTTCTAAGAACATGTATGTATATTATCAACGAGGTAGGAAAAAATTACTTTGTTTTTCGTATAGCAAGGACATTGCAAGATGTTTCTGATGTGGTCTTTGCTGGATCTTGGTGCTGTATCCTCTGGAGATGTGCTGGACACCCATAATCTTTAGTTCAATGAGAAAATGATGTGCTCCCTTTGGGTATAAGGTGGCCCAACAAGTCTCAAACAGAAATAGTTACTAATTTCTGTTAACAGATTGTAGGACTGAACGATAACATTGTTAGTAATAAGTAACTCTGAGTAAGGCAGGACCTGAAGATCTGTTGAATTTCTGGAGAGGAGGGTTTGAAAAGAAACAGGCCTGAACATAATGGATTCCCACCTTTGTCCCATGGTTGGAGTTATTTAAGACTAAAGGATATTGACCTTGGGAACTCCACTAATGTTGGACTACTGACTTGGTGGGACCAGAGTGTAAAGGTACCCCTCTGAGACTGGACATTTTCTGTAAAAGGAGCTGCAATCTAAAATGTTAGAAAAGATCTGCCTTGATACCAAAATGAGGACTAAGTAAGTGGACTTGAGGCTGAGGTAAGCGCAAAAACGCTTTCACTCTTTGGAGTTGCAAGAACAATCTGGTCAGGATTCTGAACTGGAGACACTCCTTGAGCAGTGGAGACTGACAATCACAAAATAATCCAACATCAAACCACATGTGGGATGTTAATCGTACACTGAAAGTGGGGAAGTGCTAAGTTCTATTCATTTCTTCTGAGTAGCTTCTTGTGAACAGGTGCATCTTACCTGAGCTCCCTTGCTTCAGTTCTCACAGGACCCCATTCTACCTGGCATCTCCAGGATTCACTGGGGGAGAATCAGGGGTGTGTTTATTTCCCTGCCTTTAGACATGAATATTCTGTATACTTTAAATTTGACACTGTTACTGGGATCTTCAAAAATCATTCGTGGTCTTTAAAGCTTTTCTTAACTCTTAAAATCATTGTCCCTTCATGAATAAACTTGATGTATTAATTTGATCTTTCTTTATTCCAATGAGCCAGCTATTCACAACTATAATGTGTTTCACATGAGGAATTTTCTGTTTTTTCCTTTGTTGGTTTGAAAGGTAGTAGCTTTGATATATAAACACAGTTTCAAATAGTAGTTTCAATGTGAACTTGTGTTTACAGAGCTTGTCAATGTGGATTTTCCCCATTCGATCATTATAATAAACCTATGACTTAGGAATCTCTATTCACTGAGGAAGAACTAGGCTATGTGGTAAAGTGCCTTGGTACTCAGCTAGCCAGTGGGAGAGCTGGAATGTGAGCTTGGAACTTTCCAGATCATCACAAGGTTTTGAATTAAATAAGCCCTGTGGAAATAATGACCCCAAGGACCTAAGAGGATTGGAGCAAAAAAAGACAGCCAAAAACAAATTAGGAAAAAAGCAAGCAAGCAAGTTATGATGGTTAATTTTACATGTCAACTTGTCTGGGCCATAATGCCCAATTATTTGGTCAAACATTATTCTGGATCTTTCTACAGGGTGTTTTTGAATGAGGTTTACATTTAAGTTGGTGGATTTTGAGTAAAAGAGAGTACCCTCCATAATATGGGTGGGCCTCACCCAATTAGTTGAAGACCTAAATAGAACAAAATGCTAATCTCTCCAGAGCAAAAGGGAATTCTCCAGCACATTGCCTTGGAAGCTAATATGCAACATTGGTTCTTCTTGGTTCTACAGCAGACTGCCTTTGGACTTGAACTGTAATTCCTTCCTGAGTCCCTGAGTCTCCAGTCTGTCTTTCTCCTCCATCAGATTTTAAGTCTTCACAATCATGTGAGACAATTGCTTAAAATAATTACTTTCTGTATGTATACACATCTATTGGTTTTTGTTTCTCTGGCGAATCCTAACTAATACATAAGCAAATGAACAATCAACAGCTACAACTCCAAAAGGAAAGAAGATGGCATGTAGAGAGCTGATCACTCAAAAGTTTTGACTAAATGACTCTGTCTAGTTGGCAGCAACAGAACCAATTTTAAAGGCAAATAAGCACTTTGTAGTTGGACCCTCTCACGCATGGAAATTGTGATTTATTGGCTATTTATCTCTGAGCCATCTGCTGGGGATGGTAAGGCAAGAACAAATAGATGGCTGTCTGCCATCAGGTGTTGAATTAGTGCAAGGTCAAAGCTGGAAACTTGCCTTGGAGTTCAAATGATTCTAGCCAGAGACAAAGATGGGAAATGAACAGACACCTGCAGTCAGCAAACTTGTCAGCTGTCTCTAATCTCTAGATGTATTTGATAGATATATCTTATAATGTGAAATGAAATTCAGAAATTGATGGTCTCATATGTGTTTGTTTTATGTTTAATCACATGTCTGTGTCAAATGAAATCCATTCTCTGCCAACTAAAAACTCCTGGTCAGGGACTTCCCTGGTGGTCCAGTGGTAAAGAATCTGCCTTCCAATACAGGGGACGTGGGTTTGATCGCTGGTTGGAGAACTAAGATCCCACATGCTGCGGAGCAACTAAGCCCACGTGCCACAACTACTGAGCTCTCACACCTCAACTAGAGAGCCTGCATGCTACAACTACAGAGCCCACATGCTCTGGAACCCGTGCACCACAACAAAGAGCCTGCGCACGCAATGAAAGATCCTGCATGCCACAACTAAGACCCGACGTAGCCATAAAAATAAATAAATAAATAAATAAAAAATAAATATTTTAAAAAAATTAAAAAGATAAAAACTCCTGGTCAAGTTTTAAGGTGGTAAGTCTCATCAAGTGAATTTGTCTTTATCCATCTTATATTTATTACATTAACTTACATCTTTAGCCCATGCATACTGTATGTTTATTATTCTAAGAACTTTTCTGGGAAACAAGGCAGCAGCAATAAACAAGTTAAATGTTGTGCCCTCATGGACCTACATCCAAATAGAACAAGAAAGGTCAGAAGCAACATAAAAGAACACACAAAAATAACAATCCATAGAATGGTGATCTTTTATTTGTTCTAAAGAGTTCTTATGGGAAAGCAATTCATTTTACTACCTTCAAGTAAAAGAAAATTAATCAGATTTTTTAAGACTCTAGTGATTTACAAAATGGTATGAATGATCTATTCTCTAACTCTTCCCTCACCAGTTTTGTGGAGTCATTTCTGCACAAAAGAGGTATCTCCACCTCTCCTTTAAGAATGAATTTGACGAGGCCCTGTGTACAGCTAGGTGTATACCATAAAAGATGTGGCTGTGTTAGGTTAACTCTTGCTGCTGTAACAAACATGCTCCCAAATATGTAACTTAAATATATATAAATTTAAAAGAATGTAGTATATTTCTTGCTTATCCAACAGTCTTGGGGGGCGGGGAACAGATCAGAGTTCTTAAGGGACAGAGGCTAATGAAAGCTTGGCCATCGTCATGTGGCATCTATGTGATCATCTCATCTGAAGGAGAAAAAGACATTGAAGAGCGAGCATGAAAGGTGTTTATGGACCAGGTCTTAAGGTGGTACATATCCTTTCCACTCTTATTTTGTTGGTGAGAAATCACTTAATATGTCCACCCCAAACCACAAGAGAAGGCTCATGTGCCCAGGAAGAAGATAAGAACACAAACTTGTTGAACTGTTAGCAGTGTCTGTCTCGGAGCCTTATTTGAAAATGCTCCAAATGTCTGTGCTCTGAAATAGTTTTCCCACTGATGCTTTATAGAACCATCATCACATCACTTAGCAATATAAATTCTTTCCATTTCCCCTGGAGTCATTTTTAAAGGATGATATTTTCAAATAAACAAGTTCAGTCAGGCCTAAATATCTAAGTATGAATTTGTTAATTAGGATTTCTTCACTCTAAGAGGAAGAACCCAAGAAGCAGTAGAATTCCCAGCTTTAGAGAGAGTGAGGAAAGCTTCACTCATATATACTTTGAGAAGTTACTATAACCTTCTATAAGCTTTATGGCTTCTATATTATATTTTCTAATGACATTTCATCTGATTATTAGCAAGTGATCATTTCATGAATATATGTTGTCTATAGAAAAAAATAAATAAAAATTACCCTTAATTATGCTACTGTAAAACTATTTTAGTCTTCTATCTAAGCATGTATTAATATGCTGTACAAATAAAATTAGAATAATGTAAGAATATAGTATTGCATCTTCTTTTTTTTTTACTGTAACAAAATATCCTGAGCATTTTCCATGTCATCATTATTAATGGACACACCTTGCTACTGTGTGCACAAAATAAGTTGAGATAAAGCAGAGATGCTCACAGACAGACAGTGGAATATTACTCAGCCATAAAAAGAAACGAAATTGAGTTATTTGTAGTGAGGTGGATGGACCTAGTGTCTGTCATACAGAGTCAAGTAAGTGAGAAAGAGAAAAGCAAATACCGTATGCTAACACATATATATGGAATCGAAAAAAAAAATGATACTGATGAACCTAGTTGCAGGGCAGGAATAAAGAGGTAGACATAGAGAATGGACTTGAGGACATGGGGTGGGAGGGGGAAGCTGGGGCGAAGTGAGGGAAGCATCGACATATATACACTACTGAATGTAAAATAGTTGGCTGGTGGAAAGCAGCAGCATAGGACAGGGAGATCGGCTCAGTGCTTTGCAATGACCTAGAGGGGTGGGATAGGGAGTGAGAGGGAGACTCAAGAGGGAGGGGATATGGGGATATATGCATGCATATGGCTGATTTGCTTTGTTGTGCAACAGAAACTGACACAGTATTGTGAAGCAATTATACTCCAATAAAGATCTATTAAAAAAAAACAACTATGGAGGCTTGATGCTGAGATGCAGAGTGTAGTTCTTGTTGGGGAAGGGGCTTGGTGGTGTCCTCTATGCTTGAGGTGTGCAGCCTCCATATCAGTTAGCTGCAAAATGAACGCTGAATGCTATTTTCACTTTTCGCCTTTTTATATAAAAGTGAAAAATCCTCTTCAGACTTCTTTTGATTAGGGAAAACAGGTACTAATATAGGTCTTTCGTAAAGAGAACTTTTGAAAAGTGGGGAATACCTGTAATCCAGTCCGATGGCTTCATTTTAAAAACAAGGAGACTGAGGCTGAGGTTACAGGAATTGCCATAAACCACACGGTGGGCTGCTGAGCCTTACCTTGTGTCTGTGTTTCCTGATGTCTAGGCTGATGTGTGGACATCGCAAACACCCTCATGTCCATACAGTAGCTGGTATCATTCTGCCAGGAAGCATTTAGAATAATCTAGTGAAATGCTTATGCTCCTGGGCTCTGGAGTGAAGTAGAAGGACTGCACTGAACCTCTGCTTAAAAGCTGCATAGCTTCAAATTGTTTCATCTAAATCCTATTGTTCTCCTCTGTAACATGGGGATAACTATTGACACCAGAGGTGTGTTATGAGAATTAGTAAGATAACGTACGTTATGTTATTATCTTAGCCCTCTTCTTTGTGCACCGTATTTGCTCATTAAATATGAGCTGTTAGTATAATGTTAATAATCTAGAATTTGGTAAGCAGAACTCCATTATACAGGGAGTCAGTGTAACCTCAACATGGCTATACCAGGGTTAAATTGTATTCATCAAAGCAGTTGAACCCAGTAGAGTACTGGTCTGATATAATGCAATGAGCCTATAAAGCAGATATGAGTTATGCCTCCTCCTCTAGTTTTATAAATTGAATCTGCTCTCTCTAATATCATCAGAGTTTACCCTCAAAGGCAGGGGAATACTGCAGTTGTAAATGACAGCTGAGAAGAATAAAGGCTACCATACTGGAAATAAATGTCAGTAGAAACCCAGGAGACTTTTTATTCATTAATTTAAAGAAAATTTTTCCCTACTAATGCTTAGATGAGTGCATTAGAAATACAGTAGTCCATGAAAAGTGTTGGGAATGGTGCTTTGAAGGGAGATCCACGTATGCATAGGAAATTGCTAAAGAAATTATTTTCCGAGGTGCATTGTGAGTTCCTATACTTTTACCTCTTAAGAAAGTCTTTCAGCATTTCCTTGAAAGTTGTCAGAACTCTGGTGGAATGCTCTAGAAATGGTTACAGTGATATGCAAATCAGATGTATTTTCATGCTAATATTTGTCCACTCCACTGGCTGAAATCTCCTTTTCCCATAAATGATTGTGTTCTGGTGTATACCATCTCCTCAGGTTCAGAACAATTATTAAACATTTAGAGATACCTCTTCAGGAATCAAAAAAAAAAAAAGGAATTATGGTACAAAAATATCATGGGGAAAAAGTAAAAGTCCTTGTGAAATAAATAACTCCTTGGGAACCCTTTTATGATATCTAAAATGTCACATCTTTTAAGCATCTATGTTTTTCATCAATTCTCACACCTACTCCTGTTGCCAAGGAAGGCATACATGACAATGGTTGTGAGGTGCTTAAGTTGAAAACCTAAGAAATGTACCCACGGAAATGTAATGACATCCATGTTTCATCCAGAGACTGTTTTTTCAGTTATTCTTTCTGACAAAGGAAGTAGACTGACACCTCTTTGATAAGTAGCACAGCAGACTGTGGGCGGAACACAAAGACTGGACACTGGGCACTCAGACCAGAGAAGAAAACGAGGGAGACTCACATCACTCCCCAAATAAGAAGAGCATCCATTCTTCTGGCAAAAATAGATGGCAGGTAAGTTGGCCATCTTAGAGGAAGTTACCTTCTTAAGCAGTACAATTGTTACAGACCACACTTAAAGCGAGCCGGGTACGAGTTCATAAGCAGAGACCAGAAAGCATCTTGGACACTTAGAAGAACATGCAGCAATAACCCATGAGATACACCGCAAGGGAACCTGATGAATTGGACAAGACAAGAAGAGGATTTCAGGTGTGTGTCTTTAGGGTTTTTTATCAATTTATTTTTTATCAACAAATTCTTCCTGCTTCCAAACCCATGGGAAAATTGTATTTCATGGGTCCTTAATGGTTTGCTGGAACCATGTGTCAAACTGCCCAATGAATGGAAAGTAGAAGGGACACTGTAATATTGTGATTTATAATAAGAAATATATGTTTGGTCTGAGTCCCCATTTCTAGCACAGCGCTCCTAAAACCATGAGAGAGATAAAGTTATCTCTTGTTATGTTTATGAGGTGACTTTTGGACCCCACCCAAGGATGGAGCTGGTTGCCAGAGGAGCCAACCAGGTGATTAGAGCCTTGGAACTTTCAGTCCCACCCCCCCTGACCTCCAGGAAGGGGAAAGGGTCTGGGGATTGCATTCAATCACCAATGGCTAATGATTTAATCAACCATGTTTATGCCATGAAACCTCCCAAAACCCCCAAAGGACAAGTTCAGAGAGTTTCCGGGTTGGTGAACACATTGAGTTGGCGAGAGTGGCATGCTCGAAGACATGTTTGAAATTCATCTGAGAACTTAATTGTTTGTGTAATATATGTATATATTTGTTTATACTTAAGTAAATTTAATCATAAGCTATTAAGTTCTTATCTTGAGTATGAATCCAACTGTTTATTACTTACTTACTACTTTACAAAGTCATAACTTAAAACTACTTTCAAATTACCACATGGACTCCATCTAATTATTATAGTTAAGATTCTGGTGTCTGGAGTGCCCCCAGATCAGATAAAAAGTCTCTTTATGGGAGGATGCTTGAACAAGTTGTATTTTTGTCTGACTGTGTTTTATGCTGCAGATGAATCATAATTGTTTGTATATATTTAACATTTGAGAAAGTGGCTTTTATTTTCTTAGTTTTCAAGATGTGAACATATCAAGCTGAGTTATAGTATAATTATTTCATAGCCAAGACAACTTTTTATCCTTTAAGATTTAAAAAAATATTTCCCATTACTTAGTTGATTAAATTGTGAAAACAAAACACCCCACCACCTCCAGCAAGGATGACTTTCGAAAGATAGATGAAGTGAATTCGTTGATACAACAAAGATGATGGATGGAGACTTTCATTCTCAGAGACGTATCATCGGGAAGCATGACTGTCTTCACATATTATTCCACCCTGTTTAATATGTAATCCAATTGGAAAAGCATAGGTTCTTTTAAATTAAATTTCCATTCTCCACTTCCCTCGTTTGAAACTGGGGTTGCTCTGGAAAGTCACTCTCCTAGTAGCATGACAATTTAAAGATGACTTGGTATTCTACAGTTGCAGGAGAATTTTCAAAATTTACATGGTGCAATGCCATGAACTGTACTGCTCTTATCACTAGATTCTGTTTGTGGACTTCTCTTCTCCCTTTAGGCTTGGTAAATACCTTGAAGGCAGGGACTGATCTTTTATAGAGCCCAGCAGTGTTCACAGCAGAGTATTAAAAATGTTTATCTTGAATGGATAAATACAGAAACGATTCTTAGCTTTTAAGAAATTAGAAAATAAACTTGATCTGGCAGTTTCCTTTAAAACTTGTGTGCAAGTTTTTAGAACTCCTTGCACTCCCAAACAATTTTTTTTCTCTGTAATTCTTCTGTTCTCTTCTATCCAGTTGTGCTGAGGGAAAATTTTTGATGCCTTGTGCTGTACTATTCAAGGTCACCACTTTGTCTTAAATACATCTCTGTCCCTGGACTTTTGAGGTCAAAATCTTGGTTCCACTTCCCAATCCTCATGACTGCTTATCATAAATATAATCACAGAAATTAAGGGGAGATCACCAGGGTCAAGAGAAAACACTTCTTAGTTCAACACAAATTTTAAAAACCTTACCGTATTCAACATTTGGGCTGTTAAAAACTCATTTCAGAATGATAAGATTAGCCCTTCAGTTTTCAGAGCATACAACCTGATCACTAAGAACTAAAACTAGCTTTAAATTTTTGTTCCACATTCCCAGGTGTTTGAACGCTTAGCAAGTCATTCATTCTCTCTTAGTCTGTTTCCTCATCTGTAAAATAACCTCTAAGAAATACTGACATCACAGGGAAATAAAACAAATGAAAATTAAAATAGATAATGAAAAAGGAAAAAAATTAAAAAACTGGATACAACCAACACATTAGATATTTTGCTGCTTCCAAAATTTGCATTAAGAACCTTCTGTATTCCCTGAATATACTCCTTGGGGCCAAAATGAGGCCAAAGTGGTTAAATATGAATTTCAGATTGGAAAAAAAAGGGGGAGAAAGACTTTCCTACTTAATATTGGAAAAGAGATGAGTGCTGGGTGATAATCAAGATTCGACTCAGCTGCTAAAGTGTGGAGATGTAGGCACCTCCTCAGCCCCACGAGGCCCCACTGTCACCCAGGATGAAGGAGAAATATAAGGTACAAGGCACATTTTCTCCTCATCTCCAGCTCTATTCTCTAACTGTGTGGAAGAGGGAAATACCACGTGAGATTTACAGCCAAAACAAAAAACCCAAAACACCAAAAAATAGGCTCCAGTTTCAGCTATACTAACAAAGAAGTCATTGAAATGTCCCAGGATTCTGAGTCTCAGTCTATAAAATGTGAAAAGTAACAGCATTTTATAGTGAAGAAATGGTAACTCATTGACATTATGTATATAAAGATCCTAGTACTATTCTAAGAATTACACATTAATTAGACATTAACATTCTCTTTTCAAGTCACTTATGTTGATTCTGCAAAATGAAATTGCCCATATTTTGCAGGAAAATGCTTCCCAGGATCTGGCCCAAGTCCTGAGCCTTTATTGGAATGCATGTAGAGTTATTTGATTCAAAGAGTATTCAAAAAAGGATTTTCCCAACTTTATGCAAAAAGAGGGTTCAATTGGTCCACTCATTGTGTTGCTTACAACATGATTAAATTCTACAGGTACTCAAAATCGTTTGAGGAAAAAAAAGACAAAAATGCCCAGAGAGCAGGTCTGTGTACAGTTTTCAATTGCTGTACAACAATACCACAAACTTGGTGACTTAAAACAACACAAGCTTATTACCTCACAGTTCTGTGGGGAAAGAGTCTGTCATGGCTTGACTGTGTTCTCCACTCAGGGTCTCACACACAAAATGTCGGCTGACTCTGGTTCTCACCTGGACTTTGTAAACCTTTTCCAAGCTCATTCAGATCTTTGGCAGAATTCAGTTCCTTTTGGTCGTAGGACTGAGTTCCCTGTTACCTTGCAGGCTATTAGCCAGTGGCCTCTGTCAGCATTCTTTTCACATAAGTTCCTCCATCTTCAAATCAGCAAAGGTGTATTGAGTCCCTCTTACCCACTGATTCTCTCTACTTCCCTTATCATTTAAAGGGCTCATGTGAATAGATCAGACTCATAAGGGTCTCTCTATTTTAAGTTCAACTGATTTGGGACTTCAATTACATCTGCAAAATTTCTCCACAGCAATACTTGGATTAATGTTTAGCTGAATAACCGGGAGACAGGAGTCTTGGGTGGGTCATCTTAGCTATCTGCCTACCACATCTGCTTTGTCTCAGTATGGGCTAACTTTGGTTTTTATAGCAGTTTCTGTTTAACAGTCTTTTCTATAGTTACATTTACAGTATATCAAACAATAGAAACTCTTCAGACTTGTACAAATACTGTACTATTTTCACCACAACTAGCAACTATACTACTTGCAGTCCTAGTTTAACCAGGTTTGGAAGGAATATATCCTGTCAAGGCTGTGCTCAGCCGTGTACAGGACCAGCTGAGACTGCAAAATTGAATATTATTTTTATGAATGCTATGAACAGTATTCCATATGCGGAGGTGTGCCCTGTCCTTATTTATTTCTGCTCTATATCACCAAGATCATTATGCAGATTTTATGAATTGATTAGCTCACTTTCAAATTGGCATGCCATCAGCCTAATGATATTGAAAAAAAACCCTCAACAAAAAAATCTACTTAAAATATCATGTAATTTTTCAATCAGAAAGAATAAAACACTAAGATGATATTCATGTACATGTACAGACATAAACACAATTGTAAGAGAATCTATTTTCTGGAGCTTTGCAATAACCGTATACTCTTTCAGTCTAATTTTCCCCACCTACCAAATAGGCTGGATTCTGGCTCTTTGATGACTTCATTGTGTCTGTTGTCTCTTGACTTCTTATGTGAGAATATATATTTTCCTCATTCTGTAAGCTGTTTTTATTTATTGGTTTTCAGTTCTTTGCAGTCAGAGACACTTTAACATAAGCAATAACCTTTTGTCATTTTATTACATCTCTCTACAGAATGGGGAAATGAAAACGAGTTCTCTTTATTGGTTGCTGACAAATTTAGTGGAAGTTCTACCGGACCCAGAAGAATAAGCTAGAGATTACAGTGATATGTGTGTGTATGGAGTTGATTTGATTTGTCTAGGTCCAGATATTTGAAAAACCCATTCTAAGGTATACCCAAAGAAGCTGTGAAGGAGTGTAGAGGTTGGAGGATTAACAGAAGTAATGTTTAATGTTCACCTGTGGTCTGCTGGGCACTGAGCCTGATGGTGTAGGCGATATATGTTATCATTAAATTCTCATAACAAGGGGCTTCCCTGGTGGTGCAGTGGTTGAGAATCCACCTGCCAATGCAGGGGACACGGGTTCGAGCCCTGGTCTGGGAAGATCCCACATGCCACGGAGCAACTGGGCCCGTGAGCCACAACTACTGAGCCTGCGCGTCCGGAGCCTGTGCTCTGCAACAAGAGAGGCCGCCATAGTGAGAGGCCCGCGCACTGCAATGAAGAGTGGCCCCCGCTCGCCGCAACTAGAGAAAGCCCTGGCACAGAAACGAAGACCCAACACAGCCAAAAATAAAAAAATAAATTTATTAAAAAAAAAAAATTCTCATAACAAGTAAAGGAGGTAGATATTTTCTCACATGGTATATAAGAAATGAGCTCAGAGGAGTTTAAGAAACTTCCCCAAGATCAGACAGATATTATGCAGTAGGAGAGATTTGAACCTGAGTTTGACTATAAAGTCTTTATACCTTACAAACCTGCCTCTGTGAAAAGCAAGTGTAACTATAGAAAAGAAAAATAAACTAATAGAGAACTAATTATCCCAATAGTTTTCATCCCTATTAATTCACCAAAAAATCATTAATCGATGATTCAACAAATATTCCTAAACCGCCAAGCACAGTCCCCACCCATTTGGAGTTTACAGTCCATCAGGGAGAAGGGTATTATTCAAATATTCACACAAATACATATCATATTAAAACCCATGGGGGCAAAGAAGCATGAAAAATCAAACTGCTTTTCATAAACGAATTCAAATGTCACAGGTGAGGAGATGTAGGGCAGCAGTTCAAGTCCTCTGGTCATTGGCTTTCGTGAGGGAGGGGGAAGACGTGGTCAATCCAGCTCTAAACACATTTTATTACAGATTTATTTACCTCTACTTTCTTATTATCAGTTCTGAGAAAGGAATGCTCTGTCCCTCTCTCACATAGTTGACTCTCATCAAGTTACAATTTCAGGAGCAGCCCTGAGTCTCTGAAGCTTAGCTATAAGTCAAAGGAATGTTTAGTCTCTTTAATTAAGTTCCCTTTGTTGCAAATACTAGAGAAGTTTCTACCCACTACCTTCTGGTGATTCTTCAGAGGTTCTCCTCTAAAGGGGACAACAATAGCCAGACATGGAAGCAAGGTAAATGTCCATTGACAGATTAATGGATAAAGAAGATGTAGTACATATATATAATGGAATACTACTCAGCCATAAAAAAGAATGAAATAATGCCATTTTCGGCAACATGGATGGACCTGGAGATTATCATACTAAGTGAAGTAAGTCAGACAGAGAAAGACAAATATCATGATATCGCTTATATGCGGAATCTAAAAAAAAATGATACAAATGAACTTATTTACAAAACAGAAACAGGCTCACAGACTTAGAGAACAAATTCATGGTCACCAGGGGGGAAGGGTGGGGGCAAAGATAGATTGGGAGTTCGGGACTGACACATACACACTGCTATCTTTAAAATAGATACCAACAAGGGCCTACTGTCCTTGTCCTTGTCCTAGCACAGGGAACTCCGCTCAATATTCTGTAATAACCTAAATGGAAAAAGAATTTGAAAAAGAATAGATACATGTGTATGTATAACTGAATCACTTTGCTGTACACCCGAAACCAACACAACATTGTTAATCAACAATACTCCAATATAAAATAAAAAATTAAAAGAGAAGGGGGGGGCAATTAGCCAGGGTCACAAAAGCTGCCTGAGAGGACAGTGTGTCTTGACTCGCACTGTTTCCAGGCTCCCAAGGCGGCGGAGTGGCCCCAGAGACCTCGGCCTGCTTACTGTCAGTCGTAGAGCACATCACATGGCCCTCTGGAGCTCGGGGGACCCGCGGGATGCGCGGCTCATTCTCTGATTGTTTCATTACAGTGTTGAGGCACAAGGGGGCAGCAGTGTCCTCCACGATCGCTAGAAATTCCATTTCTAGTTCATACACTTCGGCTGTTCTTTCCCTAAGGTTGGGGCAAGTTCGAGTAGATTTCTCTCCAGAAAGATATTTTCTCTTTATGAAACATGGCAGGGGAGCTCTTGTTCCCAAATTAGGTAGAAACAAAATTAACTATTTCAGGGAAAGGGACCCAGAGACTGTCTCCTTTCTGGATATTATAGTTGGAGTAAGTCAGCCTAAAACTGCAATCTCTTTTTAAGCAGTTGGGCGGCCCTTAATTTTAGTCACCAAAAATCTGTAGGTTGTAGGTCTAAGGAAACAAGTAAACAAACAAGACAGCCACAAAAATTCTAAAGTTTGAGTCTGAAAATCTTATAAATTTGCTTCTAAGTGCATGTGGGCTCTGCTTGTTTGGTTATTTATTGGGGAAAGTTTTAAATCCTCCATAAAACAAATAATGATAATACCTATCTTGGGGTTATTATAAGGCTTAACAAAGATAACCCATATATAGTGTTTAGCGTGATACTTGGCATTAACTATGACAGGGATTATTTCTAGAATGGTGGGGATATTCATTATGAATCTTTTTAGGTTTTGTTGTTTTTTTCACTTTATCAAGGATATTAAATTTATCTTTATTAAATGCCATCTGCTTATTCATCTCAAAGGGTTTTTTATAATCCCAAACCAATCTTCCATTTTCTTAGTTGCTCTAGGATATAGCTTTTGGAATTTGATGTCCCTGGCTTAAAATCCACTCATATCACTTACTAGTTGTGGGACTTTGAATAAATTACTTAACTTCTGTGATCCTGAGTTTTCCCATCATTCATTTATTCATCACATATTTTTGAAAATATAGTATATGTCAGAGAGTGTAATAAGTGCTGGGGATAAAATAATCAACAAGACAGATGAAGCCCCCCCATGGGGAGCTTAGAGGCTTATCAGAGAAGGTACACATAAAACAAAGAGCTGCACAGATAATCATTTAGGGTTGTGATAAATGCTACCAAGGAAGTACAGGAGACCTACCTGAGGAAGTCCCACTTAAATGACTTTCACACAGAGACCTGAAGGATGAGTAGAAGTTAGCAAGAGCCGGGGTAGAAGCCAAGGGCGGGTACATAGCTGGGATTTGTTCAAGGACTAAAGTGATGACAAATGTGCCAGAAGTGATAGTCTCAGAAAAAGTTAGTTCAAGGCCTGCTAGATGGGTTAAGGATCTAGGTCTTTACCAGTCATATGATGGGGATAATATACCTGCTTTACAGGGCTCTGGAGAGAATTAACATAATTTACATAAAGTGCCCAGCAAAAGTCCCAATCATATTATACATAATCAATATGGCCATTTTCTTTTTGTTCTACCAGGGCTGAATTTCTAACTCTGATATAGTATTTTTTCAACACATAATTATTTAGCATCTACTCTGTACCAGGCTCTTTGCTGCAAGCTGAACAAACAGAAGGGGAAAAAGAGACATGGTCTTGCCCTTGCCTTGATCAATCTTTCCACTGATCAGCTATTATGTTCTTTGCATTGTGTAAATTTATTTCAGCTGAATAAGAGTTTCAGCATAGCTGAGACATGAAATCTCTTGCTCCCATCTCCCAGTACAGAAAAAAATCAAACACACAGAATAAATTCACATTACTGTGGATTACAATGTAAATAACTCAGGATTATATAATTTGTAAGTAGGCGTTACTTCTGCATCTTTCTTTGCTTTAGCTAATGATTAATAATAATGATGATGCTGATTTCTACAGTGCATACCTGTACATGGTGCAGTTGATTAGGCTGGATCTCTATACTGTTGAAAGGGCTAATAAGGTCTCCATGATATTATCTGAGGCACTAGCATCTAAGGCACTGGAGGGTTAGAAGACTGGCAAGCTATTAGATGTAGCTAATGCCTGTGTGGATATGTTTACCCCAAAACCGAAGTAGTCTAACTCTTATTCTTCTCTGCTTACCTGTTTTAATACATTAAATAGTGCATATTTATTTATTTATTTAACACATGAAAATCTTGACTTCTCAAAAATATTCCAGGCATAGAAAAGAACCATCAAATCACAAAACACTACTATGTTTACTCTTCATTTATATCTGCACTTTTTCATTTTTAGAGCTCATAGATATTCAAGACATTTATTTGTAAGTATGGTGAAGGCATTATTCCCATCAGCAAGAGATCCTCTTCAAAATTCATGCTATATAAGTTTGTGATAATCTGTACTCTCTTTAGTGAGGCATAAAGCTACAGGCTTTATGTTCTTGCCACATACTGAAGGAAAAACAATGCATGTTTTCCTCAGTACTTCACAGATATTTTCATTCTCTGGTTCATCCGCTGTTAATCTTAGTGCTTCCCAGAAAGAGATTAATGTTTGGATTTAATTATGGTAGCTTTGCCTCATGTTTTCTCTGTTTTTGTTATTTTTGTTGGGAGATGAGGAGTCTTGAATTGTTTGGTCCCTATACAATCTTCTGAAAATATTCCAGAAATCTTTTGCATTTTTTAAGGGTGAAAGAGACTTGAATAGGTTTAGAGGATATAGGGAAGGAGCCAGGAGAGAGAGGATGGGGAGAAATTACAGATATAGGTAAAGAGGGAGCAAGATGTCAGAGGGAATGGGATTAAGAACACAGGGGAAATTGAACAACCTTTTCTTTTATACTGGAAAGAATAAATCAGTAAATAAATCTGAATCAAGTGCCAACTACACTTTAGACCTTGATCTAGGAATTGAGGATGTGGTGGTGATTGATGAAGATAGACAAAATCCCTCTGTTTATAACTCTCTGTGGGAGCAAAGATGTTTCTGCGTATGCATTTATTGATGGAATCAGGAGAGCTTTGCAGGATGTATAGTTCTAACTGAAGTTAAGGGTAGAGGAAGAGATATTTGATCATGGAAAAGTAATGAGACTGTCAACTTGTGTGTGAACATTGTAAATAAATAGTGACTGTTAGGTAAGTAGTAGAAGAGTGAAGAGAGAAGACTATTGGCTGAGTTGGATTTTTGCCACGTGGGTATTGTGATAGGCAAAAAAATGTCCACCCCCCCAAAGACATTCACACCCTAATCCCTGGAAACTGTGAATATTACCTTATATTTTGCAGGTGTGGTTAATTTAAGCATCTTGAGATAGAGAGATTATCCTGGATTATCGAGGTGGGCCCTAAATGCCATTACAAGTGTCTTTGTAAAAGAGAGGCAGAGAAATTTGACACACACGTAGAGGAGGCGGCAATGTGAAAATGAAGCTGAGAGAGTTTTGAAGATGCTGGTCTTAAAAATTGGGTGATGCAGTCCCAAGCCAAGGTATGCTGTCACCCACCAGAAACTGGAAGAGGCAAGCATTATATCTTCTCCCAGAGCCTCTGGAGAGAGCATAGCCCTGCCAACACCACGATTTTGGCTCAGTGTTACTGATTTCAAACTGCTGGCCTCAGACTGTGAGAGAAAAATGTCTGTTGTTAGCCACCCATTTTGTGGTATTTTGTTACAGCAGCCCTAGGAAATTGATACAAGCATGATCATACAACAAGAGTAAGGGAGTAAGGATGCTCAAGAGGTGTATTGAGTGATCCAAGCTATACAAGTCCAGAGGAATATGAAACTGGGGAGACAAAGGAAGGGCTGGTGGTAATAAAGCTCTGGTTTGTAAAGTCAATGATCAGGATGTAGTAGGAGGTAGGACCCAAGACAATTGAACAGATGGAAAGTTGTGGTCAAAAAGGTGAAACTGATTGAAGACTTCAGGAGTTGCACATTGTCAGGTAAAGATAAGGTTCCAGTTATGCCCATCAAAGTGAAAAGTTGAGTGGAGAAGAAAATAATGGCATTTAAAAAGTCAAAAAACACCGGAGGTGGGTGCCTGTTAGGTCAGGTGGGTGCCTGTTAGGTCAGCTTCATGGATATTGCTTGCAGGCCAGTGAATCAAGAAGATTTTAAATTCAGGGATCAAAGTCTTAAATGAGTATGATACAGTGATTCTGAAAGTGACAGCATGAGATACCCTGACCTTAGCTTCCTGTGACTCTGTTTTATTCTACTCTCTTCCTTGCTTTAGGAAGTGTCAATCCCCCATAACACATGATACTGGTGGGGCTCTCAGTCTCAGTACCTTCCATATTCCCTGGCCACAGGGCTAGCTCATTGTTGCAAGCTTATCTAAGAACAATTCTCCATCTCCCAGGTCACAGTGATTAGTTCAGGTATGTCATGTGACTAAAGCCAAATCCTTCCTTGCTAGAGCTATCAGGACTGAAGAAGAGAGAACAGAAAAGAGACAGAATCCTAATGATATTATTAGAGCCCTGATCCAGCTGTGCCTGATGCTCTAATTATTTCTCTATTCCAGTTACGTGAGCCAATAAAACTTCTAAAATTTTAATTTAAGATACTTTGAATTGTGCCATAAGGATGAGAAATTGTTCAATAAGGCAAGAAAAGGAAACACAGCATGGAAAGGAAGGCATAAAACTATCTTTGTTCTCAGATGACATGATCATCTATGTACAAAAACTGAAAGAATCAACCAAAAAAGTCCTGGAACTAATAAGCAATTAGTTCCAAGGTTGCAGGATGCAAGATTAATATACAAAAGTCAATTGCTTTTCTATATACCAAAGATGAAAAAGTGAAAATTGAAATTAAAAACATGATATCTTTTACATTGGCACCCCCAAAATGAAATATTTAGGTATAAATCTAGCAAAATATGTACAAGTTCTAAATGAGGAAAAATATAAAACTCTGATGAATGAAATCAAAGAATAACTAAACAAATGGAGAAACATTCCTTGTTCATGGAAAGGAAAATTCAATATTGTCAAGATGTCAGTTCTTGCCAACTGTATCCATAGATTGAAAGCAATCCCAATCAAAATCACAGCAAAGTTATTTTATGAATATTGACAAACTGATTCTAAAGTTTATATGGGAAGGAAAAGGACCCAGAATAGTCAACAGGAAGGAAAAGAACAAAGTTAGAAGACTGATGCCACCCTACCTCAAGACTTAGTATGGAGCTACAGTAATCAAAACAGGGCTGTATTGGTGAAAGAATAGACAAATAGACCAATGGAACAGAATAGTGAGCCCCCAAATAGGCCCACATAAATAGAATCAACTGATCTATGATAGGAGCAAAGGCAATACAGTGGAGCAGATATAGTCACTTTAACAAATGGTGCTGTAAAAACTGGACATACATATGCAAAAAAAAAAAAAAAACAAAAGAATCTAGACACAGACCTTAAACTGTCACAAAAACTAGCTCAAAATGGATCATAGTCCCAAAAGTGAAACACAAAAGTGTAAAACTCCCAGAAAAACATAGGCGAAAACCTATAGATGATCTTGGGTATGGTGACGTCTTTTTAGATACAACGCCAAAGACACGATTCATACAATAAATATTTGGTAAGCTGGACCTCATTAAAATTAAAAACGTCTGGAAAAGACAATGTCAAAAGAATTAGAAGATAATCCAAAGACTGGGAGAAAAAATTGCAAAAGTTACATCTGTAAAAGAACTGTTACCTAAAATATACAAAAAAAAAATCCTTAAAGCTCAACAATAAAAAAAAATCTGATTAAAAAATGGGCCAAAGACCTCAACAGACACTTCATCAAAGAAGATATACAGATGGCAAATAAACAGATGAAAAAGGGCTTACATTATGTGTCACCAGGGAAATGCAAATTAAAATGGCAATGAGATATCACTACATTAATATTAATATGAACACAATCTGGAGCACTGACAACACCAAATGCTGGTGGAGCAATAACAATGCTCATTCACTGCTAGTGAGAATGCAAAATGGTACAGTCATTTTGGAAGACAAAAGTAAACATACTCTTACCATACCATCCAGCAATTGTGCTTCTTGGTATTTACCTGAAGGAGTTGAATTGTTACATCCACACAAAATCTGCACACAGATGCCTTATCCATAATTGCCAAAACTTGGAAGCAACAAAGATACTCTTCAGTAGGTGAATGGATAAATAAACTGTGGTACATCCAGACAATGGAATATCATTCAATGCTAAAAATAAATGACCTGTCAAGCCATGAAAAGACATGGAGGAATCTTAAATGCATATTACTGAGTGAAAGAAGCCAACTGAGAAGGCTATATATTGTATGACTTGAACTATATGACATTTTGAAAAAGGCAAAAACTATGGAGACAGTAAAACAATCAGCTATTGCTAGAGGTGAAGGTGGGGGGTGGATTAATAGGCAGAGCACAGAGAATTTTTAGGGCAGTGAAAATACCCTATATGATATTACAATGATGGATATGTTATTATACAGTAGACCAAACCCATATAATGTATAATGCCAAAGTGAACCCTAAAATAAACAATGGACTTTGAGTGATTACCATGTGTCAGTTTAGGTTCCTCCTTGGGAACAAATGTACCATTCTTGTGAGTGATGCTGATAATGGAGGAGGCTCTGCATGTGTGGGGTTGGGATATATGGCAAATCTCTGTAACTTCCTTTCAATTTTGTTGTGAACCTTAAACTGCTTTAAAAAATATGGTCTTAGAAAATTACCTAGAATTAGTTTTTATTACACAAACTCCAAAATATCCTAATCTATACCACAATGGTATTTTCTCCCTGCTTTTTGTTCTTTGTAGGATGGTTACAAAGGGATAAATGTAGTCCCTTGTTTCTCTTGTTGGTGTGTTTTGGTGCTTCAGGAGATAACAATCAAATGAGTGAGGGAGAGTTCATATTTTTCTTAGTTATTGTTTCAATCTCTAACCCCAGGCACAAGAAATGATATATTAGTTTATTTTATGAACTTTATTTTCACTAACAGAGGGTTTTAGCTTCAGAGAATTATTTCAAAACCCAGCAGGATGCCAAGACAATGCAAAAAAAAAAAACAAAAAAAACCCCAAAACCAATGAAACAAAACAAATTAATCTACAAGAACATTTGAAATTTTAAGAAATTTCAATATCACAGCTGTTCTTATTCAAATCAAATCTATTCAACAAATCTCTATTAAACCCCTACTGTAAGCCAGGCACATATAAATGAATAAGGTGAACAATTTGAATTGACTTCTTGTTGTGGCCTAATAGTTACATTATATGATGAACTTCTTTGGGAAGTAAAGTGTGGCAGAACACTGAACTAGAAGCTCTAGGTTTACCATGAATTAGGCAGAGAGAAATATAGTGTGTCAATATGAGTAAATATTGATGATTTTATGACAATAAGATAATTGCAATTATCTTCTGTAATAATTGCAATTCAGATACCTCAATTCCTTATATTATCTGCTAATTAAAAGAGTCTGAGTGCTATTATTTGGAAACCACAAAGGATCTATCTCATTAACACTATTTTTGAGTCCCTACCATTTATCTGGCACTGAGCTGGGTACTGGGGGACTACAACTGTGAAAAAGACAGGTCCAGCTCTTGTTCCTTGCCCTGTAGTACATATCAGGGGACACTCCAAGTCATCATTATCATAGTAATTATCATTTCACTCTTTACATTTAGTAGGTGATAAAACTCACATTCAAACACTAGTGTCCTAAAACAGTACAAAGGTCTCTCTCTTAAATGGTTTCATTATTTTTATTTTAGTCACCCCAAAATAGAATCCTTAATTCCTGTGCAATTCGATAACTAAATAACTGATAATTATTCCCAGAACATTAGTTTGCTTGAGTTAGAAAGGCTCACTGTGCTCAAGTGTCTCATTTTTAATCTGAGCAACCTGAGGCAAGGGATGCCAAATGATCTGTTCAAGGTCATATTTTGACAGAGCAGGAATAAAATGCTCATAATATCACTCTCAGCCCAAATTTGTTCCACTAAACCATGCATGTCTATAAAAGAAAAAATCAGCGAAGAAATACAAGATTACCAGGTTTAAAATTCTCTTCTCTTCTTCTTCAGTTGTACAAGTGGTGATGGGATATAATATTCTTTAAGTCTGTAGTTATATTATTATTATTGACTTGAGTGGTCAAATTTAGGATGACTTATTCTACAAGATTGGAACTCTCACTCTAGAAGTACTTTGAATTATTAAGGAAAAATTCCTTCTTCCTTTTCTTTTTCCTTCCTTCTCTCCTTTATTTTTC
Organism: Eubalaena glacialis; assembly: GCF_028564815.1. NCBI lineage: Eukaryota > Metazoa > Chordata > Mammalia > Artiodactyla > Balaenidae > Eubalaena > Eubalaena glacialis. The sequence continues at coordinate 48,397,784 of NC_083720.1, forward strand.
CTACTTTCTTCCCTTCCTTCTTCGATTCTTTTGTTACACAATCATTTATTGCACACAAAGTTATTCAATGTGTAGAGTGTTTATGCTGGGATGTAAAAATGAGTAAGGCATGGTCCCTGCTCTTAATGGGTTCAAAATCCAGTGAGAGAAAAGATGCATAAATAAGTCATTATAAAACAGTGTGATGTGTGGGTTATGGTTTATAATAGAAGGAGCGGTCACTTTACTGGGGAGGAGAGGACTGGGAGCTGGAAGTCTGGGAGGAATTTGTAGGGAAAAAAACATCTGAAGATTTGTTAGGGGTTTACTGGATTTTGAAATAAGGGAAGGGCATTCAAGAATGAAGTGAAGGTAGATAGCTATATATATACATATACAGGCATTTTTCAATGCACTTACTTTTAGTGTGAGACTATTATGTAATGATTAATTTGCTATCCAAATTTTAATGCTGTTAAATCAGTAAGCACATTTTACTGATTTTTGAGCATTTATATCATCAGTAGATTGATGAATGTTGCCTTAGTTCACCTTTAAGTTTACAATGGCAAAATTGTTTAAAAATCATTTACTTTTGTTTCCAGCATAATTTGTTTTTAGTGGAAATTCTCACTTGGGTTTTTTTTTTTCTTTTATAAGTGACTTTGAGATAATTGTCTGAGTGTCCAATTATACTTTCTTACTTAAGAAAGTTTAATATATGATTATATCTTAAAATGGGCTATTCTGTAATAGTTTTTCCCCCTTAACTATAGGGGTTTTACCATATACTTCCTTCCATGGCATTTTATTTTTCCCTTAAACACTTTTCACCTGGTATTTTGAAAACTCATTTACTTGTATATATGTAGCTCATTAGATTGTAAGCGCTGTAGGGAAAGGGACTTTTTTGTATATCATGTTAACTCTGTATTCCTACATGTAGCACAGTTCCTAATAAGTAACAGATTAGTATTTTGAATGAAATAATGAAGGTGCCACAAACTACAAGACACAAGGGAAGAGATGTACATATAAATGCATGGAGATATAATCCACATGATAATGGACATGTTACATTAAAAATAAACCTCTGAAATATATCAGACAAAGTATTTTAAAGTATTATCCAAAAATGCCATGATTGTTGTTTTTCTATGCAATGAGGAATACCTTGGATCCCAACAAATTAGTCTTTCCACCAAAAGGAGCAGAATTTCCCCCATCCTATCATTGTAGTACATGGTGGAAGATGAGCACAGAACGTACTTGACCATGTCTTCTGGTGGAAACTCAGCTCTGAAAAAATAGATAGAGAAGGCAGTCCCAACCCAGTAGATCATGTTGGAATTCAGCATCTCATAGAGGATGCTGAAGGAAAGCAAAGACCCCAAAGTAATGTAGTTATACTTAGTCTATGCTCATAGAGAACTTTGAATAATTGCATAAGCAAAGACTATGAATCTTCAGCAAATTGTATAAGGCTCTAATGAAAACACAGGGATACCCCAGTGTAATTATCAAAAAGAGGAGAAAGAGCTACTAGATGTAATCCAATAAGTAGTTGGTGAATTTAGAGCAAACTAAAATAGAAAAATATATTTTCTCAGCTACACAAAATAAAACATTTCTAAGAGTTTAAACTAAGAGTTCCATAGTGAGGAGGAAGAGGGAGTTGATATGAGAATTCCCTGATCATTGGGTAAAATATTTTATTTCTATAAAGACTTCAGTTAATGAATAAGAAGCCATTCATTAAGGCCTCCTTCCATAGTGTGCATTTAGTCCTTCTCAAAGAATCCATTTGTTTTCATATTAAATTCCTAAGTTAAACAAATGAGCAAACACAACTTCTACATGTGTTTTTATCATTTTTTGCTTAAACTAGGTAGGCAGATTCTGTCTATTGCAATTGCAAAGCTGTTGCCCAGGGTGAAAAAAAGAGGAAAGCAGCCTCCCTTTCCCTAACTCCCATCTCTTCAAGAAAGCTTTACCAAGGTTTACTTCCTCATATTAAAAATCTTGCCATTTGCAATGACGTAGATGGACCTTGAGGGTATTATGCTATGTGAAATAAGTCAGATGGAGAAAGACAATTACCATATGTCTTCACTTATATGTGGAATATAACAAACAAACAATTAAACAAAAAAATGAGCAAACTAAACCAAATTAAAACATGTAGATGCAAAGAATAGAGTAGTGGTTACCAGAGGAGAAGGAGAGGAGGGCAGAGGGTAAAACAGGTAAAGGGATTATCTGTACAGTGATGGATAGAAACTAAATTTTTGGTGGTGAGCACACTGTAGTGTATACAGAACTAGAAATATAATGTTGTACACATAAAAATGTAATGTTATAAACCAACATTATATGAATAAAAAATAAAACTCGTTTGCAAAAACACTACTACTGTAGCTCAAGAATCACAATAGACCATAAATTTTGCCAATATTTTGTTAGGCTTGTACCATTTCTATAATCTAAAAAATCTCTAACAGAGCCAGAGTTCATATATTTAAAATCTGTCTTAGATAACAAATATAAAACAAACAAGGGAATGAACACCACAGATTAAAGAAAGACAGATAAAGGCAAAATAAACTTTTTAAAGATGATGTAGAAAAACATATTTATGACTTCAAAGTAGCACTAACCATAAGTATTAGATTGCAAAAAATGGCCAGAAATTCCTCTTCTTCCTAAACCCATGACCTTCAGAAGTCCCTTTCACAACTATGCTGGCTTAGTCATGTGACTTTCTTTGGCCAATCACAAAGCTGCTGTAATTACATGCTTGAGAAGTGCTAGTGCATTGAGCTTTGCCCTCTTTTGCTACTTTCGGGTCATCTGCTATTACTGTCAAGTGAAGAAGTACAGGCTAGTTTTCCTGGCTGAAAGCCTGCCAACCATTGGACATTTATGAGACACCATCCTAGATCTTCCAGGTTCCAGCTGACATAGCTGCCTGAATGAGCAATGCAAATATCAGCTGAGCCATCAAGAGCAGCATTGCTCAGGTGACTCACAAAATCATGAGCTAAATAAATGCATGCTGTGCTTAGCTCCTAACATTAGGGTGGTTTGTTACACAGCAAAAGCTGACATGTAAAAATTGGCACCTAGAGGTGGGGTGCTGCTGTAACAAAACATAAAATATGTGACATTTGCTTTTGGACTAGGTGGCAGGTGGAAGGTGGAAAAGCTGTGAAGAAACAGCAGACTGTGGAAAAATGGTGAACAAACTATTAATAGAAGCTGAAAAAGCAATAACAAACTGCTTTAGCTGATAGAGAAATAAGAAAAATGTCACCTGCAGTAACAATGGAGGAGAGACAATGCCTCTAAGGAACATATGGAACTTGGCAAGTTGGTTTATAGGAAAAATATTGCAAGTGCCATTCAGATTCTTTTTTAGCTGGCTAAGATGGAGGAAGGAAAGAGAGAGATCAGCCATATAAAGATGGTTTATTTTGCAAACAGAATTTAGGGAGGAAAAGGAGAGGCCAGAACTTACTGGGTTGGAAACTAAATCTACCTCATTCTCAATTCTTCTGTTTGTAAAAATTCTTACGTTTGGGGGCCAGAGGAAAAAAGGCATGTTATATACACAGGAATGACTGTAATGATGGCAGAGATTTCTCATCATAAACAATGCAAGTTAGAAGACAATAGAGCAAAATCTTTAAAATCCTGGAAGAAAAAAAAATGTCAACTTAGGATTCTTTATCCAGTGAAAGTCTCTTTCAAAAACAAAAGGCGAAATAAAGACATTGTTAGACATTAAGAGAAGAAAGACTTCAGCAACAGCATACCTGTACTATAAGAACTGTTGAAGGAAGTCAATCAAGCAGAAGAAAAATGGTATCAATAGAAACCTGGTTCCACATAAGAATGGAGAGCAATGACCGTGGTAACTACATGGATAAATAAAAAAATTTTTATTATTTAAGTATCTTTAAAAGATAACCAATTGTTGAGGGAAGCTGGGTCAGGGATACATGGGACCTCTGTACTCTTTTGCAAAATATTGTTTAAAATAAGTTTAAAATGAAAAGTTTTTAAAATTAAAAAAAGATAAATTGTTTAAAGCAAAATTAGTAACAATGCTTTTCAGTTATATTATATGTAAAATGAAGTGTATGAATACAACAGCACAAAAGCCAGGGGCAGAGAAATGAAAGTATACTGTGGTAAGATTTTTTTTTACTATATGTGGCGAAAAATGATATCACTTGATGATAGACTGTGATAAGTTAAAGATATGTGCTATAAACACTAAAGTGACCATTAAACCACAAACAACTAATAGCACAATTAAACTTTATAACTAATGTGATAGTTAATTTTATGTGTCAACTTAGCTAGGCCTCAGAACCCAGATTTTTGGTAAACACTATTCTAGATGTTTCTTTGAAGATATTTTTTAATGGGATAAACATTTAAATCATTAAACTTTGAGTAGAGCAGATTGCCTTCCATAATATGAGAAGATGTCATTCAATCAGTTGAAGACCTTAAGAAAAAGTCTGACTGCCCTTGAGCGAAGGGGAATTCTGCTAGCAAACTACCTTTGAACTCTTCCCTGGCTCTCCAGCCTACCAGCCTACCCTGCAGGTTTTGGACTTGCTAGCCTCTACAATCGTATAAACCAATTCTGTGAAAATACATTTCTTTCTCTCTATATGTACACACATCCAGTTGGTTCTGTTTTTCTGGGGAATGCTGACTAGTACACTAAAAAGCCAAAAAAGGAGACAAAAATTAAATAATAAAAATTACTAAATATAAAAGAATCATAAAATGAGAAAAATTCTTATGTCTTCTGTTAAATGGACATTAATAATTACTCATAGTGTGACTATGAAATCAAGAGGTTACAGACCTGTTAAAATATGTTTAAACCCCTTAGCACCAAATAATGTAGTAATTCTTAAGAAGATTTGCTTCATTACTATCAGCAACTATGTCCTGGTTTCCACTGTAATTTTTTTTTTTATTTACCGATTTCCTATTATTATTCTCAGTAATGCAGTCTTTCTCTGAGTCGCAGCTTTAAGTTCTTGATCCAGTGACTCAAGCCAGCATGTCTAATTTCTCAAATTTGAGAAAAGTTTTTGATGTAGAGTGAGCAGGAAAGATGGAAATAATTAAGAAAGAAAACCCCCAAAAGTTGAGGGCCCCAAAGAAAAATGGTTTCAAATGAATATATAATATGCATAAAACAGGTACATTGACAAGTAATAGATGGAAGTAATCTGTATTGCATCATAGGTTGATTTCCTAAATACCAAGTATTTCAATAAATAGCTATTTTAATAACATATATGTTCAAAGAACCCAGCAGTTTGTGCAAATGCAAAATTCTGAAATAAACAGCAGTTCTCTATTTTTCATTTCTCTTAACCCTAGCTGGCTCAAATGTTTCCCTTTGCCAACCCTCACAATGAATGTAAAAATCCAATTTTAGTGCTACAACTGAAAAGGGCTCAAGTGTTGCCAGATTTTTCTAAGGGGATATTTTCTGTTTTTGTCTACATTTGTAGTCTACTCATTTAATGGAGGGAAGTAATAGAATTTTTCTATCTGCTATAGAAGCTATTTCAGAAGTATATAGATGCAAGGTTAGAAAACATACTTTAAAAACCCCAAAAGGGAAAACAAAAATGATTTATTGGTTTTGAACCCTGAGGTCTTCCAACATAATAGTCAAGCATGCTTGGAATATAAAATTGTGCCTTTAGAGAAGTACAGTGGCTCACCCTGCAGTTCACTGAAGCAGTCTTCCATGGTATGGTGGAAAGAATTCTAAGGTGGCCCCCAAGATTTCCTGCCCCTTATGTACAGACCCTGCGTGAATTTGATAGATGTTATTTTGTGATTGGGTAATGCTACATGGCACAGTTAACCTGTAAACTGTAAAACAGGCAGGTGGGTCTGACCTGATTACAGAACCTTTAAAAACAGAGAGCTTTCTCTGGCTGACTGAAGAGGAATAAACCAGAAAGGGGAAGCAGGAAAATTTGAATCACAATTGCTGGCTTAAGGATAGACAGGACCAGATGGCAAGGAATGGATGCTGTCTTCTAGGAGCTGAAAGCAGTCCTAGCTTGTCATTAGCAAGGAGATAGGAAACTCTGAAATATAGCCCCAAGGAACTGAAATATGCCAATAGCAAGAATGAACTTGGAAGTGAATTTTCCTACGGAGTCTCCAGAAAATAGCCTGGCTGACACATGGATTTTGGTTCTGTGATTCCCTTGGTAGGGAACCCAGTCATCCTGTGCTGGACTTCAAACCCACCCAATTGTCGGTTAGTGAAATGGGCATTTTTAACCGTTAAATTTGTGATAATTTGTTATGCAGCCATAGAAAACTAATAAACATGGTTTGGATCCTACCCAAAGAGTTTTTGTTCATTATTTTATATTCATTAATTTATTTATCCTTTCATTAATTTCTGAATGCATTAATTAAGTGCATACTGTGTGCCAGGCTCTCAAGCTTTCTCAGGAGTTTTTAACTTACAAGGCAATTTCATGACCTAAAGCCTGAAGACAATGTTATTAGGATACTGGAATGTAATATCACCCACTCTCTCCAAACATGATAATATACAGAAAATATAGACACTGCAAGTTGGGAAACCAACGATTCCATATGTATGTAGTTTTGTGGCTCATTTAGAAAGCTTGGTAGGCCTTGTGAAAAGCTGTAGATATTGCCCATATTTTAAAAAATGAAGGCAGTAGATGACAGCATGTCAGCCTAATTATTTTGGCTGTCTCACAGGCTTATTGAAATTTCCTCCTAGTTTTTCAGATATCCAATGACTATCATGCCTAGAAGTTCTAAACACAGTGTCCCAGGCCACTTTAATTAATTTTTTTTTTTCACAGAGGTGGGGAAGCAAACAGGAACTGAGTAGGGTTTGCTGTCAGATGATTCTTCCCAGCTCTGCCGATGTCCACTTCATCACATAGGCAAATCTCATGCCTTTGGGGAAATGAAATCCTTGGCCTCCTCTGGGTTTTGCTTATTAGACCAAGAGAAAGCAAATTAACACACCATCGCTCAACATAAAGCTTTCTTCCTGAACAAGAGAAAAAATTTGGTGGCCAGACATTTCATGGCATCTGCAGGTAATGGAAGAGAGAGGGACAACTTGATTCCTGCACTGAGGCATCGCTAATCAGTTTGTACCCTGTCTCTTCAGAGAAATATAAAATCTCTTCTCTTTCTTTCTCCCTTTCTCTTTCTTCACCTCATCTTCCCTCTCTCTCTTTTTCATTCTTTCTCTCCTCCCTCCTTCCTTCTCAACCCTCCTCCCTTCCTTCTCTCCTTCTTTCTGTTCTTCTTTCATTTCCTTCTTCCTTCCCTTCAACTCTCCCTCTCCCCCTCCCTCCCTCCCTCTTTCTCCATCTCTCCCTTTCTCATGTCTTTATTCACTTCTAATTATCCCAAATTCCAGTCATGGTCCTTTCCTCCCTTCTTTAGCGGTAACCAACATTTTGTGTTTGCTATGTATCCTTCCAGACCACCAATTTAATACATTTTTATTTATATATTCCTGTAGAAAATATAAAGTCTTGCAGACAATAACAGTGTTGGCTAGGATGTGGACCAACAGGATCATTTATATTTTGCTGCTGGATTGTATGCTGTCTCTATCTCTTTGGAAACCACTCCAAATTATTGAGTAAAATGTGCAAAACTTATAAGTCAGCATATGTTTTTTCCTGGGCAGATACTTTAGATGTAACCTTACTCATATGCACCAGGAGAGACGTACAAGAATTTTCACAGCAGCATACAACACAGGGGCAAAATATTGGACACTTTCTGTCATGCACATGACAGAAAGATGAAGAAACAATTGTGGTATATTCATTTAATAGAATACTATATATCAGTGAAAATGAATGAATTGTTTCCCACATGTATTAGTTGCCTAGGGCTTCTGTAACAAAGTGCCACAACTGGGTGGCTTCAAGTAACAGAAATTTATTTCCTCTCTCCTAGTTTCTGGCAGCCTTAGGCATTCTTTGGCCTGGACATAGTTGTCTGTTCTTCACAGAGTGCTCCCTATGTGTTCGTCTGTCTCTGTGTCCAAAGTTCCCCTTTTTATAAGGACACCAGTCATATTGAATTAGGTCCCACCCTACTCTAATGTAACCTCATCTGAAATAATTACATCTGCAATTACCTCGTTTCCAAATAAGGTCACATTCTGAGGCACCTGGGGTTATGACTTCAACGTTTGAATTTTGAGGGACACAGTTCAATCCATAACAAAACATATATATCAATCAATATCACAAATATAACATGAAGCCCCAAAAGTGCAAATCACATAAGAATATAAAAGGTATGATTCAATTTACATGAAGTTTAAAATATACAAAACTAAACATATATTGAATACATATGCTGTGAAACTATAAAGAAAATGTGGGAATAATAAGCACAAAGTCTAGCAGAGTTTTTACTTCTGGTGTCAGGTAGGGGAATGTGCCTGGATAAGGGTCAGGAAGGGTGATGCTCTCTTTTCTAAGCTGGGTGGTGGACAGAAGGGTGTTTGTTGTATTACTAGTCATTAAACTATACACATGTTGTATACACTTTATAAAATATCTGACATATTTTATGAGAAGTGGAGGGTGGGCAACATGGGTGGTGGTGGTCAAAAGGTACAAACCTTCAGTTATAGTATAAAGTCACGGGGGATGTAATGTACAGCCTGGTGACTGTAGGTACTAAGGTTGTATTTTATATTTGAAAGCTGCTAAGGAAGTGAATCTTAAATGTTCTCGTCATAAGAAAAAAATTGTAACTATGTGTGGTGATGAAAGTTAACTAACCTTGGGGCTTCCCTGGTGGCGCAGTGGTTGAGAGTCTGCCTGCCAATGCAGGGGACACGGGTTCGAGCCCTGGTCTGGGAAGATCCCACATGCCACGGAGCAACAAAGCCCGTGAGCCACAACTACTGAGCCTGCACGTCTGGAGCCTGTGCTCCTCAAGAAGAGAGGCCGCAACAGTGAGAGGCCTGCGCACCGCGATGAAGAGTGGCCCCCACTTGCCGCAACTAGAGAAAGCCCTCGCACAGAAACGAAGACCCAACACAGCCAAAAATAAATAAATTAAAAAAAAAAAAAAGTTAACTAACCTTATTGTGGTAATCATTTCACAATATGTACGTATATCCACTCATTATGTTGTAAACCTAAAACTAATGCAATGTTATACGTCAATTATATCTCAATTTTTTCAAAGTAGGAAAAAAGTAAAAATAAATAAATTTAGAGACCAAAAAATGACACATTTCATAATAAAATAATCAGGGGGAAGAAAACAACTTGGCAAAAAAATCTCAAATAAAATATATAGTTCTGTTTTTGTGATTTTTGCATAAGCTCTATCATAATGAATATATTCCGAAACTTGCTATTTTTTTCTAAATATTTTTGGATCATACATGTATCCACATATAGATCTAGTTCATTCATTTTCAAAAAGTTGTATATTTATTTCTCTACTTCTGGACATTCCCAATGTCCCATTTTTTCTCTATTACAATTTTCAAGGTTTGATGACAAATTTTCTTTAAATAACAAGTTCTTCTGGAGACCTGGCAGTGACTTCAGTCAGTCACTTAAGCTAGTTTCCCTTTACCTCAGTTTCTTCCTCTGAAAATTATTTATATGAACTATGTAGCACTTCAGTAATTAGCTAATTGCTTTTATAAATATGTTAGATTCTGTTTCCCTCTATTTTAAGTGGAGAAAGGAAGGCCATAATTTCTTTTGTGAGTCTAGTTTTAAGGAGTTAATAAGATTATCTTATTCAAAACCTCTCTATTAGTGTTACCTACAGTTCAATTCTGGGCCTTTACTTCTCATTTTCACATTCTCTCTCTCATTCACCCATATGACTTCTGTCCCTTACATTAGAATGACTTCTTAAACTTTCTTATTGGTCTAGACATTTCTCCTTACATACAAACACGATTATCTGCCTTCTCAACAGTTCCCTCTTCATGTATCATAGTTATGCCCAAACCAACAGTTTCCCCAGGAGAAGGCACCATCTTACCTTTAGCAAATATTCCTCCTCCTCCCTCCCCTCCCCCACCTCAGTGTCTGCACATTGCAGTCAGGACTTGGGACACAGCTCTGAATCCTTCCACCATTCAGCCCCCCTTCTTCTACCTACTTCACACCCAAGCCTGTTTTTTTGGTTTTTACCATTTTTACTACCAATTTTCTAATCCAATCTTTTTCAAAGTGTGGTCCCCAGACAAGTAGCATCCACATGTCTTGGAACTTGTTAGAGATGCAAATTCTTGGGCTTCACACCAGACTTAATGAGTCAGGAACCGTGGAGGTGGGGCTGTGATCCATGGCCCCATCCTCTCATACCTCACTCAGACCCTGGAAGAGGCTCCACATTGATCTCCCAGCCTCTGGAGTTTACCCTCTCATAGAATTGCAGTTCCAATTGTACCATTCTCCTGCTTAAAATCTGACACTGGCTGTCCAGTGTCTTCTGGATAAAATAAAAAATGACATGACTTCAAAGCTACCGGGAATCTGATTTGCGTCCCCCTCTAGCTTATCTTATCTCACCTCTTCTTTCTCCCACCTCTCAGAATGCAAGCTCATCCTGCTCTCTGGCAGTGAGTAAAGATGTGTATTTCCTGAGTGGCCTTACTCTCTTAAACCCCTGGGAGCCTTTCAGAATGCAATTATCTCTCCTTCCTCTGTCATAGTCATCCTACATCAGGCTTGGGTTTCTTCTTCGGGTTCTCTGTCCCTCCGTGTCACACCAAAAAATCGCTGTATATATATACATTTTTTAATTAGCCCACTTGGGTCCTTGAAAGATGTAAAGTTATTTTGAAATGCAAAAAGATAGTATTTTTGCAAATGGAGCAAAATTCAAGGTTTTTGGATGGAAACACAAGAAAATATTCATAGAGTTTTCCTCTGGGGAGGGGATAGGAAAGTTGGGTTAGGATGGCAAGGAGGTTTACCACCTGCACTCTTGATTTGTTATCATGACCAGGCTTTATTTTTTTTTACCTAAAAATCAGCTTAAAAATGAAAACACATTTGTCACAGGGTACATAGACGTGTGTTGCAGGGAGAAGGAATGCTAAAGGGTAAGAAAGTGTGCAAAAAAGAATAAAAGCAATGCTTGAAATGAATAAGTACTGGGGAAGGAGGAAAAATGCATATCCTAATAACTATTCTAGTTTTTCTTAACCTTCAGAAATGTACTAAAGCCTTTTAAATGTAAAATTTTCTCTTGATTCCCTTCTTCACGTTATTTTTATTATTCCTTCTTTAAATATGTATAAATGAACAAGGTGTATGGTGATGGTAGCATCATCCATTCTAAGAGCTTTATATATATAATTTGTTAATCTCAAGTAAGTTACACATAGGTAGGAGGTGGCAGAACTGGGTTTTGAACAAAGGAATCTCGTTGTGGAGTCTGTAATGTTCTGGTACAGCCACAAGACCAAATTAAACTAACAAGTTAAACATAAACACATTAAAAAGCCAGTCGATTTTGAACTAACAACTTTGATTTAATAAGTGCTGCTGTTTTGCTAAAACAAAATTGCCCCTCACAGTGTGACTACGGAACACAATTCTATTCCATATGGGACAAATCACATCCTTGTGAGTTTGCATGGTTCTGCCATGGCTGTAGGCTATGTGCTCAGCTCGTTCTCTCACCATCTTTTGAATTACTCGAAATTTTTATTTGTAGATTGCCTTTCTGACATTTGGCTTTTCTTACACCAAACATGCCATTTACAGTTAATTACAGTTAATGCCAGCCTTCTTTATTTTCTCATTACCCCATGTCAGTGCAAACAGCACCACTTGGCACCAGCAAAAACCTTAGCGCAAACACAATTTGAAGATCTCGCAATCACATGGCAGTTTTCAGAAATGAGGTTATCCAGTGATCTTGCAATAGGGGTCAGGAAACTATGGCCTGTGGGCCAAACCTGGTATGCTGCTATTTTTGTATGGTCCATGAGTTAAGAATGGTCTTTACATGAATTTGTCTCTCTCTGTCTGACTCACTTCACTTTGTATTGCTTATACGTGCTTATATACAGTTACCAAAGGGGAAAGGAGAGAGGGGTAAATTAGGAGTTTGGAGTTAAAATATACATACTACTATATATGAAATAGATAACCAGCAGGGACCTACTGTATAGCACAGGGAACTATACTCAGTATCTGGTAATAACCTATCATGGAAAAGAATCTAAAAAAGAATAGATATATATATGTATAACTGAGTCACTTTGCTGTACACCTAAAACTAACACATCATTGTAAATAAAATAAATATTTCATTATTTATTTTATTATTTATTGAAAAAATACTTCAATAAAAATTTTAAAAAAAGAATGGTCTTCTAAATGTAAGGCCAGACACTATAAAACTCTTAGAGGAAAACATAGGCAGAACACTCTTTGACATAACTGCAGCAAGATCTGTTTTTGACCCACCTCCTAGAGTTATGAAAATAAAAACAAAAATAAACAAATGGGACATAGTGAAACTTCAAAGCTTTTGCACAGCAAAGGAAACCATAAACAAGATGAAAAGACAATCCTCAGAATGGGAGAAAATATTTGCAAATGAAGCAACTGACAAAGGATTAATCTCCAAAATATACAAACATCTCATGCAGCTCAATATCAAAAAAACAAACAACCCAATCAAAAAATGGGCAGAAGACCTAAATAGACATCTCTCCAAAGAAGACATACAGATGGCCAACAAACACATGAAAAGATGTTCAATATCACTAATTATTAGAGAAATGCATATCAAAACTACAATGAGGTATCACCTCACACCAGTCAGAATGGCCATCATCAAAAGATCTACAAACAATAAATACTGGAGAGGGTATGGAGAAAAGGGAACCCTCTTGCACTGTTGGTGGGAATGTAAATTGATACAGCCACTATGGAGAGCAGTATGGAGGTTCCTTAAAAAACTAAAAATAGAACTACTATATGACCCAGCAATCCCACTACTGGGCATATACCCGGAGAAAACTATAATTTAAAAAGACACATGCACCCCGATGTTCAATGCAGCACTATTTACAATAGTTAAGACATGAAAGCAACCTAAATGTCCATCAACAGAGGAATGGATAAAGAAGATGTGGTACATATATACAATGGAATATTACTCAGCCATAAAAAGGAATGAAATTGGGTCATTTGTAGCAACGTGGATGGACCTAGAGTCTGTCATACGGAGTGAAGTAAGTCAGAAAGAGAAAGACAAATATCTTATATTAACGCATATGTGTGGAATCTAGAAAAGTGGTATAGATGCTCTTATTTGCAAAGAAGAAATAGAGACACAGATGTAGAGAACAAACCAAGGGCAAAAGGGAGGGTGGGATGAATTGGGAGATTGGGATTGACATATATACAGCATTAATGCTACATATAAAATAGATAACTAATGAGAACCTACTATATAGCTCAGGAAACTCTACTCAGTGCTCTGTGGTGACCTAATGGGAAGGAAATCCAAAAAAGAGGGGATATATGTATACATATAGCTGATTCACTTTGCTGTACAGTTGAAACTAACACAATATTGTAAAGCAACTATACTCCAATAAAAATTAATAAAAAATAAAAAACAATGGTCTTTATAATTTTAAATAGCTGAAAATATATATATATACGACAGAGATGCATGTGGCCCACAAAACCTGAATTATTTACTATTTTAGCTTTTTTACAGAAAACTTTTTCCGATCCCTGTCCTCAAATATCCTTACATCGGTTTTTTTTTTAAGAAAAGATTATCATGAAGTAAAAACACAAGCTGGACAATATCTTTTGGAAAGCTTCAGAACCCTTGGGAACACATTTTCAGAAAGCCAGGAGGAAAACACATTTTTTTCTACTGGAAAATGTGGTCTGTTACTCATCGTACAATATTTGTGAGATAAAAGCACAAATAGACCATTGCCCAGGAGAAGCACAGCCATTCTTGGTAGTAAAACCAAACAGAAATTACTCCCAGGATTGTCGTAAAGAGGACACTGTGGGAGGTAACGATGTCCTCCCTGGCGTGCCTACAATAGATGTAACAGCAAGTTTCGTACAACAATCCACATATAGCCTGATGAGATGATACCAAATGTGATTCAGTAAAGGCAGTTTTCAAGGGACCTTAGAGTGTGGGTCAGGTATTTGGCTTTCTATTGAGCTGGCTAGATGTAAGACTAGATTGCAGCCTCTGGGGTATGGAGACACTGGAGGTGCTTGGGGCAAACCTCCCGTGATATCCTTTCACTTGGAGGGGCTGTTTGGCTACATGAGGAAACACGTTGCCACGCAGCTGAAGGTCAGCTTGTCTATGTTGCCAACTGAATTCATACCTACTTTATGTCTTCACTGTGAAAGAACATGGCATATAACTGAGAGCATGGCAATGCAAAGTTCTGTGGGTAGGATTGAACACATAAATAAAACACTTAATGATGCCATGAAAGCAATAGATCTGCTGCCTGAGAGAGCTCCTCTATTCACGTATCGTGAAAATGACAAAGGACCCATGAGCAGTCCCAGCCCAGCAATGACGTTCACGTCAATTGGCAATGAGATGAAATCTCTGCCTCGATTTGGTGAGAAGCAACTATGCGTAGCTTTCCCGCGAGACTGATCATTGTATTTATTAAATTGTATACTTTAAAGGATATAATTATTCACATTTATTTATAAACACATTTATATTTTATTAGTAATTGTTGAGTGGCCTGGCTTATCACACTTTATGCCAGTTCAGTCGATGTGATAAAATCAGAGCGCACACAGCCCAAATGCTCCTCTTAGAAAGTGTCCTGTGAAACCCCAACTTGCTCTTTGTTAAAGGAGTAGCAGTTATATATGCTGTTATATATATATATGCTGTTATACATGCAGTTATATATGCTGGGTTAAAGGTCAGCTATACTCTGGTCTATCAGACAGGTCCACATCCAGAGTTAACAAGGGTGAACTAGTTAGGAGAGGATTTCAGATCACCGTTTGGAGCCACTGACTCCTGTCTCCACCTCTGTGGGCAACACTTTTTTCTGGAAACTCTATTCAACTTGGATTTTAAAATCAGCTGTCAATGATTTATCTTCCATCAACGGTTTACTGCCCTGTGCTCTCTCACCCCCAGTAAAGTTGATGAGACCTTTAGGATCAGAGACTACTGTTATTTGTATTTCCAGGACTCAGCCCAGTGATGGAGTGAAGATGCATTTTTTACCCCACACCTTCTATACTCGGGACCCTCTGAGCTAAAACGACTTATGTCTTTAGTATCAGAGTCCTTTGGAGGTGGCAAACTCACATGTTCTTCTTTAGTTGTCTGAGCTTTCCAGTGACCAGGGTATAATGGTCTATACCCTGCAAATCACTGGGACTTGGGAAACACTCTGAGCGATTTTGGCCAATGACTTTTGTTAATGAGAAGAAAACAAGAATTGATAAACATACATGTGACTTCCTGCCATTCAGCTGGTGAATTGTGAGGTTAGAGGGAGTTAGGGTTGGGATGGAGGAACACTTGGAGCCTACGTTTTTGTTGTTGTTTGACCTACTTAAATCTTTTCACACTCTGACTATAAAGTGCAAGGTTAACTGGAGGAACTTGCATTCTGGCACCTCTCTGCCTAGATTTGGACTTGGGTTTCCTCTTCCTCTTCCTCTCTCTCTCTCTCTTCACTCCTGAAATGAATTTATAAATTCTCAACAACCTGGTTACATATTTTCTGCCTTTCCTGGCCATCAGCTGTATTATCACGATGATAATACAATTATCAATCCTGGAAGTCATAGGGTGCAGTATCCACTTTCCTATTATCAGGAAAGTTTGGGTAATAAACTAACTAACTATCTTGCAATTTCATATGAAATTTTCCTTCAACTGACATTTTCAACACGAAACTTTACTAATTTGTGGTTGCTCCTTGGAGGTGGCAAGCAGCTGCAGTGCATCTCAGGATGATATGCTCGTGGACACACTGTTTATTCTACACTTCCTGCTCCATGGCAGGTTGAAACCCAGCCCTCGTTCCAAAATGAGATATCCGGAGGGTCCTGCCTGCTGGCGTGCTGACAAGCATGCTGTTTAGGGCAGACACTCAGAAGCAGAGTCGGAGAAATCTGATTTTTTTCAGCAGCGCTGCTCTGGAAGTGAACTTTGAGAACTCGGCATGACTCACTCAGACCAAAGTGAATACTCTGATGTGTACAACCAACTGCAGCCCTCAAGAATATTCGCCTCTCTTTGGCAACTGGGGACAATCTGTTGCTCTCTAGCTCCCAGCATGGATGGTTCATCACTTGAAACAGTTTTCCCCATAGTTGTCATCCCTGGAGAACAAAGACTGCAAAAGCAAACCATTGTTTGAGCTGAAATTCATTTTGTGGAGAAAATGAGGTGCTTGGACCAGTCTCTTTGTCCTTTATTTTATCGTCCCCTCTGGCATCTGTTTATGGATCTAATTTGATTTCTATTTTCATTTTGCGTCTTTTCTCTATGACCTCAGGTCAGAGACAATATCAAAAGCAATGTGTTTTGGTGGGCTTATTTATCTGAGTCAGTGGAAGAAGAGAGAGGGAACAAAAATGGAAGGGCTGGGGAGAGAGAGAGAGAGAGAGAGAGAGAGGGACCAACTGAGACTACAGCTACATCTGTATGAAAGCGAAAAATGACTACAGTTGGATCTGGAACGCTGACCATCTTCCCAACTAACCCTGACGCTGTTTACAATGTAACAATCCACTTAAATTTTCAACATGGCTACAGGCGTAACAGTCCATCAATATTTTAGCCCATCTACATGGTCACCAAGATGAATGGCAAGGGAAGGGAGAATGGGGAGATAACCAGCAGCAAGAATGAACACAATAGATTGTCTTTTGCCATTGAAATAGCAAAATGCTATGTTTTTGAGATAACAAATTGTTTTCACAAATATTCTGGATTTGCCTTTTGTAAAGGCAAATTTCATAAAACTTTCAAAATTTCATAAAACTTTCAAATCAAATTTTGACTAGAACCTTGGCATGCTTTCATTAAGTGCAGCTGTGTGCTTGTGAAATCCCATAGCGTTAGGTGCTTCCAGAGATGTGGGAAATCAGCAATGTTGGCACTGGGGCATCAGTAGAGATGGTCGATGCACAGGAAGTGAGTGAAGGAAATGAACTTAACACAAGTGGGGAGTACACCAAGTGGCCACCTGTGGCTGGGGTCACCATTGATGCCACCAAACAGCTCGGGAGGAGGGAACCTTCCCCTAAGTTAGAGAAGAAGAGTAAACCACAGGCTATAAGTTCTTTTCAAGAATTAGGCACTCAAACTCTATCATTTCCAAAAGATCCAAATGGACAAACAAATGATCTAGTGAATTTTGTTCGAAGATAGTCAAAGCAATGAGAAAGAATTCTCCTTCAGGTGAATAAAATTGTTAATAGGGAAAATTTTTAATAAGCTTATTGATCTAGTGATCTTGGTTCAATTTTCCACTCTGGAGACTTTCCCATCCCCATAAAAAAATTTAAATGGATATTATAAATACTTAGAAAAATGGGGGTATTCATACTTAATTGAACCAGTTTTGCTTATTAAGTATGATGTAAGGCCATGGCTTCAGACTTCAGTATGTATTTAGGATTGCGTTGGATGTATGTTAAAAATATATGTGCCCAGTCTAGGCCAATCCTAATGATTTGGATTAAGTTGGTCTTGGGTGTGGCCTCTTTCACTAAAGTGAAAAAGGAATCATCTGCTAAGAGGGATGGAGGCACGACTGGGATTTGGGTTTGGGATATGTGGAAAAATACCTGCAGCTACCATAGCAGATACTGAGAACGGTAGCTAATGAAATGAACCAAAGGAAGGTAGCAAAAATAGCACAGCCACAATGAAGGGAAACTGGGTGTAGCCAGAATGGTTTTGCAGCATTTCCAACTTCCCCATGAAGGGGCAAAAGAAGAGAAAGTTGGTACTGAGGATGAGTTCAAGGTGGGTCCTGGAACACAGCATCAGCCCCAAGGCAGAGGGACAGGGTGTCTATAGGGAAGCAAGGGCAGCGTGGAAATGTTCCATGAAGGGGTCAGATCAGCTTTAGACAGTGCTGGGATACCTCATATAACATATTTGGGCTTCAGTTTCATCATGACTAAAATGGAAACAGAAATAGCCCTTAGCTCTTAGGTTTTTGTGAGGACAAAATGAGACAACACATGTAACTGATTTTACATTGTATCTAATATATCTTAAGTACCCAATAAATATGCGGTGGTGACTAGACTCTAAGCTCCTGTCAAAGCAGGAAGGGGAGCACCAACAGCCCCCATACATAAGAAATAATGTCAGATAATGACTTCTGAGCGCACTAGACATACTTTTTAATCAGCAAGCTGTATAAAAATTCCACTCACCATGCATATTAGTAAGTTTCTCCAAAGTTGGAAAAAGGAAAACATTTCTGGCATAAAACAGCCTGCATATCTTAACAAGACAAACTCCATATAAGCTGGCTGCTGTAGCACCTACTCATTATTTGCCAACAATTTTTCTTTAGCCAACATGTGATCTTCATTTAGCTGGGCCAGTGAGCTGCTGTAGGTGGGGTCACTCATCTTGCCACTGGGCTGGGTGGAAAGGCAAACACAAAGTAGCGAGCTTGCCAAGGAACCGGCTCTCTGTGCAGCTGTGGGGTTAAGTCTAGGAAACTGCAGATTTCTTGCAGCTTAAATTTCTCTAATTCTTTTCTCTAAAACCTCCGCCACCTAGTGTGTTCCCGGGACGGGATCCACAACATCAGCATCACCTGAGAATTTGCTAAAAATGCAGACTTTCAGGCTCCATCACAGGAGAACAGAAGCGGAATCTGTACTTTAATGAGATTGTCATGATGAGTGAAGTAAGTCAGAGAAAGACAAATATCATATGATATTGCTTATATGGGGAATCTAAAAAAAAATGGTACAAATGAACCTCTTTACAAAATGGAAATAGAGTCACAGATGTAGAAAACAAACTTACGGTTACCAGGGAGCAAAGGGGGGGAGGGATAAATTGGGATTGACATATACACACTATTATATATAAAATAGATAACTAATAAGAACGTACTGTGTAGCACAGGGAACTCTATTCAATACTCTGCAATGACCTATATGGGAAAAGAATCTAAAAAAGAGTGGGTACATATAATATGTATATATATATAACTGATTCACTTTGCTGTACAGCAGAAACTAACACAACATTGTAAATCAACTATACTCCAATAAAAATTTTTTAAAAAGAGATTAATAAATAAAAAAATAATAATAAGACCTCTGCATGATTTGTGTACACACACATCAGTATCCGAGAGGCACTGATCTTAAGGACTTGTCTGAAGCCGCCTCAGGTGATGGGCAAAGAATTAGCTTCCCCCAAAGGCCTTTTCATGTCCTTGCTGTCGTTTCATGATGTTGGATGTGGGTGCTCAAGTGAGGCCCAGTTTCACAAAGGCCCTCACTGTTGTGCCACACGGAGGCCAGCCCTAAGTCACCAGTGAGCACTGCTTTGGACCACTTTGATCGGAGAGCAACAAAACTCAAGGAAATGGTATGATCTTGGGTGCCACGCAGGCTTGGGTTTATTGCAGGCTCTGTCTCATATTAGTTATTTGACCTGGGACAAATGAATCCAATTCTGGGATTGTGCCTCCCCCAGCCCAATTCACAAACAAGAGCCTCTGAAGCCCTGCTTGTAACCGTTAACTCTTTCCTGGTGGCTGGCACTGACTGAAACAGAGGAGGACACTCGGGGGCAGTTGGGGAGGGCACCTAAAAGAAGATTGGCCAGTTAGCTTTGCTCCCTGGAACATCTGGATGGGAAATCAGAGACACCAGTTGTCTGTCTCGGTGTTTGAGCAAAGAGGAGGCGTAGGAACGTCTGGGGAGATTATTTCTCAGCTGCGGGCTCAGAGATGAAGAAAAAGCAAAGACAGTATGGCTCTAGAAATATGAACCTTAATTCCTGATAGTTTTTCAATTTTGGATCCCAATCTCTACTGAAATTCACTTGTACTTTCTCCTTTTGAGTTCCTTGAAATACCATTTATTTACCCAGTAATCAATCTCTCCCTCTCACGTTCTCTTGCTCTCCCTCTGTTTCTCTCTCTCCCGACTCTAACAAATTTTCTTAAATCCCCAAAGTCCAGACCAAACAATAAATTTTAAATAAACGGCCATATTATTATTATTATCTCTACTATTAGATTATCAGCATCATGATTAGTATTGGAATACCTCCTACACCAGATCGTTTCATTCAGATGTAGTAGCTGATCATTAATCCTCAAAACTATAAGAAAACCAATTATCTGAATACGGGGGAGAATATCACTGATGGATTGATGTTCGAAGAATTAACTAAAAAGCTAATGATGCCGACCATTACTGAGCATGATGGTAGCTGCCTTTCAAGAGCACTTTTATACATTAACCACTGTACCAGGGAGCGATGGGGTTGTCTCAGCCTTCAGGACTGTAATGTGCCAAATTATTTCTCAGGTTTCACAGGAGCACTAACTGAAGCCAGAAAGGTAAACTCAGTGACCTAGGTAACAAGACTAGCAAGTTATAAAATGAATACTTGTAGGTCCCACTTGCTACCATGGTGCTTATATAACATAGCCTAGGTTCAAGTCTGCAGGACCTTATCTCAGCTGGCAGCCAACCCCAGAAACTAATCTGAATCCCTTCTTGAGATACTGACTTCTTTTTTTTTTAAATTGGGGTATAGTTGTTCTACAATGTTGTGTTAGTTTCTACTGTCCAGCGAAATGAAGTAGAGTTCCCTGTGTTGAGATACTGACTTCTTGAAAACCTCAAACTATTTGCATCAAAAAATTGACCATTGAATGTATAAAATATTCGACATTGTCCAGTGGAAGATGTTTATTATTATCAATGTTAATGATAAAAAATAATAACTCACATTTGGATGGCAAGGTTTACCGAGACGCTTTTCAGAATACAACATTGTGTTAGGCATCATTTTCTATGTTTTAGTATTAAGAAGTGCGACACTTTGAGAGGTGAAATAACTTTCCCAAGGTTTCCAGCTCACCTTCTAAAATCACACTATTGTGACAAATACGGATAGTTCTGCTCAGTGAATGCACTCAGGAATGCCCTTAGAAATCACTGAGTAGAAGGCAGAGCCTTTCTCAAGATGCTGTTCAATTGAAATTTCACATGCTCCTTTCCTAGAAGGAGGGAAGGTGATTTCAGGAGAAACTGCCTCTTATTCAGAGTTGCGACTGGCAAAAAGTGGAGGGCACCAGGGACACTTCTCAACAAAGCAAGCTCTGTAAGAAGCAGATCCAGGGCCAGACGGTTCTAGTTACCATAGAACAATAAATCAAATATCCTCATCCCTGGCAGGATGCTTTGCTGACAAGCATAACCCAGTGTCATCATTATTTTCTAGTGTATTGATCTGAGGAAATGTTTCTGAAGGAGACTAGTCCTTAGATGAAGAGTTGAAGACCCTTTAGCAGTTCTCTTATCTTGAGGACTAAATAACTCAGTAATTTTGTCCCCAAGGAAGGGCAGATTTTGATTTTGAAAACAGTTTTATCTATTTGAAAGTTCTAAGCAAAACTGAAAGGACTGTGGAGGTTGCATAAACCATTTGGATTTTTCACAGGGTGGCGTAGACCTACCAATAGGGACTCTAGAATGAATTGCATATTTTCTTATGAAAGGGTCAGTTCAGATACTGTTAGCCTTTCTCTGTTTCTTTGAGAAATTGAATTTGTGTTGGCCTGTGGGACTTACTCATTGGATTGTCTAAGTAATTCTATACAGAAACAAAAGTTCATGCTCTGACGTTCAGGCCAGTTTAATAGAGAGTAGTAATTTAGAGGCATTCAACATAGTTTTAATGGAGAAGGAAACAAGTCAATATTTTATTCATTCTGAATATGAACTGACACCATTATGTCAGGAAATCCTTTTGCTGAGAAAATCATGTCATGGAGGTTCAATCAATCACTAGAAAAGGAAGAAGGGTTCATAAGAGACTGTGTAGTTTACATGCATTGGTAGTAAATTCTGAGCCTTCGTTGAGCCTGTGGAATTAGCCCAAGCCTTCCCTTTGTAAAAAGAGGCTTTTACCTCAAGCCAGGTTTCTAAGGAGATTTCAAATTCTGCCTTTAGGAAAAATTCCTAGCCCTTATTATGAGCATAAACCCCATAATATTGTGGCTATAATACCCTCTTTAGCTGCTAGTCGATGTCTCCTCACCATGAGTCCCACACTTGACATAAGCCCAACTCCATGCTGCTCCCATTCTGCCATGTCTGGTTACCTGTCCTTCCAATGGCTGCAATGCCCCTTCCCTGTCTAGAAAATGCTCTGTGGTCTTTCAAGTCTTGATTCAAATATAACCTTTCCTAGATCCCCTTTTCACTCTTCTCACCTGGGCTGGCAAGCTTAATTATTCTCACTTCATTCTACCTTTACTATTGTCTTATTGTGGCTTATCTTGGTAGCTCATTTTACCATTTTTCTCTCCCCCTTGAGTACAAGCTCTTTTAGGATGTCTTTTGACCTGTCTGGCCAGGGTCTAATATACACAAAATGCTGGAATAAACATAAACTTGAATGATGCAATTACTGTGCATTTTAAAATCTAAGACCAAATTATTATATATGCTATATAATCAGATGTTGCTTTGAAAAGTTATTCTTTTCCATTCAGTGGCTCCTTTGAGGGTTGGTGGCAGGCTATGGGGAGAATTAAAGGAACAGATGAGTTAAAATGGTCATAAAATCAATCATTGGAATTGTGCAGAAACAACAAAACAAGACAGAAGTTACTCTTTAGATCCATGTACATGCATTCATGCTGAGTTGATATTCACAGGATTAACTGAAAAGAGTGCTACCTATCGCTGTTGAGAACCACGGATTTGGCAGAAGTTATGTGGCTTCCGCTGTACAAGATACTTTACGAGTGTAATTTCTAATGATCGCAATGCTGCATGAGACATTTCTTGCCCAGTTTGAGAGACGGGGAATCTGAGGTTCAGAGGTGTTCAAATGATATTTCAAATGTCAAATAACTAAATAAATGGTGAAACTAAAAGGGGAGTCCTTCACAAAAATAGCCTATATCTTAAACATTTCAGGCTGCTGTAACAAAATACCACAGACCAGGTGGCTTAAACAACTGAATTTATTTCTTACAGTTTTGGAAGCTGGGAATCCTAGATCAAGGTGCCAGCAGATCCAGTGTCTGGTGAGAACCTGCTTCCTATTTATTGGCTGTCTTGTTGTATCCTCACATATTAGAAAGCAGAGAGAGGAGGCAAGCTTTCTCATGTCTCTTTTTATAAGGGCACTAATCTCATTCCTGATTGCTCCACTCTCATGACCTAATCAACTCCCAAAGGCCCCACCTCCTAATTTCATTACATTGGGGGCTAGGATTTCAGCATATGAATTTTAGGGGATACAGGCATTCAATAACAGAAGGCCAGGGTGGTGGGGTAATTGTGGTAGTATCAATCCCAGTACTTGTAACCAGATATGAAAGTCTCTGAGACAAAGGTAACACAGGCTATTTTAGTACACACATATGATGACACTTCTCTCCAAGTTACTAGAAGAAACGCAATCCTCTTCAGAAGCAGCTGACTCTAGCCCTTGGTGTGGCTTGTCAGTGGATTGACTCAGCTCTCATAACTGTGCCATCCCGTGGAGGCACAATTCTTTTTTTTTTTTTATTATAAGAAAATTTAAAAAAAAAATACTTATTTTATTTATTTGGTTGCACTAGGTCTTAGTTGAGGCAGGTGGGCTCCTTAGTTGCAGGTCACCAGCTCCTTAGTTGTGGCACATGGGCTCCTTAGTTGTGGCATGTGAACTTCTTAGTTGCGGCATGCATGTGAGATCTAGTCCCTGACCGGGGATCGAACCCGGGCCCCCTGCATTGGGAGCACGGAGTCGTAACCACTGCGGCGTGAAGGCACAATTCTTGGAGGCTGAAATTCTCTTGACATAAGTAGCTGTCTAGTGAGAGCATAGCTTCTCCAAGTACTAAGGGCTGATTTTCAAATGTCCCAAGTGCAGAGTCTGAGCAGAACATCTATAGCACCACAGTGATGGAACTTGTTGCTGCATCCACCAGGAAAAACTCTACTTGTGTTTCTGTCAATTATAACATTAACTCAATAGGCTTGAGGCCGGTCAGGAAATTAAATTCAATGTACAATAGATATGAAGTGGGATCATTGCCCTTATTCAAATTAAGATTCAGAATTAAAGAAAAATATGCATGATACTTTCATGAACACGATGATGTTAAATGACCCAGAATAATCATAGGAAGACTGTCTAATATTTTGGAATATTTACCAAGTGTCAGGTACCTGGCTAATCATTATGTATATATTATCTCATTTAATCTTCACAAACAATTTATAATATATGTAGGTGCTGTCATTATCTCATTTTACAGTTGAGAAAACAAAGTTACACTGTTAATAACTGACAGAGCCAACACTCAAACCACACTACACTGATCTATTTATTACCTTAAATTCACTGAGGACTGAAGACTCAAAGGTGAAGGGACACAGCATTGCCCTAACAGTATGGTAAAGAAATGGGCACATAAACCATCTACACAATGTAACCACGCCATAAGCGAGGTACACAGGATGGTCTGGGAGGTGTGGGAGGACAGAGGAGGCTTCACAGACATCTGAGAGTCAGAGTAATAAATGGAGTGCCTGAGTTCAAACAATCGAATTACAACTTGGCAAGAGAACATATCACATGCTCTGGAAAGGTTGGGTGTCTAGTTCCATAGGACTAGAACTTAAAATATGAGGCAGAGAGTGGCAGGGAATGAGGGTGGAAATACAGGAAAATGTCAAATCCTGAAGGACTTCAAAAGTCATGCAAAGGAATTAAAATTTTATCTACATAAAAGAAAAGAGAGTGATTAAAGAATTTAAGCAGAATTAGCATCAGAAGATTTGCTATTTATAAAAATCACTTTGACAAAAGCATGGTGGATGGATTGCTGATAGTGAGACTAGAAATAAGGAAGTTAATTAAGACATTGCAATAGTCAAACCCTTGAAATTGAGTAGGGGGGGTGGAAATGGAAAGCAGATAAAAAATTTGAGAACATAGAAAATATAGAGAGTGGTTAAGAGCATGTATTATGGGCTGACTGCTTAAACTTGAATCTAGCTCTGCTGCTCTCTGACTGTGTGTTCTTAGGTAACTCTATTATCTCTGTGCTTGAGTTTCCTCATCTGTAAAATTGAGATAATAATTGTATGTAGTTCATAGTGTTGTGTATATTAATATACGATGCTTTGTATTTAATATGACACATTATTGTTGAACATTATTGTACAGTTAATGTAAAGTGCTTGAAACATTGCCTAGCACAAAGAAAGGGTTATGCAAGAGACATCTGGAAACTGCAAACAATCTATATATACTTTTTCCTAATCTTCGCAATGGACAAAATTTGTTATTTTTCCTGTTGTAAAATTGCATCCTAAAGCAAATTTAATTTGCTTAAAATGAAATTCAGACTGAGAAAGCACAAAAATCAGCCTGGTTTAGAATTGCACATTTGTATAGAAAGTGAAATGTGATACTTCAATAGTTTAATATTTGTGGCCCTTTCGAGGTCTTGTAGTTGCATGGTGTAATGACTTTGGAGGTAGATTTTTCCAGAATAGGTAGAATTGTAATGTATTATTGGCTTTCATAATTGCTGTTTTTCTTCTTGTTACTACTCAATGTGCATTTAAAAGATATATAACCACAGACAATCCAGTTCTCAAGAATTACTGATACGCAGTTAAATATATCATTACCCTTAATTTGGTTAGATCCTATATTTGAAATTACTGACTTCTGAATTCCATGTGCTCTGAGGATTTTAATTTGTTTTAAAGCAAAATATAACAACATGAACTAAAGAGTATTTTCCTTCTAACTCTATGTTGGACTCAGACTTTCTATCTCGTCTCATTCCTCAGGGTAAACTTCAGGAGCAGGTAGAATGCCATGGCTCAAGAACTTGAGAAATTTGGTCTCACTGACAGAAAATAGAGTCAGTAAAGAATTAATTTCAGTAATGAATTGCCTGGTTGGTTTTCTGTTTTATTTGAAAGATCTGGTGTTGGGATGGAGACGAAAGTCTGAGTAGAAGATAGAGGCATGGACGCTGATTAGAACATTTTTGACCATTTCATAAGACAGATGATGTAGGCTTGAGCTGTGGCATGAAGGACTGGGCTGAAGAGGAGGGGATAAATCTGAGAAAACAAAATCTGACAGAACTTGATGGCTGATTGGATATGGGTCACTAAGGAAAAGAAAGGATCAAGGATGATCCCAGATTTCTAGGCTGAGTAATTGGGTAGAAAATCAAGGACCCTAAAAGACAGAAAATGCAAGAGAAAAATGCAGTTTCAGGGTATGAAAAATGGCATGTTTAGTTTGTACATATTGAATTCAGAGGGCCTATGCCAGAGTTAGGCAGATGTGACAAGTAGATAATTGGACAGCTTGAGTGAGATGTGGGCTGGTGAGACTGATTTGAGATTTATTGGCGTAGATGGTAGATGGTTCCATGAACATGGATGTGCTCCTCTTAGCAGAATGAAAATTAAAAAGAACAATTGGTCAAGAACAAAATTCCAAGGAAAAGCAATGTTTAATAGATGTGTGTAGGAAAAAGAAACCCTTGAAGATGAAAGAATTCTGGATTAGAGAGACAGAAAGAACACAAGAGAAACCAAGAAAGTAGAAAATATTTTCAAGGAGGAGATATCTATTCTATGATGTGACATGTCCAATATGGTAAATATTGAAAAGCTTCCATTGTATTTTTAAAATAGCAGGCTATTTTAAAAAATTTATTCAGGGCAGTTTCAGGGAGACATTAGGGATAGAAACCATATTGTAGAGTGTTGAGAAACTAATCTTAGGTAATGATGTGAAGATAAGGAGAGTAAATCCTACTTCCAAAGCTTCTGATGAGGAGAGGAAAAGAGTAATATCACAGTAGAGCACACTTTGGAAAACTCTGCCCCATGGTGGGAGATACATTGGGACCAGGAAAGCTGTTTGCCTATGAGGAAGGAGTTGATAGGTGGCAGTTCCAGACTCAAAAGAGAAAGTGATGACTGCAGGAAAATGTCTTGGAATGAAGAACACTTTAGGGTCCAGGTACATGAATTAACTTTGAGTAGAAAGAAAATTCTTTCCTATTAAAGCCTGGAGGAAAGGAGCAAAAGAAATAATGGATATTACTGTGTGATTGTAGTAGAGAGGTAGAAAACTGTGAGTTTTAACACTAGACGGTGTCAGTGTACTGAAGTAGGAATCAAAATCTAAAAGTGAACAGGAGAGATGTTTAATAGAGGGGCTGAAGAGAAGTGGGAAGTTTTGATAGAGCCTGTGGTAGATGATCTCGATTGATGGCCACCATCAATTTCTCCTCTCCCTGTGAGCAAATGCTACTCCGCATGTCAAGAGGTAGAATTTATTTCCCATTTCTTTGAATTTGGGCAGACCTTGTGACTTGCTTTGGTCAGCAGGATACAACAGATATGATTTTATACCAATTCCTGGCCAAGGTTTACAAGCACTGGTAGATTTCTGTTTCTTCTCTCTTGGAAACCAGCTACCGTGTTCAACTGTTCTGAAATCAGCATATTGTGAGAAAACTCAAACGAGCTGTATTACTTTGTTAGGTCTGCAATAATAAAATACCAGCTGGGTGACTGAAGCAACAGAAATTTATTTTCTTACAATTCTGGCAGCTATAAGTCCAGGTTCAAGGTGTTGGCAGGGTGGTTTCCTCTGAAGCTTCTATCCTTGACTTGCAGGTAGCTGCCCTCTTGCTGCCTCTTCACGGGGTTGTTTTTCTGTGCACGTGCACCCCTGATGTCTCTTCCTCTTCTTATAAGGGCACCAGTCATATTGGATTAGGGCTCCATCCTAATGTCCTCATTTAACTTAATCACCTCTTTTATAAGGACCTTATCTCTGAATATGGTCACATTCTGAGATACTGGGGGGTTGGAATTTCAACATATGAATTTTTCTGGGGGGACACAATTCAGCACATAACACTAGCCAAGCAAAGAGATCGTGGGAGAGAGAGAGATTCTCAACTAGTCTGCATTGTTCCAACCTTCCCTGCTGAGGAATCAATTTGCGAGTGAAGAAGCTTTCTAAGAGATTCTAGCTTCCCAGACACTGCATACACCAAAGAACTTCCTGCCGGAGCCCTGTCTGGTTTAAAGAATGATGAGAATCCAAAGTCTGAATCTAGAGCACTCTCTCTATGCTTCCTTGTTGTTTAACCACTAAATTTCAGGGAAGTTTGTTATGCAGCAATAGCCAATTGAAACAAATACTGAAGCTAACAGGAGTTGACTAAGAAGTCATAGGACTGGTGGACAATGTGAAGATCTATTAGTCGTTATTCAGAGCTTTGTATTTTCACAAATAGAATCATCCTTCACATGAGGCCATTGCTGCATATAGAGTAAAGCTGTGCCAGCTCTGGTACCAATTTCATGCTGCAGGCATGCCTTTTTGTTTGGAATTCACACACAAACCCCCCACATCAACATCTCTTAATAGAACTAGATTTGACATGTGAAATAATTAAAAAGAAAAAACCCACCCAAACCTAGCTTCTGAGACTGTGCTACTTCATATTAGAGTAATAAAATAACCCGCTAACATCACCGGCTTCTGATACAGTTGTGATATGTAACATATGAGCAGATCCCACTGAAGATATTTATTTTTCTTTGGATTTACCTTAAATAATTTGTGGAATGGAGAGAATTGTAGACTGCAATTTCCTCCTGCCTAATAACATTCTGTACATCCCTTGAAAAGGTCACAAATCTGAAACTTTAAAATATATAGAAAGTCAAAGGATGCCAGTTTAAGTAATTCCTTGAGAAGATCCATATTATTGTAGGGGATTAACATTCAGTGATGTACGTTGGCCCAATAGTAAATAAAATCAGGATCGTCTTCATCAACAGGTAGAAGACTTGAAATTGTCCAGTTTACCCATTTCTCTGCATCCTAATTGAAACTCCAGTAAATGTATTCCCAAAGCTGAATCACCAGTCCGCTTTTACTCCTTTTGTTTTCTAAGCAACATATGCTCCAGTTTCTTTTATTTTGTTCTTTATTTTCTTATGCACCTTGTTCACTGAATTTTAATACATACACAGAAACACGCCCAGCCCTATACCCACCTCTGCACACATATAGATTTGTGATTTATGAATGGTGGACACAAGGAATAAAGAATTATAATTAGGCACTTGGAAGAAGAGAATGCTGAGAAATGAGAAAAACAGGCTTTTCTAATGTCCAAACTTTCTGGGAAGGAGACAGTATCCTAAAGAAAGTAAATGTCAGAAACTTCCCTGACTGCCTCTTTTGTAATTGTCTCTAGGTGGTTGTGTTGGTGAGGGCAGGGGTGGAGTGAAGGCAAAATCTAAGGGATTAGAGTACATATCCTAAAAATATGTGAGAGCTCATCTTTAAAAGATTGTGAAATTTGTCTTTTATGAGTTAAAGGTGAGAGTCCAGTCTTCCCTCATTGGGGCAGTGGCACAAATTCCAACAGACAAATTAATCTCTGCCTTCTTTGTCTTTAGATCACAGAAATAAGAGGAGGGGCCTGGCCCTTGCAGCCTTTTTGCTGTATTTTTACTGTAACTGGTATTGTATTCATTTTTCATTATGATTCCATTGCATTACAATTCATTTTTGTTATTACCATGGTTACTGCTGATGTTTATCATCGTTGCTTATGTCAAGCTTGAACCACTGCAGTAGGTTTCAAGCTGGCCTAACAGCCCCTATTCTCATTCTTCTTACTCTGCTCTGTCAGAGTGACATTTCTAAAACATAAATCTGACCTATTTTGGGCTTGTTCCCTTGGTGATCTCAACTAGTCTCATGGAGATAAATATGATTTAGATATTGAGGTCACTGATGCTTATTTCCCAGCCTGGACCTCTCCCCTTGAACTCTAGACATATATATGCTACTGCCTACCCCATAACTCTCCTTGGATGACTACCAGGCATCCTAAATCCTTAAACAACATGGGGCTCCTCTCCAAATATGGTCCTCCTTCAGTGTTTTAAAGCGTCAATTCATTCTTCTGATTGTTTAGACAAAAAGGTCAGAGTTATCTTTGAACAGGAGTTGAGAGATACAGAGAGGCTAAATGACATCTTCAAGTCCACGAGTAAGTAAGTAGCAGAATCAGGATGTGAACGCAGGCAGTCTGACTCTGGAGTCTATGCTCTTTACCCTTACATTAGGCTGCTTCTCTATCTTATAAACTTCTTTACATGGAATTTGGAATTTCATATGGTACCTGCATATCAACAGTTCACCCTAGGGCAGTCTTGCTAGAATTATAGATTCTGGTTCTACCTAGTTGTCATACAAAAGAGCTGAAAATTCCCTTTGTTCAGGGCCAAGATGTTTTTTAAAATTTATTTTCACTCTATTTCTTAAGAGACATTCTGTGTGTTCTTATTGGATAGTAGGCTGGGATTTTGAGATGGAAGCTCAAATGTGTCTGTTACAATTCTATCTCAGCTACTAATTAGCTGTATGACCTTGGGAAGTTTCTAAACCTCTTTTATGATCAGTCTGCCCCCAAAAATGTCACACATGCAATAGTTGGTCCAGGCTCTATGGTCATAATGTAGAAAAATAAATAACAAATTACATGGTCCCTTTACTGCCTGAGGGCAAGAATCATGTCTATTTGCTTACTATCCACTTTCCAAGAGTTTACTGCAGTCCATCTTCTGCAGAAACTCAATAAATATGTGTGAGTTGCTGGTTGAAGATTTCATGATTTGGTATGTGGTATGGACAAGGTGAATTAAAGTTCCACAGGTGGTTTGGTAGAGTAGAAAGAACCCTGACTTGAGAGGTGGAAGACAAGGTCTGAAGGCAAAGAAGGCAGAGATTTATTATTTCATTGGCTATTTCATTAATTATTTGACTTTAGGACAAACAATCATCACCTAGGTCAAGTCTTCAGTATTTGTCTCTGCAAAATTTGGGGAAGGTGGGATTAGTTGTTCTCAATGGTATATGAACAGAGCTCTGACTGCATAATTTACCTTTACCACAAAACCCAAAGAGTGTCACAATGGGACATTTTTGTTCGTGTTGGATCTATTCGGTGGAAGGGTTCGGGAACTCAGCATCAGGACCTGCCACACATAAACATCTCCACTTACACATGATTTCTTTTAGAGCCCTCACCAATGTTGTGAGGAGATATTATCCCTATTTACAAATGAGGAAGATGAAGTTCAGGGAGATTTCCCAGGGTAAAAAGACTAGTAAGTGTCATAGCTGGGATTGGAATTCAAGATTAGGTGGCTCTCAATTCCTCACCTATGCGCTGAAGCACACGTCCTCCCTAAATCTCCAGTTCTAGTGATGCACGGAGGAGGGCAGTGCAGGGTGCTGCCGGGGGTGGCCTCACTTCAAATACCACCTTCATCTGACTCTAGCAGAGAGCACTATGATCAGCTGAAGAATATTCTAGTCACATAAAACTCTAATTAATTAGGAAAAACCAGTAATTAACTGCACGCTCCATTCCGTTTTCAATAAATGCAATCTATCTAATAAATCAGTAGCACTTATTCATGATAATACAAAGTGTGTTCAGTAATAGGCTTGCCTTCCATTAGGGAACTAATATGAGGTTTTATGTGGAGTTCCAGAAGAAACCAAGTAGGCATGATTAGCATTTGCTTCATTGCACAGATTACACGGTGCCTTGATTCTGCGCTGACAAGCAGTAAATTGCTCAGTTGCGTATGGCGTATTAAAATGTGTTTAATCAACAATTAGTTCCATGAAAAACAGTATTGCCTACCCCACTTCCAGTCACCATGGATAACATATGGGGACTCAGAGTCCTGACATAATTACAGACCACGAGCTGTAACAATGCACCACAAAGGGACTAATCATACCCTTTCCTGGAATTTGTTTATGTCAAATAATGTTTAGTTAGGTGTTTTTGTTTTTTTTTTTAAACTTTGGGTTTATTTATTTATTTATTTATTTATGGCTGTGTTGGGTCTTCGTTTCTGTGCGAGGGCTTTCTCTAGTTGCGGTGAGCGGGGGCCACTCTTCATCGCGGTGCGCGGGCCTCTCACTGTCGCGGCCTCTCTTGTTGCGGAGCACAGGCTCCAGACGCGCAGGCTCAGTAATTGTGGCTCACGGGCCCAGCTGCTCCGCGGCATGTGGGATCTTCCCAGACCAGGGCTCGAACCCGTGTCCCCTGCATCGGCAGGCAGATTCTCAACCACTGCGCCACCAGGGAAGCCCTAGTTAGGTGTTTTTGTTTTTGTTTTTGTTTTTTTCATAAAGAGCTCTGTATTGGACCACATTTTTGGTAAGATGATCCAAACATGGATTTTAACTGCAGAAGTTATGTTATTTACTTTCTTGGTGATAAGGAACTAAATTACTGCCTGGAATATTTTATGTTCTTTCTTTTTTCTAGATATTTCAACAAATCTTTTTATGATCTCTTTTTGGGACAAGACAGAGAATAATGTTTAGAAAGCTAAATGTTTAGACTAAATAACTAGATAACTGCCTAAAGTTGAAGGGCTATAACTAGGAACCATGCTGAGAGGTCCTAAAAAGAAAAAAAAAATAATAATAAGAGAAAGTGTCATTGCGCATTTATGCAAAGCCAGTTCAAAAAAAAAAAAAAAAAAAAGGCTGAATAACTTGCTTCCAAGAAGTTAATGACTAAATGTGATGTCAAATAGCAGTTCCTCTCTTGGCCTACAGTTTTGGAAAATTAAGTTTTCTCCTTTCCTTAATGTTATGGAATCTATAATATATGTTATACTGGTCATATTATACATGTTTTATGCAAGTTTCCTTCAGAATTTTTTGATGATCAATAGGCGATATATTAAAAATGAGAATAGAAATTCGTTTGTACATGGGCCTACCTAGAGGGGTTTAAAATTCACGTTGGGGGAGAAAAAGGGTTTGCTTATTCTCTTTTTGACCTATTTGAATGCTTAAAAAATAAGATCCATTAGCTTGAATCATTTGGTAGGTGATATTTGAACTCCTGTACATTTCTGTTTGTTAAACAAGGGTCTTTGAATAGTAGAAGGAAGGGGTCAAGAGGCTGAGTTAATCTTCTGAAGTAACTTTATCTGTTCAAGTGAAATGGTCCTGTCATGCGCCTCAGCGGTTTTTAAAGGCACCATTTCTTTTATTATGGTGAGTAGATGTTGCTGTGACAAAATGAAACTGACAAAAAAGCCAAAACTATGTCTGAGTCCTGGTTCTGTCACCAAATAGCTTGTGATTCTGGGTTATTCTTACAAATGTGCTGCTCCTTATTTCCTCTTTCACAAAATGTTAATATTTCCCTTGATATGGCTTTGAAATGATATAACCTAATGTATGTTAAAGCATTTTAAGATAATGTTTAGTGCACACTATACATCAAGCTTTATTAACATATTAACAACACACCTTATTTGGTGACATGATTCTCTCTTTTCCCCTTAAGGTATTTCAATGATGATTCTCAAAATCTTTTTTTTTTTTTTTTTTTTTTTAAGTGTCTTATGATGTTCTAACGTCTTTTTTTTTTTTTTTTTTTTTTTTTTAAATTTTATTTATTTATTTACTTACGGCTGTGTTGGGTCTTCGTTTCTGTGCAAGGGCTTTCTCCAGTTGCGGCAAGTGGGGGCCTCTCTTCATCGCGGTGCGCGCGCCTCTATCGCGGCCTCTCTTGTTGCGGAGCACAGGCTCCAGACGCGCAGGCTCAGTAGTTGTGGCTCACGGGCCTAGTTGCTCCACAGCATGTGGGATCCTCCCAGACCAGGGCTCAAACCCGTGTCCCCTGCATTGGCAGGCAGATTCTCAACCACTGCGCCACCAGGGAAGCCCCTCTCAAAATCTTTATGGGTCATATTTGCCCCCTGCTAGTTCTCCAGCTTTGCCCTTCCATTCCTGAAGTTTTCCATAACCTATTAACTCTGATATATTTCTACCCATTTCTCTAACATGGTTTGGTGCCATGTAAATTGGTCATTTATGCAAATTAATTTTTATGGTGATTAACTTGATCAGACTGGCTCAAATATTAACTCTTTTCTCAAAGTTGCTAACCTCAATTACAATGAGGTAATGCTCACAAATGGTGTTTTAAAAGTATTTCTTATTTGCAGATAGATTTTTAGACTCGAAGCTTATTTTGTAATTAGCTTGTAAAGCATTTGAAGACAGAGAATTGTTTCCTTAATCTTTGTATCTCCTTGTTCCAAACCTTTTTGCAGACACATAGAGCCAGAGAAGCACCCCTAAACTAGGTGTTTGGTGAAGGGAAGGGTGTGTCCTGTGCAGGGCTACAGGTCCTGGGATCCAAGAATACCTGGAAGATAGCTTGTGAGGGGATCCAGAATCTAGATCTCCACAGAGAGTTCAACTAAAAGGTTGGAAAAGAATCCAGAAACAAGGAACGGAGACCAGAGATACCATAACGTGGTAAGCAGGTTCTAAAGGGAAGAATTAGCCAAGAGGAATCCCCTGAGGCTGAGATTTAGCCCCAGGGGCCCTTTACAGAGTGCCCACAGCCCTGTTCATGGTTAAGGAGGGAGTTATCTGAGGTGTCTTGAACATATTCATTTATTCAAGCAACAAGTACCCATCAAAAACCTATTCTGTCCCAGGGAAAGTACTGGGTACTGAGTATAAGTGGGTGACACAAACATCAGTGGCCCTGCCGTCATTAATATCCCATCTCATTGGGATTCAGAAAACAAATAAACAAGTTAATTTATTATTACCGATGATGATAAATGCTGAGAAAGGAACAAACTGGGTGCAGTGATAGAGTGTATCTGGGAGTAGTGATTTGACCTACACAGACATGTGATACGTAGACATGTGATCAGGGGAGGCAAGATTTAAGATGCTATTGAAAGCCATAGGAAGAACCATGCCTACTAAATAATAGGGAAAGTGTGTCCCAGAAACTAACATGTGAAAAGGCTGTAAGAGTAGAAAGAACCAGAAGTTCCTCACCGCAAGTTATTTTTTCCCAAAGATGTTAAAAAAAAATGTAACCTGTAGACAAGATTTTGGGAGAAGAGGAGAAGGCAGCCCAAAGGCAGGAAAAGCTGGCAGGCACAGTTTTGTGCTCCCAACTCTCCCAGCCAAGCAGAGACCCTGCCTCCACATTTCCTCCTGCAGGGGTCAGAATTTGATTATTTCTCTGGAAAGAACTTGTGCCTAGGAAACTGAAAGGAGCCCAACATGGCTTCAACATAGAGAATGAGGGGTGTTTGAAAGAGATGTAGTTGTAGTTCAGTGAATACTGTGGCCACCATCATTAGTTTACTCCTGACTCTCCCTGGAGCTTCCCCAGTGCTTCTCTCTACAGGGCTTGGGTGCTTGTGTCTTCATTCAGTTCTGTGAGCTGCCCTAGATCCTTCCAAAGACTTCTGTTTTTCCCTCTTGTTAAGCAGGCTAGGATTCTGTTGCTTACCATCCAAGAGCGCTAACTGATATAGACACTTCTCCATTCTTATCTTGCTTTCTTGCTTGCCCGCTTAGCATCAGTCAACACATTTCTTACTTCTTGGAGGAGTATGGTGTCTAGGCTGATGTGATCTCACATTCTCCTGGCTTTACTCACATATCTCTGTTCTTCCTCAGTATTTTTTTTTGCTGTCTCTGCCTCATTTCCTTTACTGATCTTCTAAATGTCAGAGTTTCCCACACCCCAAGGCTGAATCCTCCTCTCTTTTCTCTTTTCAGTCATTCCCAATGGTTAAAAGCATGGACTCTGCAGCTAGAGTACGTTGGTTCAAATTCCAGACTTGTTCATTCCTAGCTGTGTGACCCTGGGAAAGTCACTTAACCATTCTGTGCTTCAGTTTCTTTATTTAAAAAGTTTACTTTATAGGGCTGCTAAGAGAATGAAGGCAATTAATTACCTCTAAAGTACATTGAACAGAGCTTATTTCACCGTATGTACTCAATACATGTTAGTTTCACTATAATTTTTACTAATCATCCATTCTCATGACCTTGTATGCTGGTGACTCTTAAATTTATACCTTCAGCCCAAAATTCCTCTCTTAGCTCTGTAATCATATATCCAACCACAGTAACTTATAAAACTTTATGAGACTAAATCTGAACTTTTGACCCCTGACTCTTAACACCCCATTCCCACTCAGCATTTTTTCTCCCTGTTTTCTGTGTCTTAGCAAACGGCTTCCATATCTGTCTATTTGCTTAAGTCAGAAAGTTTGGCATCATCCGTACTGTTTCTCTTTCTCTACTGGTCACTTCCAATCCATCATCAAATTCTATCATTTTTATTTCCAAAATACAGATCAAACTCTTTCACTCATTTACATCTCAAATACCACAATTTTTAGTCCAAGTCACCATTATATTTTGGCTAGACTCCTGCAATATCTTCCTTACTGCTTTCCTCTTCTTCATCCTTCCTCCTTGACCAAACCCCTTATCTGCCAAAACACAGGTCATGTTACTCCCCTACTTAAACTATCAATGGCTTCTTACCACACTCTGCACAATCTAGCCTACAAGGCTCTGTGTGACTTGTCCCATGCCCCCCGATGGCCTCATCTTATAAATCCCTCTCTCCTTCAACCTCAGTCATGTTAATCTCCCCTTTCTTGTCTTAGGACGTTCATACTTGCTGTTTCTTCAACTGGGGATCACTTTATCCTTGCTGGTTTCGTGAGTGGTTCTCTCTTTAGGGATGACATAAAACACCTGGACTTAAGAAAGGCTTTCTGTATCAGTTAGAGCAGGGGTCCCCAACACCGGGGCTGTGGACCAGTACCGGTCAGCAGCCTGTCAGGAACCGGGCCGCACAGCAGGAGGTGAGCGGCGGGTGAGCGAGCTAAGCTTCATCTGCCGCCCCCCATCGCTCCCCATCGCTCCCCATCGCTCCCCATTGCTCGCATTACCGCCTGAACCATCCCCCACTCCCGCCCCCGGTCTGTGGAAAAATTGTCTTCCATAAAACCGGTCCCTGGTGCCAAAAAGGTTGGGGACCACTGAGTTAGAGCCATTCAGAGAAACAGAGCTGTGTTCACGTGTGTGAGAGAGAGAGAGGATTTTAAGGAATTAGTTCATGGGATTGTGGGACTGGCAAGTCTGAAATCTGTAGGGCAGGCTGGTAGGCTGGAAACTCTCTGTTACAGTCTTGAGGCAGAATTCCTTCTTCTCTGGGAAACCTCAGATTTTGTTCCTAAGGCCTTCAATCGATTGGGTGATGTTAACCAGATTATCGAGGGTCATCTCCTTTACTTACACCTACAAGGTTAATCACACCTACAAAAATAGCTTCACAGCAACATCTAGACTGATGTTTGACTAAACAACCAGGAACCAAGGCCTAACTCAGTCAACAAGTAAAAATTAACCATCATACCTTCTAGGTCCCCTGTGTCCACATGAATCTCACTCACAGAATTCTGTCCTTTTCCTTCATTAAATATACCACAGTTGGCACTTAATTATTTTACCCTTTCTTATTAATTATACACTTTCTACACCAAACTCTAGTGTCTATGAGTTGAGGACAATTCTCTTTTATTCATAAATATATATCCAATATTATCAAAGTACTTGGCATATAGTGAGTATTCAGTAAAGGATGGGTGTTCCATATATGTTTGTGGGAAGTATTCACAGCCAGGAGGAGCTTGAGATGTGAAGTTTCGACTCAATCTCCTAAAATTCTATGGGCGTTAGAATGTCATAAATTAAGCATAATTCATTAGAATGTGCATAGATAAGGAAATTACTGATTCTATCACATTTTCTTTTGACACATTTCTTTGTATTTCCCTCAAGTTAAATTATTCAACACAGATTTAAGAGGATTTATAGTCTAATACACTCAACTCAAATGTAGCATTGAAAAGACAAAGTTTTGGCAACTTATTTCATTTTAATGAGGATTTGAACGCCTGCCAGGGTCACTGGAATAATTGTCAGTTAGGCTTATATTAATGAACACGTTGAAGTGGAATTGTAAAAAATGGAAAAGGATCTGACTTTATGGGGTAGGTTCACTGCCAGGAGCTTGCAGTGATGAATGTTGTCCCGGATTTATTGTTAGTTTTAGCCACAAAACGTCTAAAGTTGCACAGCAGGCTCTTTAGGGAGCATGTACTGAATCTGAAACATTATTTATTGGGTTCCCAGTGATGTATTTGTGTGAACCAGTTAGTGCTTCCAAAAAGAATATGAAGGAGTAATGCTGTTAAAGTTGATCCACACAGCATCTCACCACCACCCTGTGTTGGGTTCTGTGCTGTGAACACTTGGCTCCATGTACAACAAATTGTATTCACAGATCCTTAGAGGAAGCAGCTTTTGAACTTGCTATGTATG
Organism: Eubalaena glacialis; assembly: GCF_028564815.1. Taxonomy (NCBI): domain Eukaryota; kingdom Metazoa; phylum Chordata; class Mammalia; order Artiodactyla; family Balaenidae; genus Eubalaena; species Eubalaena glacialis. The sequence continues at coordinate 48,436,388 of NC_083720.1, forward strand.
CGTTTCTGATATAATGCTAAGGGAAGTAGCAAGGCTCGAAGCATTCAGAAGACAGAGACATTATTATTATTTTTAACAAATCTTGATCCCTCAAGGGATATGTGAGTTTGAGGTCAGTAGACACATTACTCCCAGACTAAAAAAATTTGCCTCAGGAGGATGAATTGAACTAACTTAAGAAATCTGTATGATTCTCTAGAAAAATTCAGTAGAAGGAAGTTTTATTGATTTTTGCAGAGTACTGGTTGGTCTGCTAATCCAGATTCTCCCTCTATCAACATACACTGCTGTCCAGGTAGAGACTACATTTCCTAGCTTCCCCTGGCAGCTTAGGTGACTAGTGAGCCCATGGGATGTAAATGAAAGTCATATGTATATATACATATATAAAACCTATGTGTTATCTCTAACTTGGGACAACCATGTGCCTCTGGTCTATGTCTCTTTCACCTCCCCTCAGGACATTAACATGAAAATGACCTAGTTTGCACAATGCACATGGGGCCAGTAGCCTAGCCAAGGGATGCAGGGCAATGTGCTAGAAGGAATCTGGATCCCTGAATGCCCTGATGGAGCAGAACTGCCCCATCAGCCTGGACCAACCCACCTGTGACTTGAGAGAAAAATAAAATTTGATCTTACTTACAGCATTGTTGTGGGTAAATGGATAAAAATTTAGAAGATTTTAGAAGTGCTTCTAGGGAATGTTTGCTTTCTATGAGGGTTGTTTTTATGTAAGTTGTTTTTTTAAATTACCTGCATCTCTAGGTAGCATTTTATGTTTAAAACATCACAACTTATGTTATCTCTATTGATTTTCACAAAATCTCAGTCAGGAAGTCATTAGGAGAAATACTAGGTCAGTTTCCCCAAGAATTCAAAAGACAGAGTAAAATCAAACAAAAACAAAGAGCACTATTTCCCAGTGTGTCCTTAGGGAAGGGTGTGGGCAAAGACATTTTAAGAAAAAGCTTCTAGACAGTAACATGATTCAGAGAAGCAGCATGACGACAGTGGTGCTAATGATAATAATGTTAATGGGAGTAATAATCATAATAGCTACATTTGGAGTGTTATCATGAGACAGGTTCTGTGCTCTGTGCTTTACATCCATTATCTTTGCAAAATATCTGTGAGATGCTGCTTCTCCAGTTTTGCAGATGACATAAGTGAAGCCCATAGCGGTCAAGTATCTTGCCCAGTGGTAACCAGAACTGGAATCTAGTCACATTGACATTTTACTCCAGAATATGTGCAGTTTTGTGTAGGGATGAGTTACCATTTCAGGACTGAGACTGCTGTCCTTAGAAAGGTCTGCTTGCAAGGTTGGCCAGGAGACTGGGAGGCTGTATGGTCATACAGGTGAGAGATGGCCTCTGTGTGTGAGGGGAAATGGCAGTGTAGAGCGAAAGGAAGGCGTAGATATGAGAGATACAAAGAATGGCAAATTGACCAAGCTTCTAGAATAGTTAGATGCAGGAGATTCTAAGGGAAGAATCCAGGAAGACATCTGAGTTTCTAGGTGACTGGATGAGTGGAGGTAACATTTATTGAGAAAAGACAGGTTCAGGAGGTAAAGATGAGTTAAGTATCCTGCATACATATTTCACTTAATGAAAGTAAAAACAATTTTAAAAGTTAGGCATTATATGGATGATGCAGGATGACTTTGATCTGTGATTAGGGTCTAGTACTTTAATCCCAAAATCAAATACTGAGTGGTACCATGAGCCAGATGCCTGGAATTGGGAGTGGAGAATATTGAGACGAATCATGCTCACAACTTGGTCTTCAGGAAGCTCATAGATCAAACAAAAATTAGGGTCTTCAGTGTACTTTTACTTCCTTTTTTTCTTGAGGTTTTCCTTTCTCTCTCTCTCTTTGTCTCTCTCTCTCTCTCTCTTTTTTTTTTTTTTTTTGGTAGAGGGAGAGGGGGAGTGGTAGGTCTTGGTGAGGGGAAGGGTTGGTAAAGCCTTCAAGGGTAAATTCCTCTTTGTAACAAGGATGGAGTAGACGGCAGTGCTTAAACTGCTGCCTTTCCTATGGGGATTCCCAAGCAAACAAAGAGGAGGCTGAGATTTGGAGTGTCAACCCACTAGATCGCAGTGTCCCAAAACAGGGAATTCCTGATCAACATAGGTGTAATGGTTATTTGAAAGTAAAGTTAAATGCTGACGATTACTTGCTCATTGTCAACTAAAAATTATTTATCTGTAGGATATATGTCAAAAGAATCTGTACATGTATAACTGAATCACTTTGCTGTACACCTGAAACTAACACAACACTGTTAATCAACTATACTCTAATGTAAAATAAAAAGTTAACAAAACAAAACAAAATAACCCAAACAAAAGAAACTCCCCCTGCCCCAGCCACACACACATAAATACATGCCTATAAAAAGTATCTAGGAGAATAAAGAAGAATATTAAGAGTAGTTACCTCCAGCAAGGTGGAATGGGGAGTTGACTGTATATAGGACACTTACATATCTCAATTTACACCCCTAGTGAGATTTCAAATGTTTCGCATGGCACTTAATTAGGTTAAGATAAAAAAGAAACAAATAAACCAAGAAGCATCCAATTGCCACAGAATATATGTAATGTAAACTCATGCTTAAGGCCATATACTTCAAGATGACATCATGATCTTCCTTATGAATTTTAGTTACTTTTGTACTTAGAAGAATGAGAGGAAAAAACTGAAGGGCTCTAATGTCTATTTTTCACACTCTAAATGAAAGGGATTATGCAAAACATTTCTCATCCTCTTCTCATCTACATCAGTATTAAAATCCTAAGTCTTCAAATGAAAATTTGATATCCTGAGAAGCTAAACTACTTGCTCAAGGTAAGAAATGGTAGTTGAAAGGTTCAAGCCCAGGAGAGCATGTGCACCACTCCAGCCCCTGGGATTCAGAGGGCTGCCATGTTTATCTGCTTAGACCTATAGACAACCTTCTCCTCAGAAAGCCGTGCTTCTTGGAAGTCTGATAGAAAACTCTGCTAGGGCATAGGAACACTTTAACTCTGTTCTTCTACCTAGATTCTAGAGTACCTGAGTAATACTTTGCACTTAAGGAAGACTTTTATCTGACTCTTTCAAGAGCAGAACAAAACCATTTATTACCAACCTCCCTTCATGATTGGAAAGGAAGATCTTAATCCCTAATTTGCTGACAGGGAAACAGAAGCTGCCAGAGATGAAGTGATTTACTGAAGGTCATACAGTCAGTTTACAAAAGCCTCAAGAATAACTCCGAGGGGGATAGCTTCAAGATGGCGGAGGAGTAAGATGTGGAGATCACCTTCCTCCCCACAAATACATCAGAAATACATCTACATGTGGAACAACTCCTACAGAACACCTACTGAACGCTGGCAGAAGACCTCAGACTTCCCAAAAGGCAAGAAACTCCCCACGTACCTGGGTAGGGCAAAAAAAAAAGAATAAACAGAGACAAAAGAATAGGAACGGGACCTGCACCAGTGGGAGGGAGCTGTGAAGGAGGAAAGGTTTCCACACACTAGGAAACCCCTTCACTGGCAGAGACGGGGGGTCGGGGGGGATGGAGATTTTGGGGGTGGCGGGAGGGAAGCTTTGGAGCCACGGAGGAGAGTGCAGCAACAGGGGTGCAGAGGGCAAAGCGGACAGATTCCTGCACAGAGGATCGGTACGGACCAGCACTCACCAGCCTGAGAGGCTTGTCTGCTCCCCACCGGGGTAGGTGGGGGCTGGGAGCTGAGGCTCCAGATTCAGAGTTCAGATCCCAGGGAGAGGACTGGGGTTGGCTGCGTGAACACAGCCTGAAGGGGGCTAGTGCGCCACAGCTAGCCGGGAGGGAGTTCGGGAGAAAGTCTGGAACTGCCTAAGAGGCAAGAGACGATTGTTTTGGGATGCGAGAGGAGATGGGATTCAGAGCACCGCCTAAATGAGCTCCAGAGAAGGCGCAAGCCGCGGCTATCAGCGTGGACACCAGAGACGGTCATGAGATGCTAAGGCTGCTGCTGCAGCCATCATGAAGCCTGTGTGCAAGTACAGGTCACTATCCACACCTCCCCTCCCGGGAGCCTATGCAGCCCGCCACTGCCAGGGTCCCGTGATCCAGGGACAACTTCCCTGGGAGAACACACGGCGCGCCTCAGGCTGTTGCAACGTCATGCTGGCCTCTGCCGCCACAGGCTCGCCCTGCATACCGTGTCCCTCTCTCCCCCCCACCCCGCCTGAGTGAGCCAGAGCCCCCTAATCAGCTCCTATTTAAGCCTGTCCTGTCTGGGTGGGGAACAGATGCCCTCAGGCGACCTAAAAGCAGAGGCGGGGCCAAATCCAAAGCTGAACCCCAGGAGCTGTGTGAACAAAGAAGAGAAAGGGAAATCTCTCCCAGCAGCCTCAGGAGCAGCGGATTAAATCTCCACAATCAACTTGATGTACCCTGCATCTGTGGAATACCTGAATAGACAACGAATCATCCCAAAATTGAGGTGGTGGACTTGGGGATCAACTGTAGACATCGGGTTTGCTTTCTGCATCTAATTTGTTTCTGGTTTTATGTTTATCTTAGTTTAGTATTTAGAGCTTATTATCATTGGTAGATTTGTTTATTGATTTGGTTGCTCTCTTCCTTTCTTTTTATAAATATATATATATGTTTTTCCTTTTTCTCCTTTTGTGAGTGTGTATGTGTATGCTTCTTTGTATGATTTTGTCTGTATAGCTTTGCTTTTACCATTTGTCCTAGGATTCTGTCTGTCCATTATTATTATTTATTTTTTAGTATAGTTTTTACCACTTGTTATCATAACTGGATTTGTTTTTTGGTTTGGTTGCTCTTTCTCTTTTTTTTAATTACTTTTTCTTTTTTAATAATATTTTTTTATTTTTTATTTTAATAACTTTTTCTTTTCTCTTCTCTTCTCTTCTCTTCTTTTCTTTTCTTTTCTTTTCTTTCTTTTTTCTCCCTTTTCTTCTGAGCTGGGTGGCTGACAGAGTCTTAGTGCTGCAGCTGGGTGTCAGGCCTGAGCCTCTGAGGTGGGAGACCCGAGTTCAGGATATTGATCCACCAGAGACATCCAGGCCCCACATAATATCAAACAACAAAAGCTCTCTCAGAGATCTCCATCTCAATGCTAAGACCCAGCTCCACTCAATGACCAGCAAGCTACAGTGCTGGACATCCTATGCCAAACAACTAGCAAGACAGGAACACAACCCCACCCACTAGCAGAGAGGCTGCCTAAAATCATAAGTTCAGAGACACCCCCAAAATACACCACCGGATGCATTCCTGCCCACCAGAAAGACAAGATCCAGCCTCATCCACCAGAACACAGGCACCAGTCCCCTCCACCAGGAAGCCTACACAACCCACTGAACCAACCTTACCCACTGGGGGCAGACACCAAAAACAACGGGAACTACGAACCTGCAGCCTGCAAAAAGGAGACCCCAAACACAGTAAGTTAAGCAAAATGAGAAGACAGAGAAATACACAGCAGATGAAGGAGCAAGGTAAAAACCGACCAGACCAAACAAATGAAGAGGAAATAAGCAGTCTGCCTGAAAAAGAATTCACACTAATGATAGTAAAGATGATCCAAAATCTTGGAAATAGAATGGAGAAAATACAAGAAACGTTTAACAAGGACCTAGAAGAACTAAAGAGCAAACAAACAATGAAGAACTACACAATAAATAAAATTAAAAATTCTCTAGGGCTTCCCTGGTGGCACAGCAGTTGAGAATCTGCCTGCTAGTGCAGGGGACATGGGTTCGAGCCCTGGTCTGGGAGGATCCCACATGCCGCGGAGCGGCTGGGCCCGTGAGCCACAATTACTGAGCCTGCGCTTCTGGAGCCTGTGCTCCGCAACAAGAGAGGCCGTGATAGTGAGGGGCCCATGCACCGCGATGAAGAGTGGCCCCCGCTTGCCACAACTAGAGAAGACCCTCGCACAGAAATGAAGACCCAACACAGCCATGAATAAATAATAAATAAATAAATAAATAGATACTCCAGCATCTACCTTTAAAAAAAAAAAAATTCTCTAGAAGGAATCAATGGCAGACTAACTGAGGCAGAAGAATGAACAAGTGAACTGGAAGATAAAATAGTGGAAATAACTACTTCAGAGCAGAATAAAGAAAAAAGAGAGAAAAGAATTGAGGACAGTCTCAGAGACCTCTGGGACAACATTAAATGCACCAACATTCGAATTATAGGGGTCCCAGAAGAAGAGAAAAAAAGGGACTGAGAAAATATTTGAAGAGATTACACTTGAAAATTTGCCTAATATGGGAAAGGAAATAGTCAATCAAATCCAGGAAGCACAGAGAGTCCCATACAGGATAAATCCAAGGAGAAACACACAAAGACACATATTAATCAAACTATCAAAAATTAAGTACAAAGAAAAAATATTAAAAGCAGCAAGGGAAAAGCAACAAATAACATACAAGGGAATCCCCATAAAGTTAACATCTGGTCTTTCAGCAGAAACTCTCCAAGCCAGAAGGGAGTGGCAGGACGTATTTAAAGTGATGAAAGAGAAAAACCTGCAACCAAGATTACTCTACCCAGCAAGGATCTCACTCAGATTCAACGGAGAAATTACAACCTTTGTAGACAAGCAAAAGCTAAGAGAATTCAGCACCAAAAAACCAGCTTTGCAAAAAATCCTAAAAGAACTTCTCTAGGAAGGAAAAGACCTACAATAACAAACCCAAAACAATTAAGAAAATGGGAAGAGGAACACACATATCGATAACTACCTTAAATGTAAATGGATTAAATGCTCCAACCAAAAGACATAGACTGGCTGAATGGATACAAAAATAAGACCCGTATATATGCTGTCTACAAGCGATCCATTTCAAACCTAGGGACACATACAGACTGAAAGTGAGGGGATGGAAAAAGATATTCCATGCAAATGGAAATCAAAAGAAAGCTGGAGTAGCAATTCTCATATCAGACAAAATAGACTTTAAAATAAAGACTATTACATGAGACAAAGAAGGACACCTCATAATGATCAAGGGATCTATCCAAGGAGAAGATATAAAAATTGTAAATATCTAGGCACCCAACATAGGAGCACCTCAATACTTAACGCAAATGCTAACAGGCATAAAAGGTGAAATCAACAGTAATACAATCATAGTAGGGGACTTTAACACCCCACTTTCACCAAGGGACAGATCATCGAAAATGAAAATAAATAAGGAAACACAAGCTTTAAATATTACAATAAACAAGATGGACTTAATTGATATTTATAGGACATTCCATCCACAAACAACAGAATACACTTTCTTCTCAAGTGCTCATGGAACATTCTCCAGGAAAGATCATATCTTGGGTCACAAATCAAGCCTTGGTAAATTTAAGAAAATTGAAATCATATCAAGTAACTTTTCCGACCACAGTGCTATGAGACTAGATATCAATTACAGGAAAAAATCTGTAAAAAATGCAAACACATTGAGGCTAAACAATACACTACTAAATAACCAAGAGATCACTGAAGAAATCAAAGAGGAAATCAAAAAATACCTAGAAACAAATGACAACTAAAACAGGACGATGCAAAAACTATGGAATGCAGCAAAAGCGGTTCTAGGAGGGAAGTTTACAGCAATAGAATACTACCTCAAGAAACAAGAAAAATCTCAAATAAATAACCTAACCTTATACCTAAAGCAATTAGAGAAAGAAGAAACAAAAAACCCCCCCAAAGTTAGCAGGACAGACATCATAAAGATCAGATCAGAAATAAATGAAAAAGAAATGAAGGAAATGATTGCAAAGATCAATAAAACCAAAAGCTGGTTCTTTGAGAAGATAAACACAGTTGATAAACCACTAGCCAGAATCATCAAGAAAAAAAGGGAGAGACCCAAATCAATAGAATTAGAAATGAAAAAGGAGAAGTAACAACTGACACTGCAGAAATATAAAGGATCATGAGAGATTACTATAAGCAACTATATGCCAATAAAATCGACAACCTGGAAGAAATGGACAAATTCTTAGAAAAGCACAACCTACCAAGACTGAACCAGGAAGAAACAGAAAATATAAACAGACCAATCACAAGCACTGAAATTGAGACTGTGATTAAAAATCTTCCAACAAAAAAAAGCCCAGGACCAGATGGCTTCACAGGAGAATTCTATCAAACATTTAGAGAAGATTTAACACCTATCCTTATCAAACTCTTCCAAAATATAGCAGAGGGAGAAACACTCTCAAACTCATTCTATGAGGCCACCATCACCCTGATACGAAAACCAGACAAAGATGTCACAAAGAGAGAAAACGACAGGCCAGTATCACTGATGAACATAGATCCAAAAATTCTCAACAAAATACAAAATACAGCAAATAGATTCCAACAGCACATTAAAAGGATCATACACCATGATAAAGTGGAGTTTATCCCTGGAATGCAAGGATTCTTCAATATATGCAAATCACTTAAAGTGATAAAACATATTAACAAACTGAAGGAGAAAAACCATATGATAATCTCAATAGATGCAGAGAAAGCTTTTGACAAAATTCAACACCCATTTATGATAAAAACTTCAGAAAGTAGGCATAGAAGGAACTTAACTCAACATAATAAAGGCCATATATGACAAACCCACAGCCAACATCGTTCTCAATGGTGAAAAACCGAAACCATTTTCACTAAGATCAGGAACAAGACAAGGTTGCCCACTCTCACCACTATTATTCAACATAGTTTTGGAAGCTTTAGCCACAACAATCAGAGAAGAAAGAGAAATAAAAGGAATCCAAATCGGAAAAGAAGAAGTAAAACTGTCACTGTTTGCAGATGACATGATAGTATACATAGAGAATCCTAAAGATGCCACCAGAAAACTACTAGAGCTAATCAATGAATTTGATACAACATTAATGCACAGAAATCTCTTGCATTCCTATACACTAATGATGAAAAATCTGAAAGAGAAATTAAGGAAACACTCCCATTTACCATTGCAACAAAAAGAATAAAATACCTAGGAATAAACCTACCTAAGGAGAAAAAAGACCTGTATGCAGAAAACTATAAGACACTGATGAAAGAAATTAAAGATGATACAAACAGATGGAGAGATATACCATGTTCTTGGATTGGAAGAATCAACATTGTGAAAATGACTATACTACCCCAAGCTTTCTACATATTCAGTGCAATCCCTATCAAACCACCAATGGCATTTTTCACAGAACTAGAACAAAATATTTCACAATTTGTATGGAAACACAAAGGACCCTGAACAGCAAAAGCAATCTTGAGAAAGAACAATGGAGCTAGAGGAATTACGGTTCCCTGACTTCAGACTATACTATGAAGCTATAATCAAGAAGTATGGTACTGTCACAAAAACAGAAATGTAGATCAATGCAACAGGATAGAAAGCCCAGAGATAAACCTACACACATATGGTCACCTTATCTTTGATAAAGGAGGCAAGAATATACAATGGAGAAAAGACAGCCTCTTCAATAAGTGGTGCTGGGAAAACCGGACATCTACATGTAAAAGAATGAAATTAAAACACTTCTTAACACCATACACAAAAATAAACTCAAAATGGATTAAAGACCTAAATGTAAGGCCAGACACTATCAAACTCTTAGAGGAAAACATAGGCAGAACACTCTTTGACATAAATCACAGCAAGATCCTTTTTGACCCACCTCCTAGAGAAATGAAAATAAAAACAAAAATAAACAAATGGGACCTAATGAAACTTAAAAGCTTTTACATATCAAAGGAAACCACAAACAAGACGAAAAGACAACCCTCAGAATGGGAGAAGATACTTGCAAACGAAGCAACTGACAAAGGATTAATCTCCAAAATTTACAAGCAGCTCATGCAGCTCAATATCAAAAAAACAAACAACCCAATCCCAAAATGGGCAGAACACCTGAATAGACATTTCTTCAAAGAAGATATACAGATTGGCAACAAACACATGAAAGGATACTCAACATCACTCATCATTAGAGAAATGAAAATCACAAGTACAATGAGGTATCACCTCACACCGGTCAGAATGGCCGTCATCAAAAAATCTACAAACAATAAATGCTGGAGAGGGTGTGGAGAAAAGGGAACACTCTTGCACTGTTGGTGGGAATGTAATTTGATACAGCCACTATGGAGAACAGTATGGAGTTCCTTAAAAGCGCTAAAAATAGAACTACCATATGAGCCAGCATTCCCACTACTGGGCATATACCCTGAGAAAACCATAATTCAAAAAGAGTCATGCACCACAATATTCATTGCAGCTCTATTTACAATAGCCAGGACATGGAAGCAACCTAAGTGTCCATCGACAGATGAATGGATAAAGAAGATGTGGCACATATATACAATGGAATATTACTCAGCCATAAAAAGAAACGAAATTGAGTTATTTGTAGTTATTGAGGTGGATGGACCTAGAGTCTGTCATACAGAGTGAAGTAAGTCAGAAAGAGAAAATCAAATACTGTATGCTAACCCATATATATGGAATCTAAGAAAATAAATCGTTCTGAAGAACCTAGGGGCAGGACAGGAATAAAGACGCAGATGTAGAAAATGGACTTGGGGACACGGGGAGGGGGAAGGGTAAGCTGGGACGAAGTGAGAGAGTGGCATGGACACATATACACTACCAACTGTAAAATAAATAGCTAGTGGGAAACAGCCACATAACACAGGGAGATTAGCTCGGTGCTTTGTGTCCACCTAGAGGTGTCGGATAGGGAGGGTGGGAGGGAGACGCAAGAGGGAGGAGATATGGGGATATATGTATATGTATAGCTGATTCACTTTATTATAAAGCAGAAACTAACACACCATTGTAAAGCAATTATACTCTTATAAAGATGTTAAAAAGAAAAAAGAATAACTCTGAGGGCTCATGACAAAAGAGAAATTGCCTCATACAATGAGCAGTTTATTTCTCTATCCTAACCACCTATCCCACTCTTTCCCATGCATGTGCCTAACTCCCCCCTCTCCCCTCCACCGTAAGTGGGATTTAGAGCTTTTTATGTACATGTATTTTGTCAAAAATGTAGATCCCCGTAATTTCATCCTCAGTTCCCTTCGTCTATTTTTAAAGTGCAGACGTTCTCAAACACTTCGAGTTGGGTGGAAAAGCCCCATCAAAGAACTCTCCTCTTTTACTGGTTCCTTTGCCCATAACATCAAATCTCTTGTAGAAACCGGGGGGAAGGTTGGTGTCACTTTTGGTAAAATCCCTCAGGAGAAGTCTGGTTTGCAGGCACAAAACTGAGGGGGGTATTAACTGTGCTTGAAATGTGACTTCAGACCAAATTTAGCAGCTTTACTCCATAAGGGTTGCTGCCTCCTCACAAAGACCACTGTGATGGACACCATGTAAATGTGACTCCCCATAAATCACGCCCTTTTTAATCCCCTTGCCTTGAGTGCTGGGATGTATAAGAGTGATGGGAGGAGATGTTAGTTCTACGATTATGTTACATTATATGACTCTGCTTTAGCTGAGTAGAGAGAATGTCTCTTGCTGGCTTTGAAGAAGGGAGCTTCCGTGCTATGAAAGAGTCTGTGAGAGCGCCAATGGCAAAGGACTACAGGAGGCCTCTAGGAGATGAGTGGCCTCAGGCTGACAGCTAGCACAAGAGTGGGGACCTCAGAAATACAACCACAAGGAAATGAACTCTTCCAACAACCCCATGAACTTAGAAGAGGACTCCTAAACCCAAAGAGAAATGCAGCCTTACCAACACCTGGATGGTATCCTTATGAGACCCCAAGCAGAGGAACCAGGTAAGTCATTTCTGAACTCCCAACCTTGAAAACTGTGAGATAATGAATGTGCATTTCATTAAGTCACTAAATATGTGGTAATTTGTTACACACAATAGAAAACTAATACAAACATCTTGCATTTTGAGGTAAAAAGAATATTAACACTTAACATTTTTAGGGAAGAATGACATTAACAATTATTATTGTGATACTTTAAAGATGTATTTGAATGTAAAGGATATTTTGACCTATTACAATTCAAAATAGTGAAAGAAAAGGAAGCAGGGAAAGATTTGGGACAGGAAGCAACCAGGTGTCCAAAACATATTAGGTCTACCTAGCTGCAACTATCTTTCATCCTGTGCCTTAAAAAATGGGAAGAATATGCTGTAAATTATTTATTAATGAGAGGAAATGTCAAAGAAACATAGACTTATGAAAACTTAATGCCCAGCAGACCATTCATTATCACCTAGTGTTGACTGAAGTTATGCTTGATTTTGAAAGAGAACAGCAAAGCAAGTTTATGAGTCATGTATATAGATACTTGTATGACCTTCTAGGTCAGTCTTTTTCAAATGTGACCTTTTGTTAGCAGTTTATTAAAATGGGATTTTGTTTTAAACTAAGAAATTAAAAAAAAAAGATTATTAAGCATCACCGAAGATTTAACTAAATCAGAGTCATCAGAGTCATCATCTGCACACACATCCCACTCCACCCACCAAGGGTTTTATAAGGCTCCAACGTAGCCAGTTTAACCATTGATATTTGACATTAGAGGGCTCATCACAAGTAGGTCAATTCTGTTTGTGATAGAAGCACCTTTATGGCTATGATCTTATACATCTAGTTCAAGGGTTCTCAATCTTGGCTACACATTTTAATTACCTGGAAAGCTTTATAAATCCTGACACTCAAGCTTCTTCTGGGAACAATTACAAAGCATGATACCCAGCTATCTGTAGTTTTTAAAGCTCCCCAAATGATTGCAACATGAGACTGCTGATGCATAGCTAATAATTTGCATCTTTCTGCATCTTTTTAAATACATAATTATGTAGCTCAAAACCTAAAACACTGCTGAGGAGGTATGTAGGTCAACCATGACTGCCCCACTCTGATGGAACATAAAACTGATGTTGACTATTTGGGGCCACACTATAATAATTCCTTTTTGTTGAACTTCATGTTTATTATCTTAATTTACTAAAAAACCCCAGAAAAACAAAGACAAAACCCATGTAATGTAGATATCATTATCCCAATTTGTAGAGACAAGGACACACAAGCCACTGATTCAGAGGAATCTCCCTAAACAAATAAGATATGGACCTGAGTCTGAGTGACACCAGTGTTTATGATGTTTGCATTGTACTCGTGTGGTCACCAGACCAGGAGCATCAGTAGCACTTGGGAACATATGAGAAAGGCAAATTCTCCACCCCAATCTCAGACCAACTAAATCAAAATGTTTCAGTCTGGGGCCCAGCAATCCGTTTTAACAAATCCTTCAGGTTATTCTGAGGGACAGTAAAGATTGAGATACACTGTACTATATTCTCCATTTCTATCAGTTGCCTACTTTTGAAGATTCAGTTTAGTATGTGGTAAGAGAAATACAAATGTGGGGATGAGTCAGTGGGTAAGACAGGGTGAGGGGCAGAGAAATCTTCTCTCACTATCTTCCTTTTCTCCAATTTCCCATTTATATTTACAATATATGTTGGAGAAATGCTGTCAGAGATATAGCACTGGAAAAAGACTGGGGAGCTCTGGTAATCTTTACTTGCAGGGGTGTTCAACCACTTTCATACAGGTGTGACTGGTTTAAGATGTTGATGAATGGTTTATTCTTTTAATCAAAATATGGGGAGTTTGTCACTCCCTCTTGCAAGAGCACCAGAATCACAACTAACTGCTGAACAATCATCGAAAGGAAGACACTGGAACTCACCAAAAAAGACACCTCACATCCAAAGACAAAGGAGAATCCACAATGAGACGGTAGGAGGGTCACAATCACAATAAAATCAAATCCCATAACCACTGGGTGGGTGACTCACAAACTGGAGAACACTTATACCACAAAAGTCCACCCACTGGAGTGAAGGTTCTGAGCCCCACGTCAGGCTTCCCAACCTGGGGGACTGGCAATGGGAGGAGGAATTCCTAAAGAATCAGACTTTGAAGGCTAGTGGGACTTGATTGCAGGACTTCGACAGGACGGGGGGAAACAGAGACTCCACTCTTGGAGGGCACAGACAAAGTAGTGTGCACATCAGGACCCAGGGGGAAGGAGCAGTGACCCCATAGGAGACTGAACCAGACCTACCTGCTAGTGTTGAAGGGTATTCTGCAGAGGCAGGGGTGGGGGGTGGCTGTGGCTCACTGCAGGGACAAGGACACTGGCAGCAGAAGTTCTGGGAAGTACTCCTTGGTGTGAGCCCCCCCCGGAGTCTGCCATTAGCCACACCAAAGAGCCGGTAGGCTGCAGTGCTGGGTTGCCTCAGGCCAAACAAGCAACAGGGAGGGAACTCAGCCCCACCCATCAGCAGACAAGTAGATAAAAGTTTTACTGAGCTCTGCCCACCAGAGCAACACCCAGCTCTACCCACCACCGGTCCCTCCCATCAGGAAGCTTCCACAAGCCTCTTAGATAGCTTCATCCACCAGAGGGCAGACAGCAGAAGCAAGAAGAACTATAATTCTGCAGCCTATGGAACGAAAACCACATTCACATAAAGATAGACAAAATGAAAAGGCAGAAGACTATGTACCAGATGAAAGAACAAGATAAAACCCCAGAAAAACAACTAAATGAAGTGGAGGTAGGCGACCTTCCAGAAAAATGATAGTGAAGATGATCCAGGACTTCAGAAAAAAAATGGAGGCAAAGATCGAGAAGATGCAAGAAGTGTTTAACAAAGACCTAGAAGAATTAAAGAACAAACAAACAGAGATGAACAATACAATGACTTAAATGAAAAATACACTAGAAGGAATCAATAGCAGAATAACTGAGGCAGAAGAACGGATAAGTGACCTGGAAGACAGAATGGTGAAAGTCACTGCTGTGGAACAGAATAAAGAGAAAAGAATAAAAAGAAATGAAGACAGCCTAAGAGACCTCTGGGACAACATCAAATGCACCAACATTCTAATTATAGGTATCCCAGAAGGAGCAGAGAGAGAGAAAGGACCCGAGAAAATATTTGAAGATATTATAGTCAAAAACTTCTCTAACATGGGAAAGGAAATAGCCACCCATGTCCAGGAAGCGCAGAGAGTCCCAGGCAGGATAAACCCAAGGAAAAACACGCCAAGACACATAGTAATCAAATTGACAAAAATTAAAGACAAAGAAAAATTATTAAAAGCAACAAGGGAAAAACAACAAATAACGTACAAGGGAACTCCCATAAGGTTAACAGCTGATTTCTTAGCAGAAACTTTACAAGCCAGAAGGAAGTGGCATGAAATATTTAAAGTGATGAAAAGGAAGAACCTACAACCAAGATTACTCTACCCAGCAAGGATCGCATTCAGATTCGATGGAGAAATCAAAAGCTTTACAGACAAGCAAAAGCTAAGAGAATTCAGCACCACCAAACCAGCTCTACTTCAAATGCTAAAGGAACTTCTCTAAGTAGGAAACACAAGAGAAGAAAAGGACCTACAAAAACAAACCCCAAATAATTAAGAAAATGGCAATAGGAACATACATATCAATAATTACCTTAAATATGAATGGATTAAATGCTCCAACCAAAAGACACAGGCTCGCTGAATGGATACAAAAACAAGACCCGTACATATCTGTCTAAAAGAGACCCACTTCAGACCTAGGGACACATACAGACTGAAAGTGAGGGGATGGAAAAAGATATTCCATGCAAATGGAAATCAAAAGAAAGCTGGAGTAGCAATACCCATATCAAATAAAATAGACTTTAAAATAAAGAATGTTACAAGAGACAGGGAAGGACACTACATAATGATCAAGGGCTCAATCCAAGAAGAAGATATAACAATTCTAAATATATATGCACCCAACATAGGAGCACCTCAATACTTAAGGCAAATGCTAAGAGCTATAAAACAGGAAATCAACAGTAACACAATAATAGTGGGGGACTTTAACACCTCACTTACACCAATGGATCATACAAAATGAAAATAAATAAGGAAACACAAGCTTTAAATGACACAACAGACCAGATAGATTTAATTGAAATTTATAGGACATTCCATCCAAAAACAACAGAATACACTTTCTTCTCAAGTGCTCATGGCACATTCTCCAGGACAGATCATATCTTGGGTCACAAATCAAGCCCTGGTAAATTTAAGAAAATTTAAATCATATCAAGTATCTTTTCCAACCACAACGCTGTGAGATTAGAAATCAATTACAGGGGGAAAAAAACGTAAAAAACACAAACACATGGAGGCTAAACAGTACATTACTAAATAACCAAGAGACCACTGAAGAAATCAAAGAGGAAACCAAAAAATACCTAGAGACAAATGACAATGAAAACACGAAAATCCAAAACCTATGGGATGCGGCAAAAGCACTCCTAAGAGGGAAGTTTATAGCAATACAATCCTACCTCAAGAAACAAGAAAAATCTCAAATAAACAATCTAACCTTACACTTAAAGGAACTAAAGAAAGAAGAACAAACAAAACCCAAAGTTAGTAGAAGGAAAGAAATCATAAAGATCAGAGCAGAAATAAATGAAATAGAAACAAAGAAAACAGCAGCAAAGATCAATAAAACTAAAAGCTTCTTTGAGAAGATAAACAAAATTGATAAACCATTACCCAGACTCATCAAGAAAAAGAGGGAGAGGACTCAAATCAATAAAATTAGAAATGAAAAAGGAGAAGTTACAATGGACACCGCAGAAAGACAAGGCATCATAAGAGACTACTACAAGCAACTCTAAGCCAATAAAATGGACAACCTGGAAGAAATGGACAAATTCTTAGAAAGGTATAACCTTCCAAGACTGAACCAGGAAGATATAGAATATATGAACAGACCAATAACAAGTAATGAATTTGAAACTGTGATTTAAAATCTTCCAACAAACAAAAGTCCAGGACCAGATGGCTTCACAGGTGAATTCTATCAAACATTTAGAGAAGAGCTGACACCTATCCTTCTCAAATGCTTCCAAAAGATTGCAGAGGGAGGAGTACTGCCAAGGTCATTCTGTGAGGCCACCATCACCCTGATACCAAAACCAGACAAAGATACTACAAAAAAAGAAAATTACAGACCAATATCACTGATGAATATAGATGCAAAAATCCTCAACACAACAATAGCAAACAGAATACAACAACACATTAAAAAGAGCATACACCATGGTCAAGTGGGATTTATCCCAGGGATGCAAGGATTCTTCAATATACGCAAATCAATCAATGTGATACACCATATTAACAAATTGAAGAATAAAAACCATATGATCATCTCAATAGATGCAGAAAAAGCTTTTGATAAAATTCAACACCCATTTATGATAAAAACTCTCCAGAAAGTGGGCATAGAGGGAACCTACCTCAACATAATAAAGGCCGTATATGACAAACCCACAGCATACATCATTCTCAATGGTGAAAAACTGAAAGCATTTCCTCTAAGATCAGGAAGAAGACAAGGATGTCTGCTCTCACCACTATTATTCAACATAGTTTTGGAAGTCCTAGCCATGGCAATCAGAGAAGAAAAAGAAATACAAATTGGAAAAGAAGATGTAAAACTGTAACTCTCTGTAGATAACATGATACTATACATAGAGAATCCTAAAGATGCCCCTGGAAAAGTACTAGAGCTAATCAATGAATCTGGTAATGTTGCAGGATACAAAATTAATGCACAGAAATCTCTTTCATTCCTATACACTAACAGCGAAAGATCAGAAAGAGAAATTAAGGAAACGATCCCATTCACCATTGCAACAAAAAGAATAAAATACCTAGGAATAAACCTACCTAAGGAGATAAAAGACCCGTGCTCAGAAAACTATACGACACTGATGAAAGAAATCAAAGATGACACAAACAATTGGAGAGATATACCATGTTCTTGGATTGGAAGAATCAATATTATGAAAATGACTATACTACCCAAAGCAATGTACAGATTCAAAGCAATCCCTATCAAATTACCAATGGCATTTTTTTACACAAGTACAAGAAAGAATCTTAAAATTTGTATGAAGACACAAAAGACCCCGAATAGCCAAAGCAATCTTGAGGGAAAAAAACAGAGCTGGAAGAATCAGGGTCTCTGACTTCAGACTATTCTACAGAGCTACAGTAATCAACACAATAGGTACTGGCACAAAAACAGAAATATAGATCAAAGGAACAGGATAGAAAGCCCAGAGATAAACCCATGCACCTATGGTCATCTAATCTATGACAAAGGAGGCAAGGATATACAGTGGAGAAAAGACAGTCTCTTCAATAAGTGGTGCTGGGAAAACTGGACAGCTACATGTAAAAGAATGAATTTAGAACACTCCCTAACACCATACACAAAAATAAACTCAAAATGGATTTAAAGACCTAAATGTAAGACTGGACACTATAAAACTCTTAGAGGAAAACATAGGAAGAACACTCTTTGACATAAATCACAGCAAGATCTTTTTTGACCCACCTCCTAGAGTAATGGAAATAAAAACAAAAATAAACAAATGGGACCCAATGAAACTTAAAAGCTTTTGCACAGCAAAGGGAACTATAAACAGGATGAAAAGACAACCCTCAGAATGGGAGAAAATATTTCCAAATGAATCAATGGACAAAGGATTAATTTCCAAAATATATAAACAGTTCATGCAGCTCAATATTAAAAAAACAAACAAACCAATCCAAAAATGGGCAGAAGACCTAAACAGACATTTCTCCAAAGAAGACATACAGATGGCCAAGAAGCACATGAAAAGCTGCTCAACATCACTAATTATTAGAGAAATGCAAATCAAAACTACAGTGAGGTATCACCTCACAGCCTTTAGAATGTGCATCATCAGAAAATCTACAAACCACAAATGCTGGAGAGGGTGTGGAGAAAAGGGAACCCTCTTGCACTGTTGGTGGGAATGTAATTTGATACAGCCACTATGGAGAACAGTATGGAGGTTCCTTAAAAAACTAAAAATAGAATTACCATATGACCCAACAATCTCACTACTGGGCATATACCCAGAGAAAACCATAATTCAAGAAAACACATGCACCCCAATGTTCATTGCAGCACTATTTACAATAGCCAGATCATGGAACCAACCTAAATGCCCATGGACAGACGAATGGATAAAGAAGATGTGGTATATATATGCAATGGAATATTACTCAGCCATAAAAAGGAACAAAATTGGGTCATTTGTAGAGACATGGATGGACCTAGAGACTGTCATACAGAGTGAAGTAAGTCAGAAAGAGAAAAACAAATATCGTATATTAACGCATATATGTGGAACTAGAAAAATGGTACAGATGAACCGGTTTGCAGGGCAGAAATTGAGACACAGATGTAGAGAACAAACATATGGACACCAAGGGGGGAAAGCGGTGGAGGGTGGGGGTGGTGGTGTGATGAACTGGGAGATTGGGATTGACATGCATACACTGATGTGTATAAAATTGATGACTAATAAGAACCTGCTGTATGAAAAAAAAAAAAGAGAGAGAGGGAAGTGGAGCAAAGGAAGAAAAGAGGACAAGCAGGCAAAGAAAAAAATCAAACAAAGCAATGAATGCAGACTTCAGAGCCTGGGCAATTTTTCATGAAGTGCCACTTGTAGAAGAGAGGCTGTGAAGATGCTGGCTCCGAAGGTTAATGATGGCAGTAATCATGATTCCAATTTGCAATAAATGGCATGAAAGGCAGCCAGACCCCAAACTGGGAGACCTACAGTGAAGGCAGTGGAGTGATAATGTAGCAGCAGTGCAGGGATGCTGAGAGGTTGGTTAAGTTCTTTACTAGGCAACCATTTTGTATCTGATGCATAATCCATTGTTATAAAGAAAAAAAATTATCACAAGATCTCTGAATTAGAGCAAAGGAGTTTGGATGTTCACAGGAATGCCTTTGAAATTCTATTCTACGATGAGCCTTCTCTTAGCATTTACTTTCAGCCAAGACTTGGTCTTTTTCACCTCTTCTCCCTCCCCATCCTCACTGTTCAGTGGTTTGCTGCTGTCAGTGGTCAGTGCTGTTTCATTGTAAGTGCTTCCTCTCTCTGTTGCAGCCTAGGCATGACTAAGAATTCTTGAGCCTAATTTTCAAAGTCCCTTTGTCTTTAGGTCTGTTTATTTGTATGTGTCACCTTGATAGATTACACATCTTGATGTGTAATATGAGTCCTACCTGTGTGGGGTACGCACCCATCTCCATTATATCGCCTTCCTCCCCACCCATTCCGCCCCACAAATGCCTGGGTGTCAGAAGAGGACCAGGTTTCAGAGGAGCAATGGAAGGAAACACTTAGGTAGCCCAGGCAAGGAGAGCAGTGAGGAGCAGAAATGGGGTAGAGAGAGACCCCATGGAGTCAGAGAGGTGGCGGAAGTTTGTGTGCAATATGCATGTTGGGACCTTATAAAAATATTCTGAAAAGGCAACTAGCATTACAAATTCTGTAAGTAAATTTCTGTGTGGATACCGTAGAAGAGGCAGAGTTTTTCATCTGCATGAGGTTGGACAGAGATAGCAATGAGGTGGACAGATTTGAAGAGGATGGAATTAGCAGAAATCTTTGGACTCTATAGATTCCTACAGACCATGGAATGGAGGCTGTTAGGGGCTGGATTTGAGGAGGAATCGAAGCAATTCACTAGGATCTCAAGGGACACCTGTAGCATATGTAACTATGGTTTACATAAGTGTAAGAACATAACACATCTTGGGCTGCATATGCCACTTAATATACGACCATTTAATACTTTTAAGGATGAATTACTTTCAAATAAATTCATGAGGGCGAGTGTTCTCTGCCTATTCAGACCATTAGCTCCTTGAGGACAGAAGCATATCTCCTCTGGCTTTCGAATACCCTGCAGTATCTAGCTTAATCCTGAGCATATACCAAGGCATCACTAAGAGTGTGTGCCTGACAGATTGCCCAGCCCACTCCTTGCCTCTCACCCTCACCCTCTGGTGTGCAAGGACTATCACTCTTCTTGATGATGATTCACTCAGGAAGGCACATGATAGGTGCACCTGGATCACAGAGAACGGAAAGGAGGGACTACCTACAGATACCTGTCGTTCAGAGTCATGGGTAACATGCTCTTTTAGAAATTATCAAACTTATCATGACTTTTCTGCAATACTAGGAGTGGAGTTCCTTGATAGGCTCTGATGTATAGTCAATTAGTCCTATAGACAATTAGAGCTTATTGAAATGATGTCGATATAACCGAAAAGGAAAAAAAAAACCCCAACTAGAAATTGAATAGAGTAAACCTTTCTTCTGTACTCATCTTTGTTCGATTGTACAAGCAATGGTGTACCAAAGTGAACCAAAGCCCAAATGGACACCAACAATTTTCGTATCCAGGAAAGATCTATAAGAAGTGTACATAGGATGGGGCTCTCACAGAACTGCACATTTTCCCTCTCGTTTCTCAGTGCTCCTCTGAGAACTGTGTGAAGGTAAAGTCAAAAAGAAAGTTCTTACATTCTTAAATCCTCTGTAAAGAATCTGGAGCTCCTTCTTGGTAAATTTGCTCTGGGCTTCCAGAAGCTCAAGAGCCTCAGGCCGATGCCTGACGGTGGCCATCTCCAGTTCATCTTCCACGCTGTCTGTGGAGGAAAACCGAAGTCTTAAGAACGGTCACTGCTCACCAATGTGTATACACAGCAACATAGGAAAATGGAATGAAATGTTTACTGCATGTCTGATTTTTCCAGAGGAAGGATTCTCACACTGCTAATAACAGTCTTTACATTTCCCAGAGTATACAGTATTAAGCTAATTCTACATAATATTTTTTCAAACTTTCTAGTCATCAGACACCACACTATGAACATTTTTACAGTAGTTTGAAAAGTGTAAAAATCATGGAAAATCTTAACCCTTCAAATGTGTGTATATATCAAGCATTAGTTATAAAAATGGAATTTTAGTTTGATAGCAGTCTGTACCACCCTTGTATCATGCAACTGTGAGATAGGACTCTGCTAAATACACTCTGAAGTTTCCATTAAAATCAAATATTTTGCCTGGGGCTATAAATAAAGCAGAGAGATCAGGTGCTGAAATGAGTCAAGTACTCAGCTGCCAGATTGACTGGCATAAACCCAGTCTTCATAGGTGCACACTGGATGGAATGGAGCCCAGGGAACTTCTGGCTATGCCCTACTTTGCAGCCAAGGGAATCCATAGCTACGGATAAATGCTGAAATATTATACTTTGCTTTGTGAATTATATTTACACTATAATTTCTCAAAGATGCTCTACACACAAAAAAGAATTTTGTGTCCATGTAAATTTGGTAAATTCTGTAAAGTTTAATGTAGTTTGGGAGCAAAACACTGGAATATAAAGGTTTTGAGAGGATTCGCAACAAAGAATTCTGTTTAACTTTGTTTAACCCATTGACCCCAAATGGTATTTGCCCACTGAACTCTTTCTCCCCACAAGTAACCTCTGCTAACATCTTCATCTGTGCCCTAGGGTCCTGTAGAATGCAAGTCGGGAGGTATTGGGATATATTAGGATCTGGGTGCCCAGGTCTCAAAGTATAGCATCCTTAAGTAATTTCAGCTGCTTTGCAGTGGGGCCCAATGGAGACCTAAGAGATTCTTCCTGCCATCGTCCAGTCCACACCTCAGCTAAGGAACTCCTCACATCCAGGGCCAGTACTGCAGCCATGGCTTCTCTCCATTATATCCCTTACTCTTAGCTACAGATTCCCAACTCAGACAGCTGAGGCTCAGGAGAACGTCTTCTCATCAACTCTGGTCTCAGGGCCACACACTCCTGATTCCATGGCTCATGTGTTAGTTGGAAATTTAGACATTTTTGACTACAAAAGTCACATAATTTTTGATAATTAATGATGTTGCCTCTCGTTAACATCTGTGCCTACTTACTGCCCTGACACTCTGAGGGCAGTGAGGGGCCAGAGCTCTCACTTATCAGGGAAAAGAAAGTCAGTGGAACCCTAATCTTGGTGTGTCTTAGTTACTGCCCTCAAGCAGTTTACAAAAGACCAATAATGGCAATGAAATAAATACTTGGAAAGGTTGTGTTTGTCAAAGTGAGGAAGAAGAGATAAAAGCAAATATTTGTTTTGTACTTTTCATATTATAATAGTTTATTTTGGAACAATGATATGAAAAAGCTGCAGAATAGTGATGGGGGGATAAGAATAATAAAAGGCTATGAAAAGATGGGCAGGCCAAGAATAAACTCTGAGCTGACAAGGATAAAATTGATGAGGAACTAAGTGCAGTGTGTACCTAAAGAATTTGCACAGGGCAAAAAGTGGCTGAGAAAAGGCAGCTGGGCATTAACAAACTGACCTCAGGCTGGGTTTTATGGGGAAAATTTAAAAAGCTAAAATGGGGTTCTTTCAATTTTCTTTTTTGTTCTTTGGATTGGATGGGTTGATTCTACTCAATGGGTCCTGAGCTTGAGAGGATGTAGGAAGACGGTCCTCCATAAAATTTCTGTTGATCCAGCGCATTGGACTGTGTTGAAGTTATTGCAGTTGCCAATGCAGAAATACATGCCACGGAATAGACCTAATATAAATAGACAATAACAGATGGAAAGACTCTGCTCTCTTGAAAATGTCTTGATGAAAGCATCTTTTGAATCATTTACAGTATAATTTCCTCAACTTAAAATATTCCTCTTTCCTTTTTCCTCCAGTTGAAATACATATATCTTTTATAATCCCATTTAAATATTACTGCCTTCTTTCTGAAGCCTTTCCAATTATTCCACCATGCAGAACTGATGGGTCCCTGGTCAGAGTTCTCACATCGTACCTACCTCTCATATAGCATGTAAAACACTAATTACATTTATGATCTGTTCATGTCTGTCTTCCTCATTGTGAGTGCCATGAGGACAGGAGCAATGTCTTAACAGATCTGTATATCCTCTGGACCTAACATAGACTCTAATACCCCAGAGTTCCTCAAAAATTATTTGGGGGATGGGTGAATAAGTGAATCAATTAACAAATGATGTTGCCGCTGAAGTTTCAATCCCCTTGCAGGCCCTTGAACCTTAGCTGCCCTCTAGAAAATTCTCAAACTGGGGTTTGTGGACAGCTGGTGGACCTTGAATGCTTTCTTTGGAATCACAGTATTCTCTATGCATTGTTCTGAGAAACACAGCATGGGCAAAAGTAGAGGAAATTTTAATCAGATTTTCTGAGCAATCTCTCAATCATAGCATAACCTCCTCTAACCCTAATGACCTTTCCACTGGAAAGAAACAAAATAGCACATTAACTTCTCGGCCTTTGTAACAACACAGCAGTCAAAACTACACTACCGACAAGGTTTCTTCCTCCAGCTGGCTCAGACTTGCAGATGCTGAGACTGAGACAAAAGAACCAGGGCCGGAGGGTCCGTGTAATTGAGTTAAGCATGTGTGATAGGATGAGCCTCACGTTCAGTATTCAAAGCACCACCCTTGAAGAAGAGTGTGCCTGCAGACCCTTGTTTTCCTAGCTGACTGACACCTTACTTCTTAATGACTCCTACCTGCCAAAGGGCTGTTTCTATTTCTAGAAGGCTGACAAGCTCTAAAAACACACCTGAAATCATCCGCAATCACCAGCATATGATAAGTTATAAAAGCAACACCACCTAACCCAATCAAGATGCTGATTTGGGAGGCCAGCTCTGTGGAGAGCACAGCATGATTCCTCATAGGACTGGGAACTTCACAGTGTGACTCAGCCGCCATTTAAAAGCATGCACTCTGGGGGGTTTTTAATACAGTGCTTAACATTTATTAAGTTCGTTATATGCCAAGAGATGTGCTAGGTGCTCTACTGATATAATTCTAATCCTCACAATAACTCCGCAATGAGGTAGAATTATCCATTTTTTTACATATGGGGAATCTGAGTCTCACAGTGGTGAAGAAATGAGTGACCAAGTGTTACATAGGAGAAAAGACAGAGGTAGAATTTATACCCAAGTCTTTGATGCCAAACCTTATGTTTTTTCTACTTTGCCAAACTCTCTCTCAATACTGGCAGAAATAACAATGATTAAAAATAACATTTTTCTCTCCTCTCCTGCACTGTCAAATGTCTCAGAAAAGTTGACTATATCCACTGGGTCCATTTCCTACCTCCTGTTCTCTTTTTAATCTACTGCAGTCTGACTTCTGGGCTTGTTATGGGTTGAATTATGCCCCCCTAAAATTTGTATGTTGAAGGTGTAACCTCCAATATGACTGGATTTGGAGATGTGACCTTTAAGAAGATAATTAAAGTTCAATGATGTCATTAGGGTGGGACCCTAATATAATACAAACGGTGTCTTTATAAGAAGAGAGAGAGAGACGCCAGGGATACACAGGCACAGAGGAAAGGCCATGCATGTGAGGACACAGCGAGAAGGCAGCCACCTGCAAACTAGGGAGGGAGGCCTCAGGAGAAACCAAACCAGCTGGCATCTTGATTTCAGACTTCCAGCCTCCAGAACTGTGAGAAATAAATTTCTGTTGTTTAAACCACTCAGTCGGTGGCATTTTGTCATGGCAGCCCGAGCTGACTAATATATGCACCTATATTCAAAAGACATACAACTCCAGTAAAAGCAGGTCTTGCTATTTACAGTGAGCCCAGTGAGCACTGGGTAGTCTAGCCAATCATATCATTTAATCTTTATAGCACCCTATCATCCCTATTTTATAGATAAGAAGACTGAGGCTTGGAGAAAGAGTCTAAATAAATTGTTCAAGTTCGGATGACTAGTTAGTAATGAAGCAGACAGCTGTCTCTAGCACCCTAAAGTCCAACCTTTTATTTTATTTTAATTTTTAAAAATTTTAATTTTGGGGGCTTCCCTGGTGGCGCAATGGTTGAGAGTCTGCCTGCTAATGCAGGAGACACGGGTTCGAGCCCTGGTCTGGGAGGATCCCACATGCCGCGGAGCAACTGGGCCCGTGGGCCACAAATACTGAGCCTGCGCGTCTGGAGCCTGTGCTCCGCAACAAGAGAGGCCGCGATAGTGAGAGGCCCGTGCACCGCGATGAAGGGTGGCCCCCACTTCCCGCAGCTAGAGGAAGCCCTCGCACAGTAACGAAGACCCAACACAGCCAAAAAATAAATAAATAAATAATAATTAAAGGTGCTAATAATTAAAAAAATTTTTTTTAATTTTACTGGAGTACAGTTGATTTACAATGTTGTGTTAGTTTCAGGTGTACAGCAAAATGATTCAGTTACACATATACATATATTCATTCTTATTTAGATTCTTTTCTCTTATAGGTTATCACAGAATATTGAGTAGAGTTCCCCGTGCTATACAGTATGTCCTTGTTGGTTATCTATCTTATATATAGTAGTGTGTGTGTGTTCATCCCAAGCTTCTGATTTATCCCTCCCCACCACGTTTCCCCTTTGGTAACCATAAGTTTGTTTTAGACATCTGTAAGTCTGTTTCTGTTTTGTAAATAAATTCATTTGTATCATTTAAAAAAAATTAGATTCCAAAACTGCCATGAGGTATCACCTCACACCAGTCAGAATGGCCATTATAAAAAGTCCACAAACAATAAATGCTGGAGGAGGTGTGGAGAAAAGGCAACTGTCCTAAACTGTTGGTGGGAATGTAAATTGGTATAGCCACTATGGAGAACAGTATGGAGGTTCCTGAAAAAACTAAAAATAGAACTACCATATGACACAGCAATCCCACTACTGGACATATATCCAGAGAAAACCATAATCCAAAAAGATACATGCACCCCAATGTTCACTGCAGCACTATTTACAATAGCCAAGACATGGAAGCAACCTAAATGTCTATCGACAGAGGAATGGATAAAGAAGATGTAGTACATGTATACAATGGAACCTCCATACTGTTCTCCATAGTGGATTAAAGTCAGAACCAGGTGGCACCCTGGTCTCTTGAATCATCTCCAGGCTTCTGCCAAGGTGCAACTATGCAGGCGTCTTGCTATTGGAATAGGATTGCTAATTCCAATGTTGCTTTTGCATCCTGAGACAAACTGCATACAACTAGCATGCAGTATTCATGTATCTTCTAACAGATTTATTCTTAATCAGATGACAAATTCCCAAACCCAGACACCCTTGAGCTTCCCTGACTGTCTCTTTTTGTTCTTTGTTACTTAGATTTCACTCTCTCAGGGCCAAGGATGTCCTATGTCTGAGTTAACAGTCCCCTCAGGCCATGACACATTTGGGCTAGAAATTGGAATTCAAATCCCCTGGGATCAACAGTATGAGTTTTAATAATAGGCCTCTTTTGCTCATGTCTCACAACTTCTCTTGAAATACAGTGGAAGCCTATTGCAGCCCAATTCATAATTATGCAAATTTGACTCTATCCGAGGTCAAACCATATCCCCCAGAACATCTTGCTTTACAAACAAATATGAGTGTGAGGCCTGCCTTCCTAAGACACACATTTGTAAACAAGGATTGTAATGTTAAAGTAAAACTGTTTATGAAGAATAATGTCACTCCTTCCAAGAAGCTGGTTCAGAGATGAGCCCTTGCCTTATCGTAGCAGGGAACATCGTAAGACTGTTGCCGCATTCTTCTACCTGGGACCTGCCAGACCAGTACTGGATAGCCCAGCCCAACAGCATCTGGTTTGGCAGACTAAAAATGCTCAAATAAAAAAACGTGAAATCAATTAATCACTACTTGAAGCATCCCAATCATAGTGGGTCTATCTACAGGAGGTCCATTTCTCAGTACAGCATAACTCTTCTTTAAAAAATGTATCCATTTTCATTGTAAAAAATCATAAATACTATAACTTTAAAATTCTATTTGAGCTGAAATTGATTTGTCTAGCCAAAAATTCAGCTGGCTTGACTTATATTGCTTTATCTCATTTATAAAAATGCCCTCTGAGTCTTTACTCCCGATGTTTACCCTTTATTAGATTGGTTTCATAGTGACTTGACATGTATGGCAATAACATCACAGAGAGGATGATTACATCTAATGACACATATTATTAAATATTTAGAAGTTTAGTCCAGTGACAGGATTTGGAAGAGGCTTTGACTAATTTTGCTCCACGTTTTGACTTTCCACTACAAGATGCTGGAAGATTCTTGACTATAGCTTTGGAAACTACTCCTAAGAACTTCGGAATAAGGAGGAGATGCTATTGCCTGTTTAATATTCAAGTCTGATACACTGAGACAAAGATACTGCCTGGGAGAAATTTCCAAAGCTACTGTTCATGACACCTATGTAAATTCTTTCTTTCTTTCTCCTGTAAAGGCATCGGTAAGATGCCATATACCTTGAGCACTCCATTCCTTAGTTCCACCCTTCCCAATGCTCAAAGGGGTTGGAATTATAATCAGCTGAGGAAACTGATTTTCAAGAGTTAAGGAATTTGCTCAAGTTTACACAGCTACACAGCTGATAGCAGGGGAGCTCGGATCTGACACCAACTTGTCTTTTTGTTTTATCATTTGACTTCTCTGGGTGGAGAGTTCAAACCTGGGCCAGAACCTGAGGAAAATTTTTACATTTTGCCAACTTTAAATGCTTAATCTCAGGAACGTGAAGGCCTGGGAGACCTCTTGACTATTCCTGTCAAGAGCTGTTTTCGGGTGCACAAGAAGAGTATATGAGTGATTAACTCCAAGCTGATCACGCACAGCCCATGAACAAAAAGCCATACACCTATCCGAAGCACTGCGGGAGTCCTAGCACTTCCCAGACCACTGTGAACAATGAGTACCCCCAAGTTTTTGTTAGTCAGACATGTGTTTCCTCAACTCTGGACCTGAAAGTACATTAGGCCCCAAAAAGCCCTTTATAATTCGTACTTTATCCTATTTATTATTCATATATCAAATGGAAAATGAAAAATACTTTGAAAATGGCCAGTTATTTTGAATGTCTTCTGTTAGAGGTGGTTGCTGGCAATGACATTGCAGTTTCCATTCCAGGAGAACTTGAACTGCTTTGCAATTTCGTGATTGAATTCAATCACTTATAAAATGTAACTGCTCAAAGGAAAATTGATGGAGCTATTTCTCACAACACTTATGAATGGATTGTCTCTACCTTATTTATAAACATAAGTAACTTCACATAAGCTTAGGTTTTAAAATATAATCACCTTATTGGAATACTTGCTATTAGCATTAACCATATTATTACTGCAACCATTCATGAATAGCCCCTTATGATAGGAGCTATTATTTCATAGGTGGTAGGGTCTTACTGGCTTTTTGGTAAATGGGGGAAACAAAAATTATGTTGCCAGTCATTATACACAGAGAGAAAATCTACAATGGAAATGCTGAGGTTGGGGGAGAAGGAACAAGAAATGTGATTGAACTTTCACTTAAAGGCAGACCAAAAAGATGGATATTTTAGTCAAGAAACTCAACAACTGATACGGCCTATGATCAAAGAGAAAATTTTAAACGTAGTGAAACATGGAGAGAGACGAAGAAAGCCCATAATAGTTCACTAAATTAAAAATGCCCTAACAAGAGTTTCTCTTGAAACTTAATAGACTTTCTCCTGTTTGTCCTAAAAATCTAATAATAATAGCAAACCACTTTTTACAGCATTTGTTCTATGCAAGAACAAATACATTTACATACATTAACTCATAAACTCCCCATCAGCATACTCTGGATGCTATATTCTGTTCTATAGATGAAGACACTGGCACAGAGAGATTAAATAACTTGCCCATGGTCACAAAGAAGAAAAGCCAGGGTATGAACTCTGGAAAGACTGGTTCCAGGGTTTACATAATTAACTATTCTGCTGTTCTGTCTCCCATAGAAAATGAGGGAGGATGATGCCCTACTTATCTACAAATGACACGTCCAACCAAGAATCAGAAAATTAGTAGCAAAAGGGCTTTAAGCAGAAGATAGAGTTAGAGTTGAAAGTGGCCTTTAATCCAGCCCCTTAACTTTATAAATGCACATTTAAATACAGAGTCTTAAATTTAGTGGTTGTAAATCAAAAGCTACTGGGCACATCAGTGGCAGAACTGGGCCTTGATTCCTAGTGCAGCACTTTGCCAAATGCCTGTTGCAACGTCCTGTCACAATCAATAAACATCCCCATCCTCACTGCATTCATATTTTAATAAGCTTCTGACTCCACCTCAGGAGCAGGTGGGGATGCTGAAGGAGGGCCGCCAACAAGAAGGAGCCCCTGAGTCACATAATAATACCTGACATCTGATGGCTGGCTCTTGGTAGTAAGCAAAGTTATTTTCCCTTTCGTTACTATAGCTAAACATCATGATTACTCTGTGTACAGGTAACGTCACCCTGTTTTTATAGATGAGGAAATCACTGTTGGAAGCAATGTTGTAACTCATGACGGACATATAAATAAGAAGCTATAGACTTCAGGACTTAAACCCAAGTTTACTGACTGTAAAGTCTAGAAGTGACAGCTGATTACCTGAGAACAAAAGAAGGGACATAAAGTGGAAAAGGAGCTTGAGCATATTACAGCAAATAATAATAACAATAAAAGAATCAGGGACCAAATTCTGATCTTTAATTGTTAGGAAAAAAACTGTCTTCATTTTATGCCATTTCAGAAGGTAGCATGCAGGTGATACGTTTCTAAAAGATTCTTAATTAAAAAAATGTTACATTTATAACATCTACTGTAAAGGAATAAACATTTGGAAATTTTATTTATGCAAAATATAATGCCCGATTCATAAGATGTTACTGTGTTGTATGTTGCTTTGGTAGAGGGTATATAAATGGAATTCGTTATCCTGGGAGTTAAAAACAATTTGCGTAAGTTTAGTGATAATAAATTTTTGGAGATATATTAGGGAAATGTTTTCGAGCTAATATCAGTGATGGCAGTAATATTCTGCCACAAAACATTTATCCATCATGGCCATGTTTAAGACAGAGTACTAGGGAAACTGAGCAGTGATCTAGGTTTTGTTATGTTTCTCCTAGGTTTAAGCTAGTTTCTTAGTTCAGAGAAAGTTAGACTGTGTAGTCCAAATGCCAGCTGGACATTTATTGTGTGACTAGGATAAGTTAGTAAAACATTCCATGCCTGAGTGCTCCCATGTGTTCAATGCCAGAGAAATGAGAATAAAATTGTACCCAGTATCGTAGCATAGAGTGATTAAATAAGGAGGTACATGTACCTGGCATATAGTAAACACTCAATCACAGTGTTATTGTTATTATTTGTATTAGTATTAGTATTAATTACAGTAATACCTGGTGTCACCCTTCACATGATAAAGCAGAATGGTGCCTGGAACCCCTCATTCTAGGAAATTATTCAGTAGCTCTAGATTTTTGTTTTTTGCTGGGTCTGTTTCTCAGTTCTGACACTGGAAAATGTGTTTGACCTCTCCAAGCTTCCATTTAAAAATTTCTAACTACGGATAAAATTTGTTTCAATTTCATAAAATTGTTTTGAGAGATTGCTTCAATTACTTACTGACATACAATATTGATATATTGTATCAATCTATCAACTGATCAATATATCAATATATTGATACAGTATTGATTAATAAAGGACCACAATTATGATTACTAATAGTTATTGCATACTTCCTAGTGAGGCTTTGTTCTAGAATCTTCGGGAGTGAGGGTTCTGTTACTACACTTCTTGAGTGTGAATCCCTTTTCTGACTTTTGTTAACTGTATGACCTTGGGCACGGTGCTTAGTCAGTCTATGCCTCAGTTTCTTCATCCATGAAAGGGGCATAAAAATAGGACTCGACAAAGAACTGTCAAGAGGTCGAAATGAAATAATGTGTTAAAAGCGTGTAAAAATAGAGCCTGGCACATAGTGTTTAAAATATTATTATCATTTAATTATTTAAAAGTCCTTCAGGGTGAGTATTATTTTGCCCATTTTAGATGGCTAAATCGAGGTACAAGGCAGCTGAAAAAGGGTAATTCCATCAGTTGTCAAAGCCCTTGCCCTAAAAATTGCACTCAGTTGTTTCTTTTTGCAGAGACTCAACACTGACCAATTACTGTTCATGGGATCCACTGGAAACCACAGCTCCCTTTGGAACCTTTTATACTCTTCTGTTTGGTGTTGACACGAGAATAAGGACCATTTTTTTGGAATGAAATTCGAGGCAATAGCCTAGCTTTATTGCCTGTCATTTCCTCCCACACACCTTATGATCTAATATCTGGGACAATTCTCTGTTCTCTGAACAAAACCTGCGTTGTCAACTTACATACTTCTGCTTACACTATCTCCTCTACGTGGATCTGCTTTCCTTCCTCATCAACCTCTCTCTTTTCTCTTTAAGGCTCATCTCAATGGGTTTCACAGAGGAGAGGCCTCCTGAAACTTCTATGCAGCATGTATACTGTCTGTTGTTCGCTTTGATTGAGTTGTACATCATTGACCTGCTTGAATATTGAGAGACCTGGGCTTGAGTCTCAGCTCTGCTGCTTCGTAGCTATGGAATTTGGGGTGAGTCACTTAAAATCTCAAATCCTCAGTCTCCTCATCTGTAAAATGAAGATAATAATAGCACTAACAAAAACACTGAAGATTAAGTGGAATAATGTATGGATTTTGCAAAGTGTATGGTATATGATAAAAATCCACATGCATGCTTTCTGCTATTATGATGATGATTTTGCCATTGACCCCTCTAACATCTGCTCATCTAAAGCATTAACTAACTTTACAGTGTCATTGAGATGAATTAAATGTGATTTGTATTACCTTCAGGAACACTCACTGGAGAATATATCTACCTCCAAGCATATTCAGAGAACACTACAAGGTAATAGTTGGAACTGTTGTTCTACCCAAAGTCTCAAATGAGAGTGTTTTGCAAAAAGGTGAATAAGGTTTCCCCTGTCAGTACATCTCCAGAACTTGTTTTTCTGTTTTTTGTTTTTTTTTTCTGAAAGCTTGCAAGCAAAGATGGGTCAGTGTTTCTGTAAAAAAAAACTTTGCCCATCACACTTGCTGCTCTATATCCCCTGGCAAGAAGGCAATTTGAAACTAAGAAAGTTAAGCTTTAACCTTGCAATCTAAGCAGATAACACAGCAATGGTCTATATTTTATAGACCTGGTGGAGTATAAAATTGAGTTCGCTTGAAGTGTTAGGCTCCCATTTTAGTGTCTTAAAGGAAACCAGCAGAAGCCAACATTGCCTGGACTCATGTTTAGCCCAAATATTACTTCTAGGTCAATGCACATGGAAAATAGGTATTTATGACTCCTATTAGAAACTGCATGACGGACCGATCATGAAATCATTCATTAAAAAAGACCAAAAGAGAAGATTTTTGTTTATCTAAACTTTTATGTAGCTTCTTAGAAGTAGTCATCACTCTACCTCTTCTGTTCCAAATTAACAGTAAGGAAAATAGTGGAAAAATCAAGTGGGAAGCAAAAGATTTCATCATATAGGTAACTTGACAAAAAGACATCAGTCCACAATAAAGCTTTATTCCAGCATGGCTTGTGTTCTTCAGACACTTTAAACCAATATGTCTAAAATAAACCTATCATCATCTTTTCTTAACCCACTTTCATGACCTTCTCTGTTTCTTATCTTGCTTACTGTCACCGTTATTCTTTTGGCAGAATTGTGTCGTCCTTTTGCTGGTTTTCACTTAATACCACCACTTGTTCCCCAGTGTTTCCAGTTACACTTTCACCATGTGTTTCAAATCCATCCTTTCCCTCCTACCACTGTTAACTTTACATGTAGGCCTTTTTCCTCTCCTGTAGGTCTAGTGGTGAAGACCTTAAGCTCCGGCATCACTCTGTCCAAGGTCAAATCCTTGCTTTGACACTTGGTAATTGTGAGATCTTGGGTTAGTGGTTTAATTTCTTTGTTTAGTTCTCTCCTCTAAGTGGGGATTATAATTGTGCTTTCCTCATAG
Source organism: Eubalaena glacialis (assembly GCF_028564815.1). Taxonomy (NCBI): domain Eukaryota; kingdom Metazoa; phylum Chordata; class Mammalia; order Artiodactyla; family Balaenidae; genus Eubalaena; species Eubalaena glacialis. The sequence goes on from NC_083720.1 coordinate 48,470,325, forward strand.
GTTTGTAGGACGTATTTACAATACTTGTTCAGGTTTAGAATAGTGTTGTGCCCAGTAAGAGTTAGCTGTTTATATTATTTCTTGCATACGATTTTTAAGCAGTTTCCCAACTGATCTTCCTGTTTTCTTTTTTCTCTTCCCTCAACAATTTACCTGTTTTCTGATTTATTTTTGTGTCATTTTCTCACTCCAAGGTTTGGTTGGCTCCTTGATTCAGAAACTAATACCCAACTAGCTCTTGGTGACAGTTTTGAGAACTTGTCTCTGTCTTGTCTTCAAATGTTGCTTTTGATCCTTTGCTACTCTTTTCTCTGATTTCAAGTTCACCAGCAACCCTTCTAAAGTTGGATTTGTGTCCAGCTCCTTTGACTATTGGCTGGCTTTAGCCATCTTACAACCTTTTCCACGCAAAGAATCATGCCCCATCATGATCTAGCAATCCCACTTCTGGGTGTATATCCAAAGGAAATGAAAACAGGATCTCAAAGAGATATTAGCACTCCCATGTTCAATGCAGCACTATTCACAATAGCCAACACATGGAAACAGCTTAAGTGTCCATCAATGGATGAATGGATAAAGAAGATGTGGTATATATACTCAATGAAATAATCTTCGGCCATGAGAAAAAAGGAAATCCCGCCATTTGTGACAATATGGATGAACTTTGAGGGCATTACGCTGAGTGAAATGAGCCAGACAGAGAAAGTGCGTGGTACCACTAATATAAGGAATATTTGAAAAAGTCAAACGCATAGAAACAGGGGAAAGGTGGTTGCCAGGGTCTGGGGGTGGGGGAAATAGGGAGAGGTTGGTAAAAAGGTACAAACTTTCAGCTATAAGATGAATAAGGTCTGAGGATCTAATGTAAAACATGCTGATTATGGTTTATAACACTGTATTGTATAATTGAAATTTTCTGAGAAAGTAAAACTTATTCTCACCAAAAAGAAGATAAATGTGTAAGGTGATGGATGTGCTGATTAATTAAATGGGGGGAATCCTCTCACAACATATATGAATATCAAATCACCATGATGTACACTTTAAATATCTTGCAATTTTAGATGTTCAATTATAACTCCATCAAGCTGAAATTTAAAAAAAATAAATAAAAACCTTGGCTGACTCCCCATTTCCTCCCTTTACTGCAGAGTGAAGTCCAGCCTTGTGTTGGCTGTAAGGAGCTTCAAACTCTGGTCCCAGCTCACCTTTTCTGGCTGCCTCTCGTCCCTATTTCTCATTCCTCTGACTATCTTACGCTTGATCTTGTCAATACTAGAATTTTCCTCCCTCCAGTGAAATAGTTCTTCTCCAAAGAGCCCTGCTGAAATATTACCTCTTTGTGAAATGCACCTGGGGGAGATTCAGGCTCATCTCTGTGGGTATAGCCATCATGATCATCACAAGTAGTGGCAGAATAACAGTATTAGCAGCCAGCATTTATTTTGACCACTTAACTAGCCAGTCACTGTTGTAAACACTTCACGTGCTCATTTAATCTTTTGATAAAATGTGTAATATTTACTATTATTATCTCCACCTTGAAGATGGGAATATGAAACTCAGAAAGGGTAAGCAACTTACTTAAGATTTCCATAGCGAATCAGTCATGGAACCAAGATTTTAACCAAATAAGCTGGTCCCAGTGTTATCACTCTTAACTTCTTGACTCTAATACCTCCCTAGTATTGCCTCTCACAGCATTTTAATTGTATTCATTGCATCTGAGTGATTTTTATACATGTTTGTTTATTTCTGTATAATGTCAGCCTTCAGACAGGGATTTAGAGTGTTCCCGTGTTCCTGGCACTATTACTTTTCAAATAGTTAGTGCTCCATAAATGTCTGCCACATCAAAATGAAATTTACTAAACCTGACAACAGGAAACAGCTGCCCTGGGACTCCTGCCTCCAGCTTTCCTGTACTAAGATGCATTCATGATTTAATGAAGACTCCCAGTTGATAAATGATGGACCAGGAAAAAGAATGCAGGGATTTCCCTGGTGGCACAGTGGTTAAGAATCTGCCTGTCAATGCAGAGGACACGGGTTCGATCCCTGGTCTGGGAAGATCCCACATCTGCAGAACAACTAAGCCCCTGTGCCACAACTACTGAGCCTGTGCTCTAGAGCCCACGAGTCACAACTACTGAGCCCGCGTGTCACAACTACTGAAGCCCATGCGCCTAGAGCCTGTGCTCTGCAACAAGAGAAACCACCGCAATGAGAGGCCTGCGCACTGCAACAAAGAGTAGCCCCCACTCGCCATGACTAGAGAAAGCCCACGTGCAGCAATGAACACCCAAGGCAGCCATAAATAAATAAATAAATAATATAATAAAAATAAAAATGAAAGAAAAAAGAATGCATACCTTTCTATTTGTCACTAAATACCTATGTAACTTTGGACAAGCCACTTAATCTCTCCATTTTTTAGTTTGTTAAATGGAGACTTTAACCCCTAGGATCTTTCATTCTCCCAGGAGAATGTGAATGAAATGTGAGGATGAAATGAGACACTCAAGAGGAAGAATTCTAAGACTTATAAAAGACCATGCAAAAGGAAGGGACAAAGACTCTAATTACTATAAGTAAATGATGGTGCCAATTAATATTAAATCTGGGTTAAATGGAGTCTCTAACTTTTCCCACTTCCTGCTTCTCATGGGTAATGAAGTGCCACGACAGGAGGAAATTTTGTGCTAACTTTGAGACATCCACCATTTGTCACAGGTAGAAGTAAGAAATGTCATCTCACTGGCTCCCGCAGTGCAAGATATGGAAGGAGACTTGAGACACAATCTGTGCTTCTCATTTGTAGATGGTGAGACTGAGGTCCAGAGAGGGGAAACAACTCATTCAAGGGGTTACCACATCTTTTTGGACAATATGGGCTGCATGAGGGTGTCCTATGTAGAGTAGATAATTGGAAAAAAAGACTGTCTTGGTTTTGTTTTTTTTTTTCCCCCTAAAACTGACCAAAACAATGAACATAACTAGAGATTTGGTAAAGTACAAAGACAATGGAGCTCCATTTCTGGAGTCAACCCCTCTCTCTTCCGCCACACCCTTTACTGACGATGTGATTCAAGTGAGTTAATTAACCTCTCATCCCTCAGTTTCCTAGTCTGGAAAATTGAAATAGTGAAGTGTCCATCTTAAAGGAGTATTTTTAGGATATAATGAGTTAAACTGTGCAAAACTCTTAGAACTGTACCAACCACAGAGTAAGTGCTAGATGCTTGTTAACTAAATAAAAACATCTGAGAATTTGAAAATAGCATTTTTGGAACTCATACATATGATGAAATTGAGGGACCATGCTTTCTACTTGCAAATTACATTTATAAGCCTTCACGGCTTATGCTTCTGTTCCTACAAAGATTTTCCTCACTACATGCCCAGGTCAGAGTTTTTAGCTAAGTCACCAAGGAGTTAGCATGAGATTAATTAATTGTCAGAAGGTTAAACTTCTTTTCCAATTTCCTGGAGGTTACTGTTGTATTTTTAATTGGCAGGATGTTGTCATTTCGTCACTTTTTGAAAACAAATTCTCCAACAGTCAAGTGCTGATGGTTTCTCTGCCAAAAAAGGCATCTAAAACCTTCCACGATCAATACGCTACCAGGAAAAACAAAACACACTGAAATGTTACGCTGTATTTGTTACCAAAGATCTGAAGTCAAGTTGGGAAATTATGTTTTGCAATTACACAAGGCAAAAGCTGATGGTGGCTTATCAGTTATGAGTAGTCTGGCCTCACAATAACCTTGTCATATTTGCCCTCCTATGTCTGCCAAACCAACAACAAAAACCCCTGGATGAAGTTTTAATTTAGTGGATCAATTCTTTTGATTGAATGTGGGCACTGAGACTGTATTGGGTAGATGTTATTATGAAGTAAATTTAAATGAAGACATGCATATAAATACACGTATAATCAAGTGTTCAATATTTTATCTTTTGCATTAGTTCCTGACTGTTACCTAGTAACCTTTTCATCACCATAATGTCCTTTGAATAAACAGGGAAATGATTACTTTAGAAAAAAGTAACTGAGGCACAGAGAGATAAAGTGAATGAGTTGGAAGTATCCAATAAGGAGATACAACTACAGACTTGACAGCGTTTATTTTTCAAAGAAAAAGTATTTGTGCTCATGTAGAGTACAGTAGCTAGAGGTTTCTTTTCTTTCCTTTTTTTTTAACTGAAGTACAGTTGAGCTACAATATCATTTTAGTTTCAGGTGTACTATAGAGTGATTTGATATTTTTATAAATTATATTCCATATAAGTTATTATAAAATATTGGCTATATTCCCTGTGTTGCACATTACATCTTTGTATATTATTTATTTTAAACCTAGAGTTTGTATCTTTTAATCCCCTTCCCCTATCGTGCCCTACCCCTCTCCCCACTGGTAACTACTAGTTTGTTCTCTATATCTGTGAGTCTGCTTCTGTTTTGTTGTATTTGTTCATTTGTTTTAATTTTTAGATTCCACATATAAGTGAAAACATACAGTATTTTTCTTTCTCTGTCTGACTTATTTCACTAAGCGTAATATCCTCCAAGTCCATCCTTGTGTTGCAGATGGCAAAATTTCATTCTTTTTTTAATGGCTGAATAATATTCCTTTATATACATATATGTATCTATATAACATTACATATATATTATATTACAATATGTATTACATATATATTATATTACATTATATATTACATGTATATATATTACATTTTCTTTATCCATTCCTTTGTTGATGGACCCTGAGGTTGCTTCCGTGTCTTGGTTATTGTAAATAGTGCTGCTATGGACACTGGGGTGCATATATCTTTTTGAATTAGAGTTTTAATTTACTTCGGATATACACCCAGGAGTGGAATTGGTGGATCATATGGTAGTTCTATTTTTAGTTTTTCAAGCCATTCATGAAATATCTAGTTAGATTCATTAATTCTACAATTATCTACTCAATATCAACATACATCTGTAAGCCAGGTGTCAGCCTCCAAGATGTCATGAAATTGGGAACAAATCTTACCAGAAGAGCAGTGTGACTCACTCTGAGAATTGCCACTGATTTTGTAGGTCCCCAACCCTGGCTTTCAAGATGTGGAATATCTGGAAAACATCTTCATGTGGCCTGTTGAGCCACCTTCAATCCTTCTACATTCTGCTGTGGGTCTGGGAGGCTGCCTCTATGAATAACGTTATCTGAACTCCCTGTCCTCTGGCTTCCCATTGGGCTCCCTCTTTGCTGGGGATTGGATTGATATTAGCTGCATTCCTCTTCCAAAGGCCAGAGTCCTCTTGCAAAGCCTCTCTGATGGTTAGAGCTATAGCTATGGCTTTTCTCATCTTCCAGTAACCATTGGTCTAAAAATGATAATGCTCACTCTTGCTAGCGCTGGGTGCTTCAGCAGTCTTGCTGGGTCCAGAAACCCTGCCCACATCTTTGCAAATAGTCCCTTCATTAAACTCCCCTCCATTGCCCCATTTAAGTGGGCTTTGTGTTTTCTGCCTGGACCCTGACTGATACCAAACCACAGAATTTCAGTGTTGGAAAGTACTGGACTAGGAGCCAAGCTTCTCTTCCTGATTTTTTTAATAGCTCAGTGATTTTAAGCAAATTGGTTCCCTTATCTAGATCTCAGTTTCCTCACATATAAAATAAGCTATATTATCATACTAATAGGCTATTATTGTTATAAAAATAGACTATGTTACTTACAATGTTTAAAGTATGATGAACATATCCTTAGACAGTATCTGGTCCAATGGACCCTCCCATGTGCCAATCCCATGAACCTGCCCTTCACTCCCTCCTTGAATTTTTCCATTAAGACTTCGTCCTCTGATGTGACTGTCTCGTGCACTTATTCAGTAAGTATATCTGTACCACGGGACTAAGGGGCTTTTGGGTTTTATTGCAACTTCTCAGTTGCATGATTCTGCACAAATCATTACAATCTTTTCACACCACGTTGCCTCTGCTGTGAAATGGAGACGTAAGGCCTAGCTTTCTGGAGGCAGAGGGCCAGACCTAATGCTTTCCCCTATTTCTTAACAATTTTAAGATTTGCGATTTACATAACGAAAAAGAGCTACAATTATATGCCTAAAGGGGCTTCCTCAATCCATATCAGAGCTCAGTCTGATAAAGGGATGAAGACAGCAGGCTCTGGAGTTGGAGTCCCAGTTCTGTCAATATGAAAAGTTGTTTCACTTCTCTGTGCCTCAGTTTTCTCAGCCACTGTATGGGGAAAATAGTACATCTGCCTCAGAAGGTGGTTGGGAGTATCAACTGAGTTAATGCTTGTCATATATGCATACTCATGATATTTCATTTACTAAGTACTTTGCATGAATCAACTTTTTAATCCCCACAGCAACCCATTTTTCTGATGATCACAATGGTCTTTTTCTGTACCGTGAATAAACTATGTGACTTTTCTCCTTAGAACCTTTGCAGTTGCTGTTACCTCTTCCTTGGACCTCTCCAGACCCTCTCATGACCAGCCTCCTCTGGTTTTAGGGTCTCAAATGTCACCTCATCAATGAAGCAAAGTATCTCCTCTACCTGCATTCAGTTTCCATTATATTACCATAGGTTTACTGCCTTCATAATGCTCATCAATTCCTGAGATTATCTTGGTTTTCATGTTTATCATCTCTCTTCCCATATAAGGTCCATGAAGGCAGTGAACAGATACATCCTATTTCCCACTATAAAGCCAGTGCCTAGAATCGTGCCTGCCACATATAGTCCCTCAAAAATATTGTGGGATGAATGAGTAAATAAGGGAACTAGGGTGCAGAGGATTTAAGTAAATATTTAAGTAAATAATTGCAGGCATTTTGTTTAGTAGGAGGCACAATAGGAATTCAAATGTATGAATGACACTAAACCCAGGCTGCCACCATTTGCCTTTTTCAGTAGTTCTTGAAAGAGGTAATGTGGATTTGCTCGACAGTCCTAGGACAAGAGATAGAAAGGAGAAGTTAATTTAAAAGATATTTCAGGGAGAAACTGACCAGAGTTTAGTGACCCGTAAGATGGTGGGGGGCAGGCAGAAAGCAGAGGAATGATGGATGAATCTAACTTCAGCAACTGGGCAGCTAGTGACGCCAAAGAATAAATGATGGTGATCAGGCCATCACATCTGGTGGATGGTCTTGTCTGCGTCCTGGCTTGGGTGTTCAAAGAGCAGTGGGCAACTGGCCAGCTCAGGGGACAGGCGCAAAAATCGTAAACAGCTAATCCTTAACTTGTGGTCCAGGTGTCACCAGCCTCAGTTCTTATTCATTTCTCACTCTTGGTTGGGAGTTATTTGAGTCAGGGAGAAGACATTCTAAGTTCTAAATTAACTCTCACTAGATCACATCTATCACTTCTGATCAACAAACAGCCAGGCTGCCCCACGGCAGGCTATTGCGTGCATCTGTCACCTCCTTCCTAAAGCCTTGTTTGTTGTTCCCCAATATCTTTCCAAGGCGGTTGGACTTTTGTATTTGTCTGACAGTCTCCTCAAACATCAAAGTCAAGATGTGTGCTCTAACATAAGAAGATCAGGGTTTATTATTTTTACCTTTTGTTAAAAGTGAGCAATACATTTGATTTTCAAAAAAATGTAATAATGTCTATTGTTTTTCATGCAGAAAATCTTTGTCATGTGCTACTTCTTTTAATGCTTTCATTTGAGGCACAAGAAGCAGAACTAATATTTCAAGTCTGCATTTAATAAATGGCTATAAAATACATACAGTTTCCAAATATTGAGGATATTAAAAACACTCAAGAGGTAATAATGTGTGATGTGTTTAAATATTTGAAATACCAACTCAAAAAACAATTTTCCAATATACATGGGGAAGCTGGCATTCACTTAAATTAATTCTTTCATCCAATAATTTCAAATCTGGGAGAAAACAATCTAAAAGACATACGTAGATATATACACAGAGATATTTATCTCAGTGCTATTTATATTATGGGGAAAAAAGAGAAAAAGGGAAAAAATCTAAATATTCAAAAGCCAGGGAATGTGGTCAAATACAACATATTGTAACTATACAATGGAATATTATGTTTGCCATTAAAATGATATTTATATTTTAATAACAAGGTTAATACTTATGAAGGTATGCAATGTAAGAAAAGGATAAATATTTGGTATGGATGGGATCATTAATGCACACACGGATGAAAAGAAGATGTTACTTATTATTTGTAGTTACTTCAAAGTACAGGAGCATAGTAGGATTGTGTGTTGTGTGGTGTGAGTGCGTTATGTGTTGTACTTTCCAAATTACTGCCATGAACATGAGTGACTTTATTTATTAAAAAAAATTTTTTTTTTACTTTTTATTTTATATTGGAGTATAGTTGATTAACACTGTTGTGTTAGTTTCAGGCATACAGCAAAGTGATTCAGTCATACATATACATGTATCTATTCTTTTTCAGGTTCTTTTCCCATTTAGGTTATTACAGAGTATTGAGCAGAGTTCTCTGGGCTATACAGTAGGTGCTTGTTGGTTATCTATTTTAAATATAGCCGTGTGTACATGTCAGTCCCAAACTCCCAATATATCCCTCCCTCCACCCTTCCCCGCGGTAACCAAAAGTTCGTTCTCTAAGTCTGTGAGTCTGTTTCTGTTTTGTATATAAGATATGGAAGCAACCTAAATGTCCATCGACAGATGAATGGATAAAGGAGATGTAGTACATATATACAATGGAATATTACTCAGCCATTAAAAAGAATGAAATAATGCCATGAGTGACTTTTATTTAAAAAACCATTCACCCTCTCAACTCCAGAGGAGAAGGAGGAGGAAGAGGAGGCAGAAGCCTGTCCCTGGGAAAAAGAAGCAGACCTGCCGATACTCCCAAGGGCAGGGCAAGGAGCACTATCGTTGGAAGTTAAAGGAAGGCTGCTTTGGGCTCAGCATGAGGAAGATTGCTCTGTAAAGCTGGCCATCACCAAATGGTTATTTTCTTAAAGACGCAGGCCTGCTCCCTAGTAATGAGAGAGGAAGTCTGTCGGGGAACCAGATGTGAGGGAAGGCTCCCTTCAAACTCTTGGGTTCTCTGGTTTAGAGAATCCAAGTGCTCTATAACTCAGCAGAAGTTTGCTTTTTCTCTACAGAAAAGATTTTTTTTTCTTTTGTTATTTGCATAATATTGATAAATCTCACATTCCTGCCAAGAGGAATGAAAAACCCTGTCATTTCTGCCTTCCTGAAAAAACAAAATGGAATTTAGAATGAGTATTGGCCTCTTATTAAACTAAATTTCAGCTCTCTAGCTTTGAAGCTGCATAGGATCTCGTGGAGAATATTTCTGCAGCCCCTGTGCAGGTGATTCAAGCCTGGAACTAACCCAGTCAAGCCAAACCTCACCGGAGGGCTCTCTGTGGTCCCACATGGAGATGTTTGGTCCCTATGCTTTTTCTCCTGGTGGGCTAGGGTCCTGTCTCCAACCACCTGCCTCCTGCTTCATGTTTTCACATCAGCTTTTCAGTCTTGTGCCCAACTGCTTAGGGCCCGGAACATGGTTAGGGATCTAATTTTAAAAAACATTTCTAATATAGCAATGGAATTAATGTGGTCTCCTTTTCAAGTAATCTACTTCGACGTGCTGGGGTTTTCTTGCGATGGGTGGATAAGAGGGAAAGTGGTGGCTAGTAGGGGAGGGAGTTTTATATCTACGGACCTTTGGGGGGTCCACAAATATTAGGCCACATCTAGTGTGGGTTCAAGAGCAGGCAGTTTTGTGAAATCCCATTTTTATAAAAATATTAGCTTTTAGGTCATTCTGCTAATTTTTTAGTATCTTCTGTTATTTTTTGTTCCTTTCAAGAAATGTCCTGACTTTTTCCTCACACTTAGTTGAAAATTGCATTGCATCCTCTGTGAACACTTATTTAGAGGTGTGGCTTTCCACAATACTGATTCAGGAAGAGTGCTAGCAAGGCACAACGATTTTGTTCTTCCCTAAGTGAGCAGAGAGATCCATCTGAAAGTTACATTTTACTTGTCTACTTTGTACAGATGATTCTGTTTTTGGTAAATATCTGATAAATTGGCAATTTTTATTTCAACTTGAAAGGGGAAAAGCAATGGTTCTAATAAGCAACATTCACTGACGAATAGTAGCAATAAAAATGTCTACAGCTTCAATACCGTGTAGAATTGAGGTTCTGGCATCTTTCTGAATTGTGGCCTTCCAGGTTGCTGATGGCCTGTTATGTTTTGTTTGTGAGATAGTGTGTGTGTATGTGCAATGAAGGAAAAAAATCAAAGCAATGTATCTTAACTATGTATTTTTTTGTCCATAGGATTATTACTGATAAAAATAATTTTGCCCTGCCCACTTTCCCCACAGAAAGTTCTAGTAGGACAAAGCTTTTTAAAGGCTGTTGTATTTACTTCCCTATCTCCCAGCACAGGAACAGGAACTGACATATAATAAATATATGTTGAATGAATAAGTGAATTAATAAAATATTATTATGATATATTAACTTTGGTCAGTGCCACTGAAATAAATTACTATGCTACTCTGGGACTTTTGACAGGACATACTGGGTTGTTTGAGGTACGTTCCATATTTTCTCTATCTGTGTTGTTGAGACTAGTGGAATTTTAGAGCGTTCACATTTTTTAATCACTCATTGAGTTCATCAGTTCCTACAAAATGATGTGGCAGAAAAGAAAGAGAGTAGGTGAAGATATGGGTTGTAGCCCTACACCTGGAATAGCTCACTTAGCTTCTTAATGTTTGTTACCTCACTGGCAAAGAACACTACCTTTTCTATCTGATTTTAACACGTTTGATGCTAGAAAAAAATTGTGTATGAAAGAATGTTTGTAAAAGTAGGATGCTTGTAAATGTTCACTATAAATTACATAAGATATCTTTACAAAATAGAGGGTGTCCCTTTACATATCCTCTATAATCTACTGCTTAAGAATGCCACAAAATTGGAGAAAAAGAGGATGAAGAGGCGATGATTAGTCTGATGTATCAATTTGCCTAGGCTATAGTACCCAGTTCTTTAATCAAACACTAATCTAACTGTTGCTCTGAAGGTATTCTGTAGACCTGGTTACCATCTGTAATCAGATGACTTTAAGAGACTACCCTGGATAATGTGAGTGGGCTTCATCCAATCAGTTGAAAGGCTTTAAGCAAAAAGTGAGTTTTCTTGAAAAGAGAATTCTGATTCAAGACTGCAGTATCAAATTTTGCCTGAGTTTCCAGCCTGTTAGACCTATGAATTTTGGGCATGGCAGCTCCCACAGTCTTGTGAGCCAATTCCTTAAAATAAATCCCTTTATATATATATATGTTTGCCTGTGTATGTGTATGCACATGTGTAGGTGTATGTATATGTATACAGATGGTCCCGGACTTTGGATGGTTTGACTTAACGATTTTTCAACTTTATGAATGGTGCAAAAGTGAAACGCATTCAGTAGAAGCTGTGCTTGGAATTTTGATCTTTTCCCTGGGCTGGTGATATGCAATCTGGTAGATCCTCTCTCATGATGCTGGGCAGCGGCAGCAACCCATAGCTCCCAGTTAGCCATGTCCTCACGAGGGGAAACAACCGATATGCTTACGTCTATTGTGCACCCAGACAACCATTCTGCTTTTCTCTTTCAGTACTGTATTTAATAAATTACAAGAGATATTCAACACTTTATTATAAAATAGGCTTTGTGTTAGATGATTTTGCCCAACCGTAGGCTAATGGAAGTGTTCTGAGCACATCTGAGGTAAGCTAGTCTAAGCTACAATGTTCAGTAGGTCAGGTGTACTAAATGCATTTCAGACTTAAAATATTTTCAACTTACGATGGGTTTATCAGGACGTAAGCCCACTGTAAGTTAAGAAAGACCTGCATGTATATATGTATTGGTTTTGTTTTCCTAGAGACCCCTGATGATACAGGGAAAGAGTGGGCAAAGAAGAAAAGTCATATTTGGTAAATGTTTTCCACTTTATAGTAGTTTTTCAAACCTAGTAACATTTCTGATGTTTGGCAGTATCTAAATTACACAACAAATACATGTATGTGAATCAGGAAATTTACGAGGCATTGCAGTTTAAAGTGCACAGCTGCTCTGCTAACAGTTTAGGCAATGGGAATCCCTAGAGTTATGAGTCGCGTCCCTACACCTCAAACAAAAATTTCCAAATGTTTTGAAGCCCAGACTCCTGTCACTAGCACTGTGCTGTCAGTCTGCCAAATGGGAGGTGCCTCACAACGGCACAGAGGTTCCCCTGGGTATTTAGGTAGACACGAGTACATTAATAGAGTTAGTTTTGTGGAATATAATATATGGATTCTTTTTAGAAGCAGAGAGCTGCAATGCATGCAGACCTAAACAAACAAAACAAGCAAAGTTTGGGGGAGAAAAACAAACAAACAAACTTGCTTTGAACAGCAGGAGACGACGTTTTGGCAGCTGAGCAGGGCAAGAGCTTCATGAGCCGCTCTTTAATGCTGCGCTTGGTGCTGTTCTGAGTGTAGAGGAAACCTAGAAGATACGGGATGGGTTCTGTTAATGCTGTCTGCAGAGAGAAACTCAGGCATGCTGCAGGGTGTGTCAGCAGACGCCGGGCAGGCAGGATCTGGGTGCAGTCATCGCTCAGGCAGAGGGTTGGGATCCCAGAAGGAAAAAATTAAATCCTTGTTTTCCCTTTGCTTTTCTCACTTTTTAGGTTTTCTTTATGTTGCATTAGATCACGATTACCCCATGAAAAAAGAATCATGCAAATATATCTTCTGAGTGGCAAAAATAAAATTTGCTGGCTTTTTTTGGTCTTAAATTGGGAATACAACAAATACCACTAAAAGAGTTAACTGGATTGAAATTTCAATATTGAAACCAGTATTAAGGGCCCACGTGACCATTTTGTGCATGCATTGCTCCCCATCTTTGATTCCAGAGGAGTGGGTGCTCTGCATAAATCATTCACATCACAATCATCTGTTAGTACCTTTGCCTTCCCTGAAAGTGAGAAAATAGATGTCCTTCATACACAGCTTCGTTAGCATAAGCTGACGTGCCCAGAGATGGGACATCCTTCATATTTTCACATGTGGACATTAATGGATGGGGCTCATTCAAACAGAGTGATTCCAAAAGAAACAAGGTGTGTTCACAAAACGTTAACCCAGGAGTAGACGGAGCAGAATCTGTGACTTCAGATAGTTGGAGACGACTCAAGAAAAATCGGTAGTGACCCAGTGGGCAAGCTAGCAAGCGCTTGAAAAACTATTGGTGTCAGGAGTCACACTTGTTCAGCTCAGCATCAACTTGCCCACTCTGAGTGACCAGAAGCCTGAATTTGCATGTTGCTATATATATTGCCTCCCTAAATATAAAGAAACAGCAAAAGGACCAATTTAAATCAAGGTTAGACCATCCTTATAATATGAACATGGCAAATGTATCTCTTGTTGCTTTTCTACTTTATAATTCCCATCTTGGAATGATAAAGGGTCCTGACTGCAAGGCTACTGATCTATTTCCCTTTGGAGCTGTTCATCCTACCGTTGGTGTCCACTGGCTAAAAAACCTGATAGATCTCTTGTGTTGGGCTGACAGCAAACTAGTGGCTACGAAAATCACATCAGATCATTTACATGCTTAAAAGCCCCCTAAAACCTTCATGAAAAAAATCCACACTTTCTACCACGGACCCCAATCCCTGCATGATCTGGCCCTGTCTCACTCTGACGGCATTGTCCACCACCCTCCCTGTCTTAGACCATCAGCCACTGGCCATGCCACCCTTCTCGCCTTTGTTGAAACTCCCACAACAGGTCCCTCCTCTCCCCTTGACACATATGGTGTGAAATATCTTGCTTACTTGATATGCCAAGTGCTGGTTGAGAGTCTGGCACATAAGAAGAGATCAATAAATGTCTGACAAATGAGTGAATAGATTCACTTTCAATACCAAAAGAAGATCTGATTTCATTTCCTAGATTAGTATCTAAGGGAGCTTTTAAACTTGTGAAATAAGTCTGATTTACATAAACCAGAGTCTATTTGGCTTCTTCGTATATTTCTAAAGAGACACGCCCATCTAAGTGTCCTCTCCTTTGTAAATGTGTCTGGAGCATCATGATTTTGCTTTAGTTTCTCAAACAGGACATTCTGCTTCTTCCATTTATGTTCTTTCAAACCTCTGTGCCACTGTATGCGCAGTCTGGTGGGTCCTTCACCAATTATCAACTTCTACCTGCTCGTGCAGCCTTCAAAACTCCGTTCAAACACACTTGGCTTGATAAACTTTCCCTGTCATGTCTGCAGCCTTCCCGAGAGAAGAAGGACCCACCTCCCTCCTCTGCTCTATCTTCTCTATTGCCCCTGTATCACACCCCATTGCTCTGGGTATCGTCCCCTCTTGCTGATTGAGACCCTATCCTGACAAGGAGTTGGAGAGAGAAGGTTCTAGCAGCCATGTGCAGTAGGAGAGAGACTAGTGTTACCTCCTACCCAGCTTCTTTGCTTCAGATTTGATTTCTTGTTGTCTACTCAAACTCTACAAACATGCCTGAAACTGGCATGTGGCAGACGCTCAAGAAATATCTGCTGGTTGCTTGATTTCCTCCTTTTCCCTTAAATTCTGATATCTGCCAAGCTCACTCTCTCTGTGACAGCTTCCTGGACCCTCAGGCCTGGGTGTGGGAGAGGGACCTTTCTGCTTCCCAGGTACTTAAGTATTAATGTTACATTCCCTGTCCCCATCTCCAATTTGGTAATTAATGATGTTCTTCCCTGGAGCATCTTCTGCACGGTACTTGGGGCTACAAATTTTACAGGTTGCTGTTTTCCGTCAGTAGTTAAAAGTTTTAGATTTTAGTAGTGACCTTGGGCAGATTATTAATCTTCTCAGGGTGTCAGTCTTTTCTTTATAAAACAAACGAAGACTTTATACTAAAGATCTTGGTTGTCAAAACATATTTTTTAAGTCCCTTTTAGGAATATATTTAAATGTAAATTGTATACGGTGGTTTTTATTGTGTTTTCTTCTCAATGAGAGATTTAGCTTCCAGAAGGCAGGAGGTAGGCATCATATAATCATCCGTCTCTCTCTCACTCTGTGTCTGTCTCTCCCTTCCTCTCTCTCCCCATCTTTCCTTCTCTGCTATCAGATCATTCTGCTCTTTTCCCTTTATAGTGTCTGAGTGTTCCAGCATGGTAATAAAACAGCCTACGTAGATCCCAGTGCTATATGATCTTGGGTAAGTATTTAATCTCTCTGAATCTCAGTTTCCTCATCAATAAAATGGATTAGTAATAGTATCTACCTCATAATGTTGTTAGAATCTAATGAGATAATATATAAAGCATTTAGCACAGTGACTGTTCCTAACGTACGCTCAGTGAATGTTAGATATTAATTTTTTTCAGTCCTTCAGTGTACCCCTCAGGTCCTTTCACATGCTATTATCTCTCTCTGAAATCTTGTTTTACTTCATTGTGGCCTAGTTAACTTCTGCTCTGTCATACTTGAGATTTCAGTTCAATAATCTGAGGAAAACTTTACGTGGCAGACCAAACTAGATTATGAACAGCTTTACTCTATGCTCCTATAGTTTCCTGTGTTCCTCCTTCATAGCCTTATCACAAATATAATTAAAACAATTGATGATACAATTATGTATTTGACATGTCTTCCCTACTGCAATGTAAGATTAAAGATTTCTACCTCCAGCCTTTAGAGAATAAATAAATATTATTGGAAATATTATCTCACCATAAGCAACCATATAACTGGAAAGTTACATGCGTACCTCAGAGACATTGCAGGTTCTGTTCCAGACCACTGCAATAAACTGAATGCCACAATAAAATGAGTCACATAAATTTTTTGTTTCCCAGTACACATAAAAGTACATTTATACTATACTGTAGTCTATTAAGTGTGCAAAAGCATTATATCTAAAAAACAATGTACAAACCTCAATTAAAAAATACATTATTGCTAAGAAATGCTAACCATCATCTGACAACTCAGTGTTGCCACAAACCTTCAATTTGTAAAAAAAAAAAAAAAAAAAATGCAATATCTGTGAAGTGCAATAAAATGAGGTATGCCTGTATATGAGGCAGCTGTTTTTAAGCACTGAACCACAAGCAATGTAGAACAGTGGTACTGGGGAGAAAAACCCAAGAGGTGAGCTCCACAATGCCCAGCTCCCTCTGCCTGGGGGCATTTTCTTCCCAGAGTTCAGAGAGGTGGAGTGCATGCTCACTGTGGTGAGGTGGCAGAGACTGGAGTTTGCAGGGCAAGGTGCCGAGAAAGAGAGAACTGTTATGTGTGTCAGAGGGGAGGAGCTGTGTGAAAATTAAATGAATGTGGGCCATTGTGATGGTTAATTGTATGTGTCAACATAACTGGGCTCAAGGTTGTCCAGATAGCTGGCAAAACATTATCTCTGGGTATGTCTGTGAGGATGTTTCTAGAAGAGATTAGCAATTTAATTGGTAGACTGAATAAAAAAGATCACATTCATCAGTGCTGGTGGGCATCATCCAATAGGTTGAGGGCTTGAACAGGACAAAAAAGTAGAGGAAGGCGGATTTGTTCTCTGTCTGAGTTCGGATGTCTGTTTTCTCCTGCCTTCGGACATTGGTGCTCCTGGTTCTCAGGTCTTTTGACTCTGACTGGGACTTACATCACTGGCTCCCCTGGTTCTCAGGCCTTTGAGTTTGGACTGGAATTATACCATCAGCTTTCCCGGGCCTCTAGCTTGCAGATGGTAGACTGTGGGACTTCTCAGCCTTTGTAATTGAATGAGCCAATCTTTCAAAATAAGTGTCTTTCTGTTTATCTCTATATATCCTCTTGGTTCTGTTTCTCTGGAAAACACTGACTAATACAGTTATTGACCAAGGGCTGGGTGATGCACGCTCAGGGACAGACTTCATAATACTCAGCAAGCAGAAGCTGCTATAGGACTGAGAACTGAATGGAGATATCAGAAACTGTACAGTGTTGCGAGATGTTGGAGTTCTTGCCCAGGCTCCCCACAAAAAAATTAAAATGAAAAAGAAGAGAAAAAAAAAGAGAGAAAGAAGGAAAGAAAGAAATTGCACTGCTGCATTGAGTACCTCTGGCACGTACTGGAGAGCCCAGAAAGACTATGCTTTTGGAGAAAGTATCATTTCCCAGAGTAAGAGCCACACCCTATAACTAAGTATAAAATCAAAATTGACCTATCCTAACATATAATAGAACTGAAGTTGGCAAGACCAAAAGTGCTAGCAACTGTGGAAAGCCTTCCAGAGAAATACTCAACACACTTTAAAAGAAGATAACACAATCTAAACTCCCTACAATGTACTGTAACAATGTCCATCATGCTACCAGGCATTAGTAGACATATGAAGGAGTAGAAAAATGTGACCCATGTCCAACACAGATGTTGGACTTTTAAGAAAAAATTAGTCATAATAATTAAACAGGTGAAACATTTTAGCAGTGAAAATAAAATTACAAAAGGAACCAAATGGAAATTTTAGATGTGAAAAGTAAGATATCTAAAATGAAAGAGCTTTTTGAGATGGGCTTAACAGCAGATTGGGGACGACTAAGAAAAGAGTTAAGAGCTTGAATGGAGATGAAAAGAGACAAATCATCCAATCTGAATAACAGAGAGGAAAAGGGATTAAAAAATAAACAGATCCTTAGTGATTTGTGAGACAATATCAAATAGTCTAACATGAATGTAATTAGAGAACCAAATGAGATAGAAGAGGAAAATTAGAAAAATAAATGGCCAAAACATTCCAAATTTGTTTATAAACATCAATGTACATATCCAAGAAACTTGAACCTCAATCAAGATAAATACAAGATGAATCACATGGACATGTCATAGTCAAATTATTGAAAAAAATTAGAAAACTCTCAAAAAAAAACAGACTAAAAAGGTGTCTTATAGAGGTAAAATAATATAAGAATGGTTTTCCATCAGAAACAATAGATGACAGAAAACAATGGAATAAGTTCTGGGGGGAATAAAAAGACTTTCAACCCAGAATTCTATATTCAGTGAAAATAGTTTTTTGAGAATAAAGATGAAATAAAGATATTTTCAGATAAACTAAAGCTGAGAGAAATCATAGCTACTAGACGTGTATTACCAGCAATTATAAAGGAATTTCTTCAGGCTGAAAGGAAATTACATGATATGAAAAGTTAGATATACAGGTAGAAATAAAGAGCACTGGAAATTGAAAATATGTGAATAAATATAATATCTCATTTTCCTCTTATTTCCTTTGTTTAAAACAACCAAAAATATTGTGGGGTTTATTTCATTTGTAGATATTACATTTCTGACAATAATAGCATAAAGTATGGGGGAAAGTAAATGAAATTTTACTGTTGTACATTTTACACAAAGTGGGACAATATTAACTGTAAGTAGTCTGAATAAGTGAAGGAGACAGGTTACAATTTCTAGATGCTAGGAAAACAAATGAAAATAATAAAAGGAAGGGCAGCCAAAATTCCACTTGAGGAATTAAAATGTAATATCAAAAATATTTGGTTAACCCCAAAGAAGTCAGGGAAAGAACAGAGAAGCAAGGAGAATATATAAGACAGTAGACTTACACTCAACCATATCATGAAACCAGAAACCCAATCTTTTTTATTCACTACTGTATCCCCATTACTTTCCACAGTTCCTAAAATATAAAGAGTGTTCAATCAATACCTAATGAAAGCATGAAATCAGACTCTATGTCTTATGACATGGTCTCAAAATGTGCAGATTGGCTGCATGTCTGTAATTGGCAGATGCATTTGGAATCCGCAGGGTATACGTCCTCACAGCATGTGAAGCAGTGTTCTTCCCACACTCCAACTGGACAGCTGTGTGTGAAGGCACTCTACTAAGGATGCTACGGACTGCATTCCCCAGCCAATAACACTGAAAGAAGATTGATGGTGAAGGTAAGTCAACCAGCAAAGTGCCTTAGTATGGAGGGCAATTTACCCCCATAGAAACCAGATACTCTTTGATAGATTAATTGCATCACATAAATATTTATTTATTCATTTATTTTAAAAGCACTTATTATAATGCATATATTGTAAATAGTATTTGTTGTAGAATTGTGGATACACAGTGGTCATATAAGAAAACGTCCCTGTTCTCTGGGGTCTAATCATCTACACTGATGGTAACATCTATTATATTTCATGACTGATTTATTAGTTTCTTTTATTAAACCTCCATTCTCTGAGGGACGAATTCTATTCATTCCTTATTTCACTTATTCAAAAAACATTTATTGGGCTTCCCTGGTGGCGCAGTGGTTGAGAATCTGCCTGCCAATGCAGGGGACACAGGTTCGAGCCTTGGTCTGGGAAGATCCCACATGCCGCAGAGCAACTGGGCCCGTGAGCCACAATTACTGAGCCTGTGCATCTGGAGCCTGTGCTCCGCAACAAGAGAGGCCGCGATAATGAGAGGCCCACGCACCGCGATGAAGAGCGGCCCCCACTTTCCGCAACTAGAGAAAGCCCTCGCACAGAAACGAAGACCCAACACAGCCATAAATAAATAAATAAATAAATAAATAAATAAATAAATAAATAAATAAGTGAAAATCTTCATTAAAAAAAAATAAAAAAAATAAATAAAACATTTATTGAATGCCTTCACTGT
The DNA here is from genome assembly GCF_028564815.1 of Eubalaena glacialis. Classification (NCBI taxonomy): domain Eukaryota; kingdom Metazoa; phylum Chordata; class Mammalia; order Artiodactyla; family Balaenidae; genus Eubalaena; species Eubalaena glacialis. The sequence goes on from NC_083720.1 coordinate 48,490,050, forward strand.
GCTTTGTACTATCCCAGGTGCTGGGAATACTTCAGTGAATAAACCAGACAAAAATTCCAGCTTTAATCGATCTTACATGAGAGTCAGGGAAGAAGAAGTAATAAACAAAAATAAATAGAAAAATATAAAGTTTGTCAGATTGAAAGCAGGGCTGAGGCCTACTGGGGAACAGGTTGGGAGGTGGGATGAAGAAGACTTGTAATTTTAAATATGGTGGCCAGGGAGGTTTCATTGGAGTGATATTTTAGCAAAAATACCTAATGAGCTGAGAAAGTTTCTTACCCTATTTTGATTATTAGCAACTAGCACAGTGTATTACATATATTAGGCACTAATATATATATATTTATTGAGTGATTAATCTTAGTCATTTATTAATTTATTCAATTAATATTTATTGACACCTACAATGGACAGATGAATACCTTAAATTAATAGGCTATATAAACTGCTGAATCCAATAATCTATAACAAATTTATTGCCTTACAAATCAAAATTAAGTCAACTCCCTTATCCCTGCAACTAGAAGTTATTCCAGTCTACTAGGGTCTTAGTGCTTCAAAAATCATGAAAGAAAGGAATACAAACCAAAGAATAAAAAGTAAGTGTGTAAGTAAGTAGGCCACTTTAAATCACGATATAACTGAATGAAAATGCATTCATTTTTACCAATGGGAAAGGTTTCATCTTACAAAGCCTGACATTACGGAGAACCAATCAGCCCATCATCACTCTGGTTGCTCTGTATTTCTGACCCTTCCACATCTCAACAGTGTATATGCAACTGGTCATTTTTCACAGACTTCTTTTCCTGTTACACAAAGAAATGCCATTACGTGTAAATGTCAGGCTTCAGGGATGAGTAATGGGCCATGAATTATGAATTTAATAAGTAACTATGGTGGTAATAGAAATGGTAATTTCACCATAATGAGAATTACGCTTATCTTCCTCCTTTTTCTAGGGTAGCTGATAGCAAAAATGAATATTTCCTGTGGCTTTGCATGGGAATAAAGGCTCCTGCTCCATAATTCACAGCCCTGTTCAAGCTTCCATCCTGTGCTTTTGAATTATGGACGATGTTTTTCTTCCTGGATCCTAAGCCTGTAGATGTCTGGTGGAGGAAAATGGCTAATAATGTTTCCACAGACATGGTGTCTTCCATGAATCAATAACTATGACAAAATCACCGGGCATTGCAGTGGCACGGTGATCCTGCCTGTATCTCCTTTGAATCGGTGACAAGCTGATTCATGAGCAGTGACTTGGTGCTGGACCAGGAAGCACATTCTTCACTGGCCGCAAATGGGAACTTACCACTAGCAAGTCTATTTTTTAAATGGGTTTGGGGCTCAGAAACACACACACACACACACACACAAAGTTCATTTTGCCTTTTCAAATTTATTCCTGAAGAAGCAGGGCCCCAGATAATTTGCAGTTTGTACTCTGGTGATGATTCTTGCTGAAAATTGCTGCCAAACGGCACCAATTGTTATCGGATCCTGCAGTCAGCCCGCAATTGTAATCATTCACTGTTAAGAAGGGTAGCAGCAGGGTTAGCGACTGAAAATCAGGGGGAAATATCTACATTTAATTTTGTAACTATGAATTTGGAGGTATCACACTGACCTTCCTAACTGACCTGCTTTGTTTTGCTTGGTTTTGAAACAAGTTACCTTCTTTATCAGTTAATCCAGAAGAGGGAGTCAGAAAGTGCTTGAATTTGCTGGCAATAATCTATAGAATCTAAATGTAAATAGAGTAAATTTGACTCAGAGCTGCCGTTTGAAGACACCTGTTTCTCATAAAACGAGTGCTGCTCTGTCAACCTCTTCGTCTCTCTCCTGTGTTTCTCCCTGCCTCTGTGTCTCCTTTAGCTTTATCTCTCACTTTCTTCAGTGTTTCTTGCTTCCTTATCTCTGTCTCCCTCTCCGTCTCTGTCTCTGTGTTTCTCTGGCTCCATGTCTGTCTTTGTTCTTCTATGTGTCTCTTTGTATTTCTCCTTTCTGTGTCTCTGCTCTATCTCTGTCTGTCTCTCTGCCTCTGACTCAGTCTCTCTCTCAAACAAGACAGGGTCCCATTTGATCTACTTTACCTCTGCGTTGAGTGTGTGCATCATGAAACATTTAGAGAGAGTTTTAGTCAGCTGAGTATAGGATAATCATTGTAAGTTATTGCTAGGCGAATGTCAGTAAACAACTAGATTGTCAAAAGCTCTAACCCTTTCCAAACCAGTACTGAGTGCTTGTGTTTGTCCACATTTCTGCCCTGCTCTATTGGCAATACTAGCCAGAGAATGTTAGCAGAAAACAACAACATGGTAAAGGCATCCACTTTCTTTGGGATCCTTTAAGATTCATCATTGAAGCCCAATTGTCCTTTGTTCCTCTGCATAGATTGCCAAAACTGCTTATGTGGTGAGATCTTTCGTGTGGGAGTTGGGAAGTTATCTGGAGTTCCCTATAAGTAGGGTGACAAGACCTCCTGGTTTGCCCAGGACAGTGACAGTTTATGCGTTGTCCTAACATCCCATTTGTTAGCAGCCCTTTTTTGTGTTCAGAAAGGTTCTGGTTTAGATGACAAATGATCTGGTCATGCTGGATTAGCAACTGGTAAGGTCGGTTCCCACAGAGTAATGTGCAGTCATTGAGGTCATTCCACTGTCATTGATGTAAATTGTGCAAATTTATTTTAAAAAATGGTATTTAAAAATAGCTGTAATTAGTAGGAGAGATGAGACAGGGAGCTAAAATATAAATATTTGCGTACGATAGAATATTATTCAGCTTAAAAAAAAGAAGGGAATCTTGCCATGTGTGACAACATGGATGAACCTTGAGGGCATTAGGCAAAGTGAAATAAGCCAGTCACAGAAGGACATGATTCCACTGAGAGAAGGCATCAAGAATAGTCAAGTTCATAGAAGCAGAGAGTAGATTGTTGGTTGCTAGGGGCTGGGGGAGGGGGATGGGGAGACGATGTTCAACTGGTATGAACTTCCACTTACTCGAGTTGAAGTAGGTCTGGAGATCTGCCGTACAACATAGCGCTCTGCGGTGCACTTAAAAATTTAAGGGGCTAGGTCTCATCTTGTGTGATAAAACAACATAAAAAATGTACCAACATAAAAAAATGTAACGTAAGAAATGTAAGTAATTTGGGCAACATTTGTAACGGAAAGACTTGCAGCTTTGGAGTCAGAAAGAACTGGTTTGAATAAGTTCTGCCACTTTTTGTTCGTAAGACTTTGGGAAAGTAACTTAAACTCACTGAGCCTCTTTGATCTCACCTGTATCACGGGAATGGTAATAATGTCAGCCTTTGCTATGTCCTGGGGTGTTAGGAGGTTCAAATGAGGTTACATATACATAGCTCCTGGCTTGATAATGTTCTCCTCCTGAAATGTGTTTAATGCTCAGCACCCAACTCAAGAAGGAATATTTCAAAAAGGATAGATAGCAGTACCTTATTTTGATATAACATCAATTAAAGCATCCTCCAAATTTCTATCTTGAGTGTTGCCCCTTTAATAATAATTGTATTATAAATATGAATTAAACCTAAATCCAACTGCGCTATTTCTTTTCTTCAAGCTAACACAAATAACCCATTTAAAATAGATAGCTAGTGGGAAGCAGCCGCATAGCACAGGGAGATCAGCTCGGTGCTCTGTGACCACCTAGAGGGGTGGGATAGGGAGGGTGGGAGGGAGACACAAGAGGGAGGAGATATGGGGATATATGTATATGTATAGCTGATTCACTTTGTTATACAGCAGAAACTAACACACCATTGTAAAACAATTATACTCCAATAAAGATGTTAAAAAAAATCTTTTTTTAAAAATATATTTTTAAGTGTTTGAATGATTAAGCATTGTATAACTTCAAATTTTCCTTTGGGATTAGTCAATCATGTATTTTAAATTAGAAAGCTAGTTATAATTGAGTGAAGTTGAGTCTTCTGATGACAAGAAACCACAAATGCAATTTATAAATTGAGTTATAATAAGATTTGAGATTATAAAGTTTATTTTCTTGTCAAACAGTGTTTATTATATAATGAATCTTTCTGCCCCTCCACTACCCCAGTCACATTAATTTTAGTATAGCCTAGGTTACCCTGTTCATTTTATGATTGGCCAGTTATCGGACTACGGCCCTTTAACAACATGCTTGAGAGGATTTTTTCAAAAAAAATTAAAAACTGCTTCCTTTTCTTCACTCTACTCAGCTCCTTTTAGTATAAAATCCTATAGAGTCTCATAGTGTGTTATAAGAACTTTGGCTTTTACTTAGAGTGAAATAGGCAGAAGGGAAAGATTTGGAGCAAAATCTTTAGTGAGGTAATCTAACTTAAGTTTCATTCTAGAAATATTCAGTGTTCACCTACTAAGCAGTGTCAAAAACAAACCTAGTTTCTGCTCTCATAAAACTTACAATCCAATGAGGAACGTAAATATGAAGAATTAAACAATTAAAACAGAAAAGTCCTTTAGATCTCACTTGAACATGATCTTGCCCTAAGGAAAGGTGGAGATAAATAAAGCCTACAACTGAGGCCTCTAACAACAGTAACAAGAACTTTCTACGTGCCAAGTATTATGTAAGGATTGTATCATTTAACCTTTACAAGAACTCCATGTGACAGAAATATCATGATAGACAAATCACAGGTGAGGCCATTAAGCATAGGGAGATGCATGTAGCTTGTAAATGGCAGGACCAGGATGTAAGCACATGTCCATCTGTCTACCTCCTGGGTCTGACATTCTGACTTCCCTACTGCACTCGTAATGGCTCCAGTAAATAACTAGACTACTTCACTTACTGAGTGTGTCTAACTGTGTAACCTTCAGCTACAGGACATTTGTTTCACTTTGCAGAGCAATTTTTATTTCCTTCCCTGCCCCCTCAGTTAGGCTTCTTAAAACTCATCCTGTCTTGAACATAGAACTGAAAACTTGGTGACCTGCATTCCTTCACCAGAAATGCTGCCTCTAATTCCATTTTCTGCAGGACATCCATCAAATTCCCGGTGGTATTAAAAAATAATAAGGCAGTTGAAGAGAAGGTTGCACTAGGAGATCCAATTTCTTCATCTGAAAAATAGGGGTAATAATACTTGACACTTACTAATCTCAAGGAAGTTAGGAGATAAATGAGGTAATTGTTTCTGCAAAATCTCATGAATGTAGAAGAAATAACATATAATCCATTATAACTTCCAATGTGAAACACTACTTTCCTATCCTTTTGTGTCACTGTATTCAATCTTGATCTTTCAACAATGTGTTTATTCTATAAAACTATTTGTTCATTAATCTAATGAATAGTATTTACTGAGTATATTATAAGGCAGACCCTGTGCTAGGTGCTTGGGATAAAAATCAAATAAAATATGGAATGAAGCTCATGTTTACAATTTTGTGAATACCAATTACCTGGTCTTTACTGCTCATGAGAATCAAGAGGGTGGCTTAGAAAAATCAGCCCTGCCTGATCACTCCAGACTAACTGAATCAGGTAACTCAAATGTGAAGCCAAATTTGAGAACCATTGTTCTGTTCTGGGCTGATCCCATACCAGACAGATTTTCCAAAGAACTGTAGTTGTACAGTTCTGATATTGCAAACTAGTTGCTTCTACATGGACATTGTACTGGGTTGAGAATGGTCTCTCAGAAATTCATGTTCACACTGAACCTCACAATGTGACGTCATTTGGAAAGAGAGTTTCTCAGATGTAATTAGTTAAGATGAGGTCATACTGAATTAGGGTGGGCCCTAAATTGAATGACTTGTGTCCTTATAAGAGAAAGGACACCTCCCCCCCACCCCTACCCCACACACACAGGGAAGAAGGCCATGTAAAGATGGAGGCAGAGACTGGAGTGAGGCAGCCATAAGCCAAGGAAGGCCAGTGATTGCTGTCAACCATCAGAAACTAAGAAACAGGTATGAAATAGATTCTCCTTCAGAGTCTCCAGAAGAAACCACTTATGCTGACACCTTAATTTCAGAATTCTGATCTCCCAAACTGTGAGAGAATAAATTCTTGTTGTTTTAAGCTATCTACTTTGCGGTAATTTATTACAGATGCTCTAGGAAACTAATACAGGCATCAATTAACAGATTTTTAAGAAGGCCAGAAAAAATTGAATTATGCCATAGCCACATATTCATTCTCGACTTTATATATGGAGTCCCTCAAAATATAAGACATGGTGCTATACTTGTGATATCCTCTTAATAGTACTGTTAAGTTTTGCAAATTGCTACTAAGCATATTCATTCTAGGTAAATTAATCCACTTCACACTACAATTGAGTGGATTTCTAACTGTGGGGCAATGCCATGTTCTTTATTTTGCAGTTATTACCTGCCTGTCTTCACTGGATAGCAAATTCCTTGAGGGCAGGAAATTTCTGTATTTTTATTGCTTTATACCCAGAGCCTTAGCGTCTGGCACATAGTAGCTTCTCAATGAAACGTATGTTGAATAATAAATGTAAAATGTATCGAGTGGTTGATATTCACTTATCTTTCTATAAAAGACAGCCATCTCAATATGACTACCAATTATTTTGCACCTGCTACATGCAAGGCAGGGTACTAGGCATCTTACATATGTCATCACTCATCCTTACAACAACTTTGCAAGCTGGGTATGATCCCTATTTTATACTCAATAACCTAAGTATCTCAGAGATTTTAAGCCACTTCTCCTATATCCCTCAACAAGTAGCTAAGGATTTAAACTCCAGTTTGCATCTCTTAATGCAAAAAAGATGTTTGCACATTCTCAGAGGTTAGGAAAAAACATAAATGCAGATTTCTTTTTCTTTTTTTTTTTTTAAGAAGCGGCCACCCAGAGCCCATCCTTTATTGCTCAGGCTGTAAATCTACTGAAATGATCGATACTTGCGAGGCACAGTATTGTACATGTTGAGGTACAAGTGATACCCACAAAACATATCAATAGGGGTCCAGAATAAGTTATATTCAATTAAACTGTATAGTTGGAAAGATCCCTAATACTTCGATCCTAAATTCTCTATCAACACTGCAGAAAAATCAAGGACAACAAATCAATGTCCCTAAGATGGAAATGAGTAGCTCTTCCTGCTAATTTGATTTTTAGTAACTAATGCTTTATGCTGGCACACATTGTGAAATACCGTCCTTGAAGACAGACAGCTCTGTCTGCCTCTCGACACTTTTATTTATTAGAAAGTGAGTCAGGAAAATCTGATGTTAAAATTTATCAGAGCAGCTAAGGGGCTATGTCCTGCTGTAGAAAATTAACTTCATGCCAGTTTGGTAGATGTTGTCTGATACCTTCCATAAGTAACTAACTTGACCACAACAAAATATTGTCTAAGAGAATTCTTTGAGTTGCATAAAGTGAGGTCACATTTTGAATGTAAATTCGAAAGAGTACCATATATGTAATAAAGTCTCACGCTATGTGCCAATTTGAAAGTAATGCAATACTCAAATTTGTGTTACATTTGTCAAGAATTTCATAACTTCAAAGCTGGGAGATTGAATGAATGGTGAGCTATGTAGGATATTGCTTTAAGGCAATATCCCTTAAAGCTTGTAACAGAAACTCTGGCCATCCTCTTCAGCCTTATGGAAACATCCAATTAAGACCTTAAATTCCTTGAGGTCGTCAAGAACATGTTCTTCAAATAAAACATAATCCCTCTATAATTCACACTAACCAGGCCTCACCCCAAATACAGTGGGACTGAAATTTTAATTCTGAAAATCCTAGCATCACTCATTTCAAATCCACAAATGTCTGTTGATGCTTAAGTCTCCTTAAATGCTCCTTGCTGCCTTCTCTTTCCAGGGATCTTAGAGTTTTATTGGAGAGAGTGTTAACTTTTAAGAGATACAAGTGAAATAATTTAGAAAAAAATCACTTCACTCCATAGGCTAATTCTGTGCCTTCCTCTATCATTCAGAACTCCTTAGACTGTATTGAAGCAATCACATTCTCTGGCTCTTCCAGATCTCTATGAAATGAAATAGAGGGCTGTTTAGGAAACCCCAAACCATCATATTTCAGAAATCTGCTATGACTAAACATTATAAAAGGCACATTATAAATACTGTCTCATATAAACTTCATAAGAATCATTTATTAAGGAACAAACTGAACTCAGTAATATTTTAGCTTGTCCAAGATCAGAAGTCTAAAAACTAATGGAATGTGTCTAAGAACCTGGTCTGTCTGAATACCAAGGCCACATATACACTATTTATGTTTCATTCATCTCTGTCTCCCCAGCATCATGCACGATGCCTAGTATTGGCTGTTCAATGCATATTTGTTAAATGAATGAATCAATGTTGGTTGAATTCCAAAGGAGAAAGGAAGGCTCCTTGTTAATGAATAAATCATGACTTCTTCAAGGTTTCCAAAAACAATCAGCAATTCATTGGGACAATCTGAAATGCCAGATCCTGGCAAACCTATCTGTCAGTTGGAGACAAGGGCATTCAACAAATTGAGCCTTGAAAACTTGCAGAGCCAGCCCTTACTTGGTGGCCTTCAATGCTAGGCTGCTGGTTACTGGGAGCTGGGGGGGAAGGGGAGGTGGTAGTAGTAGGGAACCCAGCAGTGTCAACAAACTCTAATAGTCTGAGATAACAGTGCTGTTAAAATACACTCAGATCATATAAAGGAACAGATTAGAGTTATGAAACTGAGATAAGATATCCTTACAGAGAGAAAGCAATATTGTGCTCTCAGGCTAAAATTTCCTAGGAAACTTGTGCAAATGGCTTTCTGGGTAAGGAAAATTATGAATCTTATCTTATTTTCTGGATGAGTAAATCCACTGAATTCAACCTGACCTTGGGATCACATGTGCATAGAGCCAAGCAGGACAGTTGGTCTGATAAATATTTTTATAACCAAGATAGATCTGAGGCTCATGTAGACTTCTGAGGACATTGAACTGAACAAGTCTGAACTTCATGCTAATGATGATAGTAACACATGTCTTTTTTTGGAGCACTTTGCAAAGCACTATCCGATATGATCATCAAAACAGTCCTCATAAAATAAGCTACAAGGATATATTGCAGCACAGGGAATATAGACAGTACTTTATAATAAGTGTAAATGGAGTATAACCTTTAAAAAGCGTGAATCACTATGTGGCATGCCTGAAACTTATATAATATTGTACATCAACTATACCTCAATTTAAAAAAAAAGCTTAAAACAAACAAAAGTAAAACAAACAAAAAACCAGTCCTGAGATATGCATGTTTGGTATTACAGTCCACATTTTGCAAATGAGAAAATTAAGAAACTTAGGAAAATGTATAGCTCAATTGCTGTCTAGCTGAGACTCTATTCCAAGGCCTCTCACACTGGTTACTCTTTTCCTTTCTGTTGTTGCTACTTAAAATGGTACTCAAACCATCAGCCTCATCTGGGAGCTTGTTAGAAATGCAGACTCTTTGGAACCACTCCTGAGCTCCTGAATCATAATTTGCATTTTAATAAGATCTTCAGGTGATTTGTATGCACATTAAATTGTGAAAAGCACAGTATACATCATGTCACATTAGTCATCTAGAATGCCTCTGCTTTGAAAATCCCATCTCAACTTGATATAAATGAGAGGTAAGGGAAGGGCACTGTCATTAAGAATAAGCTGTCAATCTATGAATCTTCTCAAAACATGACCAGGTTTAAATACTGATGGCATCAAGGATGTCAGTATAGTATAGGTTAAGATTATAGATTGTGAATCCTGTTTTGCCATTTCCTGTGTGGCTTTGGGAACACTCCCTAACTCTTGAAGCTTCAGTTTCTCATCTGGAAATGAGGATAATAAGCATACCAACCTCATGAGGTTGTTGTGAAGGGCAAAGGAGATGAGTACTCAGAGCTGGTGCATGGTGAGCACACAGCAATGCTCGTTATTTTAAGCGTGATTCGCAACAGAGATTCACTCTAGCTGTGCATATTACCAAGAAAAACTTTGAAAGTGGTTCTCTTGGTTCTTCATCAAGTTAACCCTTTGAACTCTCTCACAGAGACTCACTTCATATTAACTCTGACCTATGGAATTCCACCCAGTGGCACAAGGTCATTGTGAGTTTCAATAAACTATCCCAGAAGGAATCTTTGACACATTTTCTAGACTTCTCCCCTCAGGGATTATTCAGCAGTGAGTTATTAAAATATATAACCATCAAGGACCTACTGCATAGCACAGGGAAATGTACTCAATACCTTGTAATAACCTGTAATGGAAGAGAATGTAAAAAAAGAATATATATATATATATATTTATATATATGTATAATTGAATCACTTTGCTGTACATCTGAAACTAACACAACATTGTAAATCAACTATATTTCAATAAAAATTAAAAAAATAAATAAAGAAGTGATTTGTTATTAGTTAATGTTGTACTATTGTTTCTCATATGGGAAGAATTTTCTAGCTTCAATATGTGTGGTGCACAATTTAAAATTAGGTGTCATAAACCACTAGGGTAAAAGTATATGAGACTAATACCACTACGCTATTCCTGAATGCAGAATCATTGGTCTTTACAGAGCTAGCAAATCCGTAAAAGGCAGGTTGAAAGCAAGGATCCAAAAACACTGCAAACTGTAAGAGGCATACAATGAATTTAACAATGCAAAATGAAATGAATGGCATATTTTCATTCTTCTTGCTTTTCCTACTGAAGAACAATCCTGTATCTTTCTATTGATCTTTATTTTGCACCATTACTTAATTTGACACTTCCAACTCCTCACTGATTTCCACTGGGCAAATATTAACAGAGGAGATGAGTGCCATGGCTGGGATTAAAGCTGGTCTTCCTCATCTGCCAGGATCATTCAATCCACCTCCTATTCCTCCTGTTATAGGACCCCGAGTTTGATTAGCCAAAGGATAGAAACAATTTTTTCTTCAACGTAGACTTAAAGATATAAATAAAAAATCATAGGCCACGGACTTTACCAACTCGCCAAAGATAAAATTTTTTAAATTTTCAAATGGAAAATAATTATTTTTCTTTAAAATATGAAGTAAAACCACATCAATCTGTAAACATGTTGCCATATTTCAAAGGAGCTGAGCGTCATCTTCCAATTATTATAAATTAGTTGATGGCTAGTTTCACCCACATGATTTTTCACGTGTGGCTTCTTTCTTAGCTAAACTTGAAATATCTGCCTCTATTTTTCATTTACTTATTAGAATTCATTTCTCTCTTTAAGCTTGCTGAGACTTTTCTTTTGTGTTTGTCTTTTGGTTATTTTTTACTGATAATGGCCTATATTTTATCATTTCATATTGTATTTTATTTTACCTTTTGTTGTTTTATATGGGTCTATTTCTTTTGTCTAGTTTCTCATAATTTTTCAAAATTTTGAATTTTAAAAGTTTTGAATCATTTAAAAAGTTTTGAATCATTATTTTGTTACTTCTCCAGTTTTTATAGCTTATAATCATCAATATTTATTTTTCCCACCTTATATTTATTCTTCTTGTTAAGGCCAGACTTTTAGCCACTTAAATTGCTCTCATTTTTATTTAGTTGTGCCTAGTTTCTAGCTTTAACTCAATTTTCATCACCTTAAAAAACTTTAAGCTAATTTTGTGTTGCCCAGTTTTGTATTTACTTTTAACTCTTAATTTATAATAGTAGGCCAAGAAAGTGATCATAAAAGTGACATCCGGGCTGAGCCCCAGGACTCATAGAGGCTGCAGAGAGCCAAAGCCAAGTGCAGGTCGGGGGTCTGGTCTGGATCCCTGGGTTACTTTCTGTCTCATTTTGAAATGTGCCCTGTTTCTGAAACTGGTGGCTTCCAACGTCAAGGAAGCCACAGGACTCCTTGGAGACTCCAGCCAGGCTTTTAAAAACCGGGGCTTTGTACAGGGAAAGTGCCCTCCAGAGCTGTGACCTCCATCAAAAACGCTTCTGCCCACAGAGCTCAAAGGTTGGAGGTTGCAAGAACAGAAAGCTTGAATCTCTGTAGCCATGTGGCTGACAGGATCTTGGTGCTCCAGCTCGGTGTCAGGCCTGAGCCTCTGAGGTGGGAGAGCCGAGTTCAGGACATTGGTCCACAAGAGACCTCCAGGCTCCACATAATATCAAACAGGGAAAACTCTCCCAGAGATCTCCATCTCAACACTAAGACCCAGCTCCACTCAAAGACCAGCAAGCTCCAGTGCTGGACACCCCATGCCACACAACTAGCAAGACAGGAACACAACCTCACCCATTAGCAGAGACACTGCCTGAAATCATAATAAGTTCACAGACACCCCAAAACACACCAACAGACGTGGTCCAGCCCACCAGAAAGACAAGATCCAACCTCATCCACTAGAACACGGGCACCAGTCCCCTTCACCATGAAGCCTATACCACCCACTTAACCAACCTTACCTATTGGGGGAAGACACCAAAAACAACGGGAACTACGAACCTGCAACCTGCAAAAAGGAGATCGCAAAACAGTAAGTTAAGCAAAATGAGAAGACAGAGAAATACGTAGCAGATATGGGAGCAAGGTAAAAACCCACCAGACCAAACAAATGAAGAGGAAATAGGCAGTCTACCTGAAAAAGAATTCAGAGTAATGATAGTAAAGATGATGTAAAATCTTGGAAATAGAATGGAGAAAATACAAGAAACATTTAACAAGGACTTAGAAGAATTAAAGAGCAAACAATAATGAACAACACAATAAATGAAATTAAAAATTCTCTACAAGGAATCAATAGCAGAATAAATGAGGCAGAAGAATGGATAAGTGACCTGGAAGATAAAATAGTGGAAATAACACCGCAGAGCAGTACAAAGAAAAAAAAATGAAAAGAATTGAGGACAGGCTCAGAGACCACTGGGACAACATTAAACATACCAACAATCTAATTATAGGGGTCCCAGGAGAAGAAGAGAAAAAGAAAGGGACTGAGAAAATATTTGAAGAGATTATAGTTGAAAACTTCGCTAATATGGGAAAGGAAATAGTCAATCAAGTCTGGGAAGCGCAGAGAGTCCCATACAGGATAAATCCAAGGAGAAACATGCCAAGACATATATTAATCAAATTATCAAAAATTAAATGCAAAGAAAAAATACTAAAAGCAGCAAGGGAAAAGCAACAAATAACATACAAGGGAATTCCCATAAGGTTAACAGCTGACCTTTCAGCAGAAACTGCAAGCCAGAAGGGAGTGGCAGGACATATTTAAAGTGATGAAAGAGAAAAACCTGCAACCAAGATTACTCTACCCAGCAAGGATCTCATTCAGATTCGACAGAGAAATTAAAACGTTTATAGACAAGCAAAAGCTAAGAGAATTCAGCACCACCAAACCAGCTCTACAACAAATGTTAAAGGAACTACTCTAGGCAGGAAACACAAGAGAAGGAAAAGACCTACAATAAAAAACACAAAACAATTAAGAAAATGGGAAGAGGAACACACATATCGATAACTACCTTAAATGTAAATGGATTAAATGCTCCAACCAAAAGACATAGACTGGAGGAATGGATACAAAAACAAGACCCATATATATGCTGTCTACAAGAGACCCACTTCACACCTAGGGACACATACAGTCTGAAAGTGAGGGGATGGAAAAAGATATTCCAATATTCCATGCAAATGGATATCAAAAGAAAGCTGGAGGAGCAATTCTCATATCAGACAAAATAAACTTTAAAATAAAGACTATTACAAGAGACAAAGAAGGACACTACATAATGATCATGGGATCAATACAAGAAGGAGATATAAAAATTGTAAATATTGATGCACCCAACATAGGAGCACCTCAATACATAAGGCGAATGAATGCTAACAACCATAAAAGGGGAAATCAACAGTAACACAATCATAGTAGGGGACATTAACACCCACTTTCGCCAATGGACAGATCATCCAAAATGAAATTAAATAAAGAAACACAAGCTTTAAATGACACATTAAACAAGATGGACTTAATTGATATTTATAGGACATTCCATCCAAAAACAACAGTATACACTTTCTTCTCAAGTGTTCATGGAACTTCCTCCAGGATAGATCATATTTTGGGTCACAAATCAAGCCCTGGTAAATTTAAGAAATTTGAAATCGTATCAAGTATCTTTTCCGACCACAATGCTATGAGACTAGATATCAATTACAGGAAAAAAGTCTGTAAAAAATACAAACACATGGAGGCTAAACAATACACTACTAAGTAACCAAGAGATCACTGAAGAAATCAAAGAAGAAATAAAAAAATATCTAGAAACAAATGACAATGAAAACATGACAACCCAAAACCAATGAGATGCAGCAAAAGCAGTTCTAAGAGGGAAGTTTATAGCAAATACAATCCTACTTCAAGAAAGAAGAAACATGTCAAATAAACAACCCAACCTTACACCTAAAGCAATTAGAGAAAGAAGAACAAAAAAACCCCAAAGTTAGCAGAAGGAAAGAAATCATAAAAATCAGATCAGAAGTAAATGAAAAAGAAATGAAGGAAACGATAGCAAACATCAGTAAAACTAAAAGCTGGTACTTTGAGAAGATAAACAAAATTGATAAACCATCAGCCAGACTCATCAAAGGGAGAAGACTCAAATCAACAGAATTAGAAATGAAAAATGAGAAGTAACAACTGACACTTCAGAAATACAAAGGATCATGAGAGATTACAACAAGTAACAATGTGCCAATAAAATGGACAACCTGGAAGAAATGGAAAAATTCTTAGAAAAGCACAAGTTTCCAAGACTGAACCAGGAAGAAATAGAAAATATGAACAGACCAATCACAAGCACGGATATTGAAACTGTGATTAAAAATCTTCCAACAGGGCTTCCCTGGTGGCGCAGTGGTTGAGAATCTGCCTGCCAATGCAGGGGACACGGGTTCGAGCCCCGGTCTGGGAAGATCTCACATGCCGCGGAGCAACTGGGCCCGTGAGCCACAACTACTGAGCCTGCGCGTCTGGAGCCTGTGCTCCGCAACAAGAGAGGCCACGATAGTGAGAGGCCCATGCACCGCGATGAAGAGTGGCCCCCGCTTGCCACAACTAGAGAAAGCCCTTGCACAGAAACGAAGACCCAGCACAGCCAAAAATAAAAATAAATAAACAAATTAAAAAAAAAAAATCTTCCAACAGACAAAAGCCCAGGACCAGACGGCTTCACAGGCGAATTCTATCAAACATTTAGAGAAGAACTAACACCTATCCTTCGCAAACTCTTCCAAAATATAGCAGAGGGAGGAACACTCCCAAACGCATTCTACAAGGCCACGATCACCCTGATACCAAAACCAGACAAAGATGTCAGAAAAAAAGAAAACTACAGGCCAATATCACTGATGAACATAGATGAAAAAATCCTCAACAAAATACTAGCAAACAGAATCCAACAGCACATTAAAAGGATCATACACTATGATCAAGTGGAGTTTATCCCTGGAATGCAAGGATTCTTCAATATATGCAAATCAATCAATGTGATACACCATATTAACAAATTGAAGGAGAAAAACCATATGATCATCTCAATAGATGCAGAGAAAGCTTTCGACAAAATTCAACACCCATTTATGATAAAAATCCCCCGGAAAGTAGGCATAAAGGGAACTTACCTCAACATAATAAAGGCCATATATGACAAACCCACAGCCAACATCATTCTCAATGGTGAAAAATTGAAACCATTTACACTAAGATCAGGAACAAGAGAAGGTTGCCCACTCTCACCACTATTATTCAACATAGTTTTGGACGTTTTAGCCACAAAAATCAGAGAAGAGAAAGAAATAAAAGGAATCCAAATTGGAAAAGAAGAAGTAAGACTGTCACTGTTTGCAGATGACATGATAGTATACATAGAGAATCCTAAAGATGCCACCAGAAAACTTCTAGAGCTAATCAATGAATTTGGTAAAGTAGCAGGATACAAAATTAATGCACAGAAATCTCTTGCATTCCTATACACTAATGATGAAAAATCTGAAAGAGAAATTAAGGAAACATTCCCATTTACCATTGCAACAAAAAGAATAAAATACCTAGGAATAAACCTACCTAAGGAAACAAAAGACCTCTATGCAGAAAACTATAAGAGACTGATGAAGGAAATTACAGATGATACAAACAGATGGAGAGATATACCACGTTCTTGGATTGGAAGAATCAACATTGTGAAAATGACTATACTACCCAAAGCAATCTACACCTTCAGTGCAATCCCTATCAAACTACCAATGGCATTTTTCACAGAACTAGAACAAAAAAATTTACAGTTTGTATGGAAACACAAGAGATCCCAAATAGCCAAAGCAATCTTGAGAAAAAAAACCAAGGCTGGAGCAATCAGGCTCCCTGACTTCAGACTATACTATAAAGCTACAGTAATCAAGACAGTATGGTACTGACACAAAAACAGAAATACAGATCAATGGAACAGGATAGATGGTCCAGAGATAAATCCACGCACATATGGCCACCTTATCTTTGATAAAGGAGGCAAGAATATACAATGGAGAAAAGACATCCTCTTCAATAAGTGGTGCTGGGAAAACTGGACAGCTACATGTAATAGAATGAAATTAGAACACTCCTTAATGCCATACACAAAAATAAATTCAAAATGGATTAAAGACCTAAGTGTAAGGCCAGATACTATTAAACTCTTAGAGGAAAACATAGAACACTTTACGACATAAATCACAGCAAGATCCTTTTTGACCCACCTCCTAGAGAAATGGAAATAAAAAAAAAAATAAACAAATGGGACCTAATGAAACTTAAAAGCGTTTGGACAGTAAAGGAAACCATAAACAAGACGAAAAGACAACCCTCAGAATGGGAGAAAATATTTGCAAATGAAGCAACTGACAATGGATTAATCTCCAAAATATACAAGCAGCTCATGCAGCTCAATATCAAGAAAACAAACAACCGAATCCAAAAATGAGAAGAAGACCTATATCAACATTTCTCCAAAGAAGATATACAGATTGGCAACAAACACATGAAAGGATGCTCAACATCACTAATCATTAGAGAAATGCAAATCAATACTACAATGAGGTATCACCTCACACTGGTTAGAATGGGCATCATCAGAAAATCTACAAACAATAAATACTGGAGAGGGTGTGGAGAAAAGGGAACCCTCTTGCACTGTTGGTGAGAATGTAAATTGATACAGCCACTATGGAGAGCAGTATGGAGGTTCCTTAAAAAACTGAAAATAGAACTACCATACGACCCAGCATTCCCACTACTGGGCATGTCCCCTGAGAAAACCATTATTCCAAAAGAGTCATGTACCACAATGTTCATTGCAGCACTATTTACAATAGCCAGGAGATGGAAGCAACCTAAGTGTCCATTGACAGATGAATAAAGAAGATGTGGCACATATACACAATGGAATATTACTCAGCCATAAAGAGAAACGAAATTGAGTTTTTGTAGTGAGGTGGATGGACCTAGAGTCTGTCATACAGAGTGAAGTAAGTTAGAATGAGAAAAACAAATACCGTATGCTAACACATATATATGGAACCTAAAATTTAAAAAATGGTTCTGAAGAACCTAGGCGCAGGACAGGAATAAAGACGCAGACGTAGAGAATGGACTTGAGGACACCGGGAGGGGGAAGGGTAAGCTGGGACAAAGTGAGAGAGTGGCATATATATACAGTACCAAATGTAAAATAGATAGCTAGTGGGAAGCAGCCGCATAGCACAGGGAGATCAGCTCAGTGCTTTGTGTCCACCTAGAGGGGTGGGATAGGGAGGGTGGAAGGGAGACGCAAGAGGGAGGGGATATGGGGATATATGTATACGTATAGCTGATTCACTTTGTTATACAGTAGAAACTAACACAACATTGTAAAGCAGTATACTCCAGTAAAGATGTTAAAAAAAAAAAAAGTGGCATCTGGCCGTGGAACCTATGATCTAAAAATGGAGCTTATAATGGGCAACATTCCCTCCCTTCTTTGTTTGTTTTCCTTCCAGAATACAAGCTTTGTGAGAGCAGTGGCCCATGCCTGTTTTGATCTTGTTGTACCTCCACTGTCTGGCTCATTGGAGGCACTTTATGAAAATCTGTGAAGATTAATAATGATTTATAAGGATTACTAAGGATTATGTGAATTTATTAACAAAAACAACAATGTACTAGCACTATGTGTCAGACATTCTCCTGAGAACTTTCCAGGCGTTAACTCAATCTTCACAACAACCCTATGAGGAAGGCCCTGTCATCACCCTACTCTCTACATGACATTGAATAACACTGAAGCCTGGAGAACCACGAAGTGGCCTGCCCTGGTCGCTCA
Organism: Eubalaena glacialis; assembly: GCF_028564815.1. Classification (NCBI taxonomy): domain Eukaryota; kingdom Metazoa; phylum Chordata; class Mammalia; order Artiodactyla; family Balaenidae; genus Eubalaena; species Eubalaena glacialis. Next base: position 48,508,432 of record NC_083720.1, read on the forward strand.
GTTAGTAAGTGGTAGAGCCAAGACTTCAACCCTTGTAATCTACTGCGAGCCCAAGGCCCTTAAAAATCACTGGCCCAGTGTCTGGCCTTTCACGTACTAACTAACTGGTCACGCACGAAGAGGCAGGTACTATGGCAAAGGGATATCTTTTTTTCTTTTTTAAGTCTTTATTGAATTTGTTACAATATTGCTTCTGTTTTATGTTTTTTGGCCCCGAGGCATGTGGGATCTTAGCTCCCCGACCAGGGATCAAACCCGTACCACTTGCATTGGAAGGCGAAGTGTCAACCACTGGACAGCCAGGGAAGTCCTGGAAAGGGATATCTTTAAACAGACCTTTATGCAGTTACTACTTAAGATACAGCTAAGGTATGTGGTCTCTCATAAATCAGCGTAGGCTAGCTAGAGAAAGAAAGAAAATCCTGGAACTTATCTAGAAAATTCATGACAAGCTGGCAATACTTTCAGTGCGTGAGCAGACTGCTTTGAGCAGGTTCTCATCAACCCCTCTGTGCTCTGATGCAGTCCTTGTGGTCCCACTCGATTAGATTATCAATTTTAAATCAAACACAGCAGGTGGTGCTGGGCTCTCCTTGAGGGGATCCTCTCAGTTTGCCAAAGATTTATGGAAGCAGTATTTTAAAGAATTGCATTTACCCACTGAGCTCATTTTCTTCTCAGTTAGAATTCCATCTTTCTTTAGCCCTAAGAGTAAAAAGGGAATGAAGAACTGAATCAACTAAGTGTAGAACTTTCTACATTTCTGTATGTGACATATTACCCTTCTTTAGCAAAATAACTCCCGGCTCTCATAGTTAAGCTGTTCACCCAGACTTGAGATTCAAGAATTGAGAGAAGTTTTTCATGTATGTTTAATTTATAGGGTGCTATTGATTTACTGATTTTCTAGGGTGTTGCTTGTTTAAGACTATACACTATTTGAAACCCTCACCCAGTCTTATAGGTGTCAAAGCCTTCATTTTGAAACTATTTGTCAATTATGCATTGATGACTCAGAAATTGTCTGGAATTTTCTGAACAAAATAATTAAACGACACTGTGGTTTTCATATTATCTTTTAAGAAGAGCGCTTAAATATAGCAGAGAAAAACTTTATTATAGATTTATAAAATTAATACAAAACAGATCTAGCTAATGCATGGCATGGAAACAAACCATCCATTTCTCTAATACTCTTTTTTTTTTTTAAAAACATCTTTATTGGAGTATAATTGCTTTGCAATGGTGTGTTAGTTTCTGCCTTATAACAAAGCAAATCAGCTATACATATACATATATCCCCATATCTCCTCCCTTCTCTAGCACTCTTGATTAGAGAATCCTTAACAAAAAGCTTGTTTAATTAAGCCTTAACTTTTTTTTTTACACCCTGATTAGAAAATGTTCAACTAATAATACAATCTTAAATACAAAATTTTTAAATTTATGAATTTTATGCAAGAACTCTTGCTTAAAATTCAATTTCATTTCTGTCTAAACAAAGCTATGAGGTTGTAATTCTACTCATGTTTATCCTTAGACATCTGAGGATTTAGCAATAGAGAGACTAGTCAGAAGGTGTTTTAGGAAGAAGAAGGAGGAGGAGGAGGAAAAGGAGAAGAAGAAGAAGAAGAAGAAGAAGAAGGAGAAGGAGAAGGAGAAGGAGAAGAAGAAGGAGGAGAGGGGAGGAGGAGGGGAAGGAGGAGGAGGAGGGGGAGGGGGAGGAGGGGGAGGGGGAGGAGGAGGGGGAGGGGAGGAGGAGGGGGAGCGGAGGAGGAGGGGGAGGGGAGGAGGAGGGGGAGGGGAGGAGGAGGGGAGGGGGAGGAGGAGGAGGAGGGGGAGGGGGAGGAGGGTGAAGGAGTTGGTTTTGGAAGAAGATGTTTAAGGAAGGCATTTTTCAGCCCAACTCTAAGACATCAGGTGATGTTATTAGAATTTAAAAGTAAAAATATTCCCTTGGCTGACATGCCATTCCACATTTAAGAGGTGTATTTGTTTGCTAGGACTGTCATAAAAAAATACCAGACTGGGTGGCTTAAAGAATAGAAATTTACTTTCTCACAAATCTGGAGGTTTGAAGTCCAAGATCAAGGGGTTAGCAAGGTTGTGTTTTTCTGAGCCTCTCTCCTTGGCCTGTGGACGGCTGCCTCCTTACTGGGTCATCACATGGCTTTCCTCTGTGATTACAAATACCTGTGTCTCAATCTCTTCTTATAAGAACATGGATCATATTGAATTAGGATCCCACCCTGATGGCCTCACTTTTTTACTTAATCACCACTTAAAGTACTTCATTTCCAAATACAGATACAGTCATATTCTGAGAAAGGGTTGGGGGTGTGGTTAAGGCTTCATATTATGAATTTTGTTGGGGACACAATTCAGCCAATAAGAGGGGCTTTCAGTAAATGTTTGTTGATTGATGAGGGGCAAATATCTATCAACTGGTAAATGAAAGTGATCATGGAGGCTGCTGTTCAACATTGCCCACTGAGGTGGTGGAAAGTGGAACATGTTAATGTTCTTCTGGTCATCTGAAGGTCCATGTCACCCGTCCCAAGTCAGTCCCTTACTTCCTCTTGACTGAATTATTACCATAATATTATAACTGGTGGCCCAGACTTCTCTATGTCTCACACTTCCATGACATCAGTCTTTCTAAAGCATAGTTCCAACATAATAGGACCACTAATTCAGGCAATACATGCTTCAGAGTGTCTGAACTCCACTAAGAACAGGAGATACAGGAGAGAGCAGTCAAAACTTTCCATTGTTCCCCATTGCTTTCCAGATAAACTCCAAATTCCGTAATATGGCATTCAAGGCCATTCAGTATCTAGACCTTACCCACTTTTCAGTGTCCCTTCCTCAAATATCCCTACTGTTGTATTCACATAGGTCTATTTTTTCATCTTCTAAACATGTTTTGCACTTATTGACAGCCAATACACCCTATACTCTCTCTAGCTTTCTGTCTACTCCCTTACCTGTAGGAAACCTACACATCCTTCCATTCCAGCTTTAGATCTTTACCATTGCATACAATAATGAGGCTTTGTGGATCTACAGGATGAAGGAAAAGGATAATTAAAATGTTTCTAGATTGAGTGTCTGGGAGGAATGATGGAGGAATCATTCACTGGAGACAGAGAAAGGGGAAAAACAAGTAAGAGTTATGATATTACAAATAACTCAATTTCATTTCTTTTTATGGCTGAATAATATTTCATTTTCTATATGTGCCACATCTTCTTTATCCATTCATCTGTCGATGGACACTTAGGTTGCTTCCATGTCCTGGCTATTGTAAATAGAGCTGCAATGAACTTTGTGGTACATGACTCTTTTTGAATTATGGTTTTCTCAGGGTATATGCCCAGTAGTCGGATTGCTGGGTCGTATGGTAGTTCTATTTTTAGTTTTTTAAGGAACGTCCATACTGCTCTCCATAGTGGCTGTATCAATTTACATTCCCACCAACAGTGCAAGGGGGTTCCCTTTTCTCCACATCCTCTCCAGCATTTATTTTTTGTAGATTTTCTGATGATGGCCATTCTGACTGGTGGGAGGTGATACCTCATTGTAGTTTTGATTTGCATTTCTCTAATGATTAGTGTTGTTGAGCATCCTTTTACGTGTTTGTTGGCAATCTGTATATCTTCTTTGGAGAAATATCTATTTAGGTCTTCTGCCCATTTTTGGATTGGGTTGTTTGTTTTTTTGATATTGAGCTGCATGAGCTGCTTGTAAATTTTGGAGATTAATCCTTGGGCAGGACAGGAATAAAGATGCAGACATAGAGAATGGACTTGAGGACATGGGGAGGAGGAAGGGTAAGCTGGGACGAAGTGAGAGAGTGGCATGGACATATATACACTACCAAATGTAAAATAGATAGCTAGTGGGAAGCAGCCACATAGCACAGGGAGATCAGCTCGGGGCTTTGTGACTACCTAGAGGGGTGGGATAGGGAGGGTGGGAGGGAGACACAAGAGGGAGGAGATATGGGGATATATGTATATGTATAGCTGATTCACTTTGTTATAAAGCAGAAACTAACACAACACTGTAACGCAATTATACTCCAATAAAGATGTAAAAAAAAAAAAAAGAGTTATGATATTGGGGGTGTTGAGCCCAGCTTTAGAAGCTCCATGAAAACATATTGATCTGATTTGTTTATTGCTGAATTGTCAGTGCCTAGAACAGTTTTTGCAACACAGAAATACTCATTTGACTTAATGAGTATGTGTTTGTAGACTGTCGTAACAAAGGAAATGATGCTACCTCAGAAATCACATAGACCTAGTAAGAACCCATTTACTCCAATATAATAAAGTCCCAGCACCACAAAAAGAACAAGTTTACTCTTGAGACTCATTGTAATGAAGACTGGGTTGTAAATGCTAACATAGGTTAGAACTGAGGTGATTTATTATTTCTTTATATAAATTTAAATAATTTTAATATATTTTTGGGTCAATTAACATACAGAGGTCAAGAATTTTGACTAAAAATCTGGAAGCCCTAAGTCTGACTCTGTTGACCCACTAGATTTGCAACTTTGGTTAAGTTACTGAACAGATCTCCTTAAATCTATGTAAAATGTAGACAGATAATACACCTACCCCATGTGATTAGTGAGTATGAAAAATCAAATCGAATAATAAATATTGAAACACATTAAAAACTGAAAACTTCATTGGATATTATATACAACCATGATGACCATGATAACATAGTTTTGCTGAGTAAACTCTGCTATTGACAAATTCAAGTATGAAATACATTAGTTATTTAAAAGTGTATTCATTGGGAATTTAAAAGAGATTGGTAGTTTGATAATTAAGAGATATGACTATTCACTTTGGCTTTTCTCTTTGTGCTGTTGTTAGAATATAAGGAATTAAAAATAAATCAAATTTCCTTGAATAAGTGACTGTTATCAAAGTATCAATATTTTTAAGCTAGTTCCTCATGTGTATTTACTCATAACAACTTATTCTGATAAAGGAGATTCCTGATCAAGAATATCATACATTTTTGTAATATTCCTGAGCAACTACTGCAGGGTATTAACCTAATTAACCAAATTATATGTAACTGTTTCTTTATATCTATTGGACATCCTCTTGTCATTTTTTTCTGACAGTCTAATAGTTTGAATGCTACTTATTGTCATTATGGTTTTCCCAGCCTATTAATTGTGCTGAAATTGATTTAGGTTTGTTTCCTCACATGGTTCGAAACCACCCCCTATAATTTATTTATTGTAAAGCTGGTGAGAATTCCCTTCAAATGGATGGATGACGATTCATATTGAGCCAACTATACTCTGCCATTTTCAACAGAGAACAGATCGGGATAATTCTGCCTTTGTGACCAAGTTCTAGGAACAACTCTTCAGTGAAGTTTTCCCTCACACCCCTCTTCTCCTGCAGAACTGACAGCTGCCATTTGAGAAACTCTTAACATACATGTGCAGGGCACGGGGAGCCGTGCTGCTTGGCAAGTTACTTAAACTGCTAAGGCTCAGTTTCCTCATAGGTAGAGATAATACCTCATAGGTAGAGTTAATACCTCATAGGTAGAGATATTAACAGTGTTTGCCTCGTTTAGTTGTTTGAGAGCTTAAATTATACCATTAATATAAAGTACTTAGTACACTACCTGCTACTTAGTAAATAGCTCACAAATATTTGTTATTATTATTATTGGGATAACTTTAACCACAGTAAATTATGACAATTGATGAGTGGAAACACCCTCATGGTCACAATCAGGAATTGGGAACATTAATTAGGGTAACTCAAGATGACAAACAATGATATGAAGTCATTAAATATTCTGTTACAGAAGAACAGGAAAATAGGAATGTGCTCTAGACCTGTTGCTAAGTGAAAAAGTAGGCTACAAATAGTTTGGTCATAGAATAGACTGGAAAACATCCACTGAAACATTCCTAGTGGTTACCTTTGGATTGTGGGACTTTTATTTTTTGTTTGTTTTATTTTACTTTTGTATTTTTCTGCTTTCTTCACTGCTTTTCATAGAGTGCTATTTATGTATTAAGGAAAACTGCTTACAGGAAATCTGTAGTCCTTGTCATTCAGTGTATAATGCTTCCCATTATTAGATATTCACACAAAGATTGAACTGGTTATGCACATCACCCTTGGCTCACCACCCCAGAAATGTGAGATTTTATAATGCACACAACTCTTCCCTAAGTTTCTTATATACAACCACATAGGACACAGGCTACCATCCCTTTTAAGCAGCCCAATAGGCACTCCCACTAGGTGGGTTGGGGACCATGAATGCCAGAAACAAACATTCTCCCATGTTCCTCTCAGTCATTCTGTCATTTGGGGGACATGGATTTGGCCATATTTACACTTACTTATTCCAGCCTTCTTTTCCCTTGCTTGCCTCCACTATAAAGATTGAAAAAAATTTATTCATTTCCCTTGTCTTCTTTCCATTCAGGATTGGTGAGGAAGTACAATTTGGGCAATAATACGTTTGCCAGTGTCTATTTTGTTGTTTCCATGGGTGGGTGGCAGTTTGAGCCTTAGGATAAGATGCCAGTTATGACTAGCACATTGCTTCCCTCCCACTTGCCTGAGAGTAGGTACCATTGAGCCGTTGCAGTTATTTTATAGCCAAGAATGAAAAGCTAAACGATTCCCACAGATGCCAGCCCTGACATCATTGAGGCAAGAAATTAATGCCAACAAAAACTCTCTACTCCCAGTCTTCTCATAAAGTGAAGAAAGTAAACTCCCATAGATTTAAGCAGCCACTAGACAGTTTTTAAATTATTGAAACCCTAAAGTGTATCTCTAATCAATACGTCATTCCTACCTAGTCCCACTGGGATCCAGATCCTGTTTGGGTCTCTTTTTTTAAAATTATTTTGTTATAATCATGTTTTTCTTTCCTTTTAGCTTAGTTGGATTTCCTGCACTGACTCACTTTCACTTTAAAATTGTAAACTTAGCCCCCGCCCTCCAAAGACTATTTCCCATTCAAAGGAGAGAGTGTGTGTATGTGTGTGTGATTGTGTGACTGTACGTGTGGTTGTGGGTGTGTAGCATGTTATGGGGAGGGGCTTTTGATCATCACATACACTTTTTGTCAAAAGCACATGGCCAAGTAAAACTAGCCCTTTTCCAGCATCATCACCTTTCAGATCGACCTCACTCTGCCTAGCTTCTTCCTTTTCCTCTGCCTCATCTCCTTCAACACCACACCAGGGTTAAGAAAGAAAGACAGGGGGCTAAGTCTAACAAGAACTGTGACCATCATCTAGGTCTCAAAGAAGAAATGAAGCAGGACAAACCTAAAGAAAATTTCAGGAGAAAGTTTTTACTTCTCTTTCCTACTCGCATATTGTAACCTCTTCCTGGTCCTTTCCTCTAGAAGTTTAGTGATCTAATAGCAACACCTCTGATTTACTAAAACCTGGAGTATCCCAGGTTATTGATATCCATGGTATAACTCTTTATTCCAATATAATGACCTCTTCTGAATCCATCTCTCCAATAAAACTCCCCTCCTTTTCTATTTGAGAAGCGATCTGATGACATTGGACTGAAGACACAGTTGTTCTCTTTCTTGAGACTCTGCCTGGCCCAGACCCTTCTGAGTGTGACACAGCTCCCAGGGTCAGCCTTTGGACTTCCTTACTAAGGGAAGCTTTGTCTCTTACTTTAGCTGAGAATTTGATTTTTTTCCTAGAGAATTAAATAATAGGTGTCTGAATCCTTTGATATTCTGGGAACCTCACAATGAAGACTTTTACTCAAAAAGAGAAAAAATGAGCTACAGTGCAAACTATATTTCTAACTTAAGAGAAAGCTGCATCAGACAGATTAGGAGAAAGAGTGAAACAGAAATTTAGATTTGTTGTAGCAGGAGTTTTCTGTTGATCTCTCACAGGGTTACCCTTCCTTCTTACTAAACAAAGAAATGGTTTGTTTGACTCTGAAAATTACAAATTATTCTTGGTTATGAAAATGACCTCATTTTACGACCAAGGTTATAGTATAGCACAATGATCATTATGAATATTATTAAATAAGTGTCCAATACTTACTTATTACTAAATCAGTAAAATAAGTTTACTGTAATGTACTTTACTGTAATGTACATTTTAATTGCTTACAGCCCTAACTCTGCTCATGGTGTTCAGTTTCCATTGTTCATCACTCAAGAGCCATGGGCTTTTGGCTTACAAGTTTGATAGAACACAGTGAACCCTAATAAAGTATGAGCAGAAATAGGTTGACTTTATTTATTTTCCTATGTCTGCTGCTTTGGGGTGGGTTTAATTCATTTTAAAAGATTATGTACAAAGGAGAGGAGAGTGGGTAAATTTCTGGTACTAGTTCATAACTTCAGTGTTTTCTGATCCCATGACTCACTGTGACAGATGAGTGCAGTGGGGTTGAATCACATTGTTCTCCTATCCTCCTGACATCTCGATGACCTAGGCTGGCAGTGGTTAACTGAGGTTTTGCTCCTAAGACTTTTCTTTTTCTCTATTAAAAATAAATCAGTGTAGAAATGGCCTTCACATATTGGATTCACAGTCTTCCTTGACTTAGAAAATAAATTCTCACATTTTAAAATTTCAAGTATTTTTTAAAAAAAGTTTAGAAGCCTATCAAACAGGTTTGTGAATGACTCTACTATCCTCCTAGTTGCAGAAGCCAGAAAACTGGAAATCATTATAGAGGACTTTTGCTTTCAATTAATTGTCCACAGACACCAGATTAAATTTTCTGAAGCAATAATCTGATCACATTCTAACCCAGATCACAATGCATCAATGCCTCCTTATACTCCTCTGCTTGATAATTATCTGCTTGATAATAAAGGCCTCCCCAATTTCACCCCTTGGTTACTTATTAAGTCTCATCTACCACACACTTGCCCAAACTAGGGCCTTCATAATCTAGCACTATGGTTACAAGAAGGCAGATTATTTTACATGTGGGGGGCTATAATTAGAAGCACTCCTCTGCCTATCCTCCAGGTTAAGTCCCACATATATTTCCAAACACAGATTAATCCATATTGGAATGAAAGAAGTAAAACTACCTATCTATTTTCAGATGACATGATCTTGTATATAGAAAAAATCTGAAGGAATTCAGATCGTGAGATCTGGATCTCAAAAAAGAGAACTGTGTCTTCAGTCCAATGTCATCAGATCACTTCTCAAATAGAAGAGGAAGGGAGTTTTATTGGAGAGATGGAATCAGAAGAGATAATTATATTGGAATAAAGAATTATACCATGGATATCAATAACCAAAAAATAATTAGAGTTAATAAATGAGATCAGCAAGGTCACAGTATATGAGATCAACATACAAAATTCAATTCTATTCCTCTACAGTAGCTGTGAACAAGTGAAAATGAAATTAAGAGAACAATTCCGCTTACAGAATCAAAAAGAATATAATGCTTAGAAATAAGTTTAACAAAAGAAGTGAGAGACTTTTATACTGGAAACCATGAAATGTTGAAAGAAATTAAAGAATACCTAAATAACTGAAATAATACTTACGTTCATGGATTGAAAAACAATATTTTTAAGATAGCAATAACTCCAAATTGATTGACAGTTTCAGTGCAATCCCTATCAAAATCCCAGTTGACTATTTTTGTCAGGTATTGACAGGTTAATTATAAAATTCAAATGGAAATATGAGGGATCCAGAATGCCTAACAGAAATCTTGAAAAATAAGAACAAAGTTGGAAGACTTAGATTTCTTGATTCAAAATTTTGTAGTGTTATATAAATCAAGGCTGTCTGAGGACAGACATATAGGTAAATGAAACAGAAGAGTCCAAAAATAAACCTACACATGTTTTTTAACATCTTTATTGGAGTATAATTGCTTTACAATGTTGTGTTAGTTTCTGCTGTATAACAAAGTGAATCAGCTACATTTATACATATATCCCCATATCCCCTCCCTCTTGTGTCTCCCTCCCACCCTCGTTATCCCACCTCTCTAGGTGGTCACAAAGCACCAAGCTGATCTCTCTGTGCTATGCAGGTGCTTCCCACTAGCTATCTATTTTACATTTGGTAGTGTATATATGTCAATGCTACTCTCTCAGTTCGTCCCAGCTTACCCTTCCCTCTCCCCGTGTCCTCAAGTCCATTCTCTATGTCTGTCTGCATCTTTATTCCTGTCCTGCCCCTAGGTTCATCAGAACCATTTTTTTTTAGATTCCATATATATGTGTTAGCATACGGTGTTTGATTTTCTCTTTCTGACTTACTTCACTCTGTATGACAGACTCTAGGTCCATCCACCTCACTACAAATAACTCAATTTCGTTTCTTTTTATGGCTGAGTAATATTCCATTGTATATATGTGCCACATCTTCTTTATCCATTCATCTGTCGATGGACACTTAGGTTGCTTCCATGTCCTGGCTATTGTAAATAGTGCTGCAATGAACATTTTGGTACATGACTCTTTTGGAATTATGGTTTTCTCAGGGTATATGCCCAGTAGTGGTATTGCTGGGTCATATGGTAGTTCTATTTTTAGTTTTTTAAGGAACCTCCATACTGTACTCCATAGTGGCTGTATCAGTTTACATTCCCACTAACAGTGCAAGAGGGTTCCCTTTTCTCCACACCCTCTCTGTTCAACTTTTTTTTCACAAGCGTGCCAAGACAATTAAATGGGAAACGAAATAATCTTTTCAACAAATGGTCCTGGGACAACAAATGGTTCTTTTTCTCCATATATAAAAGAAAGAATTTGGGCCCATAACTTACATCATATGCAAAAATTAACTCAAAATGGGTCAAAAATCTACATGTCAGAGCTAAAATGATGAAATTCTTAGAAGAAAATATAGTTGTAAATCTTCCTGACCTTGAATTAGGTTTCTTACATATAACACCTAAAGCACAGGCAACCAAAGAAAAAATAGATAAATTGAACACCATCAAAGCTAAAAACTTTTTGCGTTTCAAAGGATACCATCAAAAAGTGGAAACAACAACCCATAGAATGAAAGAATATTTTTGCAAATCATGTATCTGGTAAGGATCTAGTATCCAGAATGTATAAAGAACTCTTACATGTCAACAACAAAACTTTTAAAATAACCCAATTTTAAAATGGAAAGGGATTTCAGTAGACATTTGTCCAAAAAAGATACAAAAATGGCCAATAGGTACATGAAGAAGATGCTTAAATCATTAGTTATTAGGGAAATGCAAACAAAAACCTTAATGAGATATCATTTTATGGCTACTAGGATGACTATAATCAAAAAGGTGGACAATAATGATTGTTGGAGAAGATGTGGAGATATTTGAACACTTATCCCTGCTGGTGGGAATGTAAAATGGTGTGGCCACTTTGGAAAACAATTTAAAAGTTCCTCAAAAATTTAAATATAGAGTTACCATAAGGGCCAGCAATTCCAATACTAGGCATATACCCCAAATAATTGAAAACATGCTCACACAAAAAACTTGCACACAAATGTTCAAAGACGCCCTATTCATGATTGCCAAAAAGTGGAAACAACCTAAATATCAACTGATAAATGGGTAAACAAAATGTGGTATATTCATTCAATGGAATATTATTCAGCTGTAAGAGAGAATAAAAGAATAATACATGGCACAACATGAATAGACCTTGAAAACATCATACCATGTGAAAGAAGCCAGACACAAAATGCCACATATTGTATGATTCCATTTATATGAAATGTCCAGAATAGACAAATCCATAAAAACAGGAAGTAGATTATTAGCTAACAGGAGCTGAGGGGAAGGTAGAATGAGGTGTGAATATTAATGGGTGTCAAGTTTCATTTTGGGGTGATGAAAATGTTCTGGAGTTAGCTAGTGGCGTTATTGCACAACCTTGTTTATATACTAAAACCCACTGAATTGTACATTTTTAAATGGTGAAATTTATGATATGGAAATTATATCTCAATTAAAAAGGAACTCAGCGGCTAACTTCTCTACGCAAACCTTCCTAATCCCTAAGGCCAATTCCATCAATCCTTCCCCAATTACACCCAGGCAGTATGCAATTATAGGCAATGAAGTGTAGTGGTTAAGCAGATGGACAGCAGAGATAGTGCCTTTCTTAAAATTCCTCTCTAACTGTATGAATGTGGGCAAGTTACTTAATCTCACTGGACCTCAATTTCCTCACCTGTAAAATATTGATAATAATAGACCTAGCTCATAGAGTTGTTGTGAGGATCATCTGAATTAATATTGCAAAACACTTTGAGCAGTACCAGGCATTCAATAAGCACTTAATAAATTTACTACTATTATTAAAGCAATTGTTATATCTATTATTATTATTGTTATTAATAGTAGTAGCTATGTCTCTTCAGCACTTTACCCAACTCTCTATCAATGTAGGCACTTTGAGATTTGTTGTTTCCCAGTAACTGGTACCAGAGTTTATTTGGAGTCACACCATGCCTCTTCAGAGTCAACAGCTCAAATGCAGTCTGGTAATGATATCTTTAGCCAAATTGTGTAAAAATAGTCAAGATGGTGACCAGCCTAGTTAGTTGGATGACATACCAAGCATACTGTAATCTGCTTCTTCTAAAAAAATGTATTTGCCTATACGACCACAGAAAGATCTGCTTCTTTAGTAGAGTCTTTGGGAATTAAGAGAGAGCTCTGAGAGATAATCATTCCCTGAGAAGTCCTGGACCTTTGGGGCCCCTGAGAGACTGCTCACACATCCTAGAGAGGAAAAGTCTAGGTGGAAAATAAGCTCTATAGTAGTCTGTATTCCCTATCTAGTAGTCTTCTCTCTCCAAATGCCTTACTTTACCCCTCAGTTTATAATCTTCCAGCATGATATCTATTTTTTTAAGTGCCAAAAATTTTGTTTATTCTCTACATGAATATTTCTCTTATATACCCCAGGAAAGAAAGTATTATACTCAAATAAGTTTCTTGTCCTATACGCCAGCCCTTGCAACTGAGCCGTAAGCAATGTTTTTTGAAGTTCATCCTCAGATCTATTCAGCAGGAGTGCAAAGCAAGATGAGAAAATGGTTCATTACTTATTTTTAGGAAGGATGAGTTCCAGAAAGAAAGTTAAAACAATGAAGATATTTGTCTTGTGGTACATATTTTCAGATTGGGCAAAAAGAGAAAGAGAAATTTTTATTTATGTATGTTATTACATACAGGCAGCATATTAATATAGATCAACTAATACAAATTGATTTTCTTTCTGCAAAATTAAGAAAATACCTATATAGTCAGTAGATTTTTTTTCTAAAATAGCATTCCATTAAAATTAGCTTCAAGCCACTCTGGGACATAATCAGTTTTCTTTTTTGTTCAGTAAAGGATTTGATGTTGTCTAATGTAGAACAAGGAAGAAAATAGATACATACATTTATATGTATATAAGTAAACATATAACAGGTTTGAAACAGAATAGTATTTAATCTACTAGTCAGTAAAGAAGTAAATATTTTATGATTTTAGATACGATATTTAGCACAGGCTTGTCATTGCCAACTTCACTCTACTCTTGTCTTTAAACAGAAGTGTGGTAAAGTGTTTTACCTCAGTTTAACATTGCAAGGAATGAACAAAATTGAATGTTTCTTTAATGCCAGAGAAAAAAATTTTTTCTGGGCACATTGGAATTGAAAATCCTTTTCAAACTGAATTTTTAAATTTCCCATTTTGGATTCTTTGATCATATAGCTGGATAATGGGGAAAAAATTGTTATGCCCCAAAATATATATTCCTGAGTTCATTTCTGAGGGAGACAGTTTAGAGGAAAGAATGAATGAGTCCAGTTTTCAGTGTTGCTTAGTCCTACCATCCATCAGCTTGCTTCGTGGTCCTACCACAATCAGCTCTGTCCACCTCAGTTCAGAATCACCTCTCTTATAAAATGTCCTCTTCACTCCCTCAAGTCTCTTTTGACTATTCCTGCCCCAAAGAGCTCTCTTCTCTGACATGCACTAACATTTCTTGTCTACATGACCACAGAGTGGCTTTTTAGAAGTGCTTACCTTTTTGTGGTTGTCATGGTACACTTGGTTTATCCTGTTAAAAATAGTAGTGATATTGCCTATTTCTCTTATGAAATTTTCTGTAGATTTACCCACTAACAGAAAATATATATGTGGTCTCCATGGGCAACCCAATAGAAAAATAGTAGTATTATAAAATAGAAGAGAGAAACAGTGGGGAAGGGAAAATGAATTTTCCATGAACAGATGAGTTCAAGGGATTTTAGAAGTTCATTTTAATTGGTAGCCTTTAGCATCCACTCAAAAAATCAGAAAGAATATTACTTATGATCACAGCATGTTCTGGATGCAGTTTGTTAGATAAACTGAAATCTAGTTTAAATTTTCTCCCTGCTCGCCCAAACCCTGGAGCAAATCTTGCTCACAGAAAGTATGGCTGATCAGCTTTCAAGCGATTTGTTTTGAATCTTAACTGTACTGCAGCAATGGTTAAGCCAAAACCATAACGGACGAACATTTTTCTAATAATCTCTGATATGATTAGCTGCTCTAATGTCCTAAGCTAAACTGTTTTTGCATAACCCCAGTCAACCTTATTTTCCCTTCCCTTCTCTTCCTTCCCACCCTTTTAAATTTTTTTTGGTTCTTCTACCATTAACAATTTTATGTTTATCACATAAGTGTTGAAGGACTTGTGCCTCAACTCTTTTCTCTAGAGGGGGCATACATGTAATTATTTAAATTTCTCCTCATTGTCTTAAGAAATGTCCATCAAGCACCTTCTGTACCAAACTCTGCCTCGTCCTAGAATGTAATGTTGAACAAAGACCAGACCTGGTCTTGACCTCATGAAGCTTACAGTCTAGTAGGAGTGGGTGACTTATTCACATTAATGTTTATATAGCCACAAATGAGACAATGTCTTGAAAGAAAGGAAATTGAGTTCCTGAGAAAGGATAAGAATGGAATGAACCAAGATTGGGATGTTGGGAAAGGATCTAAGGACAGCCGGAGATGACATCTCAGGGATGAGTAGGTTACATTTGTAACACAAATCTGATTAAATTCCACCCTTACCCCAAATTCAATCTAACCTTTCAGTGGCTTCCCATTGCTCTTGAGATAATAATGACAAGCTCTTTTTATTGTGAAAGGTTCTCTTGTAGCAATACCTCATTCTTTTACACACTGGTATCTTTACTACTCTTTTTAAGTACTGGATGCTTTATCTACCCTCCTGACACAGGGTATTGAACTTGCTCTTACTTCTCTGGTTCCTTTTTTCTATTTACGTCTCTGTTTCCTAAAGAGTCTTTCCTGGGCACCTTTTTAGAGCCATACTTCTCCCAAAGAATGCCTCCAAATCATTCTTTATCACATTGCCCTGGCTTGTTTACTTCATAGCACTAATTTTTACCTAAAATTATGCTTTTCTTTGGCTTACTTGTTTAACTCCCTTCTCCAACTGGAATATGAGCTCTGGGAGAGGGTAATTTCTGGGGTCTTACTTATCACTCAATTTTAACACTTGAAACAGTGTCTGGCAATGAATGAATGAATGAATCAGTCAATCAAAAAAGATCTGTCTTTCCGATTATACCTAGACATTTAAATGACAGCATCAGAATCTGTGTTAGTACACAATATCTTGTGATTTGCTTGTTAGAATATTTGATTTATTTCAATTCAACAAACTTTTATTGAATATCTCTTGTATTCTAGGCACTGTATCAAGCACTGGTGAGAAGGTTCGGCAGGAAAGTCACAGTTTGGTGAGAAAGAAAAACTGACAGACGTTTCCAAATTTTTTGATAGAGAGAAATGCTAAGCCCTATTGCATCTTTGCTATAATTGACCATATGATCTTAAGGAAGGCGAATAATCCCAGGCAACTCATTACCTCCTTGTATCTTAGTAGTTTCATCTCTAAAAAATGAGTAACATTACATTATAAAATTAATTTTCCGGTAACATGACAAAATAAGAAAGCATTTGGAAAATTGAACAATCTATTCTTCCAGCAGGTATTTGCATATTCTTTGACAGCAGAGTGATGGGAGATGAAGGTGGAAAATTACTTACCGACCTCATTGTGAAAACCTTTATTTGTCACGCCTATAGTTTAGAACTTAACTGCTAGCAACGAGGACTTCTTGAAGATTTTAAAGAGAGCCAAGCTGTGATTAGATATGTGGTTTAGAATGCTCACTCCAATAGCAGTTCCAAGATAGATGACATCCAGAAAGAGATGTTAGTTGCTAGATTTCAAAATGCACATGCTATGGCTTGAATTGTACCTAATACTCATGTCCCCCTAAATTCAAGTGTTAAAGTCCTAACACTCACTAGTTGAGAGAGTGACCTTATTTGAAGATAGGGTTTTTACAGAGGTAATCAAGTTAAAGTGAGGTTATTAGGGTGGGCCCTAATCCAATATGACTGGTGTCCTTTTAAAAAGGAAAAATTTGGACACAGAGATATACACAGAGGGAAGATGATATGAACAGGTAGGGAGAAGATGCCCATCAATAATTTAAGGAAAGAGGCCTAGAACCTTCCCTCACAGTCCTCAGAATGAACTAAGCCTGTTGACACCTTGATCTTGGACTTCTAGCCTCTAGAACTGTGACAATTAATTCCTGCTGTTTAGGCCACCCAGTCTGTAATACTTTGTTATGCAGCCATAGCAAACATAGAGCACCGTTGAGGGTTAGTGAGGGCCTAACTAGTCTAGGAAGGGAGAAAATTGTAGATTCTGGAAAGACAGAATGGTCCAGTGGAGAGCATATATGTTCTAAGTCAGAATTTGAATCCTGGCACTGATACATTTCAGCTATATCACTTTAGAGAAGATATGTAGTCTCTCTGAGTCCTGGTTTTTCAACTAGGAATAATGCCCATTTTGTAGGTTTGTTGTGACAATTTGAGACAGTATTTAAATATCAAGCACGATGCTTAGTATATAGGAGATGTTATGCAAATATTGTTGTTGCTGTTGATGGTGATGACAGTAGTATTTTTAAAAATTATTATTTGAGAGTTATGAGAAGGTACTGGAAAGTCTAGAGATAATAACCCAACATTGGATACCAATCTCCCAACCACTTGAGTGATGCAAAGAACATTCCTAGTTGGGAAGTTTGTTAGCATGCAGGAACTCTGGCTTTCATTTGAAATCACCAAAAATATTTCAAAATATTAATTCTAAACGTTGTTTTTTCTACAGCCTCTAAGAATGAAGACAGTCTTATAATCATTCTTTTCCATGAACCAGAGATTTGTCACAGAATGAGCTGATATTTTTTTGAGTATCTCCTTTCCTAGACTAGTTGTTCCTGGAGGGCAGAAACCGTGGTCTCTTTTTCCCTGACTACCGAGCATAGTACCTGTAGTTCTAAGTTCTTAGAAATATTTGATGGCTCTATAAAAAATGAATTAATGTAGAAGTCCATCTTTGTCTTCTATTAGGCACAAGAAAATTTGCAATGTTTGGTGAAGAAATTTGGGAGTGCTCTGTTCAACAGATCACATCCCAGAATTCAAACAATCTTGCACAAATTATAAGCATTGTCCCTCAAGAAAACAATTAGAGATAAAGTGTGATTCTTCCATGGATATCTGTTTTAGCCAGTCAACTCATCTGAGTAAAATCTAATAAATTGTAGGCATGTGGAAAAGACTACCATGTTGGAGCCCTTTTGTCTTAATATAGCTAACATAGTCTGTCTTCTGGATTGGGGATGATTTTCACATGACATAGATCTAATTTTCTTCAGGTAAGACCTTTTAGTTTCAGTTTTCCTCCTTTCCAAGAAAGTTCTCAGGCTTTATTAAAGGCAAAAGTACTGAAACACGTTTGGTGCAAGTTTTCTTCTTTGTGAATTATTTATTTTTGGATGAATTTTTCAAAGTCACTAAGTCACAGAGTTAAAGGGATGTTGGACAAGCTCATCTCTGCTCAACCATCATACAGAGGAGGTGCTAATCTGACAGAGGTTTCCTCTGTCAAATACTCCAGGGTTTCACAACCTTTCTACTGGAAAACAGTTCTACATCTTACTTCTTTTCTGCACTGTAAGTCTATATTCTTCTGTAAGTACAGACAAAGAACCCTACACATACTTGGTAATAATTGGTTTCTCTGATATTAAAAGGATTCATAGGTACCAGATATAGCAGTACATCAAGCTGTACATGGCATGGATTGATGTTGAACCAAGTCTATCCTTTTTTTCCTCTAATATGTTTTTGGCAGGGTGGAAAAGAACTCTGTAATCCTGAACCCACCATGGCTCTTCCTGCCCTGCCTTCGTTTTTTGACACATATTTAGTGAATTCCTACTGGATTCCAGATCCTATGCTAGGTGTTGGAAATTCAGTGGTAAACACGACTGACATGTTCCCTATCCTTGGGAGCCTGCAGCCTAGCCAGAGTAGTCTCACCCTGCCTCCTTGTCTTTCTTCTATGTTCCCTTCCACTCACTTAAATCTTCCTCCTTGGGATTTCATGGTTTAAAATTGGAGGAGGTAGTCTCTTACCCCTCTTTGCCTTCTATTAGGCACAAGAAAACTCATAATGTCCAGTCAAGAAGTTTGGGTGCATTTTGTTCAACAGATCACCTCCCTGAATTCAAACAACCTTGCACAAAGTATACCCAAGAATGCACTCGACACCAAACTCTAGGATTAAGTCTAGACTCAGTCCAAAAATCCACAAGGGAAGTCTAAACAGCTGGGAAAACCAAATCTGTGAGAAAAAGGGTCAATGGCAAGTAGGGCAAGTATAAGTAAGATATGATGTGGAGCACAGGTATTGCAGGGCTAAAGTTCTCTTCTGCCCAGGTGCTAACATGCAAAGGGGTTCACACAAGGCATCCACATGTAAAGGCCCAATGATAGGAGGTCCTCCTTTCCAACCACTTTGTTCTTCATTACAGAAAACGATCAAGAAATGTAAGGTCATCAGGATTAACAGTAGGGCAGATGTGAGAGAAAAAGATCATAATAGTAAAGAAAATAACAATAACAGGTCTATTGAGTTTTAAATTTGACATGCCTTATTCAGTGTATTAAAAGGCAGTCCTGAGTGTCAATCCAATAGACATGAGCTCTTGCTGAGCAGGGTCTCTGGTGTAATCATCACTTACATTCCGGGTACCAGGCACTGAATTGGAGCATGGAAGGCATTCAATGGATGGTTGTGAATGAAAGGATGACTTTTTGATCCGCTGCCTCAGACCTAAATGTCCAGGGAAGAGTCCCTGCTCTTTTCTCACTCTCATAAATATATATGTCTTAGTATTGTTTTGAAGGTCAAATGAGGAAGCACCTAGTACATGGAAGGTGCTCAATAAATGTTTTTTTAAACGATTATCATTATCTCTGACTCCCTTCCTCTATCACCAAATTGTAGTGAAACTGGCCTCAGAAACCCAGTTTCAGGCTTGCACATCACTCTATACACGTAGTAAAAGATCCTCTTCACTTTCAAGGACCTTGCCTTAAAGTCTGAAGAGGAACTATTCTCTACTTCTTCCTATCACAGAAATGTTTATTAAAGGGTTTTTGGCATTTTGAATAAAGGAATTATAAAAAATGAAGATTACAGTGTCATTATGCCATTCTTAACTAAACAAATTAATTCAGAATGGAATTTTCATGCATCAAAATTTATATCAAATGATATGCAATTATATGCAATGTCCAAGAGATATGAGAGAGAAGGCTATTTGAATTTTACCCAAATCATTCAGTTTTAAAACCATTCATTTTGTCAGATCTTTTAATTCTGGTGTGCTAAGTGGCACACTAGATTGTTCCTTGACAGTCTTATAGATGGAGATTAAAAAAAAAATCGATTGTCATTGTATGCCTAGGCTAAGAGTTTTTTATATTATTAAGATTTGTACAATAACATTAACAATAATTTTATAGTGCGGTACTTCTCAACTTTAAATGCTTTTATTTCTATCTTTACACAATCCTGTCACATTGAGAATATTTTATATGGAAAGGATAGCCCAGCATAGGCTTAAAATCATGAAGAGTCATATTTGTGGAAAAGTGTGAAATTCAAAGTGGCTGAAGCAAAGGATGCACAGTGGGAGAGGCAGGGTTTAGCCTGGAATTAGGTCCAGCAGATTTTGATGGGAGTTGCATAATACATGGAGGACACAGGCCTTAGTTATTATAGAAAATTGGGAGTTACTGAGAATGACAATAATCTATCTGTATTTTTAAAAAGATAACACTTGCAGCAGGGTAGAGGATGGATTTGAATAGAAAAAAAACCCCATAGAAACAGAAATATTATACAAAATGTTGTTTCTATAGTTCAAGCAAGAGTAGATGAAAAGCTGAGCACAGGTATTAATTAGCATTGGAAAAATACAAAGATACCAGATTCAAGAGATGTTCCTGAGGCAAAACTGACAAGATTGGAGGGAGAGGAATCTAAGATAAGACATGCTATAAGACATGGTTGATGAGAGTGCAGCTGAGAACATGCAGAGCATGGTTGCTTTGGCTACCATTTGCAATTTTGAACCAAAACAGACACACCATGGATTTACAATGACCACTAGTAAAATGTCTAGATATGCTTTAAATTGTGTATAGTATTTTCAAACACATTGTTTTATTAGAGCCACACAATAATTCTGTGAAATAGGTAGCTACATAGATAAGGAAACAAAGGCTCAGAGAAGTGGATTTAGTTGGTAAGGTCACCTGATAATAAGTGAAAGACTCATTTGTTAACCATGTCATGTTATTTTTTATTAAACACAGCCAATGAAATACAGAAAGTTACATGTAGAAATAGAACTATTTGGCATTATAAAATTTATAACATATTTGGATGCTTGATATCTGCTATTTATTTTAAAAAGTGGAATTGTAGAATTGAAATTATGAAAAAATGTGATTACAAAATAAGTTCAGTGGCCAACTGCACAATATTCTTTTTGGTGTGTATGGTCTTATGCGGAACATGTTATCCTTTTGAAATAAAAGCAATAATGAATAAGTTTTACTGAATTGCTAGAAACAACTATTGATGTCAGTGTGGTTGATGTTAAGAGTTGAATATTAATGAACGGCTCTGTCTACCATATTTGTTCATGGGACTTATGATATCTTTTTGGGCCAAGAATTATGGTATCAATAAATGGACACCAGAATCCCAAAGACAATTACCACTATGTCTCTTGAGTCATCAGTGAGTAGTTCTGCTAATAAGTTTATCTTTCTTTTGACATATTTATATACAAACTATATATTCAACATGTATCTATTAGAAGAAGAATTACTGAAAAACACATATTAGTCTATTTCCTTAATTGCCAACTATTAGAATAATGGTCTGTTAATGGCCTAATTATTAAATTAGAATTTTATGGTGAAACCCAAACCAGACAATTTAATCAAAATGAAGTATCTTTGGCTCTAACTTTGTTTTGATACATAATTAATTTTCCTGGAATGTTGTGCTGTGTATCTGGAAAATACTCTTATAGTATCCAAAATTACTCCTTCTGCATTCTCAGGATATTATTTGAAATGCATGTCTAAGTTTACAAGAGTGCAGTAGTAAGGCAATCAATTTATTAGAATAGAAGAGACCCTTATGAGTTAACCCACTAGAATTCTCAGTAAACTATGTTAATTGTCTGTATTATGGATTATTTGCAAAAATCTGTCTTTTAAACATTGTCATGCATTCATCAGATGTCTTGAATCCAGGTGGTCACTTTAAGGAACAGACAGATATAGATGCATAAAGGGGTTAAAGTAGATACTCCTTTTAGAAACAAATGGTGATCGTCATCCTATGCATTCTGTCTTTATACAATTGTACTTTATTTTAGAAAAAATCTGGTTTTAGTACCATATTTAGGAGACTCTTTTGCTCTACCACTTAATGATAATTTTGATTATTTTTAATCTAGAGACGAATGAGAGTTTCTTCTTTTTTAAAAATCAATACATCCTATTAGGAATATACTAGGAAAACAGCCAACTCCCCTTCAGGACTTCTCAAATTGTTTAATCATCTATGTATAACATAGACCAACCTAGGATGTCACGTTTAATCCAAGAGTACTTCTGTCTGTGCAAGGACAGATGGTCTCTGGAAATGCACTATTAGTTATTTAGCTACCTTTTTTCCATTGAGAGGCACAACTTGGAATAAATAAGGTGCAGACAACCATTTTATGTTATATTCTATCTCATTGATTTCCATACACAGAAAACTGTATGGTGTGTAGAGCAAGGAGATAGGTGCAAATATGTTCTAGGGAGTGTAGGTAGTGTTAACAAAATCAATTTTCTAGATTTTCTTTGCATACTTTCCCTTTCATAAACCATTTTCACATTGGAAAACAAAAAAGCTAATCTCTTGCGCATTCCAGAAGCTTATTATTGTGTATGGCCCTGGGGTTTAAAGTCCTCCTGTGTGTCAAATACAGGGATAATATCATACATTGTTCACCAGTTGGATGCTAATTCTAGAGTAAAAATCATTTTCAAAGTCAATTTCTAATAATTCTTCACTTTCAACAAAATTGATAGGGGACATAACTTGTCAGCTGATAGATCATCAAAAATTATTTTTTATTTACTAGATGATTTTTGGCAAATAAGTTGGAAGGAGTTCAAAGAATTATAACACTATTTTGCAAAACTCATTCCTTTCCAATCTACTTGCTTCTCTTCAGAGGGTCCCTATAGACTCTGGTCGAATTCAGACTCAGCTGCTTACTTACCTGTGTGACTACAGGCATTTTTATCAACTTTTCTATGCCTAAGTTTTAAACTCTAAAACTAGGTACTTAGACCTAGGTACTTTGGATATATTAATTCATGTAATCCTCACAATAACTCTGTGGGGTAGGTAATGTTATTATCCCATTTTATATACAGAAATTGAAGCTCAGGGAGATAAAAATGGTAAATATTTTTAAATTACAAAATCTAAAAATCATACGAAGAGAACCATAAGAATACTACTTACTTCACAGGGCCACATGGTGAGGATCAAATGAGTTAAATAAAATAGCAAGCATTTGGACCTTTGCCTAACAACCAACAAACATTATGTGAGTTTAGCTGTCATTACCATTTAAGTGAACAAAATTTTCAGCACTTACATCCATAAGAATGTAAAGGAGAAATATAGTTGATGTTGAGCCCATTCTTATTCTGGTGGTTAATATGAGTCTTCCATGGAAATGCGAACCAAGGGACAACATTCCAATGAAATTTTGTTCTTTTGTTTAAATTATTTTCAAAATTTGAAATAAATTCTTTTGATCAATAGTATACTATTAATGATTATCATTCATGTAAACTGAAAAAAAATTTTTAATTGAATTCCTATAGCACAATTTTTTAAAAAACTAAATTACAATTTGTACACATAGTTTCTTACAGAGAAATATGATAACATGATGAATAAAAGGTTTTCAACCATAAAAATCATATATATTATATTTACATAAATTTATCTGGAAAGAGTAAAATAAAAGATGGACATTTCTGCCTCTTAAGAAAAATAATGAATGTATGATGGGCATCAATTTGTTATAGCAGTTAGATGCAACTTAATACATTTAAAAAGATAGATGAAAAAATTTATTTTAAAATATCTGTATTTACAGTATGCTGGGAATTATAACATTCAGAACTCAGTAGTTAAACTTCTGATGAAAACATTCTAATTTCAATGAAAAATGTGCAACAGTGTAAATAGTTGCTCAAAATTATTTTAGGAAATATGAGCCAATAAAAAAAAGGAAGATTGTTTAATGAACAGTAGACTTGGATGCACAAGATCCACATATCAGGCCTGGTTTAGTGACTCTTATTAGTTTTAGAACCTTAGGAAATTTACTTAATGTCTCTGAACTTCAATTTTTTTACCTGTAAAATGAGACTAGTTATGAAATTTAAATTAAAATATGTGGAAAAGTTCTTAAAAACCCTAAAGTGCTCTATAAGTATAAAAATATGGACAAATCAACCAAGAAAAGTACCTGCACGTGTTTCTTGCCAGATTCCTACAGTCCAAGATGTGGAATTCTTTCAAATGTGTTAAATGTTCTTTAAAAATATTATTTTTAAAATTTATTTTACAAATTTTTTCCCCTGGTGTACAAAATGTGGCCTAAGTTATCTCTGAAAGCTTAATTTTTTATGGTCCATAGTTGAACTTGTGAGATTTTTGTTTTTTTAAGTGTGACTGCAAAGTAAGGAGATCGATTTTCCTCCTTAGATTGTAAACTGGCTCCTTTCAAAAGGATAATTTATCAAAAGATTTTATCAGTATCATCAGAATCAGAGAACAGTTTTTTAAGGTCATTTCATTAAAGGCTAGCAATTATTTGCATGTATAAATCTGGAGTGTTTGCTAAAATTTGTCATTCCCTTACAGTTTTACAAGTTGTATTTTTATTTTCTCATTTACTTGTACAAAAAAAACCTCAAGTCACACTTGGCATGAAACTAACACCATGAGCAGAGCAGCTACCTGGTGATATTGGAAACAAATTTGAAATTCACTCAGGAAACTCAACTATTGTGTCGGCTTGTGAATTTCCACATCACTCCTATTGTTTTCTTATTATTTTCTCCTGCTTTGGAAATGGTATCTCTGCCGTGGACATTGAATCATTTGTATCTTCTTGACGGCATGTTGTCTGGATTCTTCATTATACGGAAGCATCACAAAAACACTCACAAATACTTAATTCACAATTTGTCAGGGTGACTCTAAAATGGCTTCAGTGAGGGGACATTCTCATGCTCAAAGATGGCTACTATAGATACCTCCAGACATTCCATCTACATTCCAATTAGAAAGAAGGGGAAGGTTGAAGGGCAAAAGGCAAGTGCCAGCTGAGTTTGTTCCTCCTCCTCCTCCTTCCCTTCTTTCTCCTCCTCCTCCTCTTTGTTTTAATTGGGAAGACAATAGTTGGTCTGGAAATTCTACCCACTAGACCAGTAGACTTCCACTTGCAGCTCATTGTTTGCAACTGCATTATATAACTATTTCAAATGGCAAGAAAGCCTGGATGATTGTGTATTTCATCTCAGCTCATTGCTGCCCCAATTAAACTTGGTGTTCTGTAAGTGAGGAAGAAAAGAGAATGGATAAAAGCAGCTTCTAGGCCTAACTCACTCAGCTTTAACAATGCTTTTTTTTTTTTTTTTACTATCTTATTTTATAATTGCAGTTGTGTAAAGGTAAGTAATAGTCTGAGTTTCCCTCCATTTTTTTTTAACATCTTTATTGGAGTATAATTGCTTTACAGTATTGTGTTAGTTTCTGCGGTATAACAAAGTGAAATCAGCTATACATATACATGTATCCCCATATCCCCTCCCTCTTGCGTCTCCCTCCCACCCTCCCTATCCCACCCCTCTAGGTGGTCACAAAGCCCCGAGCTGATCTCCCTGTGCTATGCAGCTGCTTCCCACTAGCTATCTATTTTACATTTGGTAGTGTAGATATGTCAATGCTACTCTCTTAGTTCGTCCCAGCTTACCCTTCCCCTCCCCATGTCCTCACGTTCATTCTCTATGTCTGCATCTTTTTTCCTGTCCTGTCCCTAGGTTCATCAGAACCATTTTTTTTAAAATTCCATATATATGTGTTAGCATACGGTATTTGATTTTCTCTTTCTGACTTACTTCACTCTGTAAGACAGACTCTAGGTCCATCCACCTCACTACAAATAACTCAATTTTGTTTCTTTTTAAGGCTGAGTAATATTCCATTGTGTATATGTGCCACATCTTCTTTATCCACTCATGTGTCGATGGACACTTAGGTTGCTTCCATGTCCTGGCTATTGTAAATAGTGCTGCAGAGATAAACTCATGCACATATGGTTACCTTACTTTGATAAAGGAGGCAAGAATATACAATGGAGGAAAGACAGCCTCTTCAATAAGTGGTGCTGGAAAAACTGGACAGCTACATGTAAAAGAATGAAATTAGAACACTTCCTAACACCATACACAAAAATAAACTCAAAATGTATTAAAGACCGAAATGTAAGGCCAGAACTATAAAACTCTTAGAGGAAAACATAGGCAGAACCCTCTATGACATAAATCACAGCAAGATCCATTTTGACCCACCTCCTAGAGAAATGGAAATTAAAAAAAAAAATAAACAAATGGGACCTAATGAAACTTAAAACCTTTTGCACAGCAAATGAAACCATAAACAAGATGAAAGACAACCCTCAGAATGGGAGAAAATATTTGCAAATGAAGCAACTGACAAAGGATTAATCTCCAAAATATACAGGCAACTCATGCAGCTCAATATCAAAAAAACTAACAACCCAATCCAAAAACGGGAAGAAGACCTAAATAGACATTTCTCCAGAGAAGAGATACAGATTGCCAACAAACACATGAAAGGATGCTCAACATCACTAATCATTAGAGAAATGCAAATCAAAACTACAATGAGGTATCACCTCACACAGGTCAGAATAGCCATCATCAAAAAATCTACAAACAATAAATGCTGGAGAGGGTGTGGAGAAAAGGGAACCCTCTTGCACTGTTGGTGGGAATGTAAATTGAAACAGCCACTATGGAGAACAGTATGGAGGTTCCTTAAACAATGCATTTTAAAAAATTTCTTTCAAAGGTTCACAAAATTCACTCTAGTTAAACTCCAACATATTCAATATATTTGTAGTTTTGTGGCATCTTGTCGTGTACTCAATTGCATGTTCCTCCTCAAGATCAAATGTTGTATCTTATTCTTCATTGTGTAGCTACTAGAACATAGTGGGCACTTACCCATGATTTACTCTTTTCTTGTATTAGGTTTGTGTCATTCCAGCTCTGGGATATAGTAAAATGACTAATACATTTCTAATGAGTTTTGAGTACGTAATGGCTTAAATTGTTTTGGTATTAAGTGCTGACCACTAGGTAAGCAGTCTTGAAGCTTCTGTACTTTGAGTCTAATTACCTTGATTTGATTGAGAGCATGTGATAGTCCATGTTATGCTTTTTTTTTAATTGAATGAAAGATTCTTTAAACTCTACAGTGCTTTACAGTTTTCAAAAGTTTTACACACATGATTTCCTATAATCCTATAACAACCCTTTTTTTCTCTCCTACGCCTATACTGTTCCTCCCCCATTTCCCTCTCCCCACTGGTAACCACTAGTTTGTTCTCTGTATCTCTGAGTCTGCTTATATTTTGTTTTATTCACTAATTTGTTGCACTTTTTAGATTCCACATATAACTTATATGTGGATATCATACAGTATTTGTCTTTCTGTCTGACTTATTTAACTCAGCATATGCCCTCCAAGTTCATCCATGTTGCTCCAAATGGCAAAATTTTGGTTTTTTTATAGTTGAGCAATATTCTATTGCATATATATACTACATCTTCTTTATCCATTCATCTGTTGATGGACACTTAGGTTGCTTCCATACCTTGGCAATTATAAATAATGCTGCTATGAACATTGGGATACATGTATCTTTTTGAATTAGTTTTTGGTTTTTTTGGGCTATATACCCAGGAGTGGAATTAAAAGCTGAAACTAGAAACATGTTATGTTTCCACACTTCCAGGCTATTACTTCAGTGTGGAAAATCTATATATTTTTTTCACAACCAAAGCACCTTGGATTGGTAAGGTTGAGTGGAACTCCTCTGAATGGTTGTACCAAGGGTCTGAAGACAAACTTTGTGTCGAACTTTGTGATGCCTATAATTTTTTCTAAATATGAATTAAGTGATTATTTAGCTAGAGAATCCTCCAGTTCCATTGCCCCTTCATACATTTTTAAATTAAGGTTTATTTCACCATATCAAAAAAATACTTTGTTTTCTCTTTGCCTTTTTTTTTTCAATCTATATCCCTTGGCCTAGCACAATCCTGGCACATAGTGGGTCAAAATAAATTTTCAATGAATGAATGACTTTGAGCCAGTTTTCAGGCCCCTACGCTATAGTTTCCTCATTAGTAAAAATACATGTGAAAGTGCTTAGTAATAAGGAAAAGTATCAGAGTAAGGGAAGTATTGGTTTTACATTAAAGAGGCATGGGTTTGAGTCCCAGCTCTACTTATCATCTTGTAGAAACTGCAAAATTAACTTTTTAATTAACTTTTTAATCCATTCATTCATTCAACTACCTAACAAAGGCTGCTCTAGACCTTGGAAACATATGAGTGGGAAAAAAGAAGTTATTTTCTAGTAGCTCAGAGTCTAGTGTGAGAGACGGAGAATAGTGTATGATAAATGCTTTAAGTTTGTTTCTTTACATTTCAGGTGGGTTAGCAATGTCTGCTTCCCAGATTTTATTATTATACAGAATTATGATTCAATCCATAGGTATCCACACCCACCACATTTTAAAACATTCATTGCCCAGAACTCTGTTGACCGGGAGCATTCATTCAGCAAGTCTTTTCTCTCTCTTGTCATTTTTCTTTAGAGGAAAACTGTTCATATTCTTGAAGTTTTATCTATAAAGAAGATCTAGGGACAATTTGGGAATCTATAGCATGCCGAATCTTTCTCTGCCAGCGTTCCTCATCAGAACCATGGAACACAAAAAAATGATTTTTTTTCAGTTCTTCCTAGAAAAGAACAGAGTTAGTACCATGCTAGATGCACAGGAGAGAGTCTAATTTATTATATACTGTATAGTCACATTTTACATCACAATTGCTTGTGTTGGAAGTCCCAAAGACCACCCCCAGGTTTGGTGATTCACTTGGAGGACACACAGGACTCAGCACATAGTCCTACTCATGGCTATGGCTTATTACAATGAAAGCATACAAAACAAAATCAAAGAAGGGGACAGGCATGCCAGGCAAAGTTCAGAGGCAAACAGATGCAAGCATCCAAGAGTCCTCTCCCTGTGGAGTCTTATGGGGCACACAATTTCCCCAGCAAGAGTTGTGACAACATGTTGAATTGTTGTCCACTATGAAAGTTTAGTAAACACCCAGTACCCAAGGTTTCTACTGGGATCAGGTCACATAGACATTCTCCGCCTAGGATGTACCACAGTTTCAGACTCTCAGAAGGAAATTAGATGATCACTATAAACCATATTTTTTGAACAAATAGTTTATGAAGAGTGAGCCACTCTTACCAGTTAGGGAATACTGGGAACCTTCCCGAAATCCAAGGGCCCAGATGCCAGACAAGGGTCAACCTTGCAGGCAGGCCTTTCTATGGATATCAGTCTCAGCCCTGTATGTTAACTTTTCTGCACAATGACTAAGGCCATTTGGTTGAGAAAGATGCCTGGCCTTTTGGAGTCAGCAATGATTGACTAAAGGGAAGCTTGAGAGGTGAGGGGTACAGAGAGTAAAGCAAGATTACAGTGGGTCCTGTTTCCCCTTCCCTCTTCTGGGCAGAAGGAGATAAAAGCTTGGACAGTGTCTGGATTCATTATAACATCTTCCTGTCTTCCTTTTTGACTTTACTGCTCATAATAGAGGAAACAGAGGTGATTTTCAACCCATTGTAATTGCAAGACATCTTTAGCTGCTTCCTGAAAAGTACTCATATATTGTGTTCCTGTGTTTTGCATGTACTGGAACTTACAATTTAAAGTCAACCTCTGCAGAACCCTTTGGCAAAGTGAGAAATTTATTTATAAAGTTCACTTCTTAAGTCATTCATCCTGTAAATTCAGAGTTTAGTCTTTTGAGATTTTGTAAAATAAAGGCAGAGTTGTGGGACATTTTTTTTTTGTAGCTGAGTTTCTACATGAATCACTCCAACATACTGACCTTCCTGGAAATTATTGAACTTAGAAAAGCTTCTCCTAGATTTCTTGCTATGGTATGGGATTTGTGCTTTCAACTTAGTTTCTCCTGCTCAAATAATTTAGCTTTTGGCCACTGGAAATAATTGTACAGCCAAAAATAAATCCTTACACCTCCCTAAACAAAGCAAGAAATTATAAAATCAACAATTAGTTTCAAAATATAATCTTTTTGTATTTTTCTTAAGATATTCTTGCTGGTTTTATTTTGGGACTGTGGTTAGATGGTGTTTTTCCAAGAAAGTGAGTGATTATTTTAGTGAGCTGAAAAGGAGAAAGACGTGTGTTGGAATAAAATATTTAAATTGCTGTTTTCTTTGCAGCTGTAATAGTGTCTGTAACTGGTGGGACTACAATATTTAGAATTCAAGGGTATTTATCCCTATCTTAACAATATTTTGAGTACCATAATGTTTTCAATTGCAGTTCTTTGAAATGTGATAACAGTTGATTAAAAGTAAAAAATAAAAATAAAAGCCTTTTCCTTGATGCAATATTAATGCCTTCATGGAATAGCTTTACTAAAGAAAGAAAAGTGGAAGATAAAAATATTTCCTTCTTGCTAGCATTTTGACCTTTGGAGGAGGATTTGGGACTGAATCCTAGCTGTCTGTTTTCAGTATTTATTACAGTTTAAATTAAAATGTGTGGGATTTAGTCCTAATGTCCTAATACCATTTCAGTTGTATACAGCTGAGCAGTTTCAGTGCCATGGAAAATGCCACATTTATCTATATTTTTAAAAGCGTATTTTTAAAGCTAGAAAACAATACAATGGCATATATTTTTAAACTATTATTTGTCTAAGTGGAGTTATATTAAAATGTCTACTGTTTCTAGGCCTTCTTAAAAATTGAAGACATGATTTATTTCCAGGGGACTAACTTATTCAATTCTAAGAGGAACAATAGAAAGAAATATTAGAACAAAAACTAACTTTGTGTGCTTTTGTGTATGTGTGTGTAATTGTGCTTTGTGTGTGTGTGTAATTGAGCACAGAGAAGAATAATAAAAGTAATAAAATATGTTCAAAGAAATGCATTTTTCAGGGTACACTCTAATATATGGCATTTTGGTATAACTTCTAAAACTATGTAAAAGCTATTGATTACATTACCTTATGCTTAGAAAATGCAGAATTTCTAAGATAGTTCCAATTTTATCACATTTATTCTTTTCTGTCACAACTGACTTGTCAAAATGTGCTTAAGTGCAGACTGAATTTTAAGTTTTTAAAGACTTTCAAATAAATTAATTTTTAAAATTTTGCTATGGCATACATTAATGTAAATAAACAAATTAGAAAAAAATTACCAAGTCATTATACTTTTGAGTAATATGGTAAAATATAGGCTTGATTTCAAAAATCATGTATTCACATCACTGAAATTTAGAGTGATCCTCATAACTTAAGTATTCCTTGCTACCTTTGGAACTATTATTTATAAGAATACAGAGTAGAACCTAGCTAATTCTATCAGTATTTATTAAGTGCTTAGTAAGCATAGAACATAATTCTCTAATCAAATCTCATGCCCTAGTGGGAGATGAATACAAGCAAATAGATATTTGTAATACAACCTGATAAGTATGATGTTCTAAGTTAACAAGAATGCTTGGAAATCCACAGAAGGGCCATACAACACTTCACTAACTGAAGAGGATACTTTTACGAATGTGTTTCTAAAGGAATGACACGGAAGTTGGATTATTACATAGATTCAAGTAGGTTATCCATGATTCACGATATTGATATTTTAATAACAATTTCAAGGTGAGATCTTGCAGACCCAACATTAGTAAATGTTCAAAATGTTAACCCAAACAACTGTTGCTTTAGGCTAGAAGTATACTGATTTTGACTCTCCAGTCCTTCCTTTCCCAAAATCTTTAGATACCATGTCTAGCTAAAAAGACAGAAAAAAAGGAAGAAATTTAGCCAACTCTGAATTAAAATTACTTAACAATGTTCATGGGTAGGGTGGCCACCAACCCTGGTTTGTCTGTGGTCTCTCAGGATTTTAGCACTCAAAGTCTCATGTCTCAGGAAACCCCTCAGCCCCAGACAAACCGAATGGTTGGTCACGCTGATCATGGGTTCTTCCCAATCAATGGGATACATTTCTACCCTTCTATTTGCATATGTGCGTTTAAGGGAGGAAAGGTTTGGTAAAGTTGAATGTCATCTAAGGGATCAGAAACAAGCACTTGTTTGAAGTAAGTATGGAAAATATACACAAGAAAGACACTTGCTATATAAATGATGAAAAATTTAGAAGGCAAATCTAAGAAGTTATGATGTAAACGGAGTAGAGTCCAGAAGATAGATCAACTTGGTTTTCTCTTCTGCTAATTTTTCCCCATCCATTTGTTCCTGACCCCCTCCCTGCCTCATGTACACACATATTTAGGCCTCTTATATTTTAGCAAAATAAAACAATTTATTCCTCAACCTGCTCCCATCTAATACCAGAAGTTCAGGCCACCACACACCTGAACTTCTCTCCTAAAGTTCATCAAGGATTTCCATATCTCTTCTCAATTTACTAGATCATTTTGTATCATGTGCTACTAGGAACTACTCCTTCCTTAAATTTCTCCCCTCTTTCGATTTATTGACACCATATCCTCCTGGTTTTCCTCTCACAAATGCATGGCCATTCTTTCCCAATATGTACTTGGGGATCCTCTTATTTCTATTGCCCTTAAATTTGAATATTCATATTCCTTGCAGTTCTGTCATTGGTTTGCTTCTGTCTTTAATCCACACTTATACAGTTGACCCTTGAACAACACAGGTTTGAACTGGTGCGTCATGGATTTTTTTCAATAGGTAAGTACAGGAGTAATGCATGATCTGTGGTTGGTTGCATCCACCTACACAGACGAACTGAGGATATAGGGCAACTGAGTATACAGAATGCCAACCATATATTATACATGGATTTTTTTTACTGCTTGGAGGGTTGGGGTCCCCAACTTCCCATTGTTCAAGGGTCAACTGTACAAGGTATTGCAGATATTACAGTAGATTAAAAAAATAAAGATAAAAATCTCTACCATCATGGTGCTTAAATTCTAGTTAGGAAAAATGGACATTATATACATTAAAAAATATAAATAGATTATCCGGTTGTTCCAAGTGCTACAGAGAAAATTAAAGCTGGGAAGAGGGCTGTATTAGTTCCCTAAGGCTACCGTAACAAATTACTTCAATCTTAGAGGCTTAAAACAACAGAAATTAATTCCTCACAGTTCTGGAGGCCAGAAGTCTAAAACCAAGGTGTCCGTAAGGTTGTACTCTCTTCTAAGGCTCTAGGAGAGAATCATTTCTTGCCCTTTCCAATGGCTCTAGGCATTCATTGGTTTGCAGTAGCATAACTCCAATCTCTGCCTCTATACTCATATGGCTTTTCCCTGTGTTTCTGTCTCTTCCATGTCTCTGTGTCTCCAAATCTCCCTCTCCTTATAAGGATACCAGTGGTTGGATTTAGGATACATCCAAGTCTAATATGATTTCATCCTAACTTGAGTACATCTTCAAAGACCCTATTTCCAAATAAGGTCACATTCACAGGTTCCAGATAAACATGGATTTTTAGGAGATACTATTCCACCCACTATAGAGGCTAAGGAATGTTGATTGCAGAGGTAGATGGAGAAGATGAGGAAGTCATTGAGATATCTGGGTAGCTCATAGGACCTCAAACTCAATCTATCCAAAGTGGAAGTCATAATTATCTCTTAAAGCCAGCTCTGAGCTCTTGCAAATACTCACCCTGGTCCTCACCTAGAAAACTAGAAATCATCTTAGACACTTAGGTCTTGCTCAGCCTATACCTCTATGTCCTAACAATCTCTAAATCTGTTAGTCTTACCCCCTAAAAATCTACCAAGGTATCTCTATCCCTATTCTACTGCCTTTATTTAGGCCATTTTTCTGTCCAAGTTCCCCATTCACATTCTCTACACTGCCTTAGAGGGAATTTCAACAAGAACAACCTTATTAGGTCACCCTTCTGCATAACCTTTTTGAACAGCTCTCCAATATTTGAGATAAACTATGGTCTCTCTTACAAGTACAAGAAATTCCACAGACACTCCTAAAGAAGCTTCCATGACTCAAAAGCTCTTTCTGGGGTTTCTAAAGACCTTTTTCATCCTGTATCAACCAATATTCTCCATTCTTCTCCACCACAATCTATTCAAACATTCTGTAAACCAGTCATACTCAACTAGTAGCTAGCTGCTAGTCAGCCATGGCTATCACCATCATCACCCCCACCACTTAGTGAGCAGCAACAACATATGTGACAGTGTTTTCTTGTACATGCCTACTTTGTATGTAAAATTTTTAATTTATATAAGAATCCCAGTGAGGTAGGTGTTATAATTCCCATATCATAAACTAGAAAGCCAGAACACAAGAGCTTAAGTCTCTCACCCGCAGGTCCTAGATCATACACAGGATGAAGTTTTGTTACATATAAGCTAGGGTTAATAATTTTCACCTCATAGAATTGTCATTCTAAGGGTTAACTTAATTTAGAAAGATATTTAGTACAGACACTGGCACCCTAGCAAGTCTTCAAGCAATGATGATAATGATGACAAAGTTCACCATGCCTTATAATCAATCTTCTGGCAGAAGACAAGGAGGTGCTCAAGGGAAAGGTGCTACCCAAGATAAACTCAGTCCTGAGCCTGTAATAGCAGCAAAGAGTTCTCTTTCCATGAAGACAGATACCTACCCCTTAGACTTAGGTAGGATTACCAGATACAACCACAGGATAGGAATAGCTTTAGAGTAGATTGTTCTAATCACTCAGTCATTTAACAAACATTCTTTCAGGATCTCTTTTATGCCAGCTTCTGAGATTACCTAGATTTATTTTTTTAAAAAAATCCTGTCCTAAAGATTTTATCATTCAAAAAGACATTAATATATGTATATACAAATATACATATATGAATCAATAGTAATTTTCACTCTTCAACAAATATTTATTACACACTTACTCTATCCTCTGTGCTCTAATAGGTATGAAAAATATCCCAATGTTCCAGTCTACAGGGTAGAGGTTTAAAATGTCAGTACTGGACATGTGGACACAGGGGGGGAAGGAGAGGGTGGGATGAATTGGGAGATTAGGTTTGACGTAAATATACTACCATGTGTAAAACAGATAGCTAGTGGGAATCGGCTGTATAGCACAGGGAGCTCAGCTTGGTGCTCTGTGATGACCTAGATGGATGGGATGGGTGGGGGGGGTGGGAGGGACGTCCAAGAGGGAGGGGACATATGTATACATATAGATGATGCACTTCACTGTATAGCAGAAACTAACACAACCTTGTAAAGCAACTATACCCCAATAAAAAAGTCAGTACTTTCGATGACCACATTCTCCACCAAAAAAGGTCAGTATTCAGACTGTGTGAAATATTGCCCATATCCCACCTATATCCACTCATCTCTTTATTCTCCCCTATTATTTGTATATGTCTCTATCATGAACTAGTTCATAAGCAATTGGAGAAAAAAGTGTGTCTCATTTATATTTTAATCCCTCACCACTTCCTACCCACTGTAAAGCAAAATAGTTAAAATTTAGCCCAAGGCTGGTATCTGAAAAATGGCTAGTAATAAAACCACGGTTGTTAAAACAGAGTGCAGATCACAAACGTGAATAATAGTTATCCCTTCCCTGTGGATACTCTGGGATGTGAGCACTGGCCAGGGCATGGTCTCAGGCAGGCAGTTCAGTGGATTAATCTGTTGGCTGAAGGAAAAAGTTGTCCTCTTCTTGGGGTCTGCTCTACTCCCTTGCACAGCTTTGCTGCTTTGAAAGAAGAGGGGCAAAAGCCTTCTTGAGGGCAAGGGCTGGCTTGGTGCTGAAACACCCAACACCCACCTAGAGTGTGGGGACACTTGCATGACTTGTAGGGAATTTCTTTCCTTGGCGCTGGATCTTCTCATAAGCACATGCTTAGGGCACTAGCAAAAGGTGATCCCAAAGAGTTTTTTGAAAGAATTTGACATTTGAAATGGGGGAAAAAAGCATTTATGAAACCATCATAGGATAATCAGAATGCAGGTTGACTTTCTTGCCTTTATCTGATCATTCAGAATTGATTTTCAATATGCAAGGGGAAATTACCAAAGACTTTTCAATTTTTAATACTTCAGTATAAGTTCACTGCTCAATTAAAGGTAGACATTGAATCAGGAGAAGCAAGATAAGGAGGAGCCCAAGAAAGCTTGTGTGTTTATTTTTGTATTGATGGGCTCAGAGATTAGTCATATTTCATGAAGCCAAATTGAATCTGGCCTGTATTCCTACCACTGTGTTTGTCACCACCATGTAACCAAGGTCACCACTGATCCTTTTTACATTTTATCAGGCTTTGCCACTGTTCTGTGATGGCTAGTGTCCTCAATCACTGAGACACCAGAATGACTAGACTTCAAGTTATAATATTTAAGAATAGATCTTTCTGACTATGGCTCTCCTCCCTACTGTCTTTGGTCACTGCACACAGAACTAGCCCCTTCCACTCTCTTCTCATACAACCATGTCTAAATTCCTGCCCAGACTGAACCCTTCACAGGTTCATCAATTCCTCCAACTTGCCTCCCCATCAAACCCTTTCCATTAAGACTTCTGGGACATACATCTCAACATAAGAACAAAACAAAACAAAGAAACAAAATTTCCCTTCCATATTCTCCAATTTTGTACAACATTCTTTCTATTGCTTTTCTTTACTGAGCCTTGGCTCAGTCCAGCCCCAAACAAACAAAAGGCACACGTGCCTCTGATGACTCTGATCCTTAGAGCTGAATTTCCACCTCCTTCTCCTAATCTTCATGTGGAAATTTGTTGAAATATTATTTTATGCTTATTTCTCCAATTTCTCACTGCCCATTTACTATTCAACCAACCAGAAATGATTCCATCCCTCACCCCTTTAGCAAAACGGTTTTAAACAACCTCATCTACTATCCCCTAATTTTCAAATTCAATGAATTATTTTAAGATCACTTACTGAACTTTCTATTGCATTTGACACTGATAATTCTGGAATCTTTAAGGTTTCCTGATATCTCACCCTAAATCTCTCACCATTCCTTCTTACTCTTCCTCATCCTTAAATATAGCTGTAGTGCATTACATCATCTTTGACCTCACTCTACACATGTTTTAGAGTGATCACTTCCAAACTCTGTGTCCTCATTTGCCATCTCCATAAGACTCGTTCATCTAACAGCCTGCAAGGCAGACCCTCTTAGATTTC
The DNA here is from genome assembly GCF_028564815.1 of Eubalaena glacialis. Classification (NCBI taxonomy): domain Eukaryota; kingdom Metazoa; phylum Chordata; class Mammalia; order Artiodactyla; family Balaenidae; genus Eubalaena; species Eubalaena glacialis. The sequence goes on from NC_083720.1 coordinate 48,545,604, forward strand.
TCATTGTCTCCCTCCATGCTAGATGTCAAAATTTGAACCTCTGATCTTCTCCACTAAACAGCATACACATCTTTTCTTCTTATCTGAATTGAATGCACTACAGTCTCACCCAATCACCCAAAATGCAAATCTGGAGTCATCTTTGACCATCCTCAACCTCATTTTCAACAACAAGCTGCTGCTAATTTGAGCTCTGAAATATTTATAGAATCTGTTGGTTACTCTTTCCATCTGTTCTTTACACACCATTCAATGACCATTGCTCTGGTTCCAGCTTTTATCAACATCTGAACTTTTGCTACAGCACCCTAACTCACCTCCCTACCTCTAGCTTTAGTCTTTTCATATGTAAACCCCAAGCAATGCTCCATGAAGATGCAAAAAAATAACTATGTCATTTCACTTCTAAACTTATTTCTTACAACTGCATGACTTGCCCTTGATGTAGATTCCTGTATTCATCAATTATTTCACAATGATGTGCCTCTGGTTTTACAACGTTCTCCTCCACCTGTAATGCTCTTCTATGTCTACTTTCAATCAGCTATTTTTCATTTGTCCATTAAAACACAGCTCAGTTTTCATTTCTCCTAGGAAGCCTCCTTGTCCATCCTAGGTTGAATTATATGCCATCTCTCAGTAGTTCCATAATGACCAATTAGTATAGCTGTCATTTAACTGTTCTGTAATTCTTATAACTCTGACAGCCTGTAAGCCCTTTGAGGGAATCGTCTGTATCTCATTCATCTTGGAGGCTCCCAGCATCCTGCAAGGTGCCAGGCACAAAATAGACATTAAAAAAATTCAATTGACAATTGAGGAGGTGAGTCCTAAATTTTTATTTTTAACTTTTATTTTTCCCATGAAAAACAGAGATAAGATGTGATTCTCATGTTCAGAGAGGTAAGATGTGATTCTCATGTTCAGAGGTTGATGAATAAATGAGAAGAGTACTTTCTTCAGATCCTTATTTTTAAGCATTCAGGATATAAAACTTAGAAAATAAATTTCTTATGCAGTCATTTCCTATGAAGTATATTCAGATTGCTGTTCATTTCTTAGGAAAATCAAATTTCTTAGAAAACAACCAGATTTTCACCTAGTTGAGACTTCCTTTTAACCAAGTGTTTTATCCAGGCCACAGCTGTTCATTCAGGGGAGTGTTCTTATCATTCTTTCTTTCATTCTTCTTTGACCTACCTTTGCACATGTTGTTCTGCTTCCACAAAAGACTAAACTTTAGAAGGAAACATGGACATGGACTGACTGCCTGTTGTAGGATGGCAGGGCAAGATTCTGGAAAGAACATGGGCTTAGAGGTGGTCTCATTGGATTCTAACATCAAGCATTTAACGACTTGGTGACACTGAGCAAGTTTCTCAACCACTTGGTCCTCATTTCATCTCCTTTTAAGAGAGGAATAACAATGCTACTCTACTGGAATTTTGTGAGATTACATGAGCTGATGCCTTTAAGATACCTAGCACAATAATTTGATTTTGAAAATCAATAATTTGAAAATCAGATAATTTGATTTTCCTTTTCACTATCTAAAGGTGGTATGCAAGGACTAGATAGAAAAGCCTAAAAGAACCAAATAAATGTTTGAATATTCTAAGTATTTGTATGCTCTCTAATTCATATTAACAATGTATAGTGAAAATAGGGCTTCTCAAAAGTAAGGTTCTCAGTAAAATAAAATAAAAGCGAGTATGATATGAATTTTTTTTTTCCTGCGTGGATAATGAACTTATTTCTGCTTTGCTTGACTGGTTGCCAAAGCTTTGTCCTTGACTATATGAAATTAGAAATTGGATGAACTTTTCTTAATTGGCCAAAAAAAAAAAAAATACCAACCCTACCTCAAAGCAAAAGTTATTAAAGACAGATATTCTTAATAGAAAGCTTAGCACAGACAGAAAGCTGGAAATGGAACATTCCAGGGTCAAAAGGATGGCGAAAGAAGGACAAAAGGAGAGGAACATTTAAAGATAGAAATTCTCTCATTATGAAGATTGATTATTTAAGCAAGGTTAGTTTTTTGAGGCTTATGGACCTGTTATGTTTAAGATGGCAAACAACAAAATGTTACTGCTAATTAGACATCCAATGAAATGTCAGATGGAAAGGTTAACTGTTTTAAAGAATGTTATATATTCTTGTATTTAAAATGTCATTGTTACTAGTTTTGAAACAGAGCTTGCTGACAAAACAGGAAAGACTACATGATCCAGAGAATGAGGTAGAAATATTCTATTTGTCCAGTATATAAAAATATGAGAAAAAATATAGTGAGCTTTCATCCTTCATTTGAAACATTAACATTTGACCATTTCTACAGTGACTTAGACCCAGAATTATTTTGATTTATGCAGATCTCACCCCAGGCAGATTTGCAAACAACAATAAAATGTATGTGTGGAGGGCCTATTATGTGCCAAGTACTGCTCTAGACACTGAAGAAAGAAAATGAACAAAACAGGTAAGGTTCCTGGCCCCATGGAGGTTACCTTCTAGTGGGGGAAGACTTACAGTAGGGAAATCATCACATAATGTGATGTCCTATAGTAACAGGTGTTATGAAGAAAGAAAGTAGGGTTTGGACATTGCTTTTCCCTGGCTACCCACTAGAGTAATAATGGGTGGTTAACATTTCTCTGAAGAGATGATATTTAAGAAGAGACCTCACTGAAGAGAGGGAGCAAACATGTGGCTACCTCAGGCAGGAGTCTTGCATGCACAGTTGAGAATATTTGGTTGTGGCTCCCTGGCTTGCCTCCCATCATTACAATCTTTGGTCACTGCTGCTGTGGGTGGGTGAGTGGAGAGAGAATTAAGAATTATGCTCTGGGCACTGAGCAAACTACCTGATAAAAGCCGTCACATTTCCCCATCCTAAGCAACCTATAAGACAGGATGAGCTACCTCCATCCTCCAGATAAAGCAACTGGGATTTATGAAACTGAAGGAACTCACATGGGGCTCTCAGCTAGTAAACTTAATAATTCGGTCTCCAACCCACAGTCTATGCAATATTGCACCCCTGAAGATTCCTAAAGCTAGCACAGTTGCAGAAGCAATTCTAACGCTTACCCTTTATTGAGAGCATGCTCGGCACCACAGGTTTTTCTTTATACTATCTCCTTTGGTCCCCACCATACCCCTATGAGGTAGGGCTGTTATTATCCACAGTGCTCAGTAAGGAAACTGAGACTAGAGAGGGTTAAATAACTTGTTCAAAGTGATGATGGGTCCATAATAAAAGCTAATACCTGCTATTTCATTCTCTCTAAGGAGCTTATATATTTTGCCTGAGGTTATTGACTTCAACCATGAATCAGAATCAATATGCTTGATTAAGAAATGCATCTATGAGAATAATAAAATCCCAAAGTACAGATTGTAGAACGTATAAATATAGGCCTTGCATTTATATTTTGGTTTAACTTATAATTTTTTTTCAATCATTTTATGCCGACATTTATGATAACATTTCCTTTCAAATAGAACCAACTGAATATATTCTGTGAGAAATGCAGTGGTGTTATACTGGTCTCCGGTCTTCAGAAGACAGGAGGCTGCCGAGACACTGGATTGTGGAGCCTCAGCTACAAATGCTCTTAGAAAACAGCAGCGTGCATGCCAACCAGTGCACACCTTGTAATGCTTTAGTCTCTTCTTATGAATAGTGAGCATCTATTTATAGCCTAAGCTACCATTTGTGGCAGAGGCAATATTTTAGTGATTAAGAGCTGAGGTTCCAATCTCTGCTCTGCAATTTACTGCAACTGATTTGCAGCTTCCTGCAGCTGATTTGCTCACTGCTCATTATGTTGCTGAATGCTCATTATGGGTCAGGGACTATTCCAGGCACTTTACATTTAATCCCCTTAATAGTCCCAAGATGGATTATTAATCCCATTATATGGAGGAGAAAACTGAGCTCAGAGAGGAAAAATAAATTGTTAACGGCCATGCAATTAGTAAGCTGCAAAGCTCTCATTTGAACCCCAGGTGTCTGATTTAACAGCCTGTGTTTCCTTCCCTATGTGACACTGTAGGACTAAAGAGGGATGGTAATGTGACCATGTAAGAAACAGTATCAACCCGGTAATGAGGGCTAGGCAGGCAGATCCTGTACAAGCTCCACAAGGCACTAATGCCTCAGTTCTGTCAAATTCTTGGTGTTTTTAATTAGTAGCCCAGTCTAGGATCAAATGTATAAGGATATATTCTTGGGAGTGTTAGGAAGACTACAGATGGCAGAGAGAAGGAGCCTGTCTAAGCCTCAGGCTACTCATCTACTGCCAGATAACCCTTCCTCTGCCTTCCTCCCAAGATAAACCAAGACAAAGATAAGCCAGGAAAGTATGGGGACTATATCCAGTCACTTATTCATATGTACAAATGCCTCCTACTTCTGGGGAATTCAAAATTCTGTTTTCAAAGGCTTTGTTTGCCAAATACTCCCCTTCCTTGCTAAACTTAAATTATATATTGCCTCTTTCAGATACAGTTAGATCTCCATGAATCAGCTCAATCAGGCTAAGTGACTTTTCCAAAGATCGCAGCTCAAGTAGGGATGCACCTGAGGAGAATCTTAGCCTCAGAACTGAAGTTCATTAGATCATGCTTCTCCAATTCTACCACCATGTGCCTGCAAATCTCAGGGGACCTTCATCCACCAAAAATCTGATTCTCTCCAATGCCTCATTTTTTGGAGTGGAGTCCATGAACCAGCAGCTTGGGCATCACTTGGGAGCTGTTAATATTTGTTAAAAATGCAGAGTAGCAAGCCCTATCCAGACCTGCGGATTCAGGACTGCAATTCAACATGAGTCCCAAGGTGATCCATTGACACAATGAAGTTTGAAAGTCCTGCCTTGGAGGTCATTCAACCCCCCTCATTTTCCAGGGAGGGAAACTGAACTTCAACCAAATGACTTTCCAGTACATCCCACAGCAGAATCCAGTTTGGATTCCAGGATTCTGATTCAGCAGTATAACTTTTGGCACTATCATGAACCTCTGTGGGCCTTTGTTTCCATACCAGTAAAATGAGGGTACTCACAACTGCCTGCCTCTTTCTTGGTATAAAATGTGATGATGTGTGAAAGCACCTGATTAATGCCAAAGACTTATGCAAACAAATGTGTGTGCCATTATATCAAATCAAACTAACTTGAATCCTCGAAGACTCTGTGTGTGTGTGTGTGTGTGTGTGTGTGTGTGCGTGAAGTCACGTGAGCATGAGTTCTAGGAGCAGAACTGGGCCACATATGACAAATTTTGCCCTACTTAATTGACAGTGTAACCTAATTCTCAGACAAGTTGCCAAAAAAAGAATCCTTTCTCCTTTAAATCTCAAAAGGGCTCTTAAAATGGATCGGCCCTCTGGGCCTCACCAATGTGTTTCCACTGCCCCAGAGTCAAAGCAGCCTGAGAGCATGGGGCTTTATATCAATGGTATTAGATCTGAGGGCATGAGCTCAGATGGACAGACTGTAGCGGAGAGGTGGGCAGCTTTTTTATTTTTCTGATTCCCAAGAGCCACTAAAATCAAGTGTGGTTTAGAGGGGAAAGAGAAAGAGACAGGAAAATAAAAAGATTGGGAGAAGAGGAAGAAGACAAAGGTGGGGAGGAGGGTTCTGTTGACAGTATCCAGCCATTCACGAAACATATATTTATTGATCAATTTCTATATGGCAGACACTGTTCTAGGTATTTTGGACACAGCCACGATCAAGTCCAGTAGATCAAGTCCATGCACCATCTCATAAGGATCCCACCCTTAGATGGTCCAGTGGTGGTGGTGGAGAAGGAGGTACATGGAAAAGCAAACAAATGACCAGGACAACTTGGGGTCATAAAAAGTGCTTTGAGGGGGACTTCCCTGGCGGTCCAGCGGTTAAGACTCCGCGCTTCCACTGCAGGCGGCCCGGGTTTGATCCCTAGTCGGGGAACTAAGATCCCGCATAACGCGAGGCGTGCCAAAAAAAGAAAAAGAAAAAGAAAAAAAAAACGTATTACATGTTTAAAAAAAGTGCTTTGAGGAACACAGAGATGGGGGTGGGGTTCTGCTTATGAATGGATGGTCAAGGGGGCTTGTCTGAGATGAAAATTCAACCTTAAGGACAAGAAGCTGTGCGCAGACAAGGGGAAAGGGCTTCCCAGGCAATGCTGGTGCTCCAAGGAACAGAGAGTGGTGAGAGCAAAGGAGGTAGGAGATGAGGTCAGAAAGGTTGATCTAAGTTAGTTCATAGGCACCTTTTGGGTCATGGTCAGGGGTGTGGGCATCAGTCTGAGTGCAGTAGGGTATCACTGCCCGTCCAACTGGTGATTTTCCTAAGAGTAGAAATTACAATCTCAGAATCCCAGCATAGCAGCACAGGTTAATAGACTCAAAGCAGGGGAACAGTAGTGTCTTTCTTCACTTTATTTCTACCTTTCATCCCTTCCTCCTTTCAGATGTTTATTAAACACTTACTACATGTCAGCTACTGTGTCTCTGTAAGCATGAGCATTTGGCTTTCTTATTAAGTTTGATTCATCTCTGTGAATTAGTGCCAGATACTTAATCAATGGTCCCCCATTGCCAAGAGCAACTCTGTTTTTTTGTACTGCAGAACTTGTTACACGTAATATGAGGATTCCATCCAGCTGTACTGAATAAGAATCTTGAGAGGTGGGTCTTCCCATGGATGACAAGTGATGCTGCAAACCACGCAAGCCTCTTCTCTGGGCCTCTCTCTGGGGTACCAACATCTCATCTCTGCTTCTGCAGCTGCCCTTAGTCTTTAGGGATCAGATCAAAGCCCCTCTCCTCTGATATCAAGTCTCCATGAGCATCTCTAACTCACACTACTCCGAGTGGTATTCCTGGACCTTAAGTCCTCATTGCCCTGCCCCCCCACCCCCAGCTGAAGTAGAGTGCCTTCAGGACTTGAGCTGATCCTTTATCATTTCATCCTCCCAGAATCTTGTCTCCTGCTCAATAGAAACTTAAGAAATGGCTATTGCTGTTGATAAAAATAACCTCAATACAGAGAAGTCTCAAGGGGCAAGGATGTCTCAACATTATTTTAGGATGGGAAGAAATAATCACAGAGATAACAGTGACCCAATGACATTGATAAGGGTTAGTTTGTACTGGACACATTGTGTGCCAGATACTGTGCCAACTGCATGTACCATCTCATAATCTAATTTATTCTCTATCTAGTCTCTACCCACATGAATCTGGATTTGATCCTAAAAGGCCCAGCCGGGTGGGAAATGTTCCCAGTAAACTTGGATTACTAGAGTAATAGAGTGGTCCTTTTCAAGCTCTCTGAGCCTCAGTTTACACATCTGGAAAAATGGGACGATAAACCCTTGACTCTTCTCTTTTCCCAGGTTGTCCTGAGGATCAAATGAGGCAACATAGTAAGTGCTACGTAAACATATTAAAAAAGGCTAGACATAAAAGTGAAGAAGAAGAAAAATAATTTTTGTTTTTGGGGCAATGCCAGAATTCCAAAAGCAACTGATGGTTCACTTTCCTGCTCCAGAATTGGATCTTATTTATTTGCAATATTGCCATGTTACTGGTTATTTCTGGACTTATCTCAGAAGCAGGTCATAAGTAAAAGAGAGTTTGATTCAATGTAATATTGGAAGGCTGAAAAGCCCAGGGAAGCAAAATTCAATAAGTATTGACCAAGGTCCTTCATTTCTAGTTTGCTTTGACAGTAACCTTTATTTTTCAATTAATTAAACCAGCATTTCTCCTATTCAAATAACAGGCTGGACTTGGCAGGGCCTGGTTCTCAGCTCTCATCTCTGCTTCTCTTCTCCATGCTAGCTCTGAGTGGGCTCTTCTATCCTGGAGTGGAAGATGTCACCCACCCCACCTGGCTGGAGGGAGAATCTTCACTATGCTTCCACAGCGTGGCAGCCACCAAGGAAAATAATTACAGTCCCTGGGAAACAGTTTTTCTGCCTGGTGCAGCTTTGCCTAAACTCACAGTTCAGGATGTGGCTCTCTGGGAGATAGGCCTGGGGATCCTCCAAGGAGAAGTGGGGCCCTATTATTTGAGTGGAAACAGGAAAACCCTTTTGTCTTCTTCTCAATAACATCAGCACCATTATTGGAGTTGACTCACTTTGTTTTTTCCTGAGTTTTTTTTTTTTTTTAATAATGATAATATTCCTGAGAATGGTAGGCTATAAAGTATCAATACCTTAGTGTCAGTTTGTCTATTAAGATCTCTTTTCTGACAGGAAGGAAGTTCTGGGCTTTATAGAATACACACTCCAGGCTGTGTGTAAGGCCCTTTAACTGCATCATCTCTTTGGCTCCCTACCAGGCCTCTGTATGGTAAGAACTGAAGGTCAGAGGGGGACAGTAACACCCCACAGGTCACACAGGTGGCAGGTGGCAGGTGGCAGTGTGTTTTGAGCACATATAAATGTGGCCTTTTTTCTATTATTCCTCATACCTGTCTCAAATAAAGGAGAGTATAATATTCTGATTTCTTGGAAGAGAGAGTGAGGATGAATTTGGGCCACTTTGAAAAAATCCTTTATGAATCCTGAAACATCCCGTCACAATTTCTTTTGTAGCGCCCAAAAGTCCCGAGTGGAAAGTATTATGTTTACACTTAAAAAATGTAAGTTAAAAAAATAGTACCAAGCCCCCTACACATTAGTCTAACAGACTTTTTGTGGCTATGGGGTCTTTCCTTTGGGCTTTCTGCCCATGTGCTTCACTAATTGGGTGAAGCAGATTTCATCCGCCACCAATTGAAATACTGATTCTTCTTCCATCAGGGAAGGAGATTTCTAGGGAAATGTTTCCTTTACCTGGAAGATCCATAGCCATTAGCTAGTGTGCCTCCCTATTATCTCAGCTCCTTGCCTTCTTATCTTTTGCCTTTTCTCTTGATTTCAAGCTATGATGTTGAGTAGAAAGTGAGAAAGTTGCCCAAAGTTTCATTTGGTTCCTTTGCTGTGGATATTTTATTCTGTCCATATTTCCTGGCTAGAATGAATAAGTCTTTCTTCCTTTAAATCTACATTGTTGTTTTCTGATATTGGAAAACGTTCCACTCACAGCCATTCTGCAATCAAAACCCCCAATCCATGGAGGAGAGATCTAACTATATTTTTGGTGGCAATTTAACTCCAAGTTGATGCAATCAATACTCTGTGCAAGCGAGTGTGTTGCCATTAGAAACTTTCTCCCCTTTGTAGGTTCACAGATTTAGCTTTTCTAAGCAGTGGAGAAGCATGTGATGTGGATGCCAATGAGATTACAGCCCCTGAACCAAATACTGCAGTTATTAATGCAATCATAGCTTTTTGCTCCAGGACTCTTACAAAACCGACTGACTTCCCCAGATGAATTTGATGCCAGAATGCTCAAGAAGAAAACTAACATTAAATGCAAGGGGCATAATTTTGCTACTGCATTCTCTTTTGTTTTCACTCTACTTCTTGTCTGTTCTTCATTTCAAATTACTCACACTCCTTTATGGACTACATTTCTAAAGTGATATGGGGCTCTATTTGTTATGGATTGAAATATTTGTGTCCCCTAAAACTCACATGTTGAAGCCCTGTAACTCGCAGTGTATATTTGGAGATGGGGGTCTCAGAAGGAAGAACTTAAGTTTCAATGCGGTCATAAGGATGGGGCCCTGATCTGATAAGATTAGTGTCCTTTTAAGAAGAGACACCAGAGAGCTTTCTTTCTCTCTCTCTCTCTCTCTCTCTCTATCCTTGCATACATAAAGGATGCAGGGGGAAGGCAGCTATCTATGAGCCATGAAAAGAGCCTTCAGCGGAACCTGATCATGCTGGAACTTTGATGTTGGACCTCTGGCCTCCAGAACTGTGAGAAAATAAATGCCTGTTGTTTAAACAACCCAATGTGTGGTATTTTGTCATAGTAGCCTGAGCTGACTAATACACAATTGATCTGGGAAATTCTAAATATTTGAATCAATTGGGTAAAGTGTTAGATGAATTATTTCAAAATCCTTGCAAATGTGACTAGAATTAATATTAAATTAATACTGAGGAGAAAACTTCTGATCCTTTAGAAATGATTAAGCATATGATCTTTTTTTTAAGCCTCAAATAACTAGCAGCTTCTTATCAAGCAGTTTCCTTCCAAACAGAAGAGTAAATACTAACCCTCTCCTCTCCCTGCCCCCACAAACACACTCATACACCTTTTTGAATAGGCATCATCTACTACTGTCTAAAGGTAATCAAGTTTCAATGTAATTGAAACCAGATTAACAATACATTCTATTCATTTGAGTGTTGGGCCTGCATTACTGTGTTTTACTGAGTTAATGAATTTAGTTTTCTGATGGAAGAAGGAAGAAAATGGGAGGAGAAAAATCTGGGATTATTTAAGTAGTTGAAGATAGCACAATGGATTTGGAAACTGAGCAGTCAAAAAGTGTTTACTCAGAGGGACCCAGGTTTCTTTCCTTCCTTCCTTTATGAAAATACATAGTAAATTTGTTAAAAAGCAAACTCGACTCTCCTCCAGCAACAATAATAAACATATACTTTGCTTATTGTTACATTCCTGTAGGTGACAGGGTGCCTGTCACAGTGTGGGCACTTTATAAATAGGTACAATTGATCAATTATTAATGAAAAATTTGGCTGTACTACAAACTCATTTCTTAATAAGAAAAAAAGAAAGAAAACGTAATTTATGTTTTTATTATTTATCTATGATAAACCTCACAATAGAAGAGATTGAGATTATAAAATTAAGTATTTTAGCTATAATCTATTGCAAAATGTTTTTTCTCAAAATGACAGTGATTCACAAAAAAACAAAAAAAGTTAGAGATTATAGCTAAGTATTTTCATGGATTCACGTATTCAAGGAGCAAAGGGCATTTAATTTTATTATTCAAATTTAGAATTACACCTTCATTATCATCTCAAAACTCCTTTATACAGTGACAGTGATGTTATTCTTAAGAATTCAATTATCACAATATAAAGTACTAAAGTTTTACTACCTTTATTCTTCCCTGGCCACGACCCTCAAAAATATAGAATTTTACTACCTAGTAATAGAGATGTTGATAAGAAGTAAATTTCGGTAAATCAAAAACTCTATGTTCAAAAGCTATAAGAAATCATATAAAGTTCAGATATATTAAGAGATTATTTTCCCATTTAGAATTGATTTACAACAGAAAGCATAATTTTTGCCCTTACCTGACTTCATACCACTTTTGAATTACTAATCTATCATAATAATTTTATATTAGATCAAAAAAATAATTATTGATTTAATACCACAGCAGTCCTAAGGAATGAGGACCCTGACCTTGTGTAACTTGCCAAGGTTACAGAGCTGTTAAATGGTGAAGGGTGGATTTGAATCTTCGTCTGTTTGACTCAACAGTCTTTCTTTCAGCCAGCGAAGCATGAGTTACCTTCCCCCTCTGTCATCCACTCCCAGGGCTTCAATGTCTCTCCACAGAGAGCCTCATAATGGCTTGTGCAGAATTTATTGCACTTCCTCCTTTTCATAGCATCTATCTGTTTGACCCCTAATGACCAGCTGCAACTTGAGACTTCCATATCACAGGGACCTAGCAAAGTGCATAATAAATAATAAGTACACTATATAATAATTACAATGTAATTTACCAAATGAATGAATGGTGTTAATGAGATGCATCCTTGTATTCCAAAGCCATGTATGCTCACTCTAATTTTATCAATGTTCCCCCCAATTTGGTCTTCTTCATGAAGAGTTATCAAAAGAGAGTTTTTATCAATCACCAAAAATGGATCAGCCCAGATTCTTCTTCTCCTAGAAATGTGATTCAGCCTTTGCTTTTCTTAGAGTGGGTCATACAGGTTAGCAAGTGGAGTCACATGGAACACTTTCTGTGTTTTTCTCAAGAAACAGACAGCCTTTCTGTGCAGGATTTGAGGAAAACATTGTGCAGAAATCATAAATCAACATCCCCATTTCAAAGGTCTATGCACATCCATTCCATGTGATATATGGATACTCTGCATACTCTGAGAGCAAAGCTATCTTTATGAACAAATATCAGCTCAAGTGAACACAGGAGCTCAAGATAAAAAGAGATATAAAGAACATAAAATTCTGATGGGCTCCAAGTAATACACTGAGTCCACAGTCCATAAACAAGTATACCTTCTAAGTTGCTCCAAATTGACTTCTTAGGATTCTGTACACGTGGACAAAACATGCTCTTTTTCTAAAGGAGGCTTGGCAGGGGAGTGGGGAGAGCCCTTAAAAACATGGGTTTCACTAAGCCTAAGACCATGACATATCATATTTTGTGCAAACTGAACACTGAATTAATGTCTTTTGATGGAATGATTGAGATTTTAAAATCAAATCAATAGATATGAATTTAATGTATATCAAGTACTGTGCAGGGTGTAGAGGTGATTAAATTCTCAAATAATTTATAGTTTGCTTTTATTCAATAAAGCATGATGATCATGATAATGCAAAGAAGTCAATCGAGATATAATTAAATAGTGGCAACAAAAACAGCAAGAGTGCCACAGGCTTTATGGAATAATCTGTGAGCCAAGCTGGTCAGGCAGCAACTAATTTATGGGGTGTATGTGGCATTCAGAGAATCCTGATCTCTTCACACCCATACTTTTGGCAGACATCACTAATCAGCCACCAGGCTTTATCCTGCTGGGCCAAGATGTATCCCTCAAATCTTTCTCAATTCTGTGTTCTTGGCAGCCAATTAGCTAGGGCTGGCTAGCAAGATGAAATCTATTTGCCACCCCTGTCATATTATTCCTCACATGATATGGTCTGGGTCCCCTAATCCTATTATTTATCACTCTCTTGGGTTCTCAGAAGATGGTCTGGATTGTCTCATTTAACATCTACTTCAAGCTCCTTCTGGCGTGTCACTCTTTGCTATAGAAACAGGAAAGTTCGCCATACCTAATCCAGACTCCCTTGCAGCTAGAGATCTATATTTTGGTTTCACTTGAATGTGGAACAGAGGGGAGAGGCTGGGGCAGAGACAGCATGGTTCTGAGATCACAGCTTCTGAATATGGGGTCCCATGTTGCAGTGGTCAGCTATGCTGACCATGGCAGAGGTGGGATGAGGCTGGGAGCTGAGAGTTGTTCCTAGAAGCCCTTCCTAGAGCTTGTTCTTCAAGCCCTTCCAACTAGTTTGTAAGCCACCTAATACCTGGTACTAAAATCCTTTTCTCTTAACTCTGATAAAATATTCCTTTTGTCTGTAATTGAACCCTAATCTATATAGCTTTTGTCCCTTAAAATAGCTCTTAATATGAAGTCTGCCCCCAAACTAAGCAGAATAGGTTCCTACTTCCCCCCTTATCTGGAAAATAGATTTCCATAAACAGATGCTGATATCATGCTAAGTATTGAAAGACTTCAGCCACCAGATCTGCAGCTAAGAGCTGACTTTGTAAAATTCCCTCAATTCCTCTGAGGCTCAGGTTCCTCGTCTGTAAAATGAGAGAAATGCCAGGCCACTTCCATCTCTAGCAATCTTTACACTTGATAAAATGATTTTCTATCTGTCTCTATCCAAGACATTTTAAAAATCTACTTATCATCTACTCTGCAATTTTCTTGCATAAGGTGAAATCTTTTTTTTTTTTTTTGAGTAAGTATAATTGATCACTTGAGAGAGAGGAGGCGTGAAGCTACTTCTGAGATAAGCACCTTATAACTTAAGGAAATTTTAGGGCTCCTAATTGCATTTTACAAATATAGAAACTTAGGACCATTAAGGAGAAATTACCTAAATTCAGACATCTATGGGATGACACTAGCTTCTTATGCTAAATACAGTAACATCCTCCTTTCATTATTCCAATTTTACCAGAGAGAAAAAGGGAAGAATATAATGCAAAATTGGGTGCTTATTCTTTGAATGGAATGAAGGGTGTAAACTAAGGGTTTACATTTTTATTTCTCAGCAAAGCTCATTTAGTATATGACCAGTTCCTGTGCCATGTGTCTTTGTGTATTTCTGATGCTTGTTCAACTTCAGACATCTAACACGTCATGTCTATACATGTCTATACATGTGTATACATGTCTAAATTTGATTGTAAACTTTTTGATAAGGATCTGCTTTTAACATTCTCAGTGAACCCTGATGTGCCTTGTATCACATAGGAATTCAATAAACATTAGTTATTATTTACTTTAAGCTATACTTAAAAGCAAATAAAACTTTACCTCCATAAGGAGTCAAATGGATAAAAATTCAGAGTACTTTTCTTTTAAAGTTTGCTCTGACTTCATCATTATTATTATGTAGTTATTGTTTTGTTATGTTTTCCCACCTCATTTGAGGTGATGTTCAAAAATGTATATTCACTGTAGAAGAATAAAATAATAGATTAAAAGTGAGAGATGAGTCAAAAATATAAAGAAATGAATTATAATGCTTTTAGTCAATATGCAATTATTCAATGTAGGTTTTAAATCTGACATTGAGCTTCTTAGCAGCAAAAGCAAGAAGTAAACCGAAACACCTGCAAAAAAACAGTGACCACTACATATAAGTTTATAAAGTGCTTGAGAAGACAGTTTTTCCTTGAACTGAGTAGAACGAACCATATGGTGAAAAGAGGACCTAACAGAAGTCAGAGTAACAGAAATAATTACTAACATTTGCATAGCATCTATCATATAAAAACATTTTATATACATTAAAGTTCACCCTAGCCACACAATAATTCTGGTGTATGTTTATGTTTATTAGCAGTGTCCCAATTTTTAAATGGAAGAAAGAGAAAGCAAGCAAGCAAGCAAGGAAGAAAGGGAAGCGGGTGAGAGAGAGAGAGAGAATGAATCAGGTTTGTCTGGATTCAAAGCCTATGTTTTGCTGCTGGGCCAGTCACCTCCTCACCAATCAACCACATGACCTGGAGCAGGTTTACACTCTTCCCCAAGACCTTCATCGCCCATGATCTTCAGATATGGAATAATTGATCTGTGCCTTTCCTGCCATAAAGGGTCATGGAGGCAAATAATGAGATGCATGTGGAAGCCTCTGGGGTACTATTATAGGTATTGAAAATCCACTAATTGCACTGTCTATCAATAATATTAATAACTATAATTAAATCACCAAACAGAATATAGAATTATCTAAAAGCAATGGTTTGATTTGCACATGGTATAGGAGATGTTGCTGGTTATTCTCAGATTCTCACTGTAGTCTCTGATTTCTAGCCTCAGATCCTTTCAGAGGTGTAGCCTGCAGGGAAGGAAGGAAGGGAGGCAAGAGTTTGCCCAATGACTCTCTTAAAAGAATACTTGCATAGATGTGCCACATCTTCGCAGTCATAAAGAGAAACGACATTGACTTATTTGTAGTGAGGCGGATGGACCTAGAGTCTGTTGTACAGAGCGAAGTAAGTCAGAAAGAGAAAAACAAATACCGTGTGCTAACACATATCTATGGAATCTAAAAAAAAAAAAAAAATGTTTCTGAAGAACCTAGGGTCAGGACAGGAATAAAGACGCAGACGTAGAGAATGGACTTGAGGACACGGGGAGGGGGAAGGGTAGCTGGGACAAAGGGAGAGAGTGGCATGAACATATATATACTGCCAAATGTAAAATAGATAGTGGGAAGCAGCCGCAGAGCACAGGGAAATCAGCTCGGTGCTTTGTGACCACCTAGAGGGGTGAGATAGGGAGGATGGGAGGGAGACGCAAGAGGGGGGAGATATGGGAATATATGTATATGTATAGCTGATTCACTTTGTTATAAAGCAGAAACTAACACACCATTGTAAAGCAATTATACTCCAATAAAGATGTTAAAAAAATAAAAATTAAAAAGTTAACAAATTTTTAAAAATTAAAAAATAAAAGAATACTTGCAAAATGTGGCTCAGTTTTATCTTCTGAGGAAATTAGGAGTCTAATCCTTGAGCCAGACAAAGATTACAGTTGTACATTTCATCAACCTGTCACAAACTGCTACTATCCGGGCCTCCGGTTGCCTTAGTAACCTTTCTCAGTATGCGTTTAAGGAAAACGTCCTAATGGAAGTGTTATAGGAAGGATCCATGTGACATTTACCAGACTGAGGAGACCCACTTTCATGGCCCAGAGGATGTGGTAGGCGGGGTTCCTAATGGCCAGTGAACTTCTTCCTCAGAAGAACACAAATCCAATGTAACATCTACAAAACTTACCACCGTGCTCATTCCTGTGGAAAATAGGGTGCTGAACAGAGAAATGCATGGAAAAGAAAGATTTCTACTAAATTCAAAGGGCAAAAGAAACCCACTGTCCTTTCTAACAACATCACACTATTGCGTAAGCCAGGAAAGTTACAAATTCCTCTGGAGGCAGGAATAAGTACAGACTTTTTTCGTCTTACTCTATAATAAAAACTGATAAAGAGGACACAAGAAGTGTGGTTTCCCTTTAAGTGGATCTCAGTGGATTTATCAACTAAATTGAGAGAGAAAGTAACACTTTGGACCAGTCGTTCCTTAAATGCCATTTATTTGCAGAAGTAAGCAGCAGTATCTTTCTTAGAGATTTATTATAGGACCCCTTCAATAGAGCTATCTGGGAGGCAGGCAAACCTCTAAAATAATCTAAGCTAAATTAGCTGATATGTGCAGCTGACAGGAAGGATAAGAGTACTCAGTCCTGCTCTGTGTCTTTGACATCAAACAGCTCCTGGAAGAGCTGTGTTGATTTTCACCAGCATGAATATCAGCAGTTGCAGACACCTTATTAGAGGAGGTGAGTGATGGACAAGCACAGCCTATGAAAAGATTAACATTGCTGGGCACGGTCCTGGGGATTAATCCTTCACAGCTGTGGGATACCAAACAAAATTGAAATCCAACCACGACGGAACATGTTGAAATCAGTAGGTCTATAGAAATCTCTAAATGATTTCTTTGACCAGGGGGGAAAGGTTCCATTTACTACCTGCTGTAGAGAGCTTAGTTGACAACACTGAAGAGGAAAGAAAGGTTTAAAATAAGGTATTTTTCACATGCACTAAGGCCATTATTTCAAGAATAGCATAAAAGAGGATAGTCACAAGGCCAAATGGATGACATGGTCCAACTCTAGGCTTCTGACAATCGGCAGCCAAAGTAACTTTTGTACTTTTAAGTAATTATATTTAGCACTGTGTATTCACTGTCTTCTACTATTACAGTGGCTATCCTATAAGGATACACTTAGCATTTAACTTGTTATGGTTTCAGACAGTGACTCTTAGGTTTATTTACAAATGAACACAAGTTACGTTTGAGCATTGGTTTCACAATGTTCAAACTGTATCTGCAAGAAAGAGTATGGACGGGAACTGCTGAAAACCAGTATAAGCTAATTCATAAAGGAGATTGATTATTAAAATTCCTCTTCCTTCTATCTTCAGTCTGTCTTCTTCCTTCACTTGGAAAACGTCTAGCCATCCCTCAAAGCCTATGATGCTATCTCTCTTTGAAGCTTTCCCCAGCTCCAGTAAACAGAGTTTGTTGCTTTGTCTTTTGTTTTTATCACATCCCTTTCATCACATTTTATGACGTTTCTGTTTATGTATCTCTTCCCATCTTGAACTCTTTAGGAAGGAAACCATATCATTAATGCAATCATTATATGGTTGTTAAAAATGGGCTCTCCAACCAGACAGACTATGCTCAAACCCTGGTTCTACAGCTGTGCAACCATGGGTATAATCCTTAATATCATCTGGAAAATGAGGAAAATGGGAATATCTGCTTTGTTGTGTTATTGCAAGGATTAAATAAGATAGTAACATACAAAATGCTTTGAATAGTACCAGGCTCTGTTAAATATTTGCATTATTTCTTTTTTAATATCACCATGTCTTGCTTAATGTCAAGCATAGAGTAGATGCACTGTGATTACGTATAAAAAAGATGAAGAAATTCCATAATAAATAAGCACTTCTGAAGTGTTAACTTTTGCATGGTTCTTTATCAGTTCTTCAATAATTATGATGAAACAGGAGCACATATGATGGAAGTATGTGTTCCGGGACTGAGCTTGAAGGCCCCCTTAATCCTAAATCAGAGTTTCTTCAATAAACTTCCACTTATTTTCCTAAAATATTTTATAAGGAATTAAGAGTATCTGTAAACATATTTATACCCTACAGAGTTCTAAAACAGACTTCAGGTAAGGAACAGTGGCTATGATTGGCTAGGTTTGTATTAAATGACTTTCTTCCGAAACATTTTGACATAACTAGGTACAGCCTGGGAAGCAATAAAGAATCTGCTCTTCTCATTCACTGAAAACTCCATTAGCTGGCTCTCCTGTGACCTGGTCGTGGAGACACTGGCTGCTAGTTCCTCTTTTGTCTCCTATGTGCACCTGTCTGGCAGTGAATTTTTCACTCAGGAAAAGTTTTGCCATATGCACAGGGATTGGGACCCCAGGTATATGTGAAGGGAATGGGGATTCATGTAAAGCAATCTCTTCATCCTGAGAAGAACTCCATCTAGCAGGGGCTACAATCCACTGAAACTCTGACCAAAATGTGCTCATTCCTTCAACCAGTATTGAGCAATACAAAGTCCTGGCACTATTTTAGGGGCTAGGAATCCGGTAGTGAACTACCCAAGAGTATAAACAACTAAACAGACCATAAACAAAATAAAGTCTATTAGAAAGTAATGATGCACTATGGGGAGAAATGAAATAGAAAAGGCGATCAGATAGTCTTGGAAGAAAGGGTAGGAGGCATGCAGTTTTAAATGGGAGGATCAGGAAAGGCCCCATGGAGACTTCAGAGATTTCTGATCATGCGTGCAATGGACTGAATGTTAGTGAGTCCCCCACGTTTATATGTCAAAACTGTAATCCCAATGTGATGGTATTTGGTTGTGGGCCTTTGGGAATAATTAGGTCATGAGGGTGGAACCCTCGTGAATGGGATTGGTGCACTTACGGGAAGTGGGCAGAGAGCTAGCTGGCTTTTTTCCCACCATGTGAGGAGACAGTGAGAAGTTGGCAGTCTGCAACCTGGAAGAGGGTTCTTACCAGAACCTGACCATGCTGGCACCCTAACCTCAGACTTCAGCCTCCAGAACTGTGAGAAATAAGTGTTTGTTGTTTAAGCCACCCAGTCTATGGTAATTTGTTGTAGCAGCCAAATGGACCAAGGCAACATTTATGAAGCACACATATGGGAGACTTTTTATATTTTTGAAAATAGAGTCTGCTCTTTTTTGGTGTAATTTATTTCATGGAAAAGGAATGATTTTAAATGTTTGCTTACTTAATAAATTTTGACTATTGAGGAATTTTTTTCATTGCTTTTCCACTTTATAAATAACAATGTATTTCTCAGGCAAAGAAAAGTCTCAAGAAAAAAATAAAATAGAACTTTAAAAGTTCAGTAAAAATTAAGTTTATGTTTATTAGCTTTTCAATGATAATTGCCAAGGCAAATCACAAAATTCAAAATAACAAACTGGTTTTATGTTTGGTATCATTTAATAAATAAATGTTTAAAAAAATCTGTGATAGCTCAAATTAAAAAAAAACTTCATGTACTAAAAAGGTATTCAACTCCATCAAGCCTCTGCCCCCATGTTCTACCACAGATTATGTAAAATCCTCTTTGTGCATAAAGGCACAACTTCTGAGACTTTGGAAGACACTTGTGGTTTTGAGAAATAAATAACATTTATCTCCCGTGAAAAATGAAAGAGTCCCAAAACTCATCAGAGGCAACAATTCAAACTATTACTGAAAATGAACATACACAGAGTTTTTTTAAAAAATGGAAATTGATTTTGATAACTCACATTTACATTAGTGTTCCATAAACTTAAATTGCTTTGCAATCACTTGGGTGCTTGTTAAAAATGCAAAGTTCTAGGCCCAGTCCCAAGATGTGAATGTGAAAATAGAACCACGGAATCTGCATGAGAATTAAGTACCCTGAATATTCAGGTCCCAGGGGTCCCCAGATAGAAAACAGTGATCCCTGAAATGCAATGAAAACAAAGAAACAAAAAAATCCACTTCTATTAAGGAAATATTAACACACTGTACACTCAATCCATGAACATTTTCACACACTTTGATTAGAAGTGGCTTTATAATTAACAATCCATGTGTGTTTTACTTCTTAAAACTAACACTTTCTATTTGGAGATTACCAAGAGGTCAGTGTTAGGCAAAAGTCCCCCTTTCCCACCTTTTGATTTCCGTCTTCACTAAACCATCTTGGCATCACTTGACCCTCACTTCCTCCTTCCTTGGGGAGAAATGACTTAACTGATTGGTAAATTTGAAAAGGATAACTTCCCTGCTCTGCTTAATTTCTCTCTTTTGTCATTCTGGAAGCAAACTGCCCACAAGGAGCAGGATTCTCCTGTGCTCTTCCAAGCCTAAGTCTCCCCAGGCAGCACCACCCTCCCCATGCTATGTGCTGGGGTCCATCCAGGGCAGCATCACCTCTGACTGAGAGACTCCCTAATTCTGGACCAGTCAGCAGGACCATGTGGCTCTCACACTGGGCTACAGCCTCTGACCTGGTTTCTATCATTAACAGACCACGTTAACACACCACATCCTCCATCTCCCACTCCTTTATCTTAGTTCTTACTCCTTCAGAATAAGGTGGGAGTAAAAGGGGATGCTGTTTATCTGGCTCCTTTCAAAACCCTCAGAGTCAGAATAAGGGCTATTGTCAGATATACATATAAACATTGGAGTAGCAGTATTGGTCATTGATCCAAACACTGAAACCCACAAGGTATGTTTGTACCATTTTGTTTAAAACAAGTCTAAAAAGTTGTATTTCTTTTATCATTTTATTCATTCAGTAGTAAACAAAAAGAAACTAAAAGTAAAAGTTCATACCACCCAAATCACATGTTGAAATGTTGAAAAATACTTAAAAATTTATAGGTAGCAATAACATGATTTATGACTAAGTCTCAATCTAAGCTAGGGTGTTTACCCCAATCTCTAAAGTGTCATTCAACTCATCTATTATCCATCTGATTTGGACTTAAAATAAAGCCTAAACATTTAGTTAGACTATGCTGACAGAACAATATTGGGAAGTCATTTAATTTCTCTAACCTTCAGTTTCTTCATCTGTAAATGGTAAAGTTATAAAAATTTTTCTCTTCATATATTTGTGGCAAAAATAAAATGGGAGTACCTATCATAGTGATTTATAAGTAATAAAATATCATTACAAATTATTATTTTTTTTATAAATTAGTATTCCTATTACTCAGTTATTTGATTTTTTTCAGGGAATCATGCAACTCTGCTATATGTATTTCTTCATATTAAACAACGAAGTACTGAGGAAATCCTACATGCAGTGGGACAGGTGCTCTATATGCTATGGTTATACACATTAGTGCATGCTTCCTGTGCTCAAGAAGGTTTTACTTAAAAGAAGAGATGCAAGAAGTACAGTGGAAGCAAAAAATAAAGAGAATAGCAGAGTAGATTTTGTGCAGTAACAATCGTAAGGAAAGCGGAGATTAAAGAAATGAAAGGAGAACGGGCTCGCCCTTAAAGATATCCTCGACTCACGTGGATGGAAGGGAGCAGGCAGGTAATTTCAGGGAAGACAGACACGTGGGCAGAATCAGACAGGAGCAAACATGCCGTGAATGCTGGAGTAGTCGGGCAAGATGATTTCCTGCCCTTTGGTAAGCAGCTCCCTAAGTATTGTCCTGTTTCTTCAAGGTGAACAAGGATGCATGCCAACTTCTCAATTATGGTTTTTGGTAAGAATATGGCAAAAATATAGCTTTTAAAGGTCTCTGTAGAAAAGTGTCTTTGGATTGTCTTTAACCAAATTTTCTAGCATGTGAAGGAAAAAACGGAGCTAATATGGAGCAATCAGTGATGAGATAAGACAGAGTAAAGCTCAATTATGAGACTCCTAATTCTCACCTACAGAGTAAGACATTTATCATTATGTTAGAAAGTGTTTGGGGAGGATTATTTTAAGTAGGATGCACTTTACATAAATATTCTCTAGCACAGTATGGATTCCAGGGGAGAGAGAAATCTCTCATTTGTTTACTTTGTTTCAACTTTAAGTAATCCTATATAATCAAAGAGAAGGCGAAGAGAAGGAAATAAGAATGTCATTGAGTTTAAGTTTTACCTCTCTACTTGGGATTTGCCTCTACTCTTTCCCAGCATAGTTATGAATGTAGTCAGCACTCATCCATATTTAGGAGAAGGTACACAAAGAAGCAAAGCAAGGAAAGGATGGCCAGTTAGTCAATTCCTATCCTATATCCCTGCCTATATCTGGGATTGGCCTCAGACCAATAATCTTGGTACCTCAGAATCCATAATGTACTTGATGCATCAGCAGACTTTCTGTGTCTTTATTGTGTAAAACATAAGCCACATCCCAGAGTGAAGAACATAGCACTGCAAGGAAACACCACGAATGACACCATTTATAGTGAAATGATTGGAAGTTCTCTAAGAGGAGGTGACATGGTGTAGATGTCATGGCATAAGATCTCAAGCAATCCTTGTCCACTTGAAAACTTTCCCTCCCTTCCCAGCCTGAGAAAATGTATTTAAAGGAGTTGACAGACTTTCCTTAAATAATTGTTCTAGGATTTAAATTGTTCCCTAAAGAACAGACATTTCAGGTCCTTCTGGAATGTGGTAGGGTGAGGAGATGTGCTTCATGGAAATATTTCTAGACTCACCTTAGATAACCACTGGCAAGAATAGTTCTTACTGTTGTAAAATGTGTATTTGAAATATATTAGCTAGGCAGGTCAACTCTGAAGTTTACAAAGATTTTGCAACTACACAGTTTCTTTGCTGATTTTGTATTTCCCTTGAAAACACCTACAAAATGCTAAGCTATATGTTAGTTTTATTGTTGTTGTCTTCTAGAAGAGATATATAAGAATGCTGAAGCCAGCTTACTATTTTGAGCATTATATTTTTAGTCTAAAATCTTGTTAGGGACCTACAGCTTATGTGCAAATTTGTAACAGAGGTATATTTTCTAAAAAGAATTTTAGCTATGCAAGCTCTACTGTCATGAAAGAAGGCATTTGGCTAATTCCCTCTGTGTCTCCTTGAACATTTGCAATAACAGGAAGGAGTTAATTCTGCTTTTCACTCAGGTGATGTTTAAAAGCTTCTGCTAATTTCTTCTTCAAGGCACCAGTGATATTTAGGAATTGCTGAATATAGTGAAGACAGATGTAGGATTTGGGTGTTTGTTCAGGTGCTTCTGGCTTCTAATTATTTTATAATTATCCATTTTCCCCTGTAATTTGTTTAAATTTGGAATCACATCGCCAATATATCTCATTGCTGCTGGGTCTTCAGTATTCTCCTGTTTATTCATGAGAGAGTTTCTGTGACCAAGTCATTAATAACCATGAGTTTACTGAGATACAAAGTCACTCATGTACTTAATTCTATTCAAATGGATGTCTGGGAAAGCACTTGCCCCCAGTATACTACCTTGACCTTACTAATCTAGGAACCTTAGAGTATTTCTTTACTTGTAGAGATTTAGAAACAAACAAACAATCAAACAAACAAAACAAAAATTAGCACTTACGAGGAAGGTTAGAGTGGAAAAAACATGAGTTCTAGCTTTTGAAGTCTGTGGTTGATTCCAACTCTGCTGTTTGGTTTCTCAGAAATGAGACAAGTTTCTTAGCCCCTTTGAACAAATTTCCTCACCTATAAAAGTGGTTATTGAAAATACCTGTGAACTATCTGATACGTGGCAGAACCCAGCGTAGTATAAGTTGCAACACAAAGTACTCAGAATCAGCATAAAGAAAATGACGTTTTTGACAGCTCTGTTCACAATGTTTAGGAGCCTTTCTACCTAAACTGGTTTTGTAAGAAGAGGGGAGACTGAAGCAATAATTAGAAAATTTGAGTTACAATAGGGTGTGTGCCTTGTCTCAAAATTATTCTATGATTCAAAATCACTCTATTGTTTTGAAGATCTATGAAGCTGACATTTTGATGACCTCTATTTTATGGATGAGGAAACTGAAGTTCAAGAAGTTTGGTGATTTACATAGGACCCACAGCCAGCATGTTTCAGGGGCAGGATTTGACCATTGTCTGTCTATTTTCAAGGCTCAGTGTCTTCTAACCTGAATGTTGCCCTGCCTCTACAGCCAAGTTCTACCATTAATTCACAAAGGAACTCTGTGTAGCTCATTACTTTATCATGACATGTAATAGGAGGGAGTTTGACTGCATGGGCTTTCATATCTTCCTACTCAAAAGATCTATGATTCTTAGTTCCAGACTTTGTCACATGAACAAGATAACACACATTCTTACTTGAGATGAACGCAAGCATACCTCTAAAAAGAGACATTACTCTCCCTCCCTGCTATTTAAATGTATCTCAGTAAAATGCATATATTAGTAAGGCTCAGGAAACATTTATTAATAATAGCAATGATTTTATGTATTCCAATTTTCCTCCGAAATCCATACAGGCCCAGGTATTACTTCATTTAGAAAAAAAAAAAAAGACAGGTTTTTTTCAATAAATAATCTGATGCCTACCAAATGCCACTCTTGATGGTGGTGATGGGCACGATCATTGTTAAGAAGTGGAGATCATTTCATAAAGGAAGTGCATCTTGGTTGACAAGAAAGCAGAACAAGAAGAGCATCTTCAAGCTACAATGTGAAGTTCAGATCCGCACATAATTATGATTCTTAATGTTAGATTAAAAAGCATTAGCAATTCAGCCCTAAGACAGAGTTTCTTAACATTGAGTTTGCCAACATGGTCCTCAGGGTCCACCTTCAGAACGTCCCCTGGTCAACAGCAGATGGTGACCGTACAGTGAGCACAGAAGCCTGGGCACTCCTACATTACAGACGGGCAAGTAAATCTGTGCCACCACTTTGAAAAGCAATTTGGTCTTAAGTATATGCTAGGATACATGAAACAGCCCATTCTCTTGTTCCATTAATTTTTCTTCGAAGACTCTATCCTAAGAACATAATTCTAAATATGTAAGCAACCTCACACACAAAGATTCTATTAAAGAATTTTTCAAATACTGGACAAAAGGCAAATAACTTACATGTCCTAAAATCAGGGTAAGTAAATTATATTATACACATTTATAGAATATAATGTAGGCATTAAAATATTTATGAAGGACCTATAATCGAATATAAAAAGATATCTGCTCCACTGTTGAATTTAAACTACATAAACTTTTTTACATACAGTATTATTAAGTTCAAAGGAACAAAATATTACCAATGGTTATTCTTTGAATGGTGGGATTATGGGCATTTTATTCATATTTCTTTCTTTCTGTATATTTATAAACTTCTTACAATGATTGTTTATTACTTTTGTAATGGAAAATCATTCCCTTTCTCACCATTCAGGTTTGATTTCCAATGCTATAATCTTTTCACACTTAAATGCAGTTTAGTGACTTACAAATATATGTATATAAAAAGACTTTATATATGTATATGAAAACACAAATTATGTTTGATCATACCTCAACCCAGTGGTTCTCAACACAGTGAGAAGTACTTTTGCCTGCCCTTCCTCCCCTTGCAGGATTCAGCAGTGCCTGAAGACACTTTTGGTTGTCAAAGTTTGCAGAAAGGTGCTGCTGGCATTTTGTAGGTAGAGGCCTGGGATGCTGCCAATAGCCCTATCATGCAGAGGACAGCACGCTCAACAAAAAATCACCCAGTCAAAAATGTCAATAGTGCTGAAGCTGAGAAACCCTGCCTTAAACAAAATGTTTAAAAATTCTATTAATTCAAGACTGTAATGGGAACTGTGAGTTTATTACCAGAACCTCTGAATAAACTTGCATATCTATCATCACTCCAACCATCTACTCAATCCCATAGACATTGAGGGTACAGAGACAAGTGCTCTGCCTATGTGGTGCTTGAAGTTTAGTGGAAGAGAAAGGCATAGAAATCAAGTTTAATGTAATTTGAAGTGCTAAGGCAGAGTGCTTTGGGATAACAGATATGGGTACTTCATCCTGTTGGGTGGTCCAAGGGAGGCTTTCTGGAATAGATGGTTCCTGAGCTGAGCTTAAAGGATAAGAAGGAGTTCATCAGGTGAGGGGCAATGAGAATTTTATTCTAGAAGGAGGGACAGTCATAATACAGGGAAAGGCATGACACATGAAATAGCATGGGGTGCTTGGGAAGTAATGAGTTTGATAGCCTTGGAACATAAAATGGGCACAGGTGAGGGTGGGGAAGAGGCACAGAGGCCTTAGGGCCAGAGTATCGTTTTCTGCTTCAGGAAGTCAAGAAATGCTTCCCAGAGAAGGAAGAATATGAACTATGATTTGAAGGTTGAAAAGATGTTTCCAGGAATATGAGGAGGGAAGGGCATTCGGGGAGAGAGAACAGTATATGCAGAAGTATGGTAGCTGGAGATCACACAAAATGCCCAGGGAACTTAAGTTTAGTGTTGCTGAAACATAAAGTTGGGAAGAAAGAGGGAAAAAAAAAGGAGAAATGACTAGAGATGAGATCAGTCAGATAGGCACTGGTCTGAGAGTGACCTTTGTATTATATGCAAAGACATGGAGATTTTATTTTATAAGTGAAACCGAAGAATCTTGAGCATCAGCTCAGTCGCCATGTCCGGAAAGATTTCCCTCTGGAGATAGGAAGTCAAGTTGGAAGAAAGTGGGATGGGGATGGTGTTAAGATGAGACACGCGTATTGATTTAAAGGGACAAGCTATCAAAGATGCAGTGAGAAACCCACTGATACATATTTGTTGTGCTTCCATGATATCCTTTGTACTGCTCTGGACCCTAGGGAAATACAGGGAAAATTCACTCTGTGCTGAGGTAGAGTGTTCTCTTCTCTGGCTGAGGAGAAAATAAATGAACACAAAGTAAATGACTTGGGGAACAGTGCATGAAGGTTTGTTATCATCAAGTATACCTTGTATGACATACATCAGGACTGATTGAATTCAGATTAAGGAGGAAATGTGGTATTAGAGAGAGGGTAGGTTTTGATCTGGGCTGAAATGGGGAAATACGGGTGGCATTTGGGTAAGAGAAGGCATTGTGGGAGAAAAGGGAAGAATGGGAGGGAAGACTTAGAAACTGGGATCAACACAAAGTGTCCTTGAAAATGTGAAACTAGGTTATATCAACTGCCTGTAGTTCCCAAGGATGTGTGATGCTGAGTGCTTAAAAGTGTCACTCAGATTCAGCTCAAAGGTCACCTCTATGAGTCCTTTCTGATGTTCCCTACCTTCTAAATAGTACTGGTCAGTCTCTTCTTATGTCCCCCTACACCTTGCAAAGATGTGAGACCAGGAAAATTTACTAAACCAATTTGTCTGTGTGTAAACCCCTCTTAGCTAAAACTATGCCTTTAAGTTCCCAATTACCAGCACCGTTAAGTTCCCAGTACAGTGCCTGGTACACAGATCACTTTTAAGAACCTTCATTTCATGGATGATTGAATGAACGATCATGTTTAGTAATAGGTATGATGGAAGTTAAGAACAAAGACAGCAATGATACTAACTCTGCAAGTAATACAAAGTATTTGGTGAGCTCTGTGCTCCAGTCCCTGTGCTAAACATAATTTTAAGAAATATCATTTAATTTACTTCTCACAATAATCCTATGAGGTAGCTACTATTATTCTCCCCATTTTTGAGAGAACCGACATTCAGGGTGGTTATAAACTTTGTCCAAGACCATGTGGACAGTCAAAAGCAGAGCTGTGAACTGACTTCAGGTCGGTCTCACTTCAAAAAACATGAAATTAACCATTATTTATAGATTTTTCATTTTCAAGAGAATTCAGACTTAAGGTGATTTTACTTTTTAAAACCTTTGTTGATTCAATGTATTTGTCCTCGACCCATAAGACTCAATGTAATACAATAGTCGGAGGACCAGTTTACTTTGAAGAGTTGAAATGTGTCTTTAACAAACCCACAAGATAAGGGTTTATAAACTCAATGAAAAAAGCATAATGTCTCCTTGTCCAAGAGGCAATGAAACTTAAACAAAAATCAGTGAGAAGGGGGGACCCTAATTGTCTAGCCCCAGCATTGACTCATTGTGTAACACAATCATGTTGATGGCTTAATTTACAAAACAACCCTCTAAATTGGCCTAGAAATTGTGAAATTAGGGGAAGGGAAAACATTGCACAAACACATACATCCTAATTCAAATCACTTGCTAATTTGGCAGATAATTCCAACAACCCAAAAAGAAGGACTAGACCCCCATCCACTCAATGAGACTAAGGACTCAAAATCTAGATAAGTTTCTAAAAGGTGACATCTTACCAATCTGAGACCCCTTCTCAACGGGTTCCTTTATTGCCAACTCTAGTGTAGGGGTTGGCAAATTACAGTGAAAGGTCAAGTCCAGCCTGCTACCTGGTTTTGATCTTTCAGTGGTATTGTTTTACATTTACAATGGTTAAAAAATAAAAATATTCTGTGACACATGAAAACTGTATGAAATTCAGATTTGAGTGTTATTGGAAGACAGGCACACACACTCAGTTTTATACCTTTCGTGCTACAACAACAAAGTTGGGCAGATATAACGGACTTCATGACCCACAAAGTTTAAAATACTTAACATATAACAAGATGACTGACAACTGTTCTAGAATAAAGCTCAGCAGGTGCCAAAGAACTCAGTGAAGAAATCATTGCAAACATCATGGGTTTGGCCTTTCAGATTTATCGCGTAACTCAGCGGTTCTCAAAGTGTGCCCTGGAGCAGCATGAGCCTAAAGTGAGAAATCATTAGAAATGCAAATTCTCAGACGCTAACCTAGATCTACTGAATCTGAAACTCTGAGGGTGAGGACTTGCAATCTGTATTCTAACACGTCATCTAGGTGATTTTGATACACGTAAAGTTTGAGAACTGCTGATATAACTCAAGGAACGTGTTACCTTTTCATAATTACAAGAAAGGCATTTATTGGCTTCTATGTGTATCCCAAGCACTGAGCTAGGTATTTCACTTATATGTTTGTATGCCCTACAACAATCCTGAAAGGTTGGGCTTATTAGCCTCATTTTACAGAAGGAACTCGAACTCAGGAAGGTTAAGTAATTGGTTGAGAGTTACTGAATTAGGATTTAAACTCAGAGCTTCACTTGCCCTCACTTTACTCTGCCCTCTCCCTTATCATGTATGAGAGAAAGCAGCTCCTTAGACCATGAGGGAGCTGCCCGGGTTTATCAGGTAGGCTTTGGCATTCTCTTGTTGAATATAAACAATGTCACAGAGTACTAACATCAGACAAGACCACTCTGTACCTATTGATCAAGAAAAAAACAAGACTACTCTGTAATCAAGGCTGAGAAGAGGACAGACATGAACTTCGTTTAAACCACAAAAATAACCAAATATCCACCATTCTAGCTAATGCAGCTTGCTTTCTGCCAATTACAGCTTTAGCCTTTGTCTAGTTTTTGCTACTTGTACCCAAGATTTATTAAGCCAATTACCCTGGATTATTGACTTCATCCAACAAAGCCCTGCTTCCTAAATCATAATCCCCTAACACAAGCTCAAATCCAGAAGTCCTTTCTAACACTCTGTTACCGAGATGCCCCACAGTTCTCCATGGTGTGTGTCCTCCTTTTCTGCAAAAAGTAACGAAGCCAAATTGTTTGACCACAGGTGTGTTCCTGGTGCTCTTTGGCTGGAAGTCATTGAAATGTACAACTCCTCCACCCTCATCCCTCCTCACTAAGATTCCACCTCTCTGCTCCAGGCTGGGGTGGGAAATGGGTTCCCAAAGTAAGCAAAACTAAAACAATAATAGTCCCCAAACCAATCAGTACCAAGCACATTGCCAGGTTCAGAGCAGACATTTACATGGATTCATTATATCTTAAGTGGATTAATGGGCTTTTTAGAATCAACCTGATTACAATAGTGACTTTAGGAAGCTGCCTTTTTTTCCTTTAAATTACAGTTTAAATTCCTATTTTTAGCTTCCAGTCTTTACTTATCAAAGCCTTTTGATCCCTCAACTCGTCAGATTTCAAATGCCACCATCTTTGTGTAGCTTTCCCTGAAATTTTCCAACTGGATGAGATGGCTCTTCTCTTTGTGTTTTCTAAAGGCCTTGCTCCCCCCACACCGCACCAGATACATTTTCATCTTGGATTAGTTATTCATGAGCTGTTTGGTCTTTAATTTGAAAACTTCCTAAGAACGGTAAAATGCCCCATGTCCTTTATTCCCCTTCACATAGTAGGTGCTTAGTAGATATTTGTTCAATTTCACTTAGAAATCCAAGTTGTTGTTGTTTTTTCCCAGTTATGGAATTGAAAGGGCTACTTTCCCAGCCAAATCAAAGTCCATCTAAGCTGGGCTTTTTCAGCTCTCTGCTGGATGTCTGATTTGAAATTATTTCCCAGGGCCATAAGGTTCTAATAAACATCTACCTCAGATGCTTTTGGTGTGTGGTTTATCTCTGCTTTGCAGGGTAACATTGATGTTAAATCTTCCTAGCAGAAAAAAAAAGAAAGTGAAAAAATCGTAATCAACAGTTTCCAAGCTACTTTGGAAACTTGAAGGAGGCACTAGAGGCTCTCAAGTATGTAGCACAAGTAGAAGTGCACTGGCATTATTACTGTATGGGAGTAAATTACACTCAGGCCATCATTTTTTTAGTATGTTCTACATATCAAGCATTGTGCTGGACAGCAAGGTTAATTATATAATCAAGGAGAGGGAATAAAACTATGTTTATTTCCCTTTACATTTTTTTCTGTTTTTGTTCCAAGAATTCCACATTTTATACCATGTTCCTATGTTGGTATTACCTCACCCAGTACCCTGCATGTAGAACTTGTGCAAGCAACTTTCTGGCATATAAATTTGATAAACTTCGCTTTATCCATTAAAAACCCAGCTTAGAAATCATGTCCTCTGGGGAGTCATCTCTGATCACTTCTATCTCTTCCACTTGGGCTTAATTACTTTCCATTCTTTATATCTCGGACTCGTACTGATTTAGCTACCATAATGTATTGCATTTTCTTTGTTTATACTCTACATACCCTTATATAACTGAGAGTTCCTTGAGGGTAGCAACTACTTTTAATTCATCTTTGTATACCGGGCCTAGCAGAGTGCCTGGCATATTGTAGACAGATGAGAAACAATAAATGTAAGCCATTGCGGAAACACAAATAACAAAGTATTGGTAATTATTGAAGTTGGATGATGGGTACATTAAAGTTCATTATACTATTCTCTACACGTTTTGTGTGTAAAATTTTCCAAAATAAATGTTCAGAGTAATTGAAGACTTTGCAAGATGTCAGATGTATCTTGCAAAAATTTTAAATTCCCACCATAAATGAAGCTACTATATTGGTAACTACAACCTCTGTGTGCCCCAGATTTCTTTTTTTTCTTATAAGAAATACATTTGAGGCCAAACAACATTGCCCTGAAATAAAAAACAATTATGCCATTTCAGAACAGGTGCAGGTCAAGAGTATTATATTAAACATGAGTTTCTGGAAAAACTGGAAATTGACAGTTCACATTAAATATCTTATTGAGGAGGGCAATCTATGGATTTTTGCCCATGTTGTCTCCCACCTGAATTGTTCCAGAAGCATAACTGGTACCTCTGCTTCCACTCTCTTACCTCTGAACTCATCTTCACCTACTCCCAGGCTGACACACCTGAAACACTGGTCTGCCATATCGTTCATTATTTCCCCAAAGCTGAAGACTTTGAGCAAATGGCTCTTCACCAGTGAGAGAATAAGTGTCCTCTCAGCATTCACCCCAATGGACCCCTTCAGACACATCTCATTTCAACATTCTGATGCCCACGTGCTACAAGCCGCTGCTCTTCTCCATGAAAGCTACCCTCGGTCAGTGCTCAGGGTCACAATTCAAGCTCTTTGCTCAGCCTGGAAAGTTATTTCCCCATTCTCCCATCTGGGAACTCCTTCTCACACTCTAAGTCCTGTACAACTGGTTTTTTCCTCCATGAAACCTTCCCTTGAGCCCTTTCCAGAATGTTCCACTCCATTTGTGCCTCTACAGGCCATTTCTTGGGTTTGTGCCCAGAGCTTATTTCTCCTGTCTTGTTAGGTAATTAGTTTCCCTTTCTAGAATGTAAGGTTACTGAGAGTTCATTCCTTCAGTGTTCATCTTGTCCCTTCCCACCAACTCAGTCAATGCCTAAGAGAGGACCCTGCCCACATTTAGAATCCAATAAGCTATATATTACATGCAACACTGTGAAATGATGAGATTAATCCTGTGAGTGTCCTTCCTCCTTCCCTTTATTAATGAGTGGATATATGTAAAACCTCAAATCATTATATTAAAATCCCATTAGTCATTTTAATCCTCTTTACAAATTGCTTTTGCTCCCTAAACCTTGAATTTTTAACTGAAAGATAATTATTTTTTAAAGTAGGGCTTTATTGAAATCAGAATCTAATTTAGGTGGGAGCAGAAATGTTTCTCTTTACCTTTTCCTATTCATGGCTAATTCTCACTAGCCATTGTAGACAATAATAAAGTAACACTGCTTTATCTTTTTTTTATTTATTTATTTATTTATTTATTTATGGCTGTGCTGGGTCTTCGTTTCTGTGCGAGGGCTTTCTCTAGTTGCGGCAAGTGGGGGCCACTCTTCATCGCGGTGCGCGGGCCTCTCACTATCGCGGCCTCTCTTGTTGGGAGCACAGGCTCCAGACGCGCAGGCTCAGTAATTGTGGCTCACGGGGCCTAGTTGCTCTGCGGCATGTGGGATCTTCCCAGACCAGGGCTCGAACCCGTGTTCCCTGCATTGCCAGGCAGATTCTCAACCACTGCACCACCAGGGAAACCCAACACTGCTTTATCTTGACACTAAAACAGAAGCTCACATTCATATAGGCTCAGAACTACTTTCTAAGTTAATCAATCCACAGAGTCACACTAGAGAAAATACTCCACTATGGTACCAGTGAAGAATCACTGCCCCCTGAGGACAGTTTAAAGTTTGATGTTGCCTAAAAGAAGCTCACAGTTCTGCTCTGGGCCTCATCTTTACTTCTCCACCAAAAAGAATGGCTAATTCTCTTGCCTTTTTCTGGGCTGTATTTTCTAAGTGGTACAATCTCAGTTAAATGTTTGGCAATCTACATTGGTAAAGCCCTTTTTGGCCTTTTTATCATTTGCAGGTAGAAAGGATGAAGGACTTGATAATCTGATATTTTGCGGCTTGCTCTGTAAAGGCTTTTTTTCTTATATCTCCACTTGACTGGTGATCAAAAAGTTCTGTTTCTGCTTGGAGAGTGCCCCAATCTGAGAAAACAGAGACAGGAGGCCTAGGCTAGAATTCTTATGATTTCATTGGGTCTCACTGTTGGATTCTACTTGGGCTAGCCATTCATGGACATTGACTATGTCACAGATGGTCAAAATTCAGTGCAGATCTTCAAGGGAAAGGGGCTCAGGAAACCATTTGGCTTGCTTCTATTCTAATCCTGCCTCTAAAGTCAGTAGTCTGGTTTAGCTCACTTACGTGCCATGCTTGGGTCCTATACTTGGGTAGGGAAATTGTGTAGCCATTGTGTAATCTTATTTCCTATGAATGCATTTCCCTCAGATATCTCATAGGGTGTTAGTGGACAGTTCAGTACAAGATTCAGGAATTCAGGAAATTTCCCACCAATGTTTTCGTTAATTCTCTTTCCCGGTATCAGGAAAGAGAAATAAGTGAAAAGTGTGTTGTAGTAGGAAAAGCACTGTATAGGATTCAGCAGTCCTTGGATTCGGTTCTGTCTCTGCTCCCAGTTAGTACTGCCTTCTGATAAATCAGTTAACATCTCTGGGTTGCAGTGGTCTTCTATGTAAACTGAGACAGTTGGACTAGATCAGCACTTTTTAACATATACTTCAGAACAAAAAAGATTTTTTTCCCAATTTTTTTCTACTTGTCAAGGAAATATACCTCATGTATGGTGATAACCTGCATCTTTGTTATTTTAGCACAACCAAGCCTTGCATATTGAATCCAAAGTTTGCCCAGCTTATTGGACATTTTACACAATATCTTAAATGTGTAGGCACATCATCTCTATATATGTGTGTGTACAGAAATAAAGATTCATATATGGACATGGATATTATTATTTGGGTATGAATATGGATACCTATCCCAAGAAAGATGTTTCAGACTAGCTCAAAATTCTGTGATTCTATTTGGGGGAGTTAGGTTTACAATTCAATTTTTTGTATTGTTGGAACTCAAATTTGAAGGTTCTGTCAGGAAATCTTTAAGTGACATAAAACAGCACTTAAAGAATAAAAGCTGAGTTATTTGCAGGGGGCTGTTGCAAACTTGGGACTTTTGACTTTAAATGTCTACATTACCAACACTGGCAATAAAAGAACTGTGCACTGTCTTATAGGGCTGTGAAAGTTGACTTCCTCGAATACCTCCATGATGGATTTCCTTAGAGCCTGCTTCATCTAGCTCTGAAACCAAGCCATCTTGAGTATAGTGCACTAAAATGGTGGGCTATGGCTCAACTGAGTCCAGAGAACAAAAACTAATATGGAGAAGGAATGAAACAGAAGCAAATTATTCCAATCATAGAAATTGAAATGATCTTATCTGTATTTTGTTAAGTCACCACTAATGAGTGCACTGAGGCAGAAATCTCAAAATAATGCAAGATTGTTGTGTAGCACTTGGAAAAGTTTGTTTCTGTATTGTTTTCCTTCCAGCAAAAAATGTAAGGTTAAATAAAATTACTCCCACGGTTAAATAAAATTACTGTGTAATATAAGAAAAAGCAGAAACTATTTTCTGAGGTTTTATTTAATCCCATTACAATATTATTCTTATGTGTGCCTGAGCAGAACTTGTCACAGATTGAGAATACTTAAAAGAAGATACGAAAATTGCATGGAACTTCTTCTGTTCTTATAAGGTCTAAATAGTAGAACCTAATGAACCCACTTGTAGAAAAAAGGACTTTCTGAAGATAACATACATTGACCATTATTAACATATTAAAAGAAACAACCTGTGTACCGGATATAGTTTGGGATGATGTCATCTTAGCTATCAGGTCTTAGCTCCTTAACTTGGTCAGAAAGATTAGAAGCATGGGCAGGCTTAAATATGTTCCTCATCTTCCCCCATTACACACAACGTGAGAAGTGAATATTCATAAATAACTCGGCAGTAAAAGATCATATCCTTAGGAACGCCATTCTTTCACTTGAGAAGAAAGAAGAGCTTGGATGTAGAATTGACACCAAATAATTAGGGTTTAAATAATTCAAAGCATGTTATTTCAGTAGAAAGATTGCATATGTATATATAAAACTATATATATAACTATATATATATAACTATTAAATGGAAGTTAATCAACTTTTTTTACTCCCCAATTGTTGTATAGTAGAATTGATTTGGGTAGTAAAATTTATATTAGATGGATAAAATATTTATTGGTAGCACTAGTGCTGTCCTGTGCTTATATGGGTTCCCACTCAAGAGACAAATGAGCAAAGTGGCTCATTGGGAAATGTAAATGGAACACTTTTGCAAATTAAGAGTTCAGAGCACATTTTTGCTAAGCATTCATTAACTCAATTTTAAATCAAAAGCTTACCCATTTTATATCATAATCAATAACCCAGCTCCACCCCCGTACCTCCTAACTAATGAGGCAGCCACATATTTCCCTCACAAATCTGGGTACTCCTCCAGAGGATGGAATTACTAATGACATTACGGCGTGGTAGCCAACACGAAACTTGACAACCCAAACAGCAACCTGTATTATCACCCCATAATAGAGAGTCCTAACTTCCCACCTTGGAACTATATTTAACCCATAATATCACCCTAAACTCAAATAGGTTTCAAACAGAAAGATAATGGCACAATATCCCTTCCTTTCCAATGTCAAATATCTGGGTAAACAGAAATGAACTGCCCAGTGCTAGGCTGCTCCATGTGAAGCATGCATATTTTAAAACTTTTACTTTGCGTATTAAGCCTCCTCAACTTCTGCAGCGTCTGTATCCACTTCTGAACCAGACCTGACCAACAGCACAGATGGGAGCGACCACTTTACCTTCCGAAAAATCAATCAGTCCCAGCAAATGAAGCAGCTTCAGAGACGCACATATAATCACAACAATACCCACTGTTTGCAGTCCTTCCGACTCCCACTCGAGAGTCAACATCCTTCAAGCTGGGTAGAGCATCCCAGCCTCCGAACCCCTTCGGCGTGGAGGGAGTTAATGAGAGAATCCGAGCAATATCTGGCTTGGAACGAAGACTCACGAGGGGGGAAAGTGAGCAGCTCCTCAAAGATGCACCTGGCAAAGCAGCGGCCCCCCGGGGTGAGGACCGACCTGGGCTGAAGTCCAGGCTCTCATACTGATGCTGGCATTTGCCTGGTAGGGTCCCTCAATCACAGCGCGCCGGCCTTGGGACTCTGCGCTGCAGCCAGCGAGTACTTGGACTTCAGAGCTGCTAGGGAAACATCTGTTGGAGAACCGGAGAGTTTGCTGTGTCCCTGCAGAGAACAGACACTCCCAGGAAACTTGCCCTGGAGAGCACAGCGGCGCTCCGCGCGCTGACGACGCAGCACCGTGCTGAGAAGAGCTGTCTGCGCGCTAGTTTGCAGCCTGGGAAGCTTGCGAATGTCCCCTTTTTGCCATAGCAACTGCTCTCTCTTCGCGGAGCAAGCTCCGCGAGGCAGCTCAACCCGCTCGCTCTCAGGCTGCTAGGAAAAATTCAATTTTGGTGGCTGGTGCCTACAGCCCCTTAAAAAAGCCCCCGCGGAAGCCCATGGGCAGCTTTTCTCGGGAGAAAAGTGCAGGGGCAAAATATCCGTGATTCAATGGCTTTTTTCAAGCGGGAGCATCCAAACCGCCGCCCACTTGCCACTACACTGGGCCTGTTCTGGTCCCCGTTGACACATGATTGAGAGCATTATCAGGGAGATTGATTTAGTCATTATATTTACAAACATGGATAGGGGGTGGGCAGGGCAGTGCCTTGCAAGAACACTGCTGTTTAGTAACTGCCCCCTGGAGGGTGAGTGCTACAATCGTCCTTAAATTCTTGCTTTAGCCTGTCTGAAAGCAAAGTTTCACAAACTTCCCTAATGATAAAAATTACTCGGCTTGTTAAAAACAATCTTTTGTGGAGAGTCTGATTCAGAGGATTCTGGAGTTTGTGTTCTTAAACTAGAAGCTAGGTGATTCTTACCATCAGGGAAGCATGAGTCCTACTGTCCTGAGAGGTCCCAAGGGGCATTCTATTCCAAACCACACCAAGCAGCCTAGGCAGCTTTGTGGGAATGGTCACTGGATTCTGGGCTATGTCAGACCCACACTGGCTTAGTGTGGGTCTGACATAGAACCCCAGCCCAAGAGTGGTGGTGAAAATAATCAACTGGGATTCTGTATGTGAAGGGATTTTTAGCCCCTGGAACTCACTATGAAACATAAGGGCTTATGAGTAATGTCTTAGACCCCAGGGCATATCTCCTGGTTCTGCTACTTTCTTCCTTTGTGATATTTTGCAAGACACTTAACCACACTGAAAACAGTTCTTATTCTGTGAAGTTGTGATTCTGATCCTTCGATGCTTTATTTAAAGTTCTCCATTTAAAGGGAACTCTGGCAACTTAGAGTGGTCATAATAATAGTTAACATTTACTGAGCATTTACTATGTGCTCATCAATATGAGCTCATTAACTCATCCCCATAGCTCTATGTGACAGGGATTATGGTCATCTTCATTTTATAGGCGAGGAAACAGAAACATAAAGAGGTTAACTTGCCAAAGCTGTGGGCACAGCGCTTGGTAGGCGAGGAGCATTCATTCTTTCATTCAGTTATTCTTTAACATTTATTAAGCTGCTACTATGAGCTATAGATGATACATGAATGATAAAATGGGAAACAGTGTCCAAACCTATCCTTTGGGGACTTACAGGCTAATAGCGGAGGCAGGCATGAAATTGAATGTGACCCATAAATGTTCTAGCACTTGAGTAGATATCTTTGACGGTACAGTGGGAGCACAAGAAGGGAACGTCAGCTCCACCTGGGGAAAGGTGGGTGGTGGTAACAGGAAGGAGACTTCATGGAGGAAGTAACCGTCAATGATGGTAGCTTTCATCATTATCGGAAATATTGTATCGTACACAAGCTTCAGGGTAGGCAGGCTTGGGTTAAATCCTGACTCTGTCACTTGTTTGCTGTGTGAATTGGGGGAAACCGCTCCATCTCTGAGTCTCAGTTTTCTAAATCCGAGATAGGAATGCAGCGGCCTCCTTGTCATGGTTGACATGAGAGTTAGCAGACCGTGGAGAGCTGAGCCCAGCCCCTGGTATTCCCTTGCTCAGCACAGGGTAGTTGTGGGATTATGACAGAAGTGCCAACTCTTTAGAGGCTCTGCTGGGTCTAGATGGATGACATGACTTTGCTCTTCTCTGGTCCTGCTACTCCTCCCTGCCTCTAAGTCTAGTTGCAGTCCTTTCTCCATAAAGACTTTTTGAACACCCCAGCCCACAGGGATATTTTTCTCCTCTGGGTACCAGGAAAATAACTGGTACATACAACTTTTAGGTCATCAAGTTGGCTCTTTTCATTTTGGATAATACGCTTATGGGAGATATCTTTCTATCAATCGGCCCAACCATCTATCCATCTAAACATGTTGTTTTCAGTTGCATCACCAAGCCAGTGAAGGGGAAGCAGTTCTCAGCAGTTGATGGGAAAATAAATGTTTTAAGTAACCATTCTCTGAAATTCCTGCCAACATATAGCTATAGGAAGTCAAAAGTTAAAAGAAGTTACAGAAATTAATTAGGTCAGTTAAACTATAACTGTATTTTTTAATCCTACCCAATACCATATTATAGTTAAAAAAACTAAGGTACAGAGAGGT
This sequence comes from Eubalaena glacialis, assembly GCF_028564815.1. Taxonomy (NCBI): domain Eukaryota; kingdom Metazoa; phylum Chordata; class Mammalia; order Artiodactyla; family Balaenidae; genus Eubalaena; species Eubalaena glacialis. The sequence goes on from NC_083720.1 coordinate 48,584,611, forward strand.
TAAGTGACTTAGTCAATGTCACACAGCTAGAAAGTAATAGAGCCAGAATTAAAATATCCCTTTGACACCCAAACTTATTATTCTCCCTTTATGCATTTCAGCAGATTTCAGCAAATATTTGTCAATTGATCTTTTGAATTATAGAGTTAGGCAAAGTATTTTAAAGTTGCCACATCCCATTTTCCAGGAAAGAAATCCCAGCCCTGCTTGAAATTCACATAAAGCCCCATGGGTACGATTTTGTTAATTCCAGGCAGTATTTCCCTTCAGGACAATGGCATTCCTAGTGTAGGATCCACCAGCTGAGAGTCTCGGAGGCCCATCCCTTTCCTATCTACATTAGCTACATTTGTACCGGGTTTTCAGAACACTTTCTGTTGGCTCCAGCTATAGGATCTTCTAGCTCTCAAAGAATACAATGGGCTCTTTCACATGCAGCCCCCTAGGATTTTATAAGGTAATAACACCATTGAAGAGTTTCATTCTTCATCTGGAAATCTAGGGAAATGGGAAACACCTGGAGAAGAGTGTTTCTCTAGGGGCCTTTTGGGAAAGAATAGTCGTCTGCCTATTATTTTAAAAAAGCAACAACTTCAGCTTAGGCTCTATCATTTTGTTGCAATAATTTGTTAGCCCCAAGTCAGGTTATTATATTAAAATATGCTCTGGCTTTCTCTCCCCATTTCCAGGCTCACCGCTTTCTTTACATTGTAAGGAATACCCACCATAGGAAAGGAATACCAAAGGAATAAACTAACATTTCATGCTCACTTACTCTAAGCCACGCACCATATACTTTACATATATAAATTAATTTAATCTTACCACAAACCAGAGTTAGGTATTGTCATCCCTATTTCAAAGAAAAATAAAAACCAAGGTTATTGAGATTACATTATTTCCACAAAGTCACATTCAATAAAGGGCGCACTCAGGATTTATGTCTGATTAACTCTAAAACTAATAGCCACTAGCATTTATGGAGAACTTATAAATGTTAGGCACTATTCTAAAATCTTTATGCATATTAACTAATTTAATACTTTCATAATTCCCTGAGGTTTGTATTATTACTTGGGTTTCAAGGAGAACGTTCAGGCTTTAAAAGGTGAAGTGATTTGCCTGAGGTCTTGCCAAGAGTACTTGGCAGAGTTGAGATTTGAATTTAGGCATCCTGGGTGCCAGATTCTATGCACCATGGTGCCTCTCCACACCATGATGAAGGGTTCTTTAACTGGGGCTCTGCTAAGGGACCCTGAAGAATCGCCAGGAACTCTTGGGAAAATGAACTTTAGCATGTACTCAAGGAGGCATGGCCAAGCCAATTAACTGGTCTGAGGACGAGAGGATCAGTGCGTAGACTTTCAATTTTCTTGCAGCAATCCATTGTGATCCTTTAAGTAATCTCAAGTGAGCTAATTTGTCTGAAACTTGAAATTGATCATTTCCTCTTCTTTTTGTAGCTTCAGTTTGAAATTTCACCAAGTTGAGAAAAAATATTAAAGTTGGATAGATTTACCTACCTACCTATTTCCTCTCCAAAATATAGGTAGAATGACAATACATACAGGAACTAGTGAAGTCAAATTTAAATTTAATATTATTAATTTATACTTGTGTCAACTTTTAGAGATCATTTAGAGATCAAATCATCCAATCTTTTTATCTTACAGGGGTTTAAAAGTGAGGTGCAGAGAGCAGAAATGACTTATTCAAGGTCAAAGGACTTGGTAAATGGACAAAATTGGCTTGAATGTCATGATTCCTGAGCTATTAATGACAGGTGAAACCAGGATGATACACTGAGAGGTTAAAAAGAAATTAAGTTCTAAAGGAAAAATCTTCTACCTCAGTCAATAGGCGTTAAGAGAAGCAAGACATCAATGTGGTTGGCATCATTGAGAAGGTTCCATTGAAGAGAAAAACTAATCTGGGTCTTTAAAAATAAGTGAGGAGAGGAGGAATGACTTTCCCAGAAGTAGAAATGCACACACGCTAGGGCAGCATTCACGATGGTGGCGTGGCTGGATTGAGGCCTCCTAGGCAGGAGAGAAAAATGGTCCTGGAAAGTTGTTGGAAGAGGCCTCTTAATGTTGGGACCTTATAGGGCAAGTAATGAGGACAAGGTTGTTGTATGACCCTTAGTGTCTCTTCTAATTTTAAGATTTTCTCACCAAAATGACGAAAGCTATTCACTTTCTGATGCCATCTATTCTATCCCAAACCCTTACTTCTACCCTTAGTATATCACATATCTCCATCTTGGGGGTTTCTCAATTACTTGCAAAGATCCCTAAATGTTCTCCAGACAAACTTTCACTCAAACATGACAGGACTCAAGATATTTTACTTAGTCGCAGGGCTTATTCTGGAAGGTTAGTAAATGCGCCTGGCATGCATTTCTTTAAAATATGTATATGGTTGTCCATTAAACAATTAAACAACTGGCCTCCTGGTTTGAGTGCCCTGTTGAATCCATAAGTTGTTTGTAGGAGAATACCTTCCACTTTAAGAATTCCAGCAATATTGCACTAATGTATTTTGAAAAGAGTTCTCATGTACCTTATGATCAAAGTATGTGGAGTATGTAATCTTCATATAAACAATTGGCAGACTACTTGGAAATGCAACAAGAAAACTTTTATAAGAATCTAATCTTTCCCTGTGATTTATGATTTTTTTTTTTTTTTTTTGCCTGCTTTAGTTTCCTTTTCCTGGCCTTTCTGGCCTTTCTGGCCTAAACTGAGTGGGTTCCTGGGTTCACCAATTTAATAGGACATACAACTTTGTCACTCATGTCAAAACCCTTTTCATGTGCTCTCTCTATAAAAGGTGTCAGCCACTTACCACTACAATGGGCTGGCTTTAGGGCAATGATGATCAAGGATAATAATATGATTATCCTTTCTTTATTATCTTAAAATTAGGATCCAAATAATTTTGAGCCCCTGCTATGTGACAAACAGTATACAGTGTGCATTACATAAACTATCTCATTGAATCCTTACAACGTCCAGGTAGGATAAGTAATATTATTAACTCCATTTGATAGATGAGGACACTGAAATGCAAACACTTAAATTTTCTTATACTGCAACATAGGGGAAGCGATTTTGGCTTTGTGTGGTCCAACTTGAAATTTACGTGAACTATGCGAGTGCAGACGGCCTGATTGATGACCTATCACACATACATTGTACATCTGCTTCTGCTTTACTCATTAAAGATTTCATTATCCTGAGGTAAAGATTGCTGCTCACTTCGAAGATATAGATCATTGCCTTTCTTCCTGTGATGCTGATATTAATACTCATTGCCCCCTTCCCAGACACCAGGGTCGTGCTGCCCCGCTATGTACGTGCTCATCTGCAACTATACTTCTCTGATGAACTTTTGAAAGAATAACCCCCCTGCCAGGCTTGATGTTCTTTTTTCTAGCAAGGTATAAGACTATGTTAAAAACCATGCTTCAATGGAGCATTTCTCAGAGCTGAGAGACTGTCTCCTGGGCTATAGCCTTCAGCTTAGCTGGAATAAAACTCTTTCTTAATCTTAGTCACAGACTGGTTATGGACTTTCCATCTGCATTGCTTGGCGTAGTCGACAGGGTATCAGAGAAACTCACCCGAGGTCCCCTGTGTTCTCCTTTGGACAGGCACTCAGTATCAGCACAGGCCCCTTGAGTCCCTCTGGCTTCCCAGCATTCTCCTAGTGCTTTGGTGAGTTCTCCTGATATCCAGACCTCATAGATTTTAAAGAGTGACAGTCCTGAGTTTTGCCCAATCTGTTAAAATGTTAAGACTTGGAATCTTATGGAGGTACCAGTACCTTTCCTAAGTGGAAGGGTACTATAGGAAAGTCCTTAGGCAGAGAAAGCAGAAGGACCATTCGAGTCAACTGTGTTGGCTCAACTTTTTAAAACATGTGGCTTAAAAATTGGAAAGATTTGTACTTTATAGTAAAATGGAACAAAAAAGGAGGTTGGGGATTGTGCTTCTAAAGCCTACCAGCTCCTGGATGCACAGCCACAGACTGGAACTCCAGCTGGCTTCACATACAATGGGTACAAAGTCAATACTCATCTTGCCCCCAAATCACTAGGATGGGGTGCTTTTGACATTCCAAAACTGTTTTTTTTTATATACTCAGTTAGAGAAACTAACTTGATAAAACATCTTTTCAAAATTCTGACCCTAAGAGAATAAAAGTATTCCTAGGAGAAAGTTTGAAGTTATAACTCTTATCATGTCCTTGAAATGTAAACATAGCCCACATCACTTGAGACTATGGCCTTGGCTCAATTAGTAGAACCCAAAACTAAGAAAAAAAAAAAAAGGAAAAGAGACTTTTTAAAATTCAAGCAGGAAAACTGAGATCTCTGTCTGTGTCTATCTGGATGTATATATGCCTATGTGTACATTATAAATATGATATCTCTATCTCTGAATGGTATTATCAAAATAAATTTGTAAAAGAGCTCTATTTAATTGATTTGAAAGTAAGCACTTACAAATCAAATATTTCTAAATGTAACATAAGCTAGTCCCAAAATTTAAAGGACCACATGATCTAGGATTAATCGTTAATGAATAAAAACAAGTTTAAGTTGCTAGTTTAATTAATACAGATATGTCTTTAGAGTCATCAATATTAAGTATAATACTTTTATTGTACCTAGGTTTACTGAAAGTCAATAAGCTCATGTCATCTCTGTTACAAAATTTGTCAACAAGAAAATTAACTTGGTATGATGATATTTTCATAAATAATGAAATAGAGATAAATGGAAAAAAAGTTTTTTGGGTGAACTCTTTAAGAATACTTATGATATGCCTACCTAAACTTCTCCCAATTTTTGGTAACTTGAAACGTTAAAGTTTCACTGAATTAAGTTAAATGATGGAAATTCATTGAATTCTAGATCATTTTTAAATAAGATAAAATACTGAAACATTAATTGCTAAAGAAGTCTATGTTTACCTATTTTTGACCTCTTATTACAATGATACTAAATATATTTGAGACTATTAGTAAATATATTTTGTGCTTTATTGCAATGTTATACAATAAAGTGTCATATGTTCCTAGAAATTAATTTTTAAAAAGGACTGTATATGTAAAGTAGGATATATGTTGTTGGTAAGAGAAAGTATAAAAAATTGAGATTTCTTGTTAAGGAAAAAGAAAGTGATTTTGTCCAGAAGCTGGTTATTTCTAAACGGAAAATGAAAGAAGGGACAAACTAATATGAATATAAAAATTTGTGGAAGGTTTGTGGAAAAAGAACCCTGAGAAAAGAGTTTTGTGTGTAATTAAATTGAATTTGAGTGAATGAATTTTAATATTATAGGTAAAATGGTGGAAAACTAGAATTTGTGTTTTTCTCTGCTAAGAGGACAAAGTTTTCTTGAAATATTGATCTGTTGTTTTTGACAACTGACTGTAAAGCTTCCTTACCTCTTAAGTAGTCTCTTGTAACTTTCTGTATTTGTCTTAGAATATTTTATTGTCATCTTGATTAAGTGAATAAGTAGTGTTTCACAGTGACTTATGATCCTACTTCACCAAGTGTTTAAAACCTTTTGAGGGCTTCCCTGGTGGCGCAGTGGTTGGGAACCTGCCTGCCAATGCAGGGGACACGGGTTCGAGCCCTGGTCTGGGAAGATCCCGCATGCCGCGGAGCGACTAAGCCCGTGAGCCACAACTGAGCCTGCGCGTCTGGAGCCTGTGCTCCGCAACGGGAGAGGCCGCGACGGTGAGAGGCCCGCGCACCGCGATGAAGAGTGGCCCCCGCTCGCCGCAACTGGAGAAAGCCCTCGCACAGAAACAAGGACCCAACACAGCCAAAAAATAAATAAATAAATAAAATAAATATAAATAAATAAATAAATTAAAAAAAAAAAAATAAGCGTTAGCTTTAAAAAAAAAAAAAAAAAAACCTTTTGATATCTTTGACAAACTTCCTCAAGTCAAATTCTAAATGAAGTTCTTTTGACCTCTAGCTAACTTTTGGATGCTTCAGAGAGCCCTAAAACAGCTCAAAGGGAGATATTAAACTAATTAGACTTATTTGGTAGGTTAAATTACATGGGAAACATTGTCAAATGAGTAGTGATAAACCTTCTTAGGTTTTATTGTATGGGTGAATGTTATTAATATATATATTCTAGAAATTATATGAAGTTTCTAAAATTTGAAATGTCCTGGCATGTTGTCAGTCATAATTCTAGCTATTATCTTAAAATGTATGTCACAGAAATAGCTGAATTTCCTCAACAATTGCAATGTAATCAGGTCTTTAACCATGCTTTTTAAGTCTTTTGTAATTTATAGGTAGTCATTGTCTTACTCTGATGCTTTTACAAAACTGCTTATAGATGACTTGCTTTTATGCTCCAAAACTAAATTAGACTAGGTAGCAAAAGGACTTCCACCATGTATGAGGGCTATTTCAGCAATTGCTCTCTTATGCAAGGCTACTGAAGAGATAGTAGTGGGGTCTCCTTTAACTATTTATGTCCTCTACTCAGTTTGCTTCCAGCACCACAGTAAGAAAACAACCAGGGCTGTATTTTATTAACAGATTATCTTCTTGCTCCTAGGAATGACTTACAAGAAATTCCTATTGATAATGGGGATCTAATTTGATTTACAGATGGGTCCTCCTTAAAGGATGAGCAGGGACATTACTGAGCTGGATATGTGGACATAATTGAAAGCTCTTACTTATCAAAAACAAAGTCAGCAAAACAAGCTGAATTAATTATCTTAACCCAAGCTTGTCACCTAGCTAAAGACCAGATAGCAAACATTTATACTGGCAGTCCCTATCCCTTTGGAGTGGCACATGATTTTGGAATGCTATGGAAACAATGAGGTTTTTAACGTCTTCAAGAGAACCTATAAAAAAATGGAAAACAGGTTTCAGAGTTATTAATTGCTATACACTTGATAAAACAGTTAGCAATTCTTAAAACACCAGCATTCTGACACTATGGAAGCTAATGAAAATAAGCCTGCTGATGCTGCAGCCAAACAGGCAGCTTTAAATACTCAGCCTGTCCAGCCTCGAGAATGTCCACTGTTCTCTGTTAACCCTGCTAAGTCAGTAAAATATTTCGTTCTACAGGCTCAAGAAGAAGAGTAGAGATCACCACTGAAGAAGAGAAAGAGATGTGGCAACAAAAAGGGGAAATTTTTGACCCCATCACACAAATATAGTTTGGACCTGATTTTAAAAAACCTATAGTGTCTGTTGGAGAACAATTGCCATTCTTTAACTCATTTGGCACCTGAAAAAATGGTTTTGTGGGAAAACAATGTTTTTGGAAACTTTCACCCATTAGTGGTTCAAGGGAGATATATTACATTATTTTCAGGGTCTTATGAAGGCACTTAAAAGATATGAAAAATTGGTAGCTAACTCCTTTTTCAGCAAGTTCTCCAGAGGCAGCTACCTTAAGGATCATGGATTAATAAAAGATTATTTGCAGCCACAATGGAAAGGATCTTATCAGGTACAATTAACTAATCCATTCTGAGCCTAACTGAAAGACATAAATTCATGGATTCACATCTTTCATTTAAAAAAGGCTCCTCTACCTGATGGGACATTGACCCTTGTTTTTGATACCTGGATTCAACTGATCAAGACAGATATCAACAAACCAGAATGAGAAGACAACAGCAGAGGCAGACCGCTAAGCCAAGATGCCAGACCTGACCCATATGATTATTTATAATACTTTCTTGAGTTTTTGTACTTTTGCATATGATTTAAATGTTTTTCCTATTGTGGGCACAATCTTATGCAGATTTTAAGAATCAACCCAATTGTTGAGTTTGTGGTCAATTACTTATGTTCAGCATTTCTGGCTCACCTTGGTGGATTTCTCCTCTCCAAGCTCTGAGTGGATGTCCCTTAGAAAATTTATTTTAGAAGAAAGAAGTTATAGTTCTGTTTAGACCACTATTGATATTACTAGATGGGATCCTCTCACCTGGTCAATCAATGATACTTGCTCTGACTCTGGCCATAAATATGAATTCTCTCTTAATGGTACCCAAGCTCAGTCTAAACAATGAGCTAAAATTCAGCCAAAGAATTTAACTTCCCAATTATATAGGACCCTCCCTCAGTTATGGGATGGATTTATATGGCTAACACCAGGCTATGGTTGTTTAATTTTAAGAGCTCCCCTATGTTGGGAACAATTAAATCATACTAAGGGCAATCAGCCTAGTAATACTAGAAAATTAAGCTGGGTGCCTTATAAAAAATGTCAACATATCATTTCCCTTAAAGTTAGTAATTGGTACGAGGCAGATTGGGTTATACAACTAGGAATACACTGGGTTTTACCTAATGGAACTCAGTGGGTCTGTGGTACCAACCTATGGCCCTGGCTTCTGCCAGGATTGATAGGAAGATGCGTTCTAGGATTCCCTTGGTCTTAAGATAATATGCATACCAATTTAGATGTAACTCCAGCAACATTTACCCTTAATGTAAGCCCAATGGACCAAAAAATAGATATTCCATTGGTATGACCATTTGGCAGCTATTTTTGTGCCTTCAATAGGATTGGAAGACATAATCACCCATATCAAGGCCCTCACAAAATTCACCCAACAAGCCTTGAATGATAGGAATCAGGCTATAGTCCTACTGAATTCTGAGAGCTCCATGATGAGAAAAGCAGTATTATGAAACCACCTGGCCCTTGACATTTCTACAGTGCCCCAAGAAGTCACCTGCCCCATAATTCAAACTGAATGCTGTATTTTATACTGTTTTATACCAGATCAATCCTCTAATATAACACATTTAATGACCCACAAGAAAAATAAAATTTCTGCTTTAGGTGAACCACTTCCCAGTCTTGGTGACCTTTAAAAAACTGGTTTGGCTCTGGAAGCTCATGGCTTAAATTTCTACTTATGAGCTTATTAATGTTATTAACTATATTACTTACATACTGTCTGTTTTATAGGATTGTTGTTTCTTGCATTACCCAATGTGTAACCAAGCCTCAGACAAAATTAATGATGACCACATAACTTGATCACATATATAACTCTATATAAACAATTATCATTAATGTAACATGTATTAATATTTCTTTAAAAATTATTATTAAAAGCACATGTACAGGGGCTTCCCTGGTGGCGCAGTGGTTAAGAATCCACCTGCCAATGCAGGGGACACGGGTTCGAGCCCTGGTTCAGGAAGATCCCACATGCTGCAGAGCAGCTGGGCCCGTGCGCCACAACTACTGAGCCTGCGCTCTAGAGCCCGCGCGCCTAGAGCCCGCGCGCCTAGAGCCGGTGCTCCGCGACAAGAGAAGCCACCGCAATGAGAAGCCCACGCACCGCAATGAAGAGTAGCCCCCGCTCATTGCAACTAAAAAAAAGAAAGCCCACGCGCAGCAACGAAGACCCAACGCAGCCAAAAATAAGTAAATAAATTAAAAAAAAAAAAAGCACATGTACAATGCCTGTGAGACAATTTGATGTAGTTGATAAAAGGTAGAATCTATGAGATGTTTTCGTTCCAGTATATAGCTTTGTGCCTGTTCACTATATATAAATAACTCCCCAACATAGATGACTATGCAAATCCAGAGATAAAAGAGGCCTAAAAAAACCTCAAAGAATTAAAAAAAAAAAAAAAAAAAGATGCTTAGCACCAAGGGACATGATGGACCCATGGCAGACAGCACCCACTCTGGCATCAAAGGACAAAATTTGATAATTAAGGCTTTCTATCTACAGATTTGCTATTAAAAGGGGGAAATGATAGAGAAAAATTTCAAATTTTCACATATTGAGATATAGGAAAGCCATTTTGGTTTTACATGATGCAGCTTGAAGTTTATGTGAACTATGTGAGTTTAGAGGGCCTGATTTATGGCCTAACAAACATACATTGTACATCGGCTTTACTCATTAAAGGAAAGAATGCATTATCCTGGGGTAAAGAATGCTTACATTGAAGATATAGATCATTGCCTGTCTTCTTGTGATGCTAATGTTAATACTGTTAATCTTGTTCCCTTCCCAGATGCCAGGGTCATGCTGACCTGCTGTGTATGTGCTAATCTGTAACTATACTCCTCTGTTGAACTTTTGAAATAATGTACCCCCTGCTGTACTTGATGTATGTTCTTTGTTCTCACAAGGTATAACACTATGCTGAAAGTCATGCTTCAGTGGAACAGTTTTTCAGAGCTGAGAGGCTTTCTCCAGGGCAATAGTCTTCAGCTTAGCTTGAATAAAACTCTTTCTTGTTCTTTGCTATAGACTGGTTATTGATTTTTCATCAACAGTAACTTGCCCAAGATTATGAAGGGGATCAGAATAGGCCACTTCAAAATATGCCACTTGGCATAAGGATTATGCTGAAAGTAATTGAGAATCAGCAGGTGCAAGAAGAGTTCTCTGCCCTCCTCTTGTCTACCTAAAAGCAGGGCATACGTTTCACTTTGTGAAGCTGCCCCCATCCCTCCTTTTCCAGGAGTCAGAGAGCAAATCTTATCATGGGAGACAAAAAGTCATCACCACGATGAGTCTGCATAAACAAAACTAACTGCATAGACGCCTTACCTTCTATTAGTTTCCCCTATATACTTCCCCACAGTTTATCATCCCTTGAAACCCAAACTCCCTTTCTTTTGTTAAAATGGTACACAAGCTCCAGAATCTAACTGCTACTTTTTTTTTTTTAATATTTTATTTATTTATTTTTGGCCGTGTTCGGTCTTCACTGCTGCATGCAGGCTTTCTCTAGTTGCGGCAAGCGGGGGCTACTCTTCGTTGTGGTGCGTGGGCTTCTTATTGCGGTGGCTTCTCGTTGTGGTTCGTGGGCTTCAGTAGTTGTGGCTCACGGGCTCTAGAGAGCAGGCTCAGTAGTTGTGGCGCACGGGCTTAGTTGCTCCGCGGCACGTGGGATCTTCCTGGAGCAGGGCTCGAACCTGTGTCCCCTGCACTGGCAGGCGGATTCTTAACCTCTGCGCCACCAGGGAAGTCCCTAACTGCTTCTTTGAGTTTCACATCTTTTCTGTGAACTTCCATGTCCATAAATATTAATAAAAATTGAATACCTTTTCTTCTGTTAGTTTCTCCTTTGTTAGTCTAGTTTGCAGGCCCCTAGTTACTTAACATAAGAGGATAGAGAAAAAGTTTTCCCTTCCTAATAATTACATGCTAGAAGTCAATGAGTTGGGATTTAACCTCAGGAATTCTCACTCCAAAGCCAGTGTTTTTACATCTTTGGGGAGGTATATGTAAAGACCACTATTTTTGTTTTGTTTTGTTTTGTTGTTATTGTGGCCCCATTAAACAGAGAGAAGCAAGATTTAAAATGCAAATAGTATCCAGAAAGCTGTGGTGTGGCCTTAACTTCATACTGAAGTATAATGCTTGGCATCAAGTTCTTTCCTGAAAGCAAGGTGAAGAGAGCAAGAAAAGAGAAATGAGATAAGGGAAAGGGCTCAGGAGGGAAGGAGGAGGAAGGAGAAAAGTTGAAGGGGGAAGAGAAGAGAAGAAGGAAAGGGGGGGTAGAAAAGAGAGCAAGAAAAGACAAGCAATCCTCTATGCTAGCCACCATGGGAGATTCAGAATACAAAGCTGGATGTGGCCTATTTTCTGTTTGCTAGATTCTCAGAGACTTCCAGGGAGATGGGATCTAAAATAGGAGTCAATAAGGCTAAAGGAAAGGAATGGGTAAGGGGTTATTTCTACCTGAATTAGTCCTACCTCCCTGGTCCATCAGTCTCTGGGGCCTCTGTAACTAGACATGCAGAACATCCATTCAGCGCCACTTTCTCAGCCACAGCTTCGAATGACCTTGGAAATAGAGCAGGTGGTTTTAAAAGTGAGATGAATGACATCTCCATGGATATTGCACTAGCCATAGCTGGGCCTTGGGCACTGCATTCAGTGTCTGTTTCTTGGCCCCTTGATGCCTTTCCCTTCACTTGGGAGAGGACCCTTCATCAGCTTGATTCTCTCAGTTTTTAGGCACAAGATTACCATAGTTTGACTCCAGTGTTCTCAGCTGCATTGGCTCATTTCCTGTCCCACAGAAGCACTTTGGGAAAGAGAGCCCAACTGGTTTAGACTTTAATGCATTCTGAATCTCAAGAGACACTGAATGATTACCTTGGTCAGGTTTTGTTGTATAGGGTTGTAGGGACTACATGGAAAGAATATTTGCAGAGTCCTCAAGATCCTTCTTTGAGAACACTTCCAACCCCCTCTTGTTCGTTTATTCCCTTTCTTTCTTTCTTTCTTTCTTTCTTTCCTTCCTTCCTTCCTTCCTTCCTTCCTTTCTTTCTTTCTTTCTTTCTTCCTTTTTTCTTTCCTTCTTTCTTTTCTCTCTCTCTTTCTAATGTGCACATGCTGGCAAGTACATGAGCACACACACACACACACACACACACACACACACACAATTATCACTGGGATCATTTCCCTCCTTTGCCAGGTTATAACAAGTCCCCATGAATAGAGAAGTCCCCTCTGCACTGAGCTTAATGCCTTCCTACTGGGTAAGAAACAAGGCTTAGTGAATGTCTACAAAGAAAATGTTTAGGATGCAGGGTGTTGGCCATGGTAGGCATTTATGCTCTAATTGCAAGTCCTCTGAAGCAATTGGCCAGGGCCTGACAGCCAGGATTCGTAGTCTGGTCTTTGGACCCTCAATCTAGTGCTCTTTTTACTGTAACAGGGAATTTAAGATGTCTACACAATTACTAAGATACAAGCAAGAAGGGACGATGCTCTATTGAATAGAGACATTCCTCCTAGTGAGAAGATCAGAAAAATCCACAATAAAGAGAAGCCATGTGAATTGGCCTTGAAGGCTAGGCCTAATATTACCTATGTACAGCTATTGCTCATGAGTGCCAGCTGTTGCTAGTACCCCAAATCAGACAAATTGATGACTAGCTGCCAAGATCTGCTTCAAGCTAGCAGCCAGTGAACCTGGGGGCAGACTCTGAGTAAATCTCTTTAGCAAATAGGACTAAGCCTTATTAAAAATAAAAAAAGAGGTACCGCGATGAAGAGTGGCCCCCGCTTGCCGCAACTAGAGAAAGCCCTCGCACAGAAACGAAGACCCAACACAGCCAAAAATAAATAAATAAATAAATAAATAAATAAAAAAGAGGTAAAAATTTTTTTTTCTTCCTACCACAGCTCCAAAAACAGAGGCCTGGAGAGTGAGAAAGGGAATCACTTCTCTTCTGGGAATTACATGTTTCCCAGAACTTCTAGTCAATCAGTGTGGTAGCTTATCACTGCTGGAGATTACTTGTTTTCTATCATTACACTCGTGTTGCTGTAATGCCAAAATCAGTTTGTATTAGTATCCTATTGCTGCTGTAACAAATTAACACAAAACTGGTGGCTTGAAACAACACAGATTTGTTATCTTACAGTGCTGGAGGTCAGAAGTCTGAAATGGGTCTCACTGGGCTAAAATCAAGGTGTCAGCAGGGTTGTGTTCCTTTAGAAGGCTCTAGGAAAGAATCTAGAGGTTTTTCCAGGTTCTAGAGTCTGAACACATTCCTTGGCTAGTGGCCACCTCCAACTTCAGTGCCAACAATGCCAAAGTTGAGTCTTTTTCAGGTAGTGTCATTCTGAACCATACTATTTGCCTCTTTCTTTCATTTATCCTTGTGAATCCATCAGACCTGTCTGGATAATCAAGGATAACCTTTCTATGTCAAGGTCAACTGATTAGCAACCTTAATTCCATCTGCAACTTTAGTTACCCTGTCATGTAACCTAGCATATCCATGGGTTTTAGAGATTAGGATGTGAATGTCTTTTGGGGGGGGGCATTATTCTGGCTATTACACAGTTACAACATATAAATTACTTTTAACAGAAAACACCCCTTTAAATAAGAAAAGAAAAGCTAACCCTAAACTGAAACCCACAAAAATAAACTCTATTTAATCAGGAGCAAGCCAATTGATATATGTGTGTGTATTTAATATACATAAAAAGAACCTTGTCTTTGAGAAGCAAAGGGCAGCTTTAATTAGCATTTCTGTCTTTGAACTTCCAATTTTTACTAAGAAAAGACTCTGAAGAAAGTACATTTTAAAATATTAAAAAGGAACAGCAAACAATTTAGAAGATATAAGCTAATGATCAGACCAAGGGACATTCTACTCTCATTTTAGTGGTCAGAAGCGATTAGATGCAGAGCAGGTGTTTCCTGTGAGCCCGGAACTAACCTAAGAGGTACAGAAGATAGAACCTCAGAGTAGACAGAACTGGGATAATGTTCCCCCTTTACCGAATTTCTAGGAGGATCACAGAAGATAGTGAAGGAAGAGGCACTTCTTAACAGGGAAAAGGCACTCACACGTAACACTCTAATTAACTCGCCCAGACATCCTAGGATGGATAAGACTAGAAATGAGCCAAGATCTGCAGCTATAGAGGTTTTCATTTTTACTTAAAGTTGTCAATCCTCTGAACATGAGTAAGTCACAGATCATGACTTTCAGAAAGACTTCTCACTGCATTAACAGAACTGTGGTAAATGAGGGACTTTCCCCTTTGAAGATCCATATGATGCTTTCTCCTAAGGACACTGCTTTTAAATGGGCTGGTTCTTACACACTTGAGCTAAAAAATCAATTCTAACACTTTCCAAAAATCTACATTTATCCAAGACTTTGTTATAATTTTATGTGTATTTTCACTTTCACAGACTTTGTCTCATTTATTCTTTTTATCTGTCCATTTTAAAAATGAGAGCACTGATGTTACTTGGCCTTATCCAAGGTCAAAAACAAGCAGCAAAACTGGGTTTTAAAACTAGGTGTTTGACTTCATATCCAGTTTTTTTTTTTTTTTTTTTTTTTTTTCTGCTCTAGTATTTACAGAATAGTTTCTCTGTGTTGGGTGTTGTGGTGAGGGCTTTATTTCAGTGATTTATAAAATGGGAATAAGTGCATACCTCCCAGTGTTGTCAGGAGCAATAAATGGGTTAGCACACAGTACATTTAAAGCATTCAGGCCATTGCAGAAGATTTAGCAAGAGCTCTATTTATAAGAGTAATTTTTAGTATTTCTTCACAAGCCATCTCTGAGGTGTTTCTATTATTACACCCATTAGGCAAATGGAGAAACTGCAATTCAAAATGGTTAAGACACTTAACCACTTTTTCTGGTATGGGACCAAGTGAGCCACAGGAATCCTCATTCACACAAGCCAGCTTCATGTTGACTCTCTAGGCTTGGTTCTTTAAAACAGAGCCATTCTTAGTCACACACCTGGACTTCCAAGTGCCGCAGAACCTAAACTAACCAAGCTGCAAAACTCGTCGATCTATTTGGAAAGATCCTCAGATTTCAGATGCCGTAGCTCAGTGATCATTTCTTCACTTGGGAAATTTGACCTTCACATTATTTCTATCTCATGTCATTCATGCGTTTCTTCATTCATTCTTCAAAACAGTTAACACTGATTGTGTGCCATGAAAAATATACAAGGGACTGTGAGGGATAAATATAATGAAGAACCTTATGGTCCAGAAGGGGAGGTAAGGAATGCACATAAGTCACTAAATCCAAGGAAGAATATTAGTGTTCATGAGAAGGTATGTTTAAAGAGCCATGGGGGTTTAGAGGAGGAAGAGGAACAGGGAAGTAGGAAGGTGAGGTCCATTAGGGAATGCTTCATAACGTCTGAGTTTGACTTTCATAGTGGTTCAATCATTTTTTTCAGTGAGTCAGTCAACATCATTTATTGTCTATTATGTGCTAAAATATGCAAAACCCCTCAATGTAATCCAATCAACAAATCCTGTTGGCTCCGCTGTAAAAATATAACTTTTCTCTAATTCTCACTAATTCTGCTAACATAGCCCTCGACTCAAACCACCATGTGACACATTCCCATCTGATTTTCCTGCTTTCGCTCTCACACCTCTACAGTCTGTTTTTACACAGCAGCCAAATTACAGAGTTTATTTTCACGTAACTTCCCTGCTTATGGCCTTCCGAGGGACAGCTGTCCATTACATTGAGGATAATGTTCTGGCCTCTCTTTGATTTCAGCTGAGACCAATTCCATCTCTCCCCCGCCCCCAACCACACTTCTCACATAGTCTTTCAATCCTTTGAACAAACTAAGATTATTCCCGGCTAAGGTTTTGTGTTTGGGGATCCCTCTGTGTAGACTACTCGTTCCTCCAAGGCTGTCCCCTTCTATCTTTTTTTATTTTATTTTATTTTTTAATTAATTAATTAATTTATTTTTGACTGCGTTGGGTCTTCTTTGCTGTGCACGGGCTTTCTCTAGTTGCAGCGAGCGGGGGCTGCTCTTCCTTGCGGTGCACGGGCTTCTCGTTGCGGTGGCTTCTCTTGTTGCGGAGCACGGGCTCTAGGTGCACGGGCTCAGTAGTTGTGGCGCATGGGCTTAGTTGCTCCATGGCATGTGGGATCTTCCCAGACCAGGGATCAAACCCGTGTCCCCTGCACTGGCAGGCGGATTCTTAACCACTGCACCACCAGGGAAGTCCTCCTTCTTTCTTTTTTAATAGGCTTTTTGTTTTGGCCGGGCAATGACAGCATATGGGATTTTATTTCCCCGACCAGGGATCAAACCTGTGCCCCCTGCAGTGGAAGCGCGGAGTGTCAACCACTGGACCACCAGGGAAGTCCCTGTCTCCTAATTTCTTGCTCTTTCTCATCACTCAATTCTAGGCTCAAATGCTGTCTTCTCAGAGGGCGTTTCCTTGACCAGAAATAATCTGTCTCCTCTCACTACTGCCAGTCAATCTCTATCTCCATAGCACTCACCACTTTCCCTGAACTTTTTTTTAACATGTTTGTTAGCTCATTCATTTCCTATCTCTTTCCACTTGTATAGAATACTCCCAGTATGACCTCTCTGTCATATTGTCTCCAGCACCTAGAAGAGTGCTTGATGACTGTAGGCTTTTCATAACTATTTGTTGAATGAATAAATGAATGGCATAAGACAGCGCTCTTCACTCATGCAGGCATTTGAAACCACATGAATTGCCTCAGCAATAGTCATAATCAGAGATTAGCAACTAACTTCATTTTATATACTACTGTGGGTTCAAGAGAGAATTCTCTTGTGGGGGCTGTCAGACTATGAAGAATCATAAGTATCTATAAGAGAGCTGAATGATGAGGCTCTAATAAATGTTTCTGGGCAGTAGAGTGGCATGATCAGAGAAGGGTCCTGTTTGCTTCTGGTAAAAAAAAAAAAAAAAAAAAGCAATCGCAGCAAGGAGAGAAAAGAGAAAAGAAACTGAAGACAAGAAGATCAGTGAGTAGGCTATTGCAAGGGTCTAAATCAGAGGTCACATGAGTGGGCAGAAAGGGACAGGGATGAGATCTGGCACTAGAAAAGATGCAGAGATGACCTTGGCAGAACAGTGTGAAGCCGAGACCGAGAATAGGGGGCATCAAAGGTGATCTAAACTAATTGTGAAACCTGGGGGATTTATCTGTCAATATTTTACTGGAACTGACTAGTGAAATGAAAGGGTGGTGGAAATAAATTAAAAAGATGCAAGGATAACGCATGAACTTGAAATCAAAACTGAACAGCCAAGACTTAGGAAGGGGAAGAAAGAGGGCAGCTCTGGTGGCCCACATCAGTAGTCTCTAGCCCTCTACTTGAGAGGGCTACACTTAACTAGAAGTGTTCCAGGCGCTCTTGAGCATGGCATCTACCCATCTCCAAATTTCAAACTTCAAAAAGGAAATCCTGCTTGGTCCACCTTGGGTCAGGCAAAAGCCCCTGGATTGATGAGTTATAACCAGAAAGCAGGTCACCTAGTGCAGAAGAGCACTGGGGACTCACTCTTGTGGTCGGTGGTCCCTTTAGGAGAAAAGAAACTCTTGAGGGTTCAGCCAGCCACTCCAAGTCATCCCTGGGTGCAAATGGAAATGAGAACATGTAGGCAGGCAAAGATAACTAAAGGTTTGATAGAATTATATTTGAGTAATGAGCAGGGAATCCAAGTAGAGCTGTTGAGTTGATAACTTAAAATGTGAAGCTATACCTTGGGAGAGAGGCCAGAGCTAGAGATAAAAAGCTGGGATTCATCCATATAAAGGTAATTGTTGAAATGACAAGAGTGAATAAGATATTCAAGGAAGAGAGATGTACAGAGACAGAGACCAGAGCAAAGAATCAACATTGTATGAAAAAGAGGAGCCAAGTATACCAGAACAAAAATGGTGAGAGAGATCCAAGGAGATTTTAGAAAGTAATATTTTCATGGGAGTCAAGAGACAAGAGAGCTTCAAGGAGAGGATTGACCCCTGTGTTAAATGTAGAAATCCAATCATTCTACAAGTTAAAGTGTAGTCCTAGCACAAATTATTTGAGGCTGGTCAAAGTACAAGGATGCAAATATGTGTGTGTGGGGGGAGGAGTGTTTGTGGATGGGATGTGTGTACATGTACAGAAGACTGGAGTGCAGGGGTGAAAGAAGAGAGATAATGCTTAAAAGGATTTTCAATGATTCTTAAGTTTTTTCCATTCAACCCAAGACAATTCTAAAAGTATTACTGACCATTCAGTATGTGCCCAACTTTGACACAGGTTCTGGGGATACCACATGCACAAGTGAACTAGCCCCTGCTCTCTTGGAGCCTACAGTTCAATGGCAAATGCAGAGAAGTAAGCAGGCAGTTATTAAATATTATAATGAGAGCAATGGTGGTTCATCGTGGGATCTCACTAGATAGATACAACCCACACTTGAATTTTGACAGGTTTGTGGGAAAAAAGATACTATCTGAGCTGAGGTTTTAAGGATGAGCAGGGTCAGATAAAGATGGGGAAAACGTGTTACTGGTAGAGGGAACAGTAGGTGTAACATCTTAGACATGGGTAAGAGCTTAGTGCCCTGAATGAGTTGGGGCAGAAGAAACACAGAATGGACATATTGGATGGGAATAAATTGTATTTCAAGATATGAGGCTGCTAAGGTAAGCAGGACCCAGATTACAAAGGCTTTTTAAGCTGCTAAAGGAGTTTGCTTTTTTATCTTGAGAGAACTGGGGACCAGTGAAAGATTGTAAGCAGAGGCAAGACAGCATCAAATGTGTACTTTAGAAAGATCATAGTGGTTGCTGCATGGAGAATTGATTGGGAAGTAAGTGTGGCTGAACTACAGGCAAAGAGACTAATTATGAAGCTATTCCAGAAGTCCAAGTGAGAGATGAATTAGGAATGTGGCCAAGGTAACAGATCTCCAGGATACCGGGAACTGATTAACCATGAGAGCTAGGGAGAGAGAGTCCTGAATGATGTTCAAGTTTCTAGAAAACAAAACAAAAGAAAAGTTGAAAGATGAGATTATTTGCAAAATTAGTTATATTATAAAGGCCTAACAAACTGACGCATGTAGGTTTGAAACAAGGAGCATTAAGTTTAGTGACTGCACAATATGCTAACAAGTCAGAGATAAGATGGAGAAAATGCATGTACGTTATGACTTGGAATTTGCTAGTATGGGCAACTTAATCTTCCCAGAGCAATCATCTCCACCTCTGGAACTTCTAGTCATTATCACGGAATGGAGCAAAAGAGAAGTGAGGGTAAGTGGCATGTGAACATTTGTTCATGGCCATTTAAAATCAAATGCTTTTGCTGAGTGGACTCTCCCCACTTCCACCTGGCTCAGAATGGTGAATTCTCTAGGTAGGTATATGCCATCTATTCTTGTAATGTCAAGTAGGAGGCTCTCCAGTTAGCATACAAAGCATTAGCAAATTTATTTGGTTCTTTCTTAAAGACTATTCAGAACCTGACCAATTCTCAGCAACTCACTGCCACACTCCTGATCCAAGCCATCATCCTCTCCTTCCTGACTTTTGTCTTCTAAGTCATCTCTCAGCTTCTGCCCTTGCCTTCCCACATCTATTCGATAAGAAAAACAGCCAGAGCAAACTTTTAAAAACATATGTCAAACCATGGGATGACTCTTGCTCAAAATCTCCCAATAACTCTCATTTTTTTAAAAAAAAGTAAAAACCCATTTAAAATCCGGGTATTGAGTCTTTTACGATAAGTTCCTGATCTCATCTCTCATTGCTTCCCACTTACTCACTCACTCCAGCCACTCTGGTGGTCTCAATGAACCTCGATCATCCAAGGCATGCTCCTGCCTCAGGGCCTTTGCACTTGTGGTTTCCTCTCCCTGGACCAATCTTTACCCAGATTTCTACATGACTCACTCCCTTGGCAATATCAGGTCAGTACTGTATGACCGCCTTCATCAGCATTCACAATCCCTAGCCCTGAGAACAGACTTGATGCATTAATAGGTGCTAGATAATGAGTTGATGAATGTTGCCGAAGTGTTTACTCAAAGCAACAAACATTCTTTCATAAGTACACAAAGTTTTCCCCTTAATTAACACAAATAGATGTAATACATCACCGTTAAATATTTCATACTTAAATGTAACATACAAGTAAATAGAGAAAAAATTGCATGTTTCCTCTAGCAGAAAACACTGAAATTATTTGAGGCACTGCTTATAAAGAAACTGAAAATATAACAGGCAACTAAAGCTCAAAAAATGTTTGAGTGATGTAAAAACGTCACTAATCTGCCTTTTGAGGCTGGTGAGTCCTGAAATGGAGAGCGCTTAATGGTTTTTGAGTGCTGAGGTAGATCTGGTATAAAGTTTTAGATTTGAACTGTGAGCGGAATTGCTCTGCTTAATTGAGGAAGGTAGGATTTGAAGTGCCATCCTTCCTCCTGTTTCCTAGCTCTTTTGTGCCTATAGTTCTGTGTGTGAAAAAAGAGATGGAAGTGAAAGGGTAGAGACAGAGGCTGCACGCTCCTTAAGAAACGACAACAGTAATTTATTGAGTGCCTACTTTGTTCAAGATAGGGAAGCAGAGAGGCCGCACATATATATTAGCCAGTTTAATTTTCACAAGGGCTCTGTGACCTGTATGTTATCTGCTCTCAGCAGATAAGGAAACTGAGAGAGGTTTAAGGAGCTTTTATTTTGCACAGAATTTGTTGGTGCTGAGATTGAACCTAATCTGCTGTAACACTTCTTTCTCCAGGAAGCACTGCTTGTTTGTGCTTTGAATCACTCTTTCCTTCTCACTGCAAAGTAGGAGACATTTTATCTTAGAAACTATTTTACAAATGGTAATTTGGTTTCCAGGTAAGTTCATTAAAACCCTTTGTAATGCATAATGTAGCCAAAAGAACATGATTGTTTCTATGGAAATATGAGCCCAGAATGCTAAACTGCCAATTTAACAAATGAACTTTGTGGATGTAACCTGTTTCCCTTTTCTCAGAGGAGATAAATCCGTGGCAGTGTTCAATTCCTCAACACATTCCGTGTATCATCTTTCCAGGTAACATTTGGTTGTGTTACATTTTCTCCCACCACCGAAGTACAAAAGCTGCAAGGTTTTCTCCCACACAGAAGTAAATGCTGAACCCCAAAGCCAGTTGTTCATTTCAGACACGGCAGATTTCAGTGTGTACTTGCAAGCTTCAAATATGACTGTAAACACGTCAGCCAAAACAAACTGTAATTTTTATAAAATAAATCTGGGAAGTATGTTTTTCTGAAACCTAAGGCTCCTTGTCCAAGAGTGTAGTAGGAAAAGGCAAGGATGGGAGAATAGCTCATACTCCTTCCATTGACAGTGCTGTATCCATACAAAACCTGGTAGGAAGTAATCAAGACAAATGGCCTCATCTTTCTCTCTTTGTCACTTCTTGAGAGTGAGGTGTTTAAGAAAGCCAAGAACTCCTAGCCAATTCAGAACAGAGTTATCTATTACAATGCTACTCAAAGTACAGCATCAGCAATACCTAGGAGCTTGTGAAAATGCAGATTCTCCAGCCCACAACAGATCTACTGAATGAGGATCTCTGGGGAGGGGTGCAGCAATCTGTGTTTTACAAGCTCTCTGGGTGACTGTGATGAAGCTATATTTTGAGAAATATGAACTAAAGGGAAGGGTCTAAACTATGACCCAGAGAATGGGGTTCAAGTCCCTGTAACATCACTTGATAGAAAACTATTTTGCAATAAATCATGTAACCACTCTGAGTTTCATGTTCCTTATCTGTAAAATAAAGGAATTGAACTAACATCCTTGATGTGATATCCCTAATATCAGAGCATCTTGTGGTTACCTGATGCTGATATAAATGACTCCCACATTAATAAAAGATTTGGTTATCATTACCTGCCTGATCTTCTCTCTTATAGCTAGTGTGATAATGATGATGATAACAACAACAACAATAATAATAAAGCAATAATAATATCTTTGTGCCTCCTGTGTGCCATGCACTTTGTGAGTAGTGACTTTTGTTAGACCTATGTTCTCTAGTCGTAATTCTTTCAATTTTAGTACTAGGAAAACCTAGAGAGGTTATGTAACTTCCCTAAGGTCACAAAGAAAGCAAATGACAGTGCCAGAATTTAAATCCAAATCTGACTTCAAAAATCCATGCTCCTTCCCCTCTGCCAGTGTCTATCTTCCCAGAACTGGTATCTTTCATTAGTGGAAGGAAAACCAAAAAATCACTGCAGTCCACAAGACAGGGCTAGGTAGACCAGACAGTTTGTTTCCTTTAAGTTTATAAAGCAATTACTTTGAATATATTTAACACATATATTGACTTCGTATAAAAGCCACTTTACCTAAGAGTGATCAATAAACAAGGCTGTAGTTGTACTAAGCTGCTGATTTATTGACAACTCTGAGATGCTTTGTCCCTGATGAAAAGATGCAGAAAATGGAAGCTGGAGAGA
The DNA here is from genome assembly GCF_028564815.1 of Eubalaena glacialis. Lineage (NCBI taxonomy): Eukaryota > Metazoa > Chordata > Mammalia > Artiodactyla > Balaenidae > Eubalaena > Eubalaena glacialis. The sequence continues at coordinate 48,607,432 of NC_083720.1, forward strand.
ACTTTGGAAAGCTTCTAGCTTAAAAAGGTCATTATAGGCAAAAGGAAATTTAGAACCAAAGCAGTTAAATGTTTTGTCCAAGGTCACATAGCTGGTTAGCGGCAGAGATGTAACCAGAATGTATCTTACAGTCCACCGGAACTGGTGCTTTTGCTGATACTGTTTTATGAAATCAAACTGAATATTCCTTATTTTAGGAGCAGCCACATGCCACGCATCCATGTTCAAGGGAGGTTTATAAGGAAGATGGGGTGCAATGGTCTTAAATGACAAGCAAGGATTATTAAAGCTAATAAAGTTAGAATGATAATTCTGGGCAGAGACAACAACATAAGCAAAGGTATGGGGTTCTGGAACCAAATGATGTGTTTGAGGAACTATTAGAAACTGTTGGAACTATTAGAAGACTCCACAGTACTGAAAATTAAAAAGTACAAATTAGGAAGCAGTTGGAAATGAGGCTGGAGAGATACAGAATGGCCAGGTCTTGAAGGGCTGAATACGTCATTCTAAGGCATTTGAAATTCATAAAGAGCTACTAAAAATTTCAGGCAGGAGAATGACACGGTCAGATTTGTATCTAAGATCCCTCTGGCTGCAGTGCGGACTATGAGACATCTACTGAAGTGGGGGCAGGGAGGGAGGAAGGGGAATCCAACTTAAAATAGTGAAACTGATTATACTTATAATATTCTAGGCAAAAGAAGGTAAATCTTGTGCAAGGTCAATTCTAGTAGAAATAAAGAAGAGAGGGAAGATTCAAACAATTTTTTGAGAGGTAAAATGACCTTGATTTAGTGATAGATTAAATAAGAAAGGAGAAGGTATAAGGTGACTCCCAGATTTGTAGTTTGGGTAACTGATGGATAGTGATGAGAGAGAGAACAAGAAGGAATGCATTTGGCCACGTGGAAATAGTAAACCCAGCATTGAGGTCATTGTGTCATTGGATCATCACTGCAGAGATATCCTGAAGAGACAGTCAACACATATGGCCAAAACCATTGTAATGTACAATTCTGCTTAAGGCAAGATGGTAGCATGATTAAGGTCAGAATCTTGGAGAACATTACAGAAGAGGAGGAGCCTCAACAATTGCTATGGAGAGAGAATAGAAAAGTTGGAAGTGGAGAGGGAAAGCCTTATGTCAAAAAGGAAAAAAATGGTTTCACACCTAGTGAGTGATAATTAAATGCAGAGTCCCATTAAAGTAAAAACTAATTTCATTGTTTCAATATAGTCCAGAAGAGCAGTATGGATAGAAACTCAATTGAATGGGGATGTTAGATACAGCATTAAAAACAGGAGTGTTTCTGTTTTAAGGGTTTTTAAAAAATGTTAAAGGAGAGGGAGAATGTAGGAATGGAATGACTTAGGCATAACGTATAAACATATTGAAGAGCCAGCAAAGAAAAAGAAGTTAAAGTTGAGAGAGATGGGACAGTTGATGGGGCATCTCTGAAAGTGGAGGAACCAACAAGATGTTATTTGGAAATGGCTTAGAGAAATCTTAACTCATGTGAATAACTAAAGTATAGATCTTTTCATATCAAATGTTACATTTATGGGAGTTAATTCCATACTACAGCTGGAGGTTCCTTGTAAAACAACAGGGATTCCAAGATTATAATGTTAACTGAAGATCAGATGTCTGGAAAGGCTTAATGACTTTTTCCGACACTCAGCTGGTGGCATAGAGTGCCTCACTCACATCCAGAGGCACAGCTAGTCTGATTTGACAAGCACATTACATATCTCTCTAATAACCAGGAGAATATACCCCGGCAATACAGGTATGACAGACAAAACTAACCAATGATCATTGGGCCTTTCCCACTTTCCCTCATTTATTGAAATGTTTTCTGAATAAATACCAAAGGGCCTAATTGTAGAAGGCTTTAATTGTTTCACCTCTGTCTTAACAGATGGTTAAGAGAATTTATATTTAATATTTATTTATTAAATTAACTAACTTATGAAAATAAAAACAAAAATAAACAAATGGGACCTAATGAAACTTAAAAGCTTTTGCACAGCAAATGAAACCGTAAACAAAACAAAAAGACAACCTTCAGAATGGGAGAAAATATTTGCAAACGAAGCAACTGACAAACGATTAATCTCCAAAATAGACAAGCAGCTCATGCAGCTCAATATCAAAAAAACAAACAACCCAATCCAAAAATGGGGAGAAGACCTAAATAGACATTTCTCCAAAGAAGATATACAGATTGCCAACAGACGCATGAAAGGATGCTCAACATCACTAATCATTAAAGAAATGTAAATCAAAACTACAATGAGGTATCACCTCACACTGGTCAGAATGGCCATCATCAAAAAATCTACAAACAATAAATGCTGGAGAGGGTGTGGATAAAAGGGAACCCTCTTGCACTGTTTGTGGGAATGTAAATTGATACAGCCACTATGGAGAACAGTATGGAGGTTCCTTAAAAAGCTAAAAATAGAACTACCATACAACCCAGCAATTCCACTCCTGGGCATATAACCAGAGAAAACCAGAATTCAAAAAGATACATGCACCCTGTTGTTCACTGCAGCACTATTTACAATAGCCAGGACATGGAAGCAACCTAAATGTCCATCAACAGAGGAATGGATAAAAAAGATGTGGTGTATATACACAAGGAATATTACTCAGCCATAAAAAGGAATGAAATAGTGCCATTTGCAGAGATGTGGATGGACCTAGAGATTGTCATACAGAGTTAAGTAAGTCAGAAAGAGAAAAACAAATATCATATAATATCGCTTATATGTGGAATCTAGAAAAATGGTAGAGATGAACTTATTTGCAAAGCAGAAATAGAGTCACAGATGTAGAGAACAAACTTACGGATAGGATACCAAGCAGGGAAGGGCGGGTGGGATGAACTGGGAGATTAGGATTGACATATATACACTACTATGTAAAAAATAGATACCTAATGAGAACCTACTGTAGAGCACAGGGAACTCTACTCGATGCTCTGCAGTGACCTAAATGGGAAGGAAATCTAAAAAAGAGTGGACATACGTATACGTATAACTGATTCAGTTTGCTGCACAGCAGAAACTGACACAACATTGTAAAGCAACTATACTCCAATCAAAATTAACTAAAAAAAAGTAAATTAACTTCCCTGAAACATAGTGTGGATATGTCTGTGTGTGTATAAGTAAATACATATATATGTATTATATATGTGATAACATTTTTTTCAATATTTAACTTGCCTGAGAGCTCAGACCAAATGGGCTTCTAAGCTGTGCTGAACAGTGGGACAAGTTTGGTGAATTTCACTAGGAATATGGTTTGGCACAACTTTGTTTGAAAACAGAGTGATCGAATTTGAGGGAGCTGGTGTCCAGCGTTCTTGCATCGTTTGAATATAGAATGACTTTGGAGACAGTGGAAGAGAGAGAACAAGTCCTTGCTGGGTGCCTCAGATACCTTCTTATTTTATCACAGCAGCCACCTTTCCAGGGAAGTATGATCCAAATATACTGTGAACAATTATTGTGAATTAGTGTGATTCTGAAACATACATTTTCCCCTGACACTTTAGTTTTCTGAAATTTGCATGCAACTTTTGGTTGACCTGCTCATTGAATACATTTATTTTTTCCCTTAAAAGTGGTTATATCAAAAGGATAGCAATAAGGAGCCTTAGAATGGAGGAGACTGAGGCATAGAGAGATTACATATCTTGCCCACGGATACAAACTGGGATTAATAGAGTCTGGATGTAAGCCCAGGTCTATCTTATTTGAAAGCTGGTCAAGAACAAATATTTATTTACCATCCACTATGTTGATGGAGACACTATTCTAGGTCCTGGCATATAACAGGAGAATAGAGGGGTATCTGCCTTCAAGAAGCTTGCATTCTGGAGGAGGGAGATGGACACTAAACAAGTAGATAAAGGAAACTTAGATGCTATAAATGCCATAAAGCAAGTAAAATAGGGCTAGGTGATAGAGACAGATTGGGGAGTTGCTTCTTGCATGTTTCTTCTGGGAGGTAACATTTAAATTTCTTCCTACCCTTGCGTGGCAACAACACATACTGTGTGAAGGAAGAGCAGCTGCAAAGGCCCTGATAGAGGAAGAAGCTTACTCTTGACCACCTTTCAAATCAGACACTCCCTATTATAAGCCCCAAGTGTCTATCTTCAAGGGCCCATGATCTAATGGGGAAAACAGATCTGTCACATGATAAATGCTGGTATTATATACCAAGAACTGTGATGGAGATGTGTTCAAGATTCTACAGAAGCATGGAAGAGTGGAAGTGGCTGTGGGTAGGGTGAGTGTGCCAGGGAAGGAGGTGCAGGTTGAGATGGGTCTTGAAGGAGAAGTAGCATTTTGCCTGGGACATGGGGCAGGGAGTGTGGGTATGTACTGTGCCTGGAAAGAACAGCATGTGAAATGGCAGGGGGGTATGAAGGAACATGGGGTATTCCATACATTGTCATGGCTAAGCTAACTTGGTGTTCCGAAGGAAGAGTGGCAGGGGGTAGTTCAATGAAATGCAGCACCTGGAAATGATTTAGCTTGTCAAGGCCTTGCAACAAATTCTTCTCTCAGTTTTTAAGGATAATGTCCTTGAAAATGCTCTAGGTGAATTTCCTGGCAGTGCCTGTCTGGCTTTCCAAGCTCTCTTAATGAATGAGATGAAAAGTGTACTGTTTAAGTCAGTAGTTCTCAGCCCTGGCTGCCCATTAGAATCACTAGAGGAATTTATAGCAAATATAAATTTAAAAAAATTTCAATCCCTGAACAATTAAAATCTGGGAGTGGAGTTTAGACTTTGGTGGTTTTCTAAGCTCCCCAGGTAAATCTAATGGGCAATTTGTGTTGAGACTCACTCTTTCCAAAAGGATCAGCAGAGAAACTGAGTTCTCCTGAAGACATGGGGCCTCTCATGCATTGCAGAAACCCTACAGGAAAAGGTCATCCACAAAAGGAGAAGGAACCGGCAAGGACTGATCTGAGGACTGACAGTGTTCCAGGGTTTAGAGAAAGTCATTTTGAAAATTAAGCAAGTGAAAGAAGTGTAATCATTATGCAACCAGACTCTGAAATGTAATGGAGAGGTCTGAACTTAATGGTGCCCCGAACACTCCTCAGTAATTATCTCAGAAGAAAACAATGGTGCCAAAGGGAGGCTCTGATTTTGAACAGTCCCAAGCGACAGTAAATGAGAAGTAATCTGACTGAGAAAGTAATTGTGAGTCATGCCTTGACTTGCTTTTCAATAATGACACCTGAAGCAGCTTGTTCATTCTGTAAACCTTAGTTAAGCAAAGTTACCTTCCAAGACACCAGGGGTTTGCCAGAGAACAGTTAGTTTAATTGGAGCTCATCTGTTTTTGTTCCTAATGAGTTTCCCATTCTATACCCTGTTTCTAGTTTCAAATAAAATGTCCCCCCTGTCTGGGATGATTAAAAACCTGTTTAAGCCTGCAATATATGGTAGCTGCCAAAATGTTTCCGCCAAGCAATGTTGCTCAGAACTGAGGCCTGCAGGCAGGATGGGAATAGAGAAAAAACTTGATTGCTCTAGCTTAAAAAATCACATCCAATTATCCCTGGTTTTTGTTGTTAAAAAAAACACCTTAGAATTGTGTTCACTTCCTAAGGTTTGCTACCACACTCTATCCCCACCGCATCCTCTTTTTGTTTTCCAGTTGGTTTTTCATTTGTAGAGTGTGATAAACAATGTTGGGAGTCCATACCATTAAGTCTTACCAGTGTTTATGGCTAAAATTTGGTTGTCTATTCTGCTTGTCATAGAGCGGCTATGCTATAAAATGCCTTTGTTAAAAACAAACCTCTTATTTATGAAATTAGTCATTCTTATGGGTCAGAATAAAGGCAACTTCATCTTATAGCTATGGGCATTTTCCTTTTAGAAAACTGCAAGGTGCTAATTACTGGGTGCTTCTTTAGGAGAAACATTTAAATAATATAATGCCAAGAATCCTTGCCCTCAAACTTATACATCCCTTTCACTCTCCTCCAAAGGTTGGGATCTCAGGATTTCTGCTGTCTGCCTTGTACATTTTGCAAACTATTGAACTAGTGTACTAGAAAAAACATTCACAAACAATAGAGGGGCAGATGATTCCTGAATCATAATAATCAACTAGAGTGAGCTAACTTGCCCATTGATTTGTGGTTCTTAATCATTTGAAAATCTGATGAAAGGTGTGAAACTCCTTAGAAAAGGCAAATTCACACACCCTATTACACACATCATGAACATAAGCAGTGGGATCCATGACATGTGCACCTGCACCTGTCTCAGGTAATGGCACATGGTTGATACTCAATAAATATTTGTTCAACAAGTGAATGAATAGTGAGTGAATGTGTAAGCAGCTTTTGTCAGGAAAGACCTCCTTGCAGGAGGCCCCCTTTTTTCTTGTCACTTTAACAGAGCTGTATTGTAACTAACCTTAAACCAGGCACCCCCATGCTCTACTCATCTCCAGCTCAAGCACACCTTTCAAAACTTTTTACCTTGTCTAACTTGTTGGTTCTTTCCAAGGTCAAAGAAGTAGCAATGAAGAATAAATAATTAACAGATGACCAGATCTCTGCCCTAGCTTCATATTCAGTAAACTCACAAACTGTGTGAGAAAAGAAAGATCACAAGGAGTTGACAAGCATGCACACAGTGGGAGATGGCTGCAAGTCCAATCCCCTATCTCAGTGATTAACTGCAATTACTTCCCCTTTTCCATTTAAAAACTTTCATGGCTGAGCAGAATCTTTGGAGTTGGTTTTGGGGACATGAGTCTATCTTCTCCCCAGATTGCTGGCTTTTCTGATTAAAGCAACTTTCCTTTCTACCAACACTTGCCTCTAGATTATTGGCTTTTGAGTGGCAAGAAGCCAAATCTGAGTTCTGTAACAAATGAAATTTCAGGGTAAGTTTGGATGACTATGAAGGCTAGTTTCAATAAACTCTGGATTAAGAGCCTCCACCACGAATGAAAAACATTATGAAACTGAATTCTCCAAATTTCTTCTGGGCCTGGAGACTTTCCTTTTCTGTGTTAAGGATTGTTCATATCCTTCCTTGCCACACAATTTAAATCTAAACAGGGCATGCATGTTTGGTTAGGTTTCCAGGTAGATAATATAATCACTTCCAGGCTGTCTCATAGAGATTAATCCAAATTTCCTTGATGGAACCTTTGGTTGTTCCTAAACTGCTCTATAATGCATTTAATTACCATCTCTTGTTTTTTCCCATATATCTATTGTAATGCATTTTAATTTATCTTTATTCTCAGAAGACATTATTTTCCCCTCTATTTCCAAGTTCCTAGGGCATCTTAGTCCATGTCCTGCCAAAGGCAGCTGGAAAACATGGGCTCAGCTTCCTCTCTGTGGCTGAGACAGGCTGCCTGCTCTGAGCTTCTCCAGACACATGCTCTAAAAAGGTCTATTTACAGGAAAAAAGTTCTGCCCACACCTCATTCCCACTCAGCTGTCCTGATTGTGTCTATGAAATTTTAAAAGTCTTGTTTGCCTACACCTTAGTCTGCTTGGGCTGCCATAACAAAATACGATAGACTGGGTGGATTAAACAGCAGAGATTTATTTCTCACAGTTGGCTGGGAAGTCCAAAATCAAGGTGATGGTTGATTTGGTTCCTGGTGAAACCGCTCTTCCTAGCTTGCAGATGGCTGACTTCTCACTAAGGTCTCACATGGCCTTTCCTTGGTATATGCACCACACACACACACACACACACACAACATACACACACACACACACACACACACACACACAGAATCTTCATCTTCTTATAAAGCCGCTAAACTCATTCCAAAGACCCACCCTCACGATCTAACCTAATCCTAATTACCTCCAAAGGCCCCATCTCCAAATAGCATCACATTTTGGTTAGGGCTTCAACATGAATTTTAGTCTTACATTTAGTCAACATTCAGTCTGTAACACCTACTGACTGGGGAGAGGAGTGATGTTAAAAGAAGAGGAAACAGGAATTCTTTTGAGAGCCTACTGTGCACCAGATATTTCTCATGTGTGGTTTATTAAACCCTAACAATATTATGGGGTAGCAATATAGACTTCCATTTTAGTAATGGGGACTCTGAGGTTCAGAGAGGTTAAGTAACTTGTGCCTGGTCTTATAGGTAGGAAACAGTGTCACAGGGATCCTCATCTAGGTCTCATTTCACTAAGCTTAGGTGGCTACAAACACTGATCTGAGGATTGGATGTGTTAGTCTCACATAAGGGGATCTTCAAATAACACCAACATCTAGGACCCACCCTCATTTATAAGGATTCAGCCAGACTGAGGATAGGACCATCTCCACAGGAGATTCTGATTCTGGCCGTTTTAGAAACCACTGCACCTCAACTCACTCCTTCCCATGATTAGTATATACTGAGGTTGCCTTTCAAGTGTGGCAATGATATTTGATGTTCTAAGACAGACATCATTTCAGGGCTCATCCCTGGCTCTCTAGGAAGTAACAGGTATATACCAACTACAAAGTTCTCTGTGAGGGGTAATTAAGGTCACATACCTATTGTTTCTTAGATGTGCCTCTGTTACTAATTAAGTATGGAGGGTCTTGAAGATACTAGAAGCCATAGGAGACATAGACAACACCACCGACAACAGCAATGAAAAAGCACCAGGCATTTTCTCTGATTCCTTCTTATAGAAATATGTCTACACTTTTTTTTCCTGCCCCGTTCACAGAAGGAATGCTAGATGTGACTATAAAGTCATGTGTTTGATTTTAAAATTAAAACGATAACAACAAAGGGGCACAAAGAAACTTTTGGAGGTGATATATATATTTGTTACCTTGATTGTAATGATGTTATCACGAGTGTACACAAAGGTCCACATTCATCAAATTGTATACATTAATTATGTGCAGGTTTTTTTGCACACCAACTATACCTCAATACAGCTGAAAAAAATTTTAAAGCAGAATTTATACATTTAAATGAAATATGGTACCTTCCCTAGAAGTACCTCGGGGAGTCACATGCTTAGTTTAATGGTGTGACTGAGGCTCGAACACTTTTTTGAATTCCCCATGCAAAATGCCTGCAGAACTTGTGGCGTGTTCTTTGAATGTCCTCTGTCAGGAAAATCCCTGCCCTTTACACCACGGATTTGATTTTTGGAAATAGAAAAATTGTATTTGGAGACCAGTTCTGCAATCAAGTTAAGTGATCACACTACAGAATTCTGCTTTGGGGACAAAACTGGGACATACCATAGACTAATAGGAATGCCTTCACTATCAGGTTTGCAAAACTTGCTTTGAGACCAATTACACTATGGATATTTTCCAACTGATTTTTAGCAAAAATGACATAGTATATTAAGTGTATAGATTAGGTGAAAATTTTGTAGGACAAGATACATTTGAAAGTGTAAACTATGATTTTTTTACTTTTATTTTTTTCAAGATTTTCTTTGTACACTTTGACTTTCATTTGAAATAAAATCAATTTCAGTTGACACTAGGTAATTTGATGCTATCAGATCAAGGGTTGATGAAACCAAACAGTTTCAGAAATTACTTTGTGTTGGAGCAGCCTGTCCCAAGATCTACCTTTCAGGAAACATAATCTGGGCATATACATCATTATTCTACTAAGTGTGTCCAGATATTGTAGCAGTAACATATGAATAATAGGAGAATAATTGGGCAAAAGATGAATAATAATTTTGATTATAATTAGGGGCAGCAAGAGAGAGGGAATAAAATGCAGTTATGTTAAAAAACAACTGGAAATAATTGGCATCTTTGCCTTCTTGTGAAGTACACACTAACCCAGCATCATGATTTCTCCTCATTAACTTTAGAAGTGCTGCTTCTACCATATTCACTTCCTGGTTGCATTGCAGTAGATCTGTTTGCACTCTGTGTAACTGACTCAAGATGTCATACAATCCTTGTTTCTGAAATGTCTTCTGATCACTGAGTTAACTATTCTCAAGTTGTCATTGTTCTGATCTTTAAAGGGTCTCAGATTCTTGAAGAAAGCTATTATTTCCCTCAGTACTTTTCCATCTTCTTGTGCATGGTATTATTTACAACCAACTTTGGAAAAATAGCATCAATCATCGTAACAGCTTTGCGTACTTACGTTGTACCTGTTCCTGCACTATAAATGATTATTTATAATTTAGATTTATAGAAAATGTTCATGACAACCAGATCTCTGGGCACATATGTGCCTACTGCGTGTTTCAATTTCTTAATTTTTCAGCTAGAAAAACACATTTATAATAAAATCTCTTTCTCACTTTGTGTTTAAGTCAACAAATATTAAGGCTCTTTGATACTGGCTGTATAGATGACTCTCCCAAATTTGGCCTTAATGAAGCATAACCAAATCCATTAAAATCCTACTTCCAAAGTGCCTTTTGAAAAAGTCCCTTACTTTCTCACTATCCCCAGATTCAACAGATATCTTCTTATATGTACTTAATTTTTGTTTGTTTGTTCCGTTTAGAATCTAATTTCATCACTTAGCTTCTGTGGCATAATAGAGACAAGCTGGATGAATTATCTCCTAACTGGTTCATAGTGAAAGAAGCCCAAACTGGTCTCAAAATAGTTTTGATGCTTGGAGTCTTTCAGAAAGAAAGAAAGAGAGAAGAAGAATCAAACAGAGTCATAAGAATTTTCTAAGCTAATTTGTAAGTGAAGCAATTGTGGCACAACTGAACAAGGGTCTCACGTATTATTTCTACACAAAATTCCAACATTTCAACAGAACATAAGCTTGTAGAGGGCAGAGATCAAGCCTCATGATGCTTGGTGGGCTAAGCACTGAGCATTGTGCTTGGCATAGACTAGGCACTCAATAAATGGTCATTGAATATAACTTGGTCTAAACTCTTCTAGGGAGAAAAAAAAAATGGTTTGAAGTCAAGGTGAAGAATCTAATCACTAGACTCTCCAAATACATATGTGCTTTGCATGTTTCGCATTCCATGTCATAGAACAAGGGCCTGGAAACCAGATTAGGCTTATAAAGTAGGGGTTTGGGTACCACACAGGAAGTAAGACTAAATTATGTCTACCTTCCAAATTGAAAATGAAGTAGTGTTTGAAAGTACATCTGTCCTGTATCCCTCAAGATCTTACTTGGCGTTGGGGCAATGACCAGTTTTCTACATGGTGTGATGTTAACAGGCAATGACAGCTTAATGCGCTAGCTCTTCTAGGTAACACATTTAGCTTGGAACAGACGCCTTTAATCTGAAGGTGTGACTCATTCTACAGAAATTTGAGGGTAGAATATCATGGTCCAGGGCAAGGTCTTGACTCCTCATTTTCCCTCCAAGTTCATCATGTCTAATCCCTCAAGTCCTGCTCACATTGCTCCCACACTGTTTATTGACTGGGTCTCATGTCTTCTGTCCCTCTCTCCGGGACTGCTGAATTGGCCTTGCTCCTGCTCTTCCTGCCCCAGTCCTCTCCATAAAACCAACATCTATATTGTAGCCAGGGTGATCTTTTAAAATGCAAATATACTTGTACCCCTGAATCACAGGAAAGCAATGACTACAACCAATCAGTGTCTGCACATCACTCAAAGAATAACATTCAAAACTGCATGCCCTTTGCTAGGGAAATGCAAATCAAAACAACAATGAGATATTACTTCATACCCATTCAGATGGTTATTAGTTTAAAAAATGGAAAATAGCAAGTGTAGGTGAGGATGTGGAAAAATTAGAACACTTGTGCATTGCTAGTAGGAATGTAAAATGGTGTAGCTGCCATGGAAAACAATTTGGTGGTTTCTCAAAAAGTTAAACAGAATTACCATATGATCCAGCAAGTCTACTTTTAGGTATATACCCAAAAGAGTTCAAAGCAGGTACTGGACAGATATTTGTAGATCAATTTCCCCAGCAGTGTTATTTACATGATAGCCAAAATGTGGAAACAATCCAACTGTCCATCAGGAGATGAATGGATAGACAAAATGTGGTATAATATACATATAATGGAATGTTATCCAGATTTAAAAAGAAATGAAATTCTGATACACACTGCAACATGAGTGAACCTTGAAAACATTATGCTAAGTGAAATGTCAGACATAAAAGAACGAATGTTGTAAGATTCCACTTATCTGAGGTACCCAGAGTTGGCAAATTCATAGAGATAGAAAGTAGAATAGTGGTTCCAGGGACTATGGGGAGAGGCTGTTGTAAATCATTGTTTAACAGGTAAAGAGTTTCAGTTTGAGATGATGAATATGTTCTGGAGCTGGACAGTGGTGACGGTTGCATAACATGTACTTAATGTCACTGAATTTTACACTTAAAATGGTGAAAATGGTAAATTTTATGTTATATATATTTTACCAGAATAAAAATAAAATTAATTACACGCAACTTCCTGCTTCACCCCTTGGTCTCCAGCAGCTCTATAGTCACTGATTCAATCTTCATCCACACCATACTCCCTGTCTATGTTAACCTGACACTTGACTGACTCTCCAGGACTCCTTCCCTGCTCCCTCACAAGCTGGATGAGGGGCTCAGTTTCAGTGACCAGTAATGCTCCACACATATCCTTTACCCCAAACGTATTGCATTGTAATGGTCTGCTTTTGACTGCCTCATAAGATAGAGAGCTTCATAATGGAAAGAACTGAGTCTTTTACATCCTTAGTTTTTTGATTGAGCACAGCTCCTGACATGCAGTAGGCTCTCAATAAATGCTGAGAGAATGAGCTCAGGAGAAAGCAGCTAATTTTTAAAAAATAAAATATCAAGATTGGAAGAAATCTTAAATCTTATTTAGTCTAAAATTCTTAAGAAAATAATTAAATGCTAATTTGACATAGTAGCTAAAACGTTGCCTTCCAGAGGTCTAATTTTCATTTGAAATTCAACAGGAGCCATTTTTTCTTTTGACCATTGATTCTATCATTTAATGACTCATATCTGAATCATACATTCATCATGTCAATGTTTTCTAAACTTTAATGAGTCTTCATAGTGTTTGCTCTACCCATGGACTAGTTGTCCTAATGTCTAATTAAATTCATCTTTAGCTTAAGTGATGTTGTCAATTAAATCACAGCTTCTATGTTTTGTTTATTTTTTTCTAGTATGTTAAAACAGATAATTAACTATAAAATAAAAAATCACCCATATGCCACCTAAAGTCATCTTCTTGAACTATGTGGTATGTGAATCATAGGAAATCAGTCTGAACCGTATGATTGACTGCTTTCTTGAATCATTCTCCAAGGTCCTGCATGCAAAACTCATGATTCCTCAACAAGTTTTTAGACTCCCTGAAAGTTCCTTAGCTCCTTTATGGTTGACAAGCCTTCATTAAGTACTCAACACGTATCTGTTGACTAAAATATACCTGTTGCTTCAGAGATGGTGCATATGATCTGCCCTTATAAAATCAAAGCTATTTCATAAGGTTAGGAAATTTGGAGATGAGGTGTTGACGGAGAACCTTCTCCTGACCAAATTCTATTCAGGCTCCCTTGAAATTTTCAACCAAGCCTTGACTTTTGAACTTCTGTATTCCTCTTTGTATTGTCCAGTTTTAGCAAGAATTCTGCTAATTGTTTAGCCAGGATCCCCAGTCCTCCATATCTGTTCATTTTCTATATCTAATTGGGTTTCTCATCCTCCACCTTCCCCCAGGTGATCACCCTGGCCTGTCTTCAGCAAGAATCCTGTTAGATTGGTTTAGCCAAAATCTTCCCTTCCCTCTGATGTTTCCTTTTTGTAATGTTCCATCCACTGATCACCACCCTTCTCCTTGGCTATAAATTCTCACTTTCCCATGCTGTTTTCAGAGTTGAATTCAATCTTTCTACCTCACCGTAAAATCCCATTTCAGTGGTCCCTACACCTATCACCATGGCCCCGTAGAATAAAGTCTACCTTACTGTGCTTTAACAAATGTCATTGAATAAATTTTTCCATAACAGTTAGAATATTATTTTTCCTTTAACAATGTCTATGAGAATGTATCTTACAGACATCCAACACAAGGAGGTAGTTGACTAAGGGTCATAGTTGTTACCACTTTTGCACATTTGCACTAAAGTCACACATTCCACAGACTAGTACATCCGATAACAAAGCTTATTGGGGATACTAAGGCAGGCTTATCTCTGGGAGACAGGGACTCCTTTCACAGCTAACTTTGTTTCAGGAATCCTCAAAGGATTGCACAGTCTAGATGGTTCCTCCAACTTTCCTTCTCTGTCTTCTTCACTTGGGGTCAGACTTACATCACAGTTTGATGACTCTCCCAGCCTTTCTCTCCCCATTTTCTCTTACAGGCATTTCTCTAATAAAATTCTTGTACATTTACTACTGAGCCTGTGCTCTAGAGCTCACGAGCCGCAACTACTGAGCCCACGTGCCACAACTACTGAAGCCCAGGTGCCTAGAGCCTGTGCTCCGCAACAAGAGAAGCCACCGCAATGAGAAGCCTGCGCAACGCAACAAAGGGTAGCCCCTGCTCACCACAACTAGAGAAAGCCCCCAGGCAGCAACGAAAACCCAACTCAGCCAAAAATAAAATAAATTTATAAAAAATTCTTGTACATTTATAATTTTCTTGAGATCTACTTCTTGGAAAACCTGGACTAATACAGGAGATATTAACATGAGCAACATAAATGTCAGTGGTATTTCAAGATGAATTTGTTTATGAAAGTTTGGTGTATAGTTAATTCCAAATTCTGACAATATTGAGTTGAATTTATGAATTATTAACTGTATTAGTTTGCTGGGGCTGCCATAACAAGGTATCAAAAACTATGTAGGTAAAACAACAAAAATGTATTTTCTCACGGTTCTGGAGGTGAGAAGTCCTGGCTCAAGGTGTTGGCAGGGTTGGGTTCGTTTGAGTCCTCTCTCCTTGGCTTGTAGATGTCTATCTTCTCCTTATGTCTTCACATCATCTTCCCTCTATGTGAGTCTGTGTCCTAAGTTCCTCTTCTTATAAAGATGCCAGTCATATTGGAGTAAGGCTCATTTTAATTTAATTACCTCTTTAAAGGCCCTATCTCCAAATACAGTCACATTCTGAAATACCGAGAGTTAAGACTTCAACATATGAATTTTGGGGAAACATAATTTGGCCTATAACACCAGCCAATAACTTTCAGCCAGTCACTTGACTCTACTGAGCCTCAGTCTGTAAAATAAGAAATGATAATATTTACCATGTAGTTTTATTCAAAATACAATAACATATATAATGTCACTGGCTCAGGCCACAAATACATATCAATTAACAAAGTAACATTGAGGACGATGTTGGCTGTGGGTTTGTCATATATGGCCTTTATTATGTTGAGGAAAGTTCCCTCTATGCCTACTTTCTGCAGGGCTTTTATCATAAATGGGTGTTGAATTTTGTCAAAAGCTTTCTCTGCATCTATTGAGATGATCATATGGTTTTTCTCCTTCGATTTGTTAATATGGTGTATCACGTTGATTGATTTGCATATGTTGAAGAATCCTTGCATTCCTGGAATAAACCCCACTTGATCATGGCGTATGATCCTTTTAATGTGCTGTTGGATTCTGTTTGCTAGTATTTTGTTGAGGATTTTTGCATCTATGTTCATCATTGATATTGGCCTGTAGTTTTCTTTCTTTGTGACATCTTTGTCTGGTTTTGGTATCAGGGTGATGGTGGTCTCGTAGAATGAGTTGGGGAGTGTTCCTCCCTCTGCAATATTTTGGAAGAGTTTGAGAAGGATAGGTGTCAGCTCTTCTCTAAATGTTTGATAGAATTCGCCTGTGAAGCCATCTGGTCCTCCCATAATTTTCTTATTCCATATTTATCCCAAAAATGTAAATAAGAAAATTAATGCCTCAGGAAAGAAAACACCAGAACAGTAGTGAAGCCATTAACTATCAGCTATTATAAAAATGTTCAAAGACCTAAAGGAAATCATGATTATAGAAGTAAAGGAAGCTGTGATGACAATGTCTTATCAAATAGAGTGTCAGTAAAGATATAGAAATTATTTTTAAAAAGAACAAAATGGAAATGCTTGAGTTAAGAAGTATCATAACCAAAATGAAACATTCACTAGTAGAAAGTGAAAAGATAACCCACAGAATGGGAGAAAATTTTTGTAAATCACATATCTGATAAGGGAAATATCTAGAGTAGGTAAAGAATTCCTAGAATTCAATAATCAAAAGATAATAATCCAATTTAAAAAATGAGGAAAGCATCTTAACAGACATTTATTCCAAGATATACAAATGACCAATAAGCACACACAAAAAATGTGCCACATCTTTAAGTCACTAAGGCAACAAAAATCAAAATCACAGTAAGATACTCTTTCACACCCACTAGTATGGCTATAATCAAAAAGACAGATAAGAAAAAGCTTTAAAAAAAAAAAAAAAGAAAAAAAAAGAAAAAGCTTTAGTGAGGATGTGGAGAAATTGGAATCTTCACACACTGATGGTTGAAGGTAAAACTGTGCAGCCTCCTTAGAAAGTAGTCTGACAATTCCTTAGTTAAACATAGAGTTACCTCATGATCTAGCAAGTAACTGTAATTTTATATCATGGTTTCTGTTGTCCATTTTAAATTAACTTATTTTACTGATAAAATTTATTTTACTGATAAAATCACACCTACATATTTTCAATTTAATATGGTTTGAAATCAAGTAAGTTAACACCTTTTCCCTGTAACATTATTAGCTGGTGTAGTGAGTCTTTAAATACCAACTGGTATCATTCATCAACAGAGTCCTGTCTTTAACAGATTCTCTGGTTCAAGATGACTAATGTTGATGTGGCTGACATGAGAACTGGGCATAATTTTGAGTTTTCTTCTGAACCATGAGTGAAACACTGAATTATATTCAGTACCATGTTTTGTTAAGCTGTTTTCTTCTTGGAAAATTGGCAAACATTGAATAGTATGTATAGTGATTCTCTGACAATTAAAATATATGATTAAGCCTGCCAGATCATAGAGTTTACAGTAGGATTTTTAAAGCTTGCATTTCATCTGCATATATTTCCAAAGAAATCCCTATGTGTTGATACATTTTCTAAAGTTTTCACTAAATACCAAACAATAAATCTATTATTATCTGTTCTAATTGGCTATACTTAGGCTGAGTAGAAAGTTTTCCCTAATGATCCCTTCAAAATTTCAACCTTACTGCTAGCATTTAGTGAATGTCAAGATACTTAAATCAGGAGTGAACTTTCTGGTTTTTGCAAAAGGATTCTATTGTTATTGACTTTATCCTGATTAAAAAAAAATTACCTCAAATCTTAGAAAATACATTTCTGGGTTCAGTAAGTGTATTATTTTCTTAAAGTGACAAATCCTTCATGGGACTTTTTTTTTCAAAATTTTAAGAAGAAATAGCAAAGTAAAATATTACTTGTTTAAATATACAGGTCTCATTGAACTACCCTAAAATAGAATGAGAACATGAGATGGTACCAAGCAGAACCTGAGAGGAGACCTACTGGAAGAGCCAAAAGAGCTTTTACTTTGAGTTATGATTATGAAAATTTCCTAAGGAAAGAAAAGCATGAGAATTTAGCATGTTAAAGTCATATAGTCACCATTATTTAAACTGCTGTCGGTTGTCATAATTCATCATTTGTCATATAGGGTTTGTCTGATCCCCATACAGGAGAGGTAGACAGGGAGAAGAGAGGGGGCAGGTCCATCTCTGGTGACTGCTTAGATGGCCAGAGCTTAGGAGGTGAAGGAGAACTGAGTGGCCAGAGGAGTTAGAAATCTTGTCCTAGGATGGGCCAATTATCAAAGCAGCTGGAGTCAAATTTTGTTCTCAAAAGTCCAAGAATTTAGCAAGAGACTTAAAGAGACAAAGACAAGACTGCTGCCAGAAGCCAAGTGGAAACCAGGATGGTTCATGGAGTGAGAACAACCGAGGGAGAGAGCAAACTGAAAAAAGTTGATTGATTGATTGATTGATTTTTTTCTTTCAAATATTTAATAACTACTTATTGAGTACCTTCAATATGCCAGGTCTAAAGTAGGATTTGGTGATATAATCATAAGCAACACTGGCACAATCTTTGACATCATGTGGTGTAGATTCTAAGAGAAAGAGAAATATAGTCCTGCTATTTCTAATAGTCTTGAAAATAAAAACAAATTACAATTATAAAGAGCGTTATAAAGGAAAAAGTTGTTAAAAGAACATGTAAGGAGGAGACCTGACTTCTACATACTGCTTCTCTCAGGATCCCTTGCTTTCTCATTTCTAGTTGGATTCAACCAATGGGAGGCACTTGTCCTAGACAGTGGGAGGAGTTAGTGGCACTTTGTTATGGTAACAAGAGGAAGTAAAGAGGAATCACTGGCTTGTGGGTGTTAAGAGGCATCAAGATAATTTCCAGTAATGAGGATGGTGTGCCAAAGGTTTTTGTTGTAAGCGTGTTGGTCTGTAGGGTAGACTTTTATAAATGCAGTGTTTGATGCAGTCACATTTATTCAGAGCTGGTTTTGACAGTTATGTTGGAATTTCAGACAGTATCCCTCATCATTTTGAGCTCTAATCTTCTTGAATTTGGCACCCAATCATTCCAATGCTGAGTAACACTCCATTGCATGGGAAGTTTTTTTTTTTTTTTTTTTAATAAACTCAGCTTCTCCTTTGAAGAACAAAAGTGGAGAAAACTTTAACTTAAGAGGGAATGGACCACTATTTTTGTTGGAGTGTATCAGAACTCAGGCCTTTACATATACTTACTCTTTTTTGATCTTATGCAACCTCATGGCTTTAAGTAACTTGTATATGTAGACGACTCACAATTTATATTTCTAGCCCTAACCTCTTAAGCTCCAGATTCATAACTAATTGCCAACTGGACATCCCCATTTGAATGTCTAATAGATATCTCATAATCAACATGTGCTAAACTGAATTCCTGACCTCCCTCTTAATCAGCTCCACCCATAGATTTCTCATTTTTGTCAATGAAAACATCATGCTTTCAGTCATTCAAGTCAACAACACTGGAGTCCTTCATTAGGAACCCTGATGTCTCTACCTTCAGATCAGAGTTTTACCACTTCTCACTGTCTCCACTGCTGCCACTCTGATCAGAGATGTTATCTTCTCCAGCCCAAGTTCCTGTAATAACTTTCTAATAGGTCTACATGTTTCTATCTCTACTCTCTATACATTCTGCTTTCAAAGCGGCAGAGTGAGACTTAACATGGAGTCAGATCATGTCACTTATCTGTTTAAAACTATGCAAGAGCCTCCAATTTCAGTTACTCAGCCAAAGTCCTTAAAATTGTCCACAAAGCCTTACATAATCTGGCCTCCACTTGTCCCTCTGACCCTTTACTCCACTGCAACCATAAGAGCCTCCTTGAATGAACATGTTCCTACTCTAGATAAACTGTAATACAGGAGTGGAAAGTACATGTAATTCCCAGAAAGGACCTAGTGAGATGGCTGGAGGTGTCTCTTCTCCTCTCTCCCTCCTTTCTTCCTTCCTTCCTTCATACCTTTCTCCCTTGTATAATTCATTTGGTAAAACATTTAGTACCTTCTCATACATGTTATATAACTGATAAATGCTGGAGATAGGAAAATCAATAAAACCCTGGCATTCACAATTCAGTAGGGAAAACTCTTATGTAAACCAGCTAATGCAAAACAATGTAATAAGTGCAGACATAGAATTGTAGGATGCAGTTAAAAAATACCATGTCGAAGTTGGGGACAATAATTCTTTACCATATAAGATAATTCCAACCAGTGTAGTCTGGAAGCACCCAGGTATTCTACATTATATAGTGACTTGCAAGTAGCTCTACAGGGTAAAAGTATTTCCCCAGTAGCCATGCCAGTGCTCTCTTATGTGGCACGAGTTAACCACTGAACTAAGTTCCTTTTGCCAGCTCTAGAACATTATAAATTCCTGTCATTATTTTTTCTTTTCATGAACTAGCGACAATGATGGTTATAGGGAACATTGCATCCTGAAATGATACTGAGTCTAGAAGCCTGAGGACAGTTCTAATCAAGACCTCTCTAAAGTACTTTGCAGACTAAACAATAATTTGAGAACTAAATTGTAATCAAACCTGGATGACTTTCTCTAATAAGGCAAAGTGCCCAAGGAAATAGAGAACCAAAGGCACATACACAGTATATTCCCTTCACTTAAAACAAGATTGTTTTTACCCTTAGCCTCCATGATAAAAGAGATTGGCGGGAATGTACATTGCAACGTCTATGGAAAACAGTATGGAAAAGCAATCCTACTTCTGGATAGCTATCCAAAAGAAATGAAAACAGGATAACAAAGAGATATTTGCACCCCCATGTTCATTGCACATTATTCACAATAGCCAAGATAGGGAAACAACCTAAGTGTTGATCAATGAATGAGTGCATAAAGAAGATATTTTATATATATTTATATATATATTATATATATATATATTATATATATATACACACACATACGCAATGGAATCTTATTCAGGTGTTACAAAAGAAGAAATTCTGCCTCTTGGAAAAACGTGGATGGACTTGAGGGCATTATGCTAAATGAAATAAGCTAGACAGAGAAAGACAAATACTGCCTGGTATCACTTATACAAGGGATCTTAAAAAAAATGTCAAACTCTTAGAAACGGAGAGCAGAAAAGTAGTTGCCAGGGACTGGGGGTGGAGGAAATAGGGAGAGGTTGATAAGAGGGTATAAACTTTCAGCTATAAGATGAATAAGGTCTGAGGATCTAATGTATAACATGATGATTACAGGTAATAACACTATATTGTATAGTTGAAATTTTCTAAGAGAATCCAGCTTAAATGCTCTCACCAACAAGAACACAAACAAAAATAAATATATGAGGTGATGGATATGTTAATTAACTGTATGGGGAAATCCTTTAACAATGTATATGTACATAAAATCATCATGATATACACTTTAAATACTTTTTACTTCTGTCAATTTTACTTTAATAAAGCCATAAAGATAGATTAAGGGAGAAAGTATCAGAGTGTCCCACACATGGTAAGCGTAAACACTGTTTTTTAGAACTTGTTTTAGTTATATGAAAACACAGACATATACGTAGGTGCTTACTGCATCTCCTTGTAAAATGTACTTCTTATTGTGAGTTGAGGCAAAAGAAGTTAGAAAAATATTTTTTTTAGGTCATGGCTTCCTCCATATGGCTACAAAGTCACCACTTCTCCAGTATACTTTGAGTCTCTTATTAATTTGCAGAACATCTTATGTGTTTATTAACGGGTAATACAAAACATGTTTAGTATCCTGTATGGCATAGGTATTAACCAATCAGAAGGAATGCTGGAGCAGAGACCCAGAGGTCTCCAGCTCTGCCAAATATTAAAAAATAAATAAATGAATATAAATAAAATAGATGCTAGAAAAAGAATCATATGCCCAGAGAATATTTGCAGGTGGTAACAATGAGCTGAGATAAATAGGGGTTGATGACTTTTTGGAATTGGTCCTGCCCTTTTTTAGGTCTTGGTTCTAAAAAATGCTCCCCATCTTAAATCACAAACATTCCTCCAAGAGCAGATTTGACTTAATTACCTATACCTCTAAAATGGAAATGCTGCCTTTTCAAAAGAAGCCTACATTTTAGTTAAATTATTCTATCAGCTTGCCTTCTCTCTAAGATGAGGAAGTTTAATGTTGAAGTGAAGACAGTAGAGATCTTAAGAAATCTGCCCTAGAGCACACAGATGGTGAGAGACTCTCACTTAACTTTTTTTTAAATGTTAGGCTTACTGAGTATTAATTTATTACATTAATTCTTACCTCAGAGGATTGTTTTGAGAACTTAATGTGATAATATCTGAAACATGTAGGACACTTTCTATGATGTACTAGTGGCTCAGAAAATGTTAGTTTTTCCCATGTCCCAAAGGCAATCTGTCTCCTTTGTTGTAAATTCTAAGTTATAGATTCTTTTTTTTTAAATTAATTTTTATTGGATTATAGTTGCTTTATAATGTTGTGTTAGTTTCTACTGTACAGCAAAGTGAATCAGCTATACATATACATATATCCCCTCTTTTTTGGATTTCCTTCCCATTTAGGTCACCCCAGAGCACTGAGTAGAGTTCCCTAAATGTCCATCAACAGAGGAATGGATAAAGAAGATGTGGTGCATATATACAATGGAATATTACTCAGTCATGAAAAGGAATGAAATTGGGTCATTTGTAGAGATGTGGATGGACCTACAGAGTGGATGGACTTACTTCACTCTCATACAGAGTGAAGTAAGTTATAGATTCTTAAATAACCCAGTCAAAATTAGACACGGGCTAAAGATGCACTTGAAAATCCCCTTAGGGTTCTGAAGAGCAGAGAGAGAAGTTTCTGTGGCCCATTGGGTGGGTTGAAATGCTTTCCTGCCTGGTAAAGGCAGAGGTAGACTAACCATGAACAATCACATTGGAGGGAAACCATTGAATCTAGTTCCTTCCCCTTGAGTCTCCATTGTTAGAGGCCCCTGGACTCAATCAGGGAGGTCACTGTCAGAAGTGTATCTAATTACACTGGTTGGTGAGCATCCTTAGGAAACATGAATGACCCACACGTCCCCACGTTGGCCTTCATGCTTTTACATTGATGTGGGAGCCTTTAATTGCATAGAGGCCTCTGACTGGATGTAAACAATGACTTTTTTCAGTCAGATTTACTCATTGTTATTTTACCTGAACTCCTATCATATAAAAAAAATTTAGTGTTAATAGTTTACACAACTTCTATGTCCAAAACACTCATTACTGAGTTCTCTCCATAGAAGTAAGACTTGAACTTTGGAGTTTTATTTTTTTAAATGATTCAGTGGGAGACTTCATCTAATACCAAAAGCATTTAACAGTCTGTTTTTCGCTCTCAGTCAAACCACACATGAAACGACTGACTTAACGAATGTTTTGTCTAACTGAAAGATTTCAGGACTTTGGTTGTTTGCTTTTATCATTATCATTTTAAATTATAATAGCACTAATAATAATAAATTATATTATATATATTTATATATAATTTATATAATAATAATAAATGTGACAACTGCTTCAGAAGCTCAAAAAATGTGTACTTAATAATTGCTACTAGATTGAAATGTCTGTTGATTAGAATTTATGTAACTGAACTAGGATCAAAGGGACTCCAGTACTATCTGTTTTGTTTGTTTACTAGAGCAAACCCAGTCGATATCTTAGCCATATCCCCTTGACCTATCCTGGAAGCCACCTAAGACACTACAGCTGCCTGAGGGTGCTCCCTGAGCCCAGCAAAATGCCTACCACGGATGCAATGGCATGGGAGCAACCCTCACCCAACACCCAACAAGAGACAGCAACTGTCCCTCTGGGCAGGTCTCTGAGACGTTCTCCGCGAGACTGAGCCTCACACGCCCATATACCCTTTACTAACCTTCCCTTCTTCCTTGTCCCCCCTCTCATTCCTTCAGATGGCTTCCTGGGGTCACATCCAAAACAAACTCCTTGCACCTCCATGCTTGTCTTGGTATCTAATTTCAGGGGGACAGAGAGGGGAACCTTAACCAAGACATTTACTTGTTAATTTTTTGAGATTTATTGAATCCTTGCTCTGTGCCAGGCATCTTTCCTTTATTATGTCTGAATCCTCAGCAACAGTAGTTCTATTATTATAATACTCATTTTACAGAGGATAAATTGAAGTTTAAAGGGATTAAGATAATGTATAAATCACAGCAGGTGGCAAAGCTTAGAATCAATTTCTATTCTTCTATTGCTTTTATTGTTTTACTTTTACCATCCTTTGCTTTTATGGGGTGAGTGCTGATCAGTAAAGTGAACACAGACTAACTGTTGTTATATAGTTACATTCTCTAAAGTTCAAATTTCTGAGTGGGTTTTGACCTATAGGATACAAAGTTGTGTCTTTCTATGACACATGCAAAGAAGGCTCCTCTTTGCTGGACAACCTCCCATTGACTCTGCACCTTACCTGCTCCCTGCTCTTGGCTTCATTTTCATCAGATGGAAAATGAAAAGCCTTGATCTAAATGTGATCTTTAGGATCCATTAAAGAGTTAATGTTATACAAACCTGAGTGGTGCGTAGTCTAGTCCCTCTGGCCAATCCTATTGCTCTAGTTTTTTTCTTAGGTTGAATTCTCTTTATGACCACTTCTAAAGCAGAGGTCGGCAAACTTTTTCTATAAAGTGCCAGACAGAAGATATTTCAGGCATCGTGGTCCTTAAGGTGTCTGCTGCAATTACCCAATCCTGCCATTGTAGTTGGAAAGCAGCAAAAGACAATATAAAAATGAATGGGTTCCAAGGAAACTATTTACTAAAATAGGCAGCAAAGCCGCTGGACGGTCTCCACGTAGCACACAGAAAACACTTCCCTGAGGCCCTCGTGTCAAGATGTGGCAGATGAGAGATGGCAGGAAAATTCCAAACAGTGCTTTTATTTTCTGTCTTCCTGGTCTCCTAGAAACTTTGGTGATCCTTCTCTTGTAGCCCCTCAAAAAAACAAAGAAAAAGAAAGCTCTCCTGTGTCTTTCTTGTCTGAGCCTATCTGAGCGGCTTCTGTTTGACAGGGAGTGTTTTGTGTTTGTGTTTGTGCTGGGCTTAAAGGCCAAGAACAGTCCATACTCAATGGCCCTGTCATCTGGAGAGCTGGAGAACATATAAATATTGCATTTGGGATGTACTTTCTTTTGAACAAAGTTTCTGAGCAGGTTTGCTTGCTAAGGGTCTATTATTGGCATTTTCATTATAACCTCTCTAATACCAAGCTTTTTGAAAGGACTCATGACTCAGAACAAAACATTTTCTTGAGTTTGAATGTGGCATACTTGATGTTATTCAAGAGATACATTTCTTTGTAGAAGCTTTCCATGGAAAATTCCCTGAGCCTTTTTTAGGGAACCCAAAAGATCCTAAAAAAGAAATTGATGTCTCTTGCTTGAATTTTTAGTCAGCTCTCTGAGCTGACAATGAGTAAACATAGTCTAAAATTATTTCTGATCCAGTTTTTATTGAAAATCTTTCCTGGACTAGTGATTTGTAATCAATGATAGTTAAGGAAACCTATCTAAGTGTCTTAGAGTGGTGGAAAGATGAAACAGGCTTCCTTGTGAAGCAATGAGTTCCTTGTCATTAGATGTAATCAAGCAGACGTTGAATAACAACCCACCAATGATGCTGCTTAGAGGCTTTGCATTAAGTGAGGGTTTGAGCAAACAGGCTCCCAGAGCCCCACCTTCTCACCTGTTAGGGAAAACTGAGGATGGGGCCAGAAAATGTGTCTGGACTGCACATCCGCCTTCCTTCCCATTCCCTCCTTGAATTGGAGAAGCTTTGCTTTTACATAATTTACATTTTGGGCATTAAGGGTGCTTCCTTTAAAGAAAATGTTACACTAATAATAATTTTTAAAAGTAAAGAAAATAAATTTTAAACCAGAAGAGATTTCAATTTTTTCTAACTCTTAATATTTTTAAATTCCCTACAAGTAGGCTTTGACACATTCTAAATGTGAACTCTTCCCTTTCCATCTTTCTCCAAAGTGTCTCCTGATCTCCACTCAGTAAGCATGGAACCTGTTTATTCTCGGTAAATTTTATAGTCGACTTCCCATGAAAGAGTAGAAAATTCCCCATAGGTCTTCCATTCACAGGGAATAGCCATCAGGTTTAGGGTTTTGACCATCATTAATAAGTAAACTCTTCAAAAGTCAAGCAGAGCTGTGTTTATTGAGAACTCAGTCCTTTAGGGAAAAAAGGAAACCTTTAGTTAATATCCGACAGCCTACCGCATCTTGGCCTTAGGGGCACAGTATTTGTGCTGTTTCCTCACATGACTTTTAGATTTTTCTCCATCGTTAAAGCTGAGATTCTCTTAAATAAAAATAGAATCAGAGAGGAGTCGGGAGAGACTCTTCACTCTTTTTTTTTTAACATGACAGAAGTTTATTTCTCTCTTAGGTAACAAAAGAGAATCAGTGAAAAGTATTAGCATAAAATAGGGAAAAAACCCAAAAACATTACCATCAAGTATGTATCAGATAGGATAGGTACTCAATGAAAATTCCCTGAATGAATAAATGATTGAGGTCATTATTACACACATTTTATATTGAATCCTTCTATAAAAAGAAATAATTTGAAACAAATATCTTCTGATTTAAATATTGGGTGGATTTAAATATAAAAATCAATGTGGATTTTTATAGTAATTTGGGAAAACTGCTTCTAGTGGTAAACTTTAAAGCAATAAGCAGGCATTCAGCTTATGTAGAAACCACTACTGGTGACAAATATTGATTTACTTATTGTGCAGGCTCTGAAGGAAACTACATATGTTTTCTGGCAGAAGCTAGTGAATTTATGGGGAAAAGAAATTTGCTTTGTATGGCAAGTGTCCTAAACACATAATTACATGATAAACAAAAATATAATTCCATTTGGTTTTCTAAGTAATCCATGTTTTAAATTTTTGTGCAGGGCCATAGCAAAAAAAAGAAATCTATGTTTTTCACGTAAAACCTAACCAGTTGGCAGGCTAGAAAGGGGAAAAGTTTTTCATATACCATCACTAGGATTTAGTTCACACTTATAAAAGAGTCCCTTTCCTGAACCCTAGAGGTCTGGCATAGAACAGAACCAAACCTAATTATGTATCACCCTAAAGCTTCATTAGGAGGATCACTTGTATTTGTTTGCCCATCAGTATTAAACGCAAATCTGCCAGAGGTTTTAGCTGTCCAGGATGGAGGCAGTTTGCCTCTTTAATAACACAAGCTGTGTTGAGAATGTTCTCTCTGGGCTCTCTACGCTGTTCTGTTTTGTTTCCACTTTCAAATGCAGAGTGAATAAAATTAGAATGGCCTTTTTAACTTCAGCCAAAATCTCTAATGCCTAAGATCGAGGGGTACCCCTGTCTTTACTCTGGTCTTCCTGAGCATGGTAGCCCATGATGTTTCTCAAAGTTGAGTTCTGGGTGTCTGGGACAGCCTTAGAAATCTTTAGTCCCAGCGATGGCTTCCGTCTGTCAGTCACCAGCAGAGGAACACATTAATTTTCAAGGCACGGCATAAGTTCCATCTGTTATCCTAAGTGTTAGTGGAGATTACATGCCAGACAAAAGACTTACTGAATGAATTAAAAGTAAATGTCACTTCCTAAAACTCAGCCTAGTCAACACAGCTTGGGGAAATATTTCCTTTCGCCTGAGTTACAGCTATTGGGGTTAGGCAATATGGCAGTTTCAGACCTGGTTCACAGCTGGAGAACCTCACAGCTGCCCTGCCCCCTGTGGTAAGGATCATTGGATGGTTCTTTCTCACTATCAGTTTGCAGAGCCTATAAGGGTAAGCCTACGTGAGATCCACAAACAGCATGTTACAGTCCGACATGATCAATAGGAAACCTGATAATGGCCCAAAGCAATTCCCTTCTCTTATCCCTGGCTCTCAATTACCTTTGCTTTTAATAGACATGAGTCCCGGCTGGCAGTTGCTGAAAGTTTCTCAGATGCAGTGTTTTGTGTGAGAGCATCGAGCTTCATTTCCCATCTCAGTGGCTAGTCGATTCCTGTTCTCATCTTTAATACATTGAAGAACAGTTGCCTCTCTGATGAATTTGTCAGAACTGCTAGTTTCTTAAATATCGAATCATTTACCTTGCCTGCAACAGTCAAAGCTAATTTTAACATGTATCAAAAATATTTGTATCAAAAGCAACCCAATCCAAAAATGGGCAGAAGACCTAAATAGACATTTCTCCAAAGAAGATATACAGATTGCCAACAGACACATGAAAGGATGCTCAACATCACTAATCATTAGAGAAATGCAAATCAAAACTACAATGAGGCATCACCTCACACCAGTCAGAACAGCCATCATCAAAAAATCTACAAACAATAAATGCTGGAGAGGGTGTGGAGAAAAGGGAACCCTCTTGCACTGTTAGTGGGAATGTAAATTGATACAGCCACTATGGAGAGCAGTATGGAGGTTCCTTAAAAAACTAAAAATAGAACTACCATACGACCCAGCAATCCCACTACTGGGCATATACCCCAAGAAAACCATAATTCAAAAAGAGTCATGTACCACAATATTCATTGCAGCTCTATTTACGATAGCCAGGACATGGAAGCAACCTAAGTATCCATCAACAGATGAATGGATAAAGAAGATGTGGTACATATACACAATGGAATATTACTCAGCCATAAAAAGAAACGAAATTGAGTTATTTGTAGTGAGGTGGATGAACCTAGAGTCCGTCATACAGAGTGAAGTAAGTCAGAAGGAGAAAAACAAATACCGTATGCTAACACATATATATGGAATCTAAAAAAAAAAAAGGTTCTGAAGAACCTAGGGGCAGGAGAGGAATAAAGATGCAGACATAGAGAATGGACTTGAGGACATGGGGAGGGGGAAGGGTAAGTTGGGACGAAGTGAGAAAGTGGCATGGACTTATATATACACTACCAAATGTAAAATAGATAGCTAGTGGGAAGTAGCTGCATAGCACAGGGAGATCAGCTCAGTGCTTTGTGACCACCAAGAGGGGTGGGATAGGGAAGGTGGGAGGGAGATGCAAGAGGGAGGAGCTATGGGGATATATGTATACGTATAGCTGATTCACTTTGTTATAAAGCAGAAACTAACACACCATTGTAAAGCAATTATATTCCAATAAAGATATTAAAAAAAACATTTTGAGGTTAAAATATGACATTTCACTGATCATTCAAATATAAAAAGCAGAGTGGTTGAAATTGCCATGTGGTCCATAGCAACAAACAACAAGCAATAACAATCTTTGTCTACCATCCCTATGTGGCTCTGAGATTTACAGCAAACTAGAAATGAATAACAATCTTAGTTTCACAAGTTATGACTCATGTTCATATTCTTGTGGGCTCAGCAAATTCTTATTGGTGGTGATGTGTAGTCATTGGAAAGCCAAAAAATATACAATCTCTGACCTCAAGGCTTCATTAACTAGGAGATTATACATATGGCAGAAGTAGAGACTGTGTAGGAAAAAATAAGGAAATAACATTTACTGAGACTAGACTATGTATTATTGTAGTGGACAGCCTCGGTGCTCTGCCTAGATCCCCTTGGGTCCCTGTTACCGGCTTCTAGAGCCTCTGGCTGTTTCAGTAAGCTTTTGCTTCCTCTAATGGCCTGCGTCTGTGACTCAGCTCTGGTGGATGGCCTTTGGGTTGCTGGAGCCCCTGTGTCCACAGGGGCAGAGAGTGGGAAGCGCCTTAGGTTTATGGCCTCACTGTACCCTGCAGCTATAATGATTACTGAGGGAGGAAAGAGACCCAGCTTTTTTGCCTTAAGTTATGGCAAACTCTGAGCCGTAATTTGCACAACGGAGTTCCTCTCTACAAAATCATGCTGAGGCTGGGACTTCGCCTGAAATCGTATCCTTGCTGGAGTTCTTCCCCTTCCCAACCTTCCTTCCCCCACTCCCTTCCTCCTTTATCCTGGGAGCACTTCCTGAATAAATCACTAGCCCCCGAATCCTTGTCTCAGGGTCTGCTTGGGATACACTCTGCTGGACCTCTTACTTGTGCTCTATTACATATGCTATGTTTTTTGCATGTATTATATTACATATGCTACGCTTTTTATATTATACGGTATATGTAATCTGCACAATTCTAGGAGGAAATTGAGGATGAGTGATTTTAATTAACCTGCCCAATATCATAGAGCTATAAGGTATTAGAGTATGTGTCTCTTGAACCTAAGTCTTATTCCTTCATTTATTACATTTTATCCTCAGCATGGCAAAGTGTATGGAATGCATAAAGACTACTTTGGGAATAAATGCACTTGGAGATAGATGGCTTCCACAAACTGGGCCTGATGAAAATGCTAACTTCTTACCAAGAAGATATCATTTGAGAAGGAAAAGATAAGCACAGGTTTTGTATTCTCTGTTTGCTGAAAAAAGTTTCAAGCATCAAGCATATCTCTTGGCCCTGGAAGCAAAATGAATCTTGAAAACTGCTATGTGAGTTGTTTCATGCTCACTTTTTAAAATAAAGTACTTGAGTTAGAAGTTACTAGATTCACCGTAACATGGTGTTTGCTTGAAACAAATCTTTGCAAACACTAGATCAATAAAGTGGCCCCTTTGCTGCCTACTAAGGAAGTTAACAAGCTTGGCAGAAAATGATAAACATCCAGACAACCTTCAGTTTGAATTTTTTATATCAACTTAGTTCAAATTAATGGCCTCAAATGGATAGAATTATAGTTCCCATTCAGCTTGATCTTTCTCATTAATTACTTCCTCTGTGCATCTGCCACAATTAGTTTTATAAAGTAGCCCTGAAAGCAAACAAAAGAAATGCTTTCCACAACTTCCCCAATAAAACATTCCTCTTAGATTGTCATTAAATTTACCCCAAAGATTCCATTATCTTTTGCTTTGTTTCTTTTTCGCCTTTGGTGCTTGGGGAATTCAGAGATGCCACAGCGGCAGGGCTGTTGATGATTCACACAAGTACTGCCTACAGTCTCACAGGGCCATGACTTTGAGACGGGCCTCGTTCTCCCACTTTCCTGGAGCTTCCAGGTCAGACACATAAACACTGCCCACTTCACCTTCTGCTGAAGGGCTTCAAACGCCCTCACCAATATCAGGCAATGGCGATATGAGGGGTAAACGTTCTAAAGTCAGAGTTCTACCATACAGCTGGAGGAGTGACTTATAAGGCATGAGACTCCCAGAAAATGGCTCGATAATCTCTAAACATTGGTTGAACAAATGCAGATTCAACTAATGCACATTAAAGGCTGAGGATTTTACAAACAGCTTTGTGAGGAAAGTGCGATTACCTCTCCAGTTGACAAGTGAAGAGTCTGAGAGTCTGAGATTGAAAACTTGCTCACTCCAATAAGCAGAAGAGCTGAAATTCAAAGCCATAAATCTCCAGTTTGAGCTCAGTGCCCCAGCTCCTTTACGATGAACGCTTGGCCTCAATGGTCCCAAATGGGAAAGGCTGCAACGTGAGAGGCCACAGGGAATTCTCCAAGTCCCCATCCCCATGTTTGCGTGGGTGAGTTGAGGCAGTTTTGCCAACTGCCTTAAAGTGAAGCCTAAAGTGGCAGACATGGGGTAGATAGATCTGCAGAAACAAGCTTCGAGAGAGCAGCAGAAAATATTTTGTAGCCGTCTATAGACTTATCACTTCTGAGCCCTGGAATCCCCTGTAAGAATCCAGTATTCCGTTCTATACTAGTCTATTTATTAAACTCATTCTTTTGGGTGTCTTCTGTATGCCAGATCCCTGCCCTCAGAGCACCTACATTCTAATAGGAGAGACAAAATAAAGTAGACAATTTCAGGTTGTTCTAACTGCTATTTTAAGGAGATAGAGTGATACAATGGAGAGTAACATTTCATGGGTCTTATTTATTTACATGTCTCCTTTCATTAACAGATTGTGAATTCCTGGGAGTGGTACTTCCATTTTGTATTCATCTTTACATGCCTAATGTCTAGCATGATTTTAGATACTCAGTAAGTGGTCATTTAATGAATGAATAGACTAGTGAGCACAGGAAGCAGCCTATCAAAAAGTGCTCCTGGGCTTCCCTGGTGGCGCAGTGGTTGAGAATCTGCCTGCCAATGCAGGGGACACGGGTTCGAGCCCTGGTCTGGGAAGATCCCACATGCCGCGGAGCAAATAGGCCCGTGAGCCACAACTACTGAGCCTGCGCGTCTGGAGCCTGTGCTCCGCAACAAGAGAGGCCGCGATAGTGAGAGGCCCGCGCACTGCAATGAAGAGTGGTCCCCACTTGCCGCAACTAGAGAAAGCCCTCGCACAGAAGCGAAGACCCAACACAGCCAAAAATAAATAAAAATTAAAAAAAAAAAAACAAGAAAGAAACTTGCTTTAAAAGAAAAAAAAAAAGTGCTCCAAAAGCTTGCTAGAGGAGCAAGAACGACTAGCTCAAAGGAAGGCCTATTTTCTCCATTTAAATTGAAGCCAAATGCTTTCAGACTTCCTGTCTTTAAAACATTTGGTGTTCCCATAATAAGAAGCAGACTTGACTCTGTCACATTTTCCACAAGTGGCCACTTCCCATGAACACTTTAAGGGGAACAAGGTCACAACTGGCTATTTTCCAACAAGGATTAAAAATAATTAAAAAGGAATATTGATTTGGGGCTTCAGGACCTAGGAGATTTGAGTTTCTTTGTTGGGTTTAGAAGGCAAGTTCACTGTCAAAATATTGCAGCTGATCCTTTTACAGAAGGGAAAATGGTCACATTTTAAAAGTGCATCTTGATTTCTACCTACTACTGAACTTTTAAAAATTGTCTCAGACCTTAAATCAAAGCACTGTTTTCACAGTATAACCATACTCTTCTTTATTGCAATGCTGCTTTAGGCAGGATATATATGAAAAATAAGTTTAAAAGAAACAAACAAAGATATAATCTGCATTTAGCTTAATCCTGACCAAACAAAAATTTGAAGTTACTAAGGACTAAGTTACTAAGGAATGTGATCTCAGGCACCTGAAAATACAAAAACAGGACTCAAAGTGTGTAGATGGAAATGACCAGAGAGGCTTTCAAATGGCTTGTCCAAAAACATCTGGAGTTCTTTTTCAAATAGTATGTATTTCCCTTTTCATCTATCTTACTATTTTGATTAACTTTCTTCATGTGATAAGATAAATGCATTTTTTTTCTTGAAATGGAACTCAGTTTTGAAGAACATAAAAATTACCATATAATGCCTGACCAGTCAATGTTCTACCTGTATTTTCTCAGCTTGTCTTCTTCAACCTTTAACCCCTAATACTCTTCTAGCTTCAACCCTAAAGTTTTGTAGCAAGGATATCTGACAATGTATATGAATATCCGCAGATACAAAACAGTGAGAATTGATATTGTATAGTGAGATAGTGAGGATTTCAGATATTGAATATGAACATCTGACATGTTCTAGATAGATTGTTGACTCTTAGTGAAATTAAGCAGTTTTATTGGCCTTCTCTTTTGGCCTGTAAATTTCATGAAAAACTGGCCCATTAGCAAGAGTCAGCAATCATTATGTGCACCCTTTCTACTTTCCTTGCTCAATGAAGTATTCTATCAGAGGTTTCTCAGGCAGTCTCAAACTTAAAGATTTAACTTCACATTTCCAAAAACTAACCATGCAAAGCAATTTCAAATTAAAGTAATTGAATTTGGATTATGGAGCAAGCAAGCCAGAAGAAGGGCCTTCTCAAATAAGCGACTGTTCATATTTCAATAACTGCACATTTGCGAAACACACAAATACAGTTTCACTCTCTGTACTCTGTTTGCTACTGACCACAAATTTGTTGCAATCAGATAGGAAAATCTGATTTCATCCTAGGGAAATCCAAGAAGCCAGAAAAGATGATGATGATGACAAGAAACTAAACTTTTTGGTCTGCAAAGCAACTAGAAGGAAAACAGCTTTAGAGAAAACATGGGAGTATAAGCAGACAGCATGTATACATATCTGGGAAGCAAATATTATTTATCTAAATGAAACATATTGTGGATTTGGCAGCCAACAGCTTCTGTGATGAAATCAGCATCGAGTAGAGGAAGTGGGAATCAGGAGAATTGGGTTTGATGTTAGCCCTGCCACTTCCTGCTGTTCCCTTACCTATAAAATACAGACGAGATACCTAATCTTCTTGGGGGGGCAGGTGAAAGGATCAGATTTGATGACCCAAGAGCAAACAACCAACACAGTGCTGCAACAGGCCACATGCTCAGTCAACATCGATCTCCATTCTCTGCCTCCCTCCTCTGGGCATACCTTTGGACTGTTTCAGGTCTCAGTTTCCATACCTGTAAGATGGGAACAGTCTTAAAGGTGTTCTTCGTTTCCCTATGATTCTAAAAGGAGGGTCAGAATGTGACCTCACAATGCTACAATTTTGTTTGGGAGAAAATAAAAAAGACAGAGATACATATTATGACCCTAGAAAGGAGAGGGGAAGAATTTTCCTTAAGAGGAGAAATCAGAGTTCTAAATAACACTAATGTATTATAACCATGGAGAATTTACTATCTAGGCAAGTTGATTCAGCTCGCGCTCCATGTTTAAAGGCTTTATTAGGCTACCTAGAGGAAGATTCAATATATTTCTGTATTCTGTTTACATTGTGGAGATTATTTCATCAGTAGTTACTGGAGGTGTTTCTAAGCACCAAGAAAGAGCCAAATTGTCAGGAAAGAAAGTTATCTTGGTCTGTGACAGCACAGCAGTCTCTGTAATCCTCAGATTTACCTAAAGTGGAAAGACATTCAACTAATTCCATTAAATTAAAAGAATACAAATGGATCATGACATAGAGACAAACAATGCTTTTTAGAGGTATGCTTTACTTTGTACTTGTTTTTTAAATACAGAGTAGAAGAAGACAATAGAACCAATTTTTTTGGAAGCCTGATATGTGCCAGAAAATGCTAGATTTTTTTCAGATAAATAATATCAAAATAACCATTTATGTATCAAGTATTGTGCCAAGTGTTTTGCATGCATTGTGTCCCTTCATTCTCATAAGCATAGGAGGAAACTGAGGCACAGAAAGGGAAATTTGCTAAAGATGGCCAAAACTCAAATCCAGTGGACACAAAATCCACTACATCTCACTGCTGTACTATGCTGTCCAGAACACTTATTAAAACTTCCAACAAAATGTCATTGGTTTCCACTGGGTGGATTAAGATTATAGCTGGGTTAGATCAATCACAGGTCATAATTCTGGAGTAGACGTTCTCCTCCAGAGTCCTGGCAGATACGACCTCCACAAACATCTGCTGAAAACTTTATGACTGGCCCCGCCCACAGCTGGATGATCCTAACAGAGTCTGTCACAGAATCCATAGCATCTCCTGGAAGGGGCAGTTGCCAGCTTCCCGCTCATTTAGCTCACTCCTATCTCCCCAACAATCTTCCTCCATATCACTGTTGTAAGATTCTTATTTGAATTCTCCAATAAATGATCTTATTGCCTCAGTTTTCTCACCAATAATTACCTCCTAAATAAGTTGCACCTGTGTTCCATCCCTTCCCCTGTTGAAAGAAACGCAGACTTGCCCTCAAATGTCCCCATAGCAAGAACTCTAACCCCCTAAACTGCCAATATTTACCTCCAAATCCACTTGCCAGGATATATCCTGTCCCCCTTCTGGCACCTTTCCTCTGCCTTCTTGTTCACCCCTTTCTCTATTATCTAAGTCACTTTGATGAGTCTGTGGATTTCTCTTGCCCTGGGTATCTTCCTCCCACTCCTCAACACTGTTGAGTGATCCTTACATAGCTAAGGATTAAATATGGGACCACCGGCTCTTTCACCTGATTAACATTCACCTTTAAAACATTGGGATAATCATCACAATTCGCACATCGCAGGTTTGTGGTAAGGATAAATGAGATCATGCATCTGGAAGGGACTTTGAAGGTTTATACAAATCTAAGACATCCTCATTATTTATTATGGCACTTATGTATTTCCCAACAAAGGGGATACATAATTTTTGCTTTTCTTTTTATTCTGAGAATAGTACTTCATTTTACTTCATGCTCCTCTATGAATAAGAGATCTATAGTGTGTCCTTGAGGGACATGTAAGTCCCTTTTTTATTTTTGCAAACCAGTAAGTTCTGGATTTAGCTGCAAAGAAACAAGAGAAGGATAGCAGAATATGCCACCCCCAAATATGCTGCTTTGGCATAAGGATTATTTTAAACTGAAGACAATTGAGAATAAGCAGATATGAGTAATGCTCTCTGCGCTTTTCCTATTTACCTAAAATCAGGACATAAATTTTCAAAAGTGTCCCTCCTCCCCTCTCTACCAGGAAGAACAAAACTTAATCACCGGAGACAGCTTTTTACCCTACCAGCCAGGAGACGGCACCAGAGGTATGCATAAAACAAACTTTACTAACTAGCCTTTATCTTGGAAGCTTAAAACTACTACTTTCCTCTGTCCTGTCATCTCTCCACAAAGTTATTGTTCTTTGTTAAAGATGCTATACAAGACGGAGTTCTAAGCTACCTCTTTGAGCTTCTCATTTTTCCCTGGGTATCTCCCATGTGTACATGAGGTATATATTAATAAACTTCTGCTTGCTTTTTTCTGATTAATCTATCTTTTATTACAGGGATCTCAGCTAAGAACTCAGAAGGGTAGAGGGAAATTTATTTTTTCCTCTCCTACACAAGCATCTCTGTTTGTGTCTCAGTGGGGTTTTCCAGGCTTTCCAGAATTGTGTGCCCACCATGTCTGTCTGCCTCTCACTCCCACTAATTTCTATTATGAACAGACATCCTACTCTTATTATCCCTTTCCATGGCCTCTGTACAACTCCAGAGCATGCTGGATTTGGTCTTGGTACCTTTTCCTTGTTTCCCATGTGTAGATTTTGTGACCTCTTCCTCATTAACTAAGACAATTGTACTTCCTTATCAGTGTCTGGTTTAAATGCCACCTCCACTGGGGAGGCTTTTATGATGACTCCAGGCATCATTGATCAGGCAACTCAATAGGATTATTCATTATTCTGCCCTGAACTTTAATTGCCTGTATTCTATGATTATCATATACATACCACATCATCAAATTCAACTGTCATTTCCTAGGGAAAATTAATGCCTGAAAATGCTCTTGATAGGCTTAATGGTTCGTGAAAAAAATAATGTACAGAAAGTACCTATATATAGTAGATGTCCAGCTAAAAATGGCACAGAAAAATGACTGAAAGATAATATGACATTGTGTATTCCTAACAAGAAGAAGTACAAAAAATCAATTCTCATTATTTGTAGTAGCTATGTTCTATAAAATTGTTGTGAACACTGAATCAGCAAATATTGAACCACTGCTCTAGGAAAAATACAGGGTTAGGGTCCTGTGAGCCCCTGGTCACAGGATTTTCATCAACCAATCAATACATAACCTTGTTTTATGTGTACCTCTATTTAAGGTTACCTTATTTAATATATGTTGTTAATTCATTAGCACTGAGTTCATAGCCAACAACACTGTAACTCATACCTGAGCAAAGCTTATCTAACACACGTATTTTCTCCATAAAGTACCTCACAACCTTCTAAAGCACAGGAAAACTAGACAGCACTCCAGCACTCCATGTGGGGACCATCTTAGAGTGGAATCACCAACAAAAAAGCACAAAAATGTAAAAAACGTGGAGCTAAATAGATAGTGAAAAGGATACTTGTTTACAGTGTGAGAATTGAAAAAAGAAGTCAGAGCAGCACCTTGTTCAATCTCGGCCGGAAATGTGTACATCAGACTCAAATTTTCCACACTCTATGGATGTCTACAATGATTGTGAAAGTGCCATGAGTATTGATGCTGGGGTTACAAATAAATTTTAGCAAGTTGATGAGTTTGCAAATATGGAATATATAAATACTGAGCATTGGATGTATGTATAAAGAAAAAATAGAAGGCACTGTGTAATGTCTTTAAAAGTGACTTTCAGTGTCTTTTTAATTATTATTATTGAATAGGCATTCCTTTAGTACCCAGAAGGATACATGTTTAAAAGTTTTGTCAGCCACTTTAGTTTCATCATCTAAATTTCAAAAGAAGAGAAAGAAAATCCTGCTCTCAGAGATTACCAATAACATTCTTTTTCAAGGTGATATAGGGAAAAGGTCCAAGTGGGCTCAGATCTATAGTCACATCCAGCTTCCACCTCTTACAACCATCTAACTGTTGGCAAGCCACACAGCTAGCTGCGTTCTAGTTTCCTTAACTTTGTGTGAAGCCTTTCTCCTTGAATCTCCCTCAGTACATTGCACTTCCTCTCTCTACTAAAGGGTTTTTGAAGTTCATGGTTAGTGTCTTTGTGTCCTAGTATAGTGCTTCTCAAGTTTTAATGGGCACACAAATCCCCTGGGGATCTTGATAAAATGCAGACTGATTCAGTAGGTCTGGGTGGGGCCTCAGATCCTGCATGTCCAGCAAGCACCCAGATGCTGCTGATGCTGCTGATTTATGGACCACACTTTGTGTAACAAATCCCTAGAAAATTTCAAATGACTTCTAATCTCCATGATCTGCTTTGTTGCAAAATATTTCCTTTCTTCCATTTTTCACTAGCTTTTAGTTATTGACCAAAGCTCTGAACCCTAAGCATAAGAAGCCTCATGCAATTAAAGGGAGAATCACAGGCCAAAATTGCTAACAACTCTTTTGGTTTCTCTATGCTACTCTCCTCTTGGATCCACTGAGCATAGACTGTATGTAAGTTTAGATGAAGAAGGGCACATTTAAGACCTATTCTTCGATAATATAGATGATGTAAAATCATAGCTCTCAAATGCATATTTTAACCATTAGGGAAACAGAATTGTGGAAAAATGAACAGAGGAACCTGAAGAGGAAAAAAACATGAATAATGAGTTAAAAACACAATTTGCCTTTCAAATAGAAATAATATCTGCCGTTTATTGGGCACTTCCCATGTGCCAGGCATATCATTACATGAGTGATGAAATTCTCTAGCAATGAGTGATTGATTATCTGAGTAATTTGATAAACTCAGGCAGCTATTGCCTTTGTTTTGTGCTGTACGACATTGCTGGATTTTTTTCAATGACTGTGAAGTGGTAGGTATTTAAATAGGAGAATGGGGAATTTTAATTTGATATGGTTGACAAGATGTTTGATGGGGTTGTCACAATGACAGCAAATTTTCAATGCATTTATTGGAATTACCTGGGCTGACTGAAATTCAAAAGGCAGTCGGAAATGTTTTCATTCACACTGACCTATTTTGAGTGCAAAGCAAAGGAAAAGAATAACATGACATGGAATTACCATGATTCCTAGTAAGAAAACGCTGTGGTCCAATTTGTGTTGAGGAATGAGGAGAATCACATATAGAAGATGACTGGCCAAATTGAAAAGACCCAAAGTGGACCTCGTAGAGCAAAGGGACAAAGCCCTGGACACCAGTAGAGAGAAGGGGCGAACCACTGAAATCTCTTAAAGTTCTTATTATTTTGCAGAAACATATCATAAAATACGGCTCTTGACTTCTTACTCAATTTTTTTCTGGCTGGAAAGGTGTTAGTTCTTTATGTGTTGACATTTCTGTTTTGAGTTTCAAACTCAGAGTGGTAAACAGAGTAGAAGAAGGCAGGATCTAGACTTTTAAATCATCAGGACATTCTGTTTGAAAAATGAGAGATCTTTGAGGGAGAGAGTTACTGGCTAATTTATTAAAGATAAAATATATATTTTATATATTTTTACTTAAAGCCTGATGAGATCTATTGTACCCTGCCACTGTAAGAGCATGAGCCTTAAGGAACAAAACATAAAAGGCACAATCTTAGGACTGTCACTTTCTCTACCTGTGAAAGTATCTACATGGGTTCTTATTAGTAATAATATATTTAAAAAATTAATAACATAAATTGTCAATGGTTTTAGAATAGATTATTTTCTCACTGACAAAATACATATTATCTCTATCATTATATTAAGGTTTATTTAGTGCATTGTGTCATCTCTTTTTCCAAGGCTTTTCTTGCCAGTACATTACTTTATCTCATCATGGTTTTTTCTCTTATCATCTATAACAAGGCTTTGAGCGTGAGGATAAGGGCTATGTCATGAGATTCTTGGGCTCCTCCAAAGTGCTTTTCATACAATGATTGGCATAGTCTCATGAGTGCCAGTCTACATCATTAGTTATAATAAAATGATAGCTACAGTTTTATTGAGAATCCCCTATATGACAAATATTCTGGTAAGTTTTGTGCACATATAATTGATACTTCTTACAATAACCCATCTATGGCAGCGTCATTATTCCTTTTTGACATGTGAGGATATTAAGTCTTGGAGAACTTAGTGATGCATCTCATGTCACAGAAATAGTAAGCAAAAGATGGTTTTCTCTGGCTCCAAACATATCCATCATCACTGTGAGCGCTGGACAAGCATCTATCTAAGAAAATAGTATTCAAGAAAATTTTATAGTGCTATCTGCTGTGTTTAGTCTGCTGTTTTGTCAATCCTTTCCAATTCCACATGCCAAAGTCATTGTCAAACGTTATTATAAAGCTACCCCTACATCCAAAAGTGTGGGGTAGTTTCCAAAGTTATTTGCTAAAAATATCCTGGCCTACATAGTCTGGCTTTCAAGATCTTCCTCTGTTAGATAATCCCAACATTACCTTTTCTTATTCTCCTTTAAAGCTCAACAGACCAGTTTTTTAAAATGCTAATATCATATGTATCCAAATATCAAGGACATCTGCAACTCTCCAATATATACAGGAGGCAGTGAGGTGGGGTAGGAAAAGTCTGGGATTGGGTTTGAAAGTTCTAGTACATTTTAATAACAAGATGTCTTAATTCTTGCCCAGATCACTTTGTCTACAATTGTACTCCTACACCCACAGTCATTCTGTATTCCTTCACCTTAATTCTTTTTCTTCATAGCACCAATTACATGCATCAGTCAGGTTAAGTAATGCTGCATTATTCTGTGGTAATATACAAACCCCAAACCTCAGTGGGTTAACACAACAAAGGTTTTTTCTTGCTTCCATCAGAGACTGAATGGGTTAAATGTCCCTCCTCTATCTTGTTGCCACATGATCTAGTACATGCAAATTCTAAAGACAAAAGGATGAGAAAGGATAAAAGAGGCACATCACTTGGCCTGAAAGTGACACACATCACTTTTGCTCTCAGTCCATGGACCTAAACTAGTCAGATGGCCCTAAACTAATTGCAAGCAAAACTGGGAAACATAGAGGAGCTTATGTGTATTTTGTGAACACTATCATTACCACACTACCTTACTATCAAACTTACATTTATTTGCTTTTCTCCTCTTTCTTTTCTTTACTAGAAAATTCCTTCATATGGTCATAGATTTTATTTTGTTTGCCACGGTAACAAGATCAAGTAGAACAGTGGGTGGTATACAGTGGGTACTCAATAAACAGTTGTTAAATTAAAGAATACTTACGGTTGATTAAAGATGGCCACAAATTACTTGATTTTCTTTCATTGAGAAGTGGGGTCTATGTTCCCTCCCCTTGAATCTGGGCTGGCCTATGATAAATTGGATCAATACATTATGGTAGAAATAGTACTATGCCAGCTGCAGGCCTAGCCTGTAAGAGAGCTGGCAGTTTTACTTTCTTCCCTACAACACTATGTAAGGTGTCTGAGTATACTGAGGCAGCCATGCTGTAAGGAGGCACAAGCTAGTCATTTGTGGAGGATGCATGGAGGAAGAGAGAGAGAGATGTCCAAACACCCCACCCCCCCAGCTATTTCAGCACCTTCTGCTTATCCCACCTAAGGTCACAGGCAGTGTGAAACGAAGACACATCATTCCTGTCCAAATATTTGATCTACAAAATAATATGTCATCATGATAAATTGTTCTCTTAAGCCACTAATTTTTGGGTTGGTTTGTTATGCAGCATTAGGTAATTGGACTAATCCTTCACCATGACTGATTTTGCCTTTTCAATCCCAATACCCACAGTCTTAGCCCTAATGCATGCATTCTCTCTCAGGACCTAGGGCTCAACGTTTTAAAAAGATGCTAACTTTTTCATGTTAATGTACAAATGATTCTCTACCAAGACATCTTTACCTTCTCTCTGGTCTGATTTTGAGGACTGTCTTCTTTGATATATTCTGAAAGCTCTGTATGCGTGCATCTCTCATAGCACTCAGGCAGGACACCTGATTACTTCTACATATTTATTCTTTATTTGCTGTGATCTGCATGACAAGTGTGCTCACTGCGTGACACATTCCAGTGAGCATTCTCAGGGGTCCATAGTTGTTCCTCATCCCTATCTTCCACCCAAGGAAATAATTTGAAACACAAGCGAATGAGAGTGATACTCTCTGAAGGATAATTTTTAATGCATTCCCATGTATTAGAAACAATTTTAAAAGCCAGTCATTCACATTAGCTTTTATTAGTTAAAGTTTACTTGTGGGCACACTTTATAACTGAATACCATCCACCTCGCAGCTCATCTTGACATCCCCACTTACCCAGCAACCAGAGGTGATAAGGTAGCTGCTTTAATATATGCATATGTTTAAAAGCATTTCTATTCCTATTAGCTGTAAACCCTTAAGGGTTTGATTTAATCTGTATGATTTATCCCTGAGTCACAGTTACTTAGTGGAGGTAACCAGCAAATACTAATATTTATGCATAAAATTAATAAATGAAAATAAAAATGGCAATGCCATACAAAGCTGAAAGTAATATTTTGGACGTGTTCTTAATTTTTTTAATTTTCAAGCCATTTGAAGCTACAGTACAATTATAATATCGTTATCCTGGCAGTACAAAAGGACTCAAATTATGGTGGTACTGTTTTAAATCGTATTTAAATATAAGAAAGTATCGCAATATATGGTCATAATTGCAATCTGATTGAAATTAATATGAAAAAATTAGGAAGAAAATTTCTCCTCCCTGTCCCAAGTCAATGACTCTGTGGCTTTTTGGTTGCAAGGTAAATATTTATCTAGCATGTTAGATACTAAGATATTAAGTAATTTTGGAAAAGTTAAATCAAAGTTCCCATAGGAAGGAGATGAAACAAAAAGATCATTCCAAACAAGAATGATATATTTCCTGGAATATTCTCAAAATAGAAATCTGGCTTACAAACTAAATGGAAATTACGTAGTTGCATACTTCTATAATCCTTTTACAAAAATATGGCAATATGACATCACGGCAAATACGGTAGGTCAACACAGCCAAGTAAACACTGAGTAAGAATTAGGGGTGATGACAGCATTAACAGATATTTTCCTTTGGTTGATCACACAGGTTCAAAAATATCAAATTTATCTCAAGACATTCTAATGAGACAAAGCTACTTGGTAAATTGAGCAGCTGGAGATCAGAAGCATGCAGACAATTAAGAATGTCACTGTTTTTTATTTACTGGCCTCTTCTGTTTTCTGTAATTTAGTTCAGATTCAGCACCTCATTGAAAAGAGTCATATTCAAACTCAATTCTTTCTCTAAGACCTGTTCAAATGCCACGTATTTAAAAAATGGCTCCTGAGGTTCCTTTCTAGAACCACTCTTCTCTTCTCCTAAGCTGCCATACAGAGCACGCATCAGGAAATCTGTATTTTCCCCTCCGAATTGCAATTATTTCTAGGCATTAGCTCCTCTGCCAGCCTGGAAGCTCCTCAAGGAGCAGAGCACATGTTTTATTCACATTCGATTCTCTGTGGGACATAGCACTAGGGCCGCTCTCCTTTGAACACCGAAAGCAAAAACTGTCATTTTTCTTTCACTTATTTTTCACATCCATGTCGTTTTCTAGGTTAGACCTTTGCAAGGCATTTCGTTGTGTTAAAGAGAATATGTCTAAATTCTAATAGATAAGTGAGATTAATGACAAGTCCAAGAATAAACAGGAAACATTCTTTTCTGTTGAGATATCTGTTGTATCTTTCAGTTATTTGAATTTTCAGGTCCATTTGCTTTCATGATTGACAGATTTTCTAAAAATTAAAAATGGTAATTAAGTTTTCCCTAATGACATATTACTACCACATACTTGTCATTCAAGGATGTAGCTAAAAATTCAGATTGTAGAAAGAAAAATCTCATTGCCTTGAATCATAAAATACAGGTGTAGATGTTGTCCAAATATTATTTAGTTCCTTCTCTTTTACATTACACATAATAGAAAACATTTGACCATTCTCAAACGTTGTCGCAATAAGAACTACAACTCCTCCATTGAGATTTGAAATCCATTTGACTCTTAAAACATAACTTTAATTACAATCTTTAACTTATTAAAGAAAGTATTGCGTTTCTACTAAAACTTGAGAGTGTACAGCATATTGCAGAAGATGCATGGAAGATTAAGACTAATTTGGCTCCAAAAATCTTCCAGTTTAATATCAATGGTAAGAGGTTTGAAAAAGGTACACTACCACAGCTTTATAAGATGAAGTAAGATATAGGTCACAAAGGAGAGGCAATTTTCAAACAGAAAATAAGTTCATACTGCAGGAAAGACTGGCCCTGGATGTTGGATTGGCGATGTAGAATTGCTGGAATTCCAGACCATCTTGGGTATTCCATGATAGAGCTACAACTTCAATACATTGGGATTTGAAAATAGAGAGAACATCAGTCAGATTCTATTTCCTCCATATGTCTTATCCCCATTTTCTCCTTT
This sequence comes from Eubalaena glacialis, assembly GCF_028564815.1. NCBI lineage: Eukaryota > Metazoa > Chordata > Mammalia > Artiodactyla > Balaenidae > Eubalaena > Eubalaena glacialis. The sequence continues at coordinate 48,651,796 of NC_083720.1, forward strand.
GTATTTTCTCTGTTCCCCTCCTAGTGTATCAAACTGCCATCATATCTCCTCCCATCCATAATCCTTACATTTTAGATAGATCTTCTCACTATTTTCCAAGTGTATAGAATTGAGAGCCTTGCTCATGCCCTTTGCTGAGAATTCCAAATGTCCTCAGCTTATCCTTTAAACCCTCTTTTGATAATATCCTTGAACAAAATGCCTTAAACTAGAATTTGTACATGCAGCTGAAATGCCAGTGAAGGGTCTTTCCAAGAATCCCCTGAACCTTCTGAAATTATATGCAAAACTGTGTATGAATTTTTCTGGGATTAGGGTCTATGACTTTTGTAAAATGCTCAAAGGGAGCCCTTATCCTACTGCATTTGAGAAATTCTATTGCTTCTAGACCATTGAGAATATAATTTTTTAAATGCTGTGAAGTAGCAGCATTTAAGATTTGTAAAGTATGCAAAAAGATTTCCTGAAGGTAGTTGGTCACCAAAAGAGGGACCATAGAATTACTCTTTTTATAACTCCCCATCCCTTGGCAGAATTTCAGCATGGAGCGAAAAGTCTAACTTCCCCAAATTGTTACGCTTCCTGCACCTGCTCTGTCGCTCTCAGGTTTAATAGGGTCTTCTGTTGACTTAAATCAGAGTCGCAATTCAGAGCTGTGATCATTGCTGACTTGACACTCCCACTTGTGAGCTGAAAGGACAGTTGCAAACTTCTAGGGCTGGAAGAGTTAAGGCTCATGGTGATTTAACTGTGTGCATGTGCCAGAAGAGGAGAAAGAAAGAGAGAGAGAGAGCTGATCTCCAATGACATTCTCATCAGACCTCTCAAACTGCAAGGGACCAAACAAATAAACATAACTGAGTGAAAAGATCTAGTGGGGTCAATGGTAAACAAGAGGAGGGAGGTCTAGGCAGCTGCTTCTTCATTTCCACTGATCTCACTGATTGGACAAGTGGGTAATGTTGTTAAATCACATAATTTTTGTGAAAAGCTGAGAATCTGAATTTGTGTGTGAAATTTTCTAAGGTGTATGCATTGACAGCTACTTAGAAACATTTAAAAGTGTACAGAACAAAGATAAAACATACCTTAGCTGATGCAGACTCCAGAGGCCTAAGTTTGCAAAATTTGGTATAAAATTTAATCCCCTCAATTATTTTCTTCCACCATATTTGTAGTAAATTTGGGCTAGTTAGTATTCCCAGCAAACACCTTGAAATCCCCTGTCTTGTGGCTTATTCTCATAAAACTTCCTCAGTTAATAATTCCTTCTCTTCACTCATCTACCTCTTTACTCTGCCAAGCCGAGGTTATCTACGTCCATGAGGAAAACTTTTCCTTCTAGAACAAATCAATATGCTGTCTCTACCACATACATGACAAATTGTCATATATTTGCCCATAAGACATTCTTTTTGATGTTGCTGTTATTTTTGAATGTTCATGTGTCTGTCTCATCTCTCTTCATTATTCATTTATTCACCCTACAAACACCTATTCCATACTCTGTATTATTGTACTTGGCACTGAAGATGAAACCAGGGAATTATACGCTTTCTGCCCTTCAGAGCTCACCATGAGTGCACATCTAACACCCCTCTAATTCCTCGGAGGGTTATTATAAACTGTTGAGAGAGAGCTGAAATTCTCAGACTTTTTGTACTGACATATTGCTATGGACTGAATGCTTGTGTTTCCTCAAAGTTTCTATGTTCAAGCTCTAATCCCAATATCATGGTATTAGGGGGTGGGGCCTTTGGGAAGTAATTAGGTTCAGATGAGGGCATGACCTGGTCTGTGATATTTTGCTATAACAGCCTGGGCTAAGACAAACAGTATCTAGAGAGTAATTTATACATGGTGGATATCAAAATATTTATTGTTTGGCTACTTATTTTCACATGTAATTAGTTATAACTTATTAACAATATATTCCTGCATTTCACCCTATGGATGTTGTTGCCACTGGTTGTCTGTGTAGGGAACCACTTAGGGACCAGCAATGATTTGTATATTTGTCTACACTGCCATCATCAATATAGACTATTCTTACTGATTCAAAAGAAGCACATAGTTCTGCTACGAAGTAGATTTTCGATCATTTTTTATTTGCATTTACTTGAGAAATCACTTGCAATGCTTTTCACAGTTCGTCATTTGTGAAAGAAGCCTTTGTTAGCCTAAAATGTAGCTGTAACAATTATTTCTCAAAAAAAAAAAGGAAAAAAAGTACCTCAACACAATACTTTTAAACCTTATTTGATTACCTCAAAAATTTTCTGAAAGAGTGAATATGGACTGAAATCCACTTTTCATAAAAAAGGATTAACTATTGAAATCCACTTTTCATAAAAAAGGATTAACTATTGTTTCTTATAATCTTAGTCAGTGAGAGTCGAACAATAGCATCTCCATTTGAAAGAGACTTTTGCTACAAGGTTGAAATTAACTTTAATTTTTTTTTTAAATGGTTCAAAAATAACTCATAGCATAGTGGTTATCTTAGAGGTGAGAATTATCTGTTTTATTAGCTCTCTTAGGGTATATTTCACAGAAAAATTCTCATGACTTACTAATGTGTTTCAATGCATTGTTTGGAAAGCACTGGATAAGAATTGCAATGATAACAGCTAAAATATATGAACACACTGGAAACTGAGGTTCTCATTACTGTAGCATGTTGGTATATCTCATTCAACAGCATATTTTAAAAGTGTCACATTGACATCCAAACAGGAAAGAACAATTTAAAGAGTTTCAGGCATTGTATGCTATTTAAACCTATCGTGATAATGTTTTATATTCACAGACATTGAAAAGATAAGCTAAAGAACAGAAAAGAGATAAAAGTATGCATAAAGACAGTCAGTGCTAGGTAGGTATATATCTTAGGGCAATGACCTGAGTTAAAAAAGTAAAAACCTACCTAGATCATCTGGATTTCTTCTCTCTGACTAATTAGGGGTTAGCAAAGTAGTAAAGAGGAAGGATGCAAACTTTCAGTGGCCAATCAAGAAACATAACTTGGAACAGTAGGTGATAAGTCTAAAGACTGGTGGCTTAGAACAATAGAGAAAGAAGAGACCAAATTGGACAAGAAGGAAATTTATCCTTATTGTTCACAACCCCATCTCTTTTACAAGTTATGGACAAAAGGAAGATAAATCTGTGATTGTTCAGAAATTAAAGGGGTAGCACAGCAGAGTCACTGGGGTCAAGCTCCAGAGTAGACACATATTGGTTTCTAACCCTGCTCTATAGTATATTAGTTTTATCCATGAGCATATCACTTACTCCTTCTCAACTCACTTCATCACCTGTAAATGGGATAATAATGGTACCTGCCTCATAGCACTCTGAGTATTAAACAAGATATTGAAGGGTTGAGCACAATGCCTGGCATTTACTAAGCCCTCATGAAGTCCAATCATAATGCCCAATTATATTAATAACTAAATATATATAAAGGATTTTATCCATCCTTTGATAAACTCAGTTACCCAAACTTATTTTTTCCATAACAAACTCTTTTCCTAACACTAGGGATTAGGAGAAATTTACCCTCACGGTTGCAAAAGGAACATCATGTTGCATGAGTGTTGGTGTTCAGGAAGCTTGCACTGGTAAGGCCAAATGGATTTTTGGTGATTGGTGTTGGATCTAATGGCTGGAGTTGGGAGGCAGCAGTTATTTGGTATTTTGACTATTGTCCCAGAATATATTAATAGTTCAAGGATGTATATGATTGAATTAGAGATAGATGAATCAAGGGACTGATTTCTTTTATTCTATTTTTGATCTATGTGATAGACAGGGGGTTCCATTGCCCAGATCCTCCTTCAAGGAAGGCTGTTTTGCCCCAGCACCGAGCCTCAAGCTGTCAGCAGCTTTGGGGTTTGACTCAGCTGCACAGAGCTGCCTAGTCCAAGGACCAATTGTGGTGGGTAGAAAGTCACAACTCTTTTGGTGACCACAGGATAACTCAGACACCCCAGCACTGCCTCTGAGGTTGGTTGAGATTTTGTGGTTCTGCAATAATTAGACTTCCTCCTCTAAGTAATCATATTTCCGCCCTGCCTTCTAATCCCTGTACACCAAACTTCTTAAGAACCTAGTCTCCTTGGTTGGCTTCAGCCATTCAAAGTCTTTCAGGAATCTAGTGCTTTCATTCCTTCTTTTTTATACTCACAAAGTTACATGGCTTAAGTGTTCTGCTGTCTGAAAACCCTCAGTACCTAGGATCCTCTTGGACCACGGTAGGAATCCACTGATATTCTGTTCCAGGACCACTTGGGGAAGAGAGGCCTGGGACCATACAAGAAAAGAAGGGCAGTGGGGGTCCTAAGTCTTGGGCAAAAGAACACCAGGGATGAGGGCTGGATTACTGATCTGAACCTTGTGACTTTAATGAGAGTGCATTTATGAAATAGAGGTGAAGGGAAATTATAAATTATGACATTAATTATAGATTCTAGAGAACTGGAGAAAAAAATGAAAAGTAAAAACTGCTGAAGTATGTTTACCTAATAAAATGAATGATAATTATCCATCTATATGAGCCTTTTTCTATTGAATTTATTTAATCTTTTAGTCATTCAATATGATCTAACTAAACAATTATATAATACTGGGCACTGTGCTAGATACTGGGACATAGAGTTGATTAAAAACTGGTCCTTGACCTTAAAAAAAACCCTCACATTTGCATCTCATTATCTTGCAATACAACATAAATATATCCTATTATACACATGCCAGGTCCATTTCTTATGTCCCAACCAATTTTGTCTTACAGAGGCAATCTGAAGCTGTAAAGATGTAAGATTATGTCACTGAAAACTATAAAAATACTGTTCCATTTTTTAGAGTTATATCTTGGAAGTTTTTAGTGTTCTGTTCAGGTATTACAGGTATCTGCTAAAATTTTTACAATAACAAAATAATAAAATTGGCTAAATGAATCCCCAGAGGCTTTGGATAAATATTCTGACAGTTGATTTACCCATAGATTTGAGCTGATTGATAATAGCCTTAAAACAATTAGATGCATAATATATATTAACTGAATAATAGGTTGACTAAGGAAGATATTTCACTAGATAATATTGCATGGCTTAACTCAGAATTGTTTCTCTATGCAAAATTAGGGACACAATCTACGGTTTTATTTTTACAGAAATCATGTTAATTTCGCTAGCTGCTAAGAAACAGTCCCAATAAGATGTATAAGGTCATTGCATTGTTCATTTAAAGGAAATGTTTGTTGCAGAGACAATTAGCCTTTTTACCAAACATTCGTGCTCTCCTGTCGAGTGCAGAGCAATGCTAGGAAGTAGCTGTCCAGTCAAGAACTACATTACCACTGCAAAAGTGGTTAAGAAGCAGGGGGACAATTTCCACTTTCTTTCCCCTCAGATGCAGGGATAAGCTAAGGACTCTGAATCCTGGGAAGACGACAAAACAATAGGTGGAAAGAGACTGAGTCCTTGAAGCATGGCTTGAAAGAATGATCATTAATCAGAAATACCGGTTTAGACCTTACAAGAGTGAGAAATCTCTTTCTACTTGTGTATTTCCCTTAAGTATATTGCAAACTTGGGGTTGAATGTAAGAATTTCTTATGGAAAGGTGGAGAAATATATGTTAATGACAAATTGGGTCCAATATCACAAGTCTATTAGAAGATATGCATATTTTCAAATGATTCAATAGATTTTAACATTATTACATTTTCCCAGTAAGACAAATTACACTTCTAAAAGAATGATGCACTTGTGGCTAGACCTTATACTGTAAGTGGATGGATGAGTGGTAACTGCTCAATCTTCATTCTCTTGAAGATTAACCTTTTATAATTTGGCATTTGGCTTTTCACATGTGCATCAATAGTTAACAAATAGCCATCAGAAAATATGTTCAGAGTCTTAAACACACATTGCGGGGTTCTGTCAAGAATTATGAAAGGAAATAGCATCATATTTACTCAATGTGTTAGGTAATTCTGGACTCTTCCATTGCGATAAGAAAAGTAAGACAAATAGTTTGCTGACTTATACTATGCATTTGTAATTTTTCTTTTTATGACAGTATTTTAAAAATACAATTATAATAATATAATATATGCAAAAGTGCTAAATCCTGGCAAATTGAAAGCAAGGTGATGAACCAGTCTCAACCATACCAATGAGAATCATACCTTAAGGGATGGAGAAGCAACAGGGTAAATGGAACCTAGATGTTTAGATGACCTTATAAAGCAGAGGCTATCAATCACTCTGTACCTCTTCCTACTTTTGAATTATTTTTACATGAGAGATAAATAAACTTTTATTTCCTTTGATTCAACTACATTTTAGGATTTTTTTGTTACAGGAGCTTAACCTATTCACAAGTGTTATGGGCTGAATTCTGTCCTCCCAAAATTCATTCTGAGACTCTAACCTCAGAATGTGACTGTATTTGGAGACAGGGCTTGAAAAAGGTGATTAAATTAAAATGGAATCTTCAGGTTGGGACCTAATCCAGTATGACTGGTGTCTTTATAAGAAGAGGAGATAGATATGACACAGACAACACAGACAGAAGGAAGACTGTGAGAACACAGTAAGAAGGCAGCCATCTGTAAGCCAACAAGAGAGGCCTCAGGAAAGAACCAAACCTGTGGACACCTTGATGTTGGCATCCAGCTTCCAGAACTGTGAGAAAATAAACTTCTGTTCTTTAAGTCACCCAATCTGTGGTATTTTGTTATGGCAGCCCTAGAAAACTAATGCGATGAGTAATACACCATCCATACATTCATTCATTCAACTTTTACTTGGTACTTATTTTGTGACATGCCCTGTCTTAACTGATGTAGATGACAAGATAATGAAAATCATTCTATGTCCTCAGGCAAATCACACACAATGGATAGGAAATATTTCCTTCCATTATAATTTATTCCTTCTTAGGGAATATGTTATGTAAATAAAATATATTCCATTAGTTATGGGTTATATTTTGTCCCCCTCAAGTTAGCTCCCAGTGTCTCAGGAAGTGATTTTATTTGGAAATATGGGTGTTGTGAATTTAATTAGTTAAGATGAGGTTATACTGGATTAGGGGTGGGCCCCTAATTCAACATGACTGGCATCCTTATAAAAAGAGGACGTTTGAACAGAGAGACAGACAAGCATAAAGACACAGGAAGAACACCATCTATAAGGAGGGCCTGAGTTTACCAGAAGCTAGGAGAGTGGCATGGAATAGATTCTCTCTCACAGCTCTCAGAAAGAACCACCCTGCTGATAGACCAACCTGCTTCCAGAACTGTGACACAATAAATCTCTGTTGTTTAAGCCACCCTGTTTGTGGAACTGTGGAATGCCATTACTGCTGCTTTAGCAAACTAATGCATCATCTGTTCCACAATAAAGGTTAAGCATTTTAAATTCTGGAATGAGTAAACAAATCCTGCTACTTGACATTTGGAACCAGGGGAGTAAGTCATGCCAGTCTTACACTATTGTTTTTTATCGGTCATTCAGTGATGCACCCCCTGTTCTTTCAACCAATGCTTATCGAGTAATATCTTCATCCATATCCTTTATATTGTGCCATAGAAAGTGTGATAAATACCACTGAGCAGGAGACACCAACCTCAGATTTTAATATGTTGTAATTCTCAGGGAGACATGAAACAATGACCTGAAACTGATTTATTTTCTTAAATGAAATTTCTTATATTCCACCAGTCAAAAGAAAATAAATCCTAAAGGTAATAATATCACCTTTAATTACACATTGAAGGACAAGAAGACCAAAGAGGCCAGATAGGCTATGTAAACTTAAATCACAAAATAAAGTAGATATCTGTGGGAGAGGAACACACAAGATACAGTTTCTCGTTATTTTAGAGAGTTTGGGGAAATGAGAAGAGAGAATGAAGAAAGGTTTTCCTTACTGTCTTGTTTTGTCCTGTTTTTCTCTGAACAATTCCTGGATGTGTAAGAAACAATGGCAGTAAAAGAGATAGCAAAATTTTATGGCATTTTGCTGTGTATTAAGAATAACCTACTCCTTTACCTTCCTGTATCCAGGTAAATATTTAATTGCTCTTACATTAAAAACAAAAACTACTTGTCTTATTATTTTTTCCTCTCCTCTTTTTAACCTCTTCACACTTGCAAAGACACCTGTCTAGATTTAGAAACTGACTCCACTGATTATGTGGTAGCATAAAAGAACATATGAAAGACTACGCTTAACTTTACAACAGTTTAACACTTTAGCCTTCTCACAGTTCTCTGATCGCAATGTTGGAAAAAACTTGCATGGCTTTCTCACTGTTCTTTTTGTTTATCCCAAACAATTGCTTTAGAAAACATGGTTGTTTATAGACTCCCTCTATCGCAACCAGCGCCATCAGTAAGTAAAATTTGGATAACTTGCTTCTTCAAATCTCAGTGCCTGGTTATTGGTGGTGGGGCTAGGATGGAGAGAATGGTACATTTTGAATATAAAAGAAGGTAAGATTAGGGCCCTTGACTAAATAGCATAAAAATCTCTTTGTTTTTCATGGTAATGTGTGGGGGGGAAGGGGGGCAGATGTCTTTAATGAGAAAAAATATTCTATTTTATTGAACTACAATAAAACATAATACAATCTTTATGAGAAAAGCATGAAATTAGATATTGCCTAAATTCCAAGGATCAGAGAAAAGATTGTGCCAATAAAATCTAAGATTCTTATAGCCAGTGCATATTCTATTTTTTTTTTTACTTTATCCCAGGACATTTAATGGCTAAAAAGTATAAATTTATCATCATCATCATCATGTCTTAATGTTGTAATGTGTTATGATTATCAGAAGAGAACTATAAAGAAAATTCAACTCTTGATTGAGTATTGATAAAAATTTCAGAGGATGTGATATTGTTCAGATCCACTCTTATCCCAAATCCCAGGATTTTAGGAAAGAAGTCCTGATTCTGGGAAATAAGATCTAGGGCTACCTAAAAGAGGGAAAACAATAAATATTTCAAGTATTTTGAAAGAACTTCTAAAATAGTTTTGGGAAAAGGAAGTATGGACTTGCATTATTCAGGTATGACGCTCTTAGTCCAATGACTCTTGAGTCTACAGTAATATGAAATATTTTTAATCTTCATACAAACTGAACACCTGTATCCAAGTGTCAGTGTCAAGGAAACTACTTTGTGTTTAAATTTCTACAAGTTTAAAGATTTATACTAACATCTCAGAGTTAGAAAATTGTAATCTTGTATCTTGGACATAATTAATTCTTAAGCTGTATAATTTTTTACTTTCCATTTCAAGGATTGTCACTAAAATAGTAATTTTTTTCTCCTCTTGCTAATCCAACAATTTCATACTGACAGCCTGTCAGAGGAATTTACTATCACATTACAGCTTTACACACTTTAATACAAACATTTCCAAGCCGAAATTAGATACACTGACAAGAAATATGGCTTTTAGTTAATGATTTATGTTTCTGCTTTGGAAAAAGAACTGTTCTCTTAAATATATCATACTGGCAGGTGGCTTCCAAACTTTTTGTTGAAGCATTCAAACGGACTCGTTTACGATGTCTGATCAATAAAAATAGTGCTTTGACATTTTTATATCTCTCTCACCACAATAAAGAAAGAAAGTACTACAATATTAGGTCATAGCAATTAACAGTACGTAAGTTGGAAACTGGTAGGCCAGGGTGTACATCTTGGATTTTCTGTTACCTACTTAGCTCTGTGGTTTAGGTATACGGTTTACCTTCTTATTCTACAGCTGTCTCAGCTATAACATGGGATCCTTGAAGAGTTTAGAAGGAATGACTAATACAATCCATGGGAAACTAAGATGAAGGGAACATCAGATAGGATTGAATAACTGTTATTTGAGGTTTCTATGATCACTACTTATTGGGTATTACTCAGGTGCTAGGTATTGGGCTAGAGTGTGAGGACATAAAGATGAAAAAGTCACACTTCTCTTAGACCCTCACAAATTGCGTTGTGAAGCACAAAGGGGGTGGCATATGTGAAAGCACATTGAAAAATAGGAAACTCGACATAAATAAAAGAATGATTTGTCAATACTAGTGGTCACCAATGCCTTCAGAAATAATTTAATGCCGAAGTGTGGGTCATCATCTCACTTCAAAATGTTATGGCTTTTATTTAAAAACCATACTGCCAATAGTTTAATCTTAAATACATTAAGCACCTGCTCATTAATTAACTCAATTATGCATTCAATTCATGCACTCAGCAAACATTTACGAGTGTCCACTCTGTTTTGGGCACTCACTTCCTGGCCTTTATAGACCATGTTTTGTTTCTGGAGCACATAGTCACACATTTCTTCCCTTTAATGTCATTTACTCCTTATTTCATGTCTATGAGGCACCCTGAGCAGAATGGTGTGTGGGTAACTTACGAACATCTTAAAAAGATTAAGCTTCCCTAAGTCATCAAAGCACCAAATCTAGTTGAAGAGGCTGCCATGAAAATGAATACCGGACGTGGCTTTGGAGGCGCTTGGGAAAACAACAATTTGAGAGCTTAGATTTTGGCAGACAACAGCATCAAGATCTATTGGAATTGCCTTCAAATATTTTATCCACATGACCTATCTTCTGCTGAAATTGGTTTGATTTACAGCTCAAGATAACAGAGCTTCTAGTGTCCCAAATGCTAAAATACCTTATTTCGTTGCTTTAATTCACTATTAACCAATTTTCTTAATATGCCACTAAAGAACAATTCTTTCCAAGTTCCACAAGCGTGAGTAACACAGGTAATATTATCTTTCCAACTTGTTGACTGCACAATATCGTGAGAGTTAAAACTACAGTATAATGAAGTGGTTCACTAACTGTTACCACTGTAATGAGAAATTTATGTTCGTATTATTTGTCACAATCTATATAACAAGAATTTTATTCTTAAAAACAGTAAATGTAAATGTCAAATGAGTTAAAATAGATCTTATAATTTACTGTTTTTAAATCATATTAAAACATAAATATAGATTAGATCTTTTCAGCATGACCCTGGAATAATAATAATAGTAGTATATTTTAATATTTGTGATTTTTATCATATATAAAGTCCCCACTTGCCAAGATGCTTACTTGTAAAATTCTTCTTAAGAATATTGAAGAAAAACAGTATAGTTTAGGAAAAATACATTAAAAGTTAATAATTAATAACCTCTTCTTTTTTTTAGTATCAGAGGGTTAGAAGAATGCCATCCTTGGCTTTGTTTCTTGCTTTTGTGGATTGCTTATAGGGTAAACTCTACTGATGGGGAATATCCAAGAATCCACTTTATTGTGGACAATTCTAATGGTCCCAAGATTTTTCCTTGTGCTGAGCAGACACTTACTTATCTGTAACTTCCATTCATTAAATTTTAGTCTTCCTTTTGGTGCTAAATGAAAGAATCCTGTTTTCCTTATACACTGGAAGGCAGATATTTAGTCCCAGTTTTCTCCTGATCAGCCTAAACACTCAATTTCATCAACTTTTCTTCACAGAACATGGTTTCGACTCATCATCTAGGTGAATCTCCTCTGAACGTGGCCTAGTATGAAGTTTCTCAAACTTTTTTCATAATATGTCTCATCAGCATAATTTATCAAGTTTGGTTTCCTATAGTTTTCATTATGAAAAAGGAGGTTTTGCTTGTTGCTCATGTAAAGAAAAAAAATTTAATGTTAAATTTATTAAAGTGTTAAAATTTTATATTAAAATATAAATTATTTGTTAAACTATTTAAAATGTGATAGTATACATACAGAAAGTTCTTTGGCTGTTCTAATAGGCTCTCATCCCTGCCCTATCCTGTCACTATCGTTCCAGTAAATGATGCCAAGAGTTGCATACATTACCCTGAATGTGGTTGGACCAGCCGAGAACTGAGCAGAACTGACAGGCACTTCCTTCTTTACCCAATTTCTCTCCATTTCCTCTGGCACCACTCATGTCCACATCACAACCATCTGTCACCTGGACGACCTGAACAGGCTTTTAACTGGCCATCTCTTCCCCTCGTACATCCTTACAATTTATTCTCCACTTAGTAGCCAAAGGGCTCTTTTGAAAGCATCAAGTAGATCAAGTCATCATCTGCTTGAAACAGTCCAGAGACTTCCCATTATAATAGAATGAAATCCTAACTCCTTGCTCTCTGTTGCTACATAATCTCATCTACCTCAATCTCCCTCATACCACTCACAGTGCTCTGGCCTCAGTTATCCTTTTCTCATTTCTCAACCAGGCCAAGCTGATTCTATCTCAGGGCATTTTCACTGCCTGTTCTTGTGTGGAATCCCTTTCACCACATATTTGCATGGCTGCCTGCTTGTCATTCAGGTCTTAGTTTATATGTCCCCTCTTCATGAGGCCTTCCTTGGCCACTGAATACGAAGTAGCTTCTCTCATTACTTTCTATCATGTCACCCTATTTTAATACTATAATACTTGCCACCATAAATATATTATCATTTGTTTGTTTACTGTCTATTTCTTTGATGAGATAAGACCCAGGATAGCAGTAATCTTAATCATTTTATTCAGAGCAATTTTTGGCACATAAGTATTACTGAAGGGATGCATGTATGACTACAGGATAGCAAACTCATGGCTGTGAATAAATCGAGTGATTAAGATCTAAGAGTCTGAGCCTGGGTTTGAATTGCTGATCTGCACTTACTAGAGGTGAGACTTGGAACAAGTAAACTTAATATTTCTGTGTCTGAAGTTATATATACAAAGAAATGGGGATAAAAATGTTACTTGCCTCAAGTTTATTATAAGGATTAAATAAAATAAATAACTTTGTGTGAAACGCATAGATAACTGCTATATAAACGTAACAATTAATAGTAATGCAGCCTAATTTTTCATGTTTGACTGTTGACTCACATTACCCTTGAAGTACAATATAAAATTATCTGAGTCTTTTTTTGTGTCCTGCTGTGTAGTGTCATCTCTACATTTTGGGGCTCATGCTGTTGCCTTTTGGGAGCCAACTATAGCATTTTATATGGACTGGCTTTATTTTGTCATATTATATCATTTGAACCTGTTGAAAATACTGAAGATCTCAATTTTGTTATTCATTAAATGTCATTTTGGATATTTGGAACCAGGGCCTTAATCTAAAATCTGAGATACTCAACATCCTCTTGCAGCTTCCTTTCTCTTGTCCCCAGCAGAGGCCTGTGAATGCCCGACCTGGCTCTGCAAAGCATATACCACATTGGAGGAAGTACAAGGGCTACAGTGAAGAGGGACAGAAGAAGACAAATGAAGCAATATGGGCACCTCGGCTGGCCAGGATCAGGCTTACGGGAAAGAGATGCTGAAAACAGGAATGTAGTTATAGAGCAACTTTTTAACTTTTCATTTTGAAATAATTGTAAATCCATAGGAAGTTACAAAGACAGTACAAAGAAATCTTGAGTACCCTCCCCCATTTCCCCCAATGGTTACATCTCACAGAACACTTAATATCAAGACAGGGATTTGACATTGGTATAACGTGTGTGTAGTTGTGTTTCATTTTAGCACATGTGGATATTCATGTAAACTCCACAAGTGAGATACAGAAATATTTTATGACCACAAAGCTTTCCCTGCCCTTACCCTTTTATAGTCACCACCCCCTTCCCTTCCACCATCCCTATCTCTGGACAATCAACAACCAGTTGTCCATCTGTGTAATTTGTCATTTAGAGAATGTTATATAAATGGAATCATACTGTGATACCTTTTGAGATCGTTTTCTCATTCAACATAATGCCCTTGAGATTCTTCCTAGTTGTGGTGTATATTGGTAGTGTGTTCCTCTTATTGCTGAGCAGAATTCCATGGAATGGATATAACACAGTTTGTTTAGCCACTCACCTAAAGAGGAACATTTGATCACTTCCAGTTTGGGGCTGTTAAAAATAAAGCTGTTATGAACAATCATGCACAAACTCGTGTGGACACAAGTGTTTTTTCCCTCTGGGATAAATGCTCAGGAGTGCAATTGCTGGGTTGAATGGTAACTGTACGTTCAATTTTTCAAGAAACTGCCCAACTAGTTTTTAGGGTGGCTGTACTAGTTTTCATTCCTATAGGCCCTATGTTTTACTTTAGCTTTTCTAATAGGTGTGTAGTGGTATTTCATTGTCATCTTAGCTTATATTTTCCTAATGGTTGGTGATATTGGTCATCTTTTCTTGTGCTTATTTGCTACCCATATATTCTTTTTGGTGAAATACCTCTTTACGTCTTTTGCCCATTTTCTAATTGCATTGTTTGTTTGTTTCTTTTGTTTTTACTGCTGAATTCTGAGATTTCTTTATGTATTCTAGAAATGTCCTTCGTCAGATATGTGGTTGCCAAATATTTTCTTCCAGCCTTCTGCTTGCCTTTTGTTCCTCTTAGTAGGGATTTTCACAGAGCAAATTTGTTTAATTTTGATGAAGTTGATTTACTGATTGTTTTTTCTTTTATGGATCACATCTAAGAACTCATAGGTTCTGAAGATTTTCTCCTATGCTGACTCCTAAGAGTTTTATAGTTTTTGTTTTACATTTAAATCTATGGTCTATTTTAAATTAATTTTATAAAGTTTAGGTTGAGGTTCTTTCTTCCCTCTTTTCTTTTTTTTTTTTTTTGCTTACTGTTGTCTGATTTCTCCAATATATTTTGAAAAGATGATTCTTCCTCTATAAAAATTGCTTTTGCACATTTGTGAAAAATCACTTGAGCATACTTGTATGGGTCTATTTTTGGGTTCTCTATTCTGTTCCATTGATTTGTGTGTCTATCTTTCTGCCAATACCACAGAGTCTTGATTACCATTGCTATAAAATAAGTCTTGAAGTCAGGTAGAATGATTCCATCTACTTTATTCTTCCTTTTGCAAAATGATCTTAACCACTGTAGTTTCTTTGGCTTCCTATATAAATTTTAGAATGATCTTGCCTATGTGTACAAATACCTTGCTGGGATTCTTAAGAGAAATTGTGTTAAGCCTACATGTCAACCTGGGCAGAATTGACATTTTTGCTGTACTGAGTTCCTCCCAGTCTGCATGCCTCTCCATTTATTTAGATCTTCTTTAGTTTCTTCCATCAGCATTTTTTGGCCAGATGGTACTGGATGTCCAGGCTCCCCATGTTGTCTCCACTGTCGCTGTGCAGGCTGGGGTCCCCTGCTGGGCCTCCTGTAACATCACCCTGGTGTGCTGGGGTGACTTGTTACAGTCTGGTGAGAGTAGAAGCCTAGACTCTCCACTAGTCCTTTGATGACAGGGTTGGGAGCAGGGTCACAGTGTTTTTGGTGGTGTTTGGCTGAAGTAGAACTATTGCCTGAAATTCTGTTCTGCTTGGGTGCCCCATCCTGGTTCCTTGGCTACCGAGAGCAGGCTTTGCTTTGGGCTTCTTTTGTCTGCACCTATTGGTGGTTCCAAGTTGCTGGGTTCCTCACTGTCCTGTGGTCCTACTAGCTGGTGTGCTTTCTACTCTACATCTGTTAGAATTGTCTTACATTTGTTTTATATGTGTGTGTGTGTGTGTGTATTCCAGAATTTTCAACTGTACCTAGCAGGAGGAATAGAGGAATGTACATGTAATCCTTCTTTCTGGAAGAAGAAGTTAGAAGTTATAGAGCAAATGTTACCTCTTTTCAATGTGTGTTTCTATTCTTTGCTCTATTAGATCATTACAAAAGGCTGGTATTAACCCCATTGCACTTACAAGAAAGTAGGACAGAGAAGTGCCCTATCCAATTGTATCTGGTCAGTTTGTGTATGGTACTAATCTTTGTACCAAATATGCATATTTTTAAAGATTAATCTCTCTTCATATGAATACAATGGTCATTAAGTTATCAAAAATCATATAAATGCCTAGGTTATACTGAAACTAGGTAGAAGTTAGAGAATATGCTAAATTTGTTTTTACTGTCCATATTGCAATATTGCATGAAAATATTCCAGTTGGAGACATGTTCCTGAGTTCTGGCAGAAGACTTAAGAGTCCTGGTTCTTCTAATGTCTTGCTGTTTTTCTTAGAACCAGGCACTTAACTTCCAAATCTGTAAAAGAGTGGTGATAATACCCGCTTTGCTTATTTCTCAAGGTTATTTTTAAGGATCAAATGAGATAGCATATGTGCAAATATTTCATAAGTTGTTAAGCTATTTATAAGTGTAAAACGTTATTTTCACCTCCATCATTATTACTCAAATAGTTGCAAATATTCTCCTTATTCAGCATAATGGAAAGAAATAAAAAAATATGCTTAAGGAAGGACATATCAGCAATTACAAGTGCAGGCAAAGCAAATATAATAGATTCAATAAATTTGAGTTTATTTTGTAAGACTGTGATGTAACATATGCAAAGATGTGATAAAGAATTGCATGTAATTATATAAAACAAGGAAATTAATTATGAGATTTATTTTTCTGGAAATTTAAAATTAGATTTGTTATCCAATGGAGTTTAAAGACACAGCATGAGGAAGGAGAAGGAAAAGAGTCCACTTTAATCCTATTTCATTCCAACATGAGACATCTATTCCTATGAGGCCAGTCTCTTAAATATACCCTGTGCTTCCCATGCCATTGTTCCCCTTCATTTCCTCCTAACCATTCTTCAAGATCCTACCGATATCCTCACCTCCCTCATGAACTTTCCCTGACAATTCCAGCCCACTCTACTCTCATCCTTTTATGAAATCTTATTGCTCTTATAACCTGTACCACAAAATTAGGCATTTAATTATATATTACCTTGTATTGTTTTCTAACTGTGTCATGGGTATCTTCTTACCCATGCTAGCTTGTAACTTCTCAGCGAAGGACCAAGTCTCATGTGTTTCTGTTCCACCTTTAGCATTTAGAAAATACAGGCATATAACAGGTGCTCAAAGAATAATTGTTAATTGACTAAAGGACTTTTCTAGGCTTATTATAACTCTTTAGCTCTACAAAATTAAAAAAGCACAGAGAACAAGACCAAAGATGCCCATATTATGACCCCAAATGATAAAGCCATTCAATATATCTGGATTCTGACAGCTACTGAGATATCTTGTTGATAGAGTAAACAGTAGTGGTGAATTAAAGGACCATCCAAAGCAGTTCCCATACATTTTGAATCTGAGAGTGAGTTTTCACTCTCTACTGAGTAGAATAGTTTTGTTTTGTTTTTTTTTTAATGTATTTGGGTTTTATTCCACCATTTACTTAAGTTGTGTTGGCATCAACCTTTTGGTATCCATTGCCTCAAAGTAAATCAAGCGGGTCAGAAGGGTTAATTTGTGATGGAGTGTTAACCTGTTTCACACATGGATTGGATCCCCATGGGACTAAGACAAGAGGCTTTAATTAGGAAGTTTTTATTCTTGGAAAATTCTGTAAAGTTCTTTTATCTCATTTTAAGAAAAAGTGCACATCTTTGAGGAAGTTATCACTGGGATCTTGGAAATCATCTAGTCTAGCCTTCTCATTTATAGACCAGAGGCCCTGGCAGTTACATAACAAAAGTAATGTCACAAGGGTCCCTTTGCCAGTTAATCGAAAGTTCAAAAAACATTGTTTTTACTACTTGACTCATTTATCTGCTAGCATTTAGATAAGCACCACAAAGCCAAAATTCACATGTTTTGTAATCTGAGTTTTGGGAGCTTAAACTCCAGTTTTGTTACTTAGTAGTTATGTGACTCTAAGTAAATATAATGCCTTCAGTTTCCTCATGGGTGAAATGGACTAAGCAATATTTATTTCTCAGGATTCTTGTTAAGAATTCATTGTCTCTTATAAGAAATGTGCTTAACACTATTCAGAAAAACACAAGATTATAAAGAACAAGTTACTCTCTATATGGGAGCCATTCTTTTTTTATCATAATATAATAATATTATAATCATCATAATTGTTAACCTCAAATTTAGAGTAGGGCATATATTATTGATTAAAATGTAATAAAACTAGTGAAATTTTAGAACTAGACTAAGGTGCCATAGTAGCATAGAAGGCGGAACCTCACAAAACCTAAATATCAGAAAGTATACTTAGAGTAGAGGATTCTTATTATGAGTCTTAGAGATTAAAAGAAGTCATTCATGGGGACTCTGGAAATAAGGTGGTTGGGTATATTTAGATTCTAGATACATTTATCAGGAGGGAATATGGTAGAGTGTAGAGTATGACATTAGGACATTAGTGAAAGTTATTTCAGTAAAATAAGGACACATGTTAGGAGAGATAGGGCAGATGGAATTCTTTTGAGAAAAGGTCACACTTTGTGATTGACTGGAATGAGTCAATTACTGAGGAAAAAGAGTTGAAGATGATTCTCAAGTGTCTAGTTTGGGAAACTAAGTATACAGTGAAATGATGAGTTTACTTTGGGCCAGTAGGAACTTGAGGTGTGTTACTGGGAAATGCTTCTTCCTACTTCTCGTATGTCCTGCCAAGAAGAGAAAATTCCCCTAGTATGACACTTCCAGCTTCTCTCTCTCCCTTTATACACTCTGCCCTTGGGGAGATGAATGATTTCTTTGGTGAAACTGGGAAAAGTTACATGGGCAGAGTTACTCCTTCATTAGGAAGCAACCTGCCTGTGGAGAGCATGGTCTCTCCTCTTCTACTCCATACTGTAGATCTGTAGGTGCGTAGGAGCCTGCCCTTTGGAGAACAAACTGCCCCAGTCCAGATTAATTTGTGGTTCATATTAGCAGTTCCACATACCCATATTTGTAAGTCATGTGCCCTAACTTAATCATGGTTTGACTTTCATCTTTACTCCTTATTTCTGAGATTTCTTAGTGCTGAGGCCGGAAAGAAGAGTGTACCTTATTGAAGACTCTTCAGAGACCACACAACAAGGCCATCTTTCTGAACTTTCCATGATTTTACCAACACATCTGAGACTCCCTTTGGCATCTCGCACAACTGACTCATTTAAATTTTTAAACGTTGAGCCATCTATAATATAAGCATGTCATATGCTTTTATATTCCTCCAAAGTACATAATAAATGCTTAATAGGTATCTGTGGAGTTTACATATTTCAAATTAGGAGGGAAAAGTAATTATCCTGACTGAAAAGATTGTTTTAGAGAAATTTAGAGATATTAATTCATTGAATTAGTGGTTTGTGAACTGCCCCCTTTCAAATTTTGCCGAACTGGATTGCCTTTCCCATGATAGACCTTTCTCTTTCTTGTCAATGAACCTAAGTTCATGCTCTATGTGGTAGGTGGGATAATAAACCTCTAAAGATTACCACACCTTAATTCCCAGACCCTGTGAATATGCTGTTACATGGCGAGGGGGAATTAAGGTTGCAGATGCAATTACAGTTGCCAATCAGCTGACTATAAATTAAGGAGATTATTCTGGACTATCTGGGTGGCTCCACTGTAATCACAAGAGTCCTTATAAGTGAAAAAGGAAGGCAGGAGAGTTCGAGTCAGAGAAGAAGATGTGCTAGCAGAAGCAGAAGGTAAAATGATGCAATTGGCTTTGAACATAGAAGGGAGGCATAAGTCAAGGGATGGGCACAGACTCTGGAAGCTTGGAAAAGTAGCAAAAACATATTCATCCATAGAGCCTTTGGAAAGGAATGCACCCTGATAACATTTAATTTTAGCCCATGAGACCCATTTCAGATTTCTGAACTGCAGAACTGTAAGATAATGAATTTGTGTTGTTTGAAGCTGCTAAATTTGTGGTGATTTGTTATAGCAGCAATAGAAAACTAATGTGCTCTGCCACTCACCCTGCAAGTTCTCCCTCTCTTCTCTGAGTGGCAGTCTATAGATGGATCGACTCCCACCCAGACTGCCTGAGATGAACCTTGGCTCCTCCACTTTTCCACTTGCTCATTTGGTGACCACAGGCAAGTTAGTTAACTTTTGAACCACTATTTCCTTGTCTGTAAAATGAGGATTATAATAATACCTTCCTCGTAGGGCTGTTGAATAGATTAAATTAGTTAATACATGTGAAAGCATTTAGAACAGTAGGCACATAGTAAACACTATAAAAGTGTATGCTATTATGCAGTATTATGTCTAACTCTACAAATTATTTCATAACCAGTTCAAATCTCACCTCTTCCATAAAAAATGTCTATCCCTTCTCTTCCTTTTCTGGACAATCAGATCTCTCTTCCTTAAATCCACAGAAGGTTTGTATTTACAACTTTTTAATTGAACTTGGCTTTCTAAATTTTATTTAATCACTTTTGTAATTAAAGTGATAAATCACTTTTTGTTGAATTGTCTATCCTAAGATACAAGATCCTACAAAAAGTCATTGATATGTGTTTTGTTTGTTTATTTTACTTTATTTATGTTAATCTTGTTATTCCCATAGTTTCTGAGCCAGTGTTTTGCATATCATAGGTGTTCAATAAACATATTTTGAGCTACCAATGGTGTTTTCCACTTGTACCAATTTCAAGAAACAAACTAAATCACCCGCCATTCAGCCAAGCAACACCCATATAAAGTATTAATCAAGCTTAAAAGAGTGTCACTAAATTAACACAAAATATTCTCTGCAGTTATTTAGGAGGGGGGCTCAGACTTTTTAGGAACTCACTCTAGATGTTCAATTTTAATTTAAATCACATGTTGGATCAAGTATGTTTTTTTAAATTATTTGCCCATAAAGTCTGTTTTCTATAGTCCACTCTGAAGGTTATCTCTTTGATAAGGAAGCATGATGCACTGTGGGGCCTGAATTTAGTTCTGTGCAAAGACTTGCCTGGAGTTAGCATTTCTGAACTTCTAGGATCTCTCAATTAACACTGGAGTATGTTATAAAGTTGACTGCAGAGGATTTTCTGGTGGCAATAGTAAGCTGATAGTGTTTCAGAAACAGAATTTTTAAAAAGTACAAATGTAATTGCCACAGGTATCAATATTTTAAGTTCTAAAATTAAAATTCCCATTAGTGGCTATATTCATTTTCTTGTATATATCTACAGTTAATCTCAAAACATTATTAATTATTGTAGGGTTATTATATCCTGTCATGGCACAAGAAATGAAATCCAACTGAGGTCAACTGCCATTAACCTTGATGGTATTTTTTGTAATACCAAACAATTACTCTCCAAAGAGTTCTAAATTTTGTTAAAACTATGGAAGGAAAAGTTATTTCTTGAGTGGAGGGAAAATTAAATCTTCTAAACAATACAAACTCTTATTTAGAAGCTCTAATAAGATTGCCAATTCACATGGTTCTGCTTTTGTGTCATTATTTTGAAATTCCAGTATAATACTTGACAAAATATTATAGACATATAAAAGACAAAATGTCCTTACTTACATCATATGCATGCTATACTGAGGAAAGAACATTCATTGAAGAGCTCACTGACTTTTGAGAAGGTAATTAGGGAACTTTTTATAGAAAACAAAAACCATAATGGCTCATACATTAAGATATTGAAGACAATATTTGAAGTGAGCATCCTTTATAAATGAAGGAACTGTGTCTTCAGTTTGCAAACTTTTCAAAGCTCTACGTCAAATGAAGAGATACATCTTCCTTTCCGATGCCACTAATTTCACACTCAGAAATTAATTTTCCTTTCAGAAGGCAGATCACTGATACTATCATTGATATGCAGTCTACTCTTTTATGTTGTTGTTGTTATTGAAATACAATTGACTTACAATATTATATTAGTTTCAGATATATGACATAGTGATTTGATATTCTTATATATTACAAAATGATCACCACTATGAGTCTATTTACATATATTTCCATGTCACAATATTATTGACTATATTCCCTATGCTGTACATTACATCCAACCCCGTGACTTGTTATTTAAGTCTACTCTTTTTAGTGGGTTGAATTGATCTGCTAATGCAGGAACTGACTTTCTCAGATTTGTTTAGCCTTTGGTGTGACTTTTTTTCAATTTCTCTTTGCTGTTTTAGAAATAACTGTAATGATTTTTTCTCATACTGATTTTTAAGTGTTTAAAGGAAAACAAGGGTTGATAGCTCATCAAGACACATGAGACTCCCCTAAGAGCTGACAACTCCCATTTTGATAATGCATTAGCCAAACACTTCCATTTCCACTGGAGGGTGTTATTAGGGGCACTTAAGCAAAGAAAGCTACTAAAAGCAAAAACACCCCAGAGAGTTTCTGTAAAGGCTTTGCCCCATATTTTAAAATGATATATCACTCAGAGAGCAACCCCACTAACAGATTATTTGGATTATGATGAGTTATGATGAACTCAAGCCTCTAATATTCTAACCCAACAACTTGCTTTATCACATCAATATCACAGACATCTGCCTTAAAGATCTTACTTCCTCTTCTCTTGGATACCACTGAGATTTACAGCATCTGGGGCATCTGAGGCAGAAGTAATAAAGTCTTATAGAAAACAAACTGTTACATAAAGTCATTATCAGAAATGAAGAAATGATGTGAAATGAGTGAAGCCAAGATTACCATTTCAATTAGAGCTGAAGAAAATGGCTGTAAATCTGGTCTCCTCTGGGGGAAAATGTGCTTATAACTAATGTGCATTGAATACTTTTGAGAGAAATGTCTGTGGAGTTCCTAACTGTGTGCCACGTTCTGTGCCATGATAGATAAATAAATATAAAAATTATAGATATAGATAATTTCATGTAAGTGCTAAAGTAACAATGTTTTAGACATTGCCACTGCCACTTTAAAGACACTCCCAGAGTAGCACAGCTAGTAAGTCATTTAGGTGGGATTTGAATGCAGGTCTCATTGGTTTCAAAGTCTGTGGTCTTTATTCTACATCACATTGGTCATTCTTTTGTTCTTCTCTTTAATTCTCTCTCTGTTTCTTACTCAGGCAAAGGTAAGAACTGACTACATGTGAAGACTCTTCTTAGCCTCATCAAATATTTTTATCCCCATGCAGAATTCCGATTCATTCTCTCTCTCTCCTTCCTTCTCCCCCTAAACAGCTAGCCTTTGATTGAATCATGACTCCCCCAAAAGATATGCCCGGGTCTTAACCCCAGAAGTTGTTGACTGTTACCTTATTCAGAAAATGGGTCTTTGCGTATGTGATTAAGTTGAAGATTTTAAGAGAAGGAGCTTATTGTAAAGTATCTAGATAGTCCCTAAATGTAATCACACATCTTCCTATAAGAGAGAGATAGCTGTCTCCCTCTGAGTTTCTTGATCCAGAGCGACAAGATACCAGAAGAAGGGGAGGTAATGCAACCACAGAGACAGAGCTTGGAGTAAGGCAGTCACAAGCCAAGAAGCACCTGGAGCCACCAGAAGCTGGAAGGGCAAAGAATGGATTGTCCTATAGAGCCTCTGGAGGGAGTGTGGCCCTGTTGACACCTTGATTTCAGACTTCTGGCTTCCACATCTGTGAACAAATACGTTTCTGTTGTTGTAAGCCAGAAAGTTTGTAGTACTTTGTTGTGACAGCCACAGAAACTAATATAACTCTCCTCTTTTAAAATTCTGAAATCGGTGGCAGGGGAAATTGCCGTGTAAACACAGCACAATGCTGACTTCTAGCCTGTGAAGTAATAGCAAATACAGATATACTTTAGGAAATATAGGCGCATTTTACCTTTGCATAAGCCTATAAAACTCCTGACGGTTACACAGCCTGGCTTCTTCCACCTTCTTGTCCCACAAGGTAATCTTCTGATTGCTGGAACATAGCCCGTGATCAATAGATATTTGTTGAGCAGATCAACCTGACTGCAGTGGCTCCAGCAGAACTGGAACATTTCAAGAAGGAATAAAATTTTATTTTATTTATTTTAATTAATTCTGAGAAGAGAGTCAATTCTTGCCTGAATTCTCTTGGACACGCTAACAACTGCTCTGACACGCATGGGCATGTCAGAACTAGCCAGCCTTTGTAACTTGAAGAAAAGAAGAGGTAGGTAAGAGATGCAATGCTGAATGTGGAGAGTCTCAGAGTGCGGTGTCAATCGTGACTTAGTCATCAAAGGTAAACTCATACATATTTTAATATATTAAACTAGATTTTTTCAGACATCTTTAAAACGTGAGAGAAATGGGAATGGCAGGGCATATATAAATCTAAATGGCATTACATGGGAATATTCTCCCATGTTATTTGGAAAGTTATGAGAAGCAAAATCAGATCCGGGAATAGACTGGGTGGTTTTCAGTGTGGCTCCTCCACCCCCAGGCAGCTAATTGCCCAGAATGCACCAGGTCCACCATCCTGGGGCTTTACAGTCAAAGTCCATTTTTACTAGTGGGTACCTGGTAGGACCAGCTGTCAAATATTTTTAACATCATTTCAATTCATCCATTTTCTCTAGAATAGACATTCCTTTCTTTCCATCCCCAGTGATGTGGCTCCAGTCCCTGATTCTGTTTGGATCCTTGTTTCCCACTTGGATGTCCAAAACTGCTTCTTCGGAGACCCCACTTTCTACAGAAATTCTTAACACAAAATTTCTGGAAACTCAACGCAAACATATAATTCCTCTATTAAAATGTATAAATACATAAAGACCACATACAGAAAAAGTCACCACTTGTGGTTTCCTATCACCCACAGGATTAAATATAGATCTCGTTATATATATATGTAAATAATATGCATAATTTTATATATATAATTATATATGCACATACACATATACACACTTAAATATATTACATCTATATTTGATAATATCTATATTATATAATAATAATGTCAATATTAAAACTATATATTCTATATATTAATTTGAACCCCATCTACCTCTGCTGCTACCTCTGCCTTGTCTTTGGAGTCTACTTTGTAGCCATGCATACTTCTCATGGCTTTTTGAAATCACCAGACAATTTCCTGGCTCTATAGCAAGATTACTGTATAAACCTCTTCCGTCCCTTCTCATTGTCCATAAGCCCAGTAATATCTGGCCCCACTTATCTCACAGTCTTATCTTTCATCACTCTCTCTCCCTCTCTGTGTTCCAGCACCACTAACCTTTCCACTACCCAAATGTGTCAGGAAACAGGCTTGGAATGTAGGGATGCACTGGTGAGGCCAAACCGGAAGACATCTATTCTGATTGATCTGGGCATCTGCGCTATTTGATTGATTGGTTTGGGCTCCTCAAAAGGCAGATTCTGGGATAATGAATTGGATAAAGTAGTTTATTGGAGAGGTGATCTCAGGAAGCAGGAGTGAGGAAGCAGTGAGAGTGATACAAGGATGGAGAAAAACCAACATAAATGTGCCTTGCCAAGGTTGCTGCTGAGAAATCAGAAGTTCACATATGCTAAGACTTCTGAGATGCCTATGGAATGCTCCCAGATGTATCCAGAAAAATAAAGCTTCAATTCTTCCATCAATGACTGAGTTTGTTGACTTCGTGCCACTTTCAGGCTGTATTTGTAGACAGGCTAAGGGAGCTCCAGTGACACCACCCTAGGCCAGGAGGCTGACTCAGAAAGATATGCAGTGAGCAATGAAGTAAAACCCTGAGATTGCAAGGTGAGTCTGAGCTCCTGTGGAATTGTTGCTAATGTTAGAGATGGTCTGAGAGAGGCACTGGAGGGGTCTTCTTTAAACTTGTGTCGTAAAGATTGTTAAAACTTTAAAATATTACCTTTGCCTTTACATATGTTCGCCCTTTATCTCAGGAATCTCTTACTTTCCTTGAAAACTCCTCATATCCTTGAAGATATATATCAGTGTCCCCACCTGTGACATATGACCAGTTTGCCCTTCATAGGGATTCTCCAGGTGTAGCTGGGCCTATGGGATTTGAGCATAAATTATGTGCTCAACATCCAGATCATGCCCTCCATCACCTCTGCTCCCTTCCGGTGCACTGAAGCATGGGTATTGTGGTGGGAAGCCAGGTTCCATCATATAGATTTAATGGAGTAACAAAGTTATAAAAATCTAGATCCTTGCATGACTTGGTGGAGCAGAGCAGTCTTATTCTTCCCACCCACCCACCCTTGAGATGCATAATGATTCTATATTGTAAAGTCAAACTTATTTTAGTCTTATTCAGACTAAAATAAGGACATGGCTAAACCCATGTCCTAATTCATGTGATTCTCGTGTGACATTTTTTCCTGCTCTCCACTTCCAGCACATTCTAGTCCCACCTTCTGCCAGGTTGTATTGCAGTTATCTGTTTAAATGCCTGTCTCCATCACTACACTCCAAGTCCTTGATGGCAGTGGCAGTGCCATCTCTGCACCATGAGTTCCTGGCAATGATTAGGTTTACAATACATTTGCTTATAAGAAATGTAATTTAAAAATTTTAAAGAATTATTCAGATAGTAAAGCTATAATCAATGCAATTATGAATATATGATACATAATCATTCACTGGACTGCTTGCTATACTTTTTCTCGTGAAGCGTAATTTTACACATTAATGCTCAATGAAATGCTTCCTATGAAGCATACTTTTACATATAACACAACTCTGAGATGCATCCCTGCACCTTCCCTTTCCTCCTTTCCACCTGTTACAATTAGTAAAGTGGTCCTTCTCTTAGCTAAAAGAAATTCCTCTACCATTCTCTAGATCCTCTCTCTTTTATTTTTTCTTCTTAAGACCCTATGCTTTCTCTTTTTAAGTCCTTCAAGTTCCTTGAATCAGCCGGCTCAAGTCTCTCTCAAACCATGAAAGGAAATGCTCTTTACCCCATTCAGGTGACAACCTCTTTGTATTTGTTATAGTTTCAAAACAGCTAGTTCACTTTTTGAATACCATGGCTTTCCTGGTTACTTAAATCCAAAATCTTAAATGTCTCCACTTCACTTGCTGTCTCCATTTCCTTACTCTTCCCTGAGTTCACAACGCAATGCCCGCACAAGCAGGTTTTATTTCTAGTAATCTACAAATATGACTCTTAGGAAAATCTCTCAAAATACAACAAATTTCAGTTATCATCATATATATGTGTCAGCGACACTCAACACAATTCACTTCTCCCTTGAAACAGTCATAGTGTCTTGGCCTCCTTTTATTCTTCCTCTCTTTGTAGCCACTCTTCCTCAATGTATTATTCTAGCTTTTCCTTATTAGACATTTAAAGTTGAAAATCCTCAGGACTCATATTTTTCTTCTCACTCAACATAATCTCAGTAGCTCACTTTTTGTATACCATGGCTTTCCTGGTTACTTAAATCCAAAATCTTAAATGTCTATCACTGCACAGATCTTACGTCTAAGTTCCAGAAATTTTCAATCAAATGTGTACTAGTTGTCTCACTAGCAACTCAAATCCACAAGCTATTGCTACTTGAAAATTGGCCTCCTTCAGGGATCTGACACAGGAAATGGTATCATAATTTACCTCATTCTTCAAGCCAGAGAAGTAAGAGTCTTACATGATTTCTCATTCTTCCACTTAGAATGACCAAACATCCTGATTTGCCTGCAACTGAGGGGTTTCCTGGGATGTGAAACTTTCAGTACAAAAATTGTGATGATCCTTGTCAAATCAGGATGGTTGGTGACCCTCATACATGGCACCAAACCCTGTGGACTCTACCACCTAAAAATGTCTTGTAGCTGTCCAATTATTTCCATGCCCAGGATTACCACTATTGTCTCACTACAAGGGTACGTGAATCCATTCTGGCCCTCCATCCCCTACCTTCCAAATACTTTCTGCACACTGTGACCACAAGATCTTAATGAAAAACATGATTATTATATAAAGCTCTTCCATCCCTTCTTATTATCCATAAGACCCACTAATATTTGGCTCCACACATCTACCAGCCTCATCTTTCATCACTCTCTCTCCCTCTCTGTGTTCCAGCACTACTAACCTTCCCGTTACTCAAATGTGTCAGGAAACAGGCCTGGAATGATTTCTCCTTCCTCCTTCTCCCATATTAACTCCTCATCTTAACAGGTCTCAGATTCAATGTCATTTCCTCAAGACACTTTTCCTTTTTGCCCAGATATGATCAGGCACATATTTTTCTCCCTGCTGTTGGAAGCTACACTTCTTCACAGAACTCAGCAGCATTGATTATTTGTTCAGTGTCTATCTTTCCAGCCAAACTAGAAGCACCAAGAGGCCTGTGTTCTTGTTTTATCCTCTTACTCACCATTGTATCCCCAGGGCCCCTCTCAGTGCTGGGAATGCAACAAATATTTGTGAAATGAATGAATACATATTTGAAAATAGAATGTTTCTTTGTATGTTGTCACATCCAATTGTAATAGATATCTTAGTTAAAAAGGAAACTATATTAAGAAAGGAAATTAAGGTCATTATCCCTCATAAAATTTTAGCAAGTTTTATCATATTCCATTGAATAAGATTTCAACGATTTTAACAGTTGTCATTATTTTAAGTACAATTAAGAAAGAAAAATAATGCTGGAAAATAAACCATGAAATGCCGTTGACTAAAAGACACATCCAGCTTTCGGACGTTAAAAAGTGGAAAAATGGATAAGACCACAAGGCAACAAGTACCAAAACATATCTCAGATCCACACACTTCTCTCCATACTCCCCACTCCCTCCTTGGTCCATGGAACCATCACCTCATTCCTGAGATATTGAAGTTGTAGTTTCCTAACTGGTATCTTCCCTTGCATTTTTCAACCTCCAGTTCATTCTCCACTTGTCCAGAGTGACCATTTCAAAATGCAGACTTGATTACACTACACAAACCCCTGCATGACCTCATCCCCGCTATTTCTTCTGTGTCACATCACACGCATTTCCTCTTACTTTATATTCTTCTGATAGTTTCTAAAATATGCCACCTCTTTCATTCACCCAGACTATTCTTCAACTCAGTGTCCTCACTGCTTCTCCAGCTCCTCATCTTACAGGTTTCAGTATAAACATACTTTCCCCAGAAAGATGTTCTGTGATCCTACCATTGTAAATCAGCAGTCCCCCAACCTCCACCTCTGTCATTATTCTTTTGCAAACATACACCCTGTTGTCTTCCTTTGTGGCCCTCATCTCAAGCTTTAATCTATATTTACTTGTGTTTTTACGGGTATAATGCTTGTCTCTTTCACTGAAATTTGAGTACCATAAGGATAGCTATCAAGATGTCATTTGGCATCACATACCAGAACATGACAAAAATTGAGGTGCTAAATGATTATTTATTGAATGAATGAGGCAATGGAGCAGACACATTTTGCCAAAACAAGGACAATAAGAAACCCAGTGGTTAGATCTGAGGCACTGCGTGCTGCTAAAAAGGAGCAATATATATCCCCAAAAGTTAGGTAGGGGATAGAGATAAACTTGCCTTCCAAAGGATTTGTTTAAGGACAATGCACATTGTACTATTTCAGGTGACTTAGGACCTTCTATTTAAAAAAAAAAAAAAAGTATTTTTTATTGTTTTATTTTTCTCCCAGATATTTTCAAATTACTTTAATCATAGTTTAAGTGTAACAGTTTCATTTTTTTCCAAAAAAAATATTTTTTTAAAACTCTCACAAATGCATTTATGGACCTCAGTAACATTTGTTATGTTTTATTTTGAAAGGTAATCAGATTTGAAATAAAATGTGAACTACAAGATTAAAACATTACAAACACATTTTTTTCTCAACTATGTTTGTGAAAATATTGGGTGAATGACGAATGAGAAAATATTACTATACTAAATTTACAAAAATTACAGAGCAAAACCAGACTGATTTTAATAGAATCAGTGCCAATTACATCTTGTGCTTCAATGGCAGTGAAAGTAAACTTGATTTTGACACATGTAATTGTGTTAGGAATAATTGCATATAGAGGAAAATGCTATTCATCTTTAATATCCTTGGGGACATTTTGCTCAACCAACTTCCAATTTTCTAAGGCCTAGCTGTAGCTCGTGTAAACAGCAGAGCCAGTATCCAAACTCTGGTTTGTCCAATCCTGAAAGCTATGCAGTGTCTCTACTCGTTAGCTTGCTATCTATTCCAGTTCACTCAATCCCATGTATCTGTGGAATAATTTAATTATCATAAATAACTACCAGTTATTGAGCATTTGAAATGTACCTGGCACTCCTTAGAGATATTTCCTATGAATTAACGTAAAGGTACTTCCCATACATCAACTTATGTAATCCTCACAAAAATAATAGGTAGGTCCTGCTATCCCAGTAGTATCCTGAGCACTATCTGCTGTCCCAAAGATGGAGAATTAAAGGACTAAGGTCTCTATATTTCTCAGCAGAGGTCAGTCTAAAAAGCACAGTCATATATGCTTAATTATTCATCAGCCAGAAATATGTCATTTTCAAATTACATATACAATTCATTGCATGTTCCAAACACAGAACAGTCAACATTTTTTTTTTCTTTCCTATCCACTCTGCTTTGCAAATATTTATTATGGCAAAGAATGAACCTGAGTGAATATCTGGAATCAGAGCCATCTATTTACATTTCTGTTGTGACTCGTCCCCTCCCACTGCCACTCTCAACTACATGTAGAGAGTTCTAGCAGAAGGAGAAAGAGCCAATGAGGGAGGAATCAATGTGGTTCCTTTCTCTCAGCATCAGGCCTCAAGTTTCCCCATGAAGGGCATTGTAAGTAATGGCAGAGAGCATAGCTTCATGATAGAATTAAATAGCGAGGTTGCTCAAGCAATGACTAGTCAGGTCCCTGGAAATTTCTCAGGTAAGCATCAGCTTGCAACCTAGTCTGGAAACAGTGGTACAAATGACTAAATATAATATAATATGACAAGTACTATTGCAGACATATGGGCTGAAATCATCTGAGAGCACCAGGAAAGAACTCATTATGTCTTTTCAATAAATGGTGTTGGGAAAACTGGAGCACTACATGTGAAGGAATGAAAATTAGAATATTTTCTTACACCGTATACAAAAATATACTCAAAATGGATTAAATACTTAAATGTAAGAACTGAAAGCATAAAACTCCTAGAAGAAAACATAGGCAGGACACTCCTTTACATTGGACTTAGTAATATTTTCCTGGATCTGTCTCCTCAGGCAAGGACAACAAAAGCAAAAGTAAACAAATGGGATTATATCAAACTAAAAAGCTTTTGTATAGTGAAAGAAACAATCAACAAAATTAAAAAGTCCACTTACTGAATGGGAGAAGATATTTGCAAAAGATATCTCTGATAAAGGGTTAATATCCAAAATGTATAAAGAACTTATACAACTCAATATCAAAAAAGCCCTAACCTGATTAAAAATGGGCAGAGAACCTGAATAGACATTTTTCCAAAAAAGACATACAGATGGTCAACAGGCACATTAAAAGATGCTCACATCACTAACCATCAGGGAAATGCAAATCAAAACCACAGTGAGATATCACCCCACTCACATCAGAATGGTTATTATCAAAAAGACAAGAAATAAGACGTGCTGGAGAGGGTGTGGAGAAAAGGGAACTCTCCTGCACTGTTGGTGGGAATGTAAATTGGTACAGTTTATTCCACTACAGAAAACAGTATGGAGGTTCCTCAAAAAATAAAAAATAGAACTACCATACGACCCAGAAATTCTACCTCTGAGTATTTATCCAAAGAAAGTAAAAACATTAATTTGAAAAGATATATGCACCCCAATGGTCATTGCAGCATTATTTACAATAGTTAAGATATGAAAGCAACCTAAGTGTCCATTGACAGATGAATGAAAAAAGAAGATATGATATATATATATATATATATATATAAACATATTTAAATATATAATGGAATATTTCTCAACCATTAATAAAGAATGAAATCTTGCCATTTGTGACAACATAAACCTAGAGGGTATTATGGATTAGTAAAGTAAGTAAGACAGAGAAAAACAAATACAGCATGATTTCACTTATATGTGGAATCTAAAAGACTAAACAAATGACCAAATATAGCAAAACAGAAACAGACTCATAAACACAGACAACAAGCTGGTGGTTGCCAAGGGGGGTGGGGTGTGGGGAGATGGGCAAGATACGTGAACAGGATTAAGAGGTACCAACTTCCAGTTATAAGTCAGGAGGATGTAATGTACAGCATAGGGAATATAGTCAATAGTCTTGTAATAACTTTGTATGACAACGGATGGTAACTAGATTGTGGTGATTGTTTCGTAATGTGTAAAAATATTGAATCACTGTGTGGCACACCTGAAACTAAAATAGTATTGTAAGTCAATTATAGCTCAATAATTTTAAAAACCTCCAACTTATACCAGAAAAGAAATACATACATTTATCCAATATATACATGTATTTATCTAATATATATGAATAGTTTCAAAACTATTAAAATAAAAAAAGAATATGACAAAGTTTTTTTAATAACAAATGTTATATTTACCAAAATTAAAAAACACAAACCAGTGGAACATATGAAATGAAAATAAGGTAGAGTAGATATGACACAAATGAAAAGAAAAAGCTTTTTAAATAAATTAATTTAGATCTATACCTTATAGCAGATGGCAAAACAAATACCAAACGAGTCAAAACTTTATTTAAAAATAAACTTTATTTAAGTAATATTCTAGTCCAAACTAGAAATAAATATTTGTGAGCTTTTTAGAGGAATATACATTTTTGCATGAGAGAAGAAATCACAATGAAAGTACTAACAGATTTGACAACAGAAAGATTAAAACTGCCTCATATACAAAGAAAACTGTTAACTAAACAAAAGGGTACGATCAAAGAAGATATTAACTTCTAATATGACAGGAATTAATATCTGAATTGTATAAGAGGTACATTGAAATTGATAAGGAAAAGTTTTGGTAATGGCTATAAGACTGTTGGAGATTTGAGAGGTGTGAAGGAAATCTCAACTGGAAGTACACTGCAAGAGACGAGGAAAGGGAAGCCAGATTTAGAGTAAAAGTATTGTTAGTAAGAATAGCTAACTGGGCTTCACATCGGCTCCAATGAGCCTTACCTTCTGGTATTCACAATTTTGTGCGAGGGGTCCCATACTGATCTATATAACCAATAGGTTATTACATTAATGACACTGTCTGACTTCTGAAGCTAGGTTATAAAAGATATTGTGGCCTCTGCCTTGTACTTTTTTGATCACTTACTCTGGGGGAAACCATCTTCCATGTTGTGAGAAAACTCAAGCAGTCCCGTGGAAAGGTCCATGTGGAGAAGAACTGAAGCTTCCTGCCAACAGCCAGCATCAGTTCACTCATTGTACAAAACTGGGACACAGAGGATAAGAGACTTGCCCACGTTTACACAACAGGAAGTGCCAGATGTAGAATTAGAAACCCAGAGTCTGTGTCCTTATCCACTACATGATACTGTCTCTTGATAGAAGAAACAGTATGGAAAAGTACTAGCAATTGCATGAAATATAAAAATAACAACAAAAAAAGAATGCGGAAATTCAGAAACCAATTTGATATGGGGGCATTAGGGAGGGCAAGGAGAGGGTTAAAATGGATCTAATTTTTCAAATATGCATAACAGGGAGGATATTAGGGTTGTTAATTAAGGTGGGTATCAGACACTAGCAGCTTAGGAAGTCAGGTGTGTTCACAAATGTATGTGTGTGTGTGATCACTCACAGAGTAAAGTTTAGAGAGTAAAGTAGATATATAGGGAATGTAATGAGTAGACTAGTTTGGGAAATGCCTGATTCGAGTTTTCCCAGGCCAGGAGAATTCCAAAGAGGTTTCATTCCACTAACATATGATTAAAAGATGGCTTCTCTCAAATGAAAATATTTATACTACCCTCTTCCTGGAGATTAGAAATTTCCTCTCTCCACTTCTTTTTGACCATACCTTATCTTTATCAATCAGTCTAGGTATGGACAAAATCTAAAATTAAAAAAAAAAAACTGACTCTTAAAAAAGAAATATCAATTAAGTAAAATCCAGTCAAATTAGGTCAGTGAAATAAAAAATAATTAGACCAGTTGCTTTGCAATAACTGGAATACAAATGACTACTCTGAATGTACACCCTGTGCTTCATTAGCATGTGAGAAAAAATATTCTTGTTTGAGAATTAATGTTTTCTCCATTTTTCTCTCATGGCTAGTAACCACTAAGAGAAATGTTAGTTTTTTATTTTTTGGTTTTTTGTTCCACAAATGTATGTGACTTTATTTCATTTTAATATGTTAGTCACGTTAATAACTAAGATTCTCTCTACGGGTAGCTATGAAAAGGTAGATGTCACAGGTGTTATTTTTGAAGAGTCCTGTATGTATTCATAGCTGTTTAGTTGTAATGCACTGCTGCAGGTAATAGCCAAGAAAATTCAGCATAATGCTACAACAAAAATTCCCAAGAAACCAGCAAAAGTGAAATTGGACAAATCCTGATACATAATGTATACACTACAATACCGTATTGCGTGTGCTTGCAAATCTGAATATGTCACTTGGCTTGTCTTTGTGTTTCACTAGAACAAAATTAAAAACTCACAGACTCCCTGGGGAGATTTACATTTACCATATACAAAAATGCTCAAGGGAAGGTCGAATTCCTTTTATGATAGACAAACAAAATTTACCAAACAATGGCCAGCACAATGTAATTAACCAAACTATTGGTAATGAATGGATACTCTTGTTCTACCATCCTGTCTTGATTTACTGCCAATCTCATGACTTACTGTCAATTCTTAGAGCCACGTCATTTTTGTTCCTATGTCACTTGCATAGAAGAAAAAATCAGATTCTAAAAATCAATATGTTGCTGAATCCTGAATTTATCTTCAGTCGCAGCTGTTTACTGTTTCCGTATTTTATTAATAGTCACATTTTATTTCTAAATGGACCCTAATGTTCACTATGCAGGTAACAGGCTCCTTAGTAGGCTATACTCATTTTAGGCTTCTTCAACTTTTATATTCTTTGTCACTATGTGTTGTCTTAATCAGGTATCTCCTCATCTGGACACCAAACATAATAATTTTCATTATAGAAACCAACAAGCATCATGATCCAAAGCACTGAAGCTAGTTCTTCAGGAGTTAATTTGAAAATAGTTCTTTTGAATATAGAAAATGGATTTCCTTGTATTTTATATTTTATACATTAAATATATAAATTTATAAATATGTATTTGATTTCTCTTGATATGCTTGTCTCAGAATAATTTTAATTTAAAAAGAAGACACAATTTTTAATTGTTTCATGAAGCTTCTTACAGTTTTTACATTGTGCAATAACTAAATAGCTATGAAACCCGACTGGAAAATCTCATGAGCAGGAATGAATGAGGGTACTCAAAGGGTGCTCTGTCTGCACACCTGGCCAGTCCCCAGAGCATACAGCCAATTCAAAGCTGAACAAACAATGCCACAAAGTGACACGCTTTCTACAAAGCTTTTGTCAAATTCCATTCAGGCATAAACCTCCAAATACCTCAAAACTAAAACAAAACAACACACAATTCTACCAAAAAAACAAATAGCATGTATTAAAAAGTTAAATATAGACTTAACATACGACCATATGACTCAACAACTTCACTCCTAGGTATCTTCTCAAAAGAAATGAAAACACGTGCCCGCACCAATACTTGTATGCAAATGTTCATAGCAGCTTTGTTCTAAGTGGCCAAAAAGTTGAAACAACCCAAATACCCATCAACAGGTGAATAAACAAAATGTCTTATACCTACACAAGGAAACATTATTCAACAATAAAAAAGAGCAAAATCTTGATACATGCTATAACACGCATGAACCTCAAAAACATTGAAAAGAAGCCAGACACAAAAGACCACATATTTATATGATTCCATTTATATGAAATGTCCCCCCAAAAAGAGCAAATATATAGAGACAGAAAGTAGATTCATGGTTGCTTAGAGCTGGGGAAGGTGGAGGAATAGGCAGTAACTAAATACACATGAGGTTTCTTTTGTAGGTGATGAAAATGTTCTATTATTAGTTTGCAGTGACAACTACATAAATATACTAAAATCCATTGAATTATACACTTAAACGTGTGAATTTTAGGGTATACAAATTATTTTTCAGTAAAGCTATTAAAACATATAGTATAAACATAAAACTAACACTACTATGGTTATTGAAATTCTGTAATCTACATATGGTTCAGATCACAGAGAGAGGTGGCTTAAACATAGAAGCCGTGGTTTAAGTTTATGCTTATCTTTAAGTGACTGAAGTTAGCTCCCCTTTAAAGATGTTTGGTAAAAGAAGATGTATAGAAAGCTAAGGGAAGTAGAAACATAGGGGCACAAAAGAAGGCCAGGTTCAGGAAGCCCAAGTGCACCTAAATCACAGGAACAAGCCTTGTGACTCCTTATGCAGACCATCACTTTTATATACCCTCATGGAGAGCAACTAGAAAATCTCTTTAGGAGGGAGGCTGGCATAGTAATACCATATAGGGTTTTGGTGTTTGGTTTTTTAAATGAATGTGTGTAGCATTTGTAAGATATTAGAAAGAAAATTTTACCTGTATCTCATTGCTTTATAGGCTACATTTGCTGAGGCAGAAATTTGAATCAGCTCTGCTGATTGACACATGGTAGACATTCAACAAATATTTGTTATATAGAGGAATAAAAGAACTATTGTACTATCTATACATTGAAACCATATATTATCCACGATATATTATCATTCAAGGGCAATGGGTCATGGGCTATGAGAGAGAATTTGGAGGAAAAGCAGGTTTGGAGTATGGAGTGGGAAATAATGAGGCTGGTCTTGGACACGATGAATTTAAGAGGACCTCACCCCGAGGAACTGGAGCTGTCCAGCATGCATCTCAGTGTCGGATTCTGGACTGCAAACACAAATTTGGAAGTTTTCAGTGTAGTTTAACTCATGGGTGTCTGTGACTTAAAAATCAATAACAAATCAATTTCTTTCAAATAATATACAAAATATCCCCAAGTAGTTCAATTTTTGGCTCTGATTTTAAATCTGACTAAAAGCCTACCAAAATCGTCAAACATAATGCATTTTCTTTGAGAACAACAGTAGCTGTAAACAAAGCTGCCTTTGTTGGCTCAGAGAATATTTGCTGTTCTCTCCAATTACTTTCAACCATGAGAAAGTCTCTGAGACAGACTCACCCTGCAGTTATTAATTTCTCCTTCTAATCTCACTTGGTTACTTTTCTACAATATATTCCTTTTAAGGCACCCACAATCTGAAAATATGAGTCAATCCACAGATGAACTAGTAGGAAAAAAGAAAAATAGTATAATTCTTTTCCTTTATTAAATATTTATTTTTATTCAATGTAAATTCACTCATTCTTGCTGTGTAGCATTTGAATATTCATTTCATTTGTACGGCTGTGAAAATATTATCAAACAGGGGTAGACAGATTATGAGGGGACAAAACCATGATTTGGAGTCAAGTGAAGCTTGACTTAAATAATAGCTTTTCCATTAACTAGCTTTATGATTTTGAGTAAATTACAAAATTTCTCTGAGATTCAGTTTCTTCATCCATAAAATTTAAATTTATTTATGTCCTCAGTAGAGTTTTGGTGAGAGCTGCATAAGATAATATATATAAACCCAAGTAAATTGGTTGCCGACTTTATCCTTAGTAGATGGTAGGCAGGATAATTATGGAGATGTCTTTTAATTATACCATTGTTTTCCACATCTAATGAGATCTTAAATCAGATAAGACATTATTCAGATGTATCTCCCACAAAATTTCAATGTAGCCAAGTTTTTTGGAGCAGCTTGAAATGTGTTTTTTTTCCACTGTCCTCTCTGTGTTATTTTGCTCTAGTCTTCCCTTCTTTTGATCTTAGCTGCTTTTAGAAACTCACTGCTTACTTACTTGAAACTACTCTTTTTTGAAGTAAGCAAGGATTTAAATTTTAAGAAAATATATAAGGAAAACAGATGATATTATTAATATATATATATAGCTATTTAAAATACACAAATTAATCACTTATAGAAAACACCAAACATTCTTGAACATAACGAGGTCTTCCAGCTGTAGTTCCAGCTCTACTGATAACTATGTAGTTTGGGGTCAATTTTTTTTGTTTTTTGAGTTTCATGACTTTTTCACTGGCTTTTTAAAATTGAAGTATAGTTGATTTACAACGTTTCAGATGTATAACAAAGTGATTAAGTTTTAAATGTATATATATATATTCTTTTTCAGATACTTTTCCATTATAGGTTATTAAAAGATATTGAATATAGTTCCCTGTGCTATACAGTAGGTCCTTGTTGTTTATCTATTTTATATATAGTAGTATGTATCTGTTAATCCCAAATTCTTAATTTACCCCTCCCCCCCTTCCCCTTTGTTAACCATAAGTTTGTTTTCTGTGTCTGTGGGTCTATTTCTATTTTGTAAATAAGTTCATTTATAGCTTTTTTTTTTAAGATTCCATATATAAGTGATATCATATGCTATTTGTCTGACTTACTTCACTTAGTATGATAATCTCTAGGTTCATTCATGTTGCTGCAAATGGTATTATTTCATTCCTTTTTATGGCTGAGTAATATTCATTTATATATATATATATAAATATATATATAATCTCACATCTTCTTTATCTATTCATCTCTCAATGGATATTTAGGTTGCTTCCATGTCTTGGCTATTGTAAATAGTGCTGCTATGAACATTGAGGTGCATGTATCTTTTCAAATTAGAGTTTTCGTCTTTTCCTGATATATGCCCGGGAGTGAGATTGCTGGATCATATGCTAACTTTATTTTTAGTTTTTTAAGGAACCTCCATACTGTTTTCTATAGTGACTGCACCAATTTACATTCCCACCAACAGTGTAGGAGGGTCTCTTTTTCTCCACACCCTCTGCATTTATTATTTATTATTTGTATGATGGCTATTCTGACTGGTGTGAGGTGATACCTCATTGTAGTTTTGATTTGCATTTTTCTAATAATTAACATTGGGGTCAAATATTGAATCACACACACACACACACACACACACACACACATATTATATCACATCTTCTTTACCCATTCATCCATTGATGGGCATTTAGGTTGTTTCCATATCTTGGCTACTGTAAAGAATGCTGTGCTGAACATAGAGGTGCATGTATATTTTCTTTCTTTTTTTTTTTTAAAGAAGTTAATGAATTAATTAATTAATTTATTTATTTATTTATGGCTGCGTTGGGTCTTCATTGCTGTGCGGGCTTTCTCTAGTTGTGTTGAGAGGGGGTTACTCCTCGTTGCGGTGCACAGGCTACTCATTGCAGTGGCTTCTCTTGTCGTGGAGCACAGGCTCTAGGCATACGGGCTTCAGTAGTTGTGGCATGCGGGCTCAGTAATTGTGGCTCACGGGCTCTAGAGCGCAGGTTGAGTAGTCGTGGCACACAGGCTTAGTTGCTCCGTGGCATGTGGGATCTTCCCGGACTAGGGCTCGAATGCGTGTCCCCTGCGCTGGCAGGCGGATTCTTAACCACTGAGCACCAAGGAAGCCCCACATATATATTTTCGAATTAGTGATTTAGTACTCTTTTGATACATACCTGCCCATAAAAAAAGATGAAATCTTGCCATTTGCAGCAACGTGGATGGACCTTGAGGGTATTATGGTAAGTGAAATGTCAGAGGGAGAGAGACAAATACTATGTGATTTCACTAATTTGTGGAATATAAAAAGCAAACAAACAAGCAAAACAAAATAAATGAACAAATCAAACCAAAGAAAAGCACAGACAGAGATATAGAGAAGAGAGTAGTGGTTACCAGAGGGCAAGGGGCTAGGGGGAGGCCACTGCATGGTGTACAATAGTAGCAATATAAAGTCGTACACATGAAATTTGTATAATGTTATACACCAATGTAACCTCAATAAAAAATAAATTAAAAGTATTTAATCCTTTGGAACCTATCATTTTAGCTCCATCTCCAAAATAAAGTAATCAGATTAGAATTTAGGTCTCCAGGAATGTATTGGTTATTGCTATTTTAAATGAGAATTTTAGATTTGGGGCTTTCATTTTGATGATTGTACCAAAAAATGAATATAACCATAATCTGCATCATCAGGATGACCACTTGAATATGGTCATCTGATTTCAATCTTTATGGTCACCTTGGTAATGCTACTTCACTTGGTGAGGGCTAGGAAGGAGGGAAAGAACCAGATGTATATAAATGATGCATCCACAACAAGGAAGATTAGACATCATCACAGCTCACTGTACCAATGAAAGTTTGGCTAGAGTTTGGGAGGAGAAAAACAACAGAATAATTGAGTTAATATATGACCTATGGCAACAAACATGTCAAACTTGAACCTGCTCTTGGCAGTCAGTACCATAACCTTCTGTCACGTTAATGCCAGTTATTTCATTATTCTCTGGCCTTGTCATTTTGCTTATACCATTTCATTTATAAATGCGTTTTAGACTCTTGGGTTAAGATCTGTAAACATAAAGGTTTTGTTTTCACTCTGTACAAATTTAAATAACATTTTATTAAATATAATTTCACATTTGCCATTCTAGAGAACTTTGTCCTTTAAAAGGAGGTTGGTACTTTTCTGAAGTTTGAGAAACATTGAACTAAAAATTTTTCAAGATCCCTTTCACCTCTAAGTAGCAGCTCCCTTTAGGGGGAATGATTTTCTTGCCTTCTTCTGAATAATTCACAAAAGACTCTTGGGAACCACATAAGCTTGCTTTCTTGTGACTCCTGCCTCATATCTTGCTGGTGAGATTGTAGATACCAACACTGACGCAAAAATAAAGTGCAAATGTTAGAAAACTACAGAAAAATGTTACAAAATGCTCAGAATATAATTAAGTACATTTATTAATATAGCTAATAT
The DNA here is from genome assembly GCF_028564815.1 of Eubalaena glacialis. NCBI lineage: Eukaryota > Metazoa > Chordata > Mammalia > Artiodactyla > Balaenidae > Eubalaena > Eubalaena glacialis. The sequence continues at coordinate 48,692,591 of NC_083720.1, forward strand.
TATTAAATGTATTCTAGAAACTTCTGACAACACATAGATTCCGTGGTGTCACAGCTCTTAGGCTCCACACACACCCTTCCTTCTTTCTGCTTAGTGGGCTCTATTGTCCAAGAGAGTTCAGTAGTAACTTCCTCTCCAAAGACTTTTCTGTGCCTCACCCAACCCGTCCACATAAAGCTTAGGATCAATTTCTCTTTGCTCACAAACTTGTACCACTATAGTAGCACCTATCACAACTCCTTACATGTATCCTTTCCACGTCATCTCTGTCACCCTTGTACGAGATTTCTCATGGCAAAGAGGGTATCTTATAACCTTCTTCCTTCTCATTATCTGACATAATGTTATGCACATAATAATGTCCAAAAACCATTAGTTCACAAAATGAAATACAACCCCATCTTAAAAAGTTATTTGCAACCGCTTCAAATATAACTTCCCCAATTGAATTGGATCTAACTTAGTCATTTCTTAGTCATTGTGGCACCAGGGAATGAGCTCAGACTGTGAGGCCAGATTGATAGATCTGAAATTTAATTCTGTATCTAACACGTTTTAGTTGTGTGACCTGAAGCGAACTACTTCCTGTTTTGAGTCTTAAGTACGTCATCTCTAAATTGGGGACAATAATTACATACCTTGCAAGTTTGTTTTGAAAGTTAAGGGGAATCATTAATATTTTCATTTTTTTTACACAATGCACATCATAAGACAAAGTAATCACAATGAAATGTTAGTTCTTTTGCCCCTTTGAGTCTGATGGACTTTTTGTGTTAAAATGACTCCAATCATCAGAATTTTCAAACTGCTCTTATTTGCTGATATCTTAGTAACTACCACAGAGGGATAATAAGTTGATTTATTAATCAATTCTGTTTTGTTTCCCAACTTTCGACTTTTGGCAGCAGTCAGAGAAGAGAGAACATAGGAGATAGAAAGAACAAAAGAATTGATCCTTGGCTTCGAGTTTCAAATAGCTGAGCTCCAACATAGACAAAAGATTTAACAGAATGTAAAGCATGATTAGAGAAATGTTTCCCTGCACTCTACTCCCATCCTCAGCCAAGGCCAAGATTCCACAAGACTGAATTCAAAGGTGGGGAAGTAAGGGAGACAGTATAAGTCCCAGACAGGTTTACGGAATGAGGTTTAGGAGGAAATTGACCTTTACCTTCAAAGTAAAACCCAGGGAACCAGCAATCCCCTGGGGTTCTCTTCATCTAGCACAGGTGGGAACAGGAAAAAACCTCCTGCCTGGGGTCGCCCGTGGACTGGCCTGAATCAGTCTCTCAGCTTCTCAGATTCTGTGGCACCAAAGGAGTTCCCTGATGCCCAAAAGGGTCTCTGAGAATGGGTTTATTCTAGCCCACAATGGAGTCAGGAGAAGTAGAATGCTTTCTGTGTACCCTGCAGTGGGGCATTGGGGTGGGGTGACTCAGAGAAGCGCAGACCTGAAGAGCTCTTATAAGCAGGAATGAGGCAGGACGTGGGACAGTGCAGGCAGGTGAGGAAGACCCAGACATCATCCACAGCCCAACCCCATACCCACGAGCCCCCACCAGGTCCTTGCACTACATAAGCTCCATGTAAAAGGAAAGGGAGGAGGGAGCATGCTAATTCAATGGAATCACATTTCTAATAACTAAAGGAATGAGAGGTTAAAATAGAAATAAAGCTTCTTATATAAAACAAAGTAAAAACAAACAACCACAAATCTGTCCATCTACCTCTCCATCTGTCTGAAGTTGTGATAGACTGAGATTCATGAGGAAATTAAGCCTGTAATAGAATTTAAGATACGAGAAGTCTTTTAGGATGGGAATTGAAAGGATAAAATGAACTAGGAGAAAAGCAGCTGTTAGAGGGATCCTAAGATCAATATCCTTTCAAATCTGCCTTGCCCTGACTACCTCTGAATTTTCTACAGTGTTGGACTTTGGGGTTTTAATCCTGATAATAATGAATAGTCATCATGTTAGAGTTCTAATGCAGAAGCACGGCTGGGTACAATGGTCCACTCCTCCCCACTTTGCTTGTGGATAAAGTTCGAGGAGATAAACAGTGAGCCAGGAATGGGAGGTCCAGACTTCCAATATCCTCCAAGTAAGGAGAAGCATTTGTGTCCCTTTAGAAGACGGAGATGGACTGCTTGCCACAAAAAGAAGAAAGGGGAGAAGGTTCTGTTTATAATCAAGAGATCTCCAATTAAGGAATCAATGTTGGGATTCTTTATACCGACTGTCTGCTGGTGAGTGGTTCCTGGATCGCTGAGGTTAGAATCAGAGCCATCTGAACTTCACCAGGTCTATCTACTTCTCAGTCATCTAGAACACTGAGACTGCCTACCAGACCCCTAAATACAACCTATAGTCTATTTGCCTCAAGTTGAATAGGAAAACAGAAAAGGGAAGCTTATTTCCTACTCATCTGGCCCCTAGGGATTGGTAAAAATGTTCTTCCTCTTCTTTCCTTTTTCTCTAACAGCCATGGAAGAAAAACAGAATCTCATCCCACTGATATTAAAATAGCCAATCTGTTACCATTTTTAAGATCTGACTGTGTTTGCTTTCTAATGTTTCCCTAATTGTAAACCCTTCTATACTTTATGCTATTTTATAAATGTTATCAATACTTAAAACATAAAAATAAGATTTTTGACATGCTTGACAATATCTCTTCCACTGAGTCCAAATTCAAGGGAAATAAATATCTGATAACGTACAAAGGAGCTGCAGAAGGATGGCGGGAAATGAGACTTGCTGACCACACACAGAGATGAGAAACTTTGCAGGTGGCAACAGCACAATCTAGTTCTAAGTAGGACTCTCAAGAAACAGGTTCTTTCAACCCCAGTGACAAAGAAAATCTCATCAAGTTGGATTTCACACAGACATGGGGCTGTAATTCAGCTGAGGCAAACAGCAGGGAAAGTCATTTCCTTGCCTACTTCAATTGAGAAAATGATTCCTCTTTTCCTGTTTATGGTTTGCCTTTTCTCTTTTGCTTTTGAAGACTGAATGAAATATAAAGTAGAGATTGAATCTATCTGTGAAGAAAGGGAAAGACGTACTCAGTGGAAGAGGCTGGAAGAAACACTTTAGTTAGCTTCTCTGGGGCCTAATCTAGACTGAGATCTAAGATCACAATTTGCTCTACTGTTGGGAGAGAGATTGCTCAGCATGTCTTCTTTAAGTACTGAAAACAATTGCACAGCTCCAGCCCATGTGTCAGCATATGGAACTGTCCTGGGGTTGAATTCAAGCATGTGTAAGACATGAGAATTTTCACCAATGCTCAATATTTGCACAGGTAACATCCGAATTAGTGGTTGAATTTTTTTTTTAAGTAAAAAAGGGACAAAAACTACTACACAAGGTGACATCCTAAACCTCAACTGACTTTCCAGCTTTACAACTCATCCAATCAAATCAACATTCCTTTAAAAACCATTCTTATATGATTATTCCCCTATTCTGAAACCTTAGATGATTTCAAGATTCTAATCCTCAGGTTTTGTTTGTTTATTTATTTGTTTGTTTAGTTTGATCCTGGTAGACTTTTCTAATCAGAACCTCTTAAGCTAGGCTAAAATACCTTGGCTTGTTCTTGACTCTACTTTGGTTATCCTAATAATGTTCCTCTTATCTTACCCATCATCCATTTATCCAGTTCAAATAAGAAATAAGGGCAAACTTAACTCCACATTAATATTTTGTCTCTTATCAGAGTTACTGAGTTGGTCAATAATTTGTAGGTTCCTAGGCTTTATCCCAGTCCTACTAAATTAAAATCTGAGGTTTGTCCTAAAAATCTGCATTTTAATAAACTCTGAAGTTTTAGATACACTAAAAATCTGAGAAACTCTGCTTGTAACCTCTTTAGAGAATTTCTCTTATACTGCTGGTGTGTGCCTGACTACTGAGTGTTTGATTAATACTTGTGTAAAATGAAATAAAATCACACACTAAGTCATTAAAAAGAAACACACACCAAATATACACATTAATATATATAAAATAGGTAAACAACAAGGACCTACGATATAGCACAAGGATCTATAACCAATAACTTGTAATAACCTATAATGGAAAAGAATTTTAAAAAGTATATATATGTAAATATATATAATATATATATAAATCACTCTGCTGTACACTTGAAACTAACACAACATTGTAAATTAACTATATTTTAATTACAAAAAGCAAAGAACCCCCCCCCCACACACACACATACACAGGTATCTGAATCATACTAAAAAAATAGGGGACATTTGACTTAAGTTCAATATTTCATAAGTTGTTCATTCCTCCATCAAAAAATCAAAGTTAGTTAATTCTGATCTAAGTCTAGAATTGAGATTTCTTTCTGCCTTTCTTTTGGCTGGTCACGTTGATCAGGATAAAATGGGGAAGCCAGAGAATTTGAAATGGTCCAGAGCTATCTGTAGCCTGTTCCCTATTCCCACTTCAACCTTATCAGATCTCCTTTCATAATCTGTAAAACTACCCTCCCAGCTTCAAAATATGATAAAGTAACTGGGCAGAAGTGCTGTGTTCAACATATAAATTCCTTCTTTGCCTTTCCCAGCATGGATTCTGCTATTCTCTGAGCCAATGCAATCAGCAAAAGGACTCATTTTAAATAAACAAGCACAATTCATCCATGCTTTCTAAGTTGCAAGCAAAAGTCATATTGGGACCAAGATTAATCTGCCAATTGTTAAATTCTTCATTTCCCCTTCATGTGTATACATAGCACGCAAATCTATTGTACCACAGACTGGTACAATATTCTGGATTATCCAGGGACCTAAATAAAATAATGTGACCTATAAATGCATATATTCTTTTATTGATAATATCTAGTTCCATGCTCCATTTTTGTCTTAAACTCAATATATTTTAAAAACAAAACCAAAAATCTTCACTGTCTTCCCAGTTAGGTAACTATCAGCACTGAAATACTAACTGCAGTAGATCCTAACTTCGAAATCATGACAAAAGTTATCATATACTGAGTGTTTACTATGTCCCCAGATACCAATACTAAATATTTACTAATTGTTACTTTATTAAAAACTCGTAACAATTCTATGAAATACAGAACCATTAATACCACCATTTACAGATGAAGACACTCAGGTTAGGAAGGCTAAGGAACCTGCCCAAAGTTATACAGCTAGTAAGTCCTGGAGACATAAATCGAACATATGTCTCTTTGACTTTAAATTCAGAGCTATTAATCCTTTGGCAACACAACAAAGTCAGTCCTCCAATCAAGAATCATCAATGGGGATAAAAATGTAATATTAATCTCTGAGCCAAAAATATTAAAAATAATCTGAAATAAATGTGGTTTTGAAACTTCTGAAATTAAACTAAAACAGAATGTTAGAATAAAAAAAAAGTCACACATTTATGGTTGTGTACTTTTATGAGTATACGATATATTTAATAATGAAGAGATGTATAAGAGAGAAATACATCTTACATCCTCGTTTATATATTCTACAATAATTAAGTTCATATATGCAACTGAAATCAAAATTTCATGAAATAATTTTAAAAAATCATCAATGACTTCATGTCCTATACCAGGGGAACAAAAAACCTTAAGACTTACAGTGATCTGGCTGCTTTTTGTTAATTTAATCCTTATTTTCACCAGTCTTCCACCGGGGTCCGCCGCACTACCAGGCCATTATCCTTGAAGTTCCTGCTGTGGCTCAGTGTTCCTCTGTCTCCTTCCTTCACGTGTTTTCCCTAAAGTGGTCTTCTGAAACGCATTTCCTGCCTCTCTTCCCATAATCCCACTGTCACTCCATCTGCATGCTACCTTCCAGGTCATGTCTCTAACCACACACGGTTTAATATAATTTCAATCAGAGTTAACGTCCATACTTTAGCTCCTATAGGTAATAGTTTCATGTAGCTTACATTCATATTTTATCTAAAATAAACTCTTATGCATTGAAATCAGGGTCTTTGGATTCACAGTTTGTCTTTTTACCTGAAAACAGAATATTAACCTCATAGAAAGCTCTGAATAAATTCTTATTGTTTAAGTGAATAAATGAGAACTAATTGTAAACGTAACAAAATATTACCACATGAATTTTCTAGAAATTTTACATTGGTTTAAGTCACTTCAGAATAGTAGGAAAGAGATGAAGCACATATGTTTTCAATACTTATTAAGATGTTTGACAATTCAGCTTCAGCAGGAGTTTAATTATAAAGCGAAAGTAAGAAAAGATGAAAAAAAATCTAATCCAAAAGATTTCTGCACTCTGCTGAAAGACAGATCAATAATAATAAATTGGATTTTTAGTCTTTGAGAATACATGAGTACCAAGAAGAAAAGCAAACTTAGGTAAAGTTTTTCTGAGCTACCTCTAGTGAGTGGACAAAATTATTTTACAATCAATGCTATATTTCATTGGAATGAAATAAGATGTATTAGAACCTCAGCAAGATAAATGAATGCTTGATGTCTAATAATAACTCTAACAGAGAGAAGCTTTTTAAGGACACACATGTGACCAAAAGTCTTTGAAGGAGGGTCAATTCAACTGCTAAAGTCATAAAGTCATTTAGAACCACTGACAAAAAATAACAAGAATTTCCAAAGTTTCGGCCAGGGTCAGGCCTAGGTGAATGATGAAAGACATGACGTTTGGAATACTTCACTTTCCTTTTCACTCTTGTTCCCTCTACTTTATACCAGACTCATCATGAAGCTAGTGAAGCCAAAGCATTAGGTCTTCCTGTTTACTCAGGCCCCATCTAGTTCTCTACATTTATATATAGCAGGTAAGATTATTTAAACCCTTTTTCTTAAGGAGGGCCCTCCAAACTGTTTAAACTTCAGGTCCCACAAACCTTGGTTAGCCCCTTGACCATAAGCATGCACTCCCTTGGAATCCAAGAGACTTTTAAGATTCCTTTTGGCAAAGATTTTCTTTATTCTGGTTATCTGAGGCTCATTCATTCACTCATTCATTCATTCATTCATTCATTCTCCAAGGAACAGAGACACATTCTCCTTGTCTCCTGTCATGTGGGGAGGAGGAAGGACTTGTGAGGAAACATGGAAATAAGCAAGATAGTCTCAGGCAGTCAGGCTTCAGGTTGCATCGGAACATCTCTAGACTTTGCAGTGCTAGCGACCTAGTTCTGAACTGAAAAGATTGAAAAGGGAAGCTTTAGGCATCAAGATATTTAATTTCTTCCTTGTCAGGTAGAAATCATTGGTCTTACACCTCTATAATGACTGTAACTTCCTATCTCTTGTTCTATGGCTTCTGCCACTAAAAACTGAAGATATCACACTTCCCTTTTCTTTACCTATCTTCTGCAACTTTGTGGTTGGCTCCATTCATCTTACAATTTTTGCTCTGAGTAGTTCATCCTATCTTGGGTTTACCATTCCCAAGATAAGCAAGTGATTGGTTCTGTTATAACTGATGTTATTCCTGGTGGGTCAAAGCTTTCAGAGTTAATCAACTGGAAGATCATTTTCCAGCCATAGATTGGCTGCCGACTGATGACATGCCCTGCTCTGGCTAAATGGATATCTGGGCGTGAAGATATATGGACAGAACCAGACCACCTGTGCAGAAAATATTATTGGCAGGGACTGTGGGTAGAAAGGTTTCCCTCAGAAAAAAACTAGATATGGCAATCTTTGAGCTATTCAATATGGTCTTTCATCCCTACTCACCCAGGAAGCTAGGCACATTAGGAACTTAACCAGTTTTGCTTTTCTCTTCTGGAATTTTCCAAAAGTGTAATATGACCCAACATTTAAATCTATCCTCACCTGCCCCATTTATGCCCAACCCACCAAGGACAAAAATTAATTCACAAACAAAACAAAACTAATTAGTTCTTTTTGGTCTGTTTAAAATAAAGTTTTCAACTCAATTATTAACAAATAAAATTTTCTTCTTCCTAGTCAAATCATTAGAAGAAAAGACTTGAGATCCAACTAAATTGCTCCTACTTCAACGACACCTTCCATAGATTCACTTTTACATTTTTCTTTCTTTCTCTCATAGCACATGATTTTATCTTCATAGCTACATAGAATATAATTCTGCTCAGTATTACAATTAAATATTTCCTTATATTTTATTAGTTCTGTGTTTCCATAGGGCTTAATGACAATAGAAATAATATTATGATTGATTAAAATAATAGTAAAGCTAATATACAACATACTATGTGTCAGGAACTGTACTAGCATTTTCATGTATCATCTCCCTTAATCCTCCCTAAAACCTTTGAGGTAGATTCTATTCCCTTCCCCATTTTACAGATGAGGAAACGGAGGCTCAGTGATATTAAGCAACTTTCTCAGTTAATAGGCAGAGTTGCTGGGATTTAAATCAGGAAGTCTCAATCTATAGCAGCACTTTCAAATTTGGCTGGACACTGGGATCACCTGAGGAGCTTTAATTACCCTGGGTCCCTCCCCCAGGGTTTCTGATTTATTGATCTGATGAGGATTTTTTTTATCATCTCCCTAGGTGATTCTAATATGCATCCAAGCATGTAACTGCTGCTCTACAGAGTAAGTTATTAACCATTAGGTTATAACTGAGTTAATGGACAAGCTAATGCATTATCTCCTCATTACCTATTTTTTAAAATAAGTATGGACTGACAGATCCATTTAAATAAAAATAACTGTAACATTTTATTGGCCACTCAGAGAAAATCATGAAACCAATTTTGTCAAAATTGATTTACCCTGACTAGACCACTTGCCAAAGAGTTAATGCTATTTCCCAGAGAGAGGCAGTGAACAGATTCCGTAAATGGCCAGCTCAGTCTAACTCACTTTTTCATGTGGACAGGGTCCACATGGGGGAGGCGACAGAGCACATCAAACCGACTCAGGCTGTTCAAATGGGCTCCTTGGTCCATTTCTTTGCTTTATGTTCTCCAGTTCCCTCACCCTATTATCCTTAATGTGTCGTCCCTGCTTGCTTTGCCTTGGCTGCAGAGTGGGAACCACAGAGCTTTAAGCAATTAGCAGAGTAGGCAACAGGAGCTTTATTTCCTACTCTGGGGTCAAATCTTTTCTATTAGTCACAGTCAACCCGAAGCTATAGATAAAAGAACCTAGACAAAACTATAAATACTAATCAAGCACCAATGTGCTATGTGTTAGTCACTAAACTGATAGTAGAAAATGACTAAGAGAAATTTCCAAAGAGCTAATAACCTTGGAGAGAGGACATGTAGACAAATGCGGCAGGTTGAGTTGTGACGTTTTAACTTGTTTGTTAATATGTGTGTGTGTGTCTGTCTCTCAATGTGTGTGATTCAATATGATCATGCTAAAGTTTGAGAACCACTGTCTTCTTCAACTAGTCTTACCCGTTCCTCATAGGGCTGAGAAGCTGAATATATAAACAGATAATGGCAAGACCATGGATGACAGTGAAACTCTGATCCACAAATAATGTAGCAACCGATGCAGGCAGCCAAAAAACCACCTCTGCAGCAACCTACCTAGAACAGGCAGGACTTGGACAATGATTGTCAGCTTCCCTAACTTTTGTCCCTGTTTGCAACTCAGAATCAAGCAGAACAAAAGCTAAATATGCTTCTCGAACCAGTCGCAGAAGATACCTTGCTTTTAGTTAGCCCACCTCCAGCTTTTCCATGCCAACAACCTCCAACCAGAGCACATCTGAAGTTTCCCCTTTTTCCCTATAAAGCTTTCCCATTCCTCTGCCTGCCTTTGAGTCACTGCCAAACACAAGTGGTGGTGGTTGACTCTTTTGATACAGCAAGCTCTGAATAAATAACCTCTATTTGTTCTTACTGAATAGTCTTCATTTATTTCCATAGAGCAAGGGGAAAGGGACTGTGTTGTAAGTTTGAGCCCACTCTAAGAGCCAGGCAGGTGAGCCTTCTTATATGTGTTTCCTTGAAATCCCCTTGCCTCCCCCTTATGATGTCTTCAGGGAGGTGGCAGTCACAACGACAGAAAGGGTGATTGGAACCTGCATCCAATCCGGAAAGATCAACTTGAAGAAGCAAAGACTTGACCTGTTGCCAATGTCACAGTGGTGTTTAAGTAAGAACCTCAGACCTTAGCATCAATCTCAAAAGAGAGATGAACTCATGAATTTAATCACCTTTATATCTGAGATAAGAAAAATCACACTATCTATGGAATTTACCTGGAAATTGTGAGTTTTTTTCTTTTTAACGTCGGACGGAATGACGGTTCAAGATAGAAGTCAAGTTCAGTTAGGGGAAAATAAAGTTATATTTTGGTCCAGTTCACTACTTAAGTGGTGCTAACTTGAGTTGGTTACTCAGAAATTTGGAGGAAAGGACATATTTCCTTTTTCCATATCTCCTCTGATAGAGGTAGGATCTCCACGCCTGATTCGTGGAGGAGACAGTATGTCGAGCAAGAAAGAGGAGAAAGGTTTTGATACTGGGCACTTTTACTCTCCCTCTAACCCAGAGCCATTAGCACAAATGCCTCGTTGAAATTAACCAGGTAAGATAAGGTAAAGATAATACAGAAGTCAGCACTATGACCATACCCCATTCCTTCCCTGGCTGAACCAGCTCAGTGGGTGGGAAGATGCTGTAATGCACCCCCGGTCACTTCACACCGACCCACTGACATCAGTTCACTCATAACTTCCTAGATGTGAAGATGAGGTCCTTTTGGATTTCCACGATTATTAGATATGTGTCTGAGTGGTTTAAAAAAGGCATAACCAAACACCAAGAGAAACTATTTCTTATTCAGCCTGAATATTTAATTTAAAAAATGTCTTTTCCTACTACCTAACCTACATTTCTTAATCAGAAACTGGGTCCTTTATTGAATTCACTGCCCCTCTTTATCTCCAAAATGGATATTTTAAAGATTTTTTTCTTTCTTCTAGAAGAATGCAGCAGAATTAGCACAAGTAATTAGCAGGTTGAGTTAGAATTTAGAAACTGAGAGGCAAAGGAAATTAAAGCTGGGGTAAATTAATTAGTAAAAGGTGCTAGAGTAGTGTGTGCTTGTTAATTAAGTGCTGTTATTCAATGTGTCAGCCCTGACAACCCAACATGTGGCTTAAAAACACGGAGGAGAAAAGGCTGACACCCAAGGGAGCAGAACGGAAAGGTGCTGAGTGGGGTGTGAACTTCCTGGGAGAGGATGAAGAAGCAGTCACCTCCGGGATTGTTCCAGCCTTCCGGATCCTGATGCCGCCTTTCCTTTCAGTGAAAGCACCAATGTGGCCGTGGGAGTGGGAGTCTGTCCTGTCTCTAGACTTTGGCATATCTGTGCTTGGGAGCCTTGGATGCCAGTATCTAGTTATAATAGGTTATCTTAGTCTGTTTGGACTCTAGAACAAAATACCACAGACTGGGTGGCCTATAAACAAGAGATATTTATTTCTCACAGTTCTGGAGGCTGGAGATATGAGATCAGGGTTCCAGGATTGTTGGGTTTCAGGGCAGGTTCTCTTCCATGTTGCAGACTGCTGACTTCTCCCTGTGTCCCCACGTGGTGGAAGGGGTGAGCTAGCTCTCTATGGCTTCTTTTGTAAGAGCACTAATCCCATTCATGAGAGCTCTGCCCTCATCACCTAATCACCTCTCAAAGACCCTACCTCCTGACATCATCACCTTGGGCATTAGGTTTTCAACATATGCATTTTGAGGGTACACAAACATTCAGACCGTAACAGAAGCCAAAGTGCTCATAAAAAAGCTGGGCCTATTTGTTAGTGTGCTATGGCTGCCATAACAAGTACCACTCTCTGGATGGATTAAGCACTAGTGGCTGGAAATCTGAGATCTAGGTGCCGGGCAGGGTGGTTTCTCCTGAGGCTTCTCTCCCTGGTTTGTAAATGGCCGTCTTCTCCTGTGTCCTTCACATGGTCTTCCCTCTGTGTGTGTCCTAATCTCCTCACATATAAGGACACTAGTCATATTGGATGAAGGACTACCCCAATGACATCATTAACCTTAATTACCTCCTTAAGACTTGATCTTTAAATACAGTCACATTCTGAGTTATTGGGGGTTAGGCCTTCAACATATGAATTTTGGGGGCATAGAATTCAGCCCATTCAGCCTGCTGGAGAATTTTGTAGAGAAGGAAACCATTTATTTTAAAATAACAAACTAGCTTCTCATGAATACACAAGCCATCTTATTCTGGAATGGTACAAATGCTTTCATAACCCCCATTCTTTAGCAAAACTGGTCAGTGAAGGCAAGAGAAATTACAATCTCGGAAGCTATTACAATCCATATTCAACCCCAGATGTCTCCTGCCCACAATTTGCCCTCTGTTCCACTCCTATCTTGCCCTATTCCCCAGGAGATGGAATTGAAAGTCAGAGGTGGAAAAGCATTTGTGTGGTGCCTATACTTAGAGATTTCATTCTAGTGATTCTTAATGTGTATTAAACATTAATTTTCTTCATTGCTGGGCAATTTAAATTGCTTAAATGTTTGAAATCATCTTAGCTTTTCTTTATTTCGTTGTTTGATGCTGGGTAATCATGCACCCAAACTTAAAGCACTGTCTTATTATATAAAAAAAGAATCTTATACCTGAAAAGGTAATATTCCTTCTGAAGGTACTTCTCATTTTGAAGGTACTATTTTGTAATGGAATCTGCAAAGAAAGAAAACATGTTTTACTAAAATACTACCTCTAATTCCAGCTGTGTGACCTTTGGCAAGTTACTTAACTTCTCTAAACTGAATATTCCTGATTATTTAAAATGTCATAATGTAAGGGAAGAAGTAAGTGAGGTATGGCATGTAAAACAAAAAGTACACTGCCCAACACATAGCCTTTCTCCTCTCTAGGTTAATTATGCAAGTGGCAATATGATTTAGTCAGACCTTTCTAATATATTGTCATGAAAATAAAAGGTCCTGAAAAAGGACTCCAAAAGCCTGGATTGTAACCCTAATTTGAGGTCTTATTCAGAGTTAATGTGCCTCTTTGAGCCTCAGACTTTTGGATATTGAAATGGAGATGACGGTTGCTATGGTCTGAATGTTTGTGTCCCGCCCTCCAAACTCATATGTTAAAATCATAATGTCCAGTGTAATGGTGTTTGGAGGTGGGGCCTTTGGGAGGTGCTTAGGTCATGAGTGTAGAACTCTCATGAATGGAATTAGTGCACTTATAAGAAAAGACAACACAGAGCTCTCCTTTGCCCCTTCTGCCATGTGAGGACACAGTGAGAAGCTGGCCATCTATGAACCAGGAAGTGGATACTCACCAGACACCAAATCTGCAGGCACCATGATCTTGGATTTCCAGCCTCTGGAACTGTGAGAAATAATTTTTTTCTTTATAAATCACCCAGTCTATGGTATTTTGTTATAGCAGCCTGAATGGATTAAGACAATGGCCAACTTTTGGACTTGACACAATCAATCAAAAGGACAATGCATGCAAAATACTAAAACAAAAAGAGTCACTCTGTCTTGTACACAGCAGACTCTAATGATGAAACAGGAACATTTTCTCTGTCAGGAAGAGTTCCACTTTGGAGAAGAAGCATTAATCCTGACACTTTACAGAGGGCTGGAATGGTAGGTTTAATTTACTAAACATTTCTCTTGTAGGAATTATTTCTCAACAAAACAAAACAAAACTTGTAGCCTAAGGAAAATATATCAGTGTGTAATTTTTATAAATCTATATTTTTCCCCAGTTATTCAGGGTCATCTGATGATTCTGAGCACAATAAAAATGGAAATGGGGCCAGAACTTCATATTTCCTAAGTTATAATTTTCCAGGTCACCTCTCTGCATCTTAAGATAAACCTGGTACTCAAAACAGAATTATGCAGAAGATGGGGAGGCAGAAGGGGAATTGAGAAGGGAACACAGGTGAAGAGGGGCTATAGCACATCATTTTGGTACTTCTTGCTTTATGCTGATTTTGGAACATCAGGATGTCAATTGAGGTTGGGGTTATCTGCCACTGATTCTAGTTTCTACTTCCAAGACTCTAGAGATGGGGTAGTTCCTGTGAAAGAATTTTGTCTCCGGATTATTTTAAAACTATGTTGAATACTTACTGTTGACATTTGTGTAAAATATATTTTATTTTATTTGTTCAATTCATATTTATTGAATGCCTACTACATGCCAGGCACTGATCTAAGAACTTGGAAAACAATTCTGAGCAGATAAAGACAAATATCTCTACCCTCACGAAGTTTATAATTTCAAAATTGTCTTTTTCTAACTGTATTGAGATTCAACCATTTGTTTTTAATGTTATGGTAGAGTATAGCTGTTCTCAATCTTTATGTTCTCAGGACCTCTTTACACTCTTAAAAATTAAGGACCACAAAGAACTTTTGTTTATGTAGGTTTTATCTCTCAGTATTTACTATACTAAAAATGAAAACTAATGATTTTAAAATATTATTTATTTATTAAAACAAAACTAAACCCATTACAGGCCCCAAATAACATATTTTATGGAAAAGAACTATATTTTCTAAAACAAAGAAATAGTGAGAAGAAGAGTGACATTGGTTTGCATTTTTGCAAATCTCTTTTCTGTCTGGTTTAATAGAATAGCTGGATTTTCATGTCTGCTTCTTCATTTAATTTGTGGGATTAATAGCATGTAGTCTTTGGAAAACTCCTCTGTATTTGAGAGTATGAGAGAGAAAAGGTAAATATGGTTTTATTATTACTATGAAAATATTTTTTACTTTATGGACCTCTAAGATGATCTCAGGGACCCCTGGAGTGAAATTCAGGGTCTCCATTTCGAAAACTACTGGTAGTGGCGAAAGCACACATTTGGAAAAACTGAGCTCTAATCTGTGATCTTCAGACGTTATTTCACCCCTCTTAGCCTCTGCTTCCTCCATCTAAAAACAAGTGATTCAAATTAAATTATGGCCAGAATCTTTTCTAGCTGTGACATTCCTTGCTGTCTGCCTTCTCTAAGTTGGTCATTTAATATTTTAATGGAATGGATTTTTTTCTTCTTCTTTTGATTTTCCCTTATCCCCATCTTTCTGGGCCTGGCACTAACTGAGCTAGAAAAAAAGGAAGGGAGTCTTTGTGACATTCAGAGATGAAAAAGCTACAGACTCTTGGCAAAATAAAGCCCAAGGTCATTCAATGATGTCACCTTGACTGTGAGGCTGGCTTAGTATTGTCAACGGATGTTTGGCCCCAGAATGGACTGGTAAGGGCAGCTTTTATATACATATTTATTTATCCCTTCCCTTATCAGCATGATCTCATGCACATGATCTCAATACCTTAGCACTCTTATCCTGGAAAACCTTGATGACTGACATTAGTCATTTAAGCCAAAGTCTTAAAGGAAGTGGTGAGACTTTGGGATAGTGAAGTCAGAAGTGAAGTATTGATAGTTTAGAGTTATCCAAGGTACCTAAAGGATGGAGGCAAACAGGAGTCCCCATGCAAGTCTGCCCCACCTAAAGATGGTGGGACCCCAAGTCCCAAATGATGCCCCTGCCCTTGCCCTTTGCTCTAAAGAAGCTCTCCTTCCCCACTCTTTGATAAATGAATAAAGCAGTGGTTCTCAGACTTCAGTGTGCATCAGAACCTCCAGGAGGACTTGTTAAAACAGATTTCTAGAACCACTCCCAGAGTTTCTAATTCAATAGGTCTGCAGTGAGGTTCCAGAATTTGTATTTTCAACAAGTTCCTAAGTGATCCTATGGTCCAGTTTGCTGGACCTCAGATCACACTTTGAAAATCACTGGAATACCAAACATTACAAGTGATTTGAGCTGAAAGGAAATAACGAGGTTTTTAAACTCTGAATGTCTCTGCAATCAGGTTACAAAACAACTACACTTCGCACCCCCATTCCCCAACATAATGGTCTGTTTCATTCTAACCTCTTATTTTTAAAAGTGAAGTAAAAGGGTCATATCACTCCTTATATACTTTAGCACAGCTATTCTGAGGGGAGATTCCATAAGGAGCACACTAATCATAACGTTTTTTAAAAAAGTTTATTTGCTATTTTACTTTCTCTTGGGTTGAGGAAAGGGGGGGGGGTTTCCCAGATGGATAGCAGGGGTTACTGTATGGCTGATTCCTTAATTTGAACAATTCCTTTTCAGTTATTAGGGTTCAGATGTAAAGCATTTGGAG
Organism: Eubalaena glacialis; assembly: GCF_028564815.1. Taxonomy (NCBI): domain Eukaryota; kingdom Metazoa; phylum Chordata; class Mammalia; order Artiodactyla; family Balaenidae; genus Eubalaena; species Eubalaena glacialis. The sequence goes on from NC_083720.1 coordinate 48,708,755, forward strand.
TGAACAGGGAGCTTCAGTTAATGATTCAGACTCGAGTTTATAAATTCCCTGCAATTGTCTTGAGCAGAGAAGACTGTAACCTTTCCAGTCTAAGTTTAGCTTCAGTTTTCCATGACCTTTTACCAAGTATAAACACAACATCAAAGACTCTAATGATTAAAATAAATGTGATCTATTATGTTATCCAAATGGTGATCTTCCTTGGAAGCCCAGGACTGTAATCAGAGCACTTGCTGCAGACCATCATGGCTACAGGGTAAGCCCTTACTGGCCTTATAGGGCCAAAAGATGGGATGCTAATAAATCAGGTAAGCACTTGGTGTTGGGCTAGGTGGTTTCACATACAATATCTCATGTAATTCTGGTGATTTTTGTTAGGAGAGGCACTACAAAGAAAATCCCTATGGAACACACAGGGAAACGGAGTTTCTGAGAAATGACAGAATTTGTCCTAGGGAGCACAGCTCAGACAGGCAGAATGCAGATTTGAGCTATTGTATATCTGACTCTGAAGCCCATGGCCCTTGGGAAGCAAAAATGCAACCCTGGGTCAATGGATATGTATTGAGTACCAACATTGTGTAAGAGGAAGAGAAGCTAGCAAAAAAAGTTCCTGCTCTCCTGATGCTTCCAATTTAGTGAAGAGGAATAAGCATGTTTCTGGAAGGGACCAAGTCCATAGTCCCATTTTACACATGAGAAAATCATGGTCCAGAGAAGACAAATGGTTTATTTATAGACACAAAGCAAATAACAATGGTGCTCTGACACCTTTAAATCAAAAGAGAAATTTTTAAAAGTAGGTTTATTTCTTGCCAAGGCAAACCATCAGTATGGAAAGAAGACTGGTATCTAGGCTTTCACACGGGCTTTCTACCAAGGTCAGGTATAAATATCAAATCCAAAATCCTCACCCTTACCTCAAAGGCACTGGTCTTTCTGTTCCTGCAAGAGGCAAGCCTGTTTCTACCTCTGGGCCTTTGCATCTGCTATTCCCTCTACCTGGAATATTCTGCATTCAGATCTTCACAAGCCCAAGTCTTCCTCACCATTCAGGTCTCAACTCCAGAGGATACCATCCAAAAGGTCTTTCCTCACTCTGATATCTGCAAAAGCTGTTTAGTCAACCTCTCCTGAGAACCCAGGCTGACAGTCCCCAGACAGAGCAATGGTTCTCTGCATCCCACTGCCAGAGGAAGGCTGTTTTCTGGTCTCAACTGGCTCTCCTCATGTTACTGTCTCAATTCCCTACTTTCTCACTATACTTCTTGGGATCAACTCCAAAATAAGTCACTTGCCTCCAGTTCTTTGTCTCAAGGTCTGCTTTGCATCAAGCCAAACATAAAGTCATACTTGACCTTGTTCCTCATGACTGTTTATTTTTTCATTGACTTCTATCTACAATTACCTTATTCATAATTTGTTTACTTATTTATCATCTGCAATGCCATCTTATCTGACCCTCCAATGCCTCCCCAACATCCTCCACCCCACCAGAGGCCCAGTAGAATATAAACCCTATGATGGCATGACTTTGCCTGTTCTGTTCCCTGCGATATCCCCAGAACTTAGAATATCTCCCAGCAGAAAATAGGTGCTCAACATACGTTTGTTGAATAAATGAAATGAATAAATTAAGATGCTGAATATCAGGAACTCTCCAACATGTCAATGTAGAGAAATCTTGGCTAGCAGATTATATTCTTCAATTACTAAATCATTGGCATTCTCCGTTTGCTTTTTTCCCATTTAGAGGCCATCAGTGTTCCATTTTTGTAGCCTCTCCTTGATCAGTCACTTTTTGTTAAATGGGATGTCCTGCATAATCAAAAGTTTATAAAGGTATATACAAATCATTCCAGGCTTTTGGGGCAAAGAAATTCATATCCACCTCAATCTATATTTATAAGAGTATATTAAAGACAACCTAAAACAGAAGTCTCTGTTCCTTTGGCTCCTATCACATTTGCCTTGCATAACCATCTATGTTTATTAAAAGAACTCCTGGTCTGTTTCTGTTTAACACTGACCTTCAAGTGCTTGATTTAATAAGCTGGGGAATTAGAATAAATCATACTGGCTTGTTCAATCATCTGTATTACAAAGAGCTTCAAGGAGAAGCTAGAACAACATAAAAACTCAGGAAGCTACAAACATCTTTCATAGAGATGAAGAGGGGAAGTCGAGGGAAAAGAGCCCAGACAGAGATGCTCACATGGAATGAAGATAACAGAAGCCCATGACTTTCAGGATCTTTTCCCCCTGGTTAAAAATACTTTCAAAGCAAAAATCAACTTAGTACTTGCTCTGGAAGCAGGCAACATTTCAAAACATGACATAGTTATATTTCTGTTAACAGGTTTTTAAATAAACAAATACTGGGGCTTCCTTGGTGGTGCAGTGGTTGAGAATCCGCCTGCCAATGCAGGGCACACGGGTTGGATCCCTGGTCCAGGAAGATCCCGCATGCCGCGGAGCAACTAAGCCTGGGTGCCACAACTACTCAGCCTGCGCTCTAGAGCCCACAAGCCACAATTACTGAGCCTGTGTGCCTAGAGCCCATGCTCTGCAACAAGAGAAGCCACCACAATGAGAAGCCCGCGCACCACAAAAAAGACCCAACTCAGCCAAAAATAAATACATAAAATAAATAAATTTATTAAAAAATGAAATAAAATAAACAAATACCACCCAAGAAAAAAAAAAGAGCATCTATAGCGGTTATTTCCCCTCTACCAAGTCATAAAGGAAGTTCTCTGGACTGAGGATGAAGATGCTATTTCCTGAAATGTGCTGCCTTCCTAAGAGACAAAAGTGTACTGAATATGGATATTTTCCAACCCCTTCTCATACACAATGCCTAGAAAAGGACCTGGCATATAGTAGGTGCTCAATAAATACTTCATTTAAAGATAGAAGGCATAATTATTGGCATTTTTCCGGGAGAAATGATTCTCACTAGCAACATACTCAAACCAACGTAGCCCATCTTTTGCTTATATATCATCAGTAAGGGGCACTATGACTGGAGGCCATTCTTTACATATCTTACTGCCGCCACAGAAACAGAGAATATGCAATTTCTTGATACGTTTTGTGTTAAGAAGTGAATGCTATGTGGTAAGTCAAAGATCAGGATTTGGAATTGGTCACTTAAGTTTTAAGCTTCCTTTTCCTGATATGTAAAATGGGCTATTAATGCTAATTACTTCATAGTAATTCATTCATTGGGGGGATTAAATAAGGTTGTACTTGTTAAAAGCATACATGCAATGCTTGGGAAAGAGTTCACACTCAATAAAATATTGGTTACCCTTCCATTTTACAAATAAGAAAATCGTTCAGAAGGATTGAATGACTGTCTCCAGGCTCACCCCTTTGGGAACTGATGAAACTGGCATTTCAGGAAACAGGAACTCAGGTCTCTCGAACCACAGAAACCATGGTTTTTCTCCACACTCCACTGCTTCTTGTGCGGGGAGTATAATTCAGGTATAAACTTCACGTATCATCACTTTGGCTTCCCTCACTCACACACAGCAGCTGCTGGCGTCCAAAATCCCCACTTCCCAAGCAGCAAACACGCTGTTGGTGACCTTGGAAATAGCAGTGAATTTACAGAAGTTCTCAACACTGGGGAATTTTTCTCACTTCACAGTATAGAGAGACACAGACCTGGGGTCATTATAAATGTAAAATATTTAGGGGCAAATTCTCTAAGTTTGCTATTTTAAAACATGTTTGGTATAAGTTGGTGTTTTGGGGACAAATGTGTCAAAAAATGTGAGATAATGTAACTGGTGTTGAAGCAGAAATGCTAATTAAACCAGTGTGAATGTAAATTAGGTTTTATACATTCCTGACTTGGAGACTTTGTAAACACCACTCCTCTACCTATTTTTCATGCTATATTAGCTGAATTACATAAAGGGTCAATGTTGTCTTTTTTTTTTCTTGTCGAAACTTTTGACCAAGGAGGAAGCCTTGGATAATAGCCTGCTCATTGATCTTCAGTTCTAAGATTTTTTATTACTATTTCCTCCCTCCTATACTATGCATAAACCATACTGAATGACTTGACCACTTAAATCCACTAAGCCAGTGGTTCTCAATCATGACCTTACATTAGAATCACCTGGCAAGATTGTAAAAATTTCAGATATCCAGGCCTTACCTGCAGAGATTCTTAATTAATTGGTCTGAGATGGATACCAAGCATCATATTTCTAAAAATTTTCTAGATGATTCTAATGTGTAACTAGGTTTGTGAATTACTGTACTGTTTTACTGCCTCTGAACCACTGCACAACTAAAATTCCTTTTTTTCCCTTTATCATCTGTGTAATTCCTGGCCATTCTTCAAAATGCAATTCAGAAGCATCAGTTCCAAGAAGCTTCTCCATTGAGTAATGTAGGTCTTCCTCCTTTTATTAAAAAATTGCTCTATGCACAAATGAACTTGTCTATGAAATACAAACAGACTCACAGACATAGAGAACAGACTTGTGGTTGCCAAGGGGGATGGGGAGTGGCGAAGGGATGGAGTGAGAGTTCAGGGTTAGCAGATGCAAACTAGTATATATAGGATGGGTAAACAATGAGGTCCTACCGTATAGGACAGGGAACTCTATTCAATAACCTGTGATAAACCATAATGGAAAATGATATGAAAATGAATGTATATGTATGTATAACTGAATCACTTTGCTGTACTGCAGAAATTAACACAACACTGTAAATTAACTGTACTTCAATAAAAAAAATTCTCTATGGCTCACCCTAATCCTTAATAGATTCCACCCTACTGTTAATTCCTTGAAAGTGAAGACATGGGATGGAAGTTGTTTGCTTTTTGTATCTACAGTGCCTATAACTGTCCATATAGGAGCTATATATAAATATGTTAAAAGATGAATGAGTGAATGATGAAAAGATTATTAGAGTGGGGTTAATAGCTCTGGGTACTTGTCTATTTGTAGATTTGTAGTATAACTGATGTTATATCAACTGTAAGTAGCTTTAAAATACTACAGTATATAAAGTTGAACATATGCATATGTTTTATGACCCACTAATGTCACCCCTATTTATATACCTAACAGAAATGCATATACATGTTCACAGCAGCACATTTTTAAATAGCCACAATGACCAAAATGATCATCAATAGTAGAAAAATTAAATAGAATAGATAACAGAATAGATAAAATGATTATGACCTAGAATTCACACATAGACTACCACGCAGCAACAATGTGCATGAATGCAGTAAAGATAATTTTGAGCAGATGAAGCCAACAACAAAAGAGCATCTACTGTATGTTTCACATTTACATAGAGAACCAAAAGCAAAAAGTCATCTCTGCTGTTAGAAATCAGGACAGTGGTTACCATAGCGGGAGGGCATAATGACTGGAACGGAGCATGAGGGCGGGTTCTGGGATGCCGGTTATGTTCTCGATCTAGTCAATGGTTACACAAGTGTGTCCAGTTTGTAAAAATCCATCAAGATGTAAATTTAGGACACGTGTACTTTTATGAACATAGATTACGCTTCAGTAATAAAAAGTACTTTGGCATAAATGATATGACGTATACTTGTATACGAAGTAACTTCAATCTAAAGCTCAGGAACACTTAGTTCACATGTTGAAGTATTTGCCTTCCAGATAAGGTTTCTCAGACGGAGTCAGTGGATTACATGGCAGTGTTGATTTCTGATTCAGAAAGTGGGAAGGAGGGAGAGAGAGAAGGAAGGAGAGGGGGGAGAGGTAATGGGGAAACTGGGTAAAATGAAGGATAGGACTTTATGCTGATCTGGTAGGCTTTCTCTGAGTTTGAAAATATTTCAAAATAAATCATTTAAAATGTAAAATAAGAGGACTTTGTTGCACATGCTTTCAGGACTTCTCATACAAAATGTTTATCAAGGTGCATAAGAGGCCAAGAGCCAGAACTTCACCAAGGGTGTAAGGACAGCTTGTATCCATCTACCTTGTTCTTGTACCACTTGCTATTAGATGCTTGTACATTTGGCAGAAATGGATTTGCCGCTTGCTTTTGTAACGTAGCACCCAGCAAATCATCTGAGGCTTCCAACGTTTACCCAAATCCTCATACTTGTTGAATGGAGACACTAGATTAGGATAACTCACTTACCCTCTTGGAGCCTTCATTTCTCATCTGCAGAACAAGGGGTTGCACTAGATGACATTCTCAGTTTTTAATTACAATCTGGCTAATTATTGAAAGTGTCCTCTTTCAAAGGTGTCTTGGTTTGGAAAGTAAATTATGTGGTCTCACTGCTCACTGCTCCCAAGGAATCTTCCAGGTTTAGCTTTCTAGACCTCAGTAGCTCTGAAGATGTGAGCCTGGACTCCACAGGCAGAGTAGGTGAAGTGCAAAACCCTCTTTATGGGTTTCCGGCTATGCAGCAGATGCGATCAATAGGATGTTAGAATAAGAAGTTTTGGAAAATGTCAAAATAATCTCTTATTTAGGGATGGGAATTCATTAATTGCCTCACTGGTAATTATTACATGATGCTAAGACCTCTCTTTGGGTGATGGCTGGGAGTGGGGCAGAAGGAACATGTAGTTAAGATATTACAGTTTTAAAGGTCTCTAGGTTTTTCCCATTTACAGCAGAAGGTGCTTATTTCCTGGCATATACAACTTTAATACTTTATTTTTAAAATGGTTTGGGTTTAACAATAATTATCAACTGATTTAGCAATATGTACTATCTTCTATGTGCCAAATACTAAAAGGATCAAGGCAGATTAGTGAGGCAATTGGAAAATGAGGACAGTATCTTCAATGCTTCTGCATCCCATAATCTCATGGAGCCCAATGGGACTCTCATTTTCTCACACTCATATTCCCTAGTCCATCGTGGTGCCTCACTTATTCTTGTCTTGTATTCTGTCTAAACTCCAAGGTTAGGCAATTCAACCATCCTTTCCCAGGATTCATCAGCCTCCTTGATCTTCCACCATCCTAATCAATGCCACTGACTCAGCAAATCTTACCACCCACTCTCTTCTGAATACTGGAAGTCTCAGAAATTAAGACAATATTATTACAATTTTTTTCTGATTCTAACACAATCTCTTTTTATATGATCTCAGCCAAACTCTTGGGACTATTCATCATTCTTTTTATTAAATTGTATTTCATACAATTTCTATTTTCTACTCTCAAGCCACCGAACTTCAAAGAAACAAGCACACATATACCAGAAAGCTAAGGTCTTTTGCTTTAATGAGCAGATTAAGACCATTAAGACCATTCATTTACTTTTAATTTAAAGTCTCTGTATTCATACCTTTCTACTTCCCTCCTCTTTCCCAAGTTGCTTTAACACCAACTTGCTTCTGTGCAGTTCTTCCATAAACCACTTCCCTTCAACCCCATGTAATCTAGCTGGAGTCCTCAAAATGAGAGGACTTATTTGTTGTTGATGTCCCCGCAAACCATTTGTTTCCAAAATCAACAACTTTTCTAAGTTCACCTTCACCATCACCAAGGGGATTTAAAAATTGGACCTCCTGTTCTTGAAATGATCTCTTCTCTTGGCTTCTACTCACAGATTCTTCCTTTATCGTAGGTTCCTATTCTATCTCCTCTATTCTTTTCTCTTTTTAATTTTTATTGGAGTATAGTTGCTTTACAATGTTGTGTTAGTTTCTACTGTACAGCAAAGCGAATCAGCTATACGTGTACATATACCCCCTCTTTTTTGGATTTCCTTCCCATTTAGGTCACCGCAGAGCATTGAGTAGTTCCCTGTGCTATATGGTAGGTTCTCATTCGTTACCTATTTTATGTATAGTATCAATAGTGTATATATGTCAATCCCAATCTCACAATTCATCCCACCCCTCCCTTTCCCCCTTCATATCCATACGTTTGTTCTCTACGTCTGTGTTTCTATTTCTGCTTTGCAAATAAGATCATCTATACCATTTTTTTAGATTCCACATGTATGTGTTAATATACAGTATTTGTTTTTCTCTTTCTGACTTACTTCACTCTGTATGACAGTCTCTAGGTCCACCCACGTCTCTACAAATGACCCAATTTCATTCCTTTTTGTGGCGGAGTAATATTCCATTATATATAGGTACCACATCTTCTTTATCCATTCCTCTGTCAATGGATATCTCCTCTACTCTTGTTTTCTGAAAATATACACCCTCCAAGCTTATGTCTTCTGTCTACTCCTTTATCAATGTGATCCCTTCCATTATCCTTGAAGATCCATAGCAGCCTTTTACAAAGGAAGGCCACATTATGGATCAATATAGAGTACCATACAAGCTCCATGACACACCACAATGTCTGGCCTTGAACAGAGATGGGCAATAAAGACAGAAACCACATGATGCAGTGAGACTTCTTGACCCAGGCATCTGGTCCCTGCTGGCAGCACCAGGAGGCAAAGCTGTAAGCAGGAGCTGATGCCTCCCTTGGTACCAGCAGGACTATACCATGAGATGGAGATCTAGGCCAGTGGCAACAACCTCATACGCTGAGTTCAGGGAATCTCCAGGATCTTTTAACAATAAGCCACTCAAAGACTGGGATCACTAAAGACAGAATCTTTGTGGATCTCACAAAGTGGACATTTTAGAAAAGATGATCAGGTTCACCAGACTTGCTCTTATAAAGTATATCATTGCTGCTCTCTGCTGGTCAAAAGCATTATTCCCCTCAATTAAAATTAGCAGAGATGTGGTTAAGGGTCAAAGAGGGAAGAAACAGTGCTTTTAAGATGATATGGACTGGTGCTAGATAACTACTGTCATTAAAATGACTTCATAGGCGATGATACATATTCTTATGTAGAAAAACTAATTTGAATGAGGATCTATTGGACCACTATGGAAAAGATGTGCAATTAATCACCAGTTTTCTTATTGTAGTAAGAACACTTAACATGAGATTTACACTCTTGACAAACATTTAAGTGCACAATAGAGCATTGTTGACTACAGGCACAATATTGCACAGCAGAGTCCTAGAACGTACTCACTTTATGTAAAAGAAACTGCATACTCATTGAAAAGCAACTCTCCACTTCTCCCCAAAGCCCCTGGCAACCACCATTCTACTCTCTGTTTCTATGAGTTTGACTATTTTAGATTCCTCATATAAGCTGAATCATGCAGTATTTGTCCTGTGCCTAGCTAATTTCACTGATTAATATTTATTTTTATTTTTATAGATCTTTAATTAATAAAGCATATGGTCTATATCATATATTTCAGCAAGTATTAGTCACAATTTTTTAATGCCAAACTTTCTATTAGCCATCATATTTGCATTTTTGCAGGATAATTGACAAGTCCTATCAAAGATTATTACCTCAATACAGTGCAAAATCCTAAGCAGTTTTCTGAATCCTAAAAGAAGGTTAAATTTAGTTATATATAATTATACATTTTATGTATTTATTTATTTAGTTTTGTCTGCGTTGGGTCTTCCTTGCTGCGCGCGGGCTTTCTCTAGTTGCAGCGAGCGGGGGTTACTCTTCATTGCAGTGCGCGGGCTTCTCATTGCGGTGGCTTCTCTTTGTTGCAGAGCATGGGCTCTAGGCACGCGGGCTTCAGTAGTTGTGGCTCGCGGGCTCTAGAGCTCAGGCTCAGTAGTTGTGGCGCACGGGCTTAGTTGCTCTGCAGCATGTGGGATCTTCCCGGACCAGGGCTCGAACCCGTGTCCCCTGCATTGGCAGGCGGATTCTTAACCACTGCGCCACCAGGGAAGTCCCCACAATTTTTTAATTGAAAACTTACTTTTGCAAGTGTACCAGTAATTGCTTTTGACTACTCAGAATATTTGTATACTAAGAGTACTGCATGGTGAGGACAAACTTCGGCTCAAAAGCCCTAACACAACAGGTTTTGCCCGGGCTTACGTCACTTATTAGCTTTGGGTCAATTACTGAATATCACTGAGCTCCACTTTTCTCTCTTGTCAAATGGGGAAAGTAATAATACCTGCCTCATATTGTTATTATAAATAATAATTAAAATATCCCATATTAAGTGCTTAACAGTCCTTGGCACAAAGTAAATGGTCAGTAAATCTTAACTGTTACCATTAATTTTATAATTCAACCTAAGTAGCAGAATTTATTATATATTCCAAACAAAGTTATTTTACCACAGGTTTAAAATATACTCTGTAGGTGACTGGCAAAAGTTGTTTTTAGAGTATAGCCTTAGCTCTGACACTAACTGTGTAATTTAAAGTAGTGTCTTAAATTTTCTGAGCCTTGAAAATGTTTCCAGATGCTTGCCTTGCCCCAAGGTCCCAACATATCTCTGGGTTTTAATTTTATTTCCAACTGTTTAATGGCCTATGGTACAAAGTGTTTTGTTTTCTGACCTTCTGTTCCCCACCTAATGACTTGCCTGAAGAACAAATAACCACTGGAGGAAGCTAGTAATCTTTTGGGAAAATTAGCAAAGAATAATTTTTAGAAGGAACAATGGAAGCAGCAAAGTGCACAGGCTCAAGCATGCATCCTTCTTTTCAAGCATCACCACACTGAAATGTGCTATTAGTTCAGTAAATAGGGATTGGGCAGTTGTGGGGCTTGTCAGCTGGAAGTTCAGGGTGCTGAATCTTGAGGAGACTGTCCAACCGTTAGAGATGGGCTCTAACCAGAACGTTCCACGTGGTTTCTCTCCTCTCCTCCACCTTGGAAACCTAGGTTGATTACAGTTCTCCTGGGATGCAGTTCAGCGAACCATATATCAAAGAGACATGCTAGGGAGTCATCTTCCAATCCAAGCCAATTCATGAAGTTCAGTACCATTGCTGGAGGGTTCCAGCAGTATGGAATCTACAGTAGATTTGGTAGAGAAAGCAGGTTTCAGTCAGACCCCTGAGTCCTGATACCACTCAGGGAGAACAATGGGTTCAGCCCAAAACTCGTAATTTGGCAAAACGTGTCTTCAGTGGCCACTATCCCTTCTCCTTGAGCACCTTCTCTGAGACCGCTCCTAACTTCACACTATTGATCTATACAACCTCAGCTATGCCCATGCTCTCCTTAGCCAACACCCTGTGAACTTCTAGCCCCTTCTCAAAACTGACCTCTGTGTTCCATCCCATTGATCATCCTATTAAGCTAACAAATACATCAGGTTAATGTCTCCTTTTTCTGTCCCATTGTCTTGGTGAAATATTCTAGCAATAATGATCAAGGTGGAGCATGGTAAAGGATCAACACTCACGGTGAATTTTCAAGGGCAGAAAGATCTCAGAGTCCCCTTAGAATTCTCGTACCTGACTACTCACTGGTACACTAGAAGAGCTGCCCATCACAATGCAAATCACTGTATCTTCATGGAGAAAAAGTAACCCTTTCAGCCAAAAGAGAGCAGCAGTGAGTGGTATTTCCTGAGATGGCAAATAGCCTAACCACTTAATGCCTGTAAAGAGGCATCTCTCAACTCTCAACAGTTGATTCTTCAAGCTTTCTAATCAGGGGAGTCAGAAGGGATTCTTTCTCTCCCCCCCTCTTCCATTTTTTTCCTTCTTTCATTTCTTTTTTATGTAAGACTTTACAAATTTGAAGATACATATCTTGAGGGGGAAAAAGCGGCTTCTTTTGATTCTGCATTTTATCAAATTGGCAAAATATTTTAGCTTCTTATAGTCTTATCATAAAGTTGTTTTTAAAGAAATATCTTGGATCTGCCTCTGTGTCATTTAAAGTAATGTTTTATCTTGTCGGGCCCTCCCTCTCTTCTTCATCTGTTCAATGGGTATAACGTTTCCTAACTTAGCACTAACTGCTATGTTGGTACATAAGAACTTGATAAAGGATAATTATAAATGATTGACATAGTAATGGAAAAAGTAGTGGGAAACTTAGTAACAGGAAAATTTTCTATAATAATGGAAAACTTTGAATGTTGGTAGGACCATGTTTAGAAATAACACTTAAAGAAAAATCTATTTTCCCTAAATGAGTGTTTTCCCCTTTACCTTACCTGTTTTGTTTTGGTTTTGAATCCTGAGCATCAACTTTGAGTCTAATAGAAGTTTTTGATAACCATATTTCCCAGTACATTCTTTGCATTCCCTAGGATGGAGTCAAGATGAATATGCCCAGCCATCTCTATCTCTATGCCTTTGCTGGTACTGTTTCTGCCACCTTCCTGAATTTTCTTTGTATTTCCAATTTCCTCTAACCCCTGCTTCCTTTGGATCCCATTCAAATTGTTTAAATATTATTATTTCCTCAAAACCCAGTTCAAATGCTCTCTTTTCCAACTGATTTTCCCATCTGATTTTTTCTTATTGTACTTATATCTTGCTTTGAGTGACAAAATTAATATATTTCTGTATTTCTCCAGACATACATATACTTTTTCATGCTGTGGTCTTTCTGCTGAGAAAGTCTGTCCTTATTTTTATTCCCCCTAGGAATCACTTACTAATCCTAAAATCTCAAATTCTGAAGTCTTTTCCAATACCTCCCTGGGCAGAGGTAAATCACTTCTCTTTTGTTCTCTCATAATTGGTTTACATCCTTCTGGTAAGTAGAATAACTGCCTCCTAAAGATATCCAATCCCCAGGACCTATGAATATGTTACCTAACACCGCAAAAGGGACTTTGCACATGTGATTAAGAATCTTGAGTTGGGGAGATTATCCTGGATTGTCTGTGTGGGCTCATTGAATTCATAAGGGTCACATGTGAAAGAAGAAGGCAGGAGAGTGAGTGTCAGAGTCATTGCAGGTATAATTAGTTAAGATAAGTTTACTGGAGTAGAGTGGGTCTCTAATCCTATATGACTGGTGTCTTTATGAAAAGTAGATGTTTGGACAAAGACATGCACACCCAGAGAGAATGCTATATGAACCTGAAGGCAGAGATCAGGGTGATGATGTGTTTACAAGCCAAGGAACAACAAAGATTGCCAGCAAACCACCAGAACCTAGAAAACAGGCAAGGAATAGATTCTCCTATGCTGCCCTCAGAAGGAACCAACCCTGCCAACACCTTGATCTTGGTCTTGCATCCTCCAGGCTGTGAGACAATAAATTTCTTTTGTTTAAGCTACCCGGTTTGTGGTACTTTGTTATGGCAGTTCTAGGAAATAATACAGCCACTAGGGTCTGACTCATACCCACTTTTTCAGTCTTCTTTCTGACTTTTTCCCCCCAGCAATGTTCACTGATCTAGCCAAATTAACATAGTCCTTTCTGCAAGAGTGCATTAACTCAAGTTAGTTGCTATGGTTGGAAAATTCCTCTCCACCCTCTATCACTTTTAAGGCCCTTGGAGTCCCAGTTTTCTCCATGAAGCCTTTCCTGCCCTACAGAGCCTACCTCCCTCTCTGCCCCCACCAGCATGTATTATTTGGAGCAATCACTTGTTTCTTGCTTCTAATAACTGCATATTGCTACTAATCTTCTTGGTCAAGTGTGGCATGTATGTAAACTAGATTCTGAGTGCCTTAGGTTCAAGGGGTCTGGTTGTCGCCCCTTTTCCATAGTGAGGAGTATGGTGATTATTCTTATCATACACATTCAATAACTAGATATAATTTTCATTGAATGACTATTTACATGATGACTTTTTGTATTGTTTGTTTTGGTTGAGAAAAATTATCAGCTATGATTTGAAGAAAAATATGAATAAGGAAGATTTTTGCCTCTTCATTGTAGGCTATGAACTCCCTGTTTCTATACAGTATTTGTGTTGTCTACTGTGTTGGTTAAATGTTTGAATATATACTTATCACAAAAGAGTCAGGTAGTGAAAAAATAGGAGAAGCATGCCCCATCTATTATTGGCAGGCACACTTTATTCCATGAATGTATTTCAATGGAAAGTAAGTGGTTCAAATGAATCTGAATTGATTTGACAAGAACATTTTATTTTAGGGCATTAAAAAATGTAAGTGGGATAAAACATGCTGGTATTTAGGTCTGTGTACAGTGTTTCAGGACAAGAGAATAACAGAAGACAAAAAAAGAAAAAACAAAACAAAAAAAAGAAGGCAGCCAAGGGCTGAGGGATATTAGAACATATTTTGATAAGGAGAAAAGAGTCTGCTGGAGGCTAAATGAGCTTCTGTATACTTTGCCACCCCATTTTGGAGATTCGGTAGGGAAGATCATGCAATCATCTCTAACTTGCTGCTGCAGAAATGCTATTTCCCACCAGTGTTCCTAGGGCATTGCTGGCTCCTGGATGTGTGAGCTGTAGGTAAGCAGTAAAGATGTGAGGTTAGACGTGCTAGATTCCTTCCGGCCCATCTCCTAGCCTTGCTGTCTCACCAGCATCCCATCCCTTTGTCAGGCTTTCTGAGCAGCTACTGACAGAAATGAGATGTGTGGACACCTGCAAAATATGTCACAGCTATTTAGAAAGTGATAATAACCCCAATGCCATGGAATGATTTGAGGATTAAGGGATTAAACTGTGAAAATTATGGATGACATGTAATGTTTGGATATTGAAAACTAGTGCTATACGTGGAGACTAAAACTATAAGCGAGAAGGAAGCATTTGTAATTACTATATTCTTACTATGTTTAGTTCATATCTACCTAAAACACACAAGAGTGGATCCTGAAAATTAAACAACAGAAAGCAATTTCTTTATGCTGGTATATAAGAAAAAATTATGAAAGACACTGAAATGGACTGAAAGGATTACTGGGTGGTGGGCAGAATCCTAAATATCATCCCCCCAAGATTCTGGTTTCCTGGTTATTCAGTCAAACACTAATTTAGGAATTGCTATGGAGGGATTTAGCAGATGCAATTGAAGTCCAAAATCCATTGACCTTAAAATATGGGGATTATCCACATGGGCCTAATCTAATCACACAAGTCCTTAAAAGCAGGAATCTTTCTCAGGTTGGTGGCAGACGAGGAAGCAGAAAGATTCAAAGGAGAGAGGAACTCAAAGGTCCATTGCTGGTTTGAAGATGAGGAGGATCACATGAGGAGAAATACAGGTGGGACCCAGGAGCAGAGAGTGACCCTTGTCTAACAGTCAGCAGGGAAACAGGATCTCAGTCCTACAATCAAATGGAACTGAATTCTGCCAGTGATTTGAGTGAGCTTGGAAGGAAATTACTCCCTAGAGCTTCCAGATAAGAGCCCAGCTTAGGTGACACCTTGATTTTTCTTTGTAAAATCCTAAGCAGAGAAGCTAGTTGAGCCATGCTGGACTTCTGACTGATAAAACTATGAGCTATAAATGGCTATGTTTTAAGCCACAAAGTTTGTGGTAATTTGTCACACAGTAATAGAAAACTAACACAATGCATGTCTATCTTCTGGGTTTTTTGTTTTTTTTTTTTTTCTAGAGTATTTCTGACTTTCATTTTTCTTGAGCAGCTGTGTAAGTCATAGATAACATAATAATACAGATTACTTTTGTCCAGAGACATGCAAATGAATTTTATTCATCAGAAATACAATCTCCCTCTACCCCATGGAATAGCCAGTATTGCCTCTGTTTGTAAATTCCTTACAGCATTCCAAATCTGCCTATATATGGGTGGTACTTAAAATTCTCTTTTGATCCAGTAGTAACATCCTACCGGTTATCTTATTCATTGATGACTTAAATATTTGACATGTGTTCATTTTGTATCTGTATAAAAGTCATGTTTTTACCCTCTTTTAAAAGGTATCATTTAACAGAGATCCATTCAGGGATATCCAAAAGTTACAGGGAAGGGACAGATATCTATTTACTTCATAATTTAGGTCAAGAAGAGAGCTAAATGCCATACTTAAATTCTCATCTATTCTTCACACCAAATCCCTGATCTTGGTAAAAGGCATTCCCATTTAAAATAAGGAAATGAAGACTCAGACGTATCACATCATTTACTGAAAGGCACAAAGTTTTGGAATCTTGAAGCTGAGATTTTAACACAATATAATTCCAGGCTACCCCTTCTTCCATCCTGCCATATAGTTTTCCAATGTCAAATGGTACTCATCTCCTTTTACGTAATCCAACACCCTTCCCAATTTCCTTAGTCCATTCATTTTTTTTTTAATTGGGGTATATTTGCTTTACAATGTTGTGTTAGTTTCTGCTGTACAACAAAGTGAATCAGCTATATGTATACATATATCCTCTCCCTCTTGGACCTCCTTACCTACCCCATCCCACCTATCTAGGTCACCACAGAGCACCGAGCTGAGCCCCCTGCACTATATAGCAGGTTCCCACTGGCTGTCTGTTTTACACATGGTAGTGTATATATGTCAATCCCAATCTCCCAATTCATCCCACCTCCCCTTCCCCTCCCTCATGTCTACACATCCATTCTCCATATCTGTGTCTCCATTCCTGTCCTGCAAATAGGTTCATCTGTACCATTTTTCTAGATTCCACATACATGCGTTAATATATGATATTTGTTTTTCTCTTTCTGACTTACTTCACTCTGTATGACAGACTCTAGGTCCATCAACATCTCTACAAATGACCCAATTTCATTCCTTTTCATGGCTGAGTAACCTTCCATTGTATATATGTACCACAACTTCTTTATCCATTCATCTGTCAATGGACATTTAGGTTGTTTCCATATCCTGGCTATTGTAAATAGTGCTGCAATGAACACTGGGGTGAATGTGTCTTTTTGAATTATGGTTTTCTCAGGGTATATGCCCAGTAGTGGGATTGCTGGGTCATATGGTAGCTCTATTTTTAGTTTTTTAAGGAACCTCCATACTGTTCTCCATAGTGGCTGTATCAATTTACATTCCCACCAACAGTGCAAGAGGGTTCCCTTTTCTCCACACCCTCTCCAGCATTTATTGTTTGTAGATTTTTATAAAACTCTTAGAGGAGAACATAGGCAGAACACTCTTTGATATAAATCACAGCAGGATCTCTTTTGACCCACCTCTTAGAGTAATGAAAATAAAAACAAAAATAAACAAATGGGACCTAATTAAACTTAAAAACTATTGCACAGCAAAGAAAGCCGCAAATGAGATGAAAAGACAACCCTCAGAATGGGAGAAAGTATTTGCAAATGAAGCAACTGACAAGTGATAAATCTCCAAAATATACAAACAGCTCATGTAGCTCAATATCAAAAAAAAAAAAAAAACAATTAAAAACTAGGTGGAAGACCTAAATAGACATTTCTCCTTAGTCCATTCTCGATGCCAACATTTTCCTAATCACTCAAGCTTTACAACATAAATCCATTTTGTCCTTTCATTTCCCTTTCTCCCTGTATCCAACTGGTTATCAAATGCTGTGAATTCAGCAACTACCGTCTCTTCTGTAGCCACCCCCACTTTCTGTTTCTGCTTCCAATCATCCTCACTCTTTCTCACACTAACAGCAGCCCAAACAGGGCCAGACCCAAATGATGGGTGCCTGACACTTCCAATATTTGGAGGGCCATCTTTAGGGAGAAAATAGTAACATGTTATGAATATAAATTTAGATATTTCTTCAGAATGAGAAACGAAATCATAACGAACTAACAGAGTCTTAAAGTGTCATGTCCTTTTGTTTTGCAGTCTCTTATGGCAATTTACCAGTAATGTTTACATAGTAATGATTTCTGATTGTAACCTGGCCCCCTCCCCACTCTAAACTTCCTGTACAGAGAATTCACAGGGGCCATGCAAATGAGGGTCCCTAAAACTTACAGTTCGTTCCAGTCCACTGTCAAATCTTTCCCCACTCTTAGTAAAGGAAATAAGTTATGCAATGAGAGGTCCAGAGAACTATTCAGAGCTTCATGGAGGTGGGGAGATGTTACAAACCCAGGATATTTTAAACACTCAGATTCCTGAACTGTGGCCCAACCTCCTGAATAAGACTTCAGGGCATTTGTTCTTTTAACAAGGTCTGTGGTTTTCTCAGGATACCCTGAGAAAACCATAATTCAAAAAGAGTCATGTACCACAATGTTCATTGCAGCTCTATTTACAATAGCCAGGACATGGAAGCAACCTAAGTGTCCAGTGACAGATGAATGATTAAAGAAGATGTGGCACATATATACAATGGAATATTACTCAGCCATAAAAAGAAATGAAATTGAGTTATTTGTAGTGAGGTGGATTGACCTAGAGTCTGTCCTGCAGAGTGAAGTAATTCAGAAAGAGAAAAACAAATACCATATGCTAACACATATATATGGAATCTAAAAAAAAAAAATGGTTCTGATGAACCTAGGGGCAGGACAGGAATAAAGACGTAGATGTAGAGAATGGACTTGAGGACACAGAGAGGGGGAAGGGTAAGCTGGGATGAAGTGAGAGAGTGGCATGGACATATATACACTACCAAATGTAAAATAGATAGCTAGTGGGAAGCAGCCGCATAGCACAGGGAGATCAGCTCGGTGCTTTGTGACTACCTAGAGGGGTGGGATAGGGAGGGTGGGAGGGAGACACAAGAGGGAGGAGATATGGGGATATATGTACATGTATAGCTGATTCACTTTGTTATAAAGCAGAAACTAACACACCATTGTAAAGCAATTATACTCCAATAAAGATGTTAAAAAAAAAAAAAAGCTCTGTGGGTGAAATGGATGCAGCTGGCCTATGAATTATAGTTTGAAAACCACTGCTCTAGCTCAATTACCTGAAAAGTGACCCTATATCCCTAAGGGCTAAGCTCTCAAAGGGCAATGGAGTCCTCCATTTCCTGGGCACAGTAGGAAATGCAGAAGCTATAAAAAATGCAGGTGAAAAGGGCTCTGATTAAAATCTGAAATTGAAGCAACTGCTTTTCTCTCATAACTACATTGGCCTTGATTCAAGTAAAGCAATGAGCCTTATGAGGATCATCACAGCACAGAAAATGGCCTGGTACTCAGAGGAGACGAGCAATGAATCTCAAGTATAAGAGAAGTCAGACAGGACCCGGAAAAGATGTTTCCAATAGCCACACCCAGCTGAAGATTTCACTGGGCCCTTAACTAGAAGAGATTGGGCATAAGCATCAGGACCACACTGCAAATATGTCTGCATATTATTTGCAATGTACTGCTAATATCATTATGCTTAAATTATACTGTGTAATTTAGTACATACGATGCATTTTAAAGTGTGAATTCATTCTCAGTTATACATTGCCTTTCTAAAATCCGTTATTAAAAGAATTCTTTCAGATATTGTGAAAGAGAAAATTCCTTAAAAATAAGACACTGAAATGAAGAATCAAGATAGTGTCGTCCAGAGAGGGACTATCTGTTACCAGCATTATATTTATATTCCCACCACATATGCCCACCCCAAATGAAATGCAGGTTAGAGAGTCCTCTGTATTTCTACAATGATGAGGATAAATCTTCCTGTCACTTTATGTCACAGTCTCACGGTCCCCGAATAACCACTGATAGATAGAACCCCAAGCAAATTTATTATCAGAGGTATGTATTTACACATGGCAAGTCTCTGAGAAGTTAAAGAAAAAAGAAAATATTGTCAGTGAAAGAATGTTTTTCCTTCCAGAAACTAATATAAGATTTTAAAACATAGCAGAATAAAAACATATATTGAATTTATTGAATATATGCAAAACAAGCTAGGCAGTGGTTTAATATTAAGCAAAATGGAAGTTGTAAATAAATATTTTTTGTTCATTGCTCCAGCAAAACACATTCCGTTGTTTCTCCTGTTCACTGGGAGGTGCGTCTCTGTTTGCCCCTCTCTACTCTCTGGCTCAGGAGGTAGACAGAAGTGCTAAAGGCTCCCATACCCTCTAGCTTGTGGTTGGGTTCAGCCCCTGGGGTGCCCTGGCTTGAGTTGATAAGGAGGAGGAGAGGGAGATGGAGTGTGTAGGCTCCTTCCCTGAGTCCTGGCTGCAGGTGGCTGTGCTTCTTACTGAAGGTCACTCTTCCATCTGTCAGCCCTCTGTAGACAACTCCCATCTCAACCCTCACCAACTTCCAGCAGCTACTCCTCCTTCATTTCTCCAGGTCTCAGGATTATCCACTTGGTCCTGCTGTTACAAGCCTGAGAGACTAAACTATTTCTTATGGCTTCTCTATACCCTTTGTAAGCAGTTCCTTTATTAAACTCTCCTCAAATTACCCAATGCCCATGTTCCATCCCTTCATGATTTGTTAACGGATATATTTACTCCCTGACTGATATCTTTACTGAATGTTACTACCACTCGTAAGCTTTTTGCTTATGAACAGCTTGAAAGTTGTTTAGCTTCTAACATAAAATTTAACTTCTTCTATTATTAAAGATTTTTTAAAGATGTACTTATTCCTAATTTGTTTCCAAAATAGATTTATGGCAGGATTTTTTTTTTGAGGTTATAGATTAAACCATTAAAAAAGAGGAAAGGAAAATCAAGTAATATTTCTATGAATTCTGGCATTTAAGTAGATTTATGCCCATACAAATTATTAGCAACTTTTTCTTCCAAATCATAGACTAAATACTCCTCCATTAATCTCTTAAGAGTATAAAAATTGGGACACT
Source organism: Eubalaena glacialis (assembly GCF_028564815.1). NCBI lineage: Eukaryota > Metazoa > Chordata > Mammalia > Artiodactyla > Balaenidae > Eubalaena > Eubalaena glacialis. The sequence continues at coordinate 48,729,231 of NC_083720.1, forward strand.
GTTGCCAAATGCCTTAACTTTTGACGTAATACATTTTGCTCAGTATCTTAAATCCATGACAGTGTTTATATTTGTTGTATTGTATTGTTTGCCCTTAGACTAAGAAACCACGTGCTCTTAAACACTGTTTATTATAAAAGAAAAATCTATACCAAAATAACCTTCAGAGAGTAAAAATAGAATATGCTTGTATCAACAATTTGAGATTCTGGACAAGAAGGTGAGTAGTGGAGTTAATAATATGGAAATATGGAATATTGACATTACCAAAACCACATTTGGATGATTAAATTAATGTCACACTTTTCTCCTACATGTATGTGTTTGCATTTGATGATGACAGTTGTGTTTTATTTAACATCAAGGCATGCTTATACCATTCCTCCATATAATACTTTTACCAAATGATAATTATTTTACTAATTTTTAACATATTTAAATATAAACACTAAACTTCTGCTGTCAAGATACACTGTTCATTGATTTTTCTTTTTTCAGTAAGGAGTGTTGTTCCTAAAAGAGAAAACTTAGGGAAAAAAAAAGTAGCAGAAGTAAACGACATTAAAAAAGGCCAAGTAAAGTGACAAATCACAGCAAATAACAGACAGTTTACCCCTACTGAGAAAGCACAATTCAATTTGCTAAATTATTTTATTTATCTCTGAGCAGCAATACGAATGATCCATCTGTTTTGATGAACACTCAAACTTTGCTGAATGGAAAACTGCACTGCTTCTAACATGTCAAATTTGGATACAATAAAAGAAGATGTGAATTAAATTGGCTTTGAGTATGCTGCATTAAAAGAAGAATTGTTAGCTTAGAAATACCTTTCCAGTAGTTTTACTTGAACCAAAACACTTTGCTTAAGAGGAATTACATAAGTGTGCAAACTAAAATAGTAATTGATTATGTCTTGGTCCCTACATTTGAAATGTTCTTGAAATTCTAAACTCAGTAAATGGCTAAGAAGATTATACAAAGAGAAAGACCCAGTTTGATCAAAGACATTGTCAGTGAATTAGAAAAGGTTTTATAGTTTCAGACTAAACAATTTAGCAAAACTTTGAATTTCAGTCTCTCTTCATGCATTTATGCATTTTACTATTTATTGAAATACTCTTATGTGCAAAGTTTGTTCAGGGAAGTGGGAATTAGGTATTGAAACCTCCCTGTCTTCAAAAAAGAGAAAAGTATTCAGAATATTCCATCTAGTAATTGGAATTACCATGTATTTGAAAGTGCTCTAAGTGACTGTTTCAGAAACACATATCTCTGCTTCATTCTTGAGGAAACTGAGAGATGAATTCTAAGTTGAGACCTGAAAGATGAGGTGGAATGGTCTAGGTGAACAGAGAAGGGTCACAAGTGAAAGAGTTTCCAAGGAGAGGTATAACATCTTCAAAGGTCTAGAGATGGGAGGGTCCTGGACCATTCCAGAAATTTCAAGAAGTTGAGTTTGGCAGGAACAAAGATGTGAGAGAAGTTTTGAAAGAAGACATTGTTTACATAAAGTAAGATGAGGAAAGAAATTTTAGAATAGCGAGGTGAAAAAAATATACATTATATTAGTATTTGGCCCCAGAATCCCTGTTCGGAAGAAAACAAGCTTTGTTTATGAATATATCCAAATTTTGGACTGGGAGATAAGACTCTGAGGAGAGCTGTTAGCAAACAATGAAAGCAAGAAAACAGAGAGCTAATTGATCTGCGTTGGAAATGAACCAGATTTTACGGTTTGAGGACATGAGAAAACTGAGAAGAAGCAAGGAGAAAAACAAGAGTAGGAATAGAAATATGAAGGGAGGACAAGAAGGTATAAGAATGGGGATTTTAATTCGATTATTTCACTGTGCTGAAAATGACCTTTTATCACCCTTCCCCCAAATATTCACTATTGTCTTCCACAAAGACAAAAGACATATATGGGTTTGTAGTGTTTGTTCTGTAGTTAGGAAAATCAAAGAAAGAATCAAGTTCCACATCTGTTGTGATATCAGGGAAGAGATGAACTAACAGAACTGCCTGCGAGAATCAATATGTAGAGTAAGTAGTATTTGGTGGAGGGAGAATGCAGGAGTGAGAGGTGACTCTGGGACCTGCAGAAACCTTGAAGAAGGCAGGAGACTTTTCACATGGCAGAGTTGGAGCCAATCCTCCGTGTTTCAAGAAGCGCCGAGCTCCAGCCAATGCTTAGAACGTACAGAACTCAGGGAAGTTTGGGATTGATGTAAGAATGATGGGAGTATTAGGTGGGGTAGTGCTTGAGTCTATCTGTGCTCTGCATACACTGTGGAAATGGGTTTGGAGAGAGGCAGGACTGCAAGAAGGGAGTCCAGTTAGGGAAGCATCTATGCTGGATCACTTGCAAAGCCACTCTTGACTCCTATTCTGGGAGGGTTCGCTGAACTATGATCTCAGTTAGCCTGATCCCAACCTGGGGACTCAGACCAGGTACTGAGAACTTGGTAGAAGACATCACCGCTTGTCTTGGAGGAGTGTGCAATATAGTTGGATGACTGTGTGTGTGTGTGTGTGTGTGTGTGTGCGTTCATGCATTGGGGAGGGAATAATTATAAAGAGAGCAAAAAATAACAACATGATTAAACTGGTTACTATGCGAAGACAATTTGTGAGCTTAAAATTGTGTGTGTGTTTACCCATTTAATAAGAGAATTGTCAAGAGTTCAGCTGAATCATATCAGAAATTTATAAGCCCCATATTTTGTAATTCTGCCCTGGTAGAAAATTAGACCTGAATCTAGAGACTATCAGTCTTAATAAACAGTTAATGAAAGAGCTTGAAATAAAGGCAATCTGTTGAATTAGTGCTTTGAAAAGATGAGCCCTGAGCTAGCCATTACTCTTGTTAATCGACACATAAGCTAATGAATACAAAATTTATAGCCCTGTTACCATGACATTTAAGTTACATCTCTACACTCATTCTGTATCTTGTCATCATAGACTTATGTTTCTATCTAAAAATGTACCTCCTGAAAGGACAGAGAGCTTTCCTGTAATATTGAAGTTTTTTTTTAATAGTTTTAAGCACTATAGACAAACTTAAGAGTAGTAATGTGTGTTAAAGTGCCTTTGTAAGAACAATTGCAATAGAAACCTTTGTTCCTTAAAGGCTTACCTATAGTTTGTCACAGGAGATTGATTTTAACTATGAATCCTAATGGCACTGACATCACTGATCAAACTCTAAGTAATTCAATTTGTATGAAAGAACTATGAAGATTTTAGTAAAGTTAGAACTGTAACTAATGACTTCCACAGGCTTCCACAATCACATCTGGCACTTAGCTTTCTGTCTTAGTCTACTCAGGCTGTCACAGCAAAATAACATAGTCTGGGTGGCTTAAACAACTGAAATTTGTTTTCACAGTTCTGGAGGCTGGGAAGTCTGAGATCAGGGTGTCAGCATGGTCGGGTTCTGCTGAGGGCTGTCTTTCCTGCTTGCAGATGGCTGTCTTCTAGTTGTCCTCACATGATGGAGAGATAGAAAGTTCTCTCTTGTCTCTTTTTATAAGGGCACTAATTCCACCATGAAGGCACCATCCTCATTACCTCATCTAAACCTAATTACCTCCAGAAGGCCCCACCTCCAAATACTATCACATTGGGAGTTAGGGCTAGTATGACCTAGGAATTTGGGGGGAACACAATTCAGCCCACAGCAGTCCCTCTGTGCCTGTATGACAGCCTTCCCTTCACTTTTCTTCCCTTCCTTTCCTGCCTATGAATGGTAAGGGCTCCTATCTAAGGCCACCCACACCCCCTCATGAACTGGCTCTCAGGATTTCTTCCTGCACACGGACATCACTCCAAGGATTCACCCCTTTCTCTTCTACACTCTTTATTTTCCCCTTATGTAGGCTGGATCAGTCTACATAATACTATGAGTGTTCCTTTTTTAAAAATAAATATGAAAATAAAATAAAAATTCAAGACCTTTTGACTCTACATCCTCCTCCAGTTTATTGCTTCATTTCCTTACTCCCCAGTTCAGCAAATTACCCTAAGTAATACGTTTACATTCATTATCTCTAGTTCCTTCCCTTCTATTATCTCATTTTAAAAAAGAAATAACTCCGCACTTCAAAATTCAAACAATATAGAAAGCTATGTATCTACAATCTGACATTTCTCACCACTAGTGTCTCCACCACCTTGCCCTGGACACTAGGGACTCTCTTCAGATTATTGATCTCCCTGGTTCAATCTGGCATACCTCCTCTATATTCTCACCATAACAACCAGAGTGATTTGTCTGAAACATCAGCCAGATTATATCATTCTTCTGTGCAAAACCTTCCCATGGTTTCCCTTGACATTCAGAGCAGAATTCAAAGTCCTAATAATAGCTTACAAGGTTTCACATCAACTGCTAATTTTTCACTTTATTCTTTCTTACTTCTTTTGCTCTAAACATGCTAGCAGTTTCCTTGCTGTTTCTTGAACTTGTCCATCATGTGACTGTTCAGAGCCTTACATGGGAAGTCTTCGCTGTCTTGAGTACTTCTCCTCCAGCTAGCCATGTGGCTTTCTCCCTTCCTCCTTCACCTCCTTGCTCATATCACATATTGTCCTTAAGTCCTTCCCTGAACACCTATTAAAAATTGTTAAGCCCCTGCCCCCTCCCAATATTCCCTATCCTGTTTTGTTTATTCTGCTTTAGTTTTGTGATAACATTTGCCATATAACACAATATGTATTTTTATTATCAATACATTTATTTTTTCTCCCATTGTAGTAGGATGTAAGTTCCATAATAGTGGGGATTTTTGTCTGTTTTGTTTCCTGCCATATCCCCTGGTACATTACCTGGCTAACAGTATGTGCTCACTAATTATTTGTTAGTGAAGAGGTACGTTTCTCCTTATGGTATAGATTTTTTAAGTAAGGTGACTCAATGGATTTACTTTAAAACAAAAATCCAAATCTCAATTTTGTCTCTACAACAGTTGTAGGGCACTAGAGATACCAAGATGGATAAGATATGGCCTTGCCCTTAAAGGAGCTCAGAGTACAGTGGGACTGTTGAGCAAGAGTGAATGCATATTTATACATGAGCACCAAGAAATTCAAAGTAAGTTGGATCTCAAAGTATATGCTGAACAGTCACTAATTGTTGTGCTTTCAACTAATTTCAGAATTTTGATCAACCCATTATGTTACAGTTCACATTAATGGCACAAGCATTGTATGATTCATTACTGCTATAAGTCTTATTTTATTAATGTTGAAACAGCAACCTAGAGAGCTTAAATGAGTAATTATCAGACCTGCAACACAGATGGATATTTGCTTATCCAACGACAGTCATTTTAATAACAGAATGTTGATATTATTAGGAGTGATAATGTTCTCAGCTGAAAGAATCCATGTATCCAGATTTGATGCAGCTTGATCTGACCACATGGTAAAGTTCAATCTCATGTGTAGTAAAATGTGATGTGTAAGACTTCAGGAATGCTCCTTTCCCTCTGCTTCACCTGGAAGGCATGCCCTTCTTGCCATTTCTTCTTTTATCCTTTCTGTTGCTTGGAATGAGAGAATGATGGCTGGAACTCCAACAGCTATGTTTGACCATGAGGTGAGCTTATGAATGAAAACTATGCTCTAGGGCAGGGGTTACTAAACTCTGTAAATGCGCAAGAGAAATATTTTAGGCTTTACGGGTTACATCTGGTCTTCATTGCATATTTTTCTTCATTGTTTGTTTGCTTTTTGTTTTATAATCCTTTAAAAATATAACAACCATTTTTAGTTGGTAGGCCATACAATAACAGTCTGTGGGCTATATCTGCCTGTGGGTTGTAATTTGCTGAGCTCTGCTCTAGGCTGGTGGAAGAGAAAGAGTAGAGGGCTCCTCTTGATGATGGAGCTGTCATGCCAGCCCTTTCTTACCTGCCTCAAAATTTCCTTTACATGAGAGACAAATTAATATCCAACTGTTTGAGTTACTATTACTTTGAGTTGTCAGTTATATGCAGCCAAACAAATTCTAACTAATAAATTTTCCTTGAAGAAAATGTTCATCCTACCTCTGCCTAAGAACCTTGGAAGACATTCTTTTGAGGATAAATTCTATACACAAAAGCATGTAGTTGGGAGCAAACTGCAAGGACACATTTAGGAGAGAAGGTTGAAGTGAAGAATTTGCTGTGGAGGTTACAGAGATACATTTTGATAGATATTATTTCTTTGGTAATATCAGGCAGATACTGTTGATTGCAGGCCTGGAAGTCAGGCTGAACAGTTGAACTTGATTCAACAGGTAATAAAGAGCAATTGTAGGACATCAGAAAGCCATGTTTCAGAATCATTTGTTAGCAATGTATTCTGGACTGGAATATGGAAGCTCCATGCTGATAATCCTGGAAGGCTAAAGCTTGAAAGTTTGAAATGACAATGGGAAGAAAAAGTTGATTTTGAGAGATGTAACACAGGTAGGAGCAGAAGACATAGACCAGTATTCGTTAAATAAATGTATGTCAGCATTAGGCGAGGAGCAAGAAGCCCAATATACCTACAGGTAATAAACCTCTGCTCTTATAACTTCCATAATTATTTTTAGCTGCCTCGTTCACCTATATGTTATTTCCTATATTGTACTTATTTCAACAGAATAGACTGTTCCAAAACCCAGAAAATCATCTGTGATCTGACATAAGTTTATATCATTTAGTTGAATTTCCTTATTTCTTTCAATAAATAGGTAAGAAAACTCAATTTCTAGCTAAATATTCTTTATTGTATCCAGATCAATAGATTGATTCATAATACTATCTCCCCAATTTTTAAGAGGATAGTATATGCCAATTGCTAAGGGCTCTACATATATTCTCCATTTAGTCCTGATAACAGTTCCATGAAAAATGTGTGGCAGAGAAGGTCAACTTCCCACAAAAGATTCAAGTTCACCTTCAATGGTATAGAATGGCTACTGGGAAAAAGCTAGTAGGAACTGTATTTCCTTGTAGCTACAGAATATAAGTGAATCTTTGTGACTGGATTTTACCAATTAATGTGAGCAAGAGTGTTGTTTATCACTTCTTGGTCAAAATGGTCAAGAAAGTGCAGAAGATACCCTTTGAATTTTCTTTATCAGTCAGCTGAATGTAGGGGCTCTGGAGGTAAACTCCAAAGAGATTCTAGGGGATGATGAAGCAATGAGTTGGAGACACACTGCATCCCTGAGAGATTGCATGGAAAAGAGCTACTCAGGCGAGTCACCTGACACATCCAAACTGTGACATAAATGAGAAATATACATTAATTTTCTTAAGCCGTGGATACTTTTGAACCAAATGTGGCCTTTTCTAACTGATACAGAGGGTGTTTTTAACATTACCATTTATGCACATGGAAATAAGATTTGAGAAGATTAAGTAACTTGCCTAGGATATTAAGTGGCAGAACTGGGATTAGATCATGGGTTATATCATTTCAGTTTCCATGCTCTTAACGATTACTCAATTTCACCACCATTTTGTATAAATTTATGAACATTTGTTGCTATTGTTTTTTTATAAGTTAGAGAGAAATTCTAAAACCCTGCATTTTAAGGCGTGTAGTCCATGTTCACAAAGCCCCACAGCCAGATAATATGGTAATATGCATTCCTAATGGTAATATGCATTTCACTTAAAAAGTAACATTTGCTTTGAGGAACTGAATGATCTTGGATTTAATATTTTGCTCCAAGTTTAATTTATAATTAATTGCCCTCTCAGTTTTTCTCATTGATGGTGTTGTATGACTTAGAGGAAAGTATAAGAGCTGAGTAGTCAGAACTACCTGGACCAGACCATGACTTATATGACCTTGAGCAAGACAGATAACCTCTCTGAGCCTTAGTTTTTCCTCTACAAAAGACAGATAAGATCACCAGCTTTTTAGGATGATTCTAAATATTAGAAATAAGGATGGAAATCCTAATGAATTACTCAGTATACAGTAGATGGTTACGTAATTCAATCAAGAACTATTTATTTAATGCCGACTATATGCAAGACATCATTTCAGGCACTAAAAATACAATAACTAAAAAACCGACTAAAATATCTTCCTCTCTGCACTCAATATATTGCATTTCATCATATTTTTTCTTGTAGTCCATAATAAAAGAAATCACCATTTAGCTATTTAATTCTGACCCAGATGGAGTAATAAGGATAAGATTTACACTCCAATCTAAAACAAAAACAAAAACAAGAAACAGGCAAAATTTACTTCATAACATTTTAGAAGACACTGGGCATAAGGCAATGATACATAGCAATCTCTGAGACACTGGGGATGGACGAATGAGATGAGCCCTACAATTGCCCCAGCTTGCTACTTGAAAGAATATCCAGGTGATAGTGCAGGGAGTAGGAACTCAGGTGGACTTGCTGAATTAAGGAGACAGATATGAGAGTGTGGGGAGACCTAGGCAGCCAGAGTTTGCTGGACAGGGTACTAGAGAAAAGGGAACTGTACAGAGAGAACACTCAGAGATCTGCAGAGCATTTCTCTTGATTACTGATTAGAGTTCTGATCATCATGTGTATGAGAAATGAACCAATGGTGGGGAAAGAACCACTTCAAAAGATTAGAGGGGACAATACTCAGATCTCACACAGGACCAGACATAGTAACTTACAGTAATCGTTCTCTAAATTATGTAATTGGGACAACACATAATTGATTAATGGAGCATCAATTAGAGCACTGGGTAGACTACTCAGAAAAGTCTTGCCTCAAGAGTAGGAAATAATTACCATAGACAAAAATCTGTTCTCATCCTAGCTAACAAATATTAAAAGCAAGACCCAAAAGGAAAAAAAAATATGATCCTAAGCAACTTAACTGAATTCTAGAAAAAGGCATAAGAATATTTACAAGAAGGAAAAGAATCCCAGCACACAACAATATAAAATTTACAATATTTGGTGTTTAGTCAAAGAGTACCAGGTCTATACAAGGAACCAGAAAAATACAACCAATAATGAGAATAAAAATCATGCAATTAAAACTAAACCAGAGCTGCCAAAAGGGTTAGCAAAAGTAGTTAATAAGATTAAAATAGTTGTTATAAATGTATTTCATATTTTCAAATCATTAAGTAGAAACATGAAAGATTTTTTAAAAAAACCCAGATAAAACTCCTAGAATTAAAAACTACAGTGTCTGAGATGGAAAATACAGTATATATTCTTCATAGCATATCAGATGTTGTAGAAGAAAAGATAAGTGAACTTGAAGACATAACATGTAAAATGGTACAGGCTTTCAACTATAAGATGAATAAAGCCTGAAGATCTAAAGTAACACATTGTACTACAGTTGATGACACTTTATTGCATCATTGAAATTTGCTAAGAGAATAGAACTTAAATGTTCTCACAAAAAAGAAATAAAAGATATGTGAAATGTGTGATATGATGAATGTGTGTGTTAATTGACTAGATAGGGAGAATCCTTTCACAACGTATATGTATATCAAATCACTACAATGTACACTTTAAATATCTTACAATTTTATTTGTCAATTATACCTGAATAAATATGAAATTTATAAAATAATAGATAATCTGAATAACTCTGTATCTGTTAAAGTCATTGAATTTGTAATTAAAGACCTTCTAACATAGAATATTCTAGTCCCAGATAGTTTCACTGGTGATTCTACCAAACATATAAGGAGGAAATCATACAAATTCTAAGCAAGCTCTTCCAGACAATTGAAGAATACAGAAGACTTCCCAATACATTCCATGAGGTCAGCACTATCCTAATACCACAGCCAGGCAAAAACACTACAGTGAAAGTGATCATCTCAATAGATGCTGAAAGACCATTTGATAAATCTCCAACATCACTTCCTAATGAAAACTCTCAGCAAACAGGAACGAAAGGAAATTTCCTCAGCCCAATCAAAAGCATCTTTGAAAAACCTACAGCTAACTTAATGGTGAAAGACTGAATGCTTTCTTTTTAATATGAGGAATAAGAGAAGGATATCTGCCCTTACCTCTTCTATTCAACATTATAGTGAAGCTTCTAGCCAGTGCAATCAGAAAAAAAAAAGAAAGAAGGAAGGAAGGAATAAAGGAAAAAAGCAAGCAAGCAAGAAAGAAAGAAAAAAAGAAAGGAAGGAAGAAAGAAAGAAGGAAGGGAAAGAAGGAAGGTATTATTGTTGAAAATAAAGAAGTGAACCTGTCTTTACTTGAAGATGACATGACTATCTATGAATCCCAATCAAATCTGCATAAAAAGCCAACAGAAATAATAACAACTTAGTGTTGTTATTACATCAATATAAAAAACACTTGCATTTCTTTATACTGATGTTGAACAATAAAAATTGAAATAAAATAATGTTATTTATAATAGCATTACAAATTGAAGGCTAAATAATGTGAGTTTTCCCCAAGAAGACTTATAAATTCAACACAATCAAAATCAAATTCCCAGAGAGCTTTGTTTTTTTTTGTCTGTTTGTTTGTTTTTGGTAAAAAGGAACAAGCTGATTCCAAATTCATATGGAAATTCAAAGAATATATAATAGTCAGGGAAATTTAAAAAGAACAAAGTTGGAGGAATAACACTACTTAATTTCAAAACTTACTGTACAGCTAAATTTATCGATACAGTGTGGCATGGGAGTAACAGTATTCCAGATCAATGGAATAGCAATAGATCACCGAATAAATGAAAAATTGATTTTTAAGAACAGTGCAGGTATATCAATTAAGAAAATAGAGTCTTTTTGACAAATGACACGAACACACTTAGATATCCATAAGAAAAACAATATCTTCAGTCTTTACCTCACATGATACACGAAAAATACCTCAAAATGGGTCACAGATTTCAATGTAAAGTCTAAAACTATAAAATTTCTAGAGGAAAAAAATCTTAGTGGTCATAGATTCAGCAAAGATTTCCTAGATATAAAAACAAAGCATAATCCATTATAGAAAAAAAACGTTAATTCGGACTTCATCAAATCTAAAACTTGTGCTCTTTGAAAGACACCAACAGAAGAAAATACTTATGAAGTATACATAGGGGAATAAAAGAACTTGTATGTAGAATATGTTAAGAACTCTCAAAACTTAATAATAAAACAAACAACCCATTTAAAGAATGGGCAAAAGCTTTGAGCAGGTACTTCACCAAAGAGATATACAGATGGCATATGAGCACAGGTAAGATGCTCAGTATCATCAGTCATAGGAAAATGCAAATTCACATGATAATGAGATACCTTTACACTCCTAGCAAGGTGACTAAAATTAAAATTCTGATCATACCAAGTGTTGGTGAGGAGGTAGAACAGGTAGAATTCTCATACGCTGCTAGAAAAACTTGGAAAACAGTTTAGCTGTTTTTTTTAAAAGGTTGAACATATACCTACCACACGATCCATCCATCCCACTCCTAGAGATTTACCCAAGAGAAAGAAAACATATGGGCATACAAAGGCTGGTACACAAATATTCATATCAGCATTATTCCTAATAGCCCCAAATTGGAACAACCCAAATATTTAACAAGAAATGAATCAATAAAATGTTGTATATCTATACAATGGAATACTACTCAGCATTAAAAAAAGGAATGAGCTACAGATACACACAATAAGGAATCTCAAAATAATCATGCAGAATATAAGAAGCCAGATAAAAGAGTACAGACTTCATAATCCCATTTATTTAACATTATAAAAAAAATGAACTAATATAGTTTATATAGAAAACAGACCCGTGGTTGCTTGGGGAAGGTGGTGGGGAGGCCAGGAGTGAGAGATTACAAAGAGATATGAAATATCTTTTGAGGGTGCTAGGTGTATAGGTTCACTATTTTGATTGAAATTATTTCATGGGTATTTACATATATCAAAACTTATATTAAACACTTTTAAAATGTTCAGTTTATTGTATGTCAATATGCTTTAATGTAAAAATATAAAACAAAAAGAATTATCATTTAGGATTTTTTCCTTATTCAAACTATATTACAGATTCATCAAATTCCCTGCTTCCCTTTGTTCACTCAAGCGTTTGCATGAGGGCTAAAGATCGCTTTGGTCTGTGGCAACAACTAGTGTCCCTCTACTTCCCAATGCTAAAAATTCACTTTTTAAAAAACAGTGTGAACATAAACAGATGATATGTTAAATGCATATTTGCTGATATTTTCTTCAGCATTGGCATTCAAAGCGTTATTTTCCCTCAAAGATTAGTGAGTCATTGCCGTCAGTAATCACTTTTATTTAATGAATATTTACAAAATTATAAGTTGATCACATGCTTATGACTAAGAAAAATTCAAATTATACCCAAGAGTGCAGAATGCAAAATGAACATCCTCTTGCACACCTCCTAACAATGAGGCTGAGGGTGACAAAGATGATGAACTGCCATTTCCAGTTCTTACTGACAATTGCATTCACTTATGTTCTTTTGTGAACAGGAAAGTACTTAGATGGAAATTATGCAGTGATTCATGGTCCTGGGGGAGACTGCTGGTATTTGATGAGGCCCCCTCAACGTCCTCAGAAAATCAGTGTCCTGTCAGGCTGTAGCTATTATCATTACAAAGCTGGGCTACTTTAAACCACCTTGCCTTTCAGGAAGTAAATGCTTGTGTTTTTTTTAAATAAAGGATGTTCTTCTAAAGGGATTCTTTGGCCATTTGCTTGATCAGAAGAACATAATTTTTTTCCAGGAAAAAGAAGAAAAAGAGAAAGAATAAAGAAAGAGAGAAAGAGAAAGAAGAAAGAAAGAAAGAAAGAAAGAAAGAAAGAAAGAAAGAAAGAAAGAAAGAAAGAAAGAAAGAAAGAAAGAAAGAAAGAAAGAAGGAGGAAGGAAGGAAGGAAGGAAGGAAGGAAGGAAGGAAGGAAGGAAGGAAGGAAGGAAGGAAGGAAAGAAAGAAAGAAAGAGGGAAGAAAGAAGGAAGGAAGGGAGGAAGACTAGTTTCATATACTAGAGCAATTTGCTTTAATCCTTGCCTTTATCCCAGCCATGTTTGGTGATGGGATGGTACTGACTGGGAAATCTTTATCTACACAGATAATGACTATAAAGAGAGCCTTAGAGGTGGTGTCAGGGAATCAAGAGTTTCTGACCTTAGTAGCCCTCCATGAAGAGTGTTGAACTCTATCCAATACCTCCTGAAAGTAGATGGCTATGGTAGACTCTCAGCCTCAGGTGCACCAGAGAGAGGTGCCCATACCTAGAAAAGACTATGCAAAGGTAGGCAGACTATGCAAAGGTAGGCAGGGTCTCTACTCCTAGGCTGGGCAGGCTACAGAAATGGATATGCAAATAAAGGAAAGACAGCTTTACAGAAACCATCTAGATTTTTCTCTTACCTCCGGAGGCCTATTATCCTAAAGTAAATGGAGGCTTAATTTCCAACATTCTCAGAAAAGAACTGAACAACTTCTGCTAGATTAGGAAGATAACAGTATTTACTGAGTTCCCATTATCTACTTCCCCTAATTCCAACACAATTAGGAAGTTTGTATTTGTAAACATTATATCTCAGGATCCCATTAACCTGAGAAAAAGAAAGTGGGATCAAGACAAAAATGGTCAAATAGCACATCTGCCTCAGTCCTCATTGTCTCTTGTAGGATGGCAATACCACCTCTTTTAAACATGACTTGGCAAGTATTCTGTGAGTTTTCTGGTATATCTCACGTATACTCACAAATGCAATCCTCTCACCTGACAGTTTCTTACTCTTTGCTCAGTCTCCCTTTCAACCATGACTGTTATTAGAGCTGGCAACAGTCACGAAACACACCTAAACAACTTCTGTTCTGCCAATAGCATTGGGAATGTTGGGCACAGCAAGTATATTTATGTAAAAATTCTTTTTTTTTTTTTTTTTTTTTCAGAAGATTGTAGTGTTTTTTATTTCAGTAATTTTGCACAATAAATATGATTTGCTTTTATAATCAGCAGAAAGTATTAAAATGTTATGCCTGTGTAGGCTTGAATAATCTTTTTTTTTTTTTATTTTTTTATTTTTTTATTTTTTATTTTTTTAAACATCTTTATTGAAGTATAATTGCTTTACGATGGTGTGCTAGCTTCTGCTTTACAACAAAGTGAATCAGTTACACATATACATATGTTGCCATATCTCTTCCCTCTTGCATCTCCCTCCCTCCCACCCTCCCTATCCCACCCCTCTAGGTGGTCACAAAGCACCGAGCTGATCTCCCTGTGCTATGCGGCTGCTTCCCACTAGTTATCTATTTTACATTTGGTAGTGTATATATGTCCATGACACTCTCTCACCCTGTCACATCTCACCCCTCCCCCTCCCCATATCCTCAAGTCCATTCTCTAGTAGGTCTGTGTCTTTATTCCCATCTTGCCACTAGGTTCTTCATGACCTCTTTTTTTTTTTTTTTTTTTTTTTTTCCCTTAGATTCCATATATATGTGTTAGCATACTGCATTTGTTTTTCTCTTTCTGACTTACTTCACTCTGTATGACAGACTCTAACTCCATCCACCTCATTACAAACACCTCCATTTCATTTCTTTTTATGGCTGAGTAATATTCCATTGTATATATGTGCCACATCTTCTTTATCCATTCATCCGATGATGGACACCTAGGTTGCTTCCATGTCCTGGCTATTGTAAACAGAGCTGCAATGAACATTTTGGTACATGACTCTTTTTGAATTATGGTTTTCTCAGGGTATATGCCCAGTAGTGGGATTGCTGGGTCATATGGTAGTTCTATTTTTAGTTTTTTAAGGAACCTCCATACTGTTCTCCATAGTGGCTGTATCAATTTACATTCCCACCAACAGTGCAAGAGTGTTCCCTTTTCTCCACACCCTCTCCAGCATTTATTGTTTCTAGATTTTTTGATGATGGCCATTCTGACCGGTGTGAGATGATACCTCATTGTAGTTTTGATTTGCGTTTCTCTAATGATTAATGATGTTGAGCATTCTTTCATGTGTCTGTTGGCAATCTGTATCTCTTCTTTGGAGAAATGTCTATTTAGGTCTTCTGCCCATTTTTGGATTGGGTTGTTTGTTTTTTTGTTATTGAGCTGCATGAGCTGCTTGTAAATCTTGGAGATTAATCCTTTGTCCGTTGCTTCATTTGCAAATATTTTCTCCCATTCTGAGGGTTGTCTTTTGGTCTTGTTTATGGTTTCCTTTGCTGTGCAAAAGCTTTTAAGTTTCATTAGGTCCCATTTGTTTATTTGTGTTTTTATTTCCATTTCTCTAGGACCTGGGTCAAAAAGGATCTTGCTGTGACTTATGTCTAAAAATTCTTCTTTACATGAAGTTGATGCATGAATGTGTAAGTCAGCCTATATCTATAGCTTTGAACGCCTATGGCGATCAGGATTTAAAACTCCAGAGGCAATGACTTAAGCACTCCAAATAGTGTTATCAAACTCTGTACCAGATGGTTTATTGGCAAAATAGATATTAGGAAAAAACTTCTTTGCATAAATGCTAGCCCAATGCTGCTAAATTTGGTCACAGACTTGCAAGGTTTTTGTTTGGTTCTATTTAGTTTTTGTGGTGTTATGTTTTAGATTTGCTTTTTAGTGCAGTACTCTCTCCATAGGTTTCCGATATAAGAACTTAGCCCTAAATTGAAAGAGCAGAATGACTGGCCTCATGTGGTACTCAAACGCTCTCTCAGCCTCTGGCCCTGATTTTTTGGATTTAAAGTCTTTTGTATATCTCTATGCTTTCTCACCTTAAGTTATTTTCTAGGAGAATCCTTGTTCTCTTAAGCAATTAGACCCCTGTTAGGCCTATTCTATAATGCCTGTAAATATTCCCCCCACATACCAAAGAGGAAGATCCCTACCTTGTTATCCTATTTCTATAGAGAGAAAAATAAAACTCTTATTTATTCAGAGTATAACTGACTAGGAGTTCAAACAGACAGAATGTTTGTAGAAAAAAGAAGGACTCTTGAGAGTAAAATACCTTCAAGGAAATATTAAATTATATTTATCAGAGCTTTACCAGTGAGATTTATTTTTGTAAACTGCCCTGATTCCCCATTCATGGAGTTCTGTGTGGAGATACTTAAAATCATAGGTTAAACGTGGTAGATCTTTCTTTAGCATCAATTTTTCCGGGCGATTTTTGGCAGGATGAAGGGAAGGTTTTCGTTTCATTTTGTTTTGTTTTTAATAAATATAACCATGAGTATACTATGGAATAAAATGCATAATTTGCTTGCTTGGGTTTCTAACAGAAGTCTTTGAAGAAGTTTTGCATGGGTGGTCAGCCACTAGTGTAAGCCCCCAGACCTCTCTGGAAAATTTAGATAAGCATGAAAAAGTCACATTTGGGACCCTGAATAAACATGAAATCATTTTACCCAAATATGAATTTTCTATATTTTAATTTTTAAAAAGTAATCCCTGGGATTTGAGGCAGAGTAGGAGCAGGGGAAGGGAAGACCACTGGTTTCAAAGAATAAAGAGGCTGCAAAAAACAATATTGTGATAAATGTAGTTTGGACATCTAGTGAAACCTGAATTTAACTTCATTGTGATTACATGGTATACACTGTAGCTATGTGTGTTTTAAAATTGCCGAGATTTTATTTGACATGTGGAAAATAAAACACCAAAAATTGATTTTAAAATACATTTATAATATTTATGATAATACTTCTATGGCTTATATATCAGCTGAAATAACATAATATATAAATATATAAAAGGTAAATTTCCCCTTTTACAGATATGAAAATTTGATTCATCATTCTAATTCTTCAATTCCCTGTGTCAGATATTTCCTTTATCTCCAACTGCTGTATTTAATCGAGACTAGATTTAATATTTAAGTGGAAAAAATGGGCTATGCTATAGAAACAAGCTTTGATTTAACATGCCAACTATTTTGCTTTCCTTAGCTTTAACTTGTAATTCTGAGAGATAATAATCTTTTTCAATTCAATTGCCCTCAACAACTGAGGTATCAACTGGTCCAGGTTTGAATTACAAATAATTTTACATAAATGCTTCCATATTCTTTATTGATTCTTTTCGCAAACTTCTAATTATGCTTTCAGGTACTAAATGGCCAAATCCAACTGCATCCATTGCAAAGTCAGTTTTATCTAAACCACTGGAGTAAAGAAGTCCTATCTAGGAGAAAATAGTCAACGTTTTCCTAAAACAACTGTTAACAAGCTCCTAGACAAATGATGACCTATGTAAACCCAATGAAAGCAAATTTTGTAAAATGAAACAGTGCCTTGTGCTGCCAAAGGATTCCTTCTCTTTGTTAGAGACACTTAAAGTCCTAAAGCTGGGCTGCTCCTGGATAGCTAGAGCCAAACATGAATCATCTTAGTGGGCAGTTTCCAAACCATTAAAATTTCTAAACGAATTGGCATGAACAAGTGTCCATATACTACATAAATACTAAATGCATTTTTAGAAGGGTTGAGAAGATCAAAATTCACTCAGAATCAGTCGGTCAGGAGAATCCAGGACCCTCACAAAATTGCAGTGTAGGGATTAAGAACGTGGATTTAGGGTCAGAAAGCCTGGACTCAAGTCCTGATCCTTCATCTTTCTAACTTGGGGCCCTTGGCCAGGTCACCAAGCAATTGCTTACTTGTAGCGTCGGAATAGTCATCGTTAGCTCCAAGATTCCTTGGAAGAATAAATGTGATAATGCATGTGCAAGGGGCTTAGAGCGCTTAGCTGTCACAAATTTCTGAGACACTGGGAGCTAGCTGACATTTCTGCAAGGGCTTGTCTCAGTTCTTTGGGCAACTGGGAACTTCTGCTCTACAAACTCTGACCATTTAATAAATAAAACTTCACTTAGAGTAACTACCTAACTTTCCTAAGAGCGAATATCTAGTGAGTACTTACTATGTGCCAGGCTCTACTGCGAATGTTTTAATTGCATTAACTCATTTAATATTCACATTAACCATATAAGGAAGGAACTATATGTTACTTTACAGAGAAAAATAACACAGGCATAGAATTGCCTTGTATTGCAAAATTAGTGGGAGATCTAAGAGCTACAAAAGATGGGATTGGAATGTAGATAATCTAACACAGGAGCACATGTTCTACAGCCTCTCCTACTGAGATGTAATGTCCTTAAGGGAAAGATAATTATGAATGTTTCTTTGAAGCCCTCTAAGCACTCAACATGGTGCCCTGGCATAGCACACATACTGGTCTTCAAGAAGCTCTCCATTTATTAGAGGAGATTGAATGTGCAAAGATAATAAAACATAACACCATTTATAAAGTCCCCACGTTGTTCCAGATATTAGGTTCAGTGCATTACTGACCTTGTTTAATCCTCAAACTGACTTTACACCATAGCTGTGCCTACCCACATATAAAACTCAGCGTTTCCGGTTGAAGACACAGACCCCCCCCCTGTAGCGAGTTAGAGCAAAAACAGAATCCATTAAAACATAGTCATTAGCTGTAAGAATTTCTGAGACAGTGGAAACATCACTCTGAAGTGATTCTTGGTCAGATTCAATGCTCAACCACACCTCTGGGACTGCTGCTGGGAGCAGCATGGCAGCTTGTACAGCTAACGCTGGGCGTCTAAATACCCACCTCTTCTCCTCTTGGAACCTAAGTGACTCTACCACCACCCTTTACAGAACTGCATTCTTAGCAGCACCTGTTTCCTCACATTCAAGTCAAAGTCTTGCGATGGTACATGACTGATGGCTAGAGGATTAGGTCAGACGTCTGAATCTTGGTTGCAAGGAAAGCTGCAAAGTAAATTTGTGGTGTAAATTTGGAGAGGAATACTCATAAGATGGGGGTTCTCCAATTACAGGAAAGGTTTTTTTTTTTTTAATTTTTATTTATTTATATTTATTTTTGGCTGTGTTGGGTCTTCGTTGCTATGCGAGGGCTTTCTCTAGTTGTGGCAAGCGGGGGCCACTCCTCATCGCAGTGCGCTGGCCTCTCTTGTTGCGGAGCACAGGCTCCAGACGCGCAGGCTCAGTAGTTGTGGCTCACGGGCCTAGTTGCTCCGCGGCATGTGGGATCTTCCCAGACCAGGGCTCGAACCCGTGTCCCCTGCATTAGCAGGCAGATTCTCAACCACTGCGCCACCAGGGAAGCCCCAGGAAAGGTAGTTTTAAAAGTGCTAGGCAAGGGGAAAAAAAAAAAAACACTTGGAAAATATCCACTACACCTGCATTTTACAGATGATGAGGAGACTGAGGCTGAGGTCAGATCATGTATTCCACATCACACATGTAGCAGGCAGCACACTGAACATACAGGCATATATCTGCCTGGCTCCGGGTGTTGTTCCGCTGAGCTAGGCCGTCTCCCACACAAAAAAAAGAATAGGACAGTACCTCTGAGAGGTCCAAAGAGTCAGCAGGATGGCAGCTCAGAGGAAGAAGGCTCTCTCCTGGCTGGGGTGATCCCAAAAGATTCCTGGGAAGTAACATCATTTGGACAGCTTTCTAGACTTCTAATTACAAGACAGTAAGAAACAAATTTTAGGAATGATTTAGTTACATTTTTCCATGGAGGAGGAAACCGAGACTCAGAGAAAAAAATTTTGTCCACAGTCATAACTTCTTACTGAAAGTAGCTTAAAACCCAAGCCTGTGGCAGTAGGTCCAGTACTGTCTGCAGAGAGCTGCTGACCTCAACTGGGTGAGTTCACCTCCTAAATCACATCTCCAGCAGAATTGTTGAATAGACTTTCTTTGAACTGATAAGAAGAGCAGGAGAGAAGAGAAAGTCACACGCTGTAATCTGAGCAAAAAGAAAAGCTTCTGTTTTGTATGTGGCTCCTCATAGAATACTTCTTGCCCAACTGTGCACAAGGAGGTAAAAGGTTCTTGCTTAAGACAGAGAGCTGTCCTTGTGTCTGCACACTCCACTTCTTTCCTGCTAATGCCAAGTCTAGAAGGCAGGGAAAGAAAAGGTCACCTGCCTTCTACTTAATGGGCCACTGATGTCTTTAAGTGCTCACGTGGCCTGTCCCAGAAAATGTCAAATTGTACCCTTATGATTCTTAGTTGGCGTTTTAGCTGAATGGCTCTGTTGTCCAGTCAATGGGCCCACTCAATTTTTGCCTCTCATTTTAACACCCACACACAGTCAACAAAATTGGGAACAAAATAATGGAAAGGTTGACCACTCTGTTTTCTAGACAGGGTGACTATACAGGTGTGTCTTCCCTGGGCTTAGGCATGATGAAGTTTCGAGAAGTTTGTTCTTTTAGAAAAAACAAGGGCTTGGAGGTTAGACAGTACTGTGGTTGGATCAGAGCTCTACCCCTGCTGGTATGTGTCCTTGAACAAAAGACTCAAAGTCTCTGAGACTTAATTTGTTTCTCTGCAAAGTTAGAATAATGATAAATTTGTAGGGGATTAGAAATAAGGTAGGTACTTGACATTTATTGGGGACTTGTTATGCAAGAGAAATGATCAGTTTTACCTTTTATTTCATTTACTCCTATCCAAAGCTGTTCTCCTCTAAGAAGCTCTCATTGGCTCTCTGGTATTTGATATTTGTATGACATTAAGTTATATGTATAAAATGCATTAGTAATATTAACACATGTAATTTTCAAAAACTCTCTTAAGATATAATTTTGTTACCTCCTCTTTACAGAGAAGGGCAATGAACATCGCCTCAGCTATACTAAACTTTAGACTTAAGTTTATACTAACTTTAAACTTAAGTTTCTTCCTGACTACAGGCTCCTGACCTCCCTTTTCTTGGAGCATGTACTTTATGAAACTTGAGATGGTAGATTTTTTCTCTGACTCTTTGAGATGTAAATCTTCTACAACCCAGAAATGTCTTTCTCAAGGACCTGATTACATTTTCTTTGAAATGTAATCACCAACAAAGGTAGGGCTTCTATTTCCAATCTCTGTGGGAGAATAGGAGCCCTGACTTCCATAAGCAACAATTACCAAACACAGATGGCCTAATAACATCGACCAATCACTCCCCCTAATATTCTCCAGGACTTTTCCATTAGCTTATCCCAATATTTAAAAATCCTTCCACGTTTTATCTCAGAGGACTTGAGTTTAATCTCTCTCCTTTATTGCAGTAGTCTTGACCCTTGTTGCAATACTCTTGACTATAACTTTCCTTGACTGTTTAATTTGTCCGGTGAAATTTTTCTTTTACACTGGCCCCAAGTTACCCAATTAGACAAGGCAAAGTTAGGATTTGTGTCAGATCATTTGTGCTCCTTTCATACGGACTTGAGAGAGGATTTAAGTCCAAGATGGTAGCCTGAATTCTTATCCTAAGAAGGGCATTATCCTGCAAACATAATGTAACTCAGATGGCTTTGAATTTTGCTCTTCTGAAAAATGAGACAGTTGGACTACATTCCTGGCTTCATAGTTGAATCTGACAGATCTCTCACAAGCCTCCACGCACAAGAGAAAAGGGGCCCATGAGGAGCCTACGTGGGAGTTCCAAGATCATCTACATTTAACAAATAAATAAAGTGGGCTTCTGTTCTGACCTCATTATAGGTACTGCTACAGCTAAAAAACATGTGAAATTACTGCATTCTGACATTTTTAAGGCCTCTTTTAGTTCTAATATTTTGAGGCTCTTTCCAAACCTCAAACCCCCTCCTAGGATATTAAAACAAATCCAGCACTTCTCTCCTTCTCTCGGGGGCTGCTTTCAAAACTTCAGCTCTCTCATATATTAATCTGATAAACAGGCATCCAATGGGTAGATACCCCTAAGATAATACATATTTACATTTTAACAGGCTCTACTTTGGAGATAATTTCCAATCCATAAAAGAAAATCACTTCGGTGGTGGTAATTCCAGATCCCTGGACTAGGATGACTAGTGCAATTAACTTATTTATTCAAGTTATTGAGTGCCTACTGTATGCAGACATTGTATAAGTGTTTGAGGGTAGAGTAAAAATAAAGTGGCCCTTGACCTCATGAGAATGCAATCGAGTAGAAGATATTTGCCATGCCTCAGCATTCTTAGAATTCTAAGTTTAAAAAAGTGGAATGGCTCGTTGGGTTCTTTGGAGTTCTAGTTCAATAAGAATGCTTTAAGCATAAAGTATGTGCATGATGTCTTATCAGATCATACATTATGGGTAGCAGGTGATTATGAGATTCCCAAGGTTAGGGAAGCTTATGCTCATCTTTATATCTCTTCTCTCTGACCCTCCACCTTGCATGCAACTTGTACATATTAGGGGTTAAAACACGGCTATCAAATGTATGAGTGAATATTTTAAAACTACTTCCTGCATTAACATTATAGTACATCCAAAATGCAAACTTTAAACAAAGTTTCCAATAATTTTGCCACATTTCATAAGCTATTACACTTTTCCAAATTAAATTCAGCATTCAACTGTTAACCTTAGCTTGAATAGGACCTGTCTATTAGCATGACCCAGGCAGGTTTATCAAAAACATTTTTTCACTATTAAAGCCTCAACCTAGTTCAGCTACAAATCCCTGTGGACTGACTTAGCATAAGACATTATCATTTCCGTCTTCATTACAACATATTTTAATTATCTGCCTTAGAAATAAGGTCCTACCTCTTAATGAAAGTGGTTAGTCTGGGGACTCCAAAGGGGATAAGGCAGTTTCAAGACTTACTTTTGATTATATATGCAATTATAAGTTAGAAAATATGCTTGAAAGCCAGTGTAAGTTTTCACCTTTTTCTCTAGTTGAAAAACATAAATACGATAGAATGAAGATTTTATTGTTGCAGTTTCACTTCTTGTCCAGAGCAGTGTTTTTCAAATTTGATGATGGTACCTCCCAGGTGTCACCTAGTGTCATCTGGTATCAGTTCCATTATTGTTATATGAGGAGTTCATATGAGGGCAGTGGGTTCATAGATCTAGGTTTATTTCCAGGTGTAGTAACCATATGTCTATAATAGTTACTCAAGTTCCATGAGGTTAATTTCTTCATCTGTAGTCCTATTTTGAGGGGTTGGTGAGGAAATTAAATAACAATACAATTAAAGTCCAAGACCCATTCCTGGCACATGATTGGTATTCAGAAAGTGTCAGTATTTGTACTACTTTGCTTACTTCCCCTTCCAAACGTGGATTATTCTAAAATTTTGTCTCCTCAAGTCTTCAACTGCATTCCCGACTTCTCATTCTCATAAGATGAGCATATTTCCTGTGTCCCTGAAAAGAGGGATTATCAGGACTCCCTCTGCTTTTCCCTCTTCCAACACCCAACATCTATATTTTCCACCATCTTTCCTTCTTCCTTTCTGTCTTAGAGGAAGTAGATCCTGGATCCTTTTAAAGACACATTTCTCAGGTCATGGTTTAGCCATTTCATTTGATCTTCCACCAGACCTTGCTCCATTATTTACTCTCTGTTCTTTTAGTGAAACTTCTAACTTTCTGCTCACTCCAGTTTATTTGCCTCAACCCTGAAAGTAGTTTTAGCTATATTCAATCCACAAATCATACTTCCATTAAATCTACCCTAAGGAAATAATAGAGATGTGTCTAAATATTTTTGCTTGAGGATAGCCATTGTGGAAATATAGTAGCAAATATTGGAAAATGCCCAAATGGCCAAGAATATAGGTTGGTTAAATAAATTAGGAGATGGAGAAATAGAGGAGGGGGACGAGAATGATGGAATGTTTTAGATAGATAACAAATGACATGGGAAACTGCTTAGTCATGAGTAAATATCTCAAATTTGTTTTAAGAATCATATAAATTAGTATGTGGGTGTGTGGGCATGTGGGTGCATACCATGGAAAAAGAGTAGAATGTCATTTCTGGCTTGAGAGACCAGCGGGGTTTTAATTTTCTGTGAGTTTCTCTGAATTTTCTAAATTTCTTATAACAAATTTCTGCTGCTTGTATAATGGGTGAGAAAACAATGGCATTTATAAATGCTTTTATTGTACCATGTCCTCTTCTAAATGACATCTCATTTTTTTCTTTTAACTACCCATCTCCTTAAAGTACAGTCTACATCATCTACCTCCACTTCTTTCAGCTCATTTAGTATTCACCCCAATGCCAATTCATGGAGCCTCCACTATGGGTCACGCACTGTGCAAAGTACAGAGCAGGTCACTGAGGTGATAATGTCGGTGGCGGCTGGGATACTATTCAGACAGTAAATAGTTTTTTTCCATCAAGGACTTGTAACAGTCTGCTAAGAAACCAAGTACTCTTTCCACTGCATCTAATTACTCAAGCAGGAAGTCCACAAAGAACACAAATACACTAATATGTTTATGATGACAATATTTTTAATAAGTGCCTAAAAACACAATCGCCCAAACTCTCATAATCCTGACTTCCGCATCCTTCCAGAATCCATAAACAAATACCTAAAATGCTCTTAAGGTAATTCCAGATTAATTATGTGAATAAGACTTCCAGTTCCAGAGTTTATGACTAGAATTCCACTAACGTCTTTTTATTTATAGTGCTTAAAAATAAGAACGTACGATTGATATTGCAACTGTATGCTTAGAGTTCTACTTTGGAAATATTAAAATATAATTTTTCTAATGTGGGCAAGTTGCAATGGTTTCTCTCCTCCAAGTGCTCCCCCCACACCTTCCCACTCTGAATACTTCCAGGCAAATACATAAAAGAATGACTATATTATGTCTTCACAAATATCCCCTATCAATTAAAAATGCAAATATCTATCTATCCATCTATAGTATCTTTATGTAGTGAATACAACGCTGACCACAAAGTGATGATAGTAACATCCTAATCTCCTGCTTACAGGGATATATTTAAAGGCTTATACTGGAAGAAAAGGATCTGTTTTAAGTTTGAACTCCAGGTAGAGTGACTTCTTCCACTTAGAGGCAATCCCTTTGCTAATTTTAGTATATACTCGGTTTCAAACACTGAGGTTATAACTTGAAACAATGTGATGTAACATTTACATAGCAATTATAGTATATTCTTGTACAATGGAGGCACCTGGGATGGTCACTCAACATGCCTTGGGGGTTAGGAATATATTTCTGAAAAAACTGACCTAAAGACATCTAAGCTGAGACCTACAGAGTTAGCCAGTCTAAGAGGGGATCAGGAGAGATTGACAAGTTTTGTCAATTAATATCATTTGATTAAATGTCCTTGACTTGTCTTGCTCCACACTTGGAAATAGGAGAGGTAAAAATCAGCCATTTCCTAGATATTAAAACTGATTATCAATAATATTTCAGATCACATGTTACCTCATCTGGTTTGATTATCACCAAAGTTCCCTAGTGGGAGAGAGCATTACTTAGACTGCACTCTGCCTCTCAAGATCTTTGAATTCTCATTTATCTGTTCATCCACCTACCCATCCATCTATCCATTCATCCATTCACCCACCCACCCATCCAAACTAACCATATGTACCTTGTAAATTGCAAGGCGTCATGCTTGATGTTGTGGTAATAAAAAGCTGTAAAGCTTCTCTGTTTAGGGAGTTTTTGATCTAATACGTAAGCCTAAGACATAGGTACAGGTAGAATACTGAGGACGTTCAGACTCCATGTATTTGAAGAAGCATGTGCTGTGCCTCCTTTTTGACAGCTAGGCAGCTTTTCTTCTGCCCTCACAGCACTCATTACATACATTACTATAGACACCATAATTCTTTTCTTTGGGCCTTTAGCATTCATTGTGGAAACATTATTCATTAGATAGTAAACCCTTGAAACTTAAAACAAACATAGAAGAGATTCATGACTAACATTGGTTCAATAGTGTCCTTGGGTCAAACATTTGCTTTACCAAATGCCAAACAGTCTCTACTTTCTAGCAATAAAACATGATTTCATTTGCTTTCAGCCCTTTAGAATGCCTCTTCTGTAGCTCTTAGTCAGAGGAGATAAAATTATGGCTATACCTTCACTGATATTGGATGCTGTAAGTGGACATTTAGACCAATTAGAAAGAAGAATGTCTGGAAAAGAATACTCAAGAGAAAGAAAGCTGTTGGTCTTTCAATGAGAAAATAAGTCGAGGACATTTGGGATATTAGAGGCAGGTCACCTATGTACGTGGTGAAATATCTTGAGAAATGTTGTAGAAGCTATGAATAGGGAAAACATTTTCAGCAGAAACAATCCGGATAACAAAAGGGTTTGTATCATTTCCTTGCTCAAAGCCAGCCAGTGGCTTCTCATTGCCATTAGAATGAGTCTCTTCAGAGGGCCTGGCAGAGTCTTTGCACTAACAGAGAACACATTTTCTTACTTTTTGCCTTCATATTTAAGGCTTTGCAGGATCAGGGCCCTGCTACCTCTTCAGCGTCATCCCCTCCACATCTTTTTCTCTACACTCCGACTGCAAGAGCCATCCTTCTCCTCCCTGAACCTTCTCAAACATTCTTCTTGCCTTTGAACTTGCTGTTCCTTCTGCCTGGGAGCCTCTTCCCCCTTGATCTTTGCAGAATGGATTCTCTCTTATTATTCAGATCTCAGCTCTAACATCATCTCCTCAGAAATATCTCTGGCCATCCAGTCTACAGGAGCTCCTCTATCATCCTCCCTTCTCTCCTCCCAGACCACTACACCCAATCTATCCCTACTGCTATATTTGATTTTCCTTATGGCTCATTTTGCTATTGTAAATTATTTTATAATAATTGTAAGTTGTAATTATTTGTTTTTGTAAATTATTGTAAATCTGTTTATTAGTAGGCTTGTCTATTGTTTGTTTTCTTGTTTACTGAGAGGCGGTAGAGAGCAGTGGTTAAGAACAGACTCTGGAGTTGGCTTGGGTTTTGAATGTCATCCCTACCACTTATTGTTTGGATGACCATGGGCAAGTTACTTAATTTCCCTGTGCTTCAATTCCTTCATTAATAAAGTTGGGATAAAAATAGTACCTACCTCATAGGGCTGTTGTGATAATTAAATGAATCAATCAAAATAAACCACTTGGAACAGAGCCTGGCATAGAGCAGCACTAAATAAATTAATTGGAGTATAGTAGTAGTAGTAGTAGTTGTCTCCTTCCATTAGAACAATGAGTCAAAATTTAGCTCTCTCTAGTTCAACGTTAAATCCCTAGAATCTAGCATAGCATTTGGCAATAGTGGATACTCAATCAATATTAGTTGAATAAATGTTTTATAGGAGAGTGCCTTGAGGAAGATAAGAAATTTTCAGGGGACTGGATCTAAAAAACCAATTTAAATCAGTAATGAAAAGAAAGTCATTGTTACATAATGATGGGGGAGAAACTGGAAAGTGTTGCTAGCACAGTTAGCTGTAATCTGATATTAATGAGGCCAAGGTGATAAGTTTGACACCTTTGTGTATTCTACTTTGGCTGGTTCTCTGCAGTGATCATTCACTTGGCATTTCCTACTACTAGTCAGCTGTCTTTTGCATCAATGCCTGGAATCAGAGAGAAAGGGAATGAAGAAATAAACATCTATCAATTATAGCTGAGGAAAATTCACCAGAAAATACGCTCCTTATAAATAGTGGGGTGATTCTTGGCGCTGGCAACATGACAAGAGATTTCAGCGCTAAGCTCTCCACTGAGTTAAAACCACCTAGCACACATGACCCCACCAATAATATTTCCAGGGCTTGTCATCTCCTTCCTGAGACTGAAGTTGGAATTTGAGAAATTGAAAATGTTGTCTTCTCCTTTCCTGAAATATTTTTAGCTGCCACCAGGTGGTACTAGGTAAGCACATCCAAATAGGAAAATGCAATTTTATTATACACAAAATTGCCAAGAGTTGCAAAAAATTGTTTTCCTTTCGGATAATGTCTAGAAACATAAATCTTGTGTAACTCAGAGTACACATCACTCTTGATTTGGACTTTTAAAACAATGTTTGGTTTTCTCTAAAATTCAAATTGTACTCAGATTTCAGAGAGAACTTCAACTTCCTGTGACTCAGACTTTCATTTTAAGGAAACGCTTGTTTTTCTCAGTAAGTCACACAGATTTCTGGGCTCCAGGAAAAGTCTTTACATTTTCCCTTGGACATTTACCTGGCTTTTCTTCTTTTACTTTTCCTCCCTGATTCATAGCTTCATGCTTTTGCCTGCCTCAGTTTACTTATCAGTGAAAAGGGGATAGAAATACACAACTTACCAGTTTCTGCAAATGTGAAAGCTTGTCAAATCTTGAGTGAAAGGTAGGTAATCATTATCACGAACACCCTCATGGACCTTCCCAACTAATACTGAAGAGCAAAACACTTCCAGTTCATTTTCTTTATCTGAGGGGAGTTGCTTTTTTCATTCATTTCCACAAATGGCAAATGGGGCCACACTAGCCATCTGCAACACCAGCAGACAGCAGTGAGAAGCATCATCATAAAGAATAATTTCTACTGGCTGAACACAAACTCTTTGTCACTTTTCTTCATGTCTTCTTTAGTTCTGATCCTTTAACTACACTGGTAATTGTTCAAAGCTCAGGACGTCTTTCAATGCAGCCTCAAAACACAGTTTTTCTCTGTTGTCTAGAATACTAAGAGATGCCTTCTCTTCTTGATTTCAAACAAAAATAGCCTAATTCTTTTTTCCAAATGAATAACTATCTACCTCTATTTGCTTTCCTGCTCACATGTCCACTTTATCAAGTATAACCTTAATACCTTTTGAAAAATATTTATCCCCTCTTTCCTTTCTCTCTGCTATTCTCTTACTCCTTTA
The DNA here is from genome assembly GCF_028564815.1 of Eubalaena glacialis. NCBI lineage: Eukaryota > Metazoa > Chordata > Mammalia > Artiodactyla > Balaenidae > Eubalaena > Eubalaena glacialis. Next base: position 48,757,923 of record NC_083720.1, read on the forward strand.
AGAATTTTCTGCTCCAAACATTTATTATCCTAAAGATGACAGCCACATTGTGATAAGGAGTCAGCGATTTTATGAGGGAAGTATATACCCAGTCCAACTCACACTGAAACAGACCTAGTAACATCTACAAATATTTCCTGCAAAGGCTCCTGCTGTGGTCACAGAACCACTGCAGTATATCGGCGGATTTTTAATGTCCATATACTCTGGGGAAGTGGGTAGCGGGCCCAAGGTAGAGGTAAGGAAGAGAGAATGCAGATGAAATAAATTCTCCTGAAGAACACATATCACTTTATCAAGCATCTCAAAATGAAATTAGTTCAAAATTCCTAATCTTGTTTAAAAATTCACTTATTCAAGCAGGATTTAGATAATATTCAAACCAGCACCACGTTATGCACTCAGATGAAACATGCAATTTTCCTTCCTGCCTTTCTCAACCCATTTTTTTTAAATAGCCCAACTCAGGTTTTGGAAAAAACAGCCACCAAAGCATCATATTTTATGGTAGCATGGGCTTTTAATTTTTTTTTTCTTGACTCCATATGTTTGGCTTAAGGCAACATGGGTATTTTCTCGTTTCATTTTCTTCAGGGAAATATGGCAATAAGTAATTCATTTCTTTTGTTACACCTCTAAGGGATAGCTTAGCTGAAGCCAATAAATGTCAAAGTTATCATTTACATGGTCCATTTCTGACAATCCTCAACCATAGCATGATATTTATTTATTTTTCAAAGAGTGATTTTATATGTTTATTTATATAAACATTTCAGTTTCTCATTCCAAGCTAAGCAAATATGAAATTCCAAGGAAGCTAACCATGTGTGACTACAGACAGTAGAATTCAAATGGACCTTCTAATGGCAGAAGTAATAAATATATAATAAGATCACTGCTATTTATTAAGGGCAAAGGAACATCCAAGAGACTGCTGCAAGTTGCAAAGGGTATAACCTCTAAGAGTAAGACCCACTCATTCATCCTCACTGAGAAGATGTCTACCTATTTTATTGAAATGCATTTTTATTTTCTTTAAGTATGTGTGCTTGTCATCTGTTGGGGACAGAGGAAACTGAGTGAGAAATGCAACAGGACTTTGATTACTCAAAAGAACAAAGGAGCACCATTTTTCAGGAGCACATTGCCTGCAGGTCAGTCTTTAACAGCAACCTGATGACTCTGGCATTTGGGCAGGTAGATCTTCCTTACTCTTTCTCTAGCATTTCCTTCTTCAACGAGTTTATAGCTCTGCCTGCAGATCATTCGCTCTGTGCTTGATAATCCTGACAACATATTGCTCCTACTCTAATTGGCCTGGGACAAAATGACAGCACGCACAGAATAACCTCCCGGCTAGGGTGGAACGAGATAGGCTCCGTAGCCAACGGCCCCAGAAGTGAGACCTGACTGTGCACCATACTAGCCTTTGACTTTGAGAATTTCACTCAATTCTTCTGAGCCTCAGTGTTCTCATTTGTCAAATGGGTCTAACAGTATCAACAATAGTCATTGGCACCAATTCTGGTTCATCAGGTTGGTGAGACAGTAAAATGAGAAAACTTTTACAAATCATGTAGCACCTGGCGCTTGGTTAGCAGCCAGGAAATATTACCTCTCTATAGATGGAGGAAAGACTTGTCATATTTAACAGTTTTGTCAGCTGCTTATCTTCATGATGACTTTTGAGTGGTGACAACACTGTTCCAAAGAATTCCTGCTGCAATTGCCTTATAGACGCAGGTTTATAAAAGGGGACAGTTTTTTGTGGAAGAAAAAAATCAGAAGGGGAAAAGCAAATCTTCAAAGCAAAAACCTCTTGACTAACTTATCCTGCTTTTACTCACTTAAACTGCTAAATCCACAGCAGCAAGCCAGAGGTCCCAAACAAGCACTTGACTCAAATAAGACACTGAATCAAAGTATGGCTTCTTTTTTCTTCTCAATTGTCATGAAAATATGTTGAAGGTGAAAATAATAATAATATATTTAACATTTCTTATGTTATGGTTTCTAAAAAAATGACTATATAATCTATAGAGAACTGCTAAGAAATTCAATTCAGTCTTCAGCAAATTAAACACACATTATTGAGAGAACATTTTGAATTGATGATTTTTGAAATTAAGTTAAAAAAAGGTTCCTGACATCTGTAATGATCACCCCTTCATATGTACGTTAGGACTTCCTTCTGTCTCTTTTGAGTGCCATCCCCCTGCCCACAATATCAGCCTGTACTTTTCCTTCACAGCATTAATCATTGTGGTAATGGATTAATTACTAATTTATTTAAGATCTAACTCACTAACTAAAGAGGAATCTCTCTAAAAGTAGGAGTCACACCTCTTCACTACTTCGTCCCTAGAATCTGGAAAGAAACTGAGCGCATAGTAGACCCTCAAGAAAAGTTTGGAGAGGCAGAACGGGCCATGCTGAGGAGCCAGCTTTAGACTTAGAAAGACCTAGATTTGAATCTGGATAAAACCCTACACTCCGCATATTCGGGCAAAATTGTTAAGTTCCCTAATCAATTTCCTCTTCAATAAGATGAGGAGAAAACTATTTATGTTGTAGCACTATTGTAAAGAGTAAAGGAAAACATATATCAAACATATAGGATTGTACCTGATACACGTCAAGTGTTTCATAAATAATTGCTGTCAGTATCATGATTATTAGATAGTGAATACATGTAAAATGAATTATTTAATGTAATGATGAGGACCAGGGTTTCAAAGGTATCACTCCCTCCCCACCATCCCACTTCACAACTCCATCCATATGCCTTTTTGAAATGTACATCCAGCTTCCTGGTCCCTTTTACACTTCAACAGAAAGCAGCTTACAGCACCAAATGTAATGTCAATGAAATATAATATTTGTTTGCTTAAGATTCCACCTATTATCAACTAATATTTTGAAGAACAAAATATATTATTGCTAGCAGCAGTTCATGTCCATTAGTAATATAAAAAGGCTTTTCATAGTGTGTACAAAACCTACTTATGTTTTAAAAGCCCAATGATAATTCACTAAGGATAGCACTTTTTCAGCATGAGGTTGTCATCTGATAGGTATATAGGAAAGCAAAACATACAAATCCTTGCCATGTAAAATGAAAATGCTCCTTCTGAAAGCGAATCAATTCAGCTCTCCTACTCTCTTTGGTTAATTATTTTTTACCACTTGAGAGGGAAAGATAATGTTTACAGAAGTTATGCTTTTTAGTCCTTATTTAGGTTTATAAAAGGTTTATTCAAATGCCAGAGGTCTAGTGAAACACGAAATTCAGGGATTTCACTTTCCCCTTCATTTGATTTCTAAAATTCGCATTTCTTTTTTGCATTTTATGCCCTGAGCAACACCAATGCCGATTCAAACATGTTCATCACCAAACCATTGATGTGCCTGAGTATCTACAACCTTGTAGTTCAAGTCCATTCCTACTGTTAAACATTGAAGAAGAAGAAAAAAATCTAATGTGATCTTTGTGAGGAAACACGATTCTTAAGAAATATGAGAAGAGAGTGTCAAAGATTTCAAAATTTCCTTGTCAGTGTTACCGGCTTTGACCATTTCACACTTCTCGATACTAACCTTGCTCCTTCTAAATCTGCAGTTCTCCCAGAAAGAGGACACAACAGAAAAAGGGCTTTTGGCTTTTTCTTAGTACTTTTAATCAGTTATATTGCTGTTGTTTCTTTTGCTAAGTACTACCTACTAAACAATCTTGGGGCCTGTCAACCACAGACCGCATGCCCTGTCCTTTAACTAACTATGGAAAACATGGAGCTAATCTCTCTTTAGCCCTTTAGCCATACTGGAAACATGACCTCAGGTCTATAGGAAGGCACTGCCTAACAGAATGTGGCCTGTGCAACCTCCATCTTACCATTTTAAACTAAGTGCAATTTCTCCTTGTTTCTTTTTTAGGGGACTTGGGGGTGGGTAGGAATTCCTATGTTCCAGGCATGGGAGCAGGTGCTGGAGATTCAAGGAAAGATGAACAGTAACCAAAAGAGAAAGGTTAGCAAATAGTTACAACCAACATCCTAAACTACACAGGCTTTAAACGTAAACCTAGGGACATTCGTACCTTATTTGCTCTCCTTAAAAAAAAAAGACCGGAAAAAAGAAATCCTAATGGCCGACGGAGATGAGAATCTATTTACATAGTCTTCCACCTACCAAGTCCCATGCAAATTAAATATGTAATTACATTTAGATGGCACAGCTGCTCTGGTACTCTTTCCTCACAGCATTTATTTGTGTGTTTCAAAGGTTTCATAGGGAAACCTTGAAAGAAAAAAGTAAATATTTTGAAAAGGAGTTACAATTTGTCAGCAGTAATCCTTCCCTGGATAGGGAAAGAAAGGCAAACCCTAGTAAATCAGAGAATTGTGGCTTTCAAAAATAATAGCATTACCCTGAAATTCAATCTGCTAGTATCATTTTTCCGATCAATCCCTCTATGCATTCAATTTCTCTGTCATTTATTACAGTAAGAAGCAAAATGGTTCAAAAGAAAATTGTTTGCAGTAAGCACAGAGATATTCTGAACAAAGATAGAATTTGATAGCATGCACAAACATGGGGGTAAAAATAACACATTACTTTTCTGGCATTCTTAGTCACCTCATCTGAGAGCTTTGTGTATTTGACAGCAGAGCAAGAAAAAATCATGTTTATTGAATGTTAAAATGTCTGATAAGGTGCACATGATATTTTAAAGGAATATGAGACTGGGATCTTATGCTGCTATGTAGGAAGCCTGGAAAGAATTCATAAATGATCAACCGCATATAGCTTAATGATAGAAGGTGGACATAGGTCTTCTGAAGCTTTTTAAGCTACAAGGAAACCACATACTGGGTGCTGCCATAGGCCAATTTGTTTTACTGGTACCAAATAATCCCATTCTGAGCATGTCAGGGAGATGTTCCCTAGTGCTGAAAGATGGTGGTCACATGTGTGACAACAGAATGCTAATTAACTAGGAAATGAAGACCAGGGATCCACATTTACCACGGCCAGTGCACCCAGTAATGAAACACAGCTGTATCACTCTTGGAAGATGAACAATCCCTCATGGATGAGACAGATTTTTCCAGAGATCAGTTTAGGCTCTTAAATGAGGGATGAAACCAATTTAAGGGTGGCAGGGTTAGTCTCAAATAATATGGCTTAAAATACTTAAAAGGAAGCAATGTTTTTATTCCTGATTTGTCAGTTCCTTTATACCCTCCTCCTTGACTATTTGGACATTTGTAAAGCAGAGCATACACAGCCTGGCACATAGTAGGAATACAATGAATGGTAGAAATCTTATTTGTGTTACTATTATGATTATTTTTCTTGCTAGAATGACATAACCTCAACACATGATTAATTTTTACCTTCTGTATAGAGATCTTAATTATAACTCTTCCTCCTATTCATCCATTTCACATTGTTTTATATTATCCTTAAGGACATGAATTGATTTTGAATCCTTTCCTCTAGACTTATAACTTACAAGCAGCCATCCAATTATACTCAGAGGGAAAATTTATTACAGTTCGGGAGTGTAGGGTAAAGTCAGCATTTTCTTACAGGTAAATAGTTTCATCAAAATGTTATATTGTTTTAATTCTATGATGACATCAATTTTGTTCACATCATTGGTTTAGTCTCAACTTTTTTCTCTTCTGAGAAAAACACTCTATTGAATGTACAGATTAATTATAAATCATATCCTGATTTTAGAAACATTCTAAGATAAACTGTGTTTTTCTTCCCCGTTGAGGAAAATGATAGTAACTTGTGAGCATAAATTAAATGTATAGAATCTTACATACCTTTATGTTCTGTAATGTAACTTAAAATTATAGTATAAAAAAAAAAAATTAACACTGAGCCTAATTACATCCATTTTATTAGTGACAGCTCTCATCTTATTCAGTCTCCAATTGACTCTTGTCTTAGTCTGTTCAGGCTGCTGTAACAAAATAACATACCCTGGGTGTCATAAACAACAAAAATTTCTTTCTCACAGTTCAAGAGACTGGAAGTCCAAAATCAGGGTGCCAGTATTGTCGGGTTCTTGGTGAAGGCCCTCTTTCTGGTTTTCAATGGTGGTCTTCTCATTTTCTCATATTGCAAAGAGAGAGAAAGGGCTAGTTCTCTTCCTCTCTTATAAGGACACTAATTCCACCATGGGGCCTCCACCCTCTTGACCTAATTACCTCCCAAAAGTTCCACCTCAAATACCATCACATTAGCGCTTCAACATATGAATTTGTGGGGAGATACAAACATTTAATCCATAGCATTCTGGTGAAGTGTTGTGGATCTAATGTTTGTAACCCGTACCCCCAAAACCCATGTCCTTATCCCATGTAAGATACATTCATTCCATCCTAATAGTCCTCAAATCTTAACTTGTTCCAGCATCAACCCTAAGTGTAAAGTCCAAAGTTTTATCTAAGTATCATCTAAATCAGATATGGTGAGACTCCAGGTACAATTAATCTCAGGTAAAATTCCTCTCCAGCTGTGAGCCTGTGAAATCAAACAAGTTATATGCTCACAAAATGCAATGATGGGTGTAGGATAGAGATCCCATTTCAAAAGAGAGAAATAGGAAAGAAAAAAGGAAATAGGAAGACAGGTCCCAAGAAAGTCTAAAATTCCAGAGATCTTAAGGTTGGAAAATAATCCTCTTTGGCTCGATGCTCTACCTTCTAGACTCACTGGGGTGGCAATAGCACCCTCACAACTTGGAAGGATGCTGCCATGCCGCAGCTCTCTGCCTGGTGGGGATGGCGCCCCATGGCTCTGAGTGGCCCTTCCCCCAGCACTTCTGGTGCAGCCTGTCTGACCTGTTGAAACCTAGGCTATGACCCTGATGATCTCTGGATTGCCTTAAGGGTCCTTCTTCCCTTTCCTTGAAGGATAGCACACACTCACAGCTTTCCTTCATCAGGTTCCATCTCCCTCCCCTTCAGTTCACACCCACATGAATCTCCTAATCGAATGGTCAGTCTTCCACACCTTGGGTCTTGTCTTCTGAACACGCTTTCTCATTTTTTTGTAATATGGACAGGCTGTGAGTTTTCCAAATCTTTAAGTTCTAGTTCCTTTTTACTTGACAATTCTGTCTTCAATTTATTTCTCTCATCTTGCATTTTATTATAATCAGTCAAGAGGAACCAAGCCACTCCTTCAGCACTTCACTTAGAAATCTTCCCAGCTAAATATCCAATTTCATCACTCACCAGTCCTACCTTCCACAAAAATGTGACCATAAGCCGTTGTCTCAGGCTTCGTACCTTTCTTCTAGAATTGTCCATGGCTTTCATGACATAGAGGAGCCTGGGATCTCTGTGGCCAATCTCTGTCCTTCTTCTTTTTTAAGAATTTTTTATTGTGGTAAAATATATATGACATAAAATTTACCATCGTAACCATTTTTATGTGTATAATTCAATGGCATTAAGTACATTCACAATGTTGTGTAACCATCACCATGACCTATTTCCAGAAATTTTTCATCATCCCAAAATACAACTCAAGGTTCATCCATGTAGTATGTATCAGAATTTTATTCCATTGTGTGTATATACCATATTTTGTTTATCCATTCATCTGTTGAAAGACATTTGATTTTTTTCCCCCCTTTGGGGCTATTGTGAAGACTGTTGCTATGAACATTGGTGTACAAGTATCTGAGTCCTTGGTGTCAGTTCTTTTGGGTATATACCTAGGAGTGGAATTACTGGATCATATGGTAATTCTATATTCAACTTTATGAGGAACCACCAAACTGTCTTCCTCTCTGCTCTTCTTTAATGTCCTTTCAGTCTCCATCTTTCTTGCTCTTTGCACGGCTTTATCTTTTTTCTGTCTTGCCTTTTCTTTTTTACTGTTTTCTTTCCCCTCTCCTGCCCTTTCCATTCTTAAATAACAATTAGCTACAGCATCCAGTTGATTCATCATATTCATTGAACAGACTTAGATTGAGCTGGTGTTCATTTAAAGGCAGATACATGTGAGAATTCTTTAAGAAGAAAATTAAATGGCTTTTCACAGTTGGTTTATGTTTTGCTTGTTTGTTTTGTTAATGCAGATGACTCTGAACTGATTTTGTTTGACAGATGATTTGTTCTTACATTCTCAAGTGGTATGTGCTCTGTGCCAGAGGTTGGCAAACATTTTCCCTAAAAGCCAGAGAGTAAATAGGCTTCGTAGACCATAAGGTCTATGTTGCAACTATTCAGATCTGCCATTGTTTCACAAAAATAGACATTGATATGACAGAAATGAATGGGCATAGTTATGTTCCAGTGAATTTTTATTTACCCAAACCAGGTGGGTTGGATTTGGCTGTTGGGTTGTAGTTTGTGGACCCCTTACATTTGGGGACAGAAAAATAGTTTTTATTCTTAATTTTTTGTCAGATAAATAAGATTAGGCAAGAAGAAGTTTTAGAACTGTTCATTCATTTGTTCATTTATTCAACAAATGCTTAGTAGGTATCAGGCATTATATCTTATTTTCCTTCTGGGGATATAGTGTAAATCAAGAGAGACTAAGTCCTTGCCCTGATATATCTTCCATTTTAGAGATAGGAGACAGAAAGTAGAAATCCAACATACATAAATTCAAATATTAGTCAGTGCTAGAATATAAACTAAGGCTACTTGAGCTAGTAGTGGCCAGAGAAGATCTCTCTAAGAAAGAAACATTCAAATAAAGACCTACAAGATTTGCAGAAACCTATGGTTCTGTTGGGGAAGAGCAAAGCACATGCAAAGGCCCTGAGACAGGGGTAAACAGTGAATATTCAGGAAGGCAAGTGTGGCTCCAGGATAGTGGGCTAGAGAGAGGGAGGTGATGTAATCACAGAAGAGTCCAGGTTACATAATGCCTTATAGATCATGACAGTTAATGCTACCATGGTCAGACAGCACTCGTTGCTGGGGGCAATATGGAGAACAAGTTACACATGGTTCTTGATTTGTACAATTGTAGCTTTATAGGGAAATATCACAGAAATCACGTGATAGGACTGTGACCAGGGCCAGCTTCATGGGCAAGCAATCTTTGCATTTGTACAGGGCCCCATGCTCATTAGGCCTCCAGGCTTAATTTAATGCTCCAATGTTGCCATTTTTAGAGTCTTGATACTTTTTTAACATGGGTTCTGCATTTTCATTTTTCAATAGGCATGCAAATTATTTAACTGGCCCTGGCTATGATAAGTGGCAGAATGGGAGGTATAGAAGCCCAAAACAAGTGTCCAAATGGACTCTTGAAAGGCAGAAAACGTGGTAAGGGAAGATTTCTCACAACAAGTAATGGATAATCTGTTAGTTGACATGGGACGATTTCAGAGAGGAGCAGATCCAGGTAGGTGCAACATGAAAAGGGACACAGGTAAGATATAACAACTTAAGGTAAAAAAGTTCAAAGTACCAGTGAAAATTTGTTTGCAAATCTTTTTTGTCTAGTTGTTTGTTACAAAAGAGTAACAATAAAGACCCATAAATGATCATAGCCTAGGCTGCTCCACAAAATGGCTGCAATTATGCTATTGGTGTTGGGTAAGCTATTTTTTAAGAATCAATTAGTTAATTGCTTGTTGCTTTAATTACTCACACTCTTTTTAAAGCTATCTTTATGTGTCACAGCTGAGTCAAGAAGAAAGTAAAACTCACAAATTCTTCAAATGTGGATGTAAACTAAGCTAATGGATTTATTAGATGGTTGGCATGGTGTTTAAATAGGGTCCTGCTCATGCTTAGAAAAATGTTTTATCAGCCAACTGACTCCAAACAGTTAAGAACATGGAAAAAAATCTCACATTTCCCTCTGTTTGGGTAATTTGTGAATCTGCAAATCCCTCTCTGGTAGTCATTCAGTATTGATCACATATTGCAATTTAAAATTTTATTTTAAAACTACAAGAGGGGAATGGCAAAGTTATTACATATTTCTTAACATCTTCCTTGGCAATTAGTAAAGCAACTCAAACTCCTGAGCTTTTCAAGGCATAAAAGGGGTGGTTTATGTACAGTAATTTGAATGGCTATGCCTGGGACATCTAGTAGCACAGAGAAACTTGAAAGAATGGAACAACGGAATTGCACTAAAGACAATTTTACAAATTTTAGTTTATCAGTTGTTTCTTTCAAGAAAAATAATGGACTCCTTACTTTAAAACTGCAGCACTATTTACAATAGCCAGGACATGGAACCAATCTAAATGTCCATCGACAGATCAATGGATAAAGAAGATGTGGCACATATATACAATGGAATATTACTCAGCCATAGAAAGAAACAAAACTGAGTTATTTGTAGTGAGGTGGATGGACCTAGAGTCTGTCATACAGAGTGAAGTAAGTCAGAAAGAGAAAAACAAATACCGTATGTTAACGCATATATATGGAATCTAAAAAAAAAAAAAAAAAAAAAAGGTGAACCTAGTTGCAGGGGAGGAATAAAGAGGTAGACATAGAGAATGGACTTGATGACATGGGGTGGGAGGGCGAAGCTGGGGTGAAGTGAGAGTAGCATCGACATATATACACTACCGAATGTAAAACAGTTGGCTGGTGGGAAGCAGCAGCATAGCACAGGGAGATCGGCTTGGTGCTTTGTGATGACCTAGAGGGGTGGGATAGGGAGGATGGGAGGGAGGCTCAAGAGGGAGGGCATACGGGGACATGTGTATGCATATGGCTGATTCACTTTGTTGTGCAACAGAAACTAACAAGGTATTGTGAAGCACTGATACTCCAATAAAGACCTATTAAAAATTTTTTTAAATTAAAAAAAAAAACGTTCTCCCTAATTCTACCTGTTCTATATTGAAAAGAATTTAAGCACTAATGAGCAGTTACATTTTTCTCCTTAAATGATTATCAAAAATGTGAAATTAAAAAAGTTTTCCCATGTTTCCTTTTTTTAAAAATTTTATTTATTTTTGGCTGCATTGGGTCTTTGTTGTTGCGTGCGGGCTTTCTCTAGTTGCCGTGAGCAGGGGCTACTCTTCGTTGTGGTGCGCGGGCTTCTCATTACAGTGGCTTCTCTTGTTGCAGAGCACAGGCTCTAGGCGCGCGGGCTTCAGTAGTTGCAGCACGCGGACTCAATAGTTGTGGCTCGCTGGCTCTAGAGCGCAGCCTCAGTAGTTGTGGCGTACGGGCTTAGCTGCTCCGCAGCATGTGGGACCTTCCCGGACCAGGGCTCAAACCCGTGTCCCCTGCATTGGCAGGCGGATTCTTAACCACTGTGCCTCCAGGGAAGCCCCCGTGTTTCCTTTTGATGTTTCTTTTTGGAACCCTATTAATTTCTGCATGAAAATACACTTTATTGACTACTGGCATGGCACAGTATAGGTACCTGAGAAGTGTTCAAAGAATGAATGGATAAAAGAGTGAATAAATGAGTAAAGGAATGAGCGTATATTTCAGCTCAGCCACAAGTGATAAACAATCTCGGATTCTAATAGTCTCAGTTATAATCGATGAAAAGTTTCTGAACTTTGAATTATTTTCTTAAAATTGCAGTTCCTCCATGGGTTTGACCATCCTTTGTGGCAACATTCTTGAGATATGAGTGGAAGGGTTATATTCCCTTTCCAGACCTGGCTCCCAGGAACTCCCCACACTATCCTCCATGCTCTTTCTCTTCCCTTCTGCAGCTGGACTGTCAATGCACAAATGGACATTGAAGGTCAAGCACTGAAGATGGTGGAACCTCAGTCAGCCATGGTTCCTGAATGACTGTGTGATGCAGTGCCCCCTGCTGTAATTTTGGGCTATGTAAGTAAAAAATAAACAGGTATTATGTTAAGGCACTGATATTTCAGGGGGTTTTGTTTTGTTTTGTTTTTTGTCATTATTGTTATAGCACCATTTTTTCTTTAACATATTCCCCCTGTCCACAGCAAGCTCCCTCCCACCAAAGGGTTTTGCTCCTCCTGTTCTGATATGTGTTAATTCCCACACATCCTTTAGATCTCAGTGCAAATGTCACTTCTTAGGGGAAACTTTTCTTCCTCCCTTGCCTGGATCACATCTCTTCTGCATTCTCCTTAGTATCAGATGACTCTCCCTTTTGGCACTTGTCCAGGGAATCTTCAGTGTCACAGTGTCTCCTTCCCCAAGGTCATCGATAAGGCACAGACTTCAAAGTGGCCTCAGGAGCTGTGGGCATCCAGCAGGAGGCCAGGGCAGAAGTGCAGGTGAGTACATATGACATACATCTTAGGACACCCAGAGATAACTAAGGGAGGTGATTGCCAGTACAATGCAGGTGGGGATAAATTCAAATGTTCATACAAATAAAGCTTCATTTATGTCAGCAGCTTTCTCACCCCTTGGAAAGTTCATGTTACAAATGTTTGCTGAATGAAAGACTTACTGTCAGTATAGCCATCCATTAAGGAACAGAGAAAAGTTTTACTAAATGTCTTAAGGTCCACATTCACTTGTGTATCCAAGCAGCTCAGAGTCATCACAGTTTAATTTTAATAGTGTGCTTGCTTTATGCTACTGGATCTTCAAAAAGTTCTTATTGATCAACTGTGCAGGAAAAAGAGGCATTGATATAAATGGGAATATTAACTGCCATTCAAGAATCCAAAGCAACTAATAACAATTATTTTAGTTTAGTTTAATTTAGATTCGATTAGTTTAGTTTTGTTACGCTTTATTTCTCAAAGTTAACAGTTATTTGCCATCTATAAGACAACTTCCCTCACTTGGATTCCAACGGAGAACAGCGGGGTTGCAATGCCTCGTTAAAAGTAACGTGGGGGCTTCCCTGGTGGCGCAGTGGTTGAGAATCTGCCTGCCAATGCAGGGGACACGGGTTCGAGCCCTGGTCTGGGAAGATCCCACGTGCCGCGGAGCAGCTGGGCCCGTGAGCCACAATTACTGAGCCTGCGCATCTGGAGCCTGTGCTCCGCAACAAGAGAGGCCGCGATAGTGAGAGGCCCGCGCACCGCGATGAAGAGTGGCCCCCGCTTGCCACAACCAGAGAAAGCCCTCACACAGAAACGAAGACCCAACACAGCCATAAAAAAAACAAAAAAAACACAAATACTTAAAATATATTTGTTTCAGAAGAGCCACATTTGTGATTGTTTAAAAAAAAAAAAGAAGAAGAATAACGTGACTTTTTCCTGCTCAGGTAGACTCTCATCCTCCAGCATGCTGAACCCTCTGGACTCTGGAGATGCTGTTTCTGAAAGGCAGGGAACTGCATCATGACACCTGCCGGTTGGCTCTCACTTAGTGGGGAGTAAGCATCACTCTTGTAAGGAAACAAAGTCAGAGACCAGCTACCTGGGCATTCCCAAGCCTCCCAGCTTCCCTTTATGTTTCCTATACTTCGTTTCCATGATCTCTTAATCTTGCTGTCTTATGTCAAACACTTCATCTTGGAGGCATGGATTTCCCAAAGAATTTCAATATATTTAATGATTAAAGTAATATAAATACAATACAGTATTAAAAATTCTCAATCAGGGAAACAATAGTTATCACTAATGCACATGCTGTTCTAGCTTAGTCTCACTGTACCATTTCAATGTTTCTTCCCTGGCATGGAGAGCATTGAATATTTCATTTTATTTTATTTTAAAAGATTATATTTTATTCATTCTCACTCTTTTGAAGGTTTCTCTATGTTCTTGTATTAATAGTCTAGGACTCCATATCCTGTGCCTTCTGACTCTGTTTTCTTTTTTTTTTTGGCTGTACCGTGTAACATGTGGGATCTTAGTCCCCGGACCAGGGATTGAACCTGCACCCCTTGCACTGGAAGCGCAGAGTCTTAACCACTGGACCACCAGGGAAGTCCCGAATATTTCATTTTAATGCAACACATGTTTTCTATTCATAACCCTCATGTAAATTTTTTCCCCTCTTAATTAAAGCATTCTATGTAATCTCAGTTTTAGTGTATTTTCCATAATAAGTATTTATCCTGTTGCCTTTTCAATAGAGTAGAACCATGCCTTAGTCATCCAGCCCAATAGGACATAACCCTTTTAACTCAAAGCTATGCTTTCCTAGAAAAACCAGGAATTTCCAACATTCATTTTACACAATGCAGATGCCTGATCTTAGAAAGTCTTTCTCAATTTTGAAGATATTTTCTGTGTTATCTCTGTGCGGGACGGACCTCATGGGCATGCATTAGGGCCCGGGTTTAGAAGATTCATACACTTGGTTTAATGTTCTGCTCTTGCCATCATGAAATTCTTAATAATATTTGAACAAGGGGATTGTATTTTCATTTTACACTGGGCCCTATCTCTATGCAAATACTTAATACAAAGCAAAGATACAGGTCCAAATTTCGCACAATGCTCATTATTCAGAGAAAACAGGTATAGTCTTATCTCTATTCAATTTAACATTGAGGTAGAAAATAGATAAAGGACACAAATCTTACATGTATATATTGATGAATTTTTATATGCACATACAAACACACACTTGTAACTACCACCCATTTCAAGATAATGAACATTTTCAACCCATCATATGACTACATCATACTTCTTCCTACAATATCTCCCCATATCAAGGGTAACCACTATTTTGACATATCACCAAAGATTAGTTTTGCTTGTTTTTGAACTTCATGTTAATGGAATCTTACATAATGTAGTTTATTGTTCTTGGTTTTTTTGTTGTTCTTGTTTGTGCTTTGTTTTTTTCAATCTTACAACCCTTTGAGACTGAAAAATCTCTCCACACTTACAGATATTTTTCTATATTACAATTTAGAGAATTTACAACCAGACCAAAGTCTCAAGGTTAGTAAATGGCATCAAATCTAGTTATGATACTAGTTTAGTTTCTATTGACATGTAACCTATCTGCATTTATTGAACTTATATATTAAGGTGTAGTCATAGAACAAAAGTCATAGAAAGGTCCAGTAGACCACCAATCCAAATGCCTGGTGCATAGTAAATGCTTAATAACTATTCCATAAATATACATTGAACTGTGAGTATCTGCCAGTTAGAAACAAAAACCTGTATAAGCAATCCATATTTTTATGAACATTTTTATTAAAGTTACTTATTATTTATAGTTCTAAGAATAACTTTGGATTCAATCAGAACCATCATCCCAGGAGCACAAATATACTTGAGTCTCACTAGTAAGTAAAGAAAACCTAACCATAAATATGCCTCAAATATTAGAGTGAGGAATCACAACTTCAACAATTTCATTTAAAAAGTCAAGATACTCTTGCAAAAGAAGTATTTAATACTTTAAAAGAAGTACTAAAAGTACTTTAAAAGTATTTAATACTTTAAAAGAAGTATTAAAAATATGTGGAACTCTACAGAGACCTTTCTCTCCTATATATAGTACTATATATATATTTTTTTTTCCCAGAAAATCCAGGTAAGGATATTAAGCCCAAATTACTGCATAAAGCAGACATTTGGCATTCCAAGAGTAAAATTTTCCAATCATGTTGTTCTTACTTCTTAAAATAATGCCAGCTTGGCATGTTTCCTCAACTGTCCCCCAAAGTCCTGCTTCATGTGGTTAACACTGTCAGAAGGAATTTACCACTGAGAGTTTTAACCTGAAGAACCACTGCTATCATCAATGCTCCCTTCTGTCCACAACTGATGAGAACACAGAGATACAGCTTAATCGGAAAAAATGTTCAACATCGCTAATTATTAGAGAAATGCAAATCAAAACTACAATAATGTATCACCTCACTCTAGTCAGAATGACCATCAACAAAAAGTCTACAATAATAAATTCTGGAGAGGGTCTGGAGAAAAAGGAACCCTTCTACACTGTTGGTGGGAATGTAAATTGGTGCAGCCACTATGGAGAATAGTATGGAGGTTCCTTAAAAAAATAAAAATAGAGTTACCATATGATCCTGCAATCCCATTCCTGGGCATATATCCAGAGAAAACTCTAATTCAAAAATATACATGCACTCCAATGTTCATTGCAGCACTATTTACAATAGCCAAGACATGGAAGCAACTTAAATGCCCATTGACAGATGAATGGATAAAGAAGATGTGGTACATGTATACAATGGAATATTACTCAGCCATAAAATAATAAAATAATGCCATTTGCAGCGACATGGGGAGACCTAAAGATTGTCACACTGAGTGAGGTAAGTTAAACAAAGAAAGACAAATATCATATGATATCACTTATATGTGGAATCTGAAAAAAAAAAAAGATACAAGTGAATTTCTTTACAAAACAGAAATAGACCCACAGACAAAGAAAACAAACTTATGGTTACCAAAGGGGAAGGGGCAAGGAGGGATAAATTAGGAGGATGGGATTAACATATACACACTACTATACATAAAATAGGTTGCCAACAAGGACCAACTGTATAGCACAGGGAATTATACTCAATGTTTTGTAATAACCTATAAGGGAAAAGAATCTGAAAAAAAAAAATATATATATATATATATATAAATTGAATCACTGTGTTGTACACCTGAAACTAACAGGATATTTTAAATCAATTCTACTTCAATTAAAAAAAAAAAAAAAGAAGGATATAGGTAAGTAGAATTGCAGAATAATATTTGGGGTTATATGAATGTTTACTTATTCAGGGTGACCGTATTGAGGGCTTTCTCACTGTGCCAGACATGATGTTTAGCACTTTATAAACATTTTTAAAAAATTAATCTTCATAACGCATCTATGAGATAGGTAGCATATTGTGCCCACTTTACAAAAGAGGAAACTGAGTCAAAGAGTGGTTAAGTGACTTCTCCAAGGTCACCAGTGAGAGAGGGGTTGATATACAATATGTCAGATCTTTCTCATTCCAAATATGGGCTTTTCCCCATACTCTTCTCCCTATAAACTTTTATTATATGTAACATCATTTTACTATAAAATGTATTTTGAGGATTTACTTGAGATTGCAGATGTCGATGTAACAGTCTCCAATGTGAGCTTTGTGCAGACCTCTGTTCTAGCAATGTCTGTTATTGCCCAAATGCTTTTACACTGAGGCACTAATGTAGTGTAAAGCTAACTCAAATCTTTTAATTATTGCAGTACAGAGGTTGAAATGCTTTGAAAACATTCAAGTTAGAAGGACAAGTGAAGGATAATGAATGAGAAAGATACGAAAATAAGGACTGGAAACATGATTAAATGTCAGGGAAGAATTCAGAAGTGGTATCTACAGGACTCCTAAGTGCTCACAAGTTTTCATTAGTTATACAGTTGCCCATTACTATGAATTGTGAGCATCTACTGCCCATTTATTACAGTCTCTGTTTTTTACTTGCATTAAGAAATTAGGCAAATTAGTTTTCTCAAAACAGAACTATCTACTCTGTTTGACATTCAGCAGACATCACCTTTCAATTAATCTTGACCTTTCTGAGGTCAATAGTCCCCACTTCATCCTAGGTCTTTTCTATATTGTAAGATCTACTTCCTCATTACCCTTCATACTTATAAAATAACTACCTTTACAAAATGCCTACTGTGTGGGTGAAGTATCTTAGGGCATGCTACTCACGTTTTTACCCTCCACTATAATTCTATAAGGTAGGTTAAAATTTAAGCTTCATTTTAGAGACATGATTTAGAGAAGTTCAGTAATTTGTACAAGTTCTCAGATCTAAGAAGTGTCAGGTCAGGGCCCAGTGCTCAGATCTGTCCCATTCAAACCCTGCTCTTCCCACTTGTTTACATGGCTTCTTCTATCATATTCCTTCATGCTCCCAGGACTTTAGTAGATTCCTAGGCATTTACCTATAAATCCTATAGTGGGCCAGGTAGGTGCCCTATTTGCTACTTCACTAAATAGAAAACAAAGGGGCAAAATTTTAAAAAGCTTCTGGGCCCACTCCTCACATTTGTGGATCATGAGAAGAATGTACATGGAAGCTCTTGGCGGATGGCCTGTTCTCTATTCTCACTCCTAGTTCAGTTCTGCACAATATGGAGCCTTGCGTGCCTAGGTATGGACATTCCAGGCTGTATGTCCAAGCTCACTCCATACCCTTCACAAATAACACTTGGCTGTTCTTCCAGGCTAGAATTACACATACTTTTATGCAGTCCACCATTCAGAAACTGGACTCAGGAAAGTGGCTCATGCAGGCCCTGAAAGTTGACTCGGGCCACTTGGGTACTCAGAATGTGGAATAAAAGGCAGAGAGTGGGCTACAAGTGATCAGGTCTCCTTAGCCCCGTGGGGAGGGCATGGCTGGAAGAGACCCATAATAAACCCCTCAAAATAATAGTACCCATGAGTCTTCAGAAAGTGTTTTTTAACTGGATGATTGGCAGGAAAGAGGAGCATTGCAATAAATGGGATCATCCCAGGAATCAAAGAAAAGAGCTATAATCATCATTTTTATTTTTCTCCTTGGAGTTGCTAATTATCCACCATCTACAAGACAACTTCAGCTTACTCTACTTTGATTCCAACTGACAACAGCCAAATTGCAATGCCTCGTTAAGGGTGTTGCGATTTCTTTCTGCCTGGGTAGACACACTTCTCTAGCTTGCTGGGCCTGTGTGCTAGCCCTAGAGCTCCTGCCTCCAAAAGGCAGACACCTGCCCTGTTCTCACCCCTGCTGACTCTCACTCTGTGGGGAGAAGGCACTACTTCTGCAGGGAAGCACGGTAAGTAAATGCATCCTTCTAAGAACCTTAGGTCAGATATTATATCCATGAGTCAACCTCATATATTTCTTCCGATCTTAAAGAATTTTTATGTATTTTAATAATACAAGTGAGATGAAGATAGCAGGAGATGAGGAGTGGTGTACTGATTTGAATTTTCTAGTTAGATAGATCTCAATTTTCTCTTTTTGGTAAGAAAAATTATTCAAAGTTCAATTCCCTGCAAGGGCTGGTTCTCTTTTTCCTGTTTTTCACCCCAAATGCCCCCTAGGTCGAGGGAAATATTATTTTTCTCGTGAATTAAGTGAGGGGGTAACTTGCTTCGTGCTCATCCTTGGGTTAGTTTCCTTTGCAGAGCTCAGTTATTCTAATTCTCAGAACTGTCCAGTTGGTATTTGATGAAGGGAGTTCGTAGGAAATCCTTTTGATTTGACTATCACCATTCACTTGGGATATACCTTTACCTTACCTTTCTTCCATTCTTCCCATTTTTTTCAAAAGATCTCCATTTTTATGTACATTTTCCTAGTTTGGTCCATTGCAAGGAAAAAAGAACTGAACTGAATCTGAAGACCTCGGTTCTCGCTCAGCTTTACTATTCCCCTAATGCAGGATGTCCTTGGACCTCTTTGAGACTTTGTTTCTCTCTCTGAAACATGACAACATAATGCTTATTCTTCTTACAATATAGATTTAAGGATCAAAAAGCTAAATCTTTTTGTAGGTTAAAGGAGCATTGTTGGGAATTCCCTGGCAGTCCAGTGGTCAGGACTTGGAGCTTTCACTGCCTTGACCCAGATTCAACCCCTGGTCAGGGAGCTAAGATCCCACAGGCCCTGTGGCACAGCCAAAAAAAAAAAAAAAAAAAAGGAGCTTTGTAAATTGTAAAGTGCTTGCAGAATTGTGCTGTGGAAATAATGTGGGATTAAGTCAGGTAACCCAGCCTTAAAACCAGGCTCTGCTGCTGATTGGTTTTGGATTCCCAGTATGTAAAATGACTAGACAATTTTGACTTTCTTTAGAGGTCTAGTAATCCATTAAATTAAAATGTCAAATATTTAAAAACAATCTAAATTCAACCCTGAGTCAGGAAATGAAAACTGATCTCTTTAGATTTTAAGATTTTAAATATAATAAGTTATATGTAAACAGAGGAAAGATTGAAAGTAGGAGATGTTTTACTTAAAATAAGCCACATTCTCAGGAAGGGAAACATAACATGGGACCCCTAAGCATTTAATTCATTTGCTCAATAAATATTTACTGACCATCTACTAGGGGCATAGGGATACTCCATATGGAATTGGGAGCTACAAAGAGGAGTAAATTGGTGATCCTTTATCCTTTGTCTCAGAGGACTTACCATTCAGTAATGGACACAGGCTCAAGAACAACTACCAGTGGAAGTTTTTAGTAGTGTTATCTATTTTAAGAGTGATCTATTTAATGTCAGATCTATTCTTAAAAGTTCCACTTGAATGTAAGAGAAAAAGAAATATATTTAATCTAAGAAAGACTTACTTGTGGATTGTTGGAAGTTTCAATAAGAAGCTGGTGACCATCTGTCAAGAATGCAAGAGAGAATATTACTGTGTTGGGTGACTACTCGATCGAACTTCCTTGTTTCACAATTTTCTGAGTTTAGTTCCATGTATATCTCGTATGTCTTAGTGGGTGTCCATGTGATTCTTTTCCAAGGGCATGTTCTAAGTTTGGACATGAATGGCTCTGTGCTACATGCATATAGAGTATTTTATAGGTGTCTTTATATCTTTTGGCTCTTTTTACAAACATTAATACAGAAAGTCCCAAGATGGATCCAAAGAACATGATAGAGCATCTGCTTCAGGGAGCTTCTGGTCTAGTTGGCGAAGTAAATACCAAGATATTAATTCTTTGACTAGTGCCTGCCAAATGCTTTGCATGCATGGTCCCATTTAACTTTCACAACTATGTAAGCCAGGCCCCGTGTTTAGACCCATTTCCCAGATAAGGAACCCGAGGCTTAAAAAGCTAAGTAACTTCTATTTGGTGTGTAGCAAGTAAGTGGTACCACTGGGACTCAGGACTATATTTAACAAATACTTATAGAACACTTCCCATGTGTTTCACAAATAGTAACTCCTTTGTTTAATCTTCCTAACTATTGTATGAGTAGATACTAGTATCGTTCCCCTTTATGAAGGAAAGAGACAGAGACTCAGTGACTTGCCTGAAGGCACACAGTTAGTAAACAGTACATAGCTGGTGTCTGAAGCCAGGCAGTCTGGTTCCCAAACTTTGCTGGTAACCAGTCCGTAAGCTGCTTCTCAAATCCAGCTAGATCTGACGTCAGAGCCCTTATAGGTACCACTGCACCGAACGGCCTCTTCCTTGGTGTGCTCTCTTCTGAAGACAAACAACTGTAATACAACTTCAGTGACACGAAGAGAGCTAATTCAACAGTGTGTATACAGATTTTGCACCTCTGTGCTCACCCAGTCTCCTTAAAGCACCAACACACCAGTCTTTCCACTGTTGACCTACACTTTGCCACTCTTTTCCTGTGTCTTTAATTAAATATTAACATTCATTTGCCCTTTTCCATTGTGTTAAAGATAATCTTTGCATCCTGTCTCATCTAGATAAGCTTCACTCAGTAACAGGTACCAAACAGGTTCATTGTGATATAAAGTAAAGAATGGGAACTCTGATCCGCTCCACTGACATATTTTAAAGTGGCAGTTTGAATATTTGTTTTGCACTTACTTCTTTTACATAATGTCAGGATAATAAATTATTTCTGAATACTGAGATAGTGAAAAGGTTCAAGTCCAAATTAGTCATACTAAGTGGCTGTGACCCTTCCTAAGGGTCAAACAGACTCTGTTGAGAGGTGGTTGGTTGTTGGTCTTTGCTTTACATAGTTGTAAGTACATCATGGAGAGGATTTAGAGGTCCACAGTTCATTGATTTGGGGGAATGGCATAAGGAGGTTTTCTGAATGTTTCTTGCACACTCCATCTATTGGGAATGGAATGGAATGGCTTCTTGCTAAAGTGGGAAGAGTACCGGACTGAGAACCGGGCCTCGATTCATGGCTCATGTTTGCCACTGACGTACTATGTGATCTTGAGCAAGTTTCTTATGTTCTCAGAAGCTCAGTTGCTTTATTGCTTGAAGGGTCATAGTGCATCAACATTGCATCATTGTTCTGACACAACTGAAGGATGACGTTGCGGCCGGAGCTTAACGTGTATAATCTGATTTACTCTTCAAACCAAACCTACGAAGTGCATGTTTTTATTTACATTTTACAGAAGGGAAAGCTGATCCTTAGAGAAGTTAAGTAATATGCTCAAATGGTAAGTCACATTCGGGGCTGTCCAAGTGGAAAAGCTGTGCCCTTCACCATTTCAGTGCCCCTTCCAGTGCCATTGAGCTCTGCAATTTAATAACTGTACTCAGTGTCCCTTTTGACCTGGTGCATTTTGTTGTTGCCCCTTCTTCCCATTTATCTCCTAAAAATGTCAAATGTTCACGGTTTTTGGCAGCCCGTTGCAACCTGAGTGACTGTTTCTTTGACAACATTTGCTTTCCCAGACTCTGGAAATTAGACATATTCTTGGTTAGTCAGGTTGTCTGGCTGTGTGTATAAAGGTCCCTTGAATTTTTACAGAAAGTAGGGGATTCTCTGTGTTTCCATACTGCGGGACTAAGAGAAATGTTATGATTTTACTTTTAGAAATTATGACGTATTAGAATAAGTGTATTTAAAAATAAGAGACAAAAAGAGAAAACAAGAGTTAAAGATAAGCCAGGGGAGGGAGAGATGGTTGAAGAAAGATTACTCTTAGAAATGCTTCTTACATGTTGTGTAAACATATACCTAGAGGATCTACAAGAACAAAATACCCCAAAACATTAACACTATTTATTCATGGATGGTGGGATCGCAGAATTTCTCATTTCTTTTCTCTTTTGAAACTTTGTTAACTTTTTCCAAGTAAATATTCATTATTTGCGTACTAAAAAAAATTAACGCAGGGACTTCCCTGGTGGCACAGTGGTTAAGAATTCGCCTGCCAATGCAGGGGACACGGGTTCAATCTCTGGTCCAGGAGGATCCCACATGCCACGGAGCAACTGGGCCCGTGAGCCACAACTACTGAGCCTGCGCTCTAGAGCCCGCGAGCCACAACTACTGAAGCCCCCATGCCTAGAGCCGGTGCCCCGAAACGAGAGAAGCCACCACAATGAGAAGCCCACGCACCACAACAAAGAGTAGCCCCTGCTCGCCACAACTAGAGATAGCCCGCTCGCAGCAACAAAGACCCAACGCAGCCATAAATAAATAAATAAATAAATAAATAAATAATTTTTAAAAAATGCATACACATATACATACCTATGGCAAGTAAATCACAAATCATCAAGCAAAGACAGCAATTTACTTTGTGGCAAATTTCTAGACTGGATTAACTTCCTAGGCAATGGTGGCATCAAAAAATATATGTCCCTTTGTTAATATCTCTGATGTCATTCATTATTTCAGCCTCATTCCATGTTAAATCATCGGTGTGACGTCTTCCTAAAGTAATGTAACTCCTAAATAGCTATACAACAGGAAGTCTTTAGGGGAAGAGCCTATTTCAATCAGTTAATTATTCCCATTTTAAAAATTGTATTTACTTTCTATCAATTAAAATGGATCAATTAAAAAACTTGCAATTTATGAAATGCATCCTTCTTTATTTATTCTTATTTTGTCCTCCATTCAGGATGCCTAGACTTTTCCTGATTTACTGCAGTTTCTCAATTGCCCTTCCTTCTTCTCACGATTCTGTTTTTTTTTTTTTTTTAATTTTTGAATTTTATTTTATTTATTTTTTATACAGCAGATTATTGTTAGTTATCTATTTTACACATATTAGTGTATATATGTCAATCCCAATCATGACTCTTAACCATAGACACAATGCCACCAGACTAGTCTCTCTAAGACACATCATGTGGGAAAGATGCAGTTTTGAGTACATACAGTAATTTCCACATTACCTATAGGGTCTTTCCAAGATAGTTACAAAATAATCTCTTCATTATCTGGTTCTCTTACTTTTACATCAAAGCACATTACCCTAGACTCTTACCTTCCCAGACTTTCTGTCCCATATTCATGCCTTGCTGAGTCTCTGGTCTTGTGCTTTGATTCTTGTTTTTTTCTGGTCCATGACAGTCTTCATCTTCTCTTCTGCTTATCTTCTTTCTAGTGGGATCTCTTCTTAAAGCCTTCTCCAAGTACCTTGCATGTTGAACTCACTCACTCTTTTTAATTATCCTTTAGTAATGCAGATCCTTAGCATCTATTTTATCATTTAATGAGACTTCTTAAATTATTCTCTAGGATATATATATATATATATGTGTGTGTGTATATATATATATGTGTGTGTGTGTGTATATATATATATATATATATATATATATATATATATATATATAAACTTTGGCTCGCCAACAGGACTGTAAACTTTTGAAAGGGAAGAAATCTGTGTATTTCCTTTATATCCCTATTAGTGTCTTGTACAGTGTTGAGAACATAGCAGATGCTTGACAAAATTTCTCTAAATCATATTCAAGTTCATGATAACTAATTGAATTGAATCCTCCACCAAATAAATGCAATTCCATCATTTGTAAATCAAATTTTAAGTACAAGATTTTTCTAATTAAACAAACTTGAATAATTAATGTTTCATCTATTTTATATTTTTATCTCTGAATGGAGCATTGCTCATGCTCAAATGCTTAACTAGTTAAAATAAGCTCTTCCTCTGACAACTTCCTGTCAAGTGGTTATTTAAAACTCTGAGGTGTGTTGCTTTAGGAAACTGACAAATTGCTGATTTAATATGAAGTCATGCCTAAATAATGGATGACAGGGGAGCTATTAATAAAGGAACCTATATTGTGGTGCCCCCAAAGACTCGTGAATAATGGGAGAGTTATCTTAAGTAGACTAACTGCCTGCTAAAGATTGTGGGCTCGTGAAGAATTGTTTCCTTGTTTCTGTTACTGCTCTAAATATTTCTGGGCAGTTTTGTACTTAGCTGCTATTCTTATTAAACTGCCAAATCCAATATGGAAGGAGGGGTTGTGCTTTTGTAATTTAGTATTCTGATCTGCATCCTCCCTTCGTGAGGTTTTCTACCATCAAAACAGCCTAGAAAATTAATATGCAGCTTAAAAATAAGCTCTGAGTGCCATTGAAAGCTAAAAGTCTACTATTGCAGAAATCCAGGCATAGAAAGGAAGACACTTTATATAAAATAATTACCAGTTACATTCCTATTAGCATTGTCCTTTAAAGCAAAATTATTTTTTAAAAGACATTTGCAGAAAAATCGCTAAGGGTAGACTTTATCTAATAACTTAGGTTTTAAAAACAAAAAAATCAGTTTTATCATTATTGCCCAATATTGCATCTTATGTGCAAAACTTTGTATTATTACAAAAAGTTTCTTTTAGTATTCCTTCCAAGTACCTGCCAAAAAGGCTACAATTTTCAATCCTTCCACCTTAAGCCCATGAAAAGAAATACTATTTTCTCAAATCCTTTCTTTAATGGAGAATTCAACTAAATTTCCAGCTTTATTTAAAGACCTAAGGCGATCTCAATGAAAGTTAGGAACAGGAATCACCAAAATAATGCACAAAAATTTAACCTTTATCAATGGAAAATTAATAAAATTGAAACAAAATGAAGCCCACTTATATATTTTTAAGAACCTTAAAAAATTCACTAGCTGTTATGCTTGAAAAGTGAGGATTTGTAAGCAATATTAAGCAATAGTGGAGTTTAGCTCTAGATTTAGAATCAGAGAAACTGGATTTGAATTCCAGCTACACAATCTATTGCTCTGTGATCTTGTGTTGGTCACATGATATCTGAGTTTTCTGACTTTTAAAGTAGGGATAATAATGTCATTCCTACTTATTTCACCAAGTGGTCTCGCAGAATAGGAATGTGAAAATATTTTACATCTATGAAATACTCCAGAAATATAAGTTATTATATCCTCATATTTACTGTTATACAAAGTATGCATGTTTTAATCCCTTGTGTATATGGAATAATTGTACCCTATGATATTTCAGAGAAAAAAGCTGATTAGAGAGAAACTATAGTAACTTACATTGGATACTATGTGCTAGACATTTATACAGACATTATTTGATTTAATTCACAAAATAAGCTTCTAACTTAGGTGTTTGTTTTAAATCCAGTTTACAGATTGAGGAAACATAAGCTCAAATAGGTTAAATACTTGCCTAGGTCAGAGCATAAATACCAGAGTTAGCTCGATCCTAGATTCTCTCCAAATACTGTCCTCTTCTCCACCATAGGACATTGAAAATCTCTTCTGCTACAGGACTGATAAAAATGAGAGTCCACTTCTGGGAGGAATCTACCCCTATGATAAAGGCTTCAATGGTTCCTGCCTATCAATGTAGACAAAGGACAGAAGATGCTCCCTCCTTAGACAACCCTGACAGTACACCTGTTCCACAAGTTTTCCCAGTGTGAAGTCTTCCTACTTTTTCCATGTATTCAATCTTTTCTGTGGTTACTCTGCCTCCTTGCTTCTATCTTCTCAGACAAGGGAACAAATGAGAAGATGAAAAACAAAGTATAAAGGCTGAGTTAGAAAGGAACTACACCACAGAAACAGAAAAAACTCATATTTTCTAATTTCCTATTATGTCTTTGCTTCTGGGTTATCTAATCTGTTAATAAGAATTTCCTAGGTATGTATTATTATCACCAGTTTTTTTTTTTTTATCACCATTTTTTTAACAGAATAAATTTGCATGCAGTCAGGTTAGGTAACTTGTCTTGGAGGCTAGTTTGATTCCAAAGTGTCTGTTTCCACAGTCGCCCTTGTCCTATTACAACAGAAAGCAAAATAGGGAACACAGCATAGCTTAAGGGCTTCATTGTCACTGGGGCTGTATATAGTCCCAAGGGAGAGAAAATTGGTTCATGGTGAAAAGTCTTATTCTTTTTATGTATAAAGCAAAGATATGCATATAGTAAATAAACAAATACACAACATATCCGGGGTATTAAAATGTCATCCGTGGTGATTAGAAAATAAATTCTAAAAAGGCTAATTAGGAGGATAATAATGAAAAAAGATTGAGAAGCAGCAGCAAAGAAGAGAATAATACAACTGTAGTAACTAAATTTATACTGACTTTAGCTCTTGTCACGGTCAGAACCGAGTCAAAATCGTTTCTCAGCTGCTTCAGCCATGAAGGGTATCATCATATATTATCCTAGAATGCATGGGATAGATTAGTGGCACTTTTCAATCCCTGTGCTGGAGTGCTGAAATTACATCCAGTACAATGGAAGTCCAGAAGAATCAGCCAGATCAAACCATCATGATTCTAAATAATCAAACAAGAGTAAGCCATGTCTCCTCTCCACAAAAAATGCCCTACCGTCATCCTCTGCCATTCTTCCCTCCATCCATCTCCCAGGAGTCAGTTCTAGCTCCACTCTTCCAAGAAATCTTTGCCTTATCCAGGTTACATCTTCTTTCTCCTTGGGGATGGATGGTCTAATGTCCCTGTACAGGGTGCCTTACAATCCAGATGTTGCATTTACAAAGATCTGGATTTGAACCCTGACCCTGCAACCTATGATTGGGTGCAATTGCCTTACCCTCTTCTTGTATTGCAGTTTTTCCATCTGTAAAATGGGAATACTGATGTGTACTCACCTTACAGCCAGGAGGAGAAAATATGTAAAACATTTAGCACTGTGCCTGGCTGGTAGAGGTGTTTACTTGATGAGAATAGGTAATAATTTCAACAACTAACTTAATCTCTCCTTAGATTTGTAACAATACATAGTGTGTGCCCATTAAAAATCATGAATCACAGCTCAGATATCATCTCCTGCAAAAAGTTCCACTTGCATCCCTGACTCTTCTCCTCTAACTCTGTCCCTGGTTCATGCTTCTTTTGTTGTGCTGTTTATACTGTTTGTACTGCTTATACAAAGATTTTTGGTAATTTTTGTTAAATGATGAATATAGATAATTTCTACAAGTTTGATTACTTGTATGAATATAGCCTTCCCACTTATATATGAAAAAGAGATACAGCACATATCTTTTATCCACATATCTTGAAGCTAAGGCATAAATCTTTATCATTGTATACAAATTTATCTTTTATTAATTTAAAATTTGAATACACTGTAAACGTTTTGATATGAAATCTACCTTAAAAATTAAAAACTTACCCCAGCCCCTGTTTTCCACAGTCCACACTTGTTGCTTTTTTTCATGCTGTTTTCTCAGTTATTATCAGTCCTTTTCACACACTGAGACTGAGCTCTGGGGGCAGACAAGCAGGAGGGGATTCATTTACATAGTCTTCTCAGTGCTCCAGGGCTAATTTTTAGCAAATGCCCTGGATGGACTTTTTGAAAAGATTCATAGCATTTATCTTGTGACCTTGTATTATGAGTCCCAAGAGCACCAGCATCCAAATATCAGTGAGAAAGATATGCACTGATATCCGTGCAGTGTGTGCTGGCGGCCCTTATCTGTAGAATTGTAATAGCGCTTAATCCTATAGGTACATATTGACAGCCAATTTATCTAATTACTCATTTGCAAATTAACTAAGTGATAACAGAATGTGTTATCTTCACTCTGACATGTTTTTGGAGGTCTTCAGGGAGACCTATTTGATCACTTCAAGGATGAGCTTGAAACAACAGAGCATCTTGGAGTAGTTTAAAAGGATCTGATTTATAAAGCATGGCTCATAAAGCATCTTCATTCCCTTGGTATATTATTTTTCAATCACTATATACTTCAATTAACAAGTGGTGCAGCTTTGTTGTAATGAAAAATGTGAGCCTTTATATGGTTGAACTCAATAGTCAATGCTATAATCTACATTTCTTTTGAGATTTAACTAAAAGACACATTCATTGATGCAACCAAATGAGTGATCTTTACTTAGTAACACTTTCCTCTCCTTTATCTTTTGAGACTCCGAACACGCATCAATTCCTTCCTGGGCTCCTTACATCTGTGGGGGGCTCCTCCTCTGTGGTCACCTGGAACTCCACACACACCAGCGTCATAATTATATGTCATAATGATCTTCCATCTCCTCAGTATTTTGAGGACCAAGGCTATTGCCTGGCATATTTCTGCAGGTAAGGCACTGTGTCAGGGATTAGGAATGGAAGATGAAGAAGAGGGGAGTCTCTCCTTGAGGGATTCAGTTGAGTAGGAAATGCAGAAATGTAAACTAAAAATTACAACTCAAGTGTTAAAGTCTATGACCAGGGTATCTCCAAAGTGTGATGAATACAGACTAGCGAGAAATCACTTCACGGTGGTGAAGAATTCACAAAGATCAATTCTCCAGACTAGCCGTTTGTAAGAGATATTGTAAGAGAAAACCCCAGGGATCATTCTGATATGCAGTTATTAAATCACAGAAAATATTATAGCAACTACAAATGCAGCTAATATCTTTTTATTGCAATGTGTCCTTGCTGTTTATATGATCATTTGCTGTCACTGGATGTAACAATAATTTAATTTGATTAAATATTTTCTAAGCACTGAATATATGTAAGACAGTGTGCTAACTTCTGTGAAGAATAAGAGGCTGAGTAAATGTGTCCTCCTGAAGAGACTGTAAAAGGAGAATTTATTCTGAACTGGACCCTGCCTACATGCCAGGCATAGTACTAGGTGCTCTTCTTATGCCAGATTAGTTGATTTTCATAAACAGCCCAGAAGGAAGGTATTATTGTTCCCATTTTAGAGATTGGAAAACTGAGGACCAGAGAGGTTGAGTAACTTGCTCAATGTCACACAGCTAAGAAGAAGCAGAGTCAGAGTTCAAAACCAGGTCCTTTTACCCCATGTCTTGCTTTTTTTCTATCTATATTGTCTCCAAAACTATCCAGTTCATGAAGAAGTACATATATAAATATCCCTATTATGTGAAGAATATCCTAGATCAAGTATAAACAAAGAATAATGATATTAAAGGAGGAAAATCAATGTAAGGCTTCACGGAGAAGGTTGCAAGGAATCTGCAAATATTTGTGACACGCTGAAGTGAGAATGAGACTATCTAACAAAAGAATATACAGCATCTATCCTTCTAGTGAGTCTCATACAGAAATACAGATAATAATAACTATTCTGAATACCAGTTATGAATTTTAATGATAATACTAACAATCAACATTTCACTGAGTGATTACTATACATCAGGCAGGGCGAGAAGTTACATTATCTTATCCACTCCTCACTACAACTTATGAAGTGGATGTTATTGTGTCTCATTCAATATCCCAGAAAACTAAGGTATAGAATTTAAGTAACTTGCCCAAGTCTCACAGTTAAATAGGCTGCAGAGCTGACATTCAAAGCCCACACTCTTTGTGTTACGTGACTTACCATTCATAATTGGAAAGTGCTTAGCCAGCTGTCAGACCCACAATAAGTGCTCAGTAATAATTATGAAGGCTGCTATCACTTATCAGTCAGATTATTTCCAAGGGCACAAAAGTGCAGTTACCAAGAATGACTTCAGAGAAGTCTTCGCGGTGCCCTTGCTGAAGGCTTAGTGTTCCAAGTGGTTGGAGGTATGTGTGAAAAGGCAAGTTGGGAGCACAAAGTGCACACATATCAAGGTCAGAAGGAGTCTGACCTTGATTTAAGAAGTGACCATGAAACAATAAAGCTTTTGTAGCAGACCAATAACAACCCAGCTTTTAAAATGCACATTTAAAATTCACATTTCGAAGTGAGAGATCATTGAGCTAGA
This sequence comes from Eubalaena glacialis, assembly GCF_028564815.1. Lineage (NCBI taxonomy): Eukaryota > Metazoa > Chordata > Mammalia > Artiodactyla > Balaenidae > Eubalaena > Eubalaena glacialis. The sequence goes on from NC_083720.1 coordinate 48,788,453, forward strand.
CTTGGAAAGTGATTGGATATGAGCTGCGAGGGGTAAAGAAAGAGTAAAAAGTAAGTTTTGAGGAATTGAGCTTAAGTGGGTGAGTAGGATTTGGTGGTAACATAAATAAAAATAGGGTAAAAAGGAATAAAAACGGGTTGGGGCTGGAGCTGAGTCAAAAATCATGGAAGCGTGTGAGGAGAGGAAAATATCAACCAGGTTTTGGGAAACTGATTTATAGGAGCCAGCGTGACATACACCTGACGGTGTCCAGCAGGCTCTTTGAAATTTGTGTGCCCAAGCCTAGCCCATCAGAGGAAAAGACAGGATTAATAAATAATGCAGATTTTGGAATGATCCAAAACTGTGTAGTATTAGATCGGTTAATGTTTACTCAGTGTATCTAAAGCAGCTTCGGGTTACTAACACTTTGTATACATTGATTAATTGATGGCAGAATTTTCAGTGCCTGAAATTATGTATACCATGTACAGTTATCTTTATTTTTATTACCTGTATTCTTCACTCCATGATTGTGGGGAATTTGTTCAACTGGTTCACTACTGTATTCCTAGGTTTCAGAGTAATGCTTGGCATATAGAAGGCACTCAATGCATACTGCTCATATGAATGAATGAGTGAATGAATGAATGATGAAGAAAGGGGGGGGGTCTCAGTTTTTATATCCATGATGAAGAACTTGTTCTTTATTGCTAATAGGGCATTGACACTTCTAGGAAGATGAGGAGACGTATAAACTATCTGCTTAGAAAAAGGCACACACACTGCAATTTCTCACACAATTAGGAAGAATTCACAGATACCCGGAGGCCCATGGACTAGTCTCCATGGAACTTGGGATAAAAATCTATGGGTTCAGTCCGTGTTTATCTCACTGCAAACCTTGAGAAGGATCTAAATTGAGGGTTTCTGCTATATTTTATACAGTTGATTTTAAAATATCTCAATAAAATATCTCATATATATGTGTGATATAGTTAACTCTAATTTACACCCCGGAGAGGTTAGTGTTTGAAGCACACAAATCAGGAGTCCAAATTCCAGAGATGGCTACTGCAAATCTTGACAATGTTTTTAGGAGTCCTAGAAATATTGTTTTCACTAATACGATAAATTGGTTTCAAAAAAATGTAGTTGGATTGACACCATCAAATGCTGGCGAGAATGTGGAGCAATGGGGAATTTTCATTCATTGCTGATGGGAATGCAAAATGGTACAGCCACTTTGGAAGGCAGTCTGGCAGCTTCTTACAGAATTAAACATACTCCTTCCATATGATCCAGCAATCATGTTCCTTGGTATTTATCCAAAGGAACTGAAAATTTATGTGCACACAAAAACCTGCACACAGATGTTTGTAGGAGCTTTATTCATAATTGCCAAAACTTGGAAGAAACTAAGATGTCCTTCAGTAGGTGAATGGATAAACATACTGTGGTACATCCACACAATGGAATGTTATTCAGTGCTGAAAATAAATGAGCTAAAAAGAAATAAAGCCATGAAAAGACATGGAAGACACTTTGGTTTTAAAATGAGAACATTGGTCACTTTCAAGAAAAAAAATTAGTAGAAAGGTGGAGTGGAAATTTTTGGAATAAGGAATAATGAAAAAATTATTGAATGCTTGTTTTATGCAAAATGCTATGCTAGGTTTTGTTGGGAAAACACAATATATAATATAGACTTTCTGAATTTAAACGATGTTTGAGGTGGAGATTCCTTCAACAGCCTAAGAAGATATTATGGAAATACTGTCCAAGAATGATGAGGCTAAAAAACGTTATTAATTATTTATCTGGTTTTCAATTCATTCATTCCTTTCTTATTTATTTTACCATCCAGTTTATTCACCCTTCTTTTGGTAAAACAGTACCAAGTTCTCCCTTTAGGTAAGCACTCTTCCCCCATTTTCACTATCAGCTAATAGCTAACACCACTATCAACTCTAGGGATGGGCCCAAAGTAGGTTAAGACAATTGATATAATGTTCCAGTGACAATAATTGATTCATAAATGGGGTCGTGGCTCAATTCAGGTCAATGAAAATAAGGTTTAGGAACTGTGTTAGACTCCTAAGGAACTGTTTTCTTTTTTGCAGTTGGTAGGAGAATTTGGGGTCCTGAACTAAGCCCTTCTGCTGCTACTTGACAATGAGCCTAGAATAACCAGGGGTCCTCAGCCTGGAAGGCATAGAAAAGAAGGAAACCAGGACTCAGGTGTGATATTTTAATTGCTGGATTAAGCCTCACCTGAAGCTTCACTTTTAGATAGTTTCTCAAAGTTTAGAATTATTTCTAAACTTTTCAGGTACATGAATTAATATACTCCCATTACTATTTTAACTGGTATGATTTGAATTTTATAAACCTGCCTTTTAAAAAAGTCCTAATGGAGAAAATTCTTTAGTAGCTTATAAAAAATGTAGAGATGAAAGTTCATGAATGCAAAGAACAGGCTAAATCTAGAAGGATTGAAACCAGAAACAAAGGCCCTTCAGAGGTACTCTATTTAGCTAGAGCTTGGGTTTTTAGATAATTCATTGTTCATTCCTCTGTGCTCTGGAAACCTGATTCTTACACTCCAGTTGACACTGATGTCATCCAGCCCTGTATTAGAGCTCATTTTTCAAATGTTTCTTTTTTCTACTAGATTGTAAAGGGTAACTCCCCAGCCCTTGCTTAGTACTCGTCACATAGTAAATAGGTCTAGCATTACATTGACTTCTTGAGCAGGGAGGGATGTGGTGAGAGCATCATTTGGCAGATTACTTTGGCAGCAAGTGGGTTGAAAGACTGGGATGGGATAAGGAGGAATGGAGAGGGAGACCAATTAGGTATGCATTTCAGTATTCCAGGGGAGAATGCATAAGGGCTCAGAGAAATAAATCAGCAAAATGTTAAGATCTAAATCTAGACAGCCACATGAATAAAATGGGCATAGCCACATAGACAAATGTTCATACAGTATTTTTTTATCCTGTTCTCTTTTATTCATATAAAGTTCTTAAAACTGTTGTCCATGGTAACGTTCAGTGGAAAGCTGGCCAGCATTTGGAGGCATCAATCAGATCAAACATTGATGAAAGAGCCTGTTTCCTTCCTCTACTAAGTCAATTGTCCTAAATATAGACTGGACGGGTTTCCCAGAGCAATAGAAATGACTAGAACGAAATTCCAGTAAGGCAGTGTCCTTCCCATACACAAAACATAAGCAAGCGTGAAATTAAAAATAGTATAATCTGAAAAAGCTAAATGTTTAAAACATCCAAGTATTTTCCAACTTCTGTTGTATTTTAGAGGATTGACTTTCCACCTTCTCTCACAGCAGCATGACGCTGAGTATAAAAAGAAATTTGCAATCTAAGGAAGCATTGGTCGTAAAGAAAACTTTAATGCATTTGAATGAGAGACACTGTCTTCTATGGACAAACTTTGGAAACAGGTCTGGCATTCATTTTCACAGCTGACTGAGAAAATTTTCTACAGATTCAATCTTAAGGGGCAACACACACCCCACCCCTTTCATAAAATGTTTCTTTCATTTTTCTAAAAAAGGTAATATTTCCTCATTTAAAAATGTTTGGAAAACTAAGAGAAAAAAACAGAAAGAAAGATGGAATTACCCATGATTTAGTTTCTTAACATAACCAGCATCAATCCCCTTTGAAAATTATTTCAAGTATTATATGAACACACTATGTAAATTTTTTCATCTTTTGGATTTTTGCTTAAATGCTACTTCCTTAGAGAAGTCTTCCTTGACCTCTAATTTGTAATTTTTTCTCTTCCCTGTCTCCTCTATTCTTTTCCATAGTGCGCTGTTCATTGCTTTGTGATTGTGTATATTTTAATACCAGTATTGCACATGAGGTCAGGATCACAGTTGTGTCTTCAGTATCACATGCCCAACGTGAGACAAGGGCTTGGCATACAGCACACAATGAAGATAAATATTTGTTGAGATGTTTTCAGGCACTATGGTGCAGTAGTTTACAGCAGCATGTTTTGCAGCCAGACTTGGGCTTGAACCCTGCTGTGGAAGGCAGAATACTGTTTGTCACTTTACATAGTAAAGGACATGTAAAAGGAAAATGGAAATGGAAAGTAAAAGGAAATGTACAGGTATGACTAAATTAGGTATCTTGAGATGGGATAATTATCCTGGATTATTCAGTGGGCCCAATGGAAGCAATGGAGGCAGGAGGTGACATGATGATGGAAGAAGCCCAGACATATATATATATATACACACACACACACACACACACACATACATAGAGAGATTGGAAGACACTATGCTACTGGCTTTGAAGTTGGAGAATAAAGCCATGGGCCAAGGAACACAGGTGGCCTCTAGAATCTAGAAAGGACAAGGAAACAGATTCTCCCTAGAGCCTCCATAAGGAACCAGCCCTGCCAACCCATCTTAGATGTCTGACCACCAGAACTATGTATAAGAGAATAAATTTGTGGTGCTTTTAGTCACTCTGTTTATGGTCATTTGATCCACCAGCTATGGGAAACTAACCTGCCCACTCTGTACAAGAAAAGTCTCAGGCGAGTTAATCATCATCTCTATACCTCACTTTCCTTGTCTGTAAAATGGAAAACAAAGCAGTACCTGCCTCACAGCATAGTTTAAATCTGCAGATACATACAAAACATGCAGAGCAGTGCTTGGCATGTCCCATGGCTTCAACAAACATTAACTGTTCGTAAAGTATAAATGACCAAGCAAATGCAATAGATATTAATGATCCCTTTCTTATTCTTTAATTTGTAAATACAATCTATTGTTGATACATTTCCCAAAATTACTTAGTTGAGCAAAATCAGGTATGAGTGTGTGTCTTTCTTTGTATAACATTCTTCAATTTGACCGTCTGGCTAGCTTCTCTGCTGGAAGGAGAGACAGCCCCCAGTCATGTTTATTCTCTGGTTTACCTTTAGGTGCCAGTTATCCACATCTGCTCTCTCTCTTTCTTTCTCTCTTTGACTTGCCTATCAGTTGCCTTGTCCTCAGTTCTAAAGATCTGCCTGGTGCTTCAAGATCATGCCTTCATAATTGTTCCTGCCTTAGTTTGTGCTGCTATAACAAAATATCATAGACTGAGTGGATTAATCAACAGAAATTTATTTCTGACAGTTCTGGAGGTTGGGAAGTCCATGATCAAGGTGCAGAAAGATTGGGTGCCTGGTGAGAGCCTGCTTCCTGTAGATAGCCACCTTCTTGCTGTGGCTCACGTGGCCTGCTTTTGGTGCTTGCAGGAAGAGAGATGGAGAGGTCCATGTCTCCTCCTCTTTCTACAAAGACATTAATCCCACTGTGAGGGTCCTACCTTCACAGTCTAATTTAAAGCCAATTACCTCCCCAAAATGCCACCTCCAAATACCATTACAGTGGGTGCTAGGGCTTCAATATATGCATTTTGGGGACACAAGCAGCAACATTCAGCGTGTAACAGCTTTCTTGACTCTGTACGAGCTCCAGAGGCTATCGATGCCCTGACCCCTGTATCCACCTCAGGTTACTAGGTTCTCATATTAGTATCTCAGTTTTCACTTGTATTTGGGCTCTGGCTGCCAGCCCAGTATAATCAAATCATAACAGGGAAGATCTTTTCAACATAATTGTAGGTAAACACAGGATTTAGAGGTTGTCTTGTGTTTGGGTTCTGGCTCTATAACTTCTTTTTATCCACGGGGAGAATGGCCACATGCCCCACTTTACCTGGGTCAGTCATAATTTATAACCATTGACCCAGAATAATTATTAATAATGTCCCTTTTTTACTCTTGAAAGTGTCCTGGTTTATACAATAAATTGTATGGTCACTCTGATTTGGACTTTTGATGCGTCAATACGTCTGAGGGTTTATTCCCCATCTACAAAATGCAATGACACTATCCCTGTCATGAGATGCTGGATAGATCATGTAACATGAGTAATGATCATGGCATACGATAGATGTTCCCTCTGGGTTAGTTTCCTTCCTTTTCAGTAATGACTGAGCACCTTAAAACCAAGGCAAGAAATGCAATCAGACTGCGGTCCACTGATTAATTAGATTTGGAAGAAAGTATTTAAAAGTAGTGTTTTGCTGCAGATGGAGACACAGGCTTAGTCAACTTGCCAGTGGCCTAAATCTAGGAAGGACCACCAAAGTCATAAGAATCTCAGAAACAGAAAAGACATTACTCATCATCAAGTCCAATCTCCCCTCTCATATACTGAAACCTCCTTGCAGGACCGTCCGTTAATTATTAATATCAGTGGTTAACATCTGTAGAGTGCATACCATGTCTACAACATCATGCCAGCCATCTTATACTTATTACCTTGAATCATTTTTATAAGAACCCTAGAAGGTAGGTACTATGAACACCTCACTGTGAAGAAGAGATTTGCAAATTCATGTAGTCAAAATCCAGTCTCTTGCCTCCTAATGAACTTTTGGTGGTCACATGGAATTTTGGTGAAATAATTAAAAACCTAAAATTTGTATTTGCAGAGTGGAGCATTCAAAATGTCCTTAAAATTTCTAAATAATTTACAGGTATTTCTTCATTGTAAAGGTTGCTTTATTTTTATGGACTTTATTCTGCCAATGTTAACTCTTATTTGTTAGTAGTTCCATTCTTAACAGCCATGGAATGCTACAATATCTGGAGACACAGGGAGGCCCTCTGTAGTTCCTGGGGAGTGACAAAAATCACACATTAGAATTTTTTATTTTCCAAGAACAATCAACTGGTTTCAAGGTCTGGGAGTTTTGTTGTTTTTGTTGTTGTAACCAATGGTAAATTCATAATGCGATGACTGGACAGTTGACAGAGAAGCACTGAAGTGCAGTGGAAAGTGTGAGGGGTTTTGCAGACAGGAAAACTCCATCCTAGTTGATCTAAAATAGTGCATTATGTGCACTTGAACTAGTTATTTTACTACTTTGTGACTTAATTACCCTTCTACAAAATGGAAGCTTGGCTAGACTGTCATGAACATCCTTTCAAGTTTGACCAGACTCTCTGGTCAGACCAGATTCTCTGAAATATGGCCTAGATTCCATGCGAATTGTCACTTTGGCAACACAGCCTGGTGCTTAGAAAGAGCTCAGGGCATTCAGAAGGATTCAATTTTATATTTCACAGATGGAAACTAATTGAAATTCTGTAGGTAGATTAAGTGTAACAACAAAGGTTTACATAGACCTGTAGCAGACCCTTAGCCCAGAACGGCTTTAATCTGTCGACAGCACTGCGCATGTTGCAGTGAGATCAGTAATCACCTGTTTTTCTTCAGGAAAGTCATCACTGAAAGCAGAGTTTTGCTGGGTCAGGGACACCAGGCTGCTTATTTTGGGATGGATCATGCTCAGGACTTTGAAAACTGGAAGCACTTTTCCAATTCTGCACTAATAGATGTTTAACTTGATTCAGTGCAGAAGCAATAGTCTCAGAAGGAAAGTGCGTTCATCAGCCAGATCTCACTGTGCCCCGCGATTTTGAAGACAGGGTCAGTTTCAGCCTCTTTGTCCCCATCTTCAGCGCATTCTTTTCTAAGGGTTTCTTCCCCAAAGTGTGAAGCACACAAATGGTCTACCTCTTCTAGCTCCCTTTCATGGCTCTTCTCTCTTTTGTGGCATCTTATGGGAACTGTCTCCTGCTTACTTATGTTTATGTATTTGAATTTATCCCTGCTTGTGTCTATTCCTGTCTGCTAAGTTCCAGTTCTATGACTTCTACCCCAAGCAGTCAACCTGAACCTGCTTGCTCTCTCAATGGTGAAAAATGACCAACTAGTTATCAAGATCAATTCTATTCTAATTATTTATTGATCACCTGTGTTGTGCTCTGACCCATGCTTGAAGCTGGGGTTTTCGAACGATGCAGTTACGTCCCTCCATTTTCTCCATTGAACTGGCAAGCTACTGGAGGAATAGACAGATAAACTATGCTTTATTTCAGTGAAACTGACTGGTATTATAGAACAGAGCTTCTCAAACTGTCTATGGTGGAGGATCAAGTCGTTTTGTTTTGTTTCCCCAATCTGTGGTACACAGATACATTTGTAAAATATAAAATAGTACTTATGGATGTTGTGACAATATCAAATTGCCACCATAGTTACTAAATGCTTACGCTCAATTTCTGTATTTTATCCTTGCAAATGGGTAACTACCAGTTTGCAAAACAGCCTTTACCCCGCAGACTACAATTTGGGTAGCACTTAGTTAAAAAATGAAAATAAATGCTGTTGGAACACAGATGAGTATGCAGTTCATCCTGGCTGGGGCATGAGAGCAATCTCATAGAGTCACACTGGGACCCACATTTTAGTTCTCTTCTTCCTCCACCTTTGTCTTTGGAAGGCTAACAAGTACCTCCATCTTACAAGTCTAGTTTCCCTTTACTTCTATCAGATTTACTAGATCTGGTCACCTCCACCCTTCAAATCACACTTCTGCCTTTCATTTACAGCATTTTTTCCTTCTGCCCCTTATCCAATAAGGGCCTGTTCCTCAGCAGTGTGCTATCTTTACGCTCTACGTTTACCCCCTCTCATGCTTCTTCAGAGCCTGTCTTGACTGGGCAGTAAAAGCTCACCACACAAAGGCAGACAGAGCTTGGAACACACCTTTCTTCTGTTATGCCCCTATAATGTCTCCTTTCTGCACTGCCCCTCAAGGCCTCTGTGATCTAATTCCCATCTAATTTTCAGTTGTTTTCATCACAACTACCTAATCATGTTTGCAACCCTGCACCAAAGCTGAATTATTTACTGGTTTTCAATGGGTCCTACAAGTATACATCTTCATGCCTTCAATCATGCTTTATTTCCCTTCCGCCTTAAAGTTCTCCCCACCCTTCACTATTCCCTAGTGGCCCCACCTGCCCCACCAGACCACCTCCACAAAAAAGAGCTATTCCTCAATGCCCACCTTGAATCCCATGCCTATCATGAAGTCTCCAGAGATTGTACTACAGCTGGAATAATCACTCAATCTGCAGTTTCCTAATGTATTCCATTTTGCCTCTCTTCTGACACTTGAGACTGTCTGTCTCAAAACATGGTGATTTGTAGGCAATTATCCACCATCCATGCAAGTTCTCTCAGGTCAGAATTGATGCCTTGTTCACTCTCTAGTAGGTACCTACCACTGTGCCTTGGTTTGCCACTGTGTCAATAATTTGCTTATTCATTTGCTTATATAGAATTTTCTGAACCTACTATGTGCTGGCCATACCTTCCCAGCCTTCCACAAACTCACAGTGCATCAGGACAAAGCAGATACAGGTAATTATCAAGCTGTTTGGTAAGTACAAAGAGTGTGTTTTGCACTGGACACAGCAGATGGAGAGAGGATGTCTAGCTCAGAATAAAAGTAAGAACAATGTCCAGGGAGTCATTCTTTAGGAGGTGCCAATAGAGATGAGAGTAAAAAAGATAAGCAAGCCCAAGAGAGGCATGCGGACAGCCTGGACAAAGGTTGTAAGGCAGGAAACCACCACATGGTGCACACAGGAGGTATAGACAGGCCAAATCGATAGAGAATAAAGTGTGAGAGAGAGGGGTGGCTACTCAGGAAGGGGACACATATAATTCACAAGTGTCAAGAAGCAAAACACTTCTTGCAAACAAGATAGTTTGATAAGCAAACATAAACACCAACAATATTAAAAAGTAAATGAGGAATGATCTCTAATGCTAAGATTCAAAAGGCTGATTTGACAGACGGGTACTTTATACCGATCTGATTTTTTTTTCCCTTTTGATTTTGCTCCTTGACACAATTTCGAGTGTCTAACTGTGGTTTCATCTCTCAGATATCTTTGTATACTCACAGGCATCTGAGGGCTACTCGATGGGTATGGTTAAGAGTCATTTAACCAACAATTATTTCAAATAAAGCAGTCTAGCAACTGAACTGGATTGAATTAAGTCCCACCAAAATTCATGTCCTGGACTTGAGAATGTGATCTTATTTGGAAATAGGGTCTTTGCAGATGAAATTAGTTAAGATGAACTCATATTGGATGAGAATGGGCCCCAAATCTATCTGGTGTCCTTATATGGAGAAGATTTGAAGACAGAGAGATGAACACACAGAGAGAGAAAATGGCCAGGTGAAGATGGAAGCAGAAATCGGGGTGATGCAGCCACAAGCCAAGAAATGCCAAGGATTTCCAACAACCACCAGAAGCTAGGAAGCAATGGGAGCACTCTCCCCTGGAGACTTCAGAGAGACCATGAGCCTGCTGACACCTTGATTTCAGATTTAGACTGTGAAATGATACATTTTTATAGTTTTAGGCCACCCAGTTTGTGGTCATTTGTTCAGCAGCCCTAGGAAACTAATATAGCAACGTAAATAGATCAGGCGTATACACTCTCTTTCTTAATTTGGCCTAATCATCTCAGAAATGTCTTCTCCCTTACTGTCCTAGACAACTTAATTTCCACGGAGTGTTCTGCTGAATTTCGCAAATCGGAGGCATTGACCAGATTCTCTTAAAGGTCTATGAATTTATTCTTGTTCTCCTAATGCATTAAAATTAGGTAAATGAATCTCATTTAATTTTAAAGAAACTTGAACTTCATCACATTTTCCATGTACAAAACTTTTAAGCTCTCTCTATAGATATATCTTCCTCACATAAAGTAGTTCCAGATTCAGTGCATATTTGTTAAATTTTGTCCAAAGTGCTGTTTCCAAGGCATGTTGCTTAACTAATCAAGAAATGCTACTTATGTAGGAAAAATATCCAAGTCTGTGCATATGTATGATATATATTTTACTAGTGTATAAACTTTGGTAAAGATGAAGGGTCTAAGGTTCCAACATATCTTGGAAGTGTGTCTCAATATTGAGTTGGCTCTTTGGTGAAAAACAGATTGTTATTACTCCTCTTTCTGATAATGATAGGCAGCCACTGAGTTCTGCTCAAAGGGCCAACCACGTGTATCGCAAATCGAAGATTTGCGATGATTACACTTCTCTTTAGATGTTTCTGCCCAGTCTTGAGAACGCCACTTGAGCATTAATTTCATTTGACAAAGATGGGAAGCCATTTGTCAGGAGGTGAGGGAAAGGGTGTCATGGCACTTAAGCTGCAATAACATCAATAATTTGTGGAAGCTCAGGTCTATTTATCTCTAACATTCAAACCCTGATCACAGATGCCTGACTTTCCCAATTGTGGTCAATGTCAAGACACAGATAAGTGCATGCACTCAATCAGAGGAAGGAAGGAAGCTGCCTTATACACAAGGGCACACATAAAGAATATGAGCGGGTAATAATGCTTTCCTCACTGATGTGAAATTACCTGTTCTTTACCCCAATGCTTGCATTTGACAAGGGAACCTTGATTCACGGTTGTTGATAAATTGCTGGGTAGAAAGAATACCTCTGTGCTCAGACCCTGTCATCTGTTGGAGACACTGTTTTTGTTCTTTCTCCTGGTAAGCGGAGGTACAAATTTCCCAGCAAAAGCTCTAATTTCAGTGGTGTAAAGCAGCAGTGTCGCTCTGAGGAAGGTGCTGTGCACACAGAAGAGCAATGCAATACACCTGTTGAATTACAAAATTGGACTTGTGCATAATGTCTTAATGAAGACATGATATTTTAACCTGTTTATAAAATAGTTCTTTATCAATGACTATATTATAGATAAAGAAGGAAGAAGTTAATAAAAAGAATTGGATAACAATTGGTTATAACAACTAGCTACTGGGAATGTGTCTAATAGGCAATATATATGTAAACTTAAGGATTATTTCTTACATATGTGTTAGCATATGGTATTTGTTTTTCTCTTTCTGACTTACTTCACTCTGTATGACAGAGAAAAAAAAGAAAAGACAAAGAAAAAAAAGTTTCTTTTATGGAAGAGTAATGTTCCATTGTATATATGTGCCACATCTTCTTTATCCATGCTAACACATATATGTATGGAATCCCAAAAAAATAAATGGTTCTGAAGAACCTAGGGGCAGGAGAGGAATAAAGATGCAGACGTAGAGAATGGACTTGAGGACACGGGGAGGGAGAAGGGTAAGCTGGGACGAAGTGAGAGAGTGGCATGGACATATATACACTACCAAATGTAAAATAGATAGCTAGTGGGAAGCAGCCACATAGCACAGGGAGATCAGCTTGGTGCTTTCTGACCACCTAGAGGGGTGGGATAGGGAGGGTGGGAGGGAGACGCAAGAGGGAGTAGATATGGGGATATATGTATATGTATAGCTGATTCACTTTGTTATAAAGCAGAAACTAACATACCATTGTAAAGCAATTATACTCCAATAAAGATGTTAAAAAAAAAGAATTACCTCTTATATATCATTCAATAGTTTTTATGTCTATTTATTAGGAATGAAATATAACATTTAATAAATTATTACTGAGAACCTACTATATGTTAGACACAGCCACAGATCTGGGGTTTAATTCACTGTTGAAGGAATAGTAGAAGAATTTAATACATTCCTTCCTTCATTTTTATATTCACTCATCCATACATTCACTCAAAAGCATTCTTAAGAGTATATATCATCTGCAAAGCACTGTGTTAAGAGTTATTCCTTGTCTTTGTGGAAACTCTCCAGTCTAGTACAGAAGGTGGATAAAAAAATAATTGTTTAAAATGCAGGGGCTTCCCTGGTGCGCAGTGGTTGAGAATCTGCCTGCCAATGCAGGGGACACGGGTTCGAGCCCTGGTCTGGGAAGATCCCACATGCCGCGGAGCAACTAGGCCCGTGAGCCACAACTACTGAGCCTGCGCGTCTGGAGCCTGCGCGTCTGGAGCCTGCGCGTCTGGAGCCTGTGCTCCGGAACAAGAGAGGCCGCGATAGTGAGAGGCCCGCGCACCGCGATGAAGAGTGGCCCCCGCTTGCCGCAACGGCAGAAAGCCCTCGCACAGAAACGAAGACCCAACACAGCCAAAAATAAATAAATAAAATAAAGAATTATAAAAAAAAAAAAGTAAAATGCAACATGATATATATGTGTGTGTATATATGTATATACATATATATGCATATATGTATATATATAAATACATGAGGTTTAGTGATAGAGATAATGAGGTGGTGACCTTGGGAGGAATGACGTAAGGATGAGTGAAAAAGACAGGTGAGGTAGAGAGAGCTCCCTGAGGAGGAAACACTTAACCCCAAATTTGAAAGATGATTAAACATTTGCTAAAAGAACATCTAAGACAAAAGGCATTGCAGTGAGTGGCGGAAAATGTGTGAAGTGAAAGAGAAAATTGTAGTAGTTTGATATCACTGATAGGAAGGTATGAGCCTAACAGGTGTGGAAAACAGAAACAGAGAGAGACAAGAGTCAAGTAAATTGAACACTGAAAAGTGTCCCTTGAGTCTGGGATTTAGGAAGTCACTGGTAACATGAGAAAAGCTATTGCAGTGGAGTAATAGTGGGGAAACGAAGCTGGATCATAATCAGTTGTCAGACTGTCCTAGGAGGTCAGGGCTTAGTTTGTGATGCCTGAACACAGAGGGTGCCTAGTAAATATTTCCAAATTATTGAATGGATACATTCATAATATTTTAATGTAAATACAAGAAAGGAAAGAGTATAAGTTTTCAGGAAAGAGGGTCATGATTTCAGGGAGACTCGTAAGTATTTAAGTAGATTCATTGTCAGGCAAGAAGTAGAGACTCAAGATTCAGAAGAGAGAGAGGTTAATACCAGACAACAGGAGCCCAGGAGAGCTGTGGGCAGTGGGGGAGAGGGAAAGAGAAGGAATCAGAACCACTGGAGAGGGATGAGCCTTAAAGCAGAAGGAACACATTTCTTCTTAGGTCAGTCAGTTCATCAAAAAACGTGTGTAGGGCACTTGTGGGGACTGTAAGATCCCCTACGGAGTTTCACAAATGTATCCAGAATCATCCTACCCCTTGTCAACATTCTACCATCTCAATCCATTGACCTTCAACCGTTTTTTTTAATGATCCACAGAAGAAACATATCTTATGCCGTGACCCCCAAAACACTCATACACACAAACACAGACACCTTACACGAAGGTTTCATAAAACTTATTCCTAACATGTACTTACACTATGTGTCATGTCCTGTGATAGATTGTCTTTTATTCCATTTTATTAAAAAATTCTGGTTAAGACCTACAATATCTATTTCACTACTGCAGGAGTTCGTAATTTTTTTTTTTGTACTCTGTACACTTTTGATAGTCTGAAAGAAAGAAATTTAATGCTATTACAATGCAATCAAAATATCAAAAAGAAAGAAAATTAATGCTATTACAATGCAGTTATCAAAATATTAAAACAACACATTAGCTATGGGTCTAATAACTACTATAATTTCAAAATAGTGAAGAACAGAGAGAGTACTTGATATATCTTCAATTATAATGTGATATGAAACTATTTTAAAGTCTATTGGTTATGAAGTCACAGAAGCTACTACTAATAATGTGGTTTTGTTGTCTACACTTACAATTAAACAAAATGCTAAATTTCTTAGGGTTAGGGTTAATAAAAATGAAGATGGAATAGTCTTTGCATCCAGGCTCATGGACCCCCTGAATGTTCTGGCCCACCTACCCCAGGTTAAGGCCTTTTGCTAATGGTGGTTTGAGATCCAGCTCCTGGCTCTCTTTTGTATCATTTCCTACACTCTTATCCTCATACACCCTGCTCGTAGTCAGATCAATCTTCTCGTTTTTTGTCAAACTCAGGGGGCATGCTTCTGCCTCAGGGCCTTTGAAGTTGCCATGCCCTCCTCTGTCTATAATGTTCTCCCCGGATATTCATGGCTTACTTCTTCATTGTGTTCAGGTCTCTGATCAAACGTCCCTCCTCAGAGATCCCACCCTGACTGACAGCCCTACAATAGTGCCCCCACTTCATCGCTCTCTATTCCTTTACCTGCTCTATTTTTTTTACAACATTCATTTATCTAGCAGTGTATCATAGAACTATTTGCTTTTTTGGCTAGTGACTCCCCTCTGTAAGTCCTCTGAGGCAGGGGTTTCTTTGGTTTAAGCACATCTCAGTGACTGCCATGTAGCAAGTGCTTGGTTAATATTTGTTGAAACAAATCATCTCAACAGGCTATGATCAGTGCTTAAATGTGAGGCATATCCAGTGTTCTGGGGGTCAGAGAGGAGGGATGGCTTCTAGGAGGAGGTACTGTCTGGGTACAGTCTTGATATCATCAAAGACTGGAGGAAAGGAGAAAATTAAATACTTCATTTGGAGAGATATTTAGGTTTCAATCTAGATAGTCCAAAGTCATGTTTAATGAAAATAAATGGCTTTCTCAGTCGTACCAAATGGCCTTTTGTATTTTCTCTCTACCCTGTAAGCTCTGCATTAATTAAGGATTTGTGTAAGAAGCAACCCAAAGTAGGCATATAGAAATAACACAGATGGAAATGTAAATATCATGTAAGGGTTTGGAAGATGAATTCCATTGACAAAGAACTGGGCAGGTGGGATTGGCATAGCATTTGTATTGATATAACCACATTAGTTTTCATAAGGGAAATAGATTTATTTTTTTCATTAAGTGTAGTACAATGATTTTAATCCACCAAGAGGGAAATGTAACATTTGTCTTAATCTGCAACTCATTGATTCTACTGACTTTTTCCTTATTCAAAAGTTTTTTTCTCCTCATTCAAATTTTTATATTAACCAGACTTGAGATAGGCAGGGTTTTATGATGATTGAAAGAGGTTTTCAAGATAAAATGTCTGCAAGTCTTATCTGAAAATGTCAGATCCAGTAAGTTATAGTATCTGATACTAAAATCAGAAATTGACATACATTTAATTAGCCTCCAGTTAGTGAACATATATTTAATAAATGGTCATTTAGTTTGCCCTTTAAGATAGGCATTCAGGGACTTCCCTGGTAGTCCAGTGGTTAAGACACCATGTTTCTATTGCAGGGAGCACGGGCTCGAATGATCCCTGGTCGGGGAACTAAGATCCTGCATGCCGCGTGGCACGGCCGCACCCTGCTTCCCCAAAAAAGAGAAGGCATAAATAAACAATATCAAAAAAAAATTTTTAAATCTCAAAAAAAAAGATAGGCATTCAGTTGGTGCAAATTCTCCTCTACATTATGTCCCTTTGTCCTTCAAGAGCATCCCATAATACCATAGAGAAGATGTACGTACACACTGAAATTACCTGATGTCATATACAAAACAAAAAATAATTAGTACATAATTTATTACATACTAAAAATATGGACATTCAAAGGGTCAGAAAAAGATAACAATCTTTTCACTCATTTATCCTGCCAATATTGAGATAAAAATAATGCTGTCTGCTGTGCTTGGTGCTGGAGATACAAAGGGAACAAGTTAGATGGGTTTACCTTCTAACAAGGGAGTAGATAATAAATCGGTAGATAATGAATAACTCACAAAATTAGTAAGTTCAGATACTTAGAAGTGTTATGAAGACAATAAAATAGATAATAGGATTTGGTCCACATAGATCTTCAAAATCCCTTAGAGTAAAGGCAATCTAATTTAATTCTTGGTCCTACCATCTCCTCATACCTCCAAAGTAGCTTCCTATAGAAGCAAGGAGAATTCCTACATTCCTTTACCTATTCAGGCCATCTGTAGCAGACAACAGATCCCATGGAGCAAACATTACTTTTTGAAATCCAATCTCTACCAGGAAATTACTCATGCCAATAAAATTCTTCACAAGGAGGATTTCCCAAAGGTCATTCATTCATCCCCCTTTGTCTGCTGCTATTACTTCCCAATGCCTAGCCTCAAGCCCTGTCGATTTGCCTGAGAAATACCAGGTGTGATATGATCCATTAGAAAAAGCTTCCTAGCTTCCATGTAATCCAGGAGGTGATGATTGATTAAACTGGAGAATAGGGACAGCTGGAAGGGGAGCAACTGGAGAATGAAAGGGAAGGGAGTGAATGAAAAAATCACTCCTGACGGGGTTGCCACTTCCAAAGTACCTTTCCCCCTATTCCTCACAGTGCAAGAATGCCACCTTATAGGTATCCATCCCTTGGAACATTATTGAGACTCTTTTCCCTTAAAAATGCACATTTGCTTTAATGTAGCAATTTTTCTTGTCAAGGTCTACCCTAAGGAAATAACAAGAGATGCAATCAAATATTTACCCATAAGGATGTTCAACTCATTGTTATTTATAGTATTAAAAAATTGAAAGTAAACATCTAACTAGGCCAAAATAAGGAACTGGTTAGATAAATTAATGCATATCCTCATATGCTTACGTATGTGAAATTCTACAGAGCTATTACAAATGATATTGCATAATATTTAATGGAGGGGGTGTGTGTGTGTGTGTGTGTGTAAAAGCAGTTTGCATACAGTATATGCAGTGCAATCCAAATTGTGCATATGTTCACAGAAAAGTTACTTAGCATATGTATCACCAAAAGTTAATAGTGGTAAATTGGGTAATTAAAAAAAATTTAGTTATGCTTTTCCAAAGATTTTCCAAAATTTTCTAAAACCAAAATTTTCTAAACATGAGTTAGCTTTTATAATCAGGAAAATATGTTATTTTGTCAAAGCGTCTCCTTTTGAGTGGTGAACACTTCTTGAAGAGGCCACAGGTTCATCCTCTGACACTTAAGTGGCGGGTTAGAGTCAAGTCAGAGGCTTATGGCTGGACCTATAGGTAAAAATGGTGCAGACTAAAGGCAGAGCACAGAATGGAGCTTATAACAAACTTTGGTCTTTGCAGACAAATGAGCCAGATGGCATGTGAGGGTCTCTGTTCAGAAATAACAGGAATAAATCACAGAGGCCTTGGGAATCAGCCAGTGGGGATTTATTCTACTGTGAAGAAAGTCACCGTGCAGCATGTGTCACTCTCTGAGGTGGGCTGAGGCTTTGTGTGTGCGTTGCATTGTTTGGTTTCGTTTTAAGCTCAAGTAGGCCTTGAGGTACCAACTAGAATCTGCACAGGCTGAGCTCTAAGATTCCCACCATGGATTCACTATAAGATGTGGTGCAGGGCATTTAGCTACTGAAACTGCGATCTGCTTATTGATATCATGGGTGGGGTGTAAGGATGGTTTCCCTACAATCTCTCAGGGTTGTTGGAAGGGACAGAGAAATGTGAAGTGCTTTTCTCAGTATGCATTATACATCACAAATCCAAAGCAAACAACTAACCAAACAATCCTGTGTAAGAGAAAAATTGGCAATTTGTAAATACTACACTTAGGTGAGAACTGGAGCAAATATTATACTGTGTTTGAGACTCTGATATCATCTGTAAAATGGAGATAATAATAGTCACCACTTCACAGAGTGGTACAATGACTGAATGTGTCTATGTATATAAAATACTAAGCAGGGTGTCTAGCATAGGTTAGTGCTTATTGTTAGCCGTTTTTATTATTATTACTGTTATCAACATCAATATTATAGCCTTTACTCTCTATGAATTTGTCACTCTTCTCAGAGTGATTCATAGAAGTAGCTGGTACTTCCCTCAGATGTATTTATTCTCTGAACAAAAGTAACTGCTTCAGAATAGCGCCCACTCTTTAGAAGATAGTTTTACTCATTTATGGTGATAATCAAAAGTACAATGATGATTTAAAAATAGAGAGCCTTTGGTCATTTCAGGACCTTTCATAGAATAGTTTTGCATATGGAGCAAACAGATATTTTTACTGTTAAAGATAGAAATGATGAAAGAAATTAATGTTTCTGTGGAAATATCTTTAATCACAATTACTAAGCAAATGGCATTATGTATTAAAGCTGCAAATGATCCTGCTAAGAATGTAGGTTGGCATCCTTATAATGGGGGTCTATCCCCAATGCATCACGGAGTGGTTAGAACCTGCAAGTCTCAGGATTAGAGTGGGACATGGAAGTCATCTGTAAGCTTATAAGAGTTTTGCATGGAAAAGCTCCGGGAATTAGAAACTCTCCACCTGTAATTATTAGTTGCCTTAAATATTTTCTGCAGTACAGGAA
Organism: Eubalaena glacialis; assembly: GCF_028564815.1. Lineage (NCBI taxonomy): Eukaryota > Metazoa > Chordata > Mammalia > Artiodactyla > Balaenidae > Eubalaena > Eubalaena glacialis. Next base: position 48,807,463 of record NC_083720.1, read on the forward strand.
ACAACACTCAAACAAAAACAATGAAATCCATTACTTACTCTGTTCCTTCGGTAACCGGTTTAGTAAACCTGTCTGTATTTTTTTATTGTCTGAACATAGAGTCACTGATGATTACAAAATCAAAATGAAAACAAAACTCTGTTCTTTAGAGTGCTTACTGCATGAATTGGTACAGGCCTTGCTGGTTGGAGAAAATCAGTGGTCAGTTTATTAGAGAAAATTACATGTGCCAAGCCCCATAGGCAAGAAGTGTAGATTTTCCTGCAGGATCACTAAATTCATTGAGATAGGGAGAGATTCAGCAAGTTGTAGCAAACATGGATGAATTGTTACTGAGGCAACCACTTGCCAAAATGGCTTTCCAGATGAGGGAATAACTTTTCACTGGCTCATTTAGTTAGCTTAATACTTTAATAAAAAATTCATTTTAATTTTTCATTCATTTTCCTTAATTGTGAAGACTAACAAATGCTGGCAAATAAATAGTTTCCCTTTATTCCACTTTCCACCAAAAGCAGGTTGTGGATGGCTAAAGATCAAAGTCATTCCTAAAGTAGCTTCTTCATAAATTGGTTGATAATTTGAATACTTTATCTTTGCTTTTTGAATAGACGAATGTTTACTAGCCATAATGCTATATCACAGTGACAGCCTTGGTTTACACCAGTAGAAAAATGTAATTTTGGAAGAAGCCATTTGCAGTTAGCTATGAATCTATTCTATTTATAATATTGAATATAAACACACAAATCTCACGGAGAGGAAGTGTCTTTCCAGTTGAATTCTCTATCAAACTGAGACATAGAATGTTAATTCTGCACCAGTGTTGATGAGTTCTGATTCTAAAAACATTCCTTTTAATGCATCACCAAATACTTAAGTTTGAGGTTAGTTGAAACTATTAGAATATTTTTCAACTTTTAGAATAAATGCTTTATTAAAATGCACATTTAAATGAGACACATCACTGAGACCTGATTACTTAAGTTGCTAAGTCCTCAATAACAATAATTAAGGCTTCCATCTCATTACTAATAAAATGACAAATTGAATATTATTTATGCACTACTAAAATTAAAATTTATTTTAGAAGAAAATCTTGAATGTTACTGAATCAAAAGTCAATATAGATTGATAATTAAATCTATTTCATCTATTACATTTACTTCCAAAATAAAGAGAAAATAGAAAAAGAAACAAATTCCTTTCTATCCTATATGAATTACATTCTGGGGCACTGCTATTAGTGGAATGAAGATCTGGTCTCAAATCTTACATTTATGACTTATAAATTATTTGACCTATGACTGATTTATTTACCTCAGCTTTTTTTTTTTATTAAATGCGGCCACTAATACTACCTTATTAGTTTTCTGTGAGGTTAAAATGAGAAAACAAATGCCTTTTCCCTGCCTTTTCTAGGCAATGAGGAGGGGACTGGTTTCTGGAGGTTCACTCTGCTCCCAGGCCTTCACTGACTGCCCTGACTACATCACATCCCTTCACACACCTTACAGAACTAGAATGAATTCTAATTGCTCTTTTGTTTCTATTCATTTATGACTTGGGTGAACAGATAGGTATCCCAAATTCAAGGAGCTCTGAGTGTAAGCTCTATGAATGCAGTATTTTGCCTACCTTTGGTCTTTGTTTTGGTGCATTATTTTTGCTCATTTTTGTATATTCCATGTTTTTGCTATAACTTTCAAATAGTAGGTGCTTAACAGACACTTGCTGAGTGAACAAACACACAAAATCCCTGTAGACCATGTGTGATAAGGTTTTTGAGGGAGGAATAATATCTAAAACTAATAATCGGGGTCAGATGAGAAAAGTAGGATATATCAGACTCAGAACCAGAAATTCGAGAGCAGCCACTGAGGCCACACTAAGAATGAGAGCACCTGAAGGAATCACGTGGCAGACAGATGCTCTAGGTGGCTCCCTCCGTGACTCCCACCTGCTGAAAGTCATGTCTTCATGTAATCCTCTCCCCTGAGTTTGGGCAGGACCCGTGAATTGATTCTAACCTAGGGAATATGGCAAAGGCAATGCAATGTGCATGCTTACATTATATAAGACTGCAATGCCTGTGTTGCTAGAGTCTCTCTTTCTCTTATTGGCTTTGAAGAAGCCAGCTGCCATGGACTGTACAGTCACAAGGAACTGAATGCTACCAACAACCATATGAGCAGTGAAACAGGTTCTTCCCTCAACAAATCTACAGATGAGAACCCACTCCTAGCCGACATCTCGATTCCTCCCTTGTGAGACCCTAAGCATAGGACCCCTCTAAGCTGTGCCCAGACTCCTGACCCACAAAAACTGTGACATAATAAATGTGCATGGTTTAAGCCACCAAGTTTGTGTTACTTTGTTACACAAATAGAAAACTAAAACTAAGCAATCAAGGTTAAGATATAGAAGCAAAGAAGAAACAAAACCAAAGGTTCAAAGATGTGCAGGTAGAGAAAAAGAAACATTCATATCAGATTTTTCTAAAGCCATAAAATATTCATGAAGTGATACCTTCATATGATCAGCTCCAACTTGTCTCAAAGGGGCCAGACTTTGGGGCCATGGGCAACATTAATGCGATATTAGTTACAATTTTCTTGTGAACTACGTAACACAGTTCTGCTTCAGAGTCACAGCCTTGTGCTCTTTGCCCCAAACAAATGTATTAAAATGTGTCTTGATCACGAGAGATGAGCAAAGATTAGTGCAAATCCTTTATCACTAATGACAAAAGCTATAATGTATGTGTCCATAGCATCACTTTGAGATCCAAAAATAACACACAGCTTGAATGTCATAAGCAAGTAGCAGTATTTTCCCTAATGATATTGTAAATTGTTACATAAAAACCAGCGAAGGCAGCACAAGGATAGAAGTTTATTCAAATACCCTGAGGAGTTTCCTTAATGAAGAGGAAGTGTTCCTGTACATGGCAGAAATCTCGTAACTAGATGGAAGTATCATATAAAGCAGAAGGAATTATTCCAGCTTAGGGAGCTCTAGCTCTGTGTGGGACACCATACCTAATTCTGCTGCGCGTGAGCAAGACTGGGAATTCTGATCCTCCCAGTTTACGTGGGCGCCACAGTCACCCTTGTAGTACAGTGATCTGTCACCCAGGGGTGTGCAGACCCCCAGTGCAACAGCTCAGGGAGGTCTTGCCCTACAAAGAGGTGGCAGAAATTTGCAGTCCTTGGTTGCTGGAAGTTCTCTGCTTTCAAACATCCTAGTCTCCTCTCTCCCGAAAGGACCAGAAGGCAGGTTGCCTGGCAGCCTTGATCTTGGCTGCCACCACCTCAATCCAAAGTGGAAGAGATGAACACCCCTCCCCCCAGATACTTCTAAGCCTAAGCTGATTTTGCTAACTAGAGCTTAGCTTTGGAGTATTTGTATTTGAGGCATCCTGCAAAATACTTACGAGTGCTAAAACAAAATATTTGAAGACATAACGCCTAAAATCATAGGCGATCCATTATCAGTTTAGGCCATACAGTTGCCATGAGTTGTTTTCTATTGATGTTATTTTTGCTTTTCTTCTTTCACTCAAGTGTCAGACAGCTTTGATGCACCTACTCCTTGCCAGGCACTGTTAGCCTTTGGGATACAGGGAGGGAGAAGCATATTGCAAACCCTTTATTCTCATGAAATAAGGATGCAGGGTTCACATGTTTACTGCAACAGATCCATTGGTTATTAAAAAAATTATCGTAAAAGTTGAAAAAAAAAAGAAGGGAAATTAGTTCCTCATGGAAAAGGGAATGTAAAATTAGAACTAATTTTTTATAAGCACTAATAGCTAAAGCTCTCTTATTAAGTGAAACATAGACCTACAACTATTGCCATTTAAAATGCAATTATGGAAATGTAATTTCCCATTTCTTTTTATCTAAGTTTCTCTACATTATTTATTAATTAGTTCTTGCAGGGATCCCAAGAGATAAGGATGATATTACTAATATCCCGGTTGTACAGACTTTAGTAGCTTACCCCGAGTGAGTAAAGTTGAGCTTAAAATAGAGACAAAATGAATAAGGGAGATTAGGTATTTCATTGGATGCAAGAATTTTAGAATTGGAAGAGACCTAATCCAACCTTTACATTATATATAGAATAAGAGCAGGAGGATGAATGACTTGCTATAAAGTCTCACAGCTCTCACCAACAGGTCCAATTTCTAAACCACCCCACACTCTATTTCCCATTCCTTCAGTTAGCCATTCCATACCAGTTATTCCCTAACTGTGCAGAACTGAGTACTGGGCAAGGTGCTGTGGTTTTGTGAGCCAGAACCGTGGTTCTCGCTCATTAGGGCTCTTCAGTCTATTGGAGGGTGCAACAAAGGGTTAAAGATGTTGGAATAGACATGCAGGGACCTACAGGAGCTAAAAAAGTTTAGATGTAATCCTGGTATTCTTCTCTAGAAATAAGTCTCAATATGCATGGAGAGGAAAGGTGTGGCCAAAGGACATTTACAGCAGGATGATATATACATAAGCTCTAAGGTGGCTCAAACACTCAAATGCCTGCAGGGGCTGAGAATTTCATACAAAAGGGTGACTCGTGCATGGTGTGAGTGCACATGCAACACTGTGTTGAGGGCTGTGGTTGCCGGAGGCTGAGTGCCGCACTTAAAAAGGCACAGCCATACTCAGCCCTGCCTCAATATTCCCCCGTGTGTACATGAGCCCAGTGCTGCTAGAGCTTCTGACTTTTTTTTTCCCAAAGACATCACAATATAGAGTTTGTGAAATTTCCTGAAGCTCTTAACTTGGCTGGTGGCCTCATAGGAGCAGAGCTAGAGCAAGTTGTCCATCCAATTAACAAATACACAATATATGAAGAACATCTTTAAAATGAGTTGTGCTTAAATTCACTCCTTTCCCCTGGAGATATTTGCATAGACTTGTTCATTGTGTTTTCCTGAATATCTGGTTGTTACTAGTGATGGTCTACACTGCTCAAAACCTTAACAACTGAGGAATTTCCAAATGCTGCATTTTTTATCCAGCTGATTACCAAATGGCATGGTAATGGTATATGTGAACTTATGTCCTTCTCCCTTTTATAGCAGTGCTGGAGTATCTAATTTACCTTCTGGGATTAATCTATCCCTATTATAGGTGTTAAAGGAGCCCATTTCTACAAGTGGGGTGTTCAGCAGTTCTTGATGCCATGTATCATTTTAACAGGCTTAATGCAGGTCAGGCACAGTGCAAGGGCTTTATATACATTATCTCATTTATCCAAATGGTCACTCTATGGGATGGGTACTATTACTGTTCAAATTCATCTGAAAAACTGAGGCTCAAATAGGTTAAACAACTTTCAAAGTCACACGTCCATTAAGTTGAGTGTGATTGGAACCTAGATAATAATGATTTTAAAGTCAATGTTTTTGCTATTGTATCTCCCTATGATGTGAACACAAGTGGTCAACTAGTGAAAAATTTAGTAAGTACCACATACTTTCTCTATACGACAGCGAACAATCTAGATCACAGATTTTCTTTTCAGTTTTGACTATAAAATCATATTTTCTTTTGAGTCTAGAGTAGAAATGTCTAGATTTTCTGATATCTTGTATGCAGGTCAACTCAATAGAAGGAAAGAGGCTGATTTTTCAGAACTTGGGGTAATTATTCTACTATAGTGGGTATCCCACCATTGTGGTAATATATACATATATACAAAGCAGATCTGGATAATAGAAAACTAACAGGAAAAAAAGCTTATAGTTTGAAATGGAAGTATTGAAGTTCAAAGTTGCAGTTCCTTTCATTACAAATTAGTGATGGTGTTGGAGATGCATTGGGTTGGAGCAGGGTGAAGTCAATGGTATATGGGTATTGAGTCTTTCCTTCCAACCTTGCAGACAGACTAAGTTTCAATTACTTGTTCCATACCCTGCTAACTTTGTGAACTTTGGCAAATAATAACCGTTATAAGCCTTATTTTCTCGACCTTGTAAAGACTGGTGAAAAGATTAAATGAAATAATATTTACCAAGTTCCTAGCAGAGTGTTTAGAACAGAGTAGATACCCATAAATACCACTTCTTCCCTTTGCTTTTCTCTTTATTGTTTCTCTGCTCATAGAAGGCTTTCAAAGCCTGGGGACTGGGGAGAATTCTCTTAGGGCTAACTAACCACAATGGGTCCAAAGGTGCCCTCAGTTAGAAGGATAATGATGAATGTTTCCTAGTATTAGACACTGTGCCAAGTCCAATAATGAACTTGCATGTCCAGTAATAATTAACCCTCCTGGCAATCTTGTGAGAGAATTGCCATAATCTTAACCATCTCATAGACAATGAAGTTGAACTATGGAGAGATTACATGATTTGTCCCAGATTAACTTGTCTAATAAACTGTAGTGTTTGAAGATGAATTTGTTTCTGTGCTAAGAAGTCTAAACCTGAGCACAGCAGAAAAGAACAACAGTAGCTGGTCCTTAGCCTCAGTCAAGGTAACTACAGACACCATAAATTCTTAAACTTGTGTCTTCACTTTTGACAGTGAAACATGAAATAATTTAGTATTTCTTCTCAGATGATATTTACTTTCCCCTTCGCTCCAATATTCCACCCCCCAACATTTTGTTCTTTAATACAAAATTAATAAAATAATAATATTTAATTTAATATATATTAAATATATTAATATAAAAGGATTATATGAGAGTGTTCGTTTAGAATATGCACAGATGTTTTTATTTAAACATAATTGCTCTTGAAATCAACACGGTGCTCCAAAATGTAGCAACATTTTGGGAATGAAAAATTGAATATGCCAGTAACATGGATTATGTTAAGGCTTCTGCAATATTTTTCTGTGAAATAATTTTTTTCCTTCAAAGTATTCAGTAGTCTCATAGCCAGCAGTTTAATTATTCTATGCAAGTGTAATAACTTCCCGATAAGCAAGAGCACTGTCTTGTGACAAAACTGGTTTCTACGTACTTTTTAATAAGGAAGGGTTCAGAGGGGTGATTTCTTGATATCCCTTAAGGCTTTTTAGAAGAGATCTTATCCAAGCAATACATTTTCTAAACAGGTAAAGGGAGCAGTAAACTGCTCAGAAAGGCTAAAGCATCTCATTTCTTTCTTACATTTTTGTTTTCTAGGAATAGTTCTCTGCAAGACCACAGGTGGTCATAAAAGCATCCAGACAACTACACTCCTGCTCAAAATCCCAGAACTCTTAAGAAATATTAATATCTGCACTAAATTGCTGATAATAATAATAAAAAATAAGGAACAGAAATTCTACAGGCTTGGAAATTCTGTGAAAACTCTTCCCTATAGTTTTAGCACAGTTCTTCTCACATTCAGCTCTGAAACTTCCATCTGTAATAATGACAACCAGTGTTCTGCTTGAGTGGATACCTAATCCTTCCAATAAATGCCAGTCACTAAAAAATCTCTGTCCCATGTAGCAGAAACCTACTATTTTGCTGAATTTTACTGCTCATTTTTCAGGAACAATGTGACCTGAAAATTTCATGCTGACCTCTCTATTGTATCAAATATATACAAAAATAGATCTGTTCCTTACGATTTTTAAAAGTTAGATTTTTACATTGATTATAGACTGGAAAGAGATCTTTATGTTTTTGGCTGGTAATCCTATAGGCTGGAGAATTTAACTAAGCTGTGATTCAGAATTAATTGTTTGGCTTTAGAAAGAAAAAAAATTTTATTCAGCAAACACCCTAGGAGATTCTGATCTAGTGGCTACTTTATGCTGGGGCTTAAGAGGTTATGTTTTTTGTTTTAAATCGTCTCAGGAAAAAGTAGCAATATATATCGAGCATAGGTTAAAATATATGAATATATGTAATATGTATTATAAATATATATTTTAGTCATTTATACCTATATATGTTATGAGTGTATACACATTTTAAAAGATAATATACAAACTCTACCTACACTTTCTCCTAGAAACTCCTTATATACAAACATATCCTCTATTTTGACACATAAAATTACTTCATGTTCAGGACTGTTCAGTCATTACAGCTTTTTTTAAAATTATTTAAGAACGAGGGACAATTTAAATGTCCAACACTAGGGGATTTGACTAAATAAATTATTATCTAGCCAAACAATGGAATATTATGTAAGTATTAGAAACCAAATGTTAGATTTATACAGTTGAAATTGATTAAAGAAAAACTATCCAAGATATATTGCTAGAATATTGTATATTGTAGTATAAACCAGAAAACTTAGCAAAATGATACAGAGAAGGTGTTTACTTCTCATCTTAAATCCTTTTCTGTGAGCGAAATTTTATTCTTTTCAGTTTGTATTTACATGTATTACTTTTATAACTTAAATTAAAAATTCAAAATTCTAATGTTCTGGTGTTTGTTCTGTATTAGAACACTGTGGGCCTCATATGATTTTGGTGTCCTAGAATAAAGTTTAATGACTAGAGTGCTGAGCAATCAAACCAATATTATTATTTAAAATTTTGCCCAGGGTGAAAAATATTTATCTTGTACTCAAAAATGATCACACCTCAGTTATCTTTTAAGTAGACTACATGCTCAAGGTTGCTTTATAATACCCTTTCTGTGAGAGTGAGATGAAATATGATAAGAAAATATACCATTTCACACCATGACCTAAAGATAGCACCTTATGGAGACCTGATGAAATAAGTGCAACTGATGAAATAAATGCAACTGTGTGATTTCCAACAAAAATAATAATAAAAAAATGAATGTGAAAAATTTACCTATGTTGTGAATCAGTCATGATATCCTGACCCTGACAAAACTCAGTTCAGGCAGTTGACGGTAATAAATTGAAAATATCTGTCTTCTACTTTGGTAGATACTTTTTCTTTTGTTTTAGTAACTATTATATGTTAACCTTGTGATGAAAAGGCAGAGAGGTGACAGGGCCAACTCTCAGGACTCTGGAAGTTAGGAGCCTTGAGTGTCATCCTGAAAGACGGAAGGATAAGCCTTGAACACACCACTTAACCTCTCTGCGTTTCAGCTTTCCTATCCTCGGCGAGATGAGAATAACACTTGCCATCCACCCCATAAAGGGGTTGAAAGGACTGAGGAAGTCTGTGGAAAGCACTTTGAACTTCTCAGAAGTAAGCTTTTACAGAAGTACAAAGCCTTACATCAAAGGACACACTCTTACCTTTCTGAGACATCAGGGAACGGTTCCTGGATAGGATAATGTATAGGCCTGACACTGAATGCCCTTTTCATTAAAATAATTGCCATGGGAATTTCTTTTCTTTCTTATGTGGACATTGTTCACATGCAGCCTTGACAAAACCCGACATCCCTTCTCAGATCACTGTGAGGGGTCTCTGAGGCTCATTTTTGGCTCATTCAGCTGTGTTACTCAGCCGACAGGTATAAAATATGTTACCCCCTAACTCTCTCTTTAGGCATTGCTAGAAAGCAATCTTCTGGGGCAAAAAAAAAGTAGAATACATTCCAGGAGGTTATTTATGCTATGGCTGCATTTGAGGCAGGACAGAGCTAATTCACTCACACCAATTGTTCATGCAGACTTTTTCTAAAATCATAGCTCTTTCTCCAGCTATCCATCCTGCATTATTGAGTACCACTTGTGCACTAAGTCCTATAGAGGAATGTTATATCAGTCCTAGAAAAGGAATTTGCCTGCTAAATAGTGCTGAAATTGCACAGCAATTTAAATCTTTCTTCAAATCAACACCTTGAGCAGAAGTTTGCGGTACTGGTCCCACATTAAAATCACCTGGATGATTTTAACAAGATGAGTTAAATTAGAATCTCTGAGGCTGCCGATGCCTCTGCAGAGAGATGTTTGAAAAGTGGTGAATATATGTTGTAAACGTAAATGAACGAATGGATGAATAAGTAGTTTTCCAGGTATTTACTGAGTAAGACCCCTGATCTAGAGGGTCAAACATGGCTATGATATCAGTACCATTGCAACTGTAAAGTGCTGGCTCTGTTCTGTGCAACTCCATCAATCACCACTGCACTTCTCAAGGCTCTTCTGAATGACTCATGGATTGCTTATAAGAGCATCAACTAGAGTGATGGCTTGTTAAAAATGCATATTCCCAGGCCCAACCGCTGACCTACAGACTCAGAACCTCATAGCGGGGAGATAGGGTAGGGTTAGGCATTTAAAATCATTTTCTCAAGTGATTAATTCTTATGTATTAAGTTTTAAAACAATGTCTAAAACCCTCTCTGGACCTTACCTATCTATCATTTTTTGACCTTTCTCAGGACTCAGATCCTCTGCTAAGTGTTTAGGGCACATTACCTCTTTTAATCTTTACAAATGATCGCAATTCTCACTCACAGAAGAGGAAATTAAGGCCAAGAGGAGAGAAATGACTTGCTCAAAATTACATATTTAGAAAAGGGTAAAACCAGTAACCAAACTGATGTTTATCTTTCTCAAAAACTCTTTAACACTTTACGCCTTGACACTTAATTCCCTCCAGTCATCAGGTCCTGGCCTCTCCTTATCCCATTGCTCTATCTTTTAATATGGCCCCTGGAATGCTAAGCACTCATATCATCCTCACCAAATGATCACCTTCACTTGCTCCTGGGCTCATCAACAAAGGAACCACTATTTTCAGTGATCTTTTCCTGAAGGTTCTAGGCCTTCTGACTTCAGGGGAAACTGACCCCTCAACTTTGCTCATCACATCTCACTGAGACCAAATCGGTCTTGGATGAGCTCTTCTAATAATGCCCTGTCGGCTGCATCACATCCTCCTGCCTGCCTCTCTCCATCTTTCCCACAATTCAAGAGGGAGAGGCAGCTTTTGCTGTTACCCCACCCCTTCTCACTTCCTGAGCACTCTCACGCCCAAACTCGGGCCCCGCCCTGGACTCTCCCTCTTCACTGGCTCTAATCTCACCTTTGTTTAAATATGTTTAAATTCCACCATTTCCAAGTACTAAAATTATCTGAGTTTGAAAAGGGTTTTCTTTCTGTTTTCTCAAACAATCTCTCCTGTATCTCTCCTCTATTTTCTCATTACCACTTTCCTCCTTAACCCTATTCTCCCCTTGATACAGCTCTCTTCAGTTATCAAAATCCATCTTCAGGCCAAATCCATTTGTCAATGTTCAGTTCCTCCTCAGCATCTGCTCATGTGACATTTAATCTTCTTAAACTCTCCCTGCCCTTAGCCTCTGGGACATCAGCCTTCGCAGTTTTGTTTTGAGTTCTCTTGTTCTTTGCCTCTACTTAAACAAGACTCAAACTTTTTTGAACCTCAGAATCTTTACCTCTAAAACAACAAAAATAATACTGAGCTCAAGATGTCATTACAGAGGCACAAGGAAGTGAAATGTCTACTTTATTTATTGACATTCAGCAAACATTTATTAAGCATCTACTATATGTATAGCACTAGATTAAACACTGGGGTGTAAAGATGAAATTGACATGGTCACTGATGTTAAGGAACTTCAAAGTGATTTGAAGATCTTGACAATTAATCATAGTGCTTCATTCATTTACTTATTTATTCAATTAATTTTAACTGAGTGTCTCTGATATGTTGAGCAGTTATCTAGGCACTGGAGACATAACAGTGAACAAGTTTGAATAAGCACTGCTCTCATGAAGCTTAGTGATACAGTCATCTAGCTAGCTAGATAGTATCAGAGAGCAGTAACTGCTATGCAGGAAAAAATTAGTAATAAAACAGAGTTGTGGCAGTGAGGTATGCTAGAACTGTGGTCAGAAACTACTTCTTTGTGGAGGTGACATTTGGTCTAAGGTCTCATCGATGACAAGGAGAATCGATACTCAGAAAGAGTATTACTGCAAGTGCAAAGGCCCTGAAGTTTGAATGAAGTTAGTATGTCAGATGGGTAGAAAGAAAGCCACAGGGGCTTTTTGAATGGTGAAGAGAGTTTGGAGAGGTCTTGTATGCCATGCTAATTAAGGAGTCTATTTTTAACACTAGATGCAAGGGGAAGTCACCAAGAAGTTTCAGGTAAGAGAACGCCACAATTTAATAAATATTTTAAAGAATCATGTGAAAACTGTGTGGATAATTGATTGGGCTTGGGGAACACTAGAAGCTGGAGAACTAGTTATGAGTCCATCTCAGTAAATCAGGCAAGAGATGGTTGAAATGGGGGTAGTGGCAATGGAGATGGTATGAAATGCTCAAATTTTGGTTACAGTATATGCCATATACTAATATTTATTTATTTGGTGTTTTATATTTTACATACCAGAATTTTAGTTCTCTGAGCACTTGGGTGTCGTTTCGGTCACTGTTCTACTCCCCCAGTCTCTAGAACAGTTCCTGACATACAGAAGATGCTAAAAAAGTAAGCATTTGTTGAATAAATGAATAAATGGCTCGGGTGTGGGTGCTGAGATAAACCACTAAGTTTTTAATTTGAGCACTTGGGCTGAGAGTGTGTCCTCAACCAAGGACTGGGAGAAAGAAGAGGTTTGTGGGTGGAAAGCAAGGGTTCCATTTTAGGATCTCAGGGCTAGGATTTTTTTTTTTTTTTTAATTCATTCAATTTTTGTCTCCCTATTTGATTTGCAAGCTCAGCAAGAGCAGGTGTTCCCTTCAATTATCCCAGTGTGCTCCCCAGATCAACAGTATCAACTTAACCTGGACTTGTTAGAAATGCAAAATTTCGGGCCCCATCCCAGACCAAGTGAATTAGAAACTCTAGGGGAGGGGTCCAGCGATCTGTGTTTTAACAAGCCTTCCTCCTGATTCTGACGCACGCAAGTTTGAGAAACACTGGTCTAAAACACTGTTGGGTACAGTCATCAGAAAGAGTTGAACAGAAAATAGTTTGGGGTGACTGTTCAAACTAGCACATTTCTGATTTTTTTTTTCCTTGCCTCTCGTCAAATCTCCTTTTATTGGTCAGCCTTTCTTAGCTGCTTTAATTAGTTTGTCCACAGAATCAAATGTTTTCCTACTTTTTAAAATTATACAGCAATAGTAACAACAGAACTTTCCAAAAATAATTCTAGCGTTTCAAAACACTTTCTCATCTGGCATTTAATTTTAGCTTCAGAGGAGCTATGAAACAGTAGAGATGAGATTTCACATCACTTATGAACATATTTAGCCAAAGTCCTGTTAGATGATTTATTGACTATCACACGATGAGGTTAGGCAGATCTGAGACAAAAATTTATTGTTGGTGAATATGGGAATAAGTCTCAATTTCAAGTTTTCCTCATAATATTCTGATACTATCTAGAACATCATAGATGTGCAATAAATATTCATTGACTGAATGAATAATTCCTCAAATAGATTCTGTAGGTTGCAAGAAAATGCAGACAAACCTTAGCAAGAAAAAAAAAAGGAGAAAATGAGAGAGACAGAGACAGAGCCAGACATACACACACACACACACACACACACACACACACACACACAGAAATATAACAGAATAATATATAATCCTGTTCTTTTCTTTAATTGGAGACCCATTAATCAGCTCATCACATCCGGCAACACTATCCAGACCCAATATCCAGCGACATGGGAATTTTGGGGGAGACATAAATTATAATCTGAAGTTGACTATCAGTTTCTTCCTTAGCTCTTTAAGAGTATAACTGATATAGCATTCTATAATTTTTGATGCTTTACTCTTCTCATACTTATAGTTAATTGTGCATTTGAAAGTGTTTCTATGTTCTTGTATTTTGACCTCTGTTTCGAATTACCTGAGCAATGCAAAAAATTGGCAACATCTCTGTCATGCTGAGATTGCTTCTTGCCAATGTCACCTGTCTCTCTTTATTTTAAACTTAAAACACATTCCTTCTCCTACTGCGTTTAGTCCATTAGACAGATGATGATAATGAAACATTCCTAATTTGCATAAACCTGTAGAATTTTCAATGTGCTTTCAAACTACATTATCTGACTTGGCTTAGTTTAGAATAACCTAGACACAATTGTTTGGTTTTAAAACCTAAGAGGGAGCATTATTTCATTCATAGTTACATTCATTCAGTACATTCATTCAGTAATTTACTGAAAATTAATGATGCTGATAATTATACCACTAATAATAGCAAGCATTTTTTGAGTGCCTACTATGTTCCAGCCACTTGGCTATGTTTTAACATGGATGGTAACATTTCTCCACCCCATGAGAAGTACTGTTGTCCTTACTTTACAGGTGATCAAACTATAGCTCAAAGAGTATAAATAACCTCCCAAGTCACACTCATAGTTACTAGTTGAGATTTGAGCCCAGAAATTTCAGACTTTAAAACCTGTGGTATTAACCCCTTTTCCACTCTCACTCCCTTAACACAATTACCAACACACCCCTGAAGCCTGTATTCAGAGTTAATTGTTCAGGTAATGAAAAGACTCATTTAGTTCATATGGTCAAAGGCAACAGGTCTATTCAAATTAAATATTTGCTTTGTTAAGCCACATAAGCATAAATACACCTGGTTGAAAAGTGAAAAATTCCTTCTATTTCCTGGTTCAAAGGTTAATCACAACCATGCCACAGTTCTTCCATAAAGGTTGTTGGCAATCTCAGATTTTCATACCATTTAATCCCATCTCTTATCTTTGTTTTTCACCACCACTCCCCTCTCTCCATGCCATTTTCTGCCTCTTGTTACTGGTTTTGATGTTAAAACTCTTGTAATTTCAAAAACACGTGTTCAGCTCCTATTACATAGCAGGTCCATTTTGAGCATGAGAAATATAGAGATCAACGAAAGCAGTCCCTTCCCTAAAGGGTCTTACAGTCAAGTGGGGAAGGGAGTCATGTAAATAAATAAGGCATTTTGTTCTTTTTACATTTTAACCTCAGGTCTTTGCAACTTGTCTTAGCTGTCACCCTGGGTGTCAGCTGCCCTGGTTCTTTCTGGCAAAAAAAAAAAAAGTCTCCTGCTTCTACTTCTAGTTAATGGATCACCATCCTGATGATTGGACATTTGGCAGAGTGCTCGAAGAAAGACAAACCTGTGTGTGTGCGCGTGTGCATGTGTGCAAGCTGTGTGGAACAGAAATCCTTATTTCCTATCAGACCTCAGTACAAGCAACCAGTTTAAAGCTTACGAAGCAGAAAAAAAGACTTAAGGTAACTACATATAATTTAAGTCAAGAAGATGGGATGGCCACGAATTTAATTCTGAGATTTTGACCTTGCCTCCAAAAAGGCAAGGATCCTGTATGAATCCTATTTCCATCTAAGGATTCTCTTGCTTTAAGAAGCTATGCCTAACTGTGCTTTCTTAGAAGGTCTATTTGAAATATTCTGGGGTTTCAAAGTATCGCTGAATTATAACAAAAAGCCCCTATGCTAAAACTATGAGATCAAGATTATATTTTTACTCTTTTGGACAATTTGGAGAGGCAAGGTCTTCTCTAGAGGACCACATACAGCTATTGATATAGTAGGTATTGTGGACTGCCTTATGCTATAATACATTGATTTAAGCCAGACATTTTCATTATTACCAGCTTAATGTTCTTTAGTACTTTAAACGGCATGTACAATATTCAATTTCTGAGAAAAGGCAAACTATTAGATGTGAGGATTGAACTTCACAATCTTCTAGCTGTCACACGCACTTCTGATGTCCATGGTAGATAGAGCTTATCTACAAGGGTATATTATTTTGTAGAATCCAGAAATGGTCTAAGAATCCTTCTCTACACAGTGCTTCAAGCATTCACTGATGATGGATATGAGTGGGCCCATGACATTGGATCTATTTGCCAATACCACTGTAAATCAAACTCTTTCATCTACTGAGGACAAGACTGGTTCTCAGAATGGTACTGTGACTTACCCAAGGTCAAGCACGTCAGTAGTCAAGTTGCCACTACTGCCAAGATGACTCGCTGCCTCTACTCATTAGCCCAACTGCTTGGTACGGAAATCGTGTGAGGCAAAGGGATGAGTTTTGATTGAATTCTCAGATGCTTTCTCATCAACATTAACATCAACAGGTTTTCACTGGCAGAGCTCCTTCCCACTCCCACAGTGATTCTAGAATTTAACTGCCAACTGTGCACTTCCCTGCGTTTAAAATTGTCTGCTCCTATTTATTTATTTATTTTTTTGCAGGGACTATTCTTTCTGTTTCCATATAAGACTTGATTATAATATCAAACACTAACGAAACTGAAATATGACCCATTGCTGAGAGAAAAGGGCAAGATTTTTCAAAAAGGATTTGTTCAAGATGATGTTTAATCTGGATCTGCTTACACATCACATAGAGAATTAGAATGGTTTCATCAGTGTCATTTCTGAGCCAGATTAGAGTATACATCAAGAAGAAATCCCGGGGCTTCCCTGGTGGCGCAGTGGTTGAGAATCTGCCTGCCGATGCAGGGGACACGGGTTCGAGCCCTGGTCTGGGAAGATCCCACATGCCACGGAGCAACTAGGCCCGTGAGCCACAACTGCTGAGCCTGCGCGTCTGGAGCCTGTGCTCCGCAACAAGAGAGGCCATGATAGTGAGAGGCCCGCGCACCGCGATGAAGAGTGGCCCCACTTGCCGCAACTGGAGAAAGCCCTTGCACAGAAATGAAGACCCAACACAGCCATAAATAAATAAATAAACAAATAATTAAAAAAAAAAAAAAAAAAAAAAAGAAGAAATCCCTTGTGTTAAAGTCACCACCTTCCACTGAACCAATTACACTCCTTTGTCATGAACATCACTAAGAATCCTAGATTTAACACAGCATCTTCACAAAGCTTGAAGGTTATTCATCAACCTTACCATTATCCCCATCTGACTTGTCTTACTGGTTTTTATTCTTTGTAGTCTCACCCCATTCTCCCAGTTACTACATCTAGAAACCCAAGAATTATGTTCAATCCCTTCCATTCTCTCACCTTCACACCTGATGCATGAGCAAGTCCTATTGGCTTCACGTTCACAATATACGCTACCTCCATCCTCCTCTCCTTGTCATCACTCCTCCCCCACCCTGGTTAATACTACTATCCCCTCCCACCTCAACTACAACAATAAACTAGAGAATGGCAGCCCTGCTTCTGCTCTTCTTCCCCTGCTCCAATCTATATTCCATACAATGGTCAGGGAGATTTTCCTACTACCAGAACCACATAATGTCACTCCAAGGCTTGAAACCTGCAAATGGAAATCATCACAGCCAGAATAAATCCTAACTCCTTTACGTGGCCTACAAATTTCTGGACCCTGCATACTTCCTAAGTCTTATCTCATAACCTACTTCTTCTCTCTCACTGTGCTCTTGGCATACAGGTCCTTTCAATTTATTAAACTCACTGTGCTCTTCCCCATCTCATTGTCTTCCCACAAACAGTTCCTCTTTCTGGAAAATGTGCTTCCCTGTTCTTCACAAGGCTGGATTCTTCTTCTCTTTCAGGTATTGATTTTAACATCGTCTTATCACATGACACCCCCCAAAGCAGATGTTGTCAGTACTCTTCTCATCTTACCTTGCGTCTCCCTTTTATCTTCATAAACATGAACTCCCAGTGTGCTTTCACTCCCAACTGCTGGCATCTGTGTCTCTTTGTCAGAGGATGAATTTCAGGCTGCCCAAATGGCTTTGACTGTACTTGGAGAGCTGGAAGTGCCTATTGATTTATATTGCTCTCCGCCCTGGAGTACAGCCTTAACCAATGCCTGATGGATGAGGAGTATAAATGCTCGATTTGTGATGGGTCCAACTCTGAAGCTGAACTACAGCTCTCCTGCAGAACTGAGCCAAAGTTGCCCTCTGAGAGTCTCTGAGAGTCTTTGCTTGATATTGCATGCCTTCCTTTTATGGACCTATTCCCATTTCCCAACCACATTTCCCTGGGAGCACCTTCTCATATATTACATTGACACAAAATCTCATCTGAGATCTGCTTCAGGGAAAGCAAGCAAGACTACCCCAACTTTTATCCAATTATTCTCCATCAATGTACCTCACTCATTTTCTTTCTAGCGTGTGTCAAAAGCTGTTCTTACAGATTGAGTCACTTGTTCACTTGTTTATTATCTTTATCTCCCATGGACTCTGAACAAATCGAGGGCAGAACTGTAACTTTCTCTTTAACTAGTATGTCCCCAGCACCTAGCACAGTGTTTGGTCCATAGTAGTTGCCTAATTAATATTTGTTTAATGAAGAATAAATAACAAAACATTTTCCAATGCTGCTCTTCCACCAGGATGAATTACCTGTCTCTCCTCTGGTTTCCATGGCATCCATCAAGTAGCTTCTGATTAGGCTCCAGGTTTTCATGGAGCTTGACTAAAGGGCAGCATGTCTTGGTCATGCTGACATGAGTACTCTGTCTATGTGACAATTCTAGTTGTTATAACATATCATTATCCTTTAGGAGTTTACTACATGCCGGGTAGTAAGGTAGAGACACAACATTTTATTAAATGCTAACAAACACCTTAGGGAGGAAGGTACATTACCTATATTTGTCAGAAGAGAAAACTAAATTTCATAACTAAAGAATGTGCGCAAGGTCACCCGGCTCATAAGTGGTGAAGGTTCTATTAAAACTCAAGTCTGACTGTGAAACACATTCCCTTAACTTATCACGCTGCCTCTGTCCTATGGGGGGTTTGCTTAGCGTCAGTCATCCTCTTGGGGATTAATCAAGTGAAAAGAGTAAGCCTTCAAAATAGATATTTTGGCCTTTAAAACAGACGCCAAAGCCTAGAATGTCATGACTTATTCCAGCAACTACTCAGCTCTTGCTGGCCTTGATGTTTAAAAATGCCACCGCCACTTCTGCCCTTGGCAGAGCCAGTAATCTAGCACAGGCTTGTCTGATCCCCAAATTATAGCCCACTTTCTGCTAAAGATAAGGGATACTAAGGATAAGGAAACTTCTTTGCTTTCTATACCCCAAGAAAAATGTTAAAGACTCTGAGGTTAGAGAGGAAGAGTATGGGTGGAGGGGAGTTTTAGAAGAGCTGTTGTGATGCCCAACCATTTCACAAAATAAATTTTGGTCTTGTGGTCTAAGGAGACAACAATCTGGAAGGCTTGAAAAGCCAAGGGAATGATTTAGGAAAAGCACTGAATTATTAATGTATTCGACTACTTCTATATATCCAACATATACATATAGGAAATATGCTCTTAATATGAGAAAGACACAGCAAAATCAGAACCAGAAAGAGTCCTTCCAACACCAGTGTGGGAATAGAGATGGTTAGCATGTGATTAAGAACATAATGTAGAACTTAATGTTTATGTTCAGGAGGCTTAGTGCTGAATTTGAATGCTGGTTTTATGTCTTACTTATTAGCCGTGTTTCTTAATCTCTCTGTGCCTGAGTTTCTTCATGTATAAAATGAGGATAAAAATACTATACCCACCTCAGAGTTGTCCTGAAGATTAAATGAGTTAGTATTTGCAAATTTCTTTGAATAATGCCTGGCACATAATGAACACCAATATAAGTTTGTTCAATAAATAAAGCAAAGAGATCAGAGCTAGAATAAAATAGACACAAGATATTACAGGCATACAGAAGGGAATACTTAACTCAGCCTGGAGTGAAGCTACAAAGACCAGAAAAGGATCACAGAGATGTAAGATTTGAGGTGAGTCTTTAGAGATGATTTAGAATTCACCAGTGAAAGAAAGGAAGGAAAGATAAGGGTGGGGGGTAGCGGTGGGGACAGGCAGAGGAACAACAGAGGCCAAGTCTGGCAGATGAGAAGCTGCTTGTATATATACCTGAGTGTGTTTGAGCAGGTAGTAAGAAAAGAGGAGTGGTGAGATATAATTGTATTGGTTAAGAGGAGTCAGGCCATCAAGGGCCTTATGGGATAAAAAGGGAGTTCTGACTTTACGTCACTGATGAAGTACATTTAGAGAATGTTAAGCAAAAATTTAATGATCAGATTTGCAATCTACAAAGATCACTCTGACCACAGTGTGGAGGATGGATTTTGTTGAGTGGAGCTGGGAACATGGAAACCACTTACTGGCCTGCAGGAGTGAGACAGGCAAGAGTGGCAAGAGCCAGAAATAATAAACTATTAGGGGAAAGGAGATTTCTGGTAAACGATAGCAAAAGACAAACCAATTTTGCTTGCAATGGTCAAGTTTGTAGTAGCTTTTTTTGAGTGAAAATATTGACCTCTGAGGCAAAGAGATAGAAGCACAATCAAAAATAACCTTCACAATCAGAAATCAAGGCTCCAAATTAAAAGTCAACAGTCTTCACCCATTTGATGAGTGGAAGGGCAGTTAAATACATGCCATTTGTTTCTGACTTTTGAACACATGGAATAAGCCATCAATTTTTATGCTGCTTGGAACATGGAAAAAACAATTATATATTTGAAAGGGCTAAGAAACTGTGTAAAACGTCTATAAATAAGATAATTATTGGTGAATTAATTCAGTAAGACCACAGTAATAATTGTTAGAATTTCTTGACCACTTGCTCATTTCCATTATATTAGCAAATTGCATATATTATCTCAGTTAGTCCTCTCAATAATCCAATGAGATAGGTATTATTAGTACCCTTTCACAGATGAGAACAGAGGTTTAAAGAGATTTAAATACTTGTTTAAAGTCACGGGGACATCAAGTGGCAGAGAAGAGAACTCACATCTTTTCGAAGGTTAGGGATTTCATACTGATTACATCTGTGGGGTCAGCTCTTCTCATATATGTATTTGAATTTAGGCCTTCTTTTTAGGGAAATAAACATACAACTTCACAATGCGTGCCATGAACAGGAAAGACATTATTTTTCCTATTTCAGTCTGTTTTTGTACACATTATTCATCGGTTTTCATATAATAATGTTTTTTTCATTGAGGTTCAGCATCTGACTTACACTAACAAATTATTACTTAAAAACAGAATGCCAAGCAAACAAAAAAAAAGAAAAAAAAAATAAACTTTGAGGGTAACCCAGAATGACCATCTGATAACAGTTCCTTGTTAATAGAAAGAGATATATACAGTCATGACAACTTGGATAATGTGGAGTCAGCCATGATGGAATTCAAATCCCAGCTCTACAGTTTACTACTGGAGAGATATTGAGCAAGTCACATAGTCTCTCTAAGCCTCAATTTCCTTATCTGTAAAATGGTGGCTATTATAATGCAGGCTATGAGATTAAAAGAGATGATACAGGCAAAGTACCTAGTTCAGCTAGATATTATAGCTAGGATAACACAGTGATGATGAAAATAATGAATATTGGCTCAAGTTTGGTTATTTTTTTCCCAAATATAACAAACTCAAAAATTTTGTATTATTGGATTTGCCTAGGTGAATAATATTCATAGTGGCAGTTTCCCACTGTTTTTTTGTGTAATTTTAATTGAATTTGTTTTTCATTGACGAGTGCATTAAGCTGCCTTTTAATTCTCTCATCAAGATAATGTCATAGCCCTATCTTTGACTAATCTCAGGCCCTGAATGGAAAAGGTGAATTTTTAAAAACTCTTCTAGAGTTATTTTTATACCATCTATCCTGTGTACAACATAACAATGCTGCAGCTAAATTTTACAACACATTTTAAAAGGTCGCTTTTAATGATTTGGGCTTTTCATGTATCAATCTTTCTACATTTACATTTTCTGGAACTTCAACAGCAGAGTTTTCTTAAACTAACTGAGTAAATATTCCAGTCTCAGTGTGTATTTTGAAATGACTATTTGCATAATAATGTTTTTAGATGAAAACAGAGTCTCTGGCTGCACATAAACAGGTTTTACTGATCTTTTAATTGGCCCAACTGAAACACAGAGACCTTTAACATCAAACAGTGCTCTCAATGTTTATGAATATTGTATAGAGATGCCATTTCCCATTCTAATCTTTTATTACTTTAATACAAATACTACTATATTTTCTTTCACTAATTAGCCATTAATGCTCCGCAAAATTAACTTGGAAGACATAGATCACTGACAGTTCTAAATTAATAAGCTTGACTTTGTCGTGAGGGATGCAGGGGAGAACAGAAAGTTATAGACATGTGTTGGCCTCTTGCTTCCTTTAAGGAGGAGAAGAGCATATCTTGTACACGTGGTCTTTGAGTCTGTGAGATACCTGAACTAAGGAGCAACTCACTCACCAATACTTTCTGAATACCAATTTTATGGCAGGCAGTGTTTTAGGCATGCAGTGGGGATCGGAAGGCAGGAAATAAGAGAATACACAAGATACAGTAGCCCCTGCCTGAAGGGATTTACAGTCTGGTTGGGGAGTTTGAATAGGAAACAGGTGATTAAAGTCCGGTTTGGGTGCCATGGGAGGACAACCAAGAATCACCTAGTCTAGCTTTGAGATTGGTAGTCAGGGAGAGCTTCCTAGGCAAAAGTCATGGCTAGAGCTAAGGTGTGAAAAATGAGGAAGGTAGATGGGAATTGGGAGAGGGGGAGATGAGGTGTGCCTACCCGGCAGGAGAAATGGTATCTGCAAATGCCCAAGTACTGGCATATTTCGTTTTGATTAGTAACTTACAAGTACTTCACTATGGCTGGAAAGTAGAGTTCACGAGATGGTGTATCAAAAGGTTAAACCAGAACCATGAGCAGGGAACTTATACACCTTGTTTAAGAGCCTGGCCGTGGTTTTATAGAGAGGGGTGGTAGAGTCATAACTTGGCTATAGTGAAGAAGGAGGGCTAGAAAGCTGCTGAGAAGCAGACGGAGAAACATCTTAGACGGTTGCCTTAATGACCTAAGTGAAACATGATTTTCTAGTGATAGAAGAGACAGAAAAGATGTATTGAATCAAAAGATAAATGGGTATGTCTAATAGAAAGGGTTTGGTGATTGATTAGGTATCACAAGTATCACAAGTTAGGGGACTGCCTCTGTCTGGACAAATCCAGTGAATCCCTTTATTACATTTTCACTGACTCCTTCACTCCCATTCTTTTTTAGAGTGGCCTGGGTGAATATTGCCATGACTCACATAAACTAAATTAGAAACTTTCAAGAAGGAAAGAGAAAATAGATGGCTCAGAAGTTCGAGGAGGAAAAAAGATGGAAGCTGCATGGAAAGAATTGGGACTCTGGGGTTCAAGAGCTCAAATCAAGCACCACCTGCAACAGCTGCATGACTTTCAGAACTGTCCTTGGTTTTGCATGTGACCTAAAAAGAAACAGTTTAGCAAGACATCCTAAATTGAATGCACCTCCATTCTGCCCTGTTACTCTTCTGTTTTTGAGCAAAGCTTGTTTGAGTTTATCATGTTAAGGATCTGCCTCACCCAATAATTAAATCAGGTGTGTTGGTGTGGAATGTGGGTGGCAGCTTTTCATACTCTAGTTAAATAGTTTAGCCACCAAGGGATATCATAGGCTCAAAATGTTTCAAGCTCTGAGTGATCTTAAACACTATCTAGGGCAGTGGTTCTCAACTTTTTCTTTTAATCTTTTAAAATTAAAGTAGCACTTACATGGAAATCCAAAATGCCAAATATGAAAAGGCTGAAAGTGCTTTGGTTGAGGAGGCATGAGGGCCCAGCCAATGGGCCCTCACTTCCATCTCCCAAGAAACAGCAATTCAGCAGAACTCACAAGTGTTGCTGATGGGCACACCTGTATTCATAGACCTGAAAGATGGCTTTTTGCTGAGGAGAGGATAGCCAATTAAAAGTGTTCGGACGACAGAGCACCTAGAAACCATGCTATTGATAGTACAACAGTTTAAAATATTCACAAATTTAATTATGTCAAGTGGATCAATGTCAACTTTGATTGTAAAAAGCAAGACTACTGCACATGAAATAATTACCCGTATGCACGAAGAGATCCAAAGATATTAAAATATGACCTGCCACTCTCTATTGGTTTCTCCATTAATAGATATTTGCTATTTGTTCATTCAATTTATCATCTGTCAGAGCTTTCCAGCATACATCAATAATTTAAGTATAAATTACAGAAGGAAACTTAAAATTACAAAAGCTCTATCCACATTTTTATTCCCTGAAAAATGGGAAATGCCTGTATTATTCAATTTAGGGTAGAGAAAAGCAGGTTGGTTCAGCTTGAAATACTGATAGTTCCCAAGAATATGGTTTGGGAACCAATGTTTTAATCTAGTCATCTGATTTTAATATATGAAAGTTGAGGCATATAGGACCTTCTATGAGGTCATTAACCTAACATTTACTTATTTATTTATTTTTTCTGCAACGGTGTCAGGCAGGTCATGGTCAGACACTAATGACCTGGTCTTTAGTCTAGAATCTTTAGTCTGGAAGATTCATGGCATAGCCTTTCATTCTTGTTTTTCGAGATCAGATGAATCTGAGACATTTGATGAGCTCCTATTCTGCTCTTGTGTTTCCAGGTAGAATGGAGAAAATCAGATAAGAAAGAATTGCTTTCTATTTCTAAATATTGAGCTTGCCATCTAGACAAAGCAAAAGCTGTTGGTAGTCAGTCAAAAACACTGATTCATACTTTGAGACACAGAATCTTAGAGGATGTGTCATTACTCATGCAACTTGTGTTCATGCGCTCTTAACATGTGTTATTTATGATTTTCAGGGTGCCAGTGCTTATAAATAGTTCTTGGAAGCAACTATACTAACATTTTCTGAAGGACTGATGGAGCCAAAAGGAGATACCTAGAGGGGGGCTTTTTGTCTTTGATCACAGGGGTAAGGAGAGGAGGTATAAACGTGAAAGTGGTCTTGGCCTCATAATCACTGCATGGTGCTTTTAAGCACTATCCCTGGAAGCCTAGGGCCAATGGGAGAAACAAAATCTTTCCATAAATAAATCAGCAGGTTGCTAAAAGGCTCACAATGAAAGAAAACAAGACAGAAACTATTGGTGAAAACAGGAAAGGAAAAGAATTATCAAGTACTTTGGCAGTAATTTATCAAGAATGGGAAAGCAAATCATTTAGCAATCAAAAAAGCTCTTAAGATAGGGCAACACAGAGAGGTAAAACTATCAGAAGCACTCACTGCATCAGCACCCCATACATTTTCCTTATTTTACTCTTTTTTAAAGAGCCATCATCTCCTAGAGACTGTAGAATATGAAGGATGCCACTTCTTAGTCAAATAGCATTACTAAATTACTAGCAATTTACCTTGAGGCGGTTATCATAGAGTGGTCAGGCACATAGTCTCAAAGGCAGACTCCTAGGTTCCATTCCCAACTAGATATTTTTTGACATTTTTCTTAACCTCTCCATGCCTTCGTTTCATCATCTATAATTCAGGATAAGAGTAATACTGCATAGGTTGTGGGAAGAGCAAATGGGTTATTACATGAAAAGCACTGAGAATAGTATCTGACATATTATAAATACTATATTAGAGTTGGCTTTTATTATTTATTCATATGTAAAAACACTAAATTATGATAATAACTAGTGTTTTTTGAGTGCTCTCTGAGTCAGATATCTTGCTGAGCGTTCTGTATGCAAGTATATCATCGGATCCTCATGGCAACCTATTAGATAGAAGTATTATTATCCCCATTTTCCAGATCAAGAAATTCAGCAACACAACCCAAGCTGGAAGTGCTTTACCATTTCTTGAATATGAATTTTGTATTCCCTTTTCTAATAATTCCAAACATTTCCTTCATCTCGTAGAACAATTATAGAAATGAATATATTTTGTATATTTTAAAAAAGAGTTAAAGCAAGGAAAGAAGAATTAAGGTATGCTATTCTTATTTAATTCAGCTCAACAATTCATACCTCCATAAGCCATGACACTGCTCTTACTGTATTTCACTTTAATGTCATTATTTTACTAGGCGACTTGTACATGTAAATATTTTATAGAGTCTTCTTTTTTGCCATTAGGATGAGGAAGCATATATATGCTAATGGAATTCTAAGGTCCTCTGATTTTTCCTTTAGGGCCAATTATCAATTATCTACAGCACAGTTATTCTAAGACTTAGCAAGTTTCACTTCCATATTTTCTTAACAGTATCACCTTTTTTAGATGAAGCATTTTAGTGGCAATAGCCTTATGAATAAC
This sequence comes from Eubalaena glacialis, assembly GCF_028564815.1. Lineage (NCBI taxonomy): Eukaryota > Metazoa > Chordata > Mammalia > Artiodactyla > Balaenidae > Eubalaena > Eubalaena glacialis. Next base: position 48,833,463 of record NC_083720.1, read on the forward strand.
ATGGCTAGATAACAGTGTCTCATCGCATTGTGTCATTGCCAAGGACAATACAGGAAGATTCTTAAGGTGTCGCTTTGTTGACAATACAGTTGCCACTGTTTATTCTTACTTTTAATTATTACTAATAGTACATCAAAAGTTGAAAAAGACAATTGAATAAACATTTCCCTTATTGATTTGACCTCTCCTAAGAAGTACATGATCCTTTTGACTTCATTCCATGTAATCTAAGTGTCTGCCTCACTACACCCCAAGTGCCTGCCTAATCAGTCCATTTATAGACCTAATTCTAGAGAAATTCCTTTCTACTGTGGATTGTTACTAATGGAAAGCATGTTGGGTGGAAGCAACATGATGCAATGGAGAGATTACATATCTTCTATGGGAGAGAATTCAGCAGTATTCCTTCCTTCCTTCCTGTATTACTTATCTGTACTACCTGTATTACCTATAGGGTATTACTTCCTTCCTGTATTAACCTATCTCTGTGAAAGCCATTTCCATCCAACCAGTCACTCAAGCCAGGAATCTGAGAGTCATCTTTTGACAGTGACACTGAAAAAGGGTGCCTAGTGGCATCAGCAAACTCTTTGTATTCTGTGATTTGGATAATTGACATTTACTCAATCTTACGTAGAACTCTTTTCTAACAGGTTTAAGACAAACAATGTAACATCTATTTCTATCCAAACTGTAGGGCAACTAAGCTCCACCTTTACTGAAAAGCTAAGGCTGCTACAGAGCTACCAACTTTTTCTCTTACTACACCCAAACCCCCATGGAGAGTTGATTACTGTTTCTGTATTCTACAGCTGTATCTTGTGCTTACTTCTACTGTTGAAATTCCCACACTGTATGTATGTATGTATGTGTGCATATATGTATGTGTATGTGCATGTGTGTGTATGTGTTTACGTTAGACTGGAGCTCTCCACAGGCAAGGTCTTATTTATATCTGAATTGCAAGTGCATAGTACAGTTCCTGGTACATGGTAGGACAGGAGGTGCTTGGAGTAAATAGTTGATGGGTAACCTTGGAGAAATCATCTAACTTCTCTCTGCTTAAATTTACTCGTCATTAAAAAAAAAAACCACACACATAATAATGTATGCCCCATAAAACAGATGTTCTTGTAAAAATCAAACTACTTGTAAAAACTTTCTATATGCTATAAAGGACCATGCCAGTGTGTGAGATATTAATATACTGTAGATCTAATTAAGGAGGAATAAGGAAGGAAAAACTACCCTGGAAAACGCTCTAAGATGTGTACTTCTGGGAAACCATGTCTCAGTTAACAGTCAACAATTTGAGGAAAAGTTTAGGAATCTAATGTTAAGAAGAAGAAACTTTATTTCTCTCTTTGGGATGTGACATTTAACAAATTAATTTAGAATCATTTAAGACCAACAGAGCTAAGATGAAATTGAGAACACTTGTACTAATCACTTCCAACTTTAATGTAGAATGCTATGTATCTAAAAGGTTACTACAATGGAAAAATTCAATTACTAGAGACTCCTAATGGGCTTTTTACTTAAAATAGCACAGAAATATAATGTCTTCAATTCTAATGAAAATCATTATATTTCCTCAAATACTGTGAATGATTTGGGAAATACATATAGTCTCTCCAAGCACAATTCCCCAGCATCTGAAGAACTCTGGAGCCCAAAGTCCAAATACTCAAACATCATAGCATGAGTTTTAAATTTGTTGACCCCAGCAAGTTCACTCAGCTGTGGTTTCTGTTCTTAGATGTCCCATTTCTGTTTGATTTCTAGAAAAGGTGGAGGAGATCTTATTTCACATTCACTATGAAGATTGTTAATTTGATTTTTTCCTTCTTTTAACAAATGATTTTTTTAGGAACTTTTGAAAAATTAAATCTGATAATCTAGGTCCATAGAATGCCAAAATTTAAAAGAAATTGATCACCACATCCCATTGTACTCAACCCTAGGACAATTCATAAAAGAAAACTAGCCTGGGCCATACCATTAATATTCAGAGTATGTTGGTCTAGGATGAAGCCCAGGATTTTGTATGCTTGATAGGCACACATTGCAGACTCATGGATCAGCATTTGTATCTATGGATTTCTAATTTATATATGACAACATCTGAGATCCTGGGAGGAAAATGCTTTCCCCAGACTCCCCAGATTCTCACAGCTGGCTTATGGCAGATCCATGATCATAATCCAAGTCTTCTGACGTTCAATCCAGTGCTCCTTATCTTATGAGATACTGCACGCTAGACAGTCATACTCCTGGGCATCCATATTCAACATACACTTTTTTGAGACCTTATTAAATCCCATTGGCCACATTAGATCGCAGTGATAAACAAATGTATAAAACAGATGATAAAACAAATGTATAAAATGTATAAAACAAATGTTTATCACAGTGTTAAACAAATCTGAACTCACAGAATTCAGCCTAGTGAAACAGAATGAACAAATGGGCCCTCAAATCCTACAAGTATTCATACTTAGAGTTATGAAAGTTGTTAAAATAACTCCCATATATTTATGATCTTAGTGTAGGCCAGGTCCCAATGAAACACAGGAATTCACACAATCCTCCCAACAATCCTATGAGTGGTCACGGCTGTTATTCTCATTTAAAGATGAGAGGGGCTCCGTCCGAGCAGGTAACTCTAGTACAACTTGACAATACATGCCTGGGACAGGATTCAAACTCTATTCTCTCTGATATTTCCACCATCCACCTTGTCTCCTTCTCCCTCCTATTGTAAAACAAACAAACAAACAACAACAACAACAAACACCAAAAAAAAAAAAAACGAGATAATTCATAGCAGGGCATTTTTCATGAACTTTGTAGAAAGCCAAGTGCTTAAGCCTCCTCTTAATGCACAAGGGAGCAGCATGAGTTGATGACTATTGCCCTCCTGCATCATTTGTGAATGGTGTCACTACGCTTAACCCAACTGGTACAGCACAGTACTCCACAAAAGTAGTAATCACTGTTAACAGCGCACAGCTGCCCTCCACCATGGTCCTCAGGAAGCCGAAGAGGTGTTGGCACAACTACCTCCTACGTGTCCCTGAGCTTTCTGGAGACTAGCAGTGAGGAAAGGGTGAGGAGTACACAAGGCCACGATATCTTATTGTGCCAGGGAAGAACTCTGTCCAAGTTGGAATTATAAAACAGAATGAACATGTCATTTACAAGTGTACATATATTGGTAGGTCTTCATCCTAACCCAACAATCCTGTGAGTGAAAAATATTATTAGGGAAATATTATTAGGGAAAGTAAAAGACGTTTTGGTTTCTTCTCCAAATGTTATCTCAATTAGGAATAAATCAAATCTGAAAGGAACCTGAAAGAAGCACAGAACGGGTTAGGAGCTGAGCTTGCTCTGGGTAATGGTGAGACCTTGAGTTTGGTGGCCTTGGGGAAGGCTCTGGGGGGAAGCAGCTTCTCTCACCCCTCTGCTCCCCTTTCAACACCTGCTCTGGAAGGTTTCATGGTCTGGAGCCACATGGACCTGGATCTCAGTCCTTAATAGCTGTAGGCAACTGCCTAAACCTGTACCATAGGGTTGTTATAAGCATTAAATAGAATGTAAAGATCTTGGCATGCATTTACTCCTGAAAATCAGTAGTATTTCTTTCATTATCATGTTATAATTATTATGTATCTGAAATCAACAATCAATGAAATATGGTCTATGAAAATACTTCTTTTATATTAATATATGAATTGAGATTTTAAATATAAAATGTGCCAGTGATTTTATTTAAAAAAAATTAAGTCTTTCATAAGCAAATGTGAAGTTTATTGCATAAATCCACAGTACCTTGGGTAGGGAAAGAAATATATTTAAAAACAAATAAATATCAAATAAACCACACGGTAGGAACTATGAGTCTTTTATGCCTTTACTGAGTATCAGGAACAGCTGTCCTGATTTTACACATGTGAACAGTGAGGCACAGGGGGGATAAATTAACTTGCCCAAATTTTTCAACTAGCAGGTGCCAGACTCATGCTTTGAACGCAAGCAGCCATACTTGAGGGTCCGTACTCATGGTCACTCTGTTGCACCACTGTTCTAAACAGCAATTCTATTCATTTCACTGGGTTTCCTCCAAATATTGCTGGACTCAGGCTAAGTGGATAAAACCTCAGGCAGTATGAAAAGTGAAAAAAAATTGTTAAGAATTCTCTTTTCGGGGCTTCCCTGGTGGCGCAGTGGTTGAGAATCTGCCTGCCAATGCAGGGGACACGGGTTCGAGCCCTGGTCTGGGAGGATCCCACATGCCTCGGAGCGACTAGGCCCGTGAGCCACAATTGCTGAGCCTGCGCGTCTGGAGCCTGTGCTCCGGAACAAGAGAGGCCGCGATAGTGAGAGGCCCGCGCACCGTGATGAAGAGTGGCCCCCACTTGCCGCAACTAGAGAAAGCCCTCTCACAGAAACGAAGACCCAGCACAGCCATAAGTAAATAAATAAATAAATATTAAAAAAAAAAAAAAAGAATTCTTTTTTCAAAATTGAGTTCAGCTCAGTGGAAGAGTTAAATATTGATGCTGAATTACTATCAATAAAAGTGACTAATTCTAATCAATTATTTCATTCAAATAGAGTGATTAATATCCATAGAACTCTTTTACTGTGGAATCACTGAGTACCTGTCACTGCAGTATATGCCATTTAAATCCTCTCACTCTCATGAAGCAGGTAATTTTTTTTTCTCATTTCACAAATGAGGAAAGCAAGGGCAGATAGAGTTTATAACTTACCCAGAATCATTCAGCCAATAAGTGATGGATCTGGGATTTTGGTCCAGCTTGGCCTAAGTCCTCAGATTCTAAACTCTCAGAGTGGAGTGCCAAGAAATGAATAGAATCACCACAGCTTGCTCTGACCAAAGAAAAGTAGGGCAGGACTATAATTTCTGTATCCTGGACAGTATATTTTTATTTAAGATCATATTTTCTGAGAGTAAAATCACATTCTTCACTCAAAAAGAACCTACTCATCAGTAAAAATTAATGTCATTTTCATGAGCTGAGGATCCTTCACTTTGTATTTTTTAGGACCCTATGGTCCTAAACGGTGTATGGATTTTTAGTAACTGGGGGTAAATCCCACCTTGCTTATTAGCTTTGTGACTGTGAGCAAGTTAAGATTCTTGTGAGGACTGATGGAGGTAAATTTTTCTCACACACAAGAAAAATCACTGAGTGCATATTCCACAGTAACCATAACATAAATCTTACTTATTATTTCATATATGTCTGTAAAATTTCATCATTCTAAATTCAGCATTTCTCTTCTCCCACTCCATCCCCTTGTGGATTGTTTTTCTTTCTGACTTTTCCATCCCTGGCATTTTTTTTCACTTCCCTCTATAATTTCTATGTAAGAAATAACATGTAACCCTGACTTTTCATTAATGAGAGCATCAGAGTTTCTGGGAGGTGTTTATTTGATGAGGTTGTATATAAATTTTGGATCTAGGAATCAGAGAGAAATAAAATTTTCTGCCTAAAAGAGGAGAAAAGAGCTGGATATCTGGGGAAGAAACTGGTGAAAATCTAGGAGTGAGGATAGACTAAGAAAAAAAAATTCCCTCAGGGACAAGGGGCTGAAGCAGACTTGGCAGAGAAGAAAGTTTTAGTGAAGTTTTCACAAGTTGTGTCCTGGTTACTGTATGGTGTGTATTAGAAATTCTCCCTCCTCTCAAAAAGTTTCAGTGGAGCCAGCATTGGTCCCTGATATTTTTGTGTTAGTGGATCATTTTTGAGGACATGATGAGTTTCACATGTGGGTCAGTGAGGCACGGTGCAGCCCACAAGGACACAATGGCCTGAGATCTGCAGAGCCAGGAGAGCAAAAGTCAGTAGGAATCCACAGGTATTATTCTGAAGCCTAGGGCCTCAACCCCATCCATTGCTCAAAGGCCACAAAAGCACCAGCTGACACCTGGGTTGCATACAGATTTGGTGAAAATATTAGCTATGGTCTCATCTGAGTCATGCTTCATATAAGCTGAATTGCACCCCACTGCCCACTAATATGTTGAAGTCCTAACATACTTATGAATGTGACCCTATTTAAAAATAGAATCTTTGCTATGATCAAGTTAAGATGAGGTCTTTTGGGTGGACCCTGATCCAACACAACTGATGTCCTTATAAAAGAGAACATTCGAGCACAGAGATAGACATGTAGAGGGAAAATGATGTGAAGACACAGGGAGAACACCAACTACAAGCCAAGGAATGCCCAAGGCTACCTGAGGCTGGGAAAGAGGCAAGAAACAGATCCTCCCTCAGAGCCCTCAGAGGTAAATAAACTCCTTAACACCTTAATTTCAGACATCTAACTTCCAGAACTGTGAGACAATAAATTCCTGTTGTTTAAGGCACCCAGTGTGTGGTACTTGGTATGGAAGATTTAGAAAACTAATACAATGCCTGAGCGAAGATAGTGCCCACTGGGAATCTTAATTACAGCTGATAATCACTCGAATTATCCCTTTTTGTATATAGTTGCTAAATTTCTTATTGAGTAATCACATTGCAATATTCTTTGTATCCATACGCTTAAAAAATAGCTAACTTTTATTAAATGCTTACTGACCAAAGGTATTTATGTATGTGGGTCATTTAATCCTCACATCAATCACATGAGCCAGGTGTTATTACTATCCCCATTTTACAGATGAGAAAACTGAGAGATAAGAATATTAAACAATTTGCCTAAGGTCACAGTGCTAGGTAGTAGCACAGCTGGGGTTGTACCTGGGCAGACAGATATCAGAGTGTGTATACTCACATACTATAGGATGCTGCCTTAGCAGGAGTTAAATCAACTCCTTCATTGCATTTCCCTCAACTTTAATTCAATGGCCTTTCAACAAAAAGTTATGGGATGTTAAGATTTCCTTTTTTAAATAAAACCATGCTGGCTGCTAGTGATCAAAATTTTCCTCCTTCCTTCTTCTTTCTTTTCCTTCTCTCTCTCTCTCATTTTCTTCCCCTCCCTCCCTCCCTTCCTTCCTTCCTTCTTCACTTATTTCCTTCCTCCCTTCCTTCCTTCCTTCCTTCCTTCTTCACTTCTTTCCTTCCTCTTTAAACGCTCAATGTAAAAAAAAAAAAAAAGAATGATCATTTATACAATAAAAAATTTAGTTATATAGCAATGACATATTTTGATGTGTTCATTTTACTTATCAAATACTCTTGGTCAGAAAAAGATATTAGATGCTAAATTTATGATTATGAACAAGTTTCAGCTACCATACTTAACAATATTACAGTTTAGTTATAGTAGAGTTTGCTAACTCTAAGGAGAGCTGGGAAGCACAACAGAGCACCTAACAGAGTCTTGCCTGGATAAATGCTTCCTAATCTTACTATTAGAGTAAGCATATAAATACACTCATGCCCTTTAAGTCAGATCCTGTATCACTGGATCCTAAATTAATAATAGGACACACAGTGTATTGGGTTTGAAGCTCTTCAACTTGACCTTGGACAGCGCATTTTATCTATTTTATTTTATTTTATGTAGTGAATACTGCTGGTTTTCCTATTCAACATCCATCCTCCTTTCTTCGTTTCTAATGGAAGCCTGATTTTGTTTGGGATGACAGTGGTCCAGCTATAGACCAGACTCCCTTACAACTAGAAATGGATTTATGTTATAGTTTTGACCAAAGAGATCTGCTAGGGACTTCTGGGATGTTTATTTATTAATTCATTCATTTATTTATTTTAATATTGGTGCTACCCTTTCCTCCTTCAATATTTCTTCTCCCTCCTGTTTGTAACATGAACATGAGGTTGAATTTGGAGCAACTATGTTGAGACCATGAGTGATAAATGTGGGTGATAAAAACCATATGCTAAGTTTGGTGGCTAAGTTGTAAAAATACAACTTGATTAGGCCTTCGGCTTTTTATTGAGAGGGAAGGGGAAAAAAGTCTCATAGGATCAAGCAACTGGAGTTATATTTCTGTTTCCTACAGCCTAATCCAATTATCCAACTGACAAATGATAGGAAATCAGCTCTAGCCCCAGAGAAAAGACCCACAGATAGGAACATTTCAGGATCTTCTGATGAAATGGCTGGATTTTTAACTGAGCAGCCGAAAGTGAAAACCACTAATACACAAGGTCTGCTCAGTCACACAGGTGATGCAATCACAGTATGTTATTATCTCACTCTGAAATATTCATAGACAGCCTGGGATGGAAAGGCAGAGGCCAAACAAGTGATAAAAGGGATTCAGAAGAAACATTCAGTACAGGGAACAAAATAAAAATAAATTTAAAAAATATATTTGATAGCTTCAGATAAAATTTTTTAAAAGGTCACAAAAATGTAACAAGAACAAGCAGCCATTGTAAAAGAGGCAATAATTAGAATAATAATGAACTCTGGGAAATTAAAAAAATGTGTTAGCAGACATAAAAAGGAACACATTAAAAAAGACAGAGACATAAATCTGAGAGATTCTTACATAAAGAGATATGAAAAAAAAAGTGCTGGAAAATAGGAGAGAAACAAAAAATTACAAGATCAATTCAGAAGACTCAATATCTGACTAATAAAAGTTGCAAAAAGAAAAAACAGAATCATTGGTAGATAAATACATTTCAAACCAATAAAATGGAAAGTTTCCCCAGAATTGAAGGCTTAGGCTTTCAGATTACAAAGACCTACCAAAGGCACAAAGCAGTGAGAGGCAAGAAACCCACACAGAGAAACATGATTTGGAATTTCAAGATGCCAGGAATGAAGACAAAATGCTAACACCTTCCAGAGGGGAAAATAGAAACTGTTTAGATTACAGAATGACAGTGGGCTTTTAAACAAGATACTAGAAGAGTGAAAAAGTAAAGCTTTTAAAATTCTAAGGGAAGTTGTTCTCCAACCTAGAATTCCAACACAAACTATAGGTCACATGGAATGACAAAATTAAAAAAAAGAAACTGAGAATGAAAAATCTCTTTAAGAAATGACTTCTTTCTGTCTTAGGAAGTGATGGAGGGTATACTCCTCTAACTGGAGGGAGTAGCAAATAAGAAGAAGCCATAGGATGCAACCCAAGAGAAAGCAAAAGGAATTCTAAGTGAGACTCCAGCGGAGGCTTATGCAACAGATTTAGAGAACAAGAGCTGTGAATTGGAACAAGAGAAGTGGATCAAGGAGGGATTTCCCAAGGGGAAAAATGGATTTAGGGGATTTTTGAATATGTTTATTTGTACTGAGAGGTGAATTACAGTTTGAGACTGAGATTGGGATTGGGAAATCATACCTGTATAGAATGTTTAGGCAAACTAAAAAGAAAGAAGCCATTATTAACTCCAGAGAAAATGAGAAGGTAAAGCAGTTGCTGTCTACTATCTTGAAGAGCTTTGAATAATATTATATGGTAAGCTCTTGAATGTTGAGTGAAAACTTTGGGAGAATGGAGGAGGGGACTTTGGTGTAGAAAAAGGGGTGCTGTAAGGAAGTGTCATCCTCATTTTCTATGCCAGGAAGACTACAGGTAATATCTGAAATTGAAAAGTCAAGAAATGTGAGTAAGAACAAACTTATTATAAAAGTCTATAGTAGAAGAAACAGTCCAAAGGTTCAAAGATGTTGCATCTAGGGAGAGGAATTCAGAAGTAGAGTGTCTCACGTGGCTGGTTTTTGGTTTTTCATCTTATTTGCACAACTTTAAGGTATGCTTTTCTTTTCTTTTATTTTAGTTCATTTATCACTTTGACAAAAGTGAATATGAAATAATACTATTTGATTTTGGATTTACCTTTTGAAAACTGATAACTTGGTATTGGCCTATTGTTTCACCATACAGAATTTTTAAAATGTCATACGTATTGGCTACTGTTTCTAGTTTTTCACTACTGTGGCTGTGTAGGGCATATTTTCTACACCTTTATCAAGTTATTCCCCTTCCAGTATTTTAAGTTAGGTCTTTATTATAATCTTGGTTCTGTGACTTTCATTTATCCACGCGTTCAGTCATTTGCTCTTGAAATATTTATTCAGCCAGCACTAGACTGAGCCTTCGGGATAAGCAGTGGACATAATAGACAACTCTGCTGACATCAAGCTTTTATTTTGGGTGTGTTGGGGTAGCATGACCTTGGCCAAGTCATGTATTCTATTTGTTCTCCAGTTTCCTCCTTTGTAAAATGGGCATAATATTATCTACCCATTCTTTCAAGAGTGAATTTTGAGGACACGTCCAGATTAAAATTTTTCTGTGCTAAAGAAATAATCTCAAAAAGTACCATTTTAATGGTCAAAGGGTTAATTTCACAATCATTTCTAGCACCAACAAACTGAACTATTAGTGATAAGGCCATTAACAGCACAAAATGACTGCCATATTTGTCTTTAGTGCTACTACGCAGATTGACGAATTCTGCATCGAGTCACTTGGTTTTGTCTAAATATTGCAGGTTTTTTGATGTTGTTATTAGCAGAATATGCAAAACATATCCATTCCATTCTTTTTCTCTGCCTATGTTAAAAATCTCATGAAACTGTTCAAAATACAAATGCACTCAACTGCATATGATGCAAAAGGATGATTCTGCTGAAGACAGCAACTACATAATGCACCGCATTCCCGACCCATCAGCTTGGATACTGAGACTACTTTGTAAATATGCAGAGACAAGCCCTTTTTATATTTATTGGAAGGTCAAGAGTTTGGAAAGTGTGACGGTATAGGCAGACAGGAATATAGTATCACTTATTTATTAAACAATATATTGAAAACAGAAACATACCAGGCACGTTGAAAAGTGTAAAACAAGCACCTGTGACCTCCACCACCCCGGTTTATGCCACCATCATTTCTCACCTTGGTAATTGCAAAAGCCTCCAAACTGATTTTCCTTACTTCTGCCTTGCTCCCTTGCCCATGAAGACATCAGCTAGAGTGACTCATTAAAAATATAAGCCATATCATAACATCTGAACAAACCTTTATCTTCTTCCTCAAAAGGCCTAATTCCCTGCAGTAAACTACAAAAAGTATGTGCTGAATGAAAGAATCAATCAATCAATCACCGGTTAGACTTAGGTCACACATATGACTCAATCCTTGCCCTCAGTGACTTGTTAGGTGTTAAAAGAGACATGAAAAGCAATCAGAACACTGTAAAACAATCTATTCCTGGGATCCAGGACAAATGGTATGAATAAGGACTTCTGGGGAAGTTAGGAGGAGAAGTTCAATGTTGGCCATAGTGGTTTGGATTCCTTGTAAACACGAGTTAGAGACAAGAATGCCCTGGAAATTATGTTGTTATCTAGTTCAACACAAGACAGAAAATACACCTATAATTCTAAACCCATACGTATCATCTCCCTGATTCTACAAGATCCAATTTATATTCTCTGGAATAGCTTAAAACTATCACTCTAAGCACAAACTAGTTACCTCTGTTGATGTAGTAAGAGTACCCGACATAAAGGAGACACACATGGCATTGAATTAAGACACTGACTTGAGATGTCAAATTTAGAACAGTGGCAGGCCCATCTTGAAGGTGGTAGATACACTTGAGCTCAAGTAAACTCTCATCTGGCACCCAATAAACTGCAACTTGATTAAGTGGTATCTTTGCACATATATGGTATAAATCCAATTGATATCCTCCGTAGTCTTTGAGACCCTGAATTCAATTGTGATTCAACAGGAGAGATTAAATTATACACAGTGTCAAGAGAGCATTGGGTCTATTTTTATTGCATTCTAATGATTTGAAAATTGGTAATCTGTGTACATATGTCAACTTCCCATTGATTTGAATATTAGATTAAGTGAAACACTGTGGCATTGCCAACTGAGTTGATTACATCTAATGAGATAGAGATGCGGAAACAGCCATGGGACCTTCATCACGGGCTGCAAACTTTCTGCAGATTCTTTAGCAAAGAAAGAAGAAAAAGAAATTCTATGCATAAAAGAGTGGTTTTCAAGCCATGCCTGCCCCTCTCACCAGCAAACCTTCAGTTCTATACCATTGCATATTATTTACTTGACTAACTTCTAAAATAGACTGGTTGATTCCCAGGTAACAGAATATGATCAAAAATACGTGAAACAATTAAAAAATGTTTTAAATATCAAGGGAGTTCTCATAAGTAAAAGATATTCTCAGGATAGGTAGAGGTTAGAAATGTGTTTCCCAAATTTCATGTATTCACAATCACCTTTAATATCTCTACCAAAATCTATATTTCACTTACACTAGTGTTATTTTTCTTAACGTAATTCACTTAAATATATTATTTTTAAAGGAAATATTACATCACTACCAAATGGCAAATAAGTATCAATTGCCATAAAGAGGTAACTACAAATATAAATATAATGAAACGACATCGTTTTCAAGTTTTAGGTCTGAGCTCAGGACTGTCATCTCTTTTCAAAGAAGACACAAACAATTGTTGTATTAAAGGCTGGCACCGAAAGGAGAATGTCTCATTTCTATAATCAAAGGATTTAACTAGGATTAGGAAGTGTATAAATAACTTCCTACTAATACAATATTTGTAATGATTGTCCATGTATCACCTAAAAGCATCTTGCATCATGATGATACTTTCCTTAAACTTTGGGAAAGGATAATTTAGGGAAAAGATTTTCATTTTTTTATTAAACTGTAACCCACTGACCACATATTGGGATAACACACAGACATGAACATGCACACACACAACTGAAACAAAAGTTTCATAAAACAATACTTACCTTAACCACATCTGGAATTTTTTTCTACTTCATTAGAAATACTGATAAGACCCCACAAAAATGATGTCTCAACCAATAATGGCATATGACCATTAGCTGTGTAAAACAACAACTTGGAAGAATGGGATAGAGTGGTGTTACCCTCATTTTAATATCTGAAATGCTAACATAATGTGATGTGCCTTAACAGAAGTATGAATTACAGGTTGGGGAGAAATCAAAGAGCTACATTAATTTTATAAATGTCCACATTATCTTTTATATACAGTAGTTTTTTCATATTTCCTACCCTGGCCTTCAAGGCAGAACCTTGTATGTACCTGTTTTATATGCATTAATCAAAGTGTTTTCATAGAACATTAGATTCACAAAGTATTAATACTGCTAATTAATAGAAACAGAATCCATGCTTACTTTCTTGTGTGTGCATGCGAAATTCAAGGTTAAATGAAATTTAGATGTTTTAAAATATATTTTTTAAATTGGTATTTTTACTACAAAACTTCTCAGAACCTTTAAAATGCTAACAAGCATTTCCCATAAGGGCATACGTTATCCAGTGTTCTGCAAAATGTTTTGAGCATGAAATATTTTCTGGGCAGGGTATATTGGAAGATACATATTTCTCTTGATGTATATTGGTAAGTTGTGTTGTTGCTTTCATTGCTTTTCATAGTCCTCCATGCCTCTATGATACTCTTTGCTTTTGCTAAATAAGCAGTCACTCCCTCTTGATCACAAGGCAAACTTCATCTCCATTCCTCACTCATGGCATTTCCTTCACTGCCAGCTCATATTCAACTGTTAAAATGCATTTATCCTCCACACAAAGACTTGCACACAAAATAGACAAAAAGTAGAAACAATCTAAATGTTCATCAACAAGAGAGTGGTTAAACAAAATGCACTACATCCATACAATGGAATACTATTTAGCAATAAAAAGAATGAATTATTGATATATGATACATCCATAGATCTCAAACGTCAAATTAAAAAGCCAGATACAAAAAGCCACATATTCTATGAACACATTTATATGAAATTATCACCAAAGGAAAACCTATAAGGGCAAAAACTGGATTGGTAGTTGCCTGGAGCTATGGATGAGAGTGGAGATTAACCATAAAATGGGCAGGAGGGATCCTACTAGGCTGATAGATATGCTCTAAAACTGGATGGGTAGAATCGTTGCACAACATGGTGAATTTACTAAAATTCACTGATTTGTGTACTTAAAGTGAGTAAATTTTGTGGAATATAAATTCTTCCTCAATAAAGTTATTAAAAATTCCAGCCAGCCAGCTGGCCAGCCACCCAGCCAACTATCCATTCACTCACCCAACCTTCTTTCCTTTAAGAGTCTTTCTCTCCTGCCTCAAGCTGAATGTTGCCTGTCCTTGTTTTAAAAGAGCACACCATTTTGTTTTTATATATGTTGGACTCTAGTCATTTGCCTTTCAACCCTTCCTTACATTATATTAATTTGAGTACTTGTCTAATATCCTTACTGGACTGTAAGTTTTTGAAGACACAAACTATACCTTGGACTAGTCCATGTAAAAATAAATATTGTTGACTCTAAGTATAGGAAGCAATTCTATTTAAGGAAGGCTAACCATAATAAAAAACATACATGGAGATGCCCAGTAGTGGTTATTCTTAAATTGGCTGCTCTGAAATCTGAAATTTACCCTTTTTACTTAACTTTAAGTAGTAGTTGAATACCTCATCACAACAGCTACTAATTCAAGGAATAATAATAATAGCAGCAGCAAAGGCAGTAAAGTTAGTTCTCCTGAACACTTACTTTGGGCTGGTTATGGTGCTAGGTGTTTCTCATTGTGTGGATATTATTCCAGAAAAAGAAATGAGGCACAGTGAAGTTCAGCCACTTGTCTTAGGTTGGGTGCTCTGGGAGCAGAGCCTGAGGCAGATTTCCCCTGCACATGGCTTATGGAGGGAGTGTTTTCAAGAGAAACTAGAAATGAGATGTAGGAAGCAAAAAAGGAAAGAGGAAGGAGCTAGGATACTTCCGGGGAAGTCTAGCTATAGTATAATCCATGGGGAGTTCAGGAGGATAAAAAGGAGAGCAGAGTCTGTCCTGTCTTGAGGCAAGGAGGTATATATTGACAGTGTCCCAGCTATTGTGTTTGTACGTGTGTGTGTGTATGTGTGTAACTCCCAGGCACCTTGGCTGCAATCACCCAAGGGTAATCCTCCAGAGCAGGTCTCAGGTGTGAGCCCTTAGTAAGTGTCAACATTTGGGGGATGGACACACCCACCAGGAAGAGGGGTTCCAAGAGACCTGACCAGACACCAACAGCATCTACTATAGCTCTTGGCCCAAATCACATCCCTAGTAAAGAGTATACCTCAGATTAAAACCCAATAATTCTGATTTCTACATCAGTGCTCTTAACTCTCTACCTTTTTTCTTCAGTATCACATTTTGTTATGTTTTGCCCTTAAAGCATGCACAAACACACACACAAATACACAAACGCCTCTGTTATGGCCTAGGTTGATCCATTAGCATTTATTTTTAAATTAAATATTAATTCAAACTAGGATAACAAAGTCAAGCCTATCTGACACCCTTCTTTAATCTTGCTTTTAATGAATAGATAAAAATAATTTTTAATTACATGCATTATTTAAATAGCATCTGAGGAATTTGGAGGTTGCAGGAAAACAGTTGACTTCTTCCAGCATTTTAAATATTCTCCATGCCAAATCTTTGTTAGAGTAACACATTTACATTCTATGAATAAAGATTTGCCTAGAACTTCAGTTCAGACAGTGCTCCAATCACTACACGTTCCAAATGAGTCAGTCTGAATTTTGAGGAAATTACTATGTATCTTCAATTTTCTTTTTATCAGAGACAAAATCATAAAGGCAAGTGGAATTTGATGTTAGAAATTACAACCTAAAAACCAAACAAACATACCAAAGCATAACATGATGCCTGCCATCTAGCACTGCACAAAAGAGTTGGCTTTGTTCCAACAATGGCATGACTTATTGCAATAACACCAAGCACTATTTATAAGGAATGACAAAGTCTAAATGAAAATTTCTTGCCGGAGCCCCTGGAGCCTATGTTCATCCATTTCTCTCCTGCCCCCCAATTCAGCATCCTTTCTATTTAAAGGCAGATATACAGGGGATTTCTATGTCCTCCACTCATCTTGCATCCCTCTCTTTCCTCTACTCTCTCTTATTTTACCTATTTTGAAAGCCAGTCTCAGAGCTCTCAACTTTAGAATAAGTAGCCAAGAGGTCAGGACATTTGGAATAAATAGAATGTTTGATTAGAGGACATTGTGCGTATGCATTTCACGTAGAAAATAAAATGCTACCCTGGATGGCTGCGTGTGATAAGGCTGCCATGCCCTGTTACCGTGACAGAATAATTGGTTGAGCAGGTGAAAATTAACATGGCTTGAGCATGTTATGTGATCAATGGCATCCCAAACTGGCTACATTTTAAGCCTTGGAAGTGACAAAATGGGGAGATAAGGTATATTGCTTTGGGGTAAAGGAAGTATGAGTCAGAGAACAAGTCCCTGGAAGTATTTTCTCTGAAAAGGAATCACACAGAGTGAGGCATCTTATATCCTATTTTAAACCATAGCCAGAAACATTTCTCCT
Source organism: Eubalaena glacialis (assembly GCF_028564815.1). Taxonomy (NCBI): domain Eukaryota; kingdom Metazoa; phylum Chordata; class Mammalia; order Artiodactyla; family Balaenidae; genus Eubalaena; species Eubalaena glacialis. The sequence goes on from NC_083720.1 coordinate 48,849,889, forward strand.
CAATGAGCAATTTGCAAGACACTTCCCTAGGGATTCCAGATGTATGTCAGATACCTCTCTGTAAATTTCTTTCCATTCATTGGAGAAGGAAAGGGAGGTAATAGTTGTGACATACGTTATGCCTTCCATCAGTTATTTAATTTTCACAAAGCATACTTGAGGATAAAATATTATCCTTCTTTGCTGACAACAAAACTGACACTTAAAGAAATTAAAAATAAAGCAAAAAAGAAAAGAAAAATAATAACACAGATTCACTAAAAGAAAGAGCTTGGATTCAAATCCAGACCTTTTTGACCCAGATGTTCATGCTCTTTCCACTCTTTCATGCTGCCTATAGCTTAATACACCATTTCCCAAACGTGTTCTGTTGAATGTTAATAGGAGGCAGGCTTCGCTTAAGGTGCAGTAAAAGCAGGCCAGTTTGTTTACAAGACTTCTCAACACTTTTAATATGGCCAGGTATATTTGGAGTCTCCAAAGGGGGCTGCAGCACAGTGTTTCCAAAATTCCATGATCATAGACGCCTTTTCCTGCCTGACCGTCAACTCTACTGAAAACACTTTAGAAACTACGGTTACTCTGGTAGTATTCCCCAGCAGGAGACAAGAGAGAATAGCAAGCTAAAGGGCTTAAGTTTTTTTTATTTCTTAGACTTTTGCATTGCCTGAAATTTTACGAGCTTGCATTAATTTGGGAAAGAAAAAACAAAGCATGATTTATATGAATTAAAATAATACTATTAAAATAATACTAATAATACTATGTATATTTCCATTAGACCGTATTTATAAATATATGAAAATAAATGTCCTAAACAAAGTCCCATATCTCTTATAATCACTATGTAAAGGCAAAAACGAGACTATAGTCATGTAATGTCTGATGAGTATTATAATCAGCCCTCCATATCCTCGGGTTCAGCATCCACGGGTTCAACCAGCTGCTGATGGAATTTGGTTGAGTCCTCGGATGAAGAGCCCTCGGATACAGAGGGCCAACTGTACTACTGTCATTTCATATGAGGGACTTGAGCATCCTCAGATTTTGATATCCAAGGGGGTCCTAGAACCAATCTCCAGCAGTTACCCAGGAAGAACTGTGTAATAATAAGTCAATAATAAACAAAGTTATGTAAGGCCAGACATTGTACTAATTCATTTAATCATCTTAACAACCCCCTGAGATAAATATTATCTCCATGTGATACATGAGGAACATGGAACACAGATAGGTTAATTTACTTCTCAGAAGTCCGACTAGTGCCCCAGCAGGTGTGTGGCAGAATCTTGTACCAAATGTTTTTTTATTAATTCCACACTGTTTATGACCCTCACTTAAACCTGTTTTGCAACGGAGTCTAGATGCCTTTGTAGGGTTTCTGCAGCCTATGTAAAGACTAATAAGGGCTCTTACTATTTTACTTCCCCTCTTTAACTTTCCACCCCTACCTGCTCCTCCTCTTGAACTTTTGGGAAATATGATATGTATACAATATTAAAAGTATTTCAGAATAAAAAAACTATAAAATTTGATTTAGCAGTGTAAAAGTAGTCATATTTTACAGTCACCTGTCTTACTCCCTTATTCTTATCCACTCGTGGTGTTTCTATTAAGTACTACTGCAAGGGATATAAGCATGAGTTACAAACTCTTTCTGCCTGAAAAAAGATGCTTGGCTTTACCGAGGAGGAAAGATGTTTAACTATCAGAAGTTGGGTTTGTTCCTCCAGTGGCAGGATTAGTGTTGATTCATGAACAGCCTCTCATGAGGTCTTCCTTGTTACTAGAGGCATATGCACCTCTATATGATGACCAGTCCAGGGGAAGCTGCAAACTCGGTACTGGCTCACAGCACAGCTATCCCCCAAGGTGCTAACTGTACCTGCAACCTGCCTGTTTCTCTGTGAGGCTTTAACCATGCACGGGGGTGTGCATACACCATAAGCAAAACACATCCAAAACAATGCAAAGAGAAAGAGACTTAAGCTAAAACAGAAGCCACTATCACTATTACAAAAATAATAATAATAATAGTGATAAAAAAGAAAGAGGAAAAAATGGACAACCCCCCTAGACTAGATTTTGAAAAAGAATCAATAACTATTAAAAATAATAAGAGGAAATGCTTACACAGTGCTTACCTTGAGCCAGGCACTGCAGGTGCTTTACATATCTTAACTCATTTATCCTCAAAACCCTATGATATCAATACTATCAATATTATTATCTCCTTTTTACTCATCTCCAGGGATGAGGACCCTGGAACACAAAAAGGATAAGCAGTGTGTCCAAGATTACAAAGCAGGTAAGTGCCGGGGCTAAGTTTCAAACTCAAGTTGTCAGACTCCGGAGTGTCAGACTCTTAACACCATCAGGCCGTCTATGATACAATGTGTAAAAGTACTGATTCGATGACCCCCTCCTCTGCTGGCTACTGCCCTTGATTTTGTCATATATTAGCTCATTACTCTTCACAGGAATGCTAGAAGGTCGGTCTTATCCCCACTTGTCAGAGAAGGAAAACTAAGATCAGATAACCAGCTAGTGGCTGAGTCTGGATAAAAACAAGATTGTTTGAAACCAATGCTGTGTTCTTTCCATAATGCTATCATTTCAGGGGAGTTGTTTTTGGACTTAAGTTCTGTCAAAGTGCAGCTCATATGCTACTTTCTTTATATTCCCAGATCATAGCCTAGAGCCTCAATGTAGAGTTTTTTCCTCCCCTAAATTGCATCAATATGAATCAAGGTCAGTGTAGTCTTCTTCACATTCATTATGTATGAAAAAAAAAAATCTAGTAATGAAAAAGGAAAATTATGTGGATCATCCCTATGGCCAAATTTTATAAAGTATTTTTGAAAGAAAAAAAAAAATGTATGAGGGGTATTTAGAATTCCTTGCTAAGGAGCCATTCAGTGGAATCTTTGCAATGGTCTTAACTGCTTCCTTCTACTTCTTGAAGCCTCTTTATATCACTCCTTTCCTTTCAATCTGTTCCCCGAATTAAGTAATTCGTACCTAGATTTTCGCATGAATGGTGCCCACTCAGACGCAAGCAAGCTGCTGTCCGGAAAGAGATTAATTGAAGCTCAGAAGTGAGGGACGTCAAGGATTGCCAAGAAGCAGCAGACTACCCTCTGCACTCTCCTTCCTTGCCCCGCCCTTTCTCACATATCACACAGCCAGTCCAGTCTTCCCTTTCTGAGGAAATGAAGCAAAACACATAAATGGAGTGAAATGGTTTCTTCCTCAGAGTCGTAAAACTACACAGTTCCTTGTAAAAGGTGCAGAAAATGAGCTCCTCTTTTAGACAAGTGAGGCTCTTAGGTAAAATATCAATATCCCAGGCCTTTGATAACTTCTTTGACATATGAATACCTATAGAGACAGCTCTTTATCAACCACTGTGGAAATTGTTTGACTTGAAGTTGAAAAATGACTTCAAAGTATAAAAATCTGACCTTCAGGTTCCAAGATGTTTCTTCTGAATGATCTTGTTTTAAAGATAAATAAACACAGAACTCCTCAATTTTAAATATGTTTTCTGGATCAAAAAAAAGAGTTTTTAATTTTTAAATTGATAAATGACTGTGTCCCAATGGGCACTGTGTTTCTCCTACTGGAAAAAAATAATGTGTATTTCATATTAATATCCTTTTCCTTTTAAAAGTAACCTCTAAGATATTATATAAACACAAGCCCAAAATGGACAAGTTCAAAGGAGAAATGAAAAATGCCAGTGTTTGTTCTCTCCGCACCCTGTGTATACATTTTTAAATGAGGTCATCATTTTGCATACTGTTTTGAAATTTGTTCTTTTAACTTAAGAAATGTGTTCTAAACATCTTTTCAACACAGTGGTATTTGACAGTCTCATAAGACATATGCTAGGCAAATGGGAGAATTTGTCAACATGCAAATGAAATGGGGCTCTTGCCCAAACTGAATGAATTCAGAATTGAAGCATGGCCAAGAGAGGTGACACTGATCAGGTGAGGGAGGAATCCAAGCTTAGGAAGGGCAGCAAGTTGAACCCAGAAGAGGCATCCAGGAAACCACAAGACAGGGCCTCTCCAAACTCAAGGAGGGAGGTGTAGGACCTGGTGAGCAAGAACCAGGAAGAGGTAAAAGCATTTACCTGGGCACTTAGTAGAGACCAGAACTAGTCTTTCTAAGCACTTCATGTCCATTAAAAATGTACTGTTTGCAAACAATAGTCTCTGAGCTAGATCTAGTAGAGGATTTTACAGAAGAAATAGAGGCTCAGGAAGGTGAAATAACTTGCCTGAGATCACATAGCTAGTTAGAATAGAGACTGTAGTCAGGGAGTTTTTATTCCAAAGATATATGGCATATTCCACTTCAACCCAGAGTCAAGCTTCATTCTCTCTCTAGTGCTCTTTTTCATTGTGCCTTTGTTCTTGTACATATGGTTAAGTATAAGTCCATCTCCCAAGGAATCTTCACAGGTCTTGGTGCAGAAGAATCAAGAATCAGGTTCTTCAAAGAGCTCAACGGCTTATCATATCAACTGATAAACTTCATGGCTTATGTTGTGGGAGTGTGTGTGTGCCTGTGTATTTGCACGCACGTGTGTGTGAAGTATTTATGTGTGTGCACTCATGAGTCTAGTGTATGCTTACACAAACACATATTTGGGTACAAGTGTGTATGTATACATGAACATACAAAATTACATATCTCATTGATTTTAATAGTCATTGAACACACAGTTTTGAAGGTAGGGCATCAGATTACTAACTACCAGATATCGAACTTCCCAAAAGCTAAGAAGAAACTGGTGGCTAAAAGTTGTGGAAACAAGAAAAGCACAAATGCATCATCACTAAAATTATCTGATGAATAAAGCTTTGTTTCTGAAACTCAGAATTTAAGCAGAAAATTCCTTTCCATGTATTTGAATTTTACTCCATTTAGGAAGGAACACTACATACACAACTTTAAGGAATTCATCTGTTGTTTGAAGAGCAGTCTGAGAGTATTTTCTCAAGCATTTTCACCATAACAAATAAACCAATATTTGTAAACACTGTGTTGGATCCTCTCCCCCAAGCAATTTTACTAGTTGTTTTGATTTATACTACACCATTATGGCCACAGAATTGAGAAATAAAATTTTCAATCACTGGTCTCCACCTCATCACACAGCTGGAGGACACAATCCTCACCTAGTTCCATTTCAAGTCTTCTGTAGTTGGACCTCCACAGTCTGAGCCACTATATCTGTTTTTGCATATTTGGAGGTTGTATTAACCATATTCCCTCTAATTCCCTTGCTATTTTTCTCATTTTTCCACTTGCTACCCAGTTCTGCCCTTCTCTTTGAACATGTCTGGAAAGAATGATCTAGCAGTAATGTACCCCAAAAAGTGCTTACTGTATCCCAGCCAGGGAGAGTCTTCTTTTAAAATGATGACCACAGATCTCAAATGGGCACTAAGCACTGCCCAGCAATGGTCTCACATTTGGTCAGTAAAGTCACTCTCCCAAGCTCTGAAAAGACTATACTATACTTTCTCTCTCTTTAAAACATCCATTACTCCCCACCCCACAAATGCTTTTTACCTGACTCTGCTTCATTTTAACAGAAGAAAGCAATCAGACAGCGTCTCTCAACTTCCCGTTATGAATGCACCAACATTTACATCCATATTCTCTGCCTTCCCCAGCATCTAATACAGGGAAGGAGAGTCTCTGCTGCAACCAAGGCCAACTCCTCTGCAACAGCAGGGACCTCAGTGTTTTTGTTCTTGTCGTATCTCCAGCCCCTAGAACAGCATCCAGTAGGAGCTTGGTAAGTATAGGTTAAATAAATGTATGTATGAATGAATGAATACCTATGAACATGAAAGGGTCCATTTGTCCTAGATGAAGAGGAGGGCAAAGGTAAACACAAAGATTTCTAGGGTGGCACTCCGAATCTGTAGCATACAGCTAGATAATCATATTTAAATCAAATGATAAATAAATAATAGATGATGTTTACCCATGCCTCATTTCCTCAGTCTTTGCCCTACCTGGCTTTTACACTGTATGTACAATAAATGGCCACATTTACAGAGCACCATAATAGAGTCAGGGACTGTCCATTCTTCTCTTTTAGTCTTCACGAAAATGATCAATTTACATATGATGAAACTGAGGCTCAAAGAGATCCAGTAAGTTGCCCAAGGTCAACTAGTAAGTGAAGGAGGTCAGACTCAAATCCACATCTGTTGATGTGAAAGTCCATGCTCTCTCCACTCAGCCATGCTGCTGGTCAGCCCCTGGGACCTTCCTGCAGGATCAAGCACAACTAGTTTCTGAGTCAATTCTGTGGGGAACTGGACTTCATTCCCCCTACAGCCAGCCACACCTGGAGATGTCATGCTGCCAGATGGTCTCTTCCTTATTGTGCCAGTTGTGAAGCCTGGGTAGCCATGGAGATTCACAGAGAGACATGGGGACCCCTAATGGGAAGTTTGTATCCAGCTTCCTGTCTTAGAGGATGGACCTTTATTTCTGTATCCCCAGCCATGGACTTCATATGCCAGAAAATGCAAGATTTTCTAAGCTCACAGTAGGGGCAGATCTTGGTTAGGTCAGGCCTGAATCTTATATAATTTGGAAGATAAGAGTCTGTAAAAAAAGAGGGAAAAATCACATATACAAAATTCGGTGTGGAAGTTAATATTTATTTACAATGGGAATGGGAAGGGGCCCACATACTTAAGGAAACCTATAGCTTAACCTTCATTTACGTCAAGGTAATTCTGTCTCTGACCATGACCTAGCCCTACCTGAGAGGCAGGTACATGGTGGCTGAGAACCTGTGTTCTTCAGTGGACAGCATGGATTTTAATCCCAGCTAGACCACCTCTAAGTATATGATCCAAGTGTTGAAACTTCCACAGCATATACTTTCTCATTTCTTTAATCTTCAAGTATATAACTGGTTCATAAAAACTGTTGTCAACATGAATAATGCACAGACAGTGCTGGCCATGGTGCCTGGCATAGACTCCACAAATCTCTCATTAGGTGTTACTGGTATTATTAGCATCTGATGCCGTCTTCTTGCTCACCAGCTCTGGGACCTCCCTACTCGAGGCCCCACTCCTATATTCATTTGATGCCTGCCTGAATGCCTAAGCACCAAGCATTTGGTGTGTCTTCACCATTGTGGATCACGTTTTGGCATACCTCACCAGTTTTTTTCAGGAGACTTATTTCTGCCTGTGTACCAGAAACCTCCCCCTCCCCCCATCTTCCTGAGCCAAAACACCAGAAAATAGCAATATAATGAAAAAATGTTCATAATACAATCTTAAGAGCCAGAATTCCTGTAATTATGGCTAATAAGATTATTCTTACATAGTTTTGTAAAATTAGATACTATAAAATGTAAAATTATTCGCTTCCCACCTAGAATGTAATTTATCACTCTATCATAGATTGTGTACTTATTATGGTATCTAATGCTACCAGTTAGTTTTGTCATTTCTAACAAGTCAATTAACCTTCCTGGGCCTCAATTTACTCATAAAATGAGGGGGTTGGACTACAGTGTCTATAATTCTTGCTAGTTCCAAAAAAATGTTATTAGTACAAATATCTGGGATATTATTCTCATCTCAATATGGAATGTGTCCAGTTTGAATATTTATCTTTGAAGCTAATATGTGGGAGAGGAGGAGTTACTTAAAGGATAACAACATGGCTTTCCTTTTTGTGAAATCTGCCTCTTCGCCTCCACTATCTTAATACTCTCACTACGGCAGGCGCTCAAGGAATATTATTTGATTGTTTTTAAAATACCTTCTCTAGCAGGTATTCTCTTACTGAGACAATTTACATTGTTCTTATAGATGCAATTAAGAGTAGGTTTTGTATCCTAGGATCTTGAAGCAGCCTGGTAAGGAGAAATGAAGACTAGACCTGCTTTCCAACCTCACAGGGCTAGTAAAAGGGCAGATCGAGCTCAACAAAGAGAAAGTAATATTTAGTCCACAGCATATGCTAAAGATCGGTCACGGGAAGTAGAGGAAGTTCTTCCAGATAAAAGAAGTCTGACAAAAGGTAATGAGTCAATGTCCTGGCAGTTGTCTGGGGCAGGGCAAAGAGGTGTCTGCCTACCCTTTGCTGACATTGGGGCAGGCAGATATGGTGTGAAAAATATCAGGGCCCAGAAAATAAGCTGGAATAGGGGACTCATAAAATAAGCTGGAATAGGGGACTCATAGGCTAGGTGCTTCCTAGCCTAATCTTTCAGTGACTTCCCAGTACACAAACAACAAAACCCAAAGTCCTTGTGACGGCCATGTATGGTGTGCCCTTGCCCGTCCCTCCACTGTTACCACCAACCTTCCAGCTCACTCTGCGTCACTTCCACCAGCAAATCTGTGTTCCTTGCACACGAGAAATACACTTGTAAACAAAGGCCCTTGTACTTGGTCATCCCTTTGCTTGGAATCCTCTTGTTCCAGACTCTACGATGTCACATACACTCATTTCTTTCAGTTATTGGCAGTAAAATCAATTCTTCAGAAAGGCCTTTTCTGACCACTCTATTATAACATGCCAGTTTCTGTCCCCTTATTATATTTTGTGCTTGTTTCTATTAAATATCAGATTATATATTCCTTTGTTTCTTTATCTTTTTGTCTTGTTTCCCCAATAGTATACAAATTCCACAAGGACTTGGACTCATTACTGTGCCTAGAACTATGTGTGAAGCATAGTAGAGACACACGTATTTAGTGAATGAATGAATGAATTATACTATAACTACTCTGTCTTCCATACATTTTTGTAGCATTTATAGTTTGTATCTCAAAATTTAGCAGATCAGCTTGCAAGAACAAAGATTTTGTCTCTTTCCTGAAGGCTGCATCTCCAGTGTCTAGAACAGTGGCTGATACTTGGGAGGTGCTCAATAAATAATCTTAAATGTTGTTTACTGTGAAAATAAAAAGTTCCTGTACTGTAGCTTCAAGAAAGGAAATGAATGATCATTTTTCAATTATATTAACAAGTAGCACCAGAACCAGTTTCAAACCCAACTCAGTTGATCAATGACAACTTCCCATTAATAATAACCACTCTTTGGAAAGCTTAAAACTCTAAATAACATTAGCAGTGTCTTTCTCTGAACAACTGTATCCTACAAGTGCGGCTCTCACTTGCTTAGCAAGCAATGAATTCAGCTTTTGGTTTTAGATATTGAGTGGTGGTTTCCTGTTTTTGGAAAGAAAGATGATGTGCGTGGCCATAATGGCAAAACACACAAATCATTTATAATATTCTAGAGCTGGCTCTAAGCACACACAAATAGTAACATTTCAATCTGTACAACAAACAGGAGAGGGAGGTGCTATGATTATTCTTATTTAAGATATAAAGACACTGAGGCACAGAAGGTTGGGGTGCTTATCCAAAGTCATACAACTAATACATATTAGAGACAGGATTTAATTATTGTTAATTCCAATTATTTTAGCTTCAGAGTGTGTTCTTAGCGTCTATACTCTATGGCCTCCCTGTAACCATACTATTGGTATATTTTTAGCAGTAAGATTCATCTTGATGATGTTCAATGCTTTTCAAATAATTGCCCCCAACAACCTGGACAGTGGGGGTAAATTTCACCAATTTCATGGGTGCGAGATGGTGCAAGCAATAAACAAGGTGCTTCTTGTTTTTAATAATCAGAGTGATGAACAATTAGGATAAGTACACTTGTGACTTGTAAATGTATCTACTGGTTATTAAGCCTGTGCCTTCCAGAAATTCATCCATTGGGGTCACTGAATGACTGTCAGGGGGTAATGACTCTCTACCACTAACTTATTCAGACAAGTCATCAAGGTGGAAAACACCTCAATTTATGACCAAGTCCCTCAGCCTAAGGATTCTTTGTGGTGGCACCTATCTCTAATGATAAGCTAAGGCACAAAACCACTTCCCATCACCCACATCTTAGAATCCTTGAACTTTAGAGTGATTGGTCCACTAGCAGCATTAAGGAGAGCTATAATTTGGATAAATATTTGGTGCAATTTAGATTATGTTTGAAGTTTATTGTCTGAGTATAATCCGTTAGATTTTTTCTCTGCAGAGACAAGCCTGTCAAAATCAAGTCATTCAGTAAGTCATTTATTCTCTCTGGAACTCAGTTTCTTCATCTATGAAATGACTGATTTGGAATTGGTAATTTCTAAGTATTTTCCATTTTATGAAGCCTTAATAAATCAGAGCTTCAATTATGTGATTTATAAATGTATCTTTCCTTTTTTCCTCTTCCTCATTTTCTTTTTGTTCATTATCATAGTGTGTTTTTACATAGAATGCCTCTACATAGAAGTAGAAGTAAAACAAAAAATAAAAGTTAAATTTTTAAAAAGGTACAATTTTTAGGGATAGTCTGTATTAAGGTTTATATTAAATGCGGCTTTTATTTATCTGTGTAAAATTTATCCCATTTCTGAATATTTATTTTCTGTAGTATAGTGAATGTCATTTGGATCAGTACCACCGTGAAGGGATTGGAACTATTCCAGGTTCCTTCACTTATTACCCTGTGACTTCGAGCAAATTATTAATCTTTCTGAATCTCCATTTTCATCCATCCGCAAAACAGAAATAACACCTACAATCTCACTTGGTGGGTAAGATAATTCCAGGGCATAGTATATGTAACACTCCTCTTACTCTGTTTGCCCAGTAGTGAATTCTCAGCTAAGTTAAGCTTTCCTCCCTCCCTTGAACTCTGTTCCCCATAGCTAGAACTGTCTTCCTTCATGCTTTATACCTGCTGATAAAGGCTGGAGTATGTGTTTTCTGTTGATGACAGTCCTTATCAAGACTAAAACCCTTGTTTTATAATAGAAATCAACACTGGATGCACTTGACCCAAAATCCAGTGTGGATCATCCTATTCCTTTATCCATGCTCCAATCAGTCCTCCTCATAAATATTAGACCCTTTTATAAATAACCCCCTTCCCGGACTCAGGGTCTCATCTTTACACCGTAACATAATATATAGAGTTTTCTCCTTCACCAGCCCTTCTCTGCACCACCTATTTCCAGCAGTCTCACCTGTCACCCACAGACAAACCAGATAGAAACTGGGCTCAGTCTGAGACAGAACACATATATCGACTTTCTTCTCAATTTTTACGCCAGAGCCCAACTGAATACTGTCTTTGATTAGACTGAAATTTAATGAAGATTCATTTATGTTATAAGATTTTATGTCTAATTTATAAGATAGGGGCTTTATAATATTCTCTATGCTATGCTTAGAATACTACAGTCTGTATGTCAGTATGAACATTTTTGCTTATTAAACAATGTTAGTGATTGAGAGTGTTCACACAGAGAATATATTCAAGAAAACCTTGTCGAAAGAGTTAATGGATACTTGACTTAACACTTTCTCCCCTTCACCAAATTATTTGCCATTGCCATCATGCTGTAATGTCTAGGAAATTAACGAATAGGATATAGAACCTGATGGCCTGAGTTTGAATTCCAGCTTTATGACTTACTGGTTGAGTAACCTTGAGCCAAGTTACTTAGCCTCTATAGCTCTAAATTTTCTCTTCATTAAACTGAGAACAATAGTACCTACCTCAGAGGACCAGGGTGAAGATTAAATAAGATATTAGTATACTAATATTAATACTAATTCTATACTATCCTAGAGAACATTTTAATACACAGTTTAATATCATACTGGTGTCTAAAACTTGCCTTGCATATTGGTAACCCTCAATAAAGCAAGATATTAATATTATTTATCATTAGTTCATTTTATGGATAAAAAATATGGATTACAGAGGTCAAGTAATAGCCCCAAATCATATGACTATTAAGAGGTGAAACAGTGATTAGAATCCAAGCAAAATAATTCTGGATCCTCTGAATACACTAAATCCTCTTCTTCCAATAGCCCCTTTGTCGACATTAATGTTTTTGAAATATTAACTATAAAAGACCCCAAAGAAGATCAAACTGTATGAGTATTCCCTTTATTCCACCCTGAGATTGTATTAAAAATAATTTAAGTTTTCTAATATCTCTACAAACTCTTTTATCTTTCTTAAACATTTCACTTTAGAAAGACTTTCCAGATAGTTGAAATACACATAGCTTTGGCGTCCCATTGCATCTGGAGAAGCAGAATTCTAGGAGAATTTTAAAAGAGTCTGCTTTGTAAATTTCAATTAAGCGATCCAAGATAGAAAACATAACCCCCTCCCAGTCGTCTCCAGCCCCTTGGTCCTCATTAAACATCATGGAATGGTCACACAGTCAGTACAGTTTTCCAATTGGCCCAATTTATTGACAGACCCAACACACCCACAATTCTGTCAACAGCACAGGAGAATTAAGAACCAGGGTTCTGAAAATCCATCTTTGAGTATATGGCTAATGCCTTGCTTAGACCTCTTGGGGAAGCTGTATTACAGCATCACAGATATCTGCTAAATAAAGTGAGCTCAATAAATACAAAAGAAATTCTAATGTGTATTCTACAAAAGGATTAGATTACCAGTTAATTTCTTTTGCCTTTTTATCAAAGAGGATTACCAATAAAATATTTTTTTTTCAAGTCATGTGTGTTATTGCATTTTTGTAAAATTTTGCCTTTTATCAAGGTTAGTAGTAGGGAGAAGAATGGTTCTTTCTCAATTCAGTAACTACTTCAGCATGATTTAATACATATTTGGATGAAAAGTAGATATTTTCACAGCCCAGTGTTGCATATAGAGAAAATGAAATAGCTTTGCCATTAAAATTTTGATTCAATTTCTCCCTGGAATGTGTCAACAGAAAACCACTTTCATTTTTATAGCTGGAAAAGAGGTAATTTACTCTTGTGAGGTTTTAGGAGTGTTCCAAACCAGCATAACCCTGGAGCTTCCTGAACTCCTCACTAAGTAGAGAGAATCTGCGAATTCAAAACTCTGGCATTGTGCATTATCCTCAAAACTTTGCTCAAGTTAAAAATATTATTTGCATGCATACTGACCTGGTATTAATATTTCTTTTCTTAAAAAGAAATATTGAACTTTGAATTGCAAAAAAGAAAAAGAAAGAAAAGAACTGAACTACGAAACATTAATAAATTATAACATGATGTATTTATCTGTTGTTGAAATCCCATGTAAGTTTTGAGAAACTCTATCACATGGATGCCTAAAATAGCAGCCCCGAATGTCAAATTCTAGAGCTACAAGAAAGAACATTTCTCTATTCTCCTGAAATACAATGAAAATCTCCTGAGGTATGATGAATTATCCCACTATGGAAGAGAAGGAAAGATCAGCCTAGAAACAGCACTGCATATCAATCCCAAAGTAGGCCATTGATACCCATTTCATAAAAAAGGATATATGTTATATAAATGATCAAATTTTAATTACCTGATAGACTCATAGAACTTTTTAAATGGAAACTTCCATGAAGGTTATCAAGTCCAGTTTTCTCATTTTAAACAACGAAAGAGGTAACGTAGCTTACCCAAGGTTAGAAAGCAAGAGAGTGGCAAAGGAGGGGTAAGAGTCTGTACTCTTACTACTGTCTTATTTTCTCATATTAAAGACTGTTACCTGCTAAATGAAACTTTTTTTGTTTATAAATACATGCCATGGATCTATGTGTAGCATTATGTGTTTATGCATATCATGCATAGACTGGAAGAGAAGGACCCAGGACATCCAGGACCCACTCCACAGTCTTCTGCAAAGAATGGAAGCTCAAAGTACTCAAAGATAAGCAAATACAAATATTTCAGATTTTAACGTTACCAATTTATTTTGAAGTACATTTTTTCTATACATACTTAAAGCAAGATAATAACTATATTATGCAAACATAGTATTATACATGCCCTTGAGGACATAATGCATGTTGCATATATAATAATACAAAAAAACTACATTCTGAATGATGACTACACTATAAAACAGTTATAAGTTTAGATGAAAAGGTTTAATTGTTTAGGGGAAAAAAAACCCTCAAAATCATCCTCATAGGGCTTTAACCTAGGTTCAAATTTTTCTACTTAATACTCAAATTTCTTTACTAGGTCACCTGAGCAGACAGAAATAAGGAAGGTGAAAGAAATCATTATCCTCAACTTAGATATGTAAATGATGGGGGAGGAAGAGAACTCTTATTTGAAAATAAATCTGAATGAAATGAGCACCCGTGTTTGTTTTGAAGAAAGCTTCAGAAAAATCTATGAAGATGCTATTTTGATATTAAATGTTGTTTATACTTTTTATTCATTAAAACTAGGTTGTAACTTTAAAGTGTGTGCATTCTGATCTATATATTCAAACTATATTCAATGAATTAGAGCTTATCAGTCTGTTTATTTGTTTTATATCTCCAGTAAACAAAGTGTGTGGCCAACTTAAATATTGTTTTGAAGGTTTTCTGACTCTAGCATTGAGTTTGGCGATAAGTCTTATACAAACCTCAAAATGGAAAGCACTATTGCTCTCTTTCTCTATCAACTTTTACATATTGGGTATAATTCCTCCTTAACGTGGTCATTAACATTTTACCATTTCAAAATACTTTCTAAAACCTGGAATTCAGATATGGGTTTATATTGAAGTTTATGAGAAAGCACATTCTCTCCATAGTATTAGTACAATGTTGGCCTGGAAAATACTGATACTGTAAAATATAAAATACAAGATAGAAACTGTTCATGCAAATTAGTATATTTTGAAATATAATAAAGAATAGGAAAAAATAGTTTCATAAAGGTTAGCAGTCCTTAGAGGAAGGAAACACATGCTATCATTTGGGAGAGTAAATGTTCATGCTCCTAAAACAAAACCAATACTAGAGGAGGTTTCATCACAAAATGCACAGTAAAATGTCAAAAGAGTTTAAAGAATGACCACAAATCATCCATGAACTCGGGTAAAAAAAAAAAAGTCCCTCAACACAGCTAGAAATACCAACACTACTCCAAGGAACTGTCAGTCTCAGAGAGAATAAAAACCAGGGCATTAAAATGGGAGGTCCCAATCACATTTGCCAGGAAAATAACACACACTAAAGGGCAGAGAAACCAAACCAAGTTATTGCTTTATCACAACAATGCAAAAGATAAAGTCAATTTTAAAGAGCAATCACTACTTCCAGAATTTAGAATTTTATCCTCTTTTTAGAACTACAAATATTGCCATCAGAAAGGGCTTGCAAAAAGCATTCTGCAAACTTACTTCAAAATTACTTCAACAAACCCTGCTTTCCACCCTATCCCCCCACACAACAAATTACAAATGTAGGTTTCTATAACCTACATCTGAGTGATACACTTACTGTAATTTGACGTTGGCTATCTGTAAATGCAGCCTTATTTATGTCACATGTGGCAGTCATTCTCCAGTGGACTGAATTAGTTGTGAATGTAAACACATTTATAACATATTCGCATTTTTACTCAAGTTTAAAATTTGGAACAAGAATATCAAAGCATAACTACGTCAAACGTCACCTAGGGATGCTTTTAAAATTGCTCTGACAACTTTACAGAAACAATTACTGGCCATATGCAAAAATACTCTCAAATGTGTTCTGCACAGTAAGAAAATAATAATCTGAATTTACTCAGATTCTCAAAGAAACATCAAATTCAGAAAAAGATACAGGCAAGTACACACCTTATTTTTTAAAGAAAGAGATGATTGTTAAGGAGAATAGGGGAATGAGCATCTGATGAATGTAAACAGCAACACTTGAAAAACAATTGGCTCTTTGGAATCTATGTTAAGATCTGTCATATGAACTGGGGACTCTGCCCCTTAGAATCTCCGTTGGGATGTGAAATAAGTAATGTTATAAATACTTCTTGAGACAACCTTATAAAAGGCTTATCATTCTTAGGCTCCAGTCTTAAACCACAAGAAATTATAATCAATGTATAACCATTTCCATTTGATGAATGCATTTACATAGCAATAAACAAGTGGACCTCACAATATATCCAAATAAAATTTGCTGATACAATAAAAGGGGATATTAGATAAAATAATATAACATCAATATGGACTAAATACTCTCAATATAAGCAGACATACCAATTATAAACATTTTACCTCAGTTTAGGTTCTAACATTTTGATTCAAAGTGTTTCTCATACTTTTAACATTCTTTTGCTCTGAAAACATTACTGAAACTTACAATAAGTTTATTTTATTAATCTTTCCTACCCTGAAAAACCCACCTCTCTTTATGTCCACCCCAGAGTAACATTTCTCTGATCTCATTTCAGGTGCCTCTTATACTCGCTTAAGAAATTTTTATTGCAAAACAGAGAATTTTTAGAAGTCACTAAAAAGCACTCCCTTACCTTCTAAACCTGCTTCAATCAGCCCAAACTGTTCCAATAATTTAACAAAAAGCACAATGACGATCAGAACTGCTATCATTTCAAGCCCTTCCAAGTTCATGGTCAGCTAGGTCATGGTCCGACCACAGCTACTGAGAAGTGTTCCTCTGCCTGGCTTTCTTTGTAAAGCCATTAAACTACATTAAGAAGGCTACTGCCAGAGGAGAAGGGGAGGAGGAGAGCTAGAGAGAGAGGGAGAGAGGGAGAGAGGGAGGGAGAGAGGGAGGGAGAGAGGGAAGGAGGGGGAGAGAGAGAGAGAGACAGGGAGAGGAGACGACGAGATGGAGAGAGGGCGTGAATGAGAGAAAATGCATTCATCCTGACTACTGTAGCAGAGGCTAGAAGTGGCAGTCGGATAGAGTCGGGCCTGTCGAATTATCAGCTTCCTCTTTATCACTCTTACACAAAGAGACAGCCACGCATGAAGTAACGCGCAGATCACCCGAAGACCCGGGAGATCACCAGGAAGGTCCGGAGAAAACAGGACGCACGGCAGTGATGGCTCCGCGGCCCCGGGACCAGCGCGCCCGGCGCCGCTGTGGCTTTGTTGGGTTGGTCAGTTGCCTTGGAAACGGAAACTAACCAGAGTCTGGACTCCCGCTGCAGACAGGGACCAGAGCACCGCATCTTGAAATAAGAAGAAAAACCGGAAAATGCTGAGAGGCGAAGTGATAGCTTGGATTCAGCTGCTTCAGAAACCCTGTTTACTAGTCAGGAAAAGCAAAGTGTGTATTTTGTCCCAACCAGCTGAGCGCAGAGAGAAATGCGGCTTAAGGGACTTGTTCAATATTGACTTTCTTTTTTCAATGAGTTGCCTTATCCTGGGGGCTCTGTGTGAGTCATTGTGAACTAATACTCTGGTTTGAGTAGTAACTATCACATCGTTTCAAAGCATGATTACGATAAATTAGTAAGTATTCTTAATGTTTGTAAATCTTAGAGTTGAGCAGTTACCTTATGCATTAGCTCATTGCCATTCAATACACCAAAACATGTACATTTTTTTTTTTCATTGTGTACCTTCTGTGCTTGTTTGTATGTTTTTAATTGATTGGAGTAAATTTGGAGCAAGAGAAAGTTTCAGAAGAAAAAAAAATCAATCAGAAACAAAACTTGTTTAGAGTTTCTGTCTTTAACTTGCACAACCATTTCACGTTTGTGTTTCCTCCATTACTGTACTGATCAAATAGATCAGGCCCACATTCAAATACAGAATTTAAACAAAAAAACAAAAAAAACCCCAAGAGTTAGAAAGCATCTCAGAAACCCAATTCAAGTCTCCTATTTCAGAGATGAGAAAACTGAGGAGCAAGGAAGAGGAAGAAACATCAGGCAGAGGCAGGGCAGGGTAGTATGCAGTCATCCTTAACTTCTGGTCAGCTTTTGAAGCAATACAGAGTAATGGTTTGGAGGACGGACTCCAGAGTCTGACTGCCTGGACTCAGGTCTGACCTCTTATTAGCTGTGTGACCTTGGGTAAGTTACTTAACATCTCCATTCCTTAATGTCCTCATCTGTAAAAGGGGGCATGGCAGTAGCACTTAGCTCACTGGACTGTTGAGGGGATTAATGAGTAATACTGTTAGAACAGAGTAAGTGCTCAATCACTACTGGCTCTTGTTTTTATCACAAGTCTCTCCATGCTCTATGCATACCACGTAGAGTTGCCAGGGTAATTACTTTGAGATGCAACCCTCATCTTTTCGTTCCCTTAATCAGAAACCTTCCATGGCCTACTGAATAAAGTCTGCCTACTGAATAAAGTCTAAGATCCTTGGAACAGCATCTTGGTCGCTACATGATCTGGTCCCAGCTTGAGGAGTGCACCTCATTGGCCCTACTTCTGTTCATTCACTCTACCTGACAGCTCAGCTTCCTTCCTCCAGACTCATTCTGAGCTTCTCCATCTCTGGGCTTTGTTCAAAAATACTACATGTATTTGGAAAATCCTTTCCACACTAACTCTGCCTGTCGGGCTCCTAAAACTCTTCCATGAAACTTCTCCAAGCAGAATTGGAAGAAATCTCTCCTTTTTTGTGTTTTTATAGTACTTGTTTTTCTCTTACAGTACTTTATATTATAGCCAATTGGGTGGACATCTTCACAACTTAAGGGTAAGTTTCTAGAGGGCATAAGTCACATCTTCCTTCCCTTTAAGTTCCCCACATGCCTCCATGGAGGGCATATAGACGTGCGGTATAGATACTTCTTGGATAACAATAGTCACCATTAATTATGTAATTACCACATACCAGATGCTTTACTTACTTTGTTTTTCCCTCTTAGTTACTCTGAAAATAAATATTATTAGATGAGGTTTACAGAGAAACACTATACCTCATAGAATTTAAATAACAGGATCAAGGCCATGCTGCTGTTGAGTGATGGGACCAAGATTCAAACTCTGATTTGTTCAACTCAAAGTCCATAATTTCTTCCCATTATTCCACACAGCTTTAAATGAAATAAAAATCTAAGCATTGGCACAAGTACTTATCAGCCCAGGAATGAAGGTTACACCCCAAATGACCCTCCCAAACTGTTTCGTGACATTCTAATTAATCCATTAACCCCCATAACCTTGCAACATGACAAGTTTCCAAACTAGTAGTTAACTGAATTCATGGCTCTTCCTTCCTGCTCATTCACAGGATTATTATTACTTACTTAAACACACATAACCTGTGGTCCCCAGATGGGATTTTTCTATGTTTTTCTACCCCCGGGGAACTCAGTAGAGCCCTTCAATTTGCCCCATAAATAAAGTTCAATGACTGAGTTTTTTATGTTCACATTTAAAACTGATGTCTTGGGGCTTCCCTGGTGGCTCAGTGGTTGAGAATCTGCCTGCCAATGCAGGGGACACGGGTTCAAGCCCTGGTCTGGGAGGATCCCACATGCCGTGGAGCAACTAGGCCCGTGAGCCACAACTACTGAGCCTGCGCGTCTGGAGCCTGTGCTCCGCAACGAGAGGCCGTGACAGTGAGAGGCCCTCGCACCGTGATGAAGAGTGGCCCCCACTTGCCGCAACTAAAGAAAGCCCTCGCACAGAAACGAAGACCCAACACAGCCAAAAATAAATAAATAAAAATTTTAAAAAAAACAAACCAAAAAAACTGATGTCTTGGCAATAAAAGCAAAAATAAACAAGTGGGACTACATCGATTTAAAAAGCTTCTGCATAGTATAAAGAATCAACAAAATAAAAAGGCAACCTAGAGAATGGGAGAAAATATTTGCAAACCATATATCTAATAAGGGATTAATATCCAAAATATATAAGGAACTCATACAACTCAATAGCAGAAAAAGGCAAACAACTTGATTAAAAAATGTGCAAAGTCCTGAATAGACACTCTTCCAAAAAAGACATACCAATGGCCAGCAGGTTGAGAAAAGGTGCTAACATCATTAATCACCAGGGAAATGCAAATCAAAACCTCAATGAGATACCACTTCACACCTGTTAGGATAGCTGTTATCAAAAAGATAAAAGATAAGTATTAGCAAGGATAAGGAGAAAGGGTAATTTTATGCACTGTAAATTAGTACTACCATTGGGAAAACATTATGAAGGTTCTTCAAAAAATTAAAAATAGAATTACCACATAATTCAGAAATCCCTCTTCTGAGTATATATTCGAAGGAAATGAAATCAGTACTTTGAAAAGATTCCTGCACGTTCATTATTCACAATAACCAAAATATGGAAACAACTTAAGTATCTGTCGGTGGATAAATGGGTAAAGAAAATGCCTCACACACACACACACACACACACACACACACACACACACAGAGGACTATTATTCTGCCTTGGAAAAGAAGGTAATCCTGCCATTTGTGACAACACGGATGAAATGGATGAACCTGGAGGACATTATGCTAAGTGAAAATAAGCCAGACACAAAAAGACAAGTACTGCATGATCTCACTTATTATGTGTGATCTAAAAAAATTGAATTCATAGAAGCTGAGAGTAGAATGGTGGTAACCAGGGGTGGGGAGGTGGGGCAGGTGAGCAGATGTTGGTCAAAGGGTACAAAGTTGTAGTTATGTAGGATGAATAAATTCTAGACATTTAATGTATAGCATGATGACTACAGTTAACAATACCATATTGTATACTTGAAATTTGCTAAGAGAGCAGATTTCTGGTGCTGTCATGACAAAAAAAAAAAAAGGTAACTATGTAAGGAGATAGATATGTTAATTAGCTTGACTGTAGTAATCATTTCACTATGTATATGTATATCAAAGTATCGTATTGTATACCTTAAATATATATAATTTTTATTAAAATAAAATAAAATTGATGCTCTTGGACTGAGAACTGTGTGTAGGCAGTTTGCTGGTGAAAAGTGCCCGAATAAGGATCTTTCCACCCAGTCTGGATGTTACAGTTATGGGTTCCTTTGGAACTGAATTTTCTTCTCAGTGCCTGTGGGGTTTCCTTTCAGACTGTTTACCTCATAAGCTCAGGCCTTTGCCCTTGCCATTCCCTCTACTGGAATGCTTATTCCCAGATTGGTCCATGAATAAGCAGCTTTATTTAGGTCTTGGCTCTAAAGCCCCATCACAGAGAGGCCCTCGCTAGCTGCACTATGTGGGAGAGCACACCAGCCCTCAGACCTTGGAGTCACTACTCTCTGAACAAGTGCTATTTCCCTCCAAAGCACTGTCACCACTTGATATATGTATATCTGTCTACTTATTTATATAATATCTCTTCCTACTAGAATATAACCTCCTACCTACGAAAGCAGAGATTTTTATCCATCTTGTTCACTGGGATATCCCTGAACTTAGAATAGTGCCTGGCACACAAGCGGCAGTGACTAGCTTTTGAATGAATAATGTAACCGATACTTTCGCCTTCCCTAAAAGCCACCTGCTCTCTCACTGACTCCAAGGCCCCAGTCTCTGTTATCTAGAGTGCCAAGTCTGCCTGGGGATTCTTGTGAGATTTCTGCACACTCTCTTAGGATGCTACAACAGCACGGTGCTGCTGGTACCTCTCCTTAAGGTGAGCCATGCGCCTGCACACCAAAACGTCTTGGCCATGTTCTTTTCTCAGTGTTTAATGTGAGTACTATCTGTGATTCCTGACAACATGACCAAGGAAAGCAATACAAGGAAGGCATCAGAGAAGGTGTCCCTGTCCAAAATACCTGAACACCACTGATATGGAGGGTGAGAAGACCCTGGCATGGCATCCACTCCCATCCTTTGACTGTAGCTGGAAGAACACTGAAGTCTAAATAGGTAAAGTGACTTTGTCAATAACTCTTAGCTTCGATTCATAGCTTGGACTCAAATTAAAGCATTAATCCAATGTTTTTTCTTCCTATAGAGCGTGGCCTTCCCTTTCACAAGAGAAATGCTAGAGTAATCAATAGAAAGAAGGGACCTGGGCACAGACTCCAGACCTTTGACCTCATTCAAGTGACTTCAACTCTCTAAACCTCAGTTTGCTAGTCTTCAAAATGGGGCCAATATACTTCCCTTGGGGGTTTTGTTAGATTAGGTGCGATAATATTTGTAAGTGATAATTAGGCTCCTGGAGCACATAACTTGCCAAAACACAGGGCAAAGCACCGTGACTGTCCCACTCTCACAACCACTCTGAAGAAGATATAGATTTTCATCCTCATCAAACAGATGAAAAAGTGGAGGCTTGGGTGGAGTTGGTACATTGCCCCATGTCCCAAAGCATCAGAGGCCAGTCAAGCTGATAGCTATACACTGACAGTGGCCAGATATACCCTAAGCGCTTGATACATGCTTTCCTTCACTAACTCCACAGGGATAAATAACCAACACTTTATGGTGACTTTTTAAAAGATGGCTTACCCTTTCTGGGTTGATGTGATTTTAGACCGAGGAAAGTTCTGCGCCCCTGCCCTGGGGGTGGTTGGAGGCGGAGGGGTGAGCATGAGGTAGTGGTGAAAAAAAGGGGATGCTGTTAGGATTGTTTACCAAAAGCTTTACATGACATACTCTCAAGAAGCTAATGAGGAGGGTTAGAGGCAGAGTAGGGTATCTGTTTAAAAGAAACATCAACAAAGCAACTTTTGGGGAGTCGCTCAGGCTCTGCTGCCACTACAAGGTTTCCTTGGCCTGTCCCCAGAAAAATGAACACTTAATTAGAGACACTTGCACTTCAGAGCCTATCCCTAAAGTACTGTTTTTTCAAAATCACCAGTTACTGGAAGGAATGAACCCATTTCTGCTTCATTTTCAGCAATATGGCTTTTGCAAGGAAAACAATGTTTCCTTCCAAGATGAGAGATGAGGCTGCCCTTTGATGAACTGAGGCAGGGAACAAAGGGATTCTAGTTATTTGTATCTTTGTCTTTTGATTCCAAGTTGGGGATGATATTAAACGGGGTGGGGTGGAAGAGCTTTCTCCATACCCTAGTCTTAGAGTCTCAGTTAGTTAGCCTGGTCAAAAACCAAACTTCATTCCATGTATTTCTGATTATTCATTTATTCACTTGTTAGATTTATGGTCCAGGTACTATACAAGGTGGTATGAGAAATAAAAACCCTATCTTCAGTCTTTGCAAAGCTTAAAATCTGTTAAAACAAAATTTAGATGATAGTGCCTAATATTTTTAGGATAATCACTATTTGACAGATTAGTGAACCAAGCACTTTATATGAATTCTTCCACTGCATCCTCACATAAACCCTATGAGGTAGGTGCCATTATCTCCACTGTGCAGGAGAAACTGAGGAGCAGGGGGCTTAGTAGATTACATCAGGAAATACCCAAGCCAGGATTTAAACTTAGGTGTGACTCCAGAGATCATGATCAGATAGCATTTTAGATGCACAGCAGCATCTGGTGAAAGCCTTTAAGGAAGTATGGAAAGTACCACGAGAGTGGGAGGTCCCACTTAGACTTGAGTGGGAGGGAGGAGAATGGAGCCAAGATCAAGTTCACTGCATCTGGCTTGTACCATACAAATATTAAGTGGCTTTTTTTTTTCATAGCCAAGGGCAGTCTTCATTACAAGACCGGTGGAGAATAACACTAGTCTTACCAGAGAATTCAACCAGAGCCTGGAAAATACTCAAAGCCAGCTAAATCACTTGTCCTGACACCCCCATGAAGTTCCTGGCATCCTTTTCAGGCCGTTTCCCATTGTGACACACAAAATGAGCATCAGTTGCCTGCCTCTTCTAATTCTTTCCTCTCCTTTGGCAGTTACTCAAACCAAGAGATTCCTGGCTAAATTCTGTGATTGAGTGAATAGGGAGGATAAATGAACTGAAATAAAATTAAGCAGCAAGGCATCAAATGAGAAATGTATCAATATTAATGTGAAGAAATAATGACCCACATTTATGGAAGTGGCAGGATAATGCAGAAGTTAGGAGCATGCTTGGGTTCAAATCCCCATTCTGCTACACCAGAGCTTCCTGACTTTGAGCAAAGTTACTGAGATGATTCATGTAAAGCACTTAGAACAGACTGTCACATTGTAAATGCTCAATGAATGGTAAGTGTTATCGTAATTACTTATTGAGCCCATTGCTATACATCAAGTGCTGTTCTAATTGCTTTATACAAATTATCTCAACAAACCCAAATAGCTCAATTAGTTAAATACTATTATTATTCCCAGACACCATGTGGATAAGAAGGAGTAGGGTATCTTAGGGACTTCCCTCGCGGTCCAGTGGTTAAGACTTCGCCTTCCAATGCAGGGGGTGCTGGTTCGATCCCTGGGCCTGAAGCTGAGATCCCATATGCCTCGCGGCCAAAAAACCAAAACATGAAACAGAAGCAATATTGTAACAAATTCAGTAAAGGCTTTTAAAATGGTCCACATCAAAAAAAAATCTTAGAAAAAAAAACAGGAGTAGGGTATCTTCAACTGAGTTGGGATTCTAAAGAAAACACATGGCTCATACCCACCCATCAGGTTTACCATCATCTTCATCACAAGTGATATGAAGATAATCTATTCATTTATAATGACTTGACTTTTAAATTGCTCTTAAGAAAAATGGAAATCTAGATAACCCTGTGGCAAAGGAAAAAGATGTAAATAGCATTGAAGTAACTTTCCTGGGCCCTGGTTTTTGAGAACATCTTAATCACTTTCCATTCTGGAACACTCCACAGAATGAACAGGTACAGTGAGGTGTTAGAGTGGCATCAGACTACAGACTCAGGTTCAACTGGATTTTCAGAGTCCTGCCATCTGCTAAGGAAATTCATTTTCAAGGACATATTCCATTGCCCCTTCAGTCTCATCAGCCCCACCTAGGCATCACACTCACATTCTATGACTAGACAACATCCTGGATGGTAAGGGACCAACACTGCACCAGACTTCACCAGGCAACCTTGTCCTCAGGATAAATAGCAAAGGCAGTCTGCTCAGTGGGTGAAGGTAGTTAAACAGAGGAAAAACAGGCATGACTCAGACACACCTTGAAGCTGTTATGTTAGTGCATCTTTACAGGATTGAAGATAAATTGAAAGAACTGTAAAGAGTAGCAATATTATCCAGGACTGGCAAGAGAGAACAGAGAACTATTATACATATATATTAACTGGCGGTGCTCGAAATGTAGAGTGCATCAGAATTACCTTGAGATCTTCTTCAAAGTGAATCCTCAGACCTTCCCCAGAGATTCTGATTTAGTAGGTCTTGGATAGAGCTCATGAATCTCCATTTTTATGAAAGCTTCCAATGATTCTAATGCAGGACTTCTCTGCACCACACCATGAGAAACACTGCATTAATCTGCTTAAACACTCTCACCCAGTAAGTAACACAGCCTCCAGGGAGACATTTCCCCACCTTAATAAAAACTACCTGAGAGTCACACATTTTACAAACTCGACAGGGTTAAGAATAGACAGGGGCTCCAGCAGTTTCTCAAACTTGTCTAGAAAGTCTTTTTTTTTTCTACTAGAAGTAAGATAGTTTTAAATCATTTGTGAATAGATACAAGTTTCCATACCATGTTGTCAAAGTATTTTTTGATGATTCATTCCCAGCATCCATCACAACTTCTTTCACCAAAGAACTTCAGATGCAAACTTAAATGGAGACAAGACTGTAAACCATTCCACACTTCTCTGCATTGTTACGTATCCTAGCTTCCATCTTGAATCTACCTCTACAGCATCCTCCTTTTAGCTCTAAATGTAATCACTTAAGTGAGGGAGAACACTGATATGCAGCTGTCTCAATAACCAAGCAAAGTGAAATAAATAGCAATTGATGGATGCCAATGTTTGGAAGTGTGAAGCTGATTTAGATAAAGTAGACATTTCAGTTTGAGATCTAATAAAAAACAAAACAGCAGCCACAAGGAGCCTTTTCCCATTACTCTGCCAGGGATAATCTTTATCTAAATCAATACTATAAAACTAACAAAAGACACAAAGTTGTCTGATGCATAATTCATTTATTATGAAATCATGTAAGACTCAAATAATTGAAACAGGATTATTTATGTGATCATTAAACCCAGGGCAATTTCTACAGATTTTTAGCCCTGCTTAATGGAAATCTTAGTTGCAGATATATATTTAGCCAGATTTCATTCCAAATATTGTTCCTTCCAACCAATTATTCCTCATTACAGTTGACATGCTGTACTTCCTTACTGCAATAGAGTATAAAAATTGCTTATTCTTTTATTGCACCAAAGAAATACAAAATATGAAAAGTAATACACAACAATCCCCTTGACAATTATTCATGCTACTTATATGTTGTAGTTTAATTACTAACAACTCTAACTTAATCACTTTTTAATAAACTTGCTTTTCAACAGGAATATTTCAACTATACTAGCCATGATATTTACATCATGCGAGAATCAAATTTTGCATAATAATTAAGCTTACGTTTTATGTGAAGCACACACATAAGACTTAGGTTTAGTAGGACCACACTGAAAAGAAAAATGATCATCAGCACAATGGAAATGTAACTCATTAAACAACACAAAGTGGCCTCAAAGAGTTAAGAAGATTAACTTTTATATAAAATTGATGGCATACTATGTTAAACTTATATAGAGAGCCATGAAAAGCTTAAAACTTTTTTAAAGGGGCATAAGAACAAGCTAGTCCAGCATGACCTGCTAGCTTGATAACTGAGGATGGCACCTCTCTGCACTGTGGCATTAGTGTAGTAGTTTTCCACTGCTGCATAGCAAATTATCACAAACTGAGGGACTTAGAAAAGCACAAATTTAATATTTCACTGAGGGACTTAGAAAAACACAAATTGAATATTTTAAAGTGTCCATGGATGAAGAGTCTGGTTATGGGTTTTCTGAGTCCTCCACTCCGGCTTAAATCAAAGTGTAGACTGGGGCTATGATCACATCTGAAGCATTGGGTCTGCTTTTGCAAACACTGGTTGTTCACAGAATTCATTTCCTTGTGATTGTATGACTGAGGTCCCTATTTTCTTGTTAGCTGTTGAACAGGGACCACTCTCAGTTCCTAGAAGTTGTTTTTTAGTTCTTTGCCCTCTCTACAACATGGCAGTTTTCTCCTTCGATGCCAGCGGGAAAACATCTCTTATGTTTCAGATTTCTCTGACCTCTTTTCAAGGATTACTTGATTAGGTCAGGCTCACCCAGGATAGTCCCTTTTTGATGAACTCAAAGGCAACTGATTAGGAAACTTATTTACATCTGCAAAATCACTTCTGCCATATACAGTCCCATAATTACGGCACTAATACCATATCACTACCACAGTTACAAATCCTACTTAGATAACATAATTACCACAGATCCACAGATATCATAGTTACAAATCCTACTTATACTCAAGGGAAAGGGAGTTTACAGGGCACGTACACCAGGGTGTGGAATCTTGTGGCCATCTTAGAATTCTGCCTACCACTGTATATTTCTACTCTAACTTCTGAATAGCATTTCAGACGTCCTGTGGTTATGGGATGCTGAAAGACAATTTTTATTCTATTATTTTTCTTCAAACTAAATTTGGGAGGATGCTCAGCAGAGAGCTATGAGACATTTGGCTGCTGAATGCCCAGGAACCAAGAGACAGATTTGAAGTCCTGGAGTGGAAGCTGTCCACCAGCCACTCAGCGCAGCAAGAGGTGAAAATGGCTAGAAAAAGCCACAGCTGCACTTTGGTTGTCCACTCTGGCACTAGACTGCACGTTGACCAGCTGGCTTCATCCACTGACATGTAGAAAGCAGAGAGAACAATCTAGAAAAGGGTGAAGAGTAGCATGTTTGGTGCCCTAATGCTATAGCTTCCATATTACCTTCATTATAGATTCTTTATAGACTAGATTTTTTTTTCCTGCTTCTTATAGCAAGGAACTGTGGCCTAGCTCTGCTCTTACTGTGGTCATGGTCAATTTTACAGATATCTCTTTTACTGCCATCACAATAGATCACAGTGAAATTATTGCCTGGGTGCAAATCCTAATTTGACAGTTTATTGGCAACACAGCTTTGGGAAGATACTATCTCTTAACCTTAGTTACCTTGCCTATAAAATATACATAGTAATAACAAATCAGTTTCTGAGTCGAAATACTTAAAACAAGTGAAGCAACCCAGATAAGTACCAAGAAAAAAGAAAATAAATGGTACTGTTGTTATTGTTATACCTAGAATGAGGTGGGTGTTATAGTTACTTTGCTCCCAAGGTATACCCAGAATCTAGTGCCATGTCTGGCCTATGACATCCACTCAACGTGTGCCTGTTAAAACTCTGTTAAGCCTATCTTCCCCCTTCTGATATACCCTCAGTCTACACTGTTGTTAGAGTGATAGGAACATGTCATTCTCCATCCTCAATTTTCAGTGGTATCTCACTGACTCCAGAATGAAATTCCCAAACCACAGCAAGGCATACAAGTTTCCTTCCAACCCTTCGAGGAGATCTCCAGCCTCATCTCCCAACAATCTGTCTTCAAGTCATGCTGAACTACTGCTGTAGCCAAAATACCAGGTTTATTTCTCCAACTGCTTCCTTTTCCTTCTGAGAAATTATTAACCATAATTTAAGAATCAGCTTAAGTGTTTTCACTTGGGTGGGGTCTTTCACAAGCTCCTAACCAGACAAGATTGACCCCCTTTTCCTTTCTGCTTTGTACTTATCTCAACTATGATCCTTTCAAGATTTATGAACTGGTTGGCATAACAACCTCCTTTATGAAACTATGAGTCCTTGAAAGGAGGAATCATAGCTTATTAATCTTTCTAGCATCAGTACTTATCCATGTGACTGGAATACATTCGTTGATCAGTAAATGTTGCAGTAAATGAAGGAGGATTGGAAGGGAGGAAGGGCACAAAGAAGATTTAAGCCAGATGCATAACCCTCCAAAAAAGAATCACCACGCCTAGAATCCCACCATTAATTATATCATTTTTCATGTCCTGAAAATAACTTGAATGGCAGAAAACATTAATCACTAACACCTTGGTGTGAGAGTTTCTTTCATTACTTTTGTGCAAGAAAAGTGAGACCACTGGCAACATGGCTATTTGATGCTTGATGACAGTAATGCATAAAGAAGGAGATATATCTAAGAACCAGTTTATTAGCAGGTATAGAAGCTCATCCAATAGAATAGCTGGTTGAACTGGAAAATCTAGAGTCATTCTAAGAAAATCCAGAACATTCTAAGACAGTCCAGAGGTTCTAAGACAATCACTAGTCTGAAAAGGTGTGCCTTCCTTAGTCTTTATTAAGGTTTTACTGTACTGAACATCCAAATTTATTTTTCTAAATAATAATTTAATAGCCACTACCCCAATGGTGATTGATGCAAGCAATCAAGATCATTGATGCACACTGATGGATGCAGGCTCCCAAATTATCAAGCCAGCTTTTCAGTGGCCAGCTTCTGCTCTGGGAACAACTAGCTTAGGGTTTCATATACTCCCTTTCTTTAGGGACTCAAGGGACTGCCCGACATGGTAGTCTCATCGGTAACATCACTTTTTTCTTATGAGCGGCTCTGGCTTTCATATTTCTTGAATAGCCAGCTTTTAAGAGACACCGGAAAGGTGTTTGGTATTCTTGTAAGATGGAAATGCTTGTCATTAGCAAGAGGAGAAAACTGGCATTTGGTCTGGGGTACCGCATATTTCAAATTGTTTTTACATAATCTTGGATTTGATCAAACTCTCAATTCACGTGCCAACTGTTCCTTTTCCATAATTTTTAAACCCTAATGACTTTAACCTAGAGTTAATCAACACATTTTCATTAATAAACATAGAAATCATTTTGATTAATTAACATAAAATCGTGAAAATCTGTTTGTTACTCAGTGTCCAAAAAACACTTTTCATCATTTTTCTATGACTCTCTATATTTTGGGGGGGAAGAGCAATAAAATTCATGGAGGAAATCAAATGGGCAAACGTATTTATATCAACTGCATGTTTTTTTAACAATTAGATCATTTCAAAAATATGATAAATAAAAACATTCATTTCTATTATTTATCTATGAGTTGATAAGGTATGACTATAAAGAACAGAAAGTGTATGTATGCGTGAGTATTTACTGTCAGAACTTGTGTATCTAAATGGGTCTTTTACCCTTCAAAGAAGCTGTGTGGGGAAGTTATGCAGTGGTTCCGAGGACGCTGCCTTTGCTCAAACATTTTCCAGCTCCCCTTTTGGGAATTCCCTTTAAATTCTGGCTACTATCAAGCTCAAACCTTCCAATCCTCTGTACCAGTGAGAATGAGAACGAATGGGATTTTTAGAACCATATCTTTACTGGTAAGCATTTCTGAAAATGACAGATGACTCCCATGGCAGATGCCTTGTGGGACCTGGTGATGAGTACCCTGGTAACGGCTTGAGCTTCCCATGGTCGCTTGTCTCTCTTACCTCACCATAAGTGTCATATCTGGCTAACCAGCAAATATGGGCTCCTGAAGCTTGGCATGGCTGGCCAAGGTTCCATCTGCAAATGGTTTCCTCATGCATAAAGGCAATAGAACCTAAAGTCTGCCTGAAGCCCACTAGTGTGCTCACTGCCATTAGCATGAAAAATAACTCAAGCTTTATCCAACTCACAGAAAAGGCACAGACTCTTCTCATCATATTTAAACTACTTTGTCTCGTAAACTGCATCACCAAAAAGGGAGATTTTCAAAGAAGAGAGCAACATGGCTATTTTTCATTGACTTATGCACAGGTTTGCTAGGGAAGGAGGTTGAAATCCATGGTTAGAATAAGCCTTTTGTATTATCATTGAATTTCAATTATGTAGTATCCTTGCCTACATTACCGGAATAATTAGAAGTTCAATTCACAGCATCATTGTTAGTCACAGCAATCTTAATAATTAATTTCTTGCTACCCAGGGTAGAAATGAGCCTCTACAATTCTATTCCATTTGGAAAAAGCATCTTGGATTCACCATTCCCTTAAGCTCCTGACTTCGAAAGTTAGAAACGGGATTTTGAAAAGGTCATTTTTCTATATATTATATCATTTACTTTTATATTTTTGAGACTTATGCACTGTGTATTGAAGTACTTTTTTACTATTGTACCACTAAAAAGCAGAAAAGAAAATGACACACTACTCTGTGCTTTCTTCTCGTTCTAAAATCCTGTTACTTTTGTAGTGCTCACTGATATGTGTCCCTAAAACTGCAAGTTTCTACATGAGCTTGGGATTCATTTTATTAAAGATCCTGGGAATAAAGAGAAGCTTATTTTTCTCTTTGTGGACTTAATCCTGTAACTTCACAGGGTTAGTAAAAACCCTTTAGAGCTTATATTTTTCCAAGATATCAGAAATATGGAGTCATTCAATCAGGAATTGTTTAAGAAAAAATTATATTTAAGCCTTAAATAAGCAATGGAGAAAACGCAATATAATTCTTCCTGTTAAGAAAATGAACTCTGAAGACACTGATGAAAGAAATTAAAGATGATACAAATAGATGGAGAGATATACCATGTTCTTGGATTGGAAGAATCAACATTGTGAAAATGACTCTACTACCCAAAGCAATCTACAGATTCAATGCAATCCCTATCAAACTACCACTGGCATTTTTCACAGAACTTGAACAAAAAATTTCACAATTTGTATGGAAACACAAAAGACCCTGAATAGCCAAAGCAATCTTGAGAACGAAAAATGGAGCTGGAGGAATCAGGCTCCCTGACTTCAGACTATATTACAAAGCTACAGTAATCAAGACAGTTTGGTACTGGCACAAAAACAGAAATATAGATCAATGGAACAGGATAGAAAGCCCAGAGATAAACCCACGCACATATGGTCACCTTATCTTTGATAAAGGAGGCAAGCATATACAGTGGAGAAAAGACAGCCTCTTCAATAAGTGGTGCTGGGAAAATTGGACAGGTACATGTAAAAGTATGAAATTAGAACACTCCCTGACACCATACACAAAAATAAACTCAAAATGGATTAAAGACCTAAGTGTAAGGCCAGACACTATCAAACTCTTAGAGGAAAACATAGGCAGAACACTCTATGACATAAATCACAGCAAGATCCTTTTTGACCCAGCTCCTAGAGAAATGGAAATAAAAACACAAATAAACAAATGGGACCTAATGAAACTTAAAAGCTTTTGCACAGCAAAGGAAACCATAAACAAGACCAAAAGACAACCCTCAGAATGGGAGAAAATATTTGCAAATGAAGCAACTGACAAAGGATTAATCTCCAAGATTTATAAGCAGCTCGTGCAGCTCAATAACAAAAAAACAAACAACCCAATCCAAAAATGGGCAGAAGACCTAAATAGACATTTCTCCAAAGAAGATATACAGATTGCCAACAGACACATGAAAGAATGCTCAACATCATTAATCATTAGAGAAATGCAAATCAAAACTACAATGAGGTATCATCTCACACCGGTCAGAATGGCCATCATCAAAAAATCTAAAAACAATAAATGCTGGAGAGGGTGTGGAGAAAAGGGAACACTCTTGCACTGTTGGTGGGAATGTAAATTGATATAGCCACTATGGAGAACAGTATGGAGGTTCCTTAAAAAACTAAAAATAGAACTACCATACGACCCAGCAATCCCACTACTGGGCATATACCCTGAGAAACCAAAATGTTCATTGCAGCTCTATTTACAATAGCCAGGACATGGAAGCAACCTAAGTGTCCATCATCGGATGAATGGATAAAGAAGATGTGGCACATATATACAATGGACTATTACTCAGCCATAAAAAGAAATGAAATGGAGGTATTTGTAGTGAGGTGGATGGAGTTAGAGTCTGTCATACAGAGTGAAGTAAGTCAGAAAGAGAAAAACAAATACAGTATGCTAACACATATATATGGAATCTAAGAGAAAAAAAAAAGGTCATGAAGAACCTAGTGGCAAGACGGGAATAAAGACACAGACCTACTAGAGAATGGACTTGAGGATATGGGGAAGGGGAGGGGTAAGATGTGACAGGGTGAGAGAGTGGCATGGACATATATACACTACCAAATGTAAAATAGATAGCTAGTGGGAAGCAGTCGCATAGCACAGGGAGATCAGCTCAGTGCTTTGTGACCACCTAGAGGGGTGGGATAGGGAGGGTGGGAGGGAGGGAGATGCAAGAGGGAAGAGATATGGGAACATATGTATATGTATAACTGATTCACTTTGTTATAAAGCAGAAACTAACACACCATTGTAAAGCAATTATACTCCAATAAAGATGTTTAAAAAAAAAAAAAGAAAAAGAAAATGAACTCTGGAATATTACTAATTTGATAATGGCTGTGCATACCTGGGAAGAATGAGTTGCAACTCTAAGCAGATAATATACCAGACCAATTTGAAGAGAGAATTTATGAAGTAAGTCATAAAAAAATACATTAAAAGACATTCAGGGAGGTACAAATTCTAATGTGGTACTCAGGGCCTGCTCTCTTCACAGGCAAAAAGAGGGAAATGCCAAAGATAAGTTTAAAGGGGGCCAAGTCCCATCTGCTTCCCAAGATCTACCAGGCAGCATTCTTTCTTTGCACCTTCAGACAGGCTTTGCTTGCAGCTGTGATCACCTGGTCCCATTTGCATGTGGTTGGATCAATTACATCTGAAGTAAGAATAGACTTAAGCAGCAACAAAGCAACAGATAACATTATGTAGCATAGAATGACTGAAGCCCTGCTGTGATCTTAGGATCCAGTGTATAACTAGTTTTTCCTTTATATTTAAATCCATAGCTTACCTCTAATACCTGTCTACCATTTACCAGAATTCCTCTTTTTGCTTAGAAAGTCCCAAATACTGGTTACTTCCCTGGGTCTCTGGAGATTGCCTTCTCCTCAGTGTCCCACTGTGGTAATCTAGTTATCCACGCAATATGAGCCTACTACTTCTTGAGGAATTTGTCTGATCCTTGAGTTACCTAGTAACCTATTAAATACCAGTACACATGAGATAATGAAGACCCGTCAAGGTTAATGCCTTTCTACCCGTGGTGAACTCAGACAAGCTTTGCCTTCTACCACCCTACACAGGCATACACAGATACATGTATATATGCACACAATCGTATATACAATCAGTTAAAAGTCTGTTCCCTAGCAATCCACTGAGTTCCACTGAAAAACAATCCTTTTGAGTGTTTTTTTTTTTTAATTGAAGTATATTTGATTTACAATGTGTTAGTTTCAGGTGTACAGCAAAGTGATATATATACGTATATATGTATATTCTTTTTCAGATTCTTTTCTATTATAGGTTATTACAAGATAGTGAATATAGTTCCCTGTGCTATACAGTAGGTCCTTGTTGTTTATCTATTCTATATATAATAGTGTGTATCCTTTAATCCTAAACTCCTAATTTATCTCTCCCCCCTCTTTTCCCCTTTGGTAACCATAATATTGTTTTCTATGTCTGTGTTTTTTTGTTAATTATTGTTTCATATTAACCAATAGTAAAATCAACTTAATGGGTTCATGGTCAACAATTTTTTAAAAATGGAACAAACTAATATTGAATTAAGTACACTAGAAAAAATGGAATGGAATTCATTCTTTAGGATAAGAGAAGAGAAGAGAATAGGTGAATGCTGTGAAAGTAGAAAGGGTCAGTAGTATTTTGTGGAATTCTTTTCTAATTATGTTTACGTGTTCTAGGTCATGACAAAAATACACTTCTTACTGCAGTTCATGATCAAATACTTTAAAAAAACCGTACATTAGAGCACTTGGAGAGTAAGGCATCATATCTACAAAATACCTAAATGAAATTACAAATTTGTCACCTTAAATGGGTTACACATTAAGCCAGTACTTCCTTATAGATACAACAACAAATGTAGTTTCATCTGCTAAATTTATTATTTTCAAGAAAGCAGATAAGCAAAGCTCTGAGGGAATGGGAATCTAGATGAGTAAATTCTGATGGCAGGATAAGGAAATAATAAGGCCTGTATCTGAACAGTATACTGGATGAGTTTGGGGCTGGAAGTGCCTGGGTATGCAGGGGCTAGCGTAATCAGGGCACCCACATGAACTTGGAAGAGTGAACTAATGACACTAGAGAGAAGGGCTTGGCAAAGGGAGCTCCACATGTGTAATTATTCCAGTGTTGATGGGTTGTGTTGAGCTGAACTGGTGAAGAACAGTGATGGTGATACCTGATATTTGTCTATATCTTCACAGTTTTCAGAGCATTTTTCACACCTATTATATTATTTTATCCTCATGAGAAGGGGTGGAACTAAAATGAAGCAAGTGAGGCACAAAAGTGCAAACTTTAAGGAGGTACTCCTTCTCGGGGTCCCGTAAGTGTCCTGCACACTTCGCTCATGTCATCCTAATCTGGGTTGTCATCATGAGAGGAGATATCATTAATTCTGTGTTAGATATCAGGAAATTTAGGTACACAGAATTTAAGGGCAAGTGTCACTAATAGTGTTGAATCTGGGTTTAAACACTTGTCCCCCTGACTCCTGGGGAAAACGCAATTTTTATCTACTTCAGACAACCTCAGTAAGGACATATCACATGAATTTAGAAAACAATAAATCGGCAAGATAGGAATCATACTACACTTACTTGCTATGAAATGTTTGTTCAGAAAGAATGGCAAACTGTAGCCAGTAAGGTTTCAGCCTTGGATCCCTGCATTACATTTGAGGCACTTCCATTTCAGAAAGACACAGACAAATTGGAAACCATTTAGGGAGTGATAAAAAAAAAATGATTAGAGAAAAGAAAGGTTTGATTTATGAGGCCATATTAAAGGAGATAAGTGCCTATTACTCGGCTAAGTGACAACGAGGGATATGATAAGAATCTACAAATATTGGGAGACTATAAATACGGGTAATACAAAGGACTTTGAAGTGTGCTACAAGATAGAACTAGAAGGAATGGAATGGAATAAAATGTGACATTGCAGACAATAAGAAGAGGACTTTGGGAAAGGGATTCATTAAGTTGAGTAGTAAAACATAAAAGAAGGGGGAGGAGAAAGGGGAGAAAGAGAGGAGAAGAAGAAAAAAGAATGGGAGTATGAAGAAAGAAAGCAAAAAAGGAAAAAGGAAGGAAGGAGAGAAGGAAGGAGAGAGTAAGGGAAAGGGGGGAGAGAGAGAGGGAGAGAGACCGAGAGAGAGAGAGAGAGAGAGAGGGAGGAAGGAAGGAAGGAAGGGAGAGAGGAAATTTCAAAATTTCCCCCTTATATATATTTTTCTACAAAATACACCAGCAATATTGATATTGGTTTCTGAATAGAATTTTTAAATATAAAAGACATGAATAATTATCATAATTTTAATAAATATATGTTCATTGGTGACTTACTAAAAATAGAATCCAGAGTGTAAGGAATGCTTCTGTAAAACAGCTCTGTTTTACAAAAAAAGTTACCAAAAAAAGAAGAAAGAAAAAAAAAAGAAATAGGAAACTATGTCTTATGTCTATATAAGACATATCTAATAATAGGAAATATCAGAAATAAATTTCTGGCAGGTCCCAGGCAGCATAAACATCTCCCCAGAAACCTGAGCCACAAGGAGATGGCATCAATACTCTACCTCAGGGGAGAAGGCTGCCACTAAATCAAAAGGAGACAGTAATGGGGAGCTGATGAAGCCCTGCAAAGCCATTGCTGCTATTAAATTCAGGGCCTGAGCACAGGGAACTTGCCAACCTTTGACTAGATTGCTACTCATAAGAGTTAATGTAATTGAAACTGAATTATAAGACTGCCCTGGCACACATCCTACTTTAAAAATCCAACACATAATAATGTTATTAAAATAAAGACATCTGGAAAGAACCTATGGTCCCATTGTCTCTTTGTAGCTGGCACCTGCCTTCTTAAGGCATCCTTCATGTTTCTTTCCTCTACTGTAAAATGGCAAAGTGGTGAAAAAGGTGCTCCTTTTAGGTGAATAACAAGGTTAACATGGGTTGAGCACCAACTAGGTTCCAAACACTGTGCCAGCCCTGTCTCTTTTATAACCTCCTACACCATTGAGATCCATATTCTTCATTTCACAGATTAAAAATCTGCGGTCAAAGAAGTTAAGTAATTTGCCCTAAATCACTTAGATAGTAAGAGAAAGAGCTAGGAATGAATAGAATTCCAGTCTGTTCATCTTCCAAGCATTTCTGTTATACCTTCACACTCAGCAAGTTGCCCAGTGCATAACACATAGTAAGCATTCAATTAATATGTATGGATTTATTTGAAGGGAATTGATGGTATAATTGAGATGTGAAAGGAATCTCCAACAACTTTGGCCATAACTTGAAGTGTTGTCAAATTTTCACCAACTGTTGAATTGTATATGAGCCAATTACAGCCACATCTATAAAATGGCATTTTTGAAGAACAAAGTATCTTTGCCTTCTTTGGTACTTATGTTACCACAAAATATACTAGATTTCCTTGGATAAACAGAAAATGGATCTAGCATCTGCTTTATTTCAATAAATGCTAAACTTGTATAAAACAACATATATGATCACTTCATGCCTTGTATGGTGTTAGGCTGACTGAGAAGTAAGACTGACAATCATTATTTGATTACCTAAATATAAAAAGTACTGTTTATGTGTTCCCAAGAGGATACAGAGAAACTGGAGACCCAGTCTCTGTACTTACAGAGCTTATAATTCCACTGGAATCAAGATATAAATGTATGGGAAGGTAAATAAATCAAGGTTTAAATAGCCATTTGAGATTTCCTTTCCAATAGATTTCATTCAACTAATATTTAGGGAGCCATACTATGCACCAGAATATGCATTAGGTATCAGCATACAAAAAAGAGTAAGATGGGATCACTGGTCTCAAGAACCCTATGGTCTAGTGGGGAAGAAAACTTTCAAATGTACAGTTTCAAAACAAAATGATTTGCCCTTTAGAGAAAGGCATATGGTGCTAAGGAACGCAGATGAGGAAAGGTTTAACTCTGCTGACAGTGGGCCTGAAGGTTTTATCAATGAAGACTTTCCAAAGGAGGTGAGGCCCAAGCTGGGTCCTGACAAATAAGTAGGAGCTTTCAGGCCAAAAAGGGAGAACGCTCCAAGAAGAGGAAACATTATGTACTAGTTTATGCAGGCATAAAAATAATTGAAGAATGTGGCAGATAGTGATAAGGAAGTCTTATTAGCAAAATTACTAATATTTTATGGGCAGGATGGTATAAATATTACTTAAAAATATTCAATTACAGTTTTTTTCAGGTTCACTTGAACGCCATAAATACTGAGATGGATTCAAGGAGCTCTCAAGCAGGACCTTAACATTCGACTAGCACATTGGCATGTTTCCCTTCTTCACTGTAGGGTAACTCATTAAAAGGAATGTGTTCAGACAACATAAGCTAAAGCATACCTTCCTGTTTAGATTAGCATATCCAATATATGAGGACCATCATTAACATTTTATAAATCATCTATTATATAATTTAAATGTTCATTAGTGTTCAAGAGCATATCCACTTTTGGGAAACTAATCAGAATTGCAGCAGAGGCATCAGAAAATATTTGATTAGTTAAAAGCTAAGAAGTGAGAATCATTTCTTTTAAATGGCCATTTATAAAAGTGTATACATTGATCAGCATGGATATGTTACAGAAATTTCTGAATCTGAATAAGTCTTAAATCTCACAAATAATGCTGTGAAGCATTCTTTTGAAGCACTGAGTGTAAGGAACACAGTGGAATCAAAGTTATAAAAACTATAGACAATAACGTTTACAGCCACAGAATTCTGATTATAAGAATTCCAGGAATTAAACAGTTGCACTCTTCACTTTCCTACAAACATAAACTAGAAAACTGAGTGATGACATTCACCTTGCCCATTTCTAAGGTTAGGGAAAGCTTTATGTATTAATTCTCTCAAAGTGAAAACAAGGAATAAGTTCACATTTAACCCTGGACAAATTTAATTGAAACCTCATAAAACATTCCACATGAATGGTTTTCAACAAAAACGTGATATCCTTAAAGAATAACAAACTCTAGAGCTTCCTCTTCAAACATAATCAATGTTGTCATTGAACTTGGTCACTCGTACATCCTGTGAATGATTGCCTTTTGCAAATGAATTTTAACAGAATTTCCCCACTCCACTCTCAGCAGTGTCTTTACCTCTCCCTCTTTATTTTTTGCTTCCCGAAAAGAGTCCACTTTTTTCTTAGCCATGCCTTGCCCATCACTTCTGGCGGGACTCAGTTGCACCTTTAAGACATTGAGTGGCTGGTTCAGAAAGCTAAGACCTGTCCCTTCAAATTCAAACCTGAATCAGGCACTGAATCATATTGGATTAAATCCTGATTTGCTCCAAGCCCCATTTTCCTATTGACTTCTGTTTTCCCAGTTACTGATAATCTTGCCTGGTTTGTGTATAAAACTGTATCCTGCTCTCCCTTGGTTGATGGAGTCTCTCATTTTGACTTCCTATCACAAACTTTGACTGTAGTCTTTGACTGTGTCTTGCTCTTTTGGATAAAACCACTACTCAGGTATGTTTTTCCCTTCCTGAGCCCAATACGTCCTAGTTTCTGTTTTACAGGTTTTGCCTTGTGTCAACTTAGAGCAATTTCCTTTAATGCTCATTTCCTTCAAGATACTTTTTTTAAATTATTTTTTATTCTCCTTTCCTTCTTTTTTCTCTATCTCTCCTAACACACACACATATACATTTTTACCACATTATCAAATACCTGTTTACAATTGTCTCTAGGAATTTCACATGCGATTATATGTTTATAGTTATATAGTTTATATATATATATGCTTATATATAGTATAGAGGTATATAGTTTATGTCTCATATTAATACATAAAATCTAAACACAAGGAGTCCTTCTATTTCCCTTGCCTGAAAATTGGAGCTCAATAAATTGTATTGAGTGAGTAAACTTGTTGGGCTCATTCATTCATTTATTCATTCAACAGATATTTACTGAATGCCTGATATATGTTAGGCATACTAAGTGCTACACTCAACATTAGATTCATCCGCATGACATTTCTCATACTGCTTTACTTTCTCTACCTTGCACATATCTTTTTCATGGTCTTCTTAGAAATCTCTGTTCATCATTCATGATTCAATTTAAACATCAGGTTTTTCATAAAATATTTTCTAGCCTTTAGAAGTTGATCAGTCCCTTCTCTTTAATATCACCCCAGAATATGGCATTTTACCACATTTCATAGTAATTACTTGCTCATGTATCTGTCTTCTCCCAACTAGACTCACTCTGTGGGAAGACAGGTGATTTCTGCCTCCCCAGTCCTTGTGTCTACTATGTATGGCACATAGTAGGTCCTCAATCAATAGTAAACTAAATATGATAATAAGGGCGCCTCTATGTGCCAGATTTAGTATAAAATCAACATCCTGCATTTTAATAGTATTACCCATAAGCAAGCCAAAACAAGTAATTCCAGGGACCTCTAAAATTTTAGAAGCCTTTTAGCGTTAATTCAGACCAGCTTATTTTTTTAATGGAATCATAAACACTAAATTTAATTGTCCCATCTCCTAAATGCAACACGTTGCAAAACCCATTGGGAATTTATATTAACCCTCTTTTTGTAACCAGACATAGCGAATACTATAAGTTAAGTAAATTGATACACTATGTATCATGTGTATGTGAATGTCACCTGAAGAATATCAGTAAACAAAAGGTGTTGTGGCCATCAAGCCCTCAGCCACTGCAGCAGCCCCAACTGTGCACCCTGAGGGGATTCAGGATGGAGAAAAACAGGATACTGGCCCTAGATAGTTAAGGTGCATGTCAAAGGAATGATTTCAGTGAGCCCAGATTCTTACATCTTCCCACACATAGAAAAGCACTAAATTCATTAACCTGAGATGTCTGTTTTTTCTTTAATTAGCAGTAATCTTTTGTTGCTCAACTACTTGGGTTTTTTTTGCGAAAACTTCAATATATCCTGGCCTCTCCCTTACCTCTTCAGAACAGTCCCTCAGA
The DNA here is from genome assembly GCF_028564815.1 of Eubalaena glacialis. Taxonomy (NCBI): domain Eukaryota; kingdom Metazoa; phylum Chordata; class Mammalia; order Artiodactyla; family Balaenidae; genus Eubalaena; species Eubalaena glacialis. The sequence goes on from NC_083720.1 coordinate 48,890,791, forward strand.
GCTATCTGAGAGGCTGTCTCCCAGGCTTAAGTCCTCAGTATGTCCTCTGAATAAAACTTAATTCTCCACTTTCGGGTTGTGCTTTTTTTTTTTTTTCAGGTGACGACTATGAGGAGGTGAATCCAAAGATTCTGATTGTTTATTATTAGAAGAATGGCCCTTCCTCCATCATTTACCTACAGCCATTCAATTTCACCATTCTTTATGATAATGACTCCTCATTTATATCTCCAGCTCAGAAGTCCCTGCACTCCAAATTTCTTTTCCGTCTCAGTACATATCACCTCCATTGGAATATCTCAGAGACATTTAACACATGACGTGTCCAAAAGAGGACTCTCAATTCTACCCTCACTCCTCCCCATCACTGTAAATGGCACATCTAATACCTCAAGTAAGAAGCCCAGGCACAATGACCTTGATGTGGTCTTAACTCTGCCTTTTCTCTCTCTACTCTCCTCCAGCCCTTAATAAGTCTTGCTGAGTCTTCATCCAAAACAAAGCAAACTCTTCTGTCTCCTGTAATGTACTGTACTACTAACAATCCCTATTACTTCTTGACTTTGGTACTGAAACAACTTCTAACTTGTCCACCTTACTTCTTCTCTTATGCCTTGCAATCAAAGGGGTTCCTTAAGATATGTATTGGATCATCTTATTCCATATATATATGTATATGTAAAACAAACATTCAGTGGCTTCCCATTAGAATAAAATTCCAAATCCTTTTAATGACTTATCAAGTATTGCCTCCCTCTCTAATAGTTCTTAAATGTTCCAGCCTCAGTGATCTTTGAGCATCTGCAACAGAAGTTCTTTATGGACTCAGAACCTTTGCACCTGTTATGCCTTCTTCCTGAAATGTTCCTCCCCCTTATTCTTTTCACTGTTGGTTTATTCTCAGCATTCTGACCTCTGTTCAAATATTACTTTTTAGAGAGACCTTCCCTGACCATGCTATTTAAACAGCTGTCCCCTCAACTCCACAGAAACACATAATTTAAAATATATTCTCATCATCTTATTTGATTACTCCTTAACTCTTAACACAATTGGTAACTTTAATAATACTTCTCTTTACGTGGGTCTTATTTGTCTTCCCCCTTAGAATATAAACTCTGTTATGCAAAAACTCTGACTGTCTGACATTTTATCTCTAGGGACTAGTATGGAGCAAAACACTTAAAATAATATGTGTTGAACAACAAATGCAGTAAAATAATTAAAAATAAATAAACTCAACAGGCCTGAATGAGCATCTACTCTCTGCACATAGGTATATCCTCACATTCGTATACCTTTAATAGTCACAATAGCACTGTAAGGTACATAGGCTTATTCCTACATAAACCAAGAAGGAAAGTAAGTTTCTCAAAGTGTTAGAATCATTTTTAGATTTTAACTGAAGTTCTTGAATCTAATCTGTGTTCTACTTTTTTCATAATCTACATTATCAAAACCATTGTTTAATTTAAGAACAAATTTACCTCTTGCTGACATTTCACCATGAAATTTTGTTCCACCAGGTAAATCATTTTTAAAAAGTCAAGGGAAAAAAAAACCCATAACAACACACACTGGCTTCCTCTCTCTAAAAACAAAACAAAACACTCATCAATAAAAATCTCCTACATAAACCTGCCACACTAAACTAAAGATGGGTTAAAGAGAGAAAATGGATCCTTCTGGTGATAAGACTTAATGACTGGAGACCAAAAGGCAATGGTCTGCTTGTTTTTTGATAACTTAGCCCAAAAACCTTGGGGTCTTTATACCACTACTTCATCATATTACTTCAGAAATAAACTGCAGTAAAGGCATTATTTTCCTAAATATACTAAAAACTGTGACAGAAAGAGTTTGTAATACAAGTTCCCACTGTCTGTTGCAAAGCCAGTTCAGGAAGGCAGCCACAAAAACTCATCTTTCATTCATCCAACAACCATTCATAGAGCACCTAATAGTCAAGCAGTAGCATCATGGTTGAGATCGGGATTCGGGAATCAAGGATTCAAGACTTTCCTCAGCTTTGTACAAGCATGTGGCATTGAACAAATTACTCAGTTTCTTTATCCTTAAAATAAGGGTAATATAACATCCACCTCATAGGCTGTGGTAAGGAATAAGAAAACAAAATGAGTAAAATGTCCATTACATAGTAAAGTCTCAAAAAAAGGTTAGTTTTGCCACAGAATAATGTATCCTGAGGGACAGATGTTTAAGATATCCTGCATTTGAGAATATAAGTTTTAGGAGAGGATGAAAAGGTACCTGGTGGAGTGGATGGAGTTAAATAACTTTGGCTCTTTTAAAGATAAACAGTGCCCCTTCTCCATTTTTAAAAACAGCTTCATTGAGGTATAATTTGTATGGCATTAAATTCACCCATTTAAGTGTACTAAATAAATTAATAACTTTTAGCGAATTTACTGAGTTGCACAACCATTGCCAAATTCCAACATTAGAAAATATTTTTTTAATTGTTTCTAATATTCTCCAATTATCTTTTTTTTTTTTTAATTTATTTATTTTTGGCTGTGTTGGGTCTTTGTTGCTGCGCGCGGGCTTTCTCTAGTTGTGGCGAGCCGGGGCTACACTTCGTTGCCGTGCACGGGCTTCTCATTGCGGTGGCTTCTCTTGTTGTGGAGCATGGGCTCTAGGCGCGTGGGTTTCAGTAGTTGTGGCTCGCGGGCTCAGTAGTTGTGGCACATGGGCTTAGTTGCTCCGTGGCATGTGGGATCTTCCCAACCAGGGATTGAACCCATGTCCCCTGCATTGGCAGGCAGATTCTTAACCACTGTGCCACCAGTGAAGTCCCTAGAATATTTTTATCACCCCTCAAAAGATCTCTCATGCCCATTTGTGATCATTCCTCCCAGCCCCAGGCAACCTCTAGCTTACTTTCTGTCTCTATAGATTTGCCTTTTCCTGATAATTCATATAAATGGAATTACACAATATGTGGTCTTTAGTGTCTGGCTTTATCATGTCACATAAGGTGAACGTCAGCCCTGTGATAGCATGTATCTATACTTTGTTCTTTTTATTGCTAAATAGTATTCCATTCTATTAATATAATATGTTACTATATTCACCAGTTGACTGACATTTGAGTTGTTTCCAGTTTTGACTGCTACCATAAACATTTGCTTACAAGTCTTTTTCTAGATACATGTTTTCATTTCTTCTGGGTATAATCCTAAGAATCTCCCTTCCCCATTTTAAGTAAAGAATCTGCCCCTGACAGACTCCAGTGCAACTCACTGGGGAGAGGAGTAGAGTTCTGATTCCAGCTCACTTGTAACTACTGAATCAGCTCATACGATGAAGTAGAGAAAGCACATCAGTTCTTGTTTCTGCCCTTTTTCCCTATAAATTTCCTTGTGACCTTGGGAGAGAAGTAGCATACCTCTCAGAACCTAAGTATCTCCATTTGTGAACCAGAGGCAGGAACTAGATGTTCTCTGAATTGTCTTCGACCTTCAAAAGCATATAATATTTTCAGTTACTAAAGAATTTAAAAACAAACCAAGAACACAGTCAATGAATCATCTCCCTTGCCTCTGGCATTTTCTGGGCTGGCACTATGTGGGATACCAGAACTAGTTACAAAAAAATATACAGAAATGGATGACACAGAAAGTATTTGTATACTCTCCTAGGCACACAGAATCCAGGATTTACAAGTGGGCACTCTAAATATGTCTCTTCTGCTTCTGAGGTTCTTCCTGCATATCACTATACTTCTCTGACCATAGTTTCTAAGGCAGTAATTTCATTCAAAGTTAACTGGGCATAAAACAAACATCGCTACAACAGAATAGGGTGGCTTATTTTACCAAACACTTTTAAAAAGTTTAAATCCAAGGGACGACCATTCCCTTCAAAGCAGTCATCTCAATGATTAGACTTTTTTTTTTTCATTTATTCTGACATTTCTCAGAGCATATTTCACTTTGGAACTGCCCTCCAAGCTGGTGGCAGAGACAATTTTCAAAATTCATTTCAAAAACTTATTATTAAATATGTAACATATAGCAAAAAGTATAAAGAATAATAAAGTGAACATGCATGTACCAATCACAGAGCTTTAAAAAGTTCACTGGCAATGCTATGAAGACTATCTGTACCCCTCCTTGGTCACATTTACCTCTCCTCAATTCCCTCTGTCCTATCCCCAACACTTTCCTCATTTGATCATGGCTATTCCCACATATATATTTGTACTTTCCTACATATATATGTTGTCCTAAGTAATATATGATATTGTTTTTTCAGGTTTAAATAATTACATAGATGGTATCACATTATATGTATTCCTTAGCAATTTTCACTCAATATTTTATTTGTTAGCTTTATCTATGGATATTTATCTTTGGTGATATGTGAGTTCCTCATCAATATTCACACTGTGGACCATCACGTTGTTTTAAATAAGCCTCAATTATTTATCTTACTTCCTATTGGGGTATATTTAGGTGGTATCCAATATTTTGCTACCATAAACACTTTACCAATAAACATTTTTGTTTCTATCTCCTTATGAACATATCAAGGGGTTTCTCCAGGGTATATACCTAGAAGTAGAATTTCCATATTGTGGCAAATGGACATCTTCACCTGTACTATTTATTACTAAATTTTCTGCAAAGTGTTTTTATTTCCATTACTCTAGGAGGTGGATCAAAAAAGATCTTGCTGTGATTTATGTCAAAGAGTGTTCTTCCTATGTTTTCCTCTAAGAGGTTTATAGTGTCCAGTCTTACATTTGGTCTCTAATCCATTTTGAGTTTATTTTTTTGTATGGTGTCAGGGAGTGTTCTAATTTCATTCTTTTATATGTACTTGTCCAGTTTTCCCAGCACCACTTATTGAAGAGACTGTCTTTTCCCCATTGTATATCCTTGCCTCCTTTGTCATAGATTAGTTGACCATAAGTGCGTGGGTTTATCTCTGGGCTTTCTACCTTGTTCCATTGACCTATATTTCTGTTTTTGTGCCAGTACCATACTGTCTTGATTACTGTAGCTTTATAGTATAGTCTGAAGTCAGGGAGTCTGATTCCTCCGGCTCCATTTTTTTCCCTCAAGACTGCTTTGGCTATTCGGGGTCTTTTGTGTCTCCATACAAATTTTAAGACTTTTTGTTCTAGTTCTGTAAAAAATGCCATTAGTAATTTCATAGGGATTGCATTGAATCTGTAGATTGCTTTGGGTAGTAGAGTCATTTTCACAATATTGATTCTTCCAATCCAAGAATATGGTATATCTCTCCATCTGTTGGTATCATCTTTAATTTCTTTCATCAGTGTCTTATAGTTTTCTGCATAGAGGTCTTTTGTCTCCCTAGGTAGGTTTATTCCTAGGTATTTTATTCTTTTGTTGCAATGGTAAATGGGAGTGTTTCCTTAATTTCTCTTTCAGATTTTTCATCATTAGTGTATAGGAATGCAAGAGATTTCTGTGCATTAATTTTGTATCCTGCTACTTTACCAAATTCACTGATTAGCTCTAGTAGTTTTCCGGTGGCATTTTTAGGATTCTCTATGTATAGTATCATGTCATCTGCAAACAGTGACAGTTTTACTTCTTCTTTTCCAATTTTTATTCCTTTTATTTCTTTTTCTTCCTGATTGCCATGGCTAGGACTTCCAAAACTATGTTGAATAACAGTGGTGAGAGTGGATATCCTTGTCTTGTTCTTGATCTCAGAGGAAATGCTTTCAGTTTTTCACCATTGAGAATGATGTTTGCTGTGGGTCTGTCGTATATGGCCTTTACTATGTTGAGGTAGGTTCCCTCTATGCCCACTTTCTGGAAAGCTTTTATCATAAATGGGTGTTGAATTTTGTCAAAAGCTTTTTCTGCATCTATTGAGATGATCATATGGTTTTTCTTCTTCAATATGTAAATGTGGTGTATCACATTGATTGATTTGCATATATTGAAGAATCCTTGCATCCCTGGACTAAATCCCACTTGATCATGGTGTATGATCCTTTTAATGTGTTATTGGATTCTGTTTGCTAGTATTTTGTTGAGGATTTTTGCATCTATACTCCTCAGTGATATTGGTCTGTAATTTTCTTTTTTTGTAGTATCTTTGTCTGGTTTTGGTATCAGGGTGATGGTGGCCTCGTAGAATGAGTTTGGGAGTGTTCCTTTCTCTGCAATTTTTTGGAAGAGTTTGAGAAGGATGGGTGTTAGCTCTTCTCTAAATGTTTGATAGAATTCACCTGTGAAGCCATCTGGTCCTGGACGTTTGTTTGTTGGAAGATTTTAAATCACAGTTTCAATTTCATTACTTGTGATTGGTCTGTTCATATTTTCTATTTTTTCCTGGTTCAGTCTTGGAAGGTTATACCTTTCTAAGAATTTGTCCATTTCGTCCAGGTTGTCCATTTTATTGGCATAGAGTTGCTTGTAGTAGTCTCTTAGGATGCTTTGTATTTCTGCGGTGTCTGTTGTAACTTCTCCTTTTTCATTTCTAATTTTATTGATTTGAGTCCTCTCCCTCTTTTTCTTGATGAGTCTGGCTAATGGTTTATCAATTTTGTTTATCTTCTCAAAGAACCAGCTTTTAGTTTTATTGATCTTTGCTATTGTTTTCTTTGTTTCTATTTCATTTATTTCTGCTCTGATTTTTATGATTTCTTTCCTTCTGTTAACTTTGGGTTTTGTTTGTTCTTCTTTCTCTAGTTCCTTTAGGTGTAAGGTTAGATTGTTTACTTGAGATTTTTCTTGTTTCTTGAGGTAGGCTTGTATAGCTATAAACTTCCCTCTTAGAACTGCTTTTGCTGCATCCCATAGGTTTTGGATCGTCGTGTTTTCACTGTCATTTGTCTCTAGGTATTTTTTGAGTTCTTCTTTGATTTCTTCAGTGATCTCTTGGTTATTCAGTACCGTATTGTTTAGCCTCCATTTGTTTGTGTTTTTTACATTTTTTTCCCTGTAAATCATTTCTAATCTCATAGTGTGTGGTCAGAAAAGATGCTTGATATGATTTCAGTTTTCTTAAATTTACTGAGGCTTGATTTGTGACCCAAGATGTGATCTATCCTGGAGAATGTTCCATGCACACTTGAGAAGAAAGTGTAATCTGCTGTTTTGTGATGGAATGTCCTATAAATATCAATTAAAGCTATCTGGTCTAATGTGTCATTTAAAGCTTGTATTTCCTTATTAATTTTCTGTCTGGATGATCTGACCATTGGTGTAAGTGAGGTGTTAAAGTTCCCCACTATTATTGTGTTACTGTCCATTTCCTCTTTTACAGCTGTTAGTAGTTGCCTTATGTATTGAGGTGCTCCTATGTTGGGTGCATATATATTTATAACTGTTATATCTTCTTCTTGGATTGATCCCTTGATCATTATGTAGTGTCCTTCCTTGTCTCTTGTAACATTCTTTATTTTAAAGTCTATTTTATCTGATATGAGTATTGCTACTCCAGTTCTCTTTTGATTTCCATTTGCATGGAATATCTTTTTCCATCCCCTCACTTTCAGTCTGTATGTGTCCCTAGGTCTGAAGTGTGTCTCTTGTAGACAGCATATAGATGGGTCTTGTTTCTGTATCCATTCAGCAAGCCTGTGTCTTTTGGTTGGAGCATTTAATCCATTCACGTTTAAGGTAATTATCAATATGTATGTTCCTATTACCATTTTCTTAATTGTTTTGGGTTTGTTTTTGTAAGTCCTTTTCTTCCCTTGTGTTTCCCACTTAGAGAAGTTCCTTTAGCATTTGTTGTAGAGCTGGTTTGGTAGTGTTGAATTCTCTTAGCTTTTGCTTGTCTGTAAAGCTTTTGATTTCTCCATCGAATCTGAATGAGATCCTTGCTGAGTAGAGTAATCTTGGTTGTAGGTTCTTCCCTTTCATCACTTTAAGTATATCATGCCACACCCTTCTGGCTTGTAGAGTTTCTGCTGACAAATCAGCTGTTAACCTTATGGGAATTCCCTTGTATATTATTTGTCATTCTTCCCTTGCTGCTTTCAATAATTTTTCTTTGTCTTTAATTTTTGCCAATTTGATTACTATGTGTCTCAGCGTGTTTCTCCTTGGGTTTATCCTGTATGGGACTCTCTGCACTTCCTGGACTTGGGTGGCTCTTTCCTTTCCCATGTTAGGGACGTTTTCAACTATAATCTCTTCAAATATTTTCTCAGGTCCTTTCTCTCTCTCTTCTCCTTCTGGAACCCCTATAAGGCAAATGTTGTTGCGTTTAATATTTTCCCAGAGGTCTCTTAGGCTGTCTTCATTTCTTTTCATTCTTTTTTCTTTATTCTGTTCCTCAGCAGTGAATTCCACCATTCTGTCTTCCAGGTCACTTATCCGTTCTTTGCCTCAGTTATTCTGCTATTGATTCCTTCTAGTGTAGTTTTCATTTCAGTTATTGTATTGTTCATCTGTTTGTTTGTTCTTTAATTCTTGTAGATCTTTGTTAAACATTTCTTGCCTCTTCTCAATCTTTGCCTCCATTCTTTTTCCAAGGTCCTGGATCATCTTCACTATCATTATTCTGAATTCTTTTTCTGGAAGGTTGCCTATGTCCACTTCATTTAGTTGTTTTTCTGGGGGTTTATCTTGTTCCTTCATCTGGTACGTAGCCCTCTGCCTTTTCATCTTGTCTATCTTTCTGTGAATGTGGTTTTTGTTCCACAGGCTTCAGGATTGTAGTTCTTCTTGCTTCTGCTGTCTGCCCTCTGGTGGATGAGGCTATCTAAGAGGCTTGTGCAAGTTTCCTGATGGGAGCGACTGGTGGTGGGTAGAGTTGACTGTTGCTCTGGTGGGCAGAGCTCAGTAAAACTTTAATCCACTTGACTGCTGATGGGTGGGGCTGGGTTCCCTCCTGTTGGTTGTTTGGCCTGAGGCGACCCAACACTGGAGCCTCCCCGGGCTCTTTGGTGGGGCTAATGGCGGACTCTGGGAGGGCTCACACCAAGGAGTACTTCCCAGAACTTCTGCTGCCAGTGTCCTTGTCCTCACGGTGAGACAGAGCCACCCCCTGCCTCTGCAGGAGACCCTCCAACACTAGCAGGTAGGTCTGGTTCAGTCTCTATGGGGTCACTGCTCCTTCCCCTGGGTCCCGATGTGCACACTACTTTGTGTGTGCCCTCCAAGAGTGGAGTCTCTGTTTCCCCCAGTCCTGTCGAAGTCCTGCAATCAAATCCCGCTAGCCTTCAAAGTCTGATTCTCTAGGAATTCCTCCTCCCATTGCCGGACCCCCAGGTTTTGGAAGCCTGACGTGGGGCTCAGTACCTTCAGTCCAGTGGGTGGACTTTTGTGGTATAAGTGTTCTCCAGTTTGTGAGTCACCCACCCAGCAGTTGTGGGATTTGATTTTATTGTGATTGCGCCCCTCTTACCATCTCATCGTGGCTTCTCCTTTGTCTTTGGATGTGGGGTATCTTTTTTGGTGAGTTCCAGTGTCTTCCTGTCAATGACTGTTCAGTAGTTAGTTATCTACACATTTTAATTTTTACCAGTTACCAATTTGATTTTTAAAAATCTAATTTAACAATCACTGAGTATCTACTCTGGATATACCTCTGTACTTGGTTCCGTATAGAATGCAAAGCAAGATGTAATGGATTTGGAGGAACTTAATATACAGCTTTCACTTCTGCCACCTGTGAAAACCAAGGCAAGTGACCTAACCTTCTCAGGCCTCAATTTCTTCATCTGTAATATTAAGGGCTGGACAAGAAAATTTCTCAGACCCCTTTTACCTCTAATCTTGTCTCTATGATGCTCCATGGGAGCTTACAAACCCACAGAAGAAACAGTATATACGTAAGTAACTGCAACAGCAGCAAAATACACAAATAAGGGATTAGGAGAGTATAGAAGATGGGATCCAAATAGGAAAGAGGGAGGAACTGGAAAGATTGTATCAAAGAGGTTTGGATGAGCTGCATCCAGGATGGCATGGAGGACACTTCCAGGAATGAATGGAGGAAAGGAAAGTCAGAGAGAGGAAAGAGCCTGGGAAGAGGCCTAAAGATGAGAGAGTGAAGGGAACAAAGGTAGAGGGGTGGTGTGGTTACAGTACAAGGTATGAGGTAAGTGCTGGGGGTGCAGGGGGGGAATGAGGGCAGGTACATGGTATTTTTATTATGCCAAAGTGTAATAAATCTTCATCATTTTGTTGATGATTTTATTTTTAAAACCCCCCAAAGCAACTTGGAATCAAATCTGTAACTAAGGCAGATGGTCAATTTATTTTCACTTGAAAATGAAGCCATAAAACTAATTACTGTGAGGCTCATAGACTGACTGGATAGTCACTTCTCAAACAAGATTGCTCAAGGGTTTTGGTAAACAGGAAGAAGCATTGTAGAAATAAGAATGTAGCCTCCTCAGCTTACTACTTTGAGTAAACATGCTCTTTTGGATTTTTGAATTCTGGTGGGTTGGTTTAAAAGAGTCCATTATTTACAGTTATACCTGGTTCACAAAACTCTCAGAACCTGATGGAATCTCAGCATTCCCAGGCAAAATTTCTAAAGTACAAAATAAATTTTATTCCTGAGAGGAAAAAAAAATCCCTTGTAAGGAGTTATAATATTTTATACTAGAATGGCGGAGAATTTCACTTTGAAAAATAATTTATGTATCTGATTCTGAATAAGCTATTATCATTGGTTAAGAATATGGACACAACAGGCAAAATATTTACATGGATACAAATCTTGACTCTCCCATTATAAACTAGGATATTTATTTAAGCAAGTTATTTATACTGTTTGCTAATATTAGAATTGCATTTGGCTACATGCAGCAAAATATCTAAATCAATTTCCATATGTTTAAGTCACTACTCTTTTTCCCATAAAATAAGAAATCAGAGGCAGGCAGCTCAAGGGTGGTACAGTGGCTCCACTGTACCACTCATTGTCATCAACGAGTCAATATCCTTCTCTATCTTTCTGACTCACCATTTTTTGTGTGTGTTTTTTGTTTTTTTAATACTTCACTTTGTTAGAGCAGTTTTAGGTTCACAGCAAAAATTGAAAGAAGGTACAGAGATCTCCCATATACCTCCTGGGTCCACACACATACAGCTTCCCCCACTATCAACATTGCTCACCAGAGTGGTACCTTTGTTACCAAGAATGGAAGTACATAATAATCACCCAAAGGTCATAGTTTACCTTAAGGTTCACTCTTAGTGCTGTAATCTATGGTTTTGGACAAATGTATAGTGATGTATATTTATCCTTTTAATATAATATTATTTTATAACCCTAAAAATCCTCTGTGTTCTGCCCATTTATCCCTCCTCCACCCCAGAAACCACTGATCTTTTTACTGTCTCCATAGTTTTGTTTTTTCCAGAATGTCATATAGTTGGAATCATACAGTATGTAACCTTTTCAGACTGACTTCCCTCTCTAAGCAATATGCATTCAAGTTTCCTCCATGTCTTTTCACGGCTTGAAAGCGCATTTCTTTTTAACGCTGAATAATATTCTGTTGTTTAGATGCAGCACAGTATGTTTATTCACTCACCTACCGAGGGACATGTTGGTTCTTCCAAGTTTTTCAAATTTTGAATAAAGCTGCTATAAACATCCTTATGCAGGTTTTTGTGTGGACACAGTTTTCAACTCGTTTTAGTAAATTCCAGGGAGCACGACCGCTGGACGGTATAATAAGAGTATAGTTAGTTTTGTAACAAGTGCCAAACAGTCTCCAAAGTGGCTATACCATTTTGAATCCCTACCAGCAATGTATGAGACTTCCTGTTGTTCTACATCCTCACCAGGATTTGGTGTTGTCAGCGTTCTAGATTTTGGCCATTCTAATAGGCTTGTAATGGTATCTCACTGTTGTTTTAATTCGTGTTTCCTTGATGACATATGATGTGAAAATTCTTTTCATATGTTTGTTTGCCATCTGTATACCTTCTCCCCCTCCCTTTTTTTTTTGGTGAGAACAGTAAGTTATACCCTCTAGTAAGTTTCAATTAAAGAATACAGTATTAACAACTACAGTCACTACATTATACATTAGATCCTCGACCCTTATTCATCTCATAATTGAAAATTTGTACCCTTTTACCAAACTCTCCCCATTCCCTCCACCCCTCTAGCCCCTGGCAACCACCATTCTACTCTCTGTTTCTATGAGTTCAACTTTTTCTTTAGATTCACATATAAGTGATACCATGTAGAATTTGTTTTTCTCTGTCTGGCTTATGTCACTTAGCATACTGCTCTCCAGATTTATCTGTGTTGTCACAAATGGCAGGATATCCTTTAAGGCTGAAGAGTAATCTATTGTATACCACATTTTCTTTATCCATTCATTAACTGATGGACACTTAGGTTGTTTCTGTACTTTGGCTATTGTGAATAATGCTGCAGTGAACAGGGGAATGCAGATATCTCTTCAAGATAATGATTTTATTTTCTTTGGATATACACCCAGAAGTGGATCGCTAGATCATATGGTAGTTCTATTTTTAGTTTTTTGAGGACCCTCCATGCTGTCTTCCATAGAGGCTGTAGAGTTTACATTCCCACCAACAAGTGTACAAGGGTTCCTTTTTCTCCACATCCTCGCCAGCATGTTTTATCTCTTGTCTTTTTGATAGTAAACGTTCTAAAAGGTGCGAGGTGATTTGGTTTTGATTTGCATTTCCATCATAGTTGTGGTTTTGATTTGCATTTCCATCATAATTGGTGATGTTAAACACCTTTTCATATACCTGTTGACCACCTGTATGTCTTCTTTGGAAAAATGTCTATAACAAAAATAAATAAATTTGGCTACATCAAATTAAAAAATCTTACTCACAGTACAGGAAACCATCAACAAAATGAAAAGGCAACCTATGGAATGGGAGAAAATATTTCTAAGCCACATATATAATTGGGGGTTATATCCAAAATATACAAGAAACTCATGCAACTCAATAGGAAAAAAAAAAAAAAAAAATGAGCAAAGGACCTGAGTAGACATTTTCTATCATTCTTGATATGTAGCTTTGAGTTTGAGGCAGAAACAAGGGAAAAGGGCCAAAATATTTCCCTTTGCAATACTTTGCATTTTTATTCAGAAAGGCACTCTATTCAAGGCACTGTCACTTAAGTTCCACTGGCCAAAACTAAGAAACCTTGTTGCGTGGAAAACTGGAAGACCAAATACTTTTGCTGAGTACACTGCTACCCAACACAAAATCAGGGTTCTCTTACTGAGAAAGATGTCAAAATAAAATTTTGATAGACAACTAATAGTGCCTGCTATATACCATCATTAAAGAGTTACTTGAAAGTTAGAAACAAAATGAATGAAAGTCTTAACATACAGTAAACATTCAATAACTCTTACCTCAAAATAACTGTATTAAGGTATGATTGATAATGTTATACCTATTCCTTCAAGGACATGTTAATCCTTCATGGCCCAGAGCAAATGCCACACCTACTAAGATAGTTCCCTGATTCTTCTGCTCACATCTTTTTCATTACACTTGATGAAACAAATTAATCTGACAAACAAGCCAAAAAAGGCATGCATTGAAATTATAGAATTGAGAAGATAGCTAGAGATAGCTGCTAAGGCAGTTTCATGGAAGTAAATACCACGAAGGGTGTATTTTGAGCTCCATGAACTACTATGGGAGGGAATAAGCACCTGCTTCCCACCAAGGTCAACAATGGGATTGTCCCTAAATAGGTGAAGTGTTTTGCTGCTAGATAGATAAAGCATGATTACTGTGCACTACAAAGTCAGAAGCACATAAGTAGTTGACTTCGGTCAAATGACAGTATGATAGCTCAGTGTTATCCAATTACAAAAATAGATATTTGCTCACCTTAATACTTCTGAGTACCTACAGTAAGAATGAGAGAGAAATTATTTCAGAGTAAATGGTGTGAATCAATATAGATGCAGTAATGCATAGTCCTAATTCATAGAATGACAGGTAGAATGTTTTAGCTTGAACATAGGACATGGAAAGGCAATTACTAGCAGCTTAAGAAGCAGAAAACTATGCAGCATTTGCAAGAAACTGAATATATTTAAGTAGTAACATGACAAAATCAAAACCACGCATTTGGAGGCCCAATCTGGTATGTTGAATGAATAGGAAAGCAGAAACAATGATTTTCTGAACGTGGGTAATACATCTAAATACGGGATCTGAAGTGGAGATGGACAGAAAGGGAATAGATGAGAGAATTAGGGAGGCATAGCAGAGAGAAAATGTCAGTTGAAATTATTTTTAGAAAGCAAGGATGAAAGCATTCAAGATTCCCTATGAATTCAACCTTGACTGAACTGTTGCTTCCATGAAAACTAATGAGATCAGAAGAGGAAAAACAGCCATAAGAAGTAAGATAAGACATTGCATTTTATATAGTATGAAATGCCAATAGAATATCTCTTAGGATATATACAGAATTTGGAATTACATATCTGGTGCCAATGAGAGAACAGAGCTGATGGTATAGAAAGTCCTTTGTCTTTCTTCATAATGTTCTATAGTTTTCCTCTAGTCTTGCTGTACACCATATTCTCATCTTCATCAATCACTCAATTACTTTGTATATGTCTAATTCTGTTCAGTTTCTATGCCCTTCTGTGTAATGCTATCTCACATGACCCTTTTAACCAGTAATCACTGTACACTTCAGGCAGCATTTTTCCTATTTTTAAAAAGGTAACTGAGTCTCAGAGACAGCCTACATCCTTTCCTAACTTTTTTCTTTACTCGTGAACCAAAGGAAAGGCTTATTACTCTTTTTTTCTTCCTATTCCGTGAGTTATGGATAAGATTTTGGGCCCATGAAAAATCATTAAAATTTTTTTAACTGTAATTCTTTTTACAGATTTATGACCTGTTAAAACTTTCCAAGATCTATTATCTTACCTGTTGGCAGATTTTTTTTTAATGAATGCTTTCTCATTTAAAAATATCCATTTATATTTCAAAAATCTTATCAGTATTAAACAGACTATTCCTTCTAATTATTCTTGCAGGTCTGATTTCAGAAAACTATTTGAAGCCATCTGTTATTTAAATTCAAATTTGTTGCACATGAAAGAGCAGAATTTGATTTATATTATCTCTGGTTAGTTCTAGTGTGTATAGAATAATAACTTGGCAGGATCTCACACATAGCAGCTATAGTAGGTACAAATCTACAAAATAACTGCCACTGAGATTCAAGATCACACACATTTACTAAGGGCATCTAAAGGGCATAAACATTTCAGAATTCTGTCTATAATGAGTACACGCCCTGCTGATGTAGAACCAGAAAAACGTTCTACTCTTAGAAAAAAAATATGTATCTCTGTTTTTCATGCAATATCTCAAATACACAGACAAGGGTCCAATTCGGCATGAGTCAGTAGCCAAGTTTATGGGAACTGAAGCTTCAGTAGAAAAACCTTTAGTGTATTCATCAGGTTTGCCTCAGCCTGGCCAGCTCCATACATTACATTGTCTACATTACATGTACATAAGGCAGATAAAAGGCTCCGTATTGAGTTGCATACTATCCCCCAAGTTTCATGTCTACCCAGAACCTCAGAATGTGACCTTATTTAGAAATAGGGTGTTTGCAGATGTAATTCATTAAGATGAAGTCATCTGGATTAGGGTGGGCCCCAAATCCAAAGGCTGGCATTGTTATAAGAACATGTGAAGACACAGAGGGGGAAGAAGGCCAGATGACAAAAGAAGTAGTTTGGATCAACGTAGCTATGAGCCAAGCAACAGCAAGGATTGCTGGCAACTACTAGAAGCTAGAAAGAGGTAAGAAAATATTTTTTCCCTAGAGCCTTCAGAAGGAACATGACCCTGAAGACACGTTGATTTCAGACTTCTAGCCTCCAGGACAGTGAGAGAATAAATTTCTGTTTTTTTTAAGCCACTCAATGTGTTAGGGCATTCTGAGAAACTGATAGAGGCTCTCAGTGACACATTGACCACTCTTACTTTATTTGCTTCCCTTACATAAGTACAGACTCAGAGTGGCACCACCTCCACAGTGACCCTTGTCCCACAGACTTGATAAGTAATTGTATAAGACAAGGATAAAGCACACACACTTTGATATCTTTAGGCAAAAGTGTTTCCAAATGAAAAATAATTTAAGGAAAATGGTAATCAAGTTTAAAATGTCATTTTAAGTAGTTTCTTTTAATTCACAATTCTTATTGCTTCCCTAGATGTGCAAATTATCAGCACCCAGGGGATCAGTAAGAAGAGAAGACATGTAACAGTATTTTCTTCTTGAAACACTTGGTTCTAAGTGGAACTAAGAAGAAGTGGAATCTTCTGCTTCTTTCTGTCTACTCCTCTTCCTCAGTGGTTCTAGTTCCTACCACCCCTGGAATATAAACCTCTCTTTGGTTCAGTTCTTCGCCCTCAGCTCTTTGGGCTTTCCTGGGTGGGCTTGTCCTCCCACATGGTTTCTACTATCACTACACTTCTGATGGCACCAAATCCACAATCCTATTTGATGTTTGACCTGATCTCTAGTCTGATGCCTTCATTCACTTTCAGTAGTTGGTTGACTTGTCACTTCAAACTTAACACTGGGAAGAAGGCAAGATCTACACTCAACGAGGTGCTGTTCTGTAGTATATATCAGATTGTTTCCATTGTTCTTTTGTTCCCTGTCACTAATATTCAAGGAGCTGTTTTCCTCCCCTGCACCACACCCACCAGAAACAAGGATTCAGAGAAACCACAGACCTAAGTGGAGTCTTGGAGGCATGTTTGCAAAGCTGATTTTTTCCCTTTAAAAAAACAAAAACAAAAACAAGAAAACAGGCTAAGACTACATAGGGGAAGGAGGAAAGGAGGCAAGAGTGGTGACTCCAAAGTGTAGAAGGATCAACCAGAGGGACAGACCTAGGAGGGGTGGGATCCTCAGCAAATTAGGACAGGAAGTTTCCATCTCAGGGTGAAGGGGTAAGATGGGAGAGAGTCAGGGCACTGACTCATCATCTAGGGATAAATAAATTGAATGTTTTGCATTTTTTCTATATATAGGGGAAAACATTATTTTAGTATATGTACAGCTGTCTTCACATCACTTCACTGAATCCTCAAAGCAACCTATGAATACAGCATTGCCACTATTTCTCACTTGAGGAAACTGAAAGCTTAAATAACATGCCCAAGTACACACAACTACTAACTGCTAGTGTTAGAACTCGAACACACTTCCTCTGACTATAAATCCATTGTTCTCTTTCCAATCTTTTACATATGATCCTTGATTTATGTGTTTTTTTTTCCTGCCCTCTGAGCACTGGATGAGTAAAATCACAAATATTTACCAACCATTCAATGATTTATAATATGACCTAAATTTTTTATTCTTCCCTATTCTCTACTAATTGCATGTATGGAACATCTAATCATGTTGTTAGATGCTGAAAAAATATTCTGAGCCTTCTCTGAGCCTTGAATTTTCCTCTTAAGGTCTACTTCTTGCCATCCACTTCCAGAAGGTGATGCTTCAGCCTGCTTGAAACCAGCAATATGTGAATAAGAGAAAGAAAAGGTTTGTGAAAGATGGACCCAATTATAGCAGTCTGCATTTTCTTATAATACTGGTGACAGCAGGGAAGTTGAGAAGCAGCTTTTAAGTCTATGATAAATAGACTTAAATAAAAGCATTCTGCAAGTCCAAAGTCAATAAAAATGTATATAATGTACTTGGAGTTAAGGTGGTAAATAAGGTCACAAATGCACTGAAAGCAGAAGAAATATTGAAAAGCCAAGGGCATATTTAGGCAGATACTCCTTAAAAAAAAAAAAGTGGAAAGAGAGGCCAGAGAAATTTCAGAAAAAAAGAAATCCATGTACTTGGTATACCTCTACTTTGGACAGGGAAGGCACCTCTTCAAGGAGTTATACATCCCCTTCTTCTAAGTATATTATCTCCCTTAAGTCAGTAAAATGGCTTGTATCATGATAAGCCTGTTCTTTATTAACCCTGGAACAATTCAGCCCATAGAATAAAAAGGCTATTTGTCTCACCTATTGGAAAAAAAAAGCCTACTTGTCTAAGAATCTCTTTGCCAGGACCTGTGAGCCCAGGGCATTGCCCTAGGAGCAATAATTCTCAAACTTTATTGTCTATGAGAATCACCATGGAGCACAAAACACACATTCTCTAACTTCACCCCCAGAACTTTTCTTAGGAGAAGCTTCAAACATGCATATTTTAAAAGCCCCCTAGCTAATTCTGATTCAGGTCAATCCGCCTTGCCATACCTGAAATTTATAAGGAGGACACAAGTACTGTTTTTAACTCATTAACTTTTCACAACACTCTAAGGCAGATGCTGTGAACTCCATTTTACCAATGGGAATACTGATAAACATCATAATTGGTAAATTACCAAGATTTAGTCCTCCCGTCTATCCATCCCATTGCCCTGCCTTCTCCACTTCATCACATAGGAGTATAGTTGCTTAGAGAAATAGGTTAGCAGAAGAGGCAAAGAACTTAGGAAGCATACAATTATTTGAGAAAACATGCATTGACAAAGGATCAGAAGTTCAGTCAATGAGAATAAGAAGAAAACTTTCCCGTAACCGCAGAACCTAGTAAGTCTGGAGGACCAACCTACAAATGGAAGCTGGGTGTTGGGTAAGGGGTCTAATTATTAGAATCCTTATATGGACTATTGAAAGGAACATTAAGTTGCCAAGAAGAAGAAAGACTTAATATGGCTTTTTTACTATGGAAAATGAAAGGTCAAGAGAACTGTGTCAGAGGATAAGGAGCAAACTAAGCCCTGAGGCCATCTGGGTATATGGCATTAGATCCATAAACACATTTCTTAGTAAGATTTCAAATAGCTAAAGGTCTTAGAGACCAAATTGTGAAAATTGGAAGAAAGTTTTTAAAAATAGTGGGACAGCAAAACTATGGAGACAATAAACATATCCATGGTTGCCTGGGGTGGAATGTGAAAAATAACAGGCAGAGAACAGAGAATTTTTAGGGGAATGAAAATACTCTGTATGATATTATAATGATGGTTAAGGTATTGTACATTTGTTCAAACTCATAGACTGTACAGCACCAAGAGTGAAACCTAAATTAAGCTATGGATTCGGGTGATTATGATATGTCAATGTAGGTTCACCCTTGGTTACAAATGTACCATTCTGGTAAATGATGTTATGCACATGTGAGGGTAGGGGGTATATGGAAAATCTCTGTACCTTTCTCTCATTTTGTTGGGAATCTGAAAATGCTCTTAAAGAAAAGAAGAGTCTTTGGAAAAACAAAACAAAAGAAAACAGTAGGACAGAAAAGTTTTATTTATTGAACCTTAAAGGAGCAGCCACTGATCGAAAGGAGAAGATAGGGAATTTACCAAGCCCCTCTAATCCTGAGATACAGTTATGATGCAGAGTAGAGAAGATGAAGTAAACCAACCTCAGAACTCCTGCTGGCCTGGCATATTCCAAAGTGTGTTCAAATACATTATCTCATTAGAGCATCACAAAATTGTTGATGTTTATAGTCAGAATAGGCATCAATATCCCCAATTTCCAGAGAGTGAAATAAGAATAACATCTCTTCCAACTCCAAAACAATAGGTAATTCTTAAGATCACATTGCTTGTAAAGGTAGCATCTGGGACTAACAACAGGTTCTAACTCCTATGACAGTGCTCTATCCAAATATCAACACACCAGAGGCACAAACACTACAGAATTCAAATCTGGTAGAAAGATCTGGCCACTGCACCCACTTATTCTGTAGGTGTGTTGGTTTTAAACATATGTCCATACATTTTTTGATACTCCTCTCCTTAAGAGATGTAACTTAATTCTTCTCTCCTTGAGTGTGGGCTTGACTTAGTGACTTGTTTCTAGAAAGAAGAATACTACAGAAGTGATGAGATATTACTTCTGAGATTAGGTTATAAAAAGACTGTGGCCTGCATCATAGGTGCACTGTCTCTCTGTCTCTCCCTCTTGAATCTAGGCTCTGAGAGAAGACAGTTGCCATGTCATGAAGCAGCCCTTGGAAGATGGAAGCCAGATACCATGTGCGAGAACATTCAGGCAGCCTCTGGAGAGGTCCATGTGGTGAGGAACTGAAGCCTATCAGTAACTTAGAGTGAACTTGAAAGTGGATCCTCTCTCAGTCAAGAATTAAATAAGAATTAAATTAACTGCTGACCCAGGCAGCAGCTTGACTGCAACTTCATGAGAGATCCTGAGTCAGAGGCACTCAGCTAATTCACAAAATCTGTGAGATAAGAAAGGTTTGTTATTTTAAGCCACTAAGTTTGGGGTAATTTGTTACAAGGGATGGATAAGTAATAGAGTAAGGAACCAATCGATTGATTTTTGCATTAAAGGTAATCCTGAATTATAAGCAAATCACATATTCAGACAGGAAATCTTTGTCCTATGCCAGGGGAACCACTGTAAAAAGAAAACCAATGGCAACAACAAATTTAGAGCAGATGAAGGAAAGAAGCTGTGATGATCAAGGAAAGTGAATGGGGAGTTCTCAAGGGTGTGCTCCCAAGGAGCAATTTAAGATCCAGGAGATAAGTATAGTGGTTAAGAACATAGTCACCAAGTCACCTCCATGTCTTGAACTTGTTTCTGTTCCATTTATTATATTAGGTGAAATTCCACAAATTAGAGATTTAATTGAGCTAACAACTATCCCATTACAAATATGTAAATCCTCGGAGGGTGTTTAAATGACTAGTTATCCACTCATTAGTTTGAATTAAAGTTCATTACTTTCATAGTAACTCCTTGCCAACATAACCTGTGCTGAGAAATGTGGGAACTGATGAAGGCAGCATGGTGTTAGCTCTGTTTGGAGCACTCTGGGGACACAGTTGGCCTGGGTAAGGGCCACAGAGGGCTGATACCTGGGAGAGGAATGATCAAGTGGGAAAGCAGCACCCTGGGTGTAGTAGCATGATGCCAAAGCGTGTAAAACAAACAAACAAACAAAAAACTTTGTAGCCAAGAAAAAAGAGAGTTTTCTTTTACTTCCTACTGCAATGAACCTGATACTCTTCATAACATGATTTAACCTAAGTTCTAATGGGCCAGCCTGTAAACCTAATTAAGATCCATAACACAGTTCTCATGAGGAAATGATTCCCAAAATTGTACCAACAACTAGAATGTTGAACATAACTCATTTGTAAGCTGGGATAAAGGCTGGAACATAGTGGCTGTTAAATTTGGAAAAACACAGACTTACAAACTTTTTAATGGTCCTAGTCTTTAAATTTTAAGGATGCTTCTGCTTTATTCTTTACTCAAATCACATTCTTTTCACAGTGTTTCTCAAACTTTATTGTGCATATAAATCACCTGGGAATTTTGTTAAAACACATTGTCATCAGACCCAGGCGTTCTGCATTGTTCTAAAAGGCTCCCAGGTGATATTAATCCTGCTGGAACTAAGACCACCCTTTGAGTAGCAAAACTTTACCTTGTACAATTTAAGAAAGCAACTGTGGATTTTCCATGCTGCAAAAGATGACTCAACACTGAACCTCATGGCTTTAGGTCAAACTTCACCGAATTAGGATGACATTTAAGAGTAAATTCATACATCTAGGCCTAAAGTTAAATATTATTTTACTTATTTTTAAATTTAAGATCCAGGAGATAAGTATAGTGGTTAAGAACATAGGTCTGAAGTTAGATACACAGAGATTAGAATTCTAGCTTTATAATGTTCTAGCTGTGTGACCTGGGGCAAGTGAATCAGAGCCCAATAAAGAAAAATTAAAAAAAAAACACATTTGGTATTTTAAGCCAAAAATATTTAATATAAGGAATGTATTATGCATGTTAACTACTAATATTAATTAGTAATTAATATTACTAATGTTAATGTTTAGAAGCCAAACAATGACCAACAGGGCTAGGGAGAGGATAGCAACAACTAGATACAGGAAGCCACAATCTTCCTTATGAGTAGAGGGACAAAAGGAGGAGGTGATGTTATAGGACTGTCCGGGGAAAGCTGGAGCCACAGAGGAGATGCCACTGCCAGAGACACTGCTGAGGCAGGAGTGGGGAGATACCTTGACTACTCCCTCCCACCCTCCAATCCCCTCCAGTATATTCCACAGGCTGAACTTAGACATAGGCTGTCAGCAAAACACCCTGAAAGGTAGTCCCTTGTGATGTAGGTCAGAGTAAGGGAAGAGCAGGAGATGGATCTGAGAACAAACTGGCCAAGAACCAGCACATCAAGTTACTGATGCTCTAATACTCCATCTAATACTCAAACACATCTGTAATACAGATGTTGTGTTATTTAAATGAGATGTGTTACATACAAAGCTCTTAGTAGAGACTCGGTACATAATTTTTACCATCATCATCTTCATCATCTTTTCGTGGTCTGAGAACATTTTCTCTTCATCCTTTTGTCTATCACTCATTTCCTTGTTGGTATGCGGAGTGTTAGGGAGATTAGAAACAGAATATTATTAATACAATAATACATCAAAATTATGCTGCGAGAAATTATCTGTATTAAGTAGAAAAATATCTATTTGTTTCATCCACATGATAGACTCAGAAAAGCTTGAAGTCTTCTACCAGGCACACTGTAAAGACCCAACATTTCTCAATGAAGTGGACTCAGAAGAGACTAGAACCTTTTGAGGACCATATTTTGGATTGAGACAAGGGGTGTGGGGTTGAGAAAAAAGAAAGGTTCAAGGGAGAAGGAAGAAGAGGGAGGGAGACGAAAGGAAAGGTGCTCTCATCCACCCATGAAGGTCAACTGTGAGTGACTGAGGGTTACCCAGTGGAACGTACAGATATATACGTTATCCTTATCTGGATTTCAGGAGTGTTGATACTGACTGCTAATTTGGTTGTTTTTTCTCTTGACTAGGACCAACCCTGCCTGCCTTTCCAGATGCTGTGGCCCTAACTGTGGTGTTACATTATTGAGGCACTAACAATCTTCAGTGATGAAAAGAACAGTTTTCCTCAGTAGACCTGTTCCCCAAGTTAATTTATCAAAAGCTTACAAAATAGACACAGATGTCTCTGCTAGGTTATACTGCAAAGAAATCAGAGTGCTAGCGAATAGCTCCTCTGTGGAAGAAAACATAACCAAACCAATTTATATTTTGGCCTGTGTTTTTACGGCATACAAAATGCAGCATTCTGTCTCGCTGGTTCCATCCTGGTTCATCTTGTTTGAGAGTCAGCAAGCCAAGCCCATACTGAACATAACAGTCTCTCCCTGCAAACGACTGACACTGCCTTAGTTCATTCATTCTAACCTTAAACCAGTTCATCTGAAGATGTATCTGTTTGAACAGCAAAGACTATACAGAGAAGAGCATTAAGGTAATTGTAAACAAGGAGCCAAATGTACAGTTCTGGGATATTTCAGTGCTGCATTGTAATATTTTATCTATTCATTCCACATTTATTGAGTTAAAAGATAATACAGAGCAATAATCTAAAGACTTTACCATCTGGCATATGCTGGGAGCCCAAAGAACTGGTGCAGAAAATGAGTGCTGTGAGTTCTGGGGAAGGAGGGTTAGCTGAGGATTGGAGGATTCAAGATGTCTCCATGGTAAAGTAGGGATAAAGTTGGATTTTGATAGGCTGGTTGGAGCTGGCCAGCTAGAATGAATGGGTGCTTCCTGCTGGAAGCATGGCTTCCACAAAGGCATTGTGGTAGGAATGGAGGAGTGGGCTGAGCATCGGTAGAGTAAGTGCAAGAGAGTGTTCAAGAGCCTGGACCCTACAGCTCATTTGAGGCTTGGCCTTCACACTTGGTAATTTAATAAATAACGTTGCCCGAGTCACTTAACCTGTTTCCTTAAAAGCAAAATAGGAATAATACTAGCACCTGACTCATGGGGTTATTGCCAGTCTCAAAGAAACAGAGAAACTGCCTAACATACTATAAACACTCAGTTAATATTTGCTACTATTCTTTTATCATTGAAGAGCAGAATGCATTTATTCTTCCCATAGATATTTATTGTGTCTGCTATATGGAAGGCAGAAGAATAAACTGAGTCAGAACATGAAATGATTGGCGGTAGGCCAAGGTGCAGACATTCTCTGGGCCATTGTTGGAGGCACTGGGGTTAGGCAGAGGCAAAATGAGGGCTATTTTTAAGGATTAATCTAGCAGTATAGTGCATGCAATGTGTCATCTAGCAACTTCTTTTATGAACCTTTAATGAAGCAGTAGATAAATTGCAATGAGGAATCTCTTGGTACCAGAAAATGGATTTAATTCCCCAGCAATAAATCTGGGGGCCCTAACAAGTAATTGAGACTCTCATCAATGACTGACTGTACCTTGTGGAATGTACGGACTGCTAACATGGCCAGCCACCAGACCCTGGGGACCTCTGGGTGCCTAAGGATGGAGGGTGAAGGGCCAGGTTACCCAGTCTTCCCTCAACTCAAAATGGGGGGCAACAGATTGCAATAACAAGTAGCTGATATCACAGGAAATGTTTCTATCAGCTCTCCAGGGTCATAAAGTATGAGGGAAGCAAGCACAAGGGATGGAATTCTCGAGGACATTAACTTTGATCTAAAGAGCTAGAGCAACATTTCTCAACCTTATGTTTTCATGCTGATTTACATAATGAGTTTCTAGTCTAGGAAATACTCCTGTGGGTGTACCAAGGTTATGTGCAATCTCTTGCTATATGCCTATAACTCCACCTCTCTCAACATTTATCAACATGAAAGTGTATTGTAATTACAGGAGTAACTACTCTAATTTATTTAATAAACTATTCATCAATGTTGGTACTTTATCAGTAGTAAAAAATTATTTGGGAAACCTCAGAAAACTGATATGTACATACCAGGTTATCACTAACATTTTAGTTAAGAATTATAAGTCAAAGACTACTTGAGTCATCTTCTATTTCTTCCCCCTTATCTACACTCCATTCCTTCCAGATGTCCTTTTATATCTTTTCTGATAGGAGCCAGTGATGGAGAGTCTTGTAGAAAACAAAAGGTTCTCCACATCTCAAACTGACTGATGATGGTACACAATGACATCATTTTGTGGGAAGGCCACATATTAGACAGGTTTCCATTATGGTCCAAGCATCAGAAGAAACACTTTCTTTCCATCTTACAATGAGAAAAACCACTTGTGAATGTCAGTGAACTTTTCTTATTTATTTGTTCAACAAATATTTGAGTGAGAACTCTATGCCAGGCACTATTTTAGGTACTGGAGATATAATAGTGAATTATTATATGAAAAGCCTTGCCAATGTGGGCTACATTCTGTAAAGGCAGGGTAGAGTGAAAGCATACACTGAATCTTGGATTTGAATCTTGGTCCCACTCTTCACTAGTGGGTGTGTTTGCCCAAACTATTTGATCTCTCTGAACTCCACATTTCTCATTTGTTGAAATGGAGATGATTCCGACCTCATCAGGTTGCCAAAGGATTGAATACAATAATCAAGTGCCTGGTATATGGTGGGCACTGTTCTTTTTGTAATATCCTGAGGTATTTGCCTTTTAAGAGTGTAATGAGTTAAACCGTGTCTTCCCCAAAAAAGACGTGTTGAAGTCCTAACCTCTGGTACTTCAGAATGTGACCTTATTTGAAGATAGGAACTTTACAGAAGTAATCAAGTTAAAACGAAGTCATTAGGGTGAGCTCTAATCCTTTATGACTGGTGTCCTTATGAAAAGGGGAAATCTGGACACAGAGACACATACAGGGAGAATGCTATGTGAAGACGAATCCAGAAACTGGGGTGATGCTTCTATAAACCTAGGAATGTCAAATATTGCCAGTAAACCACCAGAAGCTAGGGGAGAGGCATGGAACAGATTCTCCCTCACAGCCCTCAGAAGAAGCCAACCCTGCTGACACTTTGATCTCAGACTTCCAGCCTCCAGAGCTGTGAGACAATAAATTTCTGTTGTTTGAAGCCTCTAGGGTATGGAACTTTGTTAAGCAGCCTTGAAAACTAATACAGATAATTTTGCCTTTAGGGGTGAGTTTGAAAAACATTTTTTATTCTATTTTCTTAAGGACGAGGACGTGATATTCTTCTTAATCACTATAGATACAATGAAAAAATTGAAGTTCAGAGAGGTCGTAAGTATTTATAAACTTTACAGGATAATTATCACTCTGCAAACACTGTGCCCTGGCTTTTTCTTCAGATATTGAAAATAAATCAGGAAAGCATGTAAAATACCACTGTAAACATTCAAGACCATTTAAAGCACTTCCATTGCCTTGAAGGAAATTGACCTGTGAAACACCTGCAGTGACTGTTTCCAGGGGTATAAATTTCTTCTTGTGACTTTTAACAACGTCATCAGCTCATGACACACTTACAACCACACTATGAAATAGTGCTCTTGGCAATCAAATTGGTCCTGGGCTTCAAATAGTTCCTGGAGAATACCATGAAGAAATCAGATGAATGAATCACTTCCATTCCACATTTATGTAATTTACATTGGATGAAGGGATAAAATTTGGAACACTGGTCATTCTACTACTAGTCACCAACATTGAGTTATCAAGAAAATAAAGACAAATCTGGAAAAAAGATTCAGATTTAATTCATAACCTAATTTATGCAGGAACAAGAATTTGCAAATAGTTTGCATTATAGATCCATTCACTCATTCAGCCATCTATCCATTCATTCAGACATATTTATTGAGCCCTACTATGGGTAACCCCTGTCTCAAAATTTAAACTGATTTTTTGTAGGATTTATTTTTTAAGGGGTTTGATTCAATGAGTATTTTATTGAATACATACCATACCAGTCCTGTCAAGGATACAGGTAAGATTCCTGCTCTGAGGAACTTAGAAGGATGAATAAACACTGTGGTAGGACTTCCCTGGTGGTGCAGTGGTTAAGAATCCACCTGCCAATGCAGGGCACACGGGTTCGAACCCTGGTCCGGGAAGATCCCACACGCCGCGGAGCAACAAAGCCTGTGCACCACAACTACTGAGTCTGCGCTCTGGAGCCCGTGAGCCACAACTACTGAGCCCACGTGCCACAACTACTGAAGCCCACGCGCCTAGAACCTGTGCTCCACAACAGAAGAAGCCACCGCAATGAGAAGCCCGCACACCACACGAAGAGTAGCTCCCACTTGCCGCAACTAGAGGAAGCCCGCGCGCAGCAAAAAAGACCCAACACAGCCAAAAATAAATAAATAAATAAATAAATTTATTAAAAAAACAAACAACAACAACAACACTGTGGCAGGAAGGGACACATGCACACCTGCAAAAGGTGTGCAAAAGTGGGGGGAGGCGGGGGGGAGGAAGTTGAGGGATCAGGAAAAACACCACAAGTAGGTGCTATGTAAGCTGAGCTTTGAGGATGGAGTAAAATTCCAGGTAAACTGAGAAGGAAAGGCACTGCAGAGTGAAAAAACAACATTAATAGAGGCAGGGGAGCACAGGGAATGCTGAGAGAACTGTCTGCTAGCTCAGAGAAGCAATAAATACAGAAAGTCAAAAGGAGAGAGGCTAGATCTAAGTCAAACTATACAAAGCCTTGAAAGCCACACTAAGAAGTTTGACATTTATGAGGATGGGAGCAAAATTTGGCCTCTGTGTTAGGATGATAATTCTAGAGTGACTTGGAGAACCTAGAAATTTGTGGAAGGTAGACCAATTAGGAGACTGTGGTAGTCCTTTAGCGGGCTTGAAATTAGCTAGTGTCAGCAGGAATATAAAGAAGGGACTGAATAAGAGAACCACTGAAATTCAGGTAGAATATAGCAAAGTACAGATGTACATTTTCTTAAAAAAATTATTTGTGAACACTAAATTTAATAATTAATGAAGCTGATATAATGTCATATTTGTAGACACATAAACATTTATTTTATTTTGCAATTTTCTTTTTGTTTTCTGGAGCAAAAATATTTTGTTTCAGGTTTCAACTATTTTTATAAGTTTTTGAAAAGCTCTTTGGCCCAAGGGCTGTGATCATAATGTTTACTGATTAAATAGCCTGGGTTTTTCTACACTTAATATGAAACCCAGACACCATAAAGAAAATTACTGATAAATTCGGTTATATAGAAACCTAAAATATATTTGAACACATAAAAATTTAAAAGTTATACCACACACACAAAAATACTATATACAGAAGTAAACCATAAACTGGGACCCATATTCACCTACGTAACACAGCCAAGAGGTTTTTTTAATATCAAAAACAAACAAACAAACAAACAATCCGAAAGAACAATGGGCAAAAGAATTAGAAAAATCAAAGATGACACCTAAGTTTTTAGGCTGGGAGAACACATAGATGTTGGTGACATTATCTCTAAAATAAGGAACAAGAAGAAGGAAGAGCAGGAGTTTTTGGAGGGGAACAGAAGGAGAAAACTATGGAGCGGGAGAAATAATATTGGTTTGGGACATGATAAATATGTGGTGCTAGGTGATATCTATATTGATAAGTTCAGAGGGATGTAAAATTTGAATCTGAAAAAAAAAACAAAACCCCACTCATGCCATACACATTGTCATCTCCATTTTTATTGTACTGTGTGACTTTCTGAAGACATGTTTTGGGCTCAAGATTTTTAGCAATTTTTCTGGATATTCTTTTAAATGTATTTATATTACATGACCACCCTGGCCAAAGAGCTCCCTACCTAAGGTGGTCTCCCTTACCATGCTGGAGAAATACGTTTGAAAGAGACATATGAATTACTGAAAATTCCTAATGGTGTCCTTACCAGTAGACACATTTATGTCGTTGGAAATAAAAAGCTTAAGAGGCAAAGACTGTTAATACCCGTTATTAAATTTTCGCTTGTATTTTTTGCTACAATTTACATTCATCCACTTTACTTTTTTGTTGTTCTTGTTGATCACTGAGAGTGTTTTACTAATTATTATTTTACATGATTTCTGCTGGGTTTTCTTCTCCCTGTACACAGGCTTTAGTTTTCTTAGCTCTTTAAAAGCCCCATTATCAAGCCTACTTCTAATGACTGTCCTTTGCCTCACCTGGCCTTATCCTTAACCATGCTTTCAATAGACTCTACAGCAGTGAGCATGCGTCAGAATCACCTGGAGGGCTTGTTGGAGCACAGGCTGCAGGGCGCTACCCCTACCGTTTCTGATTGGTAAGTCTGGAGCGAGCAGGGCTGAGAATTTACATTTCCTTCCAGGTTTCCAAGTGATGCTAATACTGACCTCACTTTGAGACTCAGGCCTCTACCAGCACACCTCATGCCTCGTACTGTTTGCCAATTTTCAGAGCTAGAGCCACTTAACTCATACGTGTTGATTCTGCCCCACCCAGGTAAGAAGGAATCCAGGCCTTTCATTGGTTCCGTAACGACGTAACTTTACGGCGGATTTGATGCGGGTAGCAGAGCTGAGCCTTTGCTGAGTTTTCCATTTCCCGTACTTTATTCCTTCCAGGAGTCCTTGCTGGACATGCTATTTCCTCTGGGACTAGGACACTTTGACTTCCCTTGTTCAGTTCCTTCTGGAAGCTGAAGATGAGCAGGTAAGTTCACTTCCCACATCTGGGAATTGACCTGGTTACCTTCTGGACATTTGTGGCCCTATGCTCATCTTGGCAGTGTTGGTTTGCCTGCGCTGATTTCTTTCTGCTGATTTCTTTCCATTGTTTGTTGTTAAGACTTTGAAGTTTGCATTTTCTGTGCCAGTGAGTCTAGTGTCCTGGGTCTGGCATTCCCGAGCCTGACTTCAAATACCCGGGCTACCTTCTTCTCTGCTTTTCAAACATGGATTATGTATTCAGTTGAACAGCGTTGTTGCTATTTCTATGAATGCTGCCTATTCTTTCCCTCTCTTGATTTCTATGTGTGTTTCCAGACCCCTCAACCCCAGGCTCCATCTCCCACACGCTCTGAGACTCACTGCTGGCTTGATCTTTTTCCTCTATGAATGATTACTTTTCTGGTAAGATCATGTACCTTGGCTGGAAAGTTCTAATGCCACTATATGCATGACTTAGATCCAAGTCAACTGGTTCTTTTTCCTTTTTTAAACCTGTGTCAAGGAGGTCTACGGGCTTGCTATGCAAAGTGTACTCTGAGGATCAGTGGCTTTCAGCATGTTAGGGGAGCTTGTTAGAAATGCAGAGCCTCAAGCCCCACCTCAGATATACTGAGTTAGAATCCACGTTGTAACAAGAGCCCCAGGTGGTTTTTATGCACATTGTGAAGAACTGGTGTATGGTATAGAGCCTCCAGGATGAACTGCTCCCACCTGAGACTAATTGTGATTCTCAACATTACCAATCACTACTTTTTCCAACTTCCTTATCCCGCCACTTATGTACTTTTACAAACCCGTGTTCGATGAGTTTCCCACTGACAATGTGAACTATCGCCAACAACACATGATTCTTCAGAAACCCAGAGTCTCTCTGTGTACATCTCACATTTGTTGTTTCTTGGTTAATCTTTTGCACAAGGCCTTTTCAACTACGTCAATATACCAAAGGAATATTTCTGCATGCTTTTGGCCACGATCTGATGTGGGCTTGGATGACAGGCAGCCTGAGGGTCTGGGGTGGATGAGTACCACTCAAGTTCAACAGTAAATTTTAGGTGCTTAATGTAATACTGGCCCACAGTAGTTGATCATCCAAACATCTCTCATCAGCATTTATTATGGAGAAGGTGTTGAAAGTAGATCAGACTGGGCAAACTAACTCTACCCCAGAGCTTCTGTGGTGGGTGGCACCAGCAGTACTGGTCTTGGTAGTGACCAGTGAATGGCCTTGTTGCCAGAAATCTCATCCCTGAAGGAGCAGGACTCCAGCCAGTGACTGAGTCCGCAAGTCAGGTCCAACCATTGCAGGGAGGGGGCAAATAAGACATATATGGGTGTCAGAGCCTAAGTCAAGACTGCCTTTGTTCAGGATAGGGCTACAGCCCCAAAAGGAGGAAACTGCCACATTAACTTGGAGACCCAGGTGGACAGGGCCTTATTCATAAGCAGAGCCGTAGAAAGAACATGGGTTCTAGAATCCAAGCTGGGTTTGTGTGACCTTGAGTAACTTTATCCTCAGATGGTTTTCCTAGGCAAATGATAATGCATGTCTAGGGCCTAATAGAGGTCTCAAATAGTAGATGCTTAGTTAAATGGTAGTTGCTATTATGTTTATTATAGAGGGAATCATAGTCTTATGTGAGCCTATGGACCTCAGGGCTGCTCCAGGTTCTTTGAATTCTGACCCTATTGGTTGGAGGGTTGGGTAGCTAGTGTAGTACCTTGCTGAGAATCTGAGCAGAAGAAAGCAGGCATGCTCAAAGCACAAGTGCTTGTGATTTGATGACTATCTTTAGTGTTGTGTTTGGATTCCTTTTTCTTTTGTGTGTATATCTATTATAGATTTTTTGTTTGCAGTTACCATGAGGTTTTGGTATAACAGTCTATATATATAGCAATTGTTTTAAGTTGCCGATCTCTTAGTTTCAAATGCATTTTAAATATCCTGCATTTGTACTCTTCACCTTTCACAGTTACTGGTTTTGATATATATATGTGTCTGGATGACTTCCTACCTTTACTGTATGTTTGCCTTTATTGGTGAGTTTCCTATTTTGTAATTTTCTTGTTTTTAGTTGTGGCTTTTCTTCTCTGCCTAGAGAAGTTCCTTTAGCATTTGTTGTAAAGCTGGTTTGGTGGTGCTGAATTCTTTTAGCTTTTGCTTGTCTGTAAAGCTTTTGATTTCTCCATCTAATCTGAATGAGAGCCTTGCTGGGTAGAGTAGCCTTGGTTGTAGGGTTTTCCCCTTCATCACTTTAAATATATCCTGCCACTCCCTTCTGGCCTGCAGAGTTTTTGCTGAAAAATCTACTGATGGCCTTATGGGAGTTCCCTTGTATGTTATATGTTGCTTTTCCCTTGTTGCTTTTAAAATTTTCTCTTTATCTCTAGTTTTTGTCAATTTGATTACTGTGTCTAGGCATGTTCCTCCTTGGGTTTATCCTGCCTGGGACTCTCTGCTCTTCCTAGACTTGAGTGACAGTTTCCTTTCCCATGTTAGGGAACTTTTCAGCTATTATCTCTTCAAATATTTTGTCAGGCCATCTCTCTCTCTTTTCTCCTTCTGGGACCCCGATAATGCAAATGTTAGCGCATTTGATGTTGTCCCAGAGGTCTCTTAAGTTTTCCTCATTTCTCTTCATTTTTTCTTTATTCTGTTCCGTGGCAATGATTTACACCACTCTGTCTTCCAGCTCACTTCTTCTGCCTCATTTATTCTGCTATTGATTGCTTCTAGTGTATTTTCATTTCAGTTATTGTATTCTTCAACTCTGCTTGCTTGTTCTTTACATTTTCTAACTCTGTTAAAAATTTCTTGTAAATTCTTGCTCTGTGTATCCATTCTTTTCCCAAGTTCTTGGATCATCTTTATGATCATTACTCTGAACTCTTTGTTGGGTAGATTGCCTATCTCCACTTCACTAAGGTGTTTTTTGGGGGTTTTATCTTGTTCCTTCGTCTGGAGCATATTCCTTTACCATCTCATTTTGTTTAAGTTTGTATTTTTATGTCTGTGGTAGGTTATTACATTTCTCGATCTTGGAGAAGTGGCCCTCTGTAGAGGATGTCCTATGTGTCCCCATCCATGTACTCCCCGCTTGTCACTCAAGGGCCAGGGACCAGCTGTTCCCAGGGTAATTTCTGACCTGTGTTTATGAACTCAGTTCCATGGGCTGTGGGATCATAGTTTTCTTGCTTCTGCTGTCTGCCCCCTGGTGGGTGAGGCTGGTCTAGAGGCTTGTGCAGGCTTCCTGGTGGGAGGGGCTGGTGCCTGCCCACTGGTGGATGGAGCTGGGTCTTGGCCCTCTGGTGGGCAGGACCATGTTAAGGGATGTGTCTAGAGGTGGCTGTGGGCTCAGGAAGGCTTTAGGCAGCCTGTCTGCTGATGGGTGGGGATGTATTCCCATCCTGTTGGTTGTTTGGCCTGAGGCATCCCAGCACTGGAGCCTCCAGGCTATTGGATGGGGCCAGGTCTCAGTGCTTATGACCCAGGCCAGATGTCTGCCTTCAGTGAGCGTTCATGTGATGGCACTGTCTGATATCTCTGCCACCGCCACCTGTGTCCACATCCCCAGGGGGAGCTACAGCCACCCCCAGCCTCCCCAGGAGACCCTCCAAGACCAGCAGGTAAGTCTGGCCCAGGCTCCTATGGAGTCACTGCTTTTGCCCTGGGTCCCAGTGTGCGTGAGACCTTGTGTGTATCCCCCAAGAGTGGAGTCTGTTTCCCCCATCCTGTGGAGTTCCTACAATCAAACCCTGCTGCCTTCAAAGCCAAATACTCTGGGGGATTCTCCTCCTGATGTGGGACCCCAGGGCTGGGGAGCCTGACATCTGGCTCAGGACTCTTCCTCCTGTGGGAGAATTTCTGTGATACAATTGTTCTCTGGCTGGTATGGGATTTTTTATATCAAGTGCACTCCTCTTACCATCTCGCTGTGGTTTCTTCTTAGTGTCTTTGGGTGTAGAATATCTTTTTTGGTAGGTTCCAGTCCTTTTTACTGATGGTTGTTCAGCAGTTAGTTGTGATTTTGGTGTGCTTGTACGACGAGGTGAGCTCAAGTTCTACTCCACCATCTTGTCCCTCCCCTTTTTTCAGAATTTAGAATTAAAAGATATTTAATCTTTTACTGATTGGTAGACACAGTCTTACATTTATTTCAATTTACCAGAAAAATACGAGCAAGAAAAATGATTTTGATAAATTACCCATTATATTCTATTTGTGAAGATATTCAAAATTTAGAACAATCTTATAATAAATTTTGTTTATGTCTCACCTAGTTTCAAAAAAGGATATGAAGAAGCTTGCTTATCTATCCAAGTAAGAGTCATTCAGAGCTTTAAAAGAGAATATTGATTTTGGTGTTTTGGTTTCTTGAGGCCTTCTTTTTAAAGAATTGATATGCTGTGAAGGAAACTTTATGTTTAATTAGTTTTTTTGTTGTTTTTTGGTTTTTTGTCCAGGAAATATTCCTAGTCAGTGCATAATTATCTTTCAAAAGTACAAGAATACACTGTAGATTAATGGATTTCTTTAAACTAACAATGAGCCCTCTCCATCTACTTTGTTGTGTCTTCCATAACAGCCTTTAACAGAAAGAAGATATTGTGTTTCTAAAACTTCCTCACAATATACCCCCTTTTCTTTTATATGTTAAAAAATATTCAAAATAATATTGTTAATCATATAAATATAGGTGAAGCAGTCTAAGAATGAATCAGTTTTGAATTGAAATTATGAGTCTCTGCCTATCAGGTTTAGGTAAAAAAGCAATTATCCTCACATTCTCTCAAGTCAGGGGCCAAGTATCAATATTCCCCAATATCATTCTCAAGTGTTAAGCCCATAAATCTTTTAAATTTTGCTTTAAATCAGCATCCACTGCTAGACCTTGGCAGCCCAGAGGTGGAAACTGGCTCAAAGATGTGTTTTTCTTGGCCATCACACCATTCTTCTTCTTCATCATACACATCATTTTATTTACATGCTTCAGGCAGATATATATTCTGCAGTTCCCACTTCCTAAATTACTACTATCTTACTCTTGGATACTTTGGATAGTTAGAAGGGAAAAGCTTAATGCTGAAGACAAAGACTCTTGGGTCAGATGCCTTAGTTTTTAACCTTGCTCCAGCACTTGTTAACTGTTTCACTTTTCAATGCTTCAGTTTCTCCATCTATAAAATTAGTATAATAGTCCTGGCTTCAATTTCATGTAGTGAGGACTAAGTGCAATACTGCTTAAAAATGCCTCAAACATTATCCGGCATGTAAAGATGCTCAAGAAATGTTAGCCATTATTCTTGTCCGCTCCCTAAAATGTGCATTTACGACCCCTTCTACAGTGGACTTTACCCAGAGAGGGACATTATCCAGGACAGTTAATACTCAATGTTAATGTTTTTATGGTCTGGCTCCTAAAAGGATTTGAGTTGTAATTGCTGCTAAAGTTTACTTTATCTAAAGAACTAAGTACAACTTTTAAAGTGGCTATGATCTCAAATCCTGAGGTCTCTTAGATTATGTTATTCTACTTTTCTATCCTTTTTTTTTTTTCCATTTGCAACTGAGCCATGTTCTAAAAATCACAAAGATTAAAGAATGAAATACATGAATAAAACATAAGAAACTGTACGAAATAATTCTTGTATCTGTTATTCAGCCAGACCTCCAGCTCACCTATTTTATTGTAATTAATGATGACAGTAATAACAGCTAGCATTTATTAAGCCAAAGTGCTAAACACTATATACATGAACTCTCACTGAATCCTCTGTTGCTCTTTGAGATTGGTTCTCTTTTTTATCTCCTTTTTGAAAATGAGGAAACAAGGCTAAGAGAAGTTAAGTAACTTGCTCAAGACTGCACAGTAGTTGGTGAGAACTTGCTCAGGAGTAGCTAGTGAGTGGTGAAGCCATGATTTAGATGCTTGTCCATCTGATTCCATGTTCTCTCCTCTTATTCTCATCTTTCCAGTCCCTCTGATCCTTGGGTATTGCACTTTGAAGACCATCCCATACCTGCAGCCCTCCTTGATCCAATTACTACCCAGTTGGATATGCTTCTCAAGTTGTAGTTCTGAGCCCTTCTCCTGGGCATTATTTCAGGCTTGCTTTCTGGTCCCAAGTCCTCACAACTGTGGATAAAAAGATGTTTCTCAAGCCTTGCCCTAGCCCTGCGGGGCCTGACCTTTTAGGATAAATGTATCTACAGTGAACCAGGAGTGTCTGTCACCCTGTTTTTATCACCAACAGCACTAGCTTTAGGAAAATCACCAGGTGCCTACATTTTTCATTTGTAAAATAAAAATCCGCAGTGTGCTTACAAGTTATGTAGCTCTTCTGGAAATGAGAAAATTGA
Source organism: Eubalaena glacialis (assembly GCF_028564815.1). Taxonomy (NCBI): domain Eukaryota; kingdom Metazoa; phylum Chordata; class Mammalia; order Artiodactyla; family Balaenidae; genus Eubalaena; species Eubalaena glacialis. The sequence goes on from NC_083720.1 coordinate 48,926,708, forward strand.
ACTTTTCAAATTTTTGGTTGCAAGCTGTGCTGTAAAACATCATTACTGATTTTTTGATTTGCACTTTCTGGTCTTTGCAATTCAAAGATGATAGTTTTGAGTATCATCGCTCTCCGTGTGAACAGCAGGAGCACAAAAAGGGACCAAAGCTTGAGGTGGTCCCATCCCTCACCCTGAGGGTTGAGGTAAGATGTCTTCTTTGAGATCTGAAGTGCATAATTAGGAATTATCTCCATTCTTTTTCCATAGCATTTAGGAACCTGTAAGGATGTAGTGACAGAGGCCCTAAATGCTGGTACACTAATTTACCAAATCAGAAAGTAAATACTCAGGGCTCAGAAAACACTCTCCTGTTGGTTACCATTTTGAGTCCAGAAAATAGCTACCTGATAAAATGTGAGTGGTTTTGGTTGTGGTGGCCAGGAGGACAAAGTGGGGCTAAGCTTATATGGCAGGAGCTATTCATTTTCAGACCAAGAAAATGTGAGCCCTATTAGGTCTCTATATCTTAATGGTCCTTCTTTTGCAATTCTCATTGTTAACACTTAATTGAAGTAACATTATATTAAGTATTGTACCTCAATTGGACTTTTTGGCTCCAAACACACTATACCCCCAGCAACTGTGTTATTTAGACATAAAATATTAACTTCATTCATGTATTCATTCTTCTGTCAATGAATCCAACCTTATATGTTTATTAAACAGACATTTATCTAGAGCCTATTAAGAGCTAGGTGCTGGGAGATTAAAACTGAATGGCATGGTTTCTGTCAAGAGGGATATATTATGAACTTATGAAAGGCAGAACACTGTCATATAGTGTGATGAGAGCTATAACAGTGATGTGTAGAAATTGTTGTGAGAAAAAACATTTGGACAGAGTACTCGTACATAGGAGACATCAATAATATGTATTGAATGCAAGAACATGTAATCCCCAGATGGAAGGATCTTAATTAAGATAGTACCTCATTATAAACTAAATATTTACAATATAACATATGCATGTTATATGATAGGAATTAATACATGAATAACAAGCAAATGCATCTATGTTATGGGAAGAAAAGATATCAGAGAAAAATAAAGAGAATCTCAAGAACCATATAAGCAAGTAGATCATGAGGAGACATGAACCAAATTAACTGTAGTAAAAGATAACATGAGATAAGAACAATGAGAATCATATAAATAAAAGGTGGATGATTTCATAGGATGAGGAGTGCTATTGGTCAGGGGCATTCATCTTGAGAGAAAAAAAATGCATGTGTTGGACTTTGAAGGTGCGGGGCTTTTGCGAAGAACAAAGTCAGGAAAGGGCATTACTAGTGGATGTAAGATAGCACAGCAAAAGTAAGAAGGTGGGTAATTATGGGATATGTTGAATTTGGCAGGAGTGCCAGGATGGAAGGGAAAGCTGGGAAGGTAGGTTTGTACCGAAAGAGAGGGTAGTGTTCTCCTAAGGACTTTATGGTGAGCAAAAGGGAGATGTTAAAGTGTTTGGGGCCAAGGACTACCATGATTATCTCTAAAGTTCAAATATGTCAATAAATACTATCTTTATTTTCCAGATTATATTGAAAAAAATTAAACCTTTTCCATTCCTGAAGCAGTTGTATTTTCTCCATCACATTTAGGTCTGTTTGATTTGAAACGATCTGCAATTTGTTTCTTACTCTATTTTGTTCTCTCACCCAATAGCTATTTATTCTGTTTCTGTTGTTGTTATTAATCTTGGCAGTGAGCATTTATCTAAAACACCTTCAGAATAGAAATTATTCAGATTAGCAATAATTCCAAGCCTGAGATCTGGATAATGTATTTGTGTTCATTAAGGAAACGTTCATACCTCAGTTTTAACTACCTCACATCCATCTAACAAACTCAAGAATACTCACACTCTGAAATATCTGAAATTACAAGTGTTAATTTTTATGTACATTATTCTGCTATTTTTCTCATGGTGACTATTCTGGCCAAGTCAACCTATAAATAGGTGATCGTCTGGGGTAAAACACCTAACCACGTTCATGTTGCTCGACCATTCTATCATGAATACACAGACCTTTGATATAAGCAATAAATTTGAGGCTTAGGAATTGAATTTTCCACACATATCTATTAAGAGAAATGTAGTCACTATTTCTTTTAATGGTTAAATGTACCCTCAAATATACAGGGTTTGAATGCTGTTTGTGAATACGTTATGCTCAGCCAGCTAACCCAGGGGTGACAAAGAAGGAAATATTACATGGTTGGTTTGGCAAAGAGCCACACCTTTTTAAACTTTTTAAAGCACTCTAGTTCACAACCTGCAGAGGATGCTGCGTTGCAATGAAATTATCATGAATCCTTCCAAATTTCAGCCATTTAAGTGATTTGTCTACCTCATATGGAAATCTCCCCTGTAGCCTTGTCTTTATAAGAAAAAGCAAAGCCAGAGGGAAAACAAGGAACTCCCTGAGGTTTGAGAGCTCAAGGTTCTTGCTTTAGTGCTTGCAGGGTCACTGCCAGGGTAGAAGAGCCAGGGTAGAATAGCCAGGGCATTAAGCATTAGAGTGCAACAAGTATTTGGGCTGGACAGCTCAAGAAAGTGGTGAAAGGCATGTTACACAGTTAGCCCTTGAACTACAAAAGACAGCTTTTATCCTAAGGTTGAAGAAAATCCCACTTTTGCTCTCCAATACCTAAGTCTTAAGGCTAGGGATGAGGAGGGGAAAAAAAAAATCAATCCCAATTCCACGATCCCTGGCCTTTATCCGGGGGAAAAAGAAAGAATAAGAGAGAGAGAGAAGAGAGATGGTTCCAGTTTACCCTGTCTCAATCATACCTCAAATAAACAAACACACACAAAAAATGAAGTCTTACTTTGGCCAAATTACCCTAAAGTGGACTGTGGAAGTAGATTCATCACCTGGCTTCTTATACCTATTTTGTCCTGCTTGTACCTTCTGTACCCACTCTATCCTAGCCTATCTTGTTTTATTTTGCTTACTTTGTTTTTCTGCCTATATTTGTTTTATTCTCTTTATCAGGGCCTTAGCCAAGAATTGTTCTGCATGCTAGAGATCTGACATACTCATTGCCTTTCAAGAGCTCAAAAGATGGTGGTGGTAAATGATGATGGTGATCAAGATCAAGGCTGGGCCAGGATACTCATTTCAGGAAAAGTCAGACATTTTATATTCAGAAGCATTTTACAACTTGGAGAACATTTGCCATTCCTAAAAGGTTTTGATAAGAATGTCTCCCAACCAGTGCAGCTGTATCAAAAGCCAGACACATGATGGAAATCCATGGCTCCACAAGGAGCGTGCAGTAGTTGAAATGCACCTGTGTAGGAATTCCTATTAAAAGAAGACACAGAGCTACATTTTACCTGTCAGGAAATTTTTAAGTCTACATATGCAAAGTCAAGGCTGTTACCAGCTTGTAAACACAGAGTCTATTGGGAACGTTCGCAATCTGACATCTTTCCATGTCTGCTCCATTTGATCTGAGAAAGCAAAAATGCAAGCGATTCCCCAAAGATTCCCTATACAAGCAGGCTTGTAGCTATTGTTTGTAACTGGCAGAGATTCTGAAATAAAAATATTTTTAACTCTCAACACCTCCTGCTAGGCTAAGATAAAACGCCATTTCAAACTGGTCAGCCTGGTTGTTAGAAAGTAGGCCAGATTTGAATTCAGAAAGATGTGAGTTTGAATCCAGGCTCCTTTATTGTCAGTATGAGAGTATGTAAGGTATACTTTGATGGGGGTAGTGGTACCTGCTGAGGTTAGTGTGATGAATGGAAACAATGTATAAGAGAGTATTATTGAAGTAACTAGAATTTAAGAAGTTTTCACTAAAGAAAAATTATGGTGAGTTACAATGACAGTAGTATTGACTGAACAATACAAAAGGATAAAGCTCATATTTGTGGTAAAGTTTATTCTGCTCGTGACATCTCGAATTACTTAAGTAAAGCATGTCTAATATACATACATAAGAGAAACAGATCCAAAGGAAAAATAGCTAAAATATATAAGACACATACTATAAGCCAAGACGTGTTCTAAATAATTTACATGTGTTAACCACTTTTACTAAGCCCAATTATTATTTAATTATCTTCACTTTGCAGTTGTGGTAACTCAGACCCAGGGAGGTTAAGTAATTTGACTAGCATTACACAGTAGTCAGTGCTGTGGCTAAGGAGACTCAAACGGTCTGGTACTAGAGCCTGTGCATTTACTTATGGTACTATACTTCCTATACCATTCCTAAGTAGTCAACAGTTTTTGTTAGAGAAGAAAGGAGCCCCATATAGTGTCAATTTAACTAAGATTCTTGCCCTATGGTTTTAAGATGAAAAGAAAAACTGATATAATACTTCTAGTATCTGGTTAATGGGTAAAACACTGTAGTATGGTCTATATGTGCTCCAGATTATATAGGTAAGATAATAAGAAGAGAGTAAATTTGGAATGACCAAGAACAGTCTTCATTTGTCAATCCATCCGTCCTTTCTGGTTGTAGCAAAGTGATGCAGAGCAAAATTTTAGAATTAGGTAGACCTCAGTTCTAGTTCCAGTTTTATCACTCACTAATTGTGTGATCTTGAGAAAGCAAGATTACATGATTGAGTCTCCTAAAGTATAAATTTTTTTCTAAAGTATTTTTCAATGGGGTATTATGAGAATTAAATGATATCATGTTTGTAGACTTCTAAGCACAGTATATAGTACAAAATTAAACTCAATATATGATGGTTATTAATATTAACATTCAGGCTTTTATATGTTATGCCGAGTTACGTTCTGAAGCTATCAAGATGAATAAGACACACTTCTTGCCCTCTATGAGATCCAGCGATCTAGTAGGGACACGGCATAAGTGTGATAAATCTGGAATGGTTAATTCTACCAGGGTTTAGGTATAGAAGAATCAGGAATGGAATAATAATGATAATTTGTTGAAATTTTTTGATGTTTCAAGCACTGAGATAAGTGCTTAGGCATCTCGCTTGCTATCTCATTTAATTCTCATTATGACCCTAAGAAGTAAGAACTAATATTATCCCTATTCTACAAATGAAGAAAATAAAGCTTAGAATAATGAAGTTATCTGCCCAGAGTCATATACTCAGGGAGAAAAGAGTGGAGAACTTAACCCAAGTTATTCCTAACATGAAAAACGAACAAGGCAGCCTTTAAGCTGAGTCTTCAGTGATGACCAGGCATTCTGGTCATTAGGTAGCAAAGGGTACCTGATGACCAGAATTTAGGAACTTTGGGTAATTCAGTATTCATTCAAGGGCTATTTATTGAGGGTCCATGATGTGCCAGGGGCTTTTTTAGATATTGGATATATGAAGCTGTAAGAGACATAGACTGAAATTCCTGCCTGTGTGGACTTTATTCTCTTGGAGAGAGACCAAAGTAACACACACACACACAGGTACACACACAGAAAATAAGAAGTTCTTTATAAAGTAAAACATAAAAACATACAGTAAAGTATAAAACCTAAGTTCTAATTGTTATTGAGAAAAATGAAATAGGGAAGAGGTTGGAGTAGGCTGAGAGCAAGGAAATTTTCTGATTTTAAATAGACAGGGAAGGTTTAGTGAAGCAGATGATATAAGAATAAAGCTCTGAAGGCAGGGGACAGTGAGCCATTCAGGATATTTAGGGGGAAAGTTTGCAGGGTAGAGGCGACGAAGGCCCAAGAAGGAAGTGTGACTGGCATGACTGATGAGCAGACACGAGGTCACTGGATTTAGCGACATGGAAGCCACTGGTGACCTTCAGCATTTCGAGGAGATTGGTCTGAGCAAAACCCTGATCAGAGAGAGCTAGAGAGAGAGAGATGGGGGAGAAAAACTAGAGACTATGTACTTAGGTAACTCTTTGGAGGAAGGAACAGAGGCAGGCAGAAGTGAGGTTAAGAAAAGCTTTTCAGATGAACATAGAGGGGAAAAAAAACAAAAACAAAACTGGCGATGCAGGAGAGAAAGGGGAGAATTCCAGAGCAAAATCCTTGAGTAGTGGGAGGGGCAGGGTTCACAAGTATGGATGGAATATAAAACGTGTGCTCACGTATTGATGGGGAGAGTGATGGAGGCCAAGTAGGGCAGTTCAGTCAGAGATTTAATTAGAGTTTTGTAGGGACCAAATCATGAAGGATTTTCCATGCCAGGCTCAGAGGTTTGGACTTTTGAAAATGGGTGTCTTTAAAAATTTTTAGGGACAGGAATGAAATGTTGGAATGAGCTTCACCATGAAGGTGAGACTTGTGCTGAGCTTTGAGGCATTTATGGGGTTGGAAAAAATGAGAAGGTAAAAGAGAGAAAACATTCTAAGCAAAAAGGTCAACACATCACAATTTCATGAATTTACTAGTGATAAGCTGGAATGAGAATGAGTTTGGTGTATGGGAAACCAGTAGATAACAGGTCCTTCTGGGGAAAGACTAGAAAATAGGAATTAGCTTACTAGGTCCTGACTCCACCACATACTATCTCTGTAACATTGGGCATGATACCTAATTTCTCTTTATCTATTTACTCCTCATAAAAAATAGGGATACTAACAGTACCTCCCTCATAAGGAGAATTACATCAAATAATTTGGATGAAGTATTACCTTTGTGCCTGGCACACAGTAAATTTTCACAAAATGTTAGCTGTTACTATATGTAGTATCTTGGGAGCTGGGAGGGTATAGGAGAGATTGGCCCCAGGTTTATGGATTGTTATAGAAGGAAATGTGATTGAAAGCACTATGATTTCAGGAGGCTGATTATATTACACGAATCTAAATACTGATCCCTAATATCCAAATTCATAATCTAAAAGGCCAAGGCTTATAACAGAGTTTATGTAGACTAACCCTTGCGATAATACAAAGGTCAACATAGCTCTAATAAAATTAATAATTAGGATGTTTGAGCTTTAGAAATGGAAGGATATCTGAATAGCTCTTAAAACTTAAAAAAAAGGTGTCATTTTAAATAAACATAATGCCTATCTCCTTACTGCTGCCAAATTTTCATTTTTTATGAATTCAGATAGGCTAGCAACAAAATTCAGTGCTTCAGAAGAAGGTCTGATTGATGGTCACTTCTCTGTAATGAGAGTTATTTGAATGTGACAGCAGGCATCAACATATTGAAGAATTCAGCCAAAAGGACATGCATTATACTATAGCCTGCCTCGAAAGGGGTCTTCACATTTACCAGAAACCCAAATGATAAATAGAATCTTATCTCACTTATCACAAGAATAAATTGCTACCTATGTGTTTAATTTTATCTTAAAATTACTTTTCTTTAAAGTTAATATCTGCTTAATGAATCAAATTGGATAGAGTTATTTTTTGAGTTTTCCAGCTCAGTAGCAATAAATACCTTGCTTTCCTCTGAGAAACAGCCTCAGTTATCACTCAGTTCTGTTTTATGCATTAAAGATCACGGCAGGTGGGTTTTTAAAAGGTAATCATAAGGTTCTACTCTGGGGCTCCTCAGCTAATATCTGCAACTAGAAGTGGGAAAAGACACTGATTTGGTTTTACGATAACAGATTTAACTCTCAGCATTAAGAATTTTTGTCAAAGGGGATGCTTAATCATAGTAAATTCATGAAATGTCATTCTTTGATCACAGAAGACTACAGGAAGTACGAACAAAACAATCGCAAGGGGCTACCATAGGAACAACTAGATAGTAGTTATCAGGCAGATATCAGCTTTTGTGTTCAGTTCTCCAAATACTGGCTATTCCAAAATGTTCAAGAGTGCATACAACAGCTTTAATCAAGTTTGCCTGGCACATTTTGTTGCCAAGTTGACAGGTTCCCAGGTAAAAAGGACACAACTTCTGAAAATGTATGGTTGTGTTGAGAGGATTCAATTTAAGTGAATGCAAGCCTACCAGATTACTGGGCATAACAAGTAATTTAAACATAATTTCTCCATTAATTGGTCTTAATGTAGTAGATAAAATGGCTCAATAAATAGATTATATTGAAGAACAAGTCTCCTAGCGGCAAATAAGGCTATGAAAACATCCTTAAAATACAAAGATGTGATATAAGAAATTTTTGGTGAAATTTAGAAAGTAGAGATAGAGTAGCCAGTTGAACACAACTTGTAGTCAAGATGGTGCGGGGGACCTACTGAGGTTTGTATGATGGACATCTAGTGTTTGGTTCTTCTCGGTATCTGTATTATTTTCTTTTGATAAGAGAAGCTGGGTTTTCCTTTGGGGAACTGTCTCTGTCCCATCGCACACTGTCACATAATCTTGGTATCAGTGTGACTTAAGAGAAAGATCAAGGGACACAAGCCAGAAGACTGAGGTCCATGGCCAGGCTCTGGCCCAGTGTAACTCTGGGCAAGTCATTTAACCTTCAGGAAAGTTTGGTTTTTCATTTTTAGACTAAAACCAATACTAGTATTAATACAAATACCTCACAGGGTTATTTTGAGGATTACATAAGTAATACATGAGAAAATGTTGCTGCACAGATATTAAAAATACCCAGGAGGCGCTTGCTAAGGTAGCCCAGCATGACCGACCCTGATTGGTAAGCTTACTACAAGGTAAAAACAGGAAGACAACAATAAATGAATTGGAGGAGCTTCAAGATGGCGGAAGAGTAAGACGCGGAGATCACCTTCCTCCCCACAAATACATCAGAAATACATCTACATGTGGAACAACTCCTACAGAACACCTACTGAACGCTGGCAGAAGACCTCAGACCTCCCAAAAGGCAAGAAACTCCCCACATACCTGGGTAGGGCAAAAGAAAAAAGAAACAACAGAGACAAAAGAATAGGGACGGGACCTACACCAGTGGGAGGGAGCTGTGAAGGAGGAAAGGTTTCCACACACTAGGAAGCCCCTTCCTGGGCGGAGACTGTGGGTGGCGGCGGGGGGAAGCTTCGGAGCCACGGAGCAGAGCGCAACAACAGGGATGCAGAGGGCAAAGCGGAGAGATTCCCGCACAGAGGCTCGGCGCCGAGCAGCACTCACCAGCCCGAGAGGCTTGTCTGCTCAGCCGCTGGGGCGGGAGGGGGGCTGGGAGCTGAGGCTCGGGCTTCGGTCGGATCGCAGGGAGAGGACTGGGGTTGGCGGCGTGAACACAGCCTGAAGGGGTTAGCGCACCACAGCTAGCCGGGAGGGAGTCCGGGTAAAGGTCTGGAGCTGCCGAAGAGACAAGGGACTTTTTCTTACCTCTTTGCTTCCTGGTGCGCGAGGAGAGGGGATTCAGAGCGCCGCCTAAACGAGCTCCAGAGACGGGCGCGAGCCGCGGCTATCAGCGCGGACCACAGAGACGGGCACGAGACGCTAAGGCTGCTGCTGTCGCCACCAAGAAGCCTGTGCAGCCCGCCACTGCCAGGGTCCCGTGATCCAGGGACAACTTCCCCGGGAGAACGCACGGCGCGCCTCACGCTGGTGCAACGTCACGCCGGCGCAACGTCATGCCGGCCTCTGCCGCCGCAGGCTCGCCCCGCATCCGTACCCCTCCCTCCCCCCGGCCTGAGTGAGCCAGAGCCCCCGAAGCAGCTGCTCCTTTAACCCCGTCCTGTCTGAGCGAAGAACAGACGCCCTCAGGCAACCTACACGCAGACGCGGGGCCAAATCCAAAGCTGAACCCCGGGAGCTGTGCGAACAAAGAAGAGAAAGGGAAATCACTCCCATCAGCTTCAGGAGCAGCGGATTAAATCTCCACAATCAATTTGATGTACCTGCATCTGTGGAATACCTGAATAGACAACGAATCATCCCAGGTTGAGGAGGTGGACTTTGGGAGCAATGATATGTATATATTTTTCCCTTTTTCTCTTTTTGTGAGTGTGTATGTGTATGCATCTGTCTGTGATTTTTTTGTGTATAGCTTTGCTTTTACCATTTGTCCTAGGGTTCTGTCTGTCCATTTTTTTTTTAATTACTATAAAAAATTTAATAATTTTTTAAATTTTAATAACTTTTTTATTTTATTTTATTTTATCTTCTTCTTTCTTTCTTTATTTTTTCTTCCTTTTATTCTGAGCTGTGTGGATGACAGGCTCTTGGTGCTCCAGCCAGGCTCCAGGGCTGTGCCTCTGAGGTGGGAGAGCCAAGTTCAAGACACTGGTCCACAAGAGACCTCCCAGCTCCATGTAATATCAAATGGCGAAGATCTCCCACAGATCTCCATCTCAATGCCAAAACCCAGCTTTACTCAATGACCGGCAAGCTACAGTGCTGGACACCCTATGCAAAACAACTAGCAAGATAGGAACACAACCCCATCCATTAGCAGAGAGGCTGCCTAAAATCATAACAAGGCCACAGACACCCCAAAACACACCACCACACGTGGACTTGCCCACCAGAAAGACAAGATCCAGCCTCATCCACCAGAACACAGGCACTAGTCCCCTCCACCAGGAAGCAAACACAACCCACTGAACCAACCTTAGCCACTGGGGACAGAAACCAAAAACAATGGGAACTACGAACCTGCAGGCTGTGAAAAGGAGACCCCAAACACAGTAAGTTAAGCAAAATGAGAAGACAGAGAAACACACAGCAGATGAAGGAGCAAGGCAAAAACCCACCAGACCTAACAAATGAAGAGGAAATAAGTAGTCTACCTGAAAAAGAATTCAGAATAATGATAGTAAAGATGATCCAAAATCTTGGAAATAGAATGGAGAAAATACAAGAAATGCTAACAAGGACCTAGAAGAACTAAAGAGCAAACAAACAGTGATGAACAACACAATAAATGAAATTTAAAATTCTCCAGAAGGGATCAATAGCAGAATAACTGAGGCAGAAGAACAGATAAGTGACCTGGAAGATAAAATAGTGGAAATAACTACTGCAGAGCAGAATAAAGAAAAAAGAATGAAAAAATTTAGGACAGTCTCAGAGACCTCTGGGACAACATTAAATGCACCAACATTCGAGTTAAAGGAGTCCCAGAAGAAGAAGAGAAAAAGAAAGGGACTAAGAAAATATTTGAAGAGGTTATAGTTGAAAACTTCCCTAATATGGGAAAGGAAATAGTCAATCAAGTCCAGGAAGCACAGAGAGTCCCATACAGGATAAATCCAAGGAGAAACACGCCAAGACACATATTAATCAAACTATCAAAAATTAAATACAAAGAAAAAATATTAAAAGCAGCAAGGGAAAAACAACAAATAACATACAAGGGAATCTCCAGAAGGTTAACAGCTGATCTTTCAGCAGAAACTCTGCAAGCCAGAAGGGAGTGGCAGGACATATTTAAAGTGATGAAGGAGAAAAACCTACAACCAAGATTACTCTACCCAGCAAGGATCTCATTCAGATTTCATGGAGAAATTAAAACCTTTACAGACAAGCAAAACCTAAGAGGATTCAGCACCACCAAACCAGCTTTACAACGAATGCTAAAGGAACTTCTCTAGGCAGGAAACACAAGAGAAGGAAAAGACCTACAATAACAAACCCAAAACAATTAAGAAAACGGTAATAGGAACATACATATCGATAATTACCTTAAATGTAAATGGATTAAATGCTCCAACCAAAAGACATAGACTGGCTGAATGGATACACAAACAACAACCGTATATATGCTGTCTACAAGAGATCCACTTCAGACCTAGGGACACATACAGACTGAAAGTGCGGGGATGGAAAAAGATATTCCATGCAAATGGAAATCAAAAGAAAGCTGGAGTAGCAATTCTCATATCAGACAAAATAGACTTTAAAATAAAGACTATTGCAAGAGACAAAGAAGGACACTACATAATAATGAAGGGATTGATCCAAGAAGAAGATATAACAATTGTAAATATTTATGCACCCAACATAGGAACATCTCAATACATAAGGCAAATACTAACAGCCATAAAAGGGGAAATTGACAGTAACACAATCATAGTAGGGGACTTTAACATCCCACTTTCACCAATGGACAAATCATCCAAAATGAAAATAAATAAGGAAACACAAGCTTTAAATGATACATTAAACAAGGTGGACTTAATTGATATTTATAGGACATTCCATCCAAAAACAACAGAATACACATTCTTCTCAAGTGCTCATGGAACGTTCTCCAGGATAGATCAAATCTTGGGTCACAAATCAAGCCTTGGTAAATTTAAGAAAATTGAAATCATATCAAGTATCTTTTCTGACCACAACGCTATGAGACTAGATATCAATTACAGGAAAAATATCTGTAAAAAATACAAACACATGGAGGCTAAACAATACATTACTTAATAACCAAGAGATCACTGAAGAAATCAAAGAGGAAATCAAAAAATACCAAGAAACAAATGAAAATGAAAACATGACGACCCAAAACCTATGGGATGCAGCAAAAGCAGTTCTAAGAGGGAAGTTTATAGCAATACAACCCTACCTTAAGGAACAAGAAACATTTGAAATAAACAACCTAACCTTACACCTAAAGCAATTAGAGAAAGAACAAAAAACACCCAAAGTTAGCAGAAGGAAAGAAATCATAAAGATCAGATCAGAAATAAATGAAAAAGAACTGAAGGAAACGATAGCAAAGATCAATAAAACTAAAAGCTGGTTCTTTGAGAAGATAAACAAAATTGATAAACAATTAGCCAGACTCACGAAGAAAAAAGGGAGAAGACTCAATAGAATTAGAAATGAAAAAGGAGAAGTAACAACTGACACTGCAGAAATACAAAGGATCATGAGAGATTACTACAAGCAACTCTATGCCAATAAAATGGACAACCTGGAAGAAATGGACAAATTCTTAGAAAAGCACAACCTTCCAAGAGTGAACCAGGAAGAAATAGAAAATATGAACAGACCAATCACAAGCACTGAAATTGAAACTGTGATTAAAAATCTTCCAACAAACAGAAGCCCAGGACCAGATGGCTTCACAGGCAAATTCTATCAAACATTTAGAGAAGAGCTAACACCTATCCTTCTCAAACTCTTCCAAAATATAGCAGAGGCAGGAACACTCCCAAACCCATTCTATGAGGCCACTATCAGCCTGATACCAAAACCAGACAAAGATGTCACAAAGAAAGAAAACTACAGTCCAGTATCACTGATGAACATAGATGCAAAAATACTCAACAAAATACTAGCAAACAGAATCCAACAGCACATTAAAAGGATCATACACCATGATCAAGTGGGGTTTATCCCAGGAATGCAAGGATTCTTCCATATACACAAATCAATCAATGTGAAACACTGTATTAATAAATTGAAGGAGAAAAACCATATGATCATCTCAATAGATGCAGAGAAAGCTTTCGACAAAATTCAACACTCATTGATGATAAAAACCCTCCAGAAAGTAGGCATAGAGGGAACTTTCCTCAATGTAATAAAGGCCATATATGACAAAACCACAGCCAACATCATCCTCAATGGTGAAAAACTGAAAACATTTCCTCTAAAATCAGGAACAAGACAAGGTTGCCCACTCTCACCACTATTATTCAGCATAGTTTTGGAAGTTTTAGCCACAGCAATCAGAGAAGAACAAGAAATAAAAGGAATCCAAATCGGAAAAGAAGAAGTAAAGCTGTGACTGTGTGCAGATGACATGATACTATACATAGAGAATCCTAAAGATACTACCAGAAAACTACTAGAGCTAATCAATGAATTTGGTAAAGTAGTATGGTACAAAATTAATGCACAGAAATCTCTAGCATTCCTGTACACTAATGATGAAAAATCTGAAAGTGAAATTATAAAAACACTCCCTTTTACCATTGCAACAAAAACAATAAAATATCTAGGAATAAACCTACCTAAGGAGACAAAAGACCTGTATGCAGAAAATTATAAGACACTGATGAAAGAAATTAAAGATGATACAAATAGATGGTGAGATATACCATGTTCTTGGATTGGAAGAACCAACATTGTGGAGATGACTCTACTACCCAAAGCAATCTACAGATTCAATGCAATCCCTATCAAACTACCAGTGGCATTTTCCACAGAACTAGAACAAAAAATTTCACAATTTGTATGGAAACACAAAAGACCCCGAATAGCCAAAGCAATCTTGAGAAAGAAAAACGGAGCTGGAGGAATCAGGCTCCCTGACTTCAGACTATACTACAAAGCTACAGTAATCAAGACAGTATGGTACTGGCACAAAAACAGAAATATAGATCAATGGAACAGGATAGAAAGCCCAGAGATAAACCCAGGCACATATGGTCACCTTATCTTTGATAAAGGAGGCAAGCATATACAGTGGAGAAAAGACAGCCTCTTCAATAAGTGGTGCTGGGAAAACTGAACAAGTACAGGTAAAAGTATGAAATTAGAACACTCCCTAACACCATACACAAAAATAAACTCAAAATGGATTAAAGACCTAAATGTAAGACCAGACACTATCAAACTGTTAGAGGAAAACATAAGAAGAACACTCTATGACATAAATCACAGCAAGATCCTTTTTGACCCACCTCCTAGAGGAATGGAAATGAAAACAAAAATAAACAAATGGGATCTAATGAAACTTAAAAGCTTAAAAGTGTGGAGAAAAGGGAACCCTCTTGCACTGTTGGTGGGAATGTAAATTGATACAGCCACTATGGAGAACAGTATGGAGGTTCCTTAAAGAAGTAAAAATAGAACTACCATCCAACCCAGCAATCTCACTACTGGGCATATACCCTGAGAAAACCATAATTCAAAAAGAGACATGTACCAAAATGTTCATTGCAGCTCTATTTACAATAGCCAGGACATGGAAGCAACCTAAGTGTCCATCAGCAGATGAATGGATAAAGAAGATATGGCACATATATACAATGGAATATTACTCAGCCATGAAAAGAAACGAAATTGAGTTATTTGTAGTGAGGTGGATGGAGCTAGAGTCTGTCATACAGAGTGAAGTAAGTCTGCAAGAGAAAAACAAATACCGTATGCTAACACGTATATATTGAATCTAAGAAAAAAAAAAGGTCATGAAGAACCTAGGGGCAAGATGGGAATAAAGACACAGACCTAGTAGAGAATGGACTTGAGGATATGGGGAGGGGGAAGGGTAAGCTGTGACAAAGTGAGAGAGTGTCATGGACATATATACACTACCAAACGTAAAATAGATAGCTAGTGGGAAGCAGCCACATAGCACAGGGAGATCAGCTCGGTGCTTTGTGACCACCTAGAAGGGTGGGATAGGGAGGGTAGGAGGGAGGGAGACACAAGAGGGAAGAGATATGGGAACATATGTATATGTATAACTGATTCACTTTGTTATAAAGCAGAAACTAACACACCATTATAAAGCAATTATACTCCAGTAAAGATGTTAAAAAAAAAACCAATAAATGAATTTTATGGTATGTACATGATACCTTAACAGATTGTTGTAAACAATGACGGCAGCTTATTTTCATCAGGGAGTGGCCTTTTCATTATTGACATGAGGATAATAAATGTATCTCATATAAAATGAGGGATTAAATTAATGCCCATTTGACATTCCCTGTGAGCCAGGCTGACATGAGGGAGACATTGGATATATTAGCTTTGGCTTCCTGGGAAAGGAGTGCAGCCTGGTGAGAGGGTTGGGCAGAGAGCCCTAGGCCTGCTCACCATTCACATCTAGCGAGCACTACCATGGAGAGCATCTCTTGGAGTTATTTATACCATCAAGGCTAATTTTGTTTTCCTTTTGTAAATGCAATAGAACCATTTGCCCACAACATGTTTACCTCAGGATTGTACAGTGCCCTAGTGACAGTAGAAATACAGCTTATTTTACGTTCATTTTTTTCCTTACACATTGTACACACAAAAGAAGTGGTACAGAATTCAGAGGTAATGGGGAACGAAAACACTTAGTGTGTTAATTTAACGAGTGTAGTAAACTTCATGCAGATTTAAATTTCCCAACAGCTTGCAGATGGGTTACTCAAGTATTCAAAACAGAAGTTTCTGGAGGTATATTAGTCATAAAGACCACAGAATGTAGCTTTTTATGTTTGTTTTCTTTTACAGTCTGTCTCACCCTGAGTCATATAGTCTAACAGGGTGGTACGTGGGTACCTGACTGCATCCAAGAATGTCTGTGGAAGCTGAGCCCCTCCACAGTGGAATAAGAATAGGGCTCTGAAGTAAAACCAGCATGGGCTGAAATACCAGTTCACCTCTTCTCAGCTAGGGTGGCCCATTGACCTTGGGCCATTTATTTCTATTTTCTGAGCCTCAGTTTCTTCATCTATAAACTGAGGGACTGACAATGCCCTCACAGTGCAGTGGTAAAGATAACATGGGAAATGTATGCAGAGGGCTTAGGTCCAGTGTAGGGCATTTTATTGTGTATTAAATAATTACAATTATTATTATTAGCCTTCTCAATAGAGTGTGGGGGAGTGAAAAAGTCCCACATTCAAAAAGGTATTTCACCTGCCAAGTCAGAGTGTCCCCCCAAGGGAGGAGGGATTCCAAAAACAAACAAACAAACAGGTAGCCAGGGTGTCTCACCTCCTTGAAATCAGTCTAATCCTTTGGCTTCTAGCTTCTACTCAGGAATAGCTTAATCCCTGGGGAAAATTTTTGTGTACTTTTCACTAAAAGTACAGATATATCTTCTGTCCAAATTATTATTGTCCAACTTATTTTTCTTCTATCAAAATTTTTGTATAGATAACAATTTATGTTTAAAGGAGTTTGAAACAATAACACTGCCAAAAATTTGCCACTTGAAAAATTTTGCTAAAACTAGTATGCTTCTAAGGATTCTTGAATATATGCAAATCCATCGATGTGATACACCATATTAACAAGCCGAAGGATAAAAGCCATATGATAATCTCAAAAGATGCAGAAAAAGCTTTCCACAAAATTCAACACCCATTTATGATAAAAACTCTCCAGAAAGTAGGCATAGAGGGAACTTAACATAATAAAGGTCATATATGACAAACTCACAGCCAGCATCATTCTCAATGGTGAAAAACTGAAACCATTTCCTCTAAAATCAGGAACAAGACAAAGATGCCCACTCTCACCACTATTATTCAACATAGTTTTGGAAGTCTTAACCACAGCAATCACAGAAGAACAAGAAATAAAAGGAATCCAAATCGGAAATGAAGAAGTACAGCTGTCACTGTTTGCAGATGATATGATACTAACTATACACAGAGAATCCTAAAGATGCTATCAGAAAACTACTAGAGCTAATCAATGAATTTGGTAAAGTAGTAGGATACAAAATTAATGCACAGAAATCTCTTGCATTCCTGTACACTAATGATGAAAAATCTGAAAGAGAAATTAAGGAAACACTCCTACTTACCATTGCAACAAGAAGAATAAAATACCTAGGAATAAACCTACCTAGTGAGACAAAACACCTGTATGCAGAGGACTGTAAGACACTGATGAAAGAAATTAAAGATGATACAAATAGATGGTGAGATATACCATGTTCTTGGATTGGAAGAACCAACATTGTGAAAATGACTCTACTACCCAAAGCAATCTACAGATTCAGTGCAATCCCTATCAAACGACCACTGGCATTTTTCACAGAACTAGAACAAAAAATTTCATAATTTGTATGGAAACACAAAAGACCCTGAATAGCCAAAGCAAACTTGAGGTAGAAAAACGGAGCTGGAGGAATCAGGCGCCCGGATTTCAGACTATATTACAAAGCTACAGTAATCAAGACAGTATGGTACTGGCACAAAAACAGAAATATAGATCAATGGAACAGGATAGAAAGCCCAGAGATAAACCCAAGCACATATGGTCACCTTATCTTTGATAAAGGAGGCAAGAATATACAATGGAGAAAAGACAGCCTCTTCAATAAGTGGTGCTGGGAAAACTGGACAGCTACACGTAAAAGTATGAAATTAGAACACTCCCTAACACCATACACAAAAATAAACTCAAAATGGATTAAAGACCTAAATGTAAATCTAGACACTATCAAACTCTTAGAGGAAAACATAGGAAGAACACTCTTTGACATAAATCACAGCAAGATCCTTTTTGACCCACCTCCTAGAGAAATGGAAATTAAAAAAAAAAAATAAACAAATGGGACCTAATGAAACTTAAAAGCTTTTGCACAGCAAAGGAAAACATAAACAAGATGAAAAGACAGCCCTCAGAATGGGAGAAAATATTTGCAAATGAAGCAACTGACAAAGGATTAATCTCCAAAATATACAAGTAGCTCATGCAGCTCAATATTAAAAAAACAACCGAATCCAAAAATGGGCAGAAGACCTAAATAGACATTTCTCCAAAGATGATATACAGATTGCCAACAAACTGTGAAAGGATGCTCAACATCACTAATCATTAGAGAAATGCAAATCAAAACTACAATGAGGTATCACCTCACACCACTCAGAATGGCCATCATCTAAAAATCTACAAACAATAAATGCTGGAGAGGGTGTGGAGAAAAGGGAACACTCTTGCACTGTTGGTGGGAATGTAAATTGATACAGCCACTATGGAGAACAGTATGGAGGTTCCTTAAAAAACTAAAAATAGAACTACTGTACGACCCAGCAATCCCACTACTGGGCATATACCCTGAGAGAACCATAATTCAAAAAGAGTCATGTATCACAGTGTTCATTGCAGCTCTATTTACAATAGCCAGGACATGGAAGCAACCTAAGTGTCCATCGACAGATGAATGTATAAAGAAGATGTGGCACATATATACAATGGAATATTCCTCAGCCATAAAAAGAAACAAAATTGAATTATCTGTAGTGAGGTGGATGGAGCTAGAGTCTGTCGTACAGAGTGAACTAAGTCAGAAAGAGAATAACAAATACCGTATGCTAACACATATATATGGACTCTTAAAAAAAAAAAAAAGGTTCTGATGAACGTAGGGGCAAGACAGGAACAAAGGCGCAGACATAGAGAATGGACTTGAGGACACGGGGAGGGGGGAAAGGTAAGCTGGGACGAAATGAGAGAGTAACATTGACATATATACACTACCAAATGTAAAATAGATAGCTAGTAGGAAGCAGCTGCATCGCACGGGAAGATCAGCTTGGTGCTTTGTGACCACCTAGAGGGGTGGGATCGGGAGGGTGGGAGGGAGGGGATATGGGGATATATGTATACATATAGCTGATTCACTTTGTTATACAGCAGAAACTAACACAACATTGTAAAGCAATTATACTCCAATAAAAATGTTAAAAAAAAAAAACTAGTATACTTCTTCCCACATGGCAACATGTTACTTTTTCTTAAAGCAGAAGTATTTCCCAACCACTGCCTTCAAAATAAAACCGAGAACCTGAGGACAGTATTATGCAAGTTCTTTCATGATCTGTGTCCAGCTTCGATGCTAGACCAGACAAAGCATTTCTCCAGTCCTGACAGCCTGTATATCTGTAGTTTCTCAGACACATCCTGGTCTTTCAAGTAATCCCTGTCTTTTCATATACTTTTCCTTCTGGCCATTTTTCCTTCCCGCACCTCATCTGGCTAGCCAGTTACAGCCTATCCTTCTAGATTCATCTCAAGCTCACCTTCCCCAGTAAAGTGTGTTCTACATGTCCCCATCCACCATGTCTTGCTGAATTTCTGGCTCTTCCTCTGTTTAGTTAAAGCATCCCCTGCAGACCTGCACTATGAAGCTTATTCTGTGTTAGATTTGCCTATTTTCCTTTTCCTCCGCAGCTTGTTCGTTCATGCCTGGAAAACAGGTGTGTGTCTTTATCTCCCCACAAGGCCAGGCAAACAGTGCGACTCAGTAATTATTCATGTTTGGCCCTGTGGTTTATGTCCAAAGCGAAGCTGTTGCAGGCAAGATTAACACTAAGAAATGCCAGAGTAACTGAATAAACGCATATAGCAGATTATTATATCCACAGCAGAAGAGGTTATTTTAAGAACTACTGCTTTTGTGTCTGAGTAAAGATGGAGTATCAAACGTAATTTCTTTACCATCAAAGGAAGCTACCTTCCAAGATTGGAGAATCCTCTTTTTAAAAGTAAGGAATTAAATTAGAAGAAGCATTTGCATTTTCACATTAGTCTTCTCTGAATATGCATGGCTGGTTGAATTCTGTCTGACACCTTCACAGAACTCACTAAAGTAAGCTTTCCATTACTAAATAAATTGCATCTATTCTAATTAAAGATACGCAGAGAATACTACCCAGACAGGAGAAGTAAGGTGGAATGAGGAGCTAGAGCTTCCATGGTAACCCTGCCAGGGACAATGTAATTGATTCATATGGTCCCTTTTGCCACGTATTGATTCCATGCCAACAAGCCTTGAATACTGTCCATCATTTCACAGAGCTATTTATAGACAAAGTCCAGCTGTGACAAATAAATGGTAATGGGCATTCAGAGATGATTACTAAAAAGAATAATACAAAATACTCCTGCTTTCTAGCTCCCTTGGCCATTAATTATCAACAAGGTTTAAATAACTATATAGTAAATATAAGGATAATTTACTGAAATAAAATATTTGTATCAGATCTTTTTATACAAAAGATCTGCTGAGGGAGGAAAAAACTAAAAACTCAGGTCTGAAGTTGCAGGCACGATATCATTGCACAGTATTGGTACCTCATTCTGCCTTATTGCTGGTTGTTAGCATTCGAGTTTATCAAGCGATTTGTCAGAATATTAAGTACACATAAAAGGAAGTGATAAATTAATGCCACATGGATATAAAGATTCAGAAACTGAGACAAAGCTTCAGTAGCACAGTCGTTTTTCATGCCCTTTAAAGCATATTACAACTCCTCTGGTTGGGATACTGGTGAAAGAAGTGAGTTGTGTGTCCATTAATTTTTGTAAACCAGACTTCTAAACGATAACACCTCACATTCCTAACCTTCAGTTTGACTGCTGAACTTGCCAGCAGTCCCCAAGGCTGAGCAATGAGTGTTTCACTGAGAGATGGTAGTCTGTTTGTAGAGGTAGCAATGGGGGTGGTGGTGATATTTACTCTTTGGGTGGGAAGCAACTTACATCAATATCCTTGTTTAACCAGCTTGCTCAAACATTCACTTCACTCCAAGTATTTCACATGCTTTAAACTTGATCTTGAATTGCTGCCTGGGTTACACTCAATAGCCTGCAGATTTGAAGTCAATTCCTGAGATGATCGTCAAATTACCACATAATTCTTTTAGCTTAAACCTAGTGGAACACTCAGATTGAACTCTTTCAGCTCAATTTTGTTCTCTGAAAATCTTAAGATTTCAAACTTTCATATATCTTACTCCTTGGTTAACAAAAAGTTAGTTCTATCTATTTTTAATGTGTTTTTCCCCAGTATCTCTTGGTATCTGCAACCATAATAAATTCCTTTAATAAAAATGCTCCAATGTATGCATTTTTAAAAACATTTGCTGCACAATATTATCTTACAGTGGTAGTGATAGAAATCAGCTCTCTCTTTTTAGAGGGTGGGATGTGGGTAGACAGCCTTCATCAGTTGGGTCTAAATTCTATAAACTGAAAGTCAAGGCTGTTTTCAAAAGTTGGCCTGTGGTTTCCTGTCCTTCCTCTTGTTTTCATTCTGACACAATTACTTCTCTCTTGCATTTTTACCTTTTGAAATATTACCAAATATTTATGAACCACCTAAAACCTTCTGCCCTTTTCCCTCCCAGTCACATTTGATCAGGTCACATTTTCAACCCTCATAGCATTTAAAAATAGTTTCCAGATGTCCCTTAAGATGAATTGCCTTGTATTTATAGATCCCTAAGTGATTATAGGGATTTAGCCTTATTTATCACTATATTCTTTTTTTTTTAATTTTCTTAAAATGTAGAAAAGAAATGTGGCAAACTACTTGTATACACACTACATAGCTGCCCTCATAACATTAACAATTTTTCAATTTTTTTTAAAGATATAAAACAATGTATAGTTGAAATCATTTTTTTTCCTTCTTTCCAGTCTAATTTCTTCTCCCTTTCTACTCTGCCCATAGGTAAGATCACTCAGTGAATTTATTGTGTATCCTTATAATCCATTTTTAAACTGTATAGACATGTATCTATGCATATATACTATTGTGAGGGGTTTCTTGATTCATATAAATTCTATCAGAGAATAGAATTATTATATATATTAATTTGGGTGTTCATTATTTTTGAGATTTCTAGAATCTTTAGATTATCAGCCTACTTCATTCTTTTTAACTGCTGAATAGTGTCATTGTATGAATTTACCACAATGTGAATATCATTGGCTGTATCTTCAAAATATATCCAGAATCCATCTACTTCCCACCATCTCTACTGTTACCTCCCCCCTCAGACCAAGGTACCACATGTTTCACCTGGATTATTAAACAGTCTTCCAACTGGTCTACATGTGACCTCCTTGGAGACTCCCAAAACCTATTCTCAATGTAGTCAGAAGGATCCTTTTAAAATGTAAGTCATATTGTGTCACTAACCTATTCAAAACCCTCAAGTGACTTCATGCCTCTCACTAGACACTTTAAAAACTGCTGTATTGAATCTCCTTTTACTTCTACGTGGGAGAGTTTCTCTAGGGCAAATTCCTATAAAGGAAATTCTTTTTTAGACACTGAATCACACATTTTTTCAATATTACTACTTTCTTCCATGCTACTTTCTCAAGTGATTATACCAATTTATGATCACACCAGCAATGTATAAACCATTTTTATGCTTTTGTAGCATCCTGGCATACAACCTTGTACACAATAGATGGTAAATAATTATTTATTTAACTCTTTCGTCCTTCAAGGGACAGTTCTGCAACATGTGCCCACCTTAACTCTTCTTATATAACCCATTCAGAAAGATTTATGCTTGACCTTCCTCTGTGGAAATTTTGTAAATATTTTTACTATGGCATCTGCATTTCATATTGTAATATGTATTTCTGCTTCCCCCTCCCCCCTCCTACTTATAGACCTACTTGACCTCAGGGACAGGGTCTTCATTGCATCCTAGTATCTAAGAAGGAAAAATGAAAATTTTCTACTTGTGGATCATCTATGACCAAGCAGAGGGCAATTTCCTTGCACACGTAACTTTTTCATATTTACAGTTATTACTGGTGATAGATACTCTTATTATTCCCATTTTACAGATGAGAAAATGGAGGGCCATAATTTTCTCACTGTTACAGAACCAGGAAAAGGCAGGGCCTATGTTGTAAAACTGCCAGACTCTAAAACCTAAGCTCATCCTACCATACCATGTGCTTCTTATGTCTCCTTGTCTGATATACAGGAGGTGCTTCATATATAGTTGTTGAATATATTCCTTAGATGATACTATATAGATATTGATGGATTCTATTCTGTTTAGCCAATATCAAATTTTGTTAATGTTTTATTTACTTTGATCTTAAGTATTTTGATTCTTAAGTAGAGATGGCCTCAACAACTGGAAAAAAATATAGTTTATCTGTCCTTCACCCTTGGGTGTGTGTATGTGTGTGAGAGAGAGAGAGAGAGAGAGAGGGAGAAGGAGAGGGAGAGTGACTGGGGGATTCTATATATTACTTCTACATCCAAGGTAAAGTATAGATCACTTTTAATTTGAGGATTTTTTGATGATTATTGATGGGTTGGTTTCCAGGAATGACTCATCAAAATGCTAAGAAAGATGGAACAGCCTAAAACTTATTCCAACCAACTTGCTGTGAGTGAAGAAAGTCAGACACTTTTTAACTTGAATTAAAAATCAGATTTTTAGGTATAGATTAACTACATACTATTTACTATATTGGACATATCTATTTCATTTATACCTAATCTCCAAAACTCACTTTTCTCCACGGTGCAGTACTTTTCCCCACCACTCACATATATACCATATTCTCATCTGTGTCATTGATTGACTTGAGGAACAGCCCATTGACTTACAATACAGCAAGTGGCGTTTGATAAACTTGGCAAAAGGTGCCTGTTCAGCCCTATTAAGGTGCTCAGCCCTATTAAGCTTTGGATGCAAGCTCAAGTGTGTTTGCTGTTTTGCTTCTTTTAATCTGAAGGGTCAAAGCTCTTGATTACTGGTAGTGAAAGGCAGCTGTGGGTGAGATCTGCAGTGTCAGTGTCTACAGATTTGGCAACGAGTTTAAGTAAACAACTAAGAAGTATTCTGAACCTTCATTAATAACTAAATGTCAGCTTGAGGGAAGGTACAATATGTCATTTCTTCCAGTTATCCCATTGGCTTTATTGAAAACTCAGCTTTAAACAATAATTCTCTGCCTTTTCACCATCACCCAATTAAGCTTGAAGCTTTTATTTTACTTTTTCAAGATCTCTGTATCTCTTCGGGAGGAAAAAAACATGAAATGGATAGTTTCCACAGCACTGCTGGCAGGTAGTAGATTTGTAATGATTACCAATGACACATACTATTTTGGGGCTAGTTTTGTCATTCATATTCATCTGCACTCCAAGTAGGATTTTTCCTTAGCTTTTATAAAAGTACTTGGCATTCTTGGGTGATTCATGTACATAGAAAAGAAATCTACTGTTATTCTCACTAAAATCTTTTAAGGTTATGTTGAGTTTTGCCACTGAAATCACTGAGACTGAGAATTTTAATTTCATTCATCTTATTCCCCCCACCCCAGTGAAAGATAAAGGTAAAGAGGTAAAATGTAAACTTAGGGGAAAATCATGGGTCATGTGTAATAGAGCTTTCCCACTGAGTTGATGATTAGTGCAGGTAAGTTAAAATTTTGAATTCACTATAGTTGATTTATTCTTAGTTTTAAAATCTTACTTAGGTTTCATAGTCTCCCCAAAATTAACTATTTATAACCATGTCAGAGAGCACAATGGAATTGAGAGACTGGAGTTTCAATCTTCTTACCATTTTGGAATTACCAATGAGTAAATTAATGTTTCCATGACTGCCAGATTTATTTTCCATCAACAGCAATTCATTGAGCACCAACTAAGTGTTCAAGTAGATAAGCCCTTGAGATACAGCAGTGAACAAAAAGAGACCCAGTAACTCCCATGTGGTGTTGATAGTCTAACATGGAGGCATGCATTAGTCAAACATATGTATTTAAGTTAATAATTGAAAGTATCAAAGTGTTGTAAAGGATGCAGGGGAATTCGCAGGAGCTAAGGCAGCCCAGACCAATGGAACATAGCAACTAGTTTGAGGGAAGGGGAGATATTTCAAAAAGTTGTCTTAAGAAAATGTTGTATAACTTAGATGAATGTAGGAGGAGAATGGATGGAAGGACAGATTTCCCGACAGCGATAACAGCACATACTAAAAGACTGTAACACTTGGAATGATCAAGTGTTACAGGAGAGGGATTGGCAGGCCAAGAGCCCAGTGAGGTAAATGAGAGCATTCAGGGCATCATAGACTATGTGGTGAGGATTATGGCTTTCATTAGAAGAGCAATGGGAAACATAGATGAGTTTTAAGCAGGGCAGTGATCTGACCAGGTTTATGTTAAAAAGAGATCACCCAACTGAAAATTGAGTATAATTAGAGCTTGTATTGGCAGCTTCAAAGGATCAGTATAATGACCAAAGAGGGCCATATGAATAAATTCAAATAAATTCAAAGTAAAAATTAAAATTACAAAGTATCTAGTAGAGTTAATGAATGCACTCTCAGGATATAACTTTAACTATGAGGGTATATGGTTCAATCTATTACTCAAAACAGACCAATGCTCAAACTTTAGAAATCTGCTCTAAAAATGGAGCGTTAATGGAAGACTTCAAGAGTTAGTAACATCTTCACCTACAGTAATCTTTGAATCTCGGTAATAAAGAAGCCTATTGCCACTTAATGTTTTATCTATTGAAAAGGAAGCTGAACCCATGGCTCAAACCCTGGATCATCCAGGAATCAATATACTTGGAGTTGTAAATGAGACATCACCCTTTGATATAATTATTATTAAGATAATAATTATAAAATAAGATATAATTCATCAACACATATTTATGAATGCCTACAACGTTCCAGATACTGGGTAGACAACAGTGACTATTATGGGCTGAACTGTTTCTCCCCAAAACTCATATATTGAATCCTAACTCCCAGTACCTCAGAATGTGACTGAATTTAGAGACAGGGCCTTTAAAGAGGTAAATAAGGTAAAAGGAGGTTATACAGGTGGGACCTAATCCAATGACAGATGTCCTTATAGGAAGAGGAAACTTGGACACCAAAATAGACACCAGAAATGTGTGTGACAAGAGAAAGACCATGTGAGGAGACAGCAAGAAGGCCACCATCTGCACGCCAAAGAGAGAGGCCTCAGAAGAAATCAAACTGGCAGACACCTTGATCTTGAACTTCCAGTCTCCAGAAGTGTGATGAAATAAATTTCTGTTGTTTAAGCCACCCAATCTGTGGTATCTTATTATGGCAGCCTGAGCAAACCAATACAGTGACAAAGCTGTAGATCTTTCTTCAAGCAGTTGACTGTCTAATGGGAAACAGAGATAAGCAAAGATACAGAAAGACAGTAAGTTTCATGATAAGGGGAATATAAGTTGCTATGAAGTAACTTATCTTAATTTGGGGATCAGGGAAGGCTCCCTGGAGAAACTGACATCTCGGTTGAAGGCTAAGTAGAAGTAACAAGGCAAGGAAGAGGGTGGAGGAGTGTTTCAGAAAAAGAATGTATGCAAGAACGTGTGCAGAAGCCGAGAGGACAAGTAGGAGAACCTGAACATCTGGCACAGACGAGTCCCTCCATGCATATGTGCTGATACTTTTATAGGCTTATCTATTATACTGTGGTTAAAATATCCTCATATTTCATCTGGATTGATGCAAATTCCTACAGATTGTTTTCCCTGATTCCATTCTTGTTCTTTATTACCTTGTCTCACCACAACAATGGGAAGAACCTTCAAAAACCTAAATTAGATAAGGTCACTGCCCTTTTTAAAGAGCCTTGAGGACTTCTCACACTACTTACAGATAAGTAAATAAGCACATAATAAATAGATAACTTCTTACCTGCAAAGCTCCATGTGATCTAGCACATGCTTGCCTCTCACACCTCCTTTAATTCCACTCTCCATCCCCTTATCCCATCCCATCCTAGGCCACACTGGCTTCTCGCTGCTCCACAAAAGCTTGCAAAGTTCACCCCTGCCTCAGGGCCTTTCGCTCTTCCTCTTTCCTTTATTTAGAATACTCTTTCACCAGAGTTTTGCATGTCTATCTCTTTATCTTTCAGGTCTCATCTAAAATATCACCCCATCAGAAAAGTCATCTCTAACTTATCTATCTAACTGTACCTCCTTCCTACTCCTCCATGGTGATATCTATCGTATGACCCTAGTTTATTTTTTTCTCATAGAACTTATATTAAACCATAGTGTTTAGTTAAGTGCTTCCCCTGACTCGCCGTTGTTCTATCTCCCCACACTATGATTTAAGCTCCATGGGAATAGGAAACTCATCTACTTGTCCACTCCTTTCCTCAGCTTAGCAACTGGCACACTGTAATTATTAAATAAATATGTGTTGAATGAATAATGTCATTCAAGCTGATTCTGATTGTAAATTCACATCATCCATCTTTAACATGAAACAGTGAACAGTGGGAAAATTGTGAACCGTGTCGAGAGAGTAGAGACACATTTAACCCCAGGGTACAAGAAGATAAAGGCAGCAGTAAAACCTCATCATGTGGTGTGTTGTTAAGTCTATGCCTATTATAATGCACTGACCATTTCTTGCCTGTCCACAAATCACAGTGATCCAAAGGGATAGGAATTGATCCAAAGGATTTGCCAACTGGCCTTGTCAGAAAGGCATTTAATCATATAAAGTATTCTGTGAATTATAGATGACAATAACTGGCCATGTCTCTATCACACAGAAGTAGTTTGGGGGGGGTATGGAATTTTTGTTTTAAGTGGCTGAGCTCCCTGGGTAGAAGGTTGGGAGGAGAGGTAAAATAGACTGCAGCCAAATATTGTTAACTCTGTATATCTGCAACATAATTTACACTGATTTACTGGGTTATTCCTGGCACTAGGAGGGGTGCCTTGGCTCTTTCCTGAAGATAATCTTCCTCCATATAGTTTCAATGACATAATAAAGCAGAGCTTGCTGGGACTTCACTGATACAGGCCCTCAAGGTTAAAAGACAGTACTAGGAGCAACTGGATAGAGGTGGGATAGGAGTTAAGTACAGAATGCTCCACATAAGTGTCTGAGGCTCCCTGCAGGATACTGGGTCTAGGAGGAAATAAGAACACCAGAACGAAGAGCACATAGTGCAGTGGTTAGAAGTGTGCGCTCCTGTACTAGAATGCCTGCATTTGAATTTCTGTTTCCTAGTGGGGTGAACTCAAGCAATTGACTTTACTTCTTCAAGACTCAGTTTCTTCATCTACATCAGGGACCAATGCTAGAACCTATAGGATGGTTGTGAAGATTAAAATGATTCAGATATTTTAAGCATCTAGATTAGTTTCAACATCCTAATAAGTGCTCAGTAAATGTTTTTCATTACTATCATCATCATCATCACCATCAAGTACTGGATTGACATTGTGGAGCTTAGAGAGGGTGCTTAGATGGGTCAAGAGCTGGATGAAGCCACCTAGAAATGTTGCAAATCAGATGTCACACGGTTTATGTGTGGAAAGCCAGATTTAAAGAATCTGCTGGAGAAATTATTTCATTCCAAATACCACTAAACAATTTTGCCTGTTTCCTCATAATTTTGCTGGACATGTCAAAACTTGCTCAAACAAGGGATTGAGTAGATACACCTTTGAGAGAACTGGAACAAACCATGCCGAGGGAAGTTGATGATCTAATACTCATCAACCAAGGAAAGAATATTACTCTCATCTCTTTCTAAGACTATATTTTAGTCTATAATGGATGGTATAAATTCTGGGGAATGACGTTTTAATAGCAGATGCTCTAGAAACAATAAGGAAGGTGACTATTACTTTTCAGAACGTGGTGGTTTGTATGTAATTGCATTTTTCATTATGTTCTTATATCCGTGATCTTTTTTGAAATGGAATGGACTCTCTTCTTAGACAATAATGGGAGATTGAACAACTGCTGAGACAATGAATTTCCCCCATAACAGACATGAAGCTGCTCAAAGAGTACATGAGAGAGATGATCTCTGTTCCACTGTGTTTGCTCTCAGTCACCTGGCCCCTAAATTGACATACCCTTGGGGCTACACTTTGACTGCTATCTATATTCCAACCATATTCATGAGTGATTGTCTTAAAAATGAGGGAAGTACTTTCCATATTCTCCACACTACCTGTTGGCAAACCACACAATTTCCCCCTGGTGAGATACACCTTGACATAGAAACTCATTAATTCATAAAATATTTCTAAGAATTCTTATTAGCTACACATTGTTAGGCAATGCCAAGGCTGCAGTGAATAGAAATATTCAGGCTCTACCTTCGTGAATCCTACTTTTTAATAGCTTCAACATACAGCACTGAGTTCCATGTATTTCCTGAGGAAGGGAAGATTATCATTTCTTGAGTGCTTATTGTACCAGGCACCATGCTAGACACTCTACAAATCTTCAGAGGGACAGCTTACCTTCTGACAGGTATAGCCAGGCAACTAGCTCACCACTGTACCTATCCATCCGGTCTCATTATCTTCAAAGAAAGAATTTCCACACACTTAAAAAAACAAAAAAAACAGAATATTCAGAAAGCTTATTGCCTAGACACTATTCCTCTCTTGCACATCGTAAACTTTAAATTCTCAATTTAGTGGAAAACCCCAAAAAGAAATAACTTCCTTTTGGTATGAGATGTAGGAACTGCATTTTGGAGACAAGAGCCTGAAGATAGATTAATTTCTTACCAAGACTCGGACTATGTTATCTTTAAATAGAGCAGGCAGGAGAGGAAGGGAAGGAATATCAATTGATGCCACTGCTTTCACAAGTCCTTTATGGACAGCTCAGTAGGAACTAAATAATTGGTAATAGCTATTGTGTTTTTCTGTATCACTAAACCAGAAATGAGTGTTCATGGAAATGTCACTCTATAGCCAAGAGAACAATAAGGAACAATGATCAGTTTGACATTTTAAATAGGAGACGTGTTTTTCTTTGGTTCAATATAAAAGTTTCTATGCAATGTGTAATTATATTTTACACCAGCTTTCAGGTGTGCTTAATTACTGTATCAACTCTTTTGTTGATGTATCCTAAAATACACTTGGTTACTATTCTGAGAATGTCTTTAGCCTCTCTTCGTGAAGCGAGGTGATCCAATCAACAAATGACCTGTCATCAAAAATAACTTGTAAATGAGGGTAAGCGTTAGAAATTACACTTTTTTTTTCATTTTTGAAAAAACAGAACAATACACACTGTCAAATTCCTGGTTGAGAAGGTGAGTCAATATGAATCCTCTCTCTAGGCTGACCAACCATTTTGGTTTGCCTGGGACTAAAGCAGTTCTGGGGACATGGATTTTCAGTGCTAAAATGGGAAAGTCCCCAGCAAACCAGGATGCTTTGGTCACCTTACCTCTCTCTTCATCAATTTGTTGTAATGATTGAATAAAACAATGCTTATTAAAGGCATATCATAAAAAGCTGAGTACTTATAAGCATTGAAAATGCCAGCTATTGTTAATGGACTTAATAGAGACAGGTGTTATATACTAAGCAGTTTTTTTTTTTAATTAATTAATTTATTTATTTATTGGCTGAGTTGGGTCTTTGTTGCTGTGCGCGGGCTTTCTCTAGTTGCAGAGAGTGGGTGCCACTCCTCGTTGCGGTGCGCGGGCCTCCCTTGCAGTGGCCTCTCCTGTTGAGGAGCACAGGCTCTAGGCGTGCGGGCTCAGTAGTTGTGGCTCGCAGGCTCTAGAGTGCAGTCGCATGGGCTTAGTTGCTCTGCAGCATGTGGAATCTTCCCAGACAAGGGCTCGAACCCGTGTCCCCTGCATTGGCAGGCGGATTCTTAACCACTGCGCCACCAGGGAAGCCCCTAAGCAGTTATTTTTGCATGAAGCTTCTCTGCTCCTCAATATCTCAGCTTGCATAATTGATGTCAGGGACAACTCAAGACACCCTTTCTCTGGGGTGGGGATGGGGGCATTTACACACAAAACTGCATAGGAAGGGAGGTTTAGAGAGGGCCACTGGTTGCCTGAGAATAGGTTCCTGAGCAAGAATGAGGGGATCTAGGATATTAGCTACAGGTAAGAAAACTATACTGATGATCACTATTTAAAAAAATGTTTTTAAAATATATTTATTTTATAGAGTAGTAGCATATTATATATACTATATAATTATATGTTATAATACATATAAAATATATATGTACTAATATGTTTCACAACTATCCCACCCACAAACTGTACCTCTAAGTTTTGGTTTTCTTGCCTGTAAAATAGTGTTAAAAATGTCCCCATTTCATAGGGAGGCTTGCTTCAATGAGTAAATGAGATAATTTATGTATATTACTTTTCATGTACGAAGTACTCATGTTACTTTTCCAGTTTTTTATAACAGCTTTATTGAGATATAATTCAGGTACCACACATTTCACCCTTTGAATTGTATTGAGTGGAATCAATGGTGTTTAGTGTATTCACAGTTGTGCAACAATCAGCACAGTCAATTTTAGAACATCTTCTTTGCCCTGCTCTCCCCACAAACCCTTGTACCCCTCCATTTCTCCTTAACACCCCAGCCCTAAGCATGTCGTACAATTATCTATCCTAGATAGTACATATAAATAGAACATACAGTTTTTGTGGATCATACAATCATACAGTCTTTTGTGACTGGCTTTATTCACTTAGCATAATATTTTCAAGGTTTATCCATGTTACAGCATTTATCACTAATTCATTCTTTTTTTATTGCTGAACAATACTCCATTGTATGTAGTACATTATTGATCTTTTCACCACTTGATGGGCATTTGGGTTGTTTCCACATTTTAGGTATTATGAATAATGCTGCTATGAACAATCTAGTGCAAATTTTGCATGGACTTATGTTCTCATTTTTCTCAGGTATATTCCTAGAAGTGAAATTGCTGAGTCATATGGTAACTCTCCATTTAACCGTCTGAGGAACTGCCTGACTTTTTTTTTCTACAATGAATACACCATTTTATATTCCTGCAGTAGTTCACGAGGGTTCTAATTTCTCTACTTCCTTGCCAACAGTTGTTTTTATGTGTTTTTTATTATAGCCATCCTAGTGGGTGTGAAGTGGTTTCTCCACGTGCTTTTGATTTTCATTTTCCTAATAGCTAGTGATGTTGAGCATCTATTCATGTGTACGTTGGCTATTTTTATATCTTCTTTGGAAAAATGTTCAGATCCTTTGCCCTTTATTAATTGGATTATTTGTGTATCAAATGTTGTTAATATGAATTCATTCCTATACCCTCTCAGTATTTAAAGAACACTTGCTATGTTCCAAGTACTTTATATTTATAGTCTCTAATATTTAAAAAGTAATCCTTCAAATTAGTATTATAATCCCTGCTTTTTAGATTAGGATACTAAAGATCAGAGAATGGAGAAATTTATCTAGCTAAAAATGTGGCAGATTTAGATTTAGCTAACACGAAGCCTGCATGCTGATTTTTCTGAGGATAGATGGCCACCTGAGCATACTGGAGTACGTGAGCTCATCCTCTGTTTTGCTACCTTCTCTGGTTTCTACTAGGAATGTGCCCTGAATGCACATTTTTGATGGCTTCTTCAACATAGTGAATAACATTCAAACTCCTCAGCATGCCACTCAAAGCCTTCCCATTCTTGGCAACCCCATCATCCCAGCCTCACTCTATGCCATCCCCTAGCCCCTGTACCTCATATATCTGGAAAACCACAAGTTTCCCAGTTTCCTAATAGAAGTTTGCACTCTTGTCTTCCAGAAAAATTCTACTGATTCTGTGGGCATCTGCTCAAAATTTGTCATTCACTTTGACACCTGCAGTCACATTCCTTTCCCTCCTATGTGCATATACCTCTTCTTCATCCAAACAACACTGCTTTTGTAACTAGTATGTTCTGGATGTGTGCAAAGCAGTGGAAATATAACAGTGGACATCATTCAGTCCCTGACCCTAGAAAGCTTAAATTCTAGTCCATGTCTGTTTTCATCACCATCCTGTTAATGATCTGAGCCCAGGGATTGTATCATTAATCTCACCACCAAGCACAGTCCCTGGAAAAATTTGGATTTTAAGGAAAGTGATTCTGATATGTTACTGGAACTACTGACCCTCATACATTCCATAGGAAGATAGACTCTTGCTAATAACAATAAATGGGGAGAGAATCCAGCAGTATACTGCTGAGAGCTGCGCATCAGCATTTCCAAGCTATCTGCCATGTGAGTTTTAGAACAAAACAATGTAACCCAAATGTGAAGGTGTGAGGGCAAAATGAATATGCAAAGCTGTGAACTAAGTAATAATTTTGCCTTGACTGTGTGAGCTAACTATTAAGAAGATCAAAAAAAAAAAAAAAAAAAAAAAAGAAGATCATAATTAAGGGTGCATTTCTTATAGTACCAACAAGCATCTTAATCAACCTCTATGGCATTAACGCCAATTACCATTAGTATACTGTGAGGATTCTGTTTTAAATTGCAATGAGTCAGTAAATTCCAGATGGCATTTTGGGAGTAAATGTTAACAAAACCTTATCATTTTTCTGAGCAGTCACTTAAGACATGGATGGGGGCTGCACTGAGACGGAAGCAATAATGGGATATTGAAGAGCTATTGGATTTCACAAGTGGTGTTTGTACTCTGATGTAAAACACACAGTTATCCTTAAGAATTTTTAATAATTATTTGATTGATGAATTTTAGCTTTATAGCTTCAAAGAAAGACATTTTATTTAGCTGAACAAACGGATAGACTAATAAACTCAAAATAAATGCTGATAAACAGGGTCCTTTGAAACTCTCATTATTAACCTACAATATTTGCATAAATTTGAACAAAGATGGATGCCTTTAAATGACTGTCACTAATTAAGAGACTGAAACAAACAAAAGACTAATAAAACATTATATACAAAGACAGGCTTATTAGCATATTCTATCCCATATCTCCATTGCAATGACATGAAGACAAATATTCCTGATTACACCTGAAGCAATAATGTAACTAAGGCAATAAATCATTTAAAGAAACCTAAGGGGGCTTCTTTTTAAACACATTGATTTAGGTATTAGGCCTGTCACTGAAATATAAACATAAAAGGGAATCAAATTTGTTGCGATGATATATTGTTCAAAGATTTGTCTCACTTTCCTGGAAAAATTTAATCAGTAGGAGGACATGTGACTGTATCTGAGAGGTATTTGTTAAAGACTGTCAGGTTATTATTAGAAAACTTCTTTCAAATGTCCATTGGAATAGATATCATTAGCAGGGCACATCACAAGATCTAAAGTCAAGTCAAAAGTAGTTTAATGCTTGAGTGTTGCATTTTTAATTTATTTTTTTCCCCTTAAAAGAAGATCTAGAAGATACTTTTCTAATTAATTTAACTCTGAAGTCTTATCTTCAAGATGTATAACAAAGTTCACATTATGGAAGAAAATTTGAATATAGAGAAGCAAAGGAAGGAAGAGCAGAGTTATGCTATAACAATATGAGGTGCTCTACCTGTTTTTATTTTCATTTATTTTTTTAATTTTTATTTTATATTGGAGTATAATTGATTAACAATGTTGTGTTGGTTTCATGTGTACAGCAAAGTGATTCAGTTATACATATACATGTATCTATTCTTTTTCATATTCTTTTCTGATTTAGGTTATTACAGAATATTGAGCAGCATTCCCTGTGCTGTACAGTAGGTCTTTGTTGGTTATCTATTTTAAATATAGAAGTGTGTATATGTCAATCACAAACTCCCAATTTATCCCTACCCCCAACCCTTCCTCCCTGGTAACCATAAGTTCATTCTTTAAGTCTGTGAGTTTGTTTCCGTTTTGTAAATAAGTTCATTTGTATCATTTATTTTAGGTTCCCATATAAGCAATGCCATATGCTATTTGTCTTTCTCTGTCTGACTTACTTCACTTAGCATGATAATCTCCAGGTCCATCCATGTTGCTGCAAATGGTATTATTTCATTCTTTTTTTACGGCTGAGTAATATTCCATTGTATATATGTACCACATCTTCTTTATCCATTCATCTGTTGATGAACATTTAGGTTGTTTCCATGTCTTGGCTATTGTAAATAGCACTGCAATGAACATTGGGGTGCATGTATCCTTTCAAACCATGTTTTTCTCCAAATATATGCCCAGGAGTGGGATTGCTGGATCATATGGTAGTTCTATTTTTAGTTTTTTAAGGAACCTCCATACTGTTCTCCATAGTGGCTGTACCAATTTACATTCCCACCAACAGTGCAGGAGGGTTCCCTTTTCTCCACACCCTTTCCAGCATTTATTGTTTACAGACTTTTTGATGGTAGCCATTCTGACAGGTGTGAGGTGATACCTCATTGTAGTTTTGATTTGCATTTCTCTAATAATTAGCAATGTTGAGCATCTTTTCATGTGCCTCTTGGCCATCTGTATGTCTTCTTTGGAGAATTGCCTATTTAGGTCTTCTGCCCATTTTTTGATTGGGTTGTTTGTTTGTTTTTGATATTGAGCTGCATGAGCTGTTTGTAAATTTTGGAGATTAATCCCTTGTCTGTCACATCATTTACAAATATTTTCTTCTATTCTGTGTGTTGTCTTTTCATTTTGTTTATGGTTTCCTTTGCTGTGCAAAAGCTTTTGAGTTTAATTATGTCCCATTTGTTTATTTTGTTTTTATTTCCATTACTCTAGGAGATGGATTGGAAAAGATCTTGCTGCTATTTATGTCAAAGAGTGTTCTGCCTATGTTTTCCTCTAACGGTTTTATAGCATCCAGTCTTACATTTAGGTCTGTAATCCATTTTGAGTTTATTTTTGTGTATGGTGTTAAAGAATGTTCTAAAGACAGTCTCGTCAATAAATGGTGCTGGGAAAACTGGACAGCTACATGTAAAGAATCAAATTAGAACATTCTTTAACACCATGTTCTACCTGTTTTTTAAAACTCCATCGCGAAGAGTAAGGAAGAAGGCCCTCTATCCAATAATTCCCTGAATTCTATGCTGCAAGGTGTGCAGTATCCCAGGCCTGATATTTATTAGTTTATTGGTACATAAAACAGAGCTGTCCTATAGACCAATGGTGACTATTGATTTGAACCCCAAGAAGTTTAAGTTATTAAGAATTGATATTTTTATCAAAATCTTGTCTTAACTTTTCAAACTATTTGACTCATGCTGTGATGTTATGTTTTATGATTTTCTTTTCTAGTTGTGATTATCATGTTCCCTACTACCATAATTGAATTTTTCCACTGAACTAATGCCTAACTTCTTCTATAGTTAGGTACCTAATTTTAAAGACACCTTAGTATAGTGTTATCAGCCCAATAATTAGTCATACAGATATCTAGAATCTACAAAATCTGTATGAAGACTTATGGCCCCACATCCCCTGATCAGAATGTCTGGATAATCTATTTAATCATCAAATAATGACTGAATTCTTAGGTGCCTACTGTGTGAAGTATTACTAATTTATCTTAAAACAAATTTCTAGTTTTTGTTTATCTACTGAGCAGCTTTTGCAGGAATAATTGTGAACCTATGGACAGTCTGAGATTCTTTGAACAAATTTTAGGAAAAAGAAAAAAAAATCCATGGTTCCTTAATGGCAATGGATTATTTCAGCCTTACAACCATTTGCATAAAAGCAATGTCTCTTTTACTATATGAAAAGGGAAAATATATTT
Source organism: Eubalaena glacialis (assembly GCF_028564815.1). NCBI lineage: Eukaryota > Metazoa > Chordata > Mammalia > Artiodactyla > Balaenidae > Eubalaena > Eubalaena glacialis. The sequence goes on from NC_083720.1 coordinate 48,963,545, forward strand.
TAAATTTAAAAAAAATTGCTGGTCTTTAATTCTTACAATAGACCGTAGTACTTAGTGTATTGATAATCTTTTCCATTTCCCCTTTTCTTTTGGGGACAGTTCTACGTCTAATTCTTCAGCTTCTTCCTATCCCAACACACATAGCTACAGAAGTCATGTGACCCAGAACTGTCCAGAGGATTCCATTTTCCTGATATCAGTGATTAATAAAAAAAAAAAAAAAAAAGGAACACATTTAAAAATCAGTGTTTTTGTCTGGGATTACTCACACAGACCCCAGGGTAAATATGTTTTTTTATTCTGTAAGGTTGGGACTTCTATGTTCCATACTACTTAAGAAGGCTAACTAGAGTAGGCTAGGATGATACCAACATGCAATGGGAAGCAGAGAAAACAAAAGATATGAGATTGATGGAAAGAGTCCGGCTATTTCTGAGTCCCAATTCTAGTGTCGAGATTCCTGGTCTCTATAGATCATCCTTGGATTTGAATTAGGCACAGTGTGCTTCCTAGTAATATATGCCAATAAATCCCTTTTGATTCAGTGATTACTTTTTTCCCCTATAACTGAAAAAAGTCTTGGCTTGCACTTCTCCTTTAATGTTGCTGAATAGATTGGTTTGCATGCTTCAACACTCTTTTATTAAAATTACATTTATTGAACATCTACTATATGCCAAGCACTAGCCTCACAAAAACAGAAGCGATAATCCTTATATTTAGGAAGCTCTCACTCTATGAGAAACTTACACATAAACCATTAACTATAATAAAAACTTGTATGTTCTATTAAAATGTATACAGTATGCTCTATGAACATGGAGAATTTTTTTTGGTATTTTTAGTCTGTGATTATGAATGTTAGAAACCGTGCACAGAGAAAATGTCTATAGAGACAGTCATATACACATACGTTGTCACCATCATCATCATCATCAAAGAATCTCATTGTAACTGACACAGGAGTGGGGAGTAACCTTCACAGAATCTTAATTTTGACACTTCAAGTCATTTAAAAGTTCTAAACTACCTATTTGGTCTAAATGAAATTTATTCTCCACAAACTTTCACTTTGGTTCCTTCTCATCGAAAACTGCTCAAAATGGAAAAATGCTTTTATATTTAGATTTTTTGCTTTACCTTGATGGCTGAGATATATATATATTCCACCTTCCCTCTGTGGAAGGGACTGGTGCTAAAGACCATGCGTAGATGATTGCATTTAATTCTTTCCCAAACCATATGAGATAGACATTGTTATTATCCTCATCTCAAAAGTGGGGATTCTGACACATAGTAGATTTGGCAAATGATCAAAAGTTGTATCGATAGTAAAGGGTAGAGCCGGGTCTTGTCAAATTCACCAATGACCATGTACGGATTATCTGAGTGGGCCCAAGGTAATCACAATGGTTCTTACAGGAGGGAAGGAGGCGGGTTAGGGTCAAAGAAGGAACTGGAATGTTGGAAGCAGGGTTTGGAGTAATGAGGGGCTTAAGCTAAGGGATATGGGAGGTCGTTAGAAGCTGAAAAAAGGCAGTAACAGATTCTACCCTTGAGATTCCAGAAGGAACCTAGTCCTGCTGACAATTTAATTTTAAACAAGTGAAACAAATTTGAACTTCTGATGTGCAGAACTATAAAGAATAAATTTGTGTTGTTTTAAGCCATTCAGTTTGTGGTAATTTATTACCACAACAATAGGTAACTAATACAGCTTCACATTTTCCCACTAAGAGAAGTAAAACTCAATGTTTACATGGCATCTGCCTCTGCATCTGGGGGTGCTCTTTCAGCACCTTCAGCTGAGGCAAAAAAATAAAATATATGTATATAAAAGGAATGCAGAAGACAAAGCCAGATGTTCATATTCAGGTCTCATTAAAAATTAAATCTGGGGGGAGACCTTCAAGATGGTGGAGGAGTAAGACGTGGAGATCACCTTCCTCCCCACAAATACATCAGAAATACATCTACATGTGGAACAACTCCTACAGAACACCTACTGAACACTGGCAGAAGACCTCAGACCTCCCAAAAGGCAAGAAACTCCCCACGTACCTGGGTAGGGCAAAAGAAAAAAGAAAAAACAGAGACAAAAGAATAGGGACAGGACCTGCACCTTGGGGAGGGAGCTGTGAAGGAAGAAAACTTTCCACACACTAGGAGGCCCCTTCACTGGCAGAGATGGGGAGTGGCGGGGGGAAGCCTCAGAGCCACAGAGGAAAGCACAGCAACAGGGGTGCAGAGGGCAAAGCGGAGAGATTCCCGCACAGAGGATCGGTGCTGACCAGCACTCACCAGCCTGAGAGGCTTGTCTGCTCACCCACAAGGGCGGGTGGGGGCTGGGAGCTGAGGCTCCGGCTTCGGAGGTCAGATCCCAGGGTGAGGACTGGGGTTGGCTGCATGAACACAGCCTGAAGGGGGCTACTGTGCCACAGCTAGCTGGGAGAGAGTCCAGGAAAAACCCTGGACCTGCCTAAGAGGCAAGAGACCATTGTTTCGGGGTGCGCGAGGAGAGGGGACTCAGAGCACCGCCTAAAAGAGCTCCAGAGATGGGCACGAGCCGCGGCTATCAGCGTGGACACCAGAGACGGGCATGAGACGCTAAGGCTGCTGCTGCTGCCACCAAGAAGCCTGTGTGCAAGCACAGATCACTATCCACACTCCCCCAGGAGCCTGTGCAGCCCACCTCTGCCAGGGTCCCGTGATCCAGGGACAACTTCCCTGGGAGAACACAAGGCGCACCTCAGGCTGTTGCAATGTCAGGCCAGCCTCTGCCGCTGCACGCTCGCCCCGCATTCCGTACCCCTCCCTCCCCACAGACTGAGGGAGCCAGGGCCCCCTAATCAGCTGCTACTTTAACCCCGTCCTGTCTGAGCCAAGAAAAGATGACCTCAGGCGACCTACACGCAGAGGCAGGGCCCAATCCAAAGCTGAACTCCAGGAGCTGTGTGAACAATGAAGAGAAAGGGAAATTTCTCCCAGCATCCTCAGGAGCAGTGGATTAAATCTCCACGATCAACTTGATGTACCCTGCATCTGTGGAATACCTGAACAGACAATGAATCATCCCAAAATTGAGGTGGAGGACTTTGGGAGCAACTGTAGACATGGGGTTTGCTTTCTGCATCTAATTTGTTTCTGGTTTTGTGTCTATCTTAGTATTTAGAGTTTATTATCATTGGTAGATTTATTGATTTGGTTGCTCTCTTCTTTTTTTTTAATATAGATGTATTTTTTTTGTCCTATTTCTCTTTTTGTGAGTGTGTATGTATACGATTCTTTGGTGATTTTGCCTGTATAGCCTTGCTTTTACCATTTGTCCTAGCGTTCTGTCTGTCCATCCATTTTTTTTTTTCTTTTTAGTATAGATTTTAGCACTTGTTATCATTGGTGGATTTGTTTTTTGGTTTGGTTGCTCTCTGCTTTCTTTCTCTTTTTTTTATTACGTTTTAATTTTTTAATTTTTAATAATTTAAAAATTTTTTTGTTTTAATTATTTTATTTTACTTTTTACTTTCTTTCTTTCTTTCTTTCTCCCTTTTCTTCTGAGCCATGTGGCTGACAGGGTCTTGGTGCTCTGGCCAGGTGTCAGGCCTGTGCCCCTGAGGCGGGAGAGCTGAGTTCAGGACATTGGTCCACCAGAGACCACCCGGCTCCACTTAATATCAAACTGCGAAAGCTCTCCCAGAGATCTCCATCTTGAAGCTAAGACACAGCTCCACTCAACAAACAGCAAGCTACAGTGCGGGACACCCTATGCCAAACAACTAGCAAGACAGGAACACAGCTTCACCCATTAGCAGAGAGGCTGCCTAAAATCATAATAAGGTCACAGGCACCCCAAAACACACCACTGGACACAGTCGTCCACACCAGAAAGACAAGATCCAGGCTCATCCACCAGAACACAGGCACCAGTCCCCTCCACCAGGAAGCCTACACAACCCACTGAACCAACCTTAGCCGCTGGGGGCAGACACCAAAAACAATGGGAACTATGGACCTGCAGCCTGCAAAAAGGAGACCCCAAACGCAGTAAGTTAAGCAAAATGAGAAGACAGAGAAATATGCAGCAGATGAAGGAGCAAGGTAAAAACCCATCAGATGAAACAAATGAAGAGGAAATAGGCAGTCTACCTGAAAAAGGATTCTGAGTAATGATAGTAAAGATGATCCAAAATCTTGGAAATAGAATGGAGAAAATACAAGAAACGTTTAACAAGGATCTAGAAGAACTAAAGAGCAAACAAACAGTGATGAACAACACAATAAATGAAATTAAAAATACTCCAGAAGGGATCAATAGCAGAATAACTGAGGCAGAAGAACAGATAAGTGACCTGGAAGATAAAATAGTGGAAATAACTACCACAGAGCAGAATAAAGAAAAAAGAATGAAAAGAATTGAGGACAATCTCAGAGACCTCTGGGACAACATTAAATTCACCAACATTCAAATTATATTGGTCCTAGAAGAAGAAGGGAAAAAGAAAGGGACTGAGAAAATATTTGAAGAGGTTACAGTTGAAAACTTCCCTAATATGGGAAAGGAAAGAGTCAATCAAGTCCAGGAAGCACAGAGAGTCCCATACAGGATAAATCCAAGGAGAAACACGCCAAGACACATATTAATCAAACTGTCAAAAATTAAATACAAAGAAAAAATATTAAAAGCAGCAAGGGAAAAACAACAAATAACATACAAGGGAATCCCCATAAAGTTAACAGTTGATCTTTCAGCAGAAACTCTGCAAGCCACAAGGGAGTGGCAGGACATATTTAAAGTGATGAAAGGGAAAAACCTACAACCAAGATTACTCTACCCAGCAAGGATCTCATTCAGATTCAACAGAGAAATTAAAAACTTTACAGAAAAGCAAAAGCTAAGAGAATCCAGCACCACCAAACCAGCTTTACAACAAATGCTAAAGGAACTTCTCTAGGCAGGAAACACAAGAGAAGGAAAAGACCTACAATAACAAACCCAAAACAATTAAGAAAATGGTAATAGGAACATACATATCGATAACTACCTTAAATGTAAATGGATTAAGTGCTCCAACCAAAAGAAATAGGCTGGCTGAATGGATACAAAAACAAGACCCATATATATGCTATCTACAAGAGACCCACTTCAGACCTAGGGACACATACAGACTGAAAGTGCAGGGATGGAAAAAGATATTCCATGCAAATGGAAATCAAAAGAAAGCTGGAGTAGCAATTCTCATATCAGACAAAATAGACTTGAAAATAAAGACTATTAGAAGAGACAAAGAAGGGCACTACATAATAATCAAGGGATCAATCCAAGAAGAAGATATAACAATTGTAAATATTGATGCACCCAACATAGGAGCACCTCAATACATAAGGCAAATGCTAACAGCCTTAAAAGAGGAAATCAACAGTAACACAATCATATTAGCGGACTTTAACACCCCACTTTCACCAATGGACAGATCATCCAAAATGAATATAAATAAGGAAACACAAGCTTTAAATGATGCATTAAACAAGATGGGCTTAAATGATATTTGTAGGACATTCCACCCAAAAGCAACAGAATACACACTCTTCTCAAGTGCTCATGGAACTTTCTCGAGAACAGATCATATCTTGAGTCACAAATCAAGCCTTGGTAAATTTAAGAAAATTGAAATCGTATCAAGTATCTTTCCCGACCACAATGCTATGAGACTAGATATCAATTACAGGAAAAAATCTGTTAAAAAAATACAAACACATGGAGGCTAAATAATACACTACTAAATAACCAAGAGATCACTGAAGAAATCAAAGAGGAAATGAAAAAATACTTAGAAACAAAAGACAATGAAAGCAAGATGATCCAAAACCTATGCGATGCAACAAAAGCAGTTCTAAGAGGAATGTTTATAGCAATACAATCCTACCTCAAGAAACAAGAAACATCTCATATAAACAACCTAACCTTACACCTAAAGCAATTAGCGAAAGAAGAACAAAAAACCCCCAAAGTTAGCAGAAGGAAAGAAATCATAAAGTTCAGAGCAGAAATAAATGAAAAAGAAATGAAGGAAACAATAGCAAAGATCAATAAAACTAAAAGTTGGTTCTTTGAGAAGATAAACAAAATTGATAAACCATTAACCAGACTCATCAAGAAAAAAAGGGAGAAGACTCAAATCAATAGAATTAGAAATGAAAAAAGAGAAGTAACAACGGACACTGCAGAAATACAAAAGATCATGAGAGATTACTACAAGCAACTCTATGCCAATAAAATGGACAACCTGGAAGAAATGGACAAATTCTTAGAAAAGCACAACTTTCCGAGACTGAACCAGGAAGAAATAGAAAATATAAACAGACCAGTCACAAGCACTGAAATTGAGACTGTGATTAAAAATCTTCCAACAAACAAAAGCCCAGGACCAAATGGATTCACAGGTGAATTCTATCAAACATTTAGAAAAGAGCAAACACCTGTCCTTCTCAGACTCTTTCAAAATATAGCAGAGGGAGGAACACTCCCAAACTCATTCTATGAGGCCACTATCACCCTGATACAAAAACCAGACAAAGATATCACAAAGAAAGAAAACTAAAGGCCAATATCACTGATGAACATAGATGCAAAAATCCTCAAAAAAATACTAGCAAACAGAATCCAGCAGCACATTAAAAGGATCATACACCAAGATCAAGTGGGGTTTATCCCAGGAATGTAAGGATTCTTCAATATACACAAATCAATCAATGTGATAAACCATATTAACTAATTGAAGGAGAAAAACCATAAGATCATCTCAGTAGATGCAGAAAAAGCTTTCCACAATATTCAACCCCCAGTTATTAAAAACCCTCCAGAAAGTAGGCATAGAGGGAACTTACCCCAACATAATAAAGGCCATATATGACAAACCCAAAACCAACATAGTTCTCAAAAGTGAAAAACAGAAACCATTTCCCTTAAGATCAGGAAAAAGACAAGGTGGTCCACTGTCACCACTATTATTCAACATAGTTTTGGAAGTTTTAGCCACAGCAATCAGAGGAGAAAAAGAAAAAAAAGGAATCCCAATCAGAAAAGAAGAAGTAAAGCTGTCACTGTTTGCAGATGACATGATACTATACATAGAGAATCCTAAAGATGCCACCAGAAAACTACTAGAGTTCATCAATGAATATGGTAAAGTAGCAGGATACAACATTAATGCACAGAAATCTCTTGCATTCCTATATACTAATGATGAAAAATTTGAAAGAGAAATTAAGAAAACACTCCCATTTACCTTTGCAACAAGAAGAATAAAATACCTAGGAATAAACCCACCTAAAGAGACAAAAGACCTGTATGCAGACAACTATAAGACACTGATGAAAGAAATTATAGATGATACAAACATATGGAGAGATATACCATGTTCTTGGATTGGAAGAATCAACATTGTGAAAATGACTATACTACTCAAAGCAATCTACAGATTCAGTGCAATCCCTAGCAAACTAACAACAGCATTTTTCACAGAACTAGAACAAAAAATGTCACAATTTGTATGGAAACACAAAAGACCCTGAATAGCCAAAGCAATCTTGAGAAAGAAAAACGGAGCTGGAGCAATCAGGCTCCTGGATTTCAGACTATACTGCAAAGCTACAGTAATTAAGACAGTATGGTACTGGCATAAAAACAGAAATATAGATCGATGCAACAGGATAGAAAGCCCAGCGATAAACCCATACACATATGGTCACCTTATTTTTGATAAAGAAGGCAAGAACATACAGTGGAGAAAAGACAGCCTCTTCAATAAGTGGTGTTGGGAAAACTGGACAGCTACATGTAAAAGAATGAAATTAGAACACTCCCTAACACCATACACAAAAATAAACTCAAAATGGATTAAAGACCTAAATGTAAGGCCAGACACTATAAAACTCTTAGAGGAAAACATAGGCAGAACACTCTTTGACATAAATCACAGCAAGATCCTTTTTGACCCACCTCCTAGAGAAATGGAAATAAAAACAAAAGTAAACAATTAGGACCTAATGAAACTTTAAAGCTTTTGAACAGCAAAGGGAAACATAAACAAGACCAAAAGACAACCCTCAGAATGGGAGAAACTATTTGCAAATGAAACAACTGACAAAGGCTTAATCTCCAAAATTCACCAGCAGCTCATGCAGTTCAATATCAAAAAAACAAACAACCCAATCCAAAAATGGGCAGAAGAGCTAAATAGACATTTCTCCAAAGAAGATATACAGATTGCCAACAAACACATGAAAGGATGCTCAACATCACTAATTATTAGAGAAATGCAAATCAAAACTACAATGAGGTATCACCTCACACCACTCAGAATGGCCATCATCTAAAAATCTACAAACAATAAATGCTGGAGAGGGTGTGGAGAAAAGGGAACACTCTTGCACTGTTGGTGGGAATGTAAATTGATACAGCCACTATGGAGAACAGTATGGAGGTTCCTTAAAAAACTGAAAATAGAATTACCATATGACCCAGCAATCCCACTACTGGGCATATACCCTACGAAAACATTAATTCCAAAAGATACATGTCCCACAATGTTCATTGCAGCTCTATTTACAATAGACAGGACATGGAAGCAACCTAAATGTCCATCGACAGATGAATGGATAAAGAAGATGTGGCACATATATACAATGGAATATTACTCAGCCATAAAAAGAAACCAAATTGAGTTATTTGTAGTGAGGAGCATGGACCTTGAGTCTGTCATACAGAGTGAAGTAAGTCAGAAAGAGAATAACAAATACCGTATGCTAACACATATATATGGAATCTAAAAAAAGAAAACAAAAAAATGGTTCTGATGAACGTAGGGGCAAGACGGGAATAAAGACACAGACTTAGAGAATGGACTTGAGGACACGGGAAGGGGGAAGGGTAAGCTGGGACGAAGTGAGAGAGTGGCATGGACATATATACACTACCAAATGTAAAATAGATAGCTAGTGGGAAGCAGCTGCATAGCACAGGGAGGTCAGCTTGGTGCTTTGTGACCACCTAGAGGGGTGGGATAGGGAGGGTGGGAGGGAGATGCAAGAGGGAGCAGATATGGGGATATATTTACATGTATAGCTGATTCACTTTGTTATAAAGCAGAAACTAACACCATTGTATAGCAATTATACTCCAATAAAGATGTTAAAAAAGGAAAAAAAAGGAAAATAAATTAAATATGAAACAAGATATTACAGTTGATACTCTAAGTTTAATAAATTATATCCAAATAGCTAGGAGACAACTTCTGGAAAACATCAACTTATCTGGCTCTGTAGTGTCTATTTTAAACCCTCCCTTGGTGTTTCAATTATTACAGAGGATCTTGGGAACACTTGGAATTAAACATTGAGATTCATATTTCTATCATGAAATCATATCATCAGTGTTCATAAATTTTTTTTAATTAATTAATTAATTTATTTATTTATTTTTGGCTGTGTTGGGTCTTCGTTTCTGTGCGAGGGCTTTCTCTAGTTGCGGCAAGCGGGGGCCACTCTTCATCACGGTGCGCGGGCCTCTCACTATCGTGGCCTCTCTTGTTGCGGAGCACAGGCTCCAGACACGCAGGCTCAGTAGTTGTGGCTCACAGGCCTAGTTGCTCCGCGGCATGTGGGATCTTCCCAGACCAGTGCTCGAACCCATGTCCCCTGCATTAGCAGGCAGATTCTCAACCACTGCGCCACCAGGGAAGCTCCATAAATATTTTAAATATTTTAAATATAACATTGCCTCTGCCTTACCCAATGATCTATAATTACTTTAATGAATTAGATGCTCTTGTCAAAAAGCTAAAGATGCCAGTAGATCAATGTTCCCTTTAACTCTTAAAGAATAGAGGCTGTCAGTTAAAATAGAGGTGGGTTGTCCTGTATCCCATAGCTCTCTGTCGTTGGGCATGTCATTTTTCCCTAAAGGGTAATCTGCTTTGCACCTATCAATTGAAGGGGGGTGATGAACTACATGATTAAAAGTCATAAAAATAACATGTTATTCTAAGATGGCTGGGTACCGAAAGCCCCAGGTCAGCTCTTATGTACTTTTCAAAAATTGGAAGCAAACACAATCACACACACCATGGGGTCACTCCCCACAGGGATGATTTGGGGAGTTAGTGGAAGGAGGCTGAGAAACCAGACCTCACAAGTTTATTATAGGCAGCTGCAATTTTAACCAAGGCCTGGGCCTCTCGGACTCAATTTTTTTGTCAAGGTTAAGTCTGGCCAAGTCTATTCAGGTCTGTTTTCCCAGAGTTTAAACCAAAATGATGAAAACTGCCTTTGAACTTGAAGGCTCTGAGATAAGAGAACAAATTAAAAGACATCTGAAGACAGGAAAAAGGGAAATTGACTTTCTTCTTCATTTGACTGTTCAGAAAAACCAGTAATTAGACTTGCTTAAATTTTAAAATTTAACTTAATTCCTTTAATCTGAACATATCAAAGTGCTTTCAAAAGCTCACAAATTACTATTAATCCCATGGCATAAAATGATCTATGTCATTATAATGGTATGCTATGTTCAAATAAAATCACAAGAGTTTTGATCATTCTGCTGAGATTTCAGTTTTTTTTTCCTCTCTAATAAATTAATTTGGAGAGAAAAACCAACTTAGTGTCAGTGATTTAGCAGTAATTTCAATGCATACACATCACATATGCAAATTTGCATAGACAAAATTAAATTTATTTTTTTTAAGTAGCCACAAAGAACCCACAAAAAGCAGAGAACAGTCTAACTAAGTAGTAAACATAAAACTCACATTCAATTTATACTAAGACTATCCCACCAGCACTTTGATCCCAAACACATAAGACGCTCTGGGATTCCTTTCTTTGTATATCTTTCTCTCATAATCTTCTTGCTACCATTCATGGGATGGGGAAATGTTAGACTAGAAAGGACTTCAGAAATCACCTGTTACATAGTTCCTTCTTTTACATGTGTGGAAAGTGATCCACAAAATTAAAGCAACTTGAACAGGTTAGTAGAATAACCAGAATTTATGCTCAGAGCTTCTGCTGCCATCTCTTCTTTCAAAATCTCTTCAAAAAATAATTACGTGGTTTAGGAATCTATAACAAATGTGGTGAGTGAGTTTTCTTGTTTGTTTTTCCTTTTGCTTCTGTCACCCAGCATCCATTTTCCTTCAAAAAAAACTTAGCCACCACAATTTAATTTGTAAGTAACGACTCCTCTCTCACCATCAGCCCAGGCTTAAGAGGCGTAAGGTTGAGGCATGCAGCCCAGGTCTGAGCAATCAGAGCATGATGTTGTCCTCGCCAGAGAGTAGATTCAGGATGGGGCATGTGATCCAGAGTGGGTGTGAGGAATCTTCTTCTGGGTCTGCTCAGTGGGCAGGAAGTAGCTGCTCTTACCCACTCCGATTGACCCTAGCAGGATATGAGGCAAGCATTGTTAGCAATCACCTAGCACCATGGAAAGCCAGAAAACAAAGCCATTAGGGTAGAAGCCAAAAGGTGAGAGATTAAACAGATTTCTGATGCCATATTAAATTAAGTGCCACCTGAAGCCCAGAATTACCACCTGGGCCTTTCAGTTATGTGGACCAATAAATTGTCATTGTTGTTGCTGAAGCCATTTTGGGCTAGGTTTCAGGCCACTTGAGTCTTATCTAAGGTTGCTAGATAAAATACAGGCTGCCTCGTTAAATTTGAATTTCAGAAAACAGCCAATAACTTTTCAATATAAGTATGTCCCATGCAGTATTTAGAAAATTGGACAACTTTAATCCTAACTCCTATAGCAAGCTATTTCTAGATGTGGAGCAAGGTCAGTGAAGAAAAGGAAGACACCTGTGACCATAGCACAGAGACAAATAATACCATGGGATGTAGTGTACACTTCTCTTTAGAGGAATAAGGGCTACTTTACACAAATAACAGAGAAAAGAAAAGGCAAGGTATTTATCAAGCTGATGTTCCAAATCCTTTCTTTCCCATCCTATCTCTACATTGGTTTCAACCCCAAAGTCCTGGAATTCATCCACTCAGGAAGGAGGCAGTAACAGCCATTATGTTAATTTAAGCATGACTTTCTCGGAGTTCAGCTAAAGTCAGACTGCCTATGTTTCAGATATGCAGGGCATTGTTGGGGAGGGTGGGTTAAGAAGGTCCCAATTCCTCCACTTCAAAGGCCTTAATCTGTCCAGAGGAACAAACAGAGGTGGAAACATGAGAATTGTAATGCCTGTTGCATTGGTACAGAGAGAATAAGAAGGTCAGTCTCGGAGGAGATGGCATTTAAGCTGGACCTTGATGGAGGGGTATGGGGTGAGGGTCCCAGACTGTTCATCTCGAAAAGAACAAATGCCCTCTTAACAATTCCTCTTTTCTTCCTTCTCCTTCTTTTTCCCTGTTGCTGTTCTTTTCTTCCCCCTTTCCTCCTGCTTTTCTAATAATAGTGATGTTGTTTAGCAAGATAGCACTGTCAAGGGCAAAGCTAATGGTAGGGTGGAGTCTAGTGGGCTTAAGTGGTGCTGGCTTGGTTAGGGCTCATGAATATAGAATTCAAACTATGTTACATTTGCATTCCTCAAACGCATAGAATTTTAGAGCTGGAAAGGACCTTTACCAAACCCTGATTTCATAGGTGAGAGAACAAATGGGAAATCAGATAGCTGATGACAGTTGCAGATCTGGGACTAGATAGAACTCAGTGAGGTTGACTCTAAAATCAGGCTTGTTCTGCCTTACTTGAGGGCATTTAACCAGCAGGCTTTTTATATCCCAATATGATTCCCTCTCAAAGATTAGCAGGTGAAAATATACACCTGAGCTTTATTTTCATCTTATTCTCTATCAACCTAGAGTGATCTCATTTAGATCTTTCTCAAATCAGGAAAAGCATGGACTTTCTCTTTAAGGAACGAAGATGTGTGCGGACTGTCCCATTTTACAAATCTCCTATGCCGTGCTCAAAGGGAAACCCAAGGGGATCCCCCAAACACTTCCATTTCTCTTTTTCTGGGACAGATCTATTAAGGTGTCACTGTTCAAAAAACTCAGCGGCAAGTGAACTTGCCCATGTTGGATGTGGGTCTGCTGAACTTGAGTCAAACCATTTCCCTATTCCAGTTGTGAATGTAGCAAGAAAAGGAATCATTTTCAGCTTCTTAAAAATCTTGTACTAATGTCCTTAAGAAAGGCTGGCAACAGAGAATTAAGGAGCACAGGATCCTGTCTGCTTTTACTTATGGCAATGAGATACACACTGTAAAACCAGGTTACCAGTGAAAATGAGCCTGATGTGCTAATTCATAGCTCATTTTCTATACTTATGTCATAGGTTCATTATATAATTTAGCAAGATTCTGGGGCCTTTCTCTAGGGAGGGCAAGTTCTAGAAAATAGAGGTGCTAGACAAGCATGAGGGTAGTCCTTTGATGAAGGGAGATTGTAGGTCTCTATTTTTCTGAAGCTCATGCTATTTACACCTCTAGCCTCTGATATCTTAATAATGAAATAATGGTGCAGATTTTTACTGCCCCCAAAGTATACACTTCCGCATGCATGGAAAGGATCCTTCAGCATGTCATGGATGAAAAAGCAAGTAATGCCCTATTGATTTAAAATGAGGCATTAAAGGGTCTTTGATGTAATTTATCTTTTAAAAGCATATACTTTATCCTCTAGGTTACTTACAGTGGATACATTCTTAATGGCTTTGGAATGCAGAATGAGAAAAAAAAGTGATTTGTCTTCTTTATATTCACTGGCTAGATGGATTCTCTGGATTTACTTCAATTTCCCCAAATCTGAAGGCTACATTTTTTAAGAAAGCAGAGTTATTCAAAAAAGATAGCTTTCTCATGGTTGCAAAGTCATATTTCTTCAATGGAAACATCCATGGCTACTTCTTCCTCAAAGAGTAAATGAATCACAGAAAATTCCCACCTACTACTGTCTCTTCATATTACCATAATCATGGATATGATATGGTCACACCAAATAGGAATATCTCATCATGGAATTCTGTTCATAGAGAAAGCCAAAGCATTAAATGGCTAATAGGCCCCATTAATCCCCCAGTGCCTCCTTGTAGGTGGGAGTGACTACATTCTTATGCTGGTTTCCTAACATAGCTCGTTGCAGACAGAGACAAAACTCTCTTCCTCTTCCCTTTACTACCGTTTCTAAAAGTCTTCAGCCCTACAATGGAAACTTTAGAATGGAAAGCCCACACAATCCCACCTACCAATCTCTCACCTGCACCTGCTTGTGCAGATTTCTCTCTCTAGTTATAGATGCACAGCCAGGCTCGGATCTTAGAGGTACTCTTCTACTCATTCTGTGGTCCCATTATCTCTCCAGGATGTACCTATTCTCTCTTACATCATTTTCCCTCTTCACTGAATTTTTAGCATGCAAACATACTATAACAAATCCTATTTTTAATAAAGCCTTCCTTGGGCCCCTCATGTCTCTTAGACAGAGATTTCCTGTGCCCCTTTAAAATTAAACCCCTTTGCTTCAATATCCCCTCTCACTCATTCATAAACCTATAAACTCACGTCAGTCAGAATTTAGCCTGTACCACTCCATTGCCATGGTCACACATGACATCTCTTTGTCAAATCCAGTGGTCTTTTCTAGCTCTCATCTTACTGGACTGATCAGCAGCATTTGACACAATTGATAACTTTCTCCTCCTTGAAACATTTCCTGCCCTTGGCTTCAGTAAGATGTTCTTGACTCTCTACCTCCAGGCTGTTCCATCTCAGTCTCCGTTTTTTATTAACTAACAGTTTATTGATCTTTAGACACTGGAAGGCCTCAGAGTTCTGTCCTCCAATCTCTGTTATTGTCTATGTACACTCAACTGGAATTGCGTTGGCTCTGCGTTGAAGATATACCCAAGAGCTGTTTATGACTCAAGATTTCCACTGCTATCACTTTAGTCCATGTCAACATGTTCTCCCCTCTGTACAATTGAAATATCCTCCTAAGAGGTTGCCTAGCTGCCACTTTCGCCACCTACAGTCTGTTCTCGACCCAGGGGCCCCAGCAGCCAGTGCCATCCTTTTAAAATATAAGTCAGATCGTGTCACGGTTCTGCTCAAAATCCAGTGTAAGTTCATCCCTCCACTTTTCCTCTGGAATAAAATTTAAAACTTCAACATGATCCACTCTACCTTATGCCTTTACCCTGACCTTCACTTACTACCCAGCAGCCACAGTGGGTTTGGTTTCTTACTCTTTCTTGAATATGCCAAGGATACTCTCATCCGTGGGCCTTGTACTCACATATTTCTCTGTCTGGAGAGCTCCCCCAGCAGATAACTGAGCAACTCGCTCCTCCAAATAACTCAGGTGTTGCCCAATAAATTTATACGTCCCATTCCTATCAATCTCCATTCCCCTGAGCCTGCTTTATTTTTTTAAGTACTTACTAAAACAAAAAGAATTATTTGTTATTGTTGTCTGCCTCCTTCAGATTATAAGCTCCATGAGAGCAGGGATTTGTTTTATTCTCTTCTGTCCCCCCAGAATCTAGAACAGTGCTAGTCACTTAACAGCTACTTAATAAATATCTGTGGTTGAATGAATCTCTATCTCTGCTATATAACATCACCTATGTCTGTCTTACTAACCCAAGATACCTCTGAATCTCAATCAGATTCTGAGTAATTTTTCTGTTTTAAAATATCCTAATCGTATACACAATTGAACACATAAATATTAGTTTACATACACATATGTATACCTGCACACACATATAAAATATGAACAATTTTCAAAGGATCTAACCAACATCTAATATAAAAAGGTGTTATAGACATATTCTAAAAATGTTAGAGTAATTTCTAGCTATTGTGTTTGGACCAAACAATAAGTGAATTATATACAATGTTTGAATGAGAAAAAAGTTTTAGATTTAGTGGGAATGATTAGATTGGGACATATTGTAATTGCAGTTGATTTGTCATACATCAGAAATCACTGGTAACTAAATTATAATATAACTTTAAGATATCTAAGTGTTTTGTAATATTTCATAAAAATAGAAACTTCTGATATTATATCCTCTAAACTAGAACCTTTCAAGGAAAACCCCAGCAGATATTTCTTTTCTAGTATTGGAGCCCAATGTATTAGGCAGGGAAGTGTTCAGGTGGTAGGGTAAAGAAATCAATCTCTGAAGCCACACAGCTGTGGATTCAGATCTTTACTCTGCCACCTACCAGCTCAGCAACTTGTTTATCTTTTCTGTGCTTCAAGAGAATTAAACTGAAATAATGCCTATAAAGCACTAAGCATCATGCGTAACACATGGAAAGACCCAGCAAATGTCAGTCACTATCATTATTATTGTTATTACTGTTAGTCCAAGTATTTCCTACAAATATGTGAACTGCTTATAGTCTGTAGGGCCAGGCTGAGATCACTTCAGCTAGTTATCAAGGAAGTCTCAGTCCATTACAGGTAGTGGCCTGTCCTCTTTTACATCTTAAAGACAGAAGACCTTGCTCTCCTTTCAAAAGTCAACATTTCTCAACCTCTCAAGCAAATAACTGACTAGTGGCTGAGGAGGTGGAAACTTAGAGGACTTTGTGAAGATACTTAATTTGGTTAGGGAAAAAAAAAAAACTTCTATAAAGAGGCACATTGAGACCCTTTTTTGCCTTTTCCAATTTATCCAATAGAGCAGAGGATATAAATATTATCATCAACAAAATACGCAAAAATGTTTTCATAGTTATACTAAATGTTACTGGCTTTTTTCCACTGAGTTGATATTTATACTAATGGTACCAAGTCAGAGGTGGGTAAAACAGCTAGTGTCTTAGCTGTGGCATCAAGCAGTACTAGTAGTCACTGTTATTCTTCACCATCACACACTGGCAGAGAACAAGCAGGCCAGTCTCAGTTAATAATGTATTTAATGACAATAAGTACATTTATTAAATCTCAACTCTTGAGCACGTCTGTTTAATATTCTTTGTGACAAAATAGGAGGTATATATAAATGGTACATCTGTTGCCTACCTAAGAATGTCTCAAGGAATGGCACTTGTGTAATTGTGAGCTGAATTAGTCACCTTTTGCAAGGGTCAGTGTTTTTACTTGAGAGAACAACTGACAAACTATCATTATTATTGGGAATGATCAGTGAGCTTAATTCTTCAGGAAAACAACTGACAGTATTTGCAGCTAAGGATAAAATTTGAGTTTTCAAGCAGAAATTCGAATTTTGGAAAACTCTGATCTGCCACCATGAGCTTGGCAGTTCTGCAATACTTCAGTCTTTTCTGATGAGATTGGTGGTAATATTAACGAATGTGATTTTTTGATATTGTATAATGAAATGTGACAACTTTTGGAAAATGTGCATAACTTAGTGACTCAGTATTTTCCAAATGACCAATACATCATGTTACAATACATGATGTTACAATACCATGCATCGGTAAAAGATCCATGGTTCAAGATGGATCCAGTAGATTTTTAGAGTAACTGCAATTCTACGTGGTTATGCAAGTCTCTCCTCTCACCTCCTCTTTGTTAACTGCCTTCCAACAAGACTGGACTCCTTATGTTTTGTTTTGTTTTGGTTAATATGCCTCTGCGCTCTGCTCATGGCATTTCCTCTGCCTGGAGAACATAGTTACATAGCAGGTATTAACTTGATTCAGATCTCTCCACAAATGCCCCCTTCATAGAGAAACCATCTCTAACAGCCCTATTCAAAGCAGCCTCCTCCATATGTTCAGTTTTCCTCATTGTCCTAATAATTACTGGGCATTCACTAACAAATTTATTAAGTGTTTCCAAGGGGATGTAAGCTCTGCGAAGCAGGGAACTTATTTATTTTGTCTCTCTTGTTCACTAATGTCAGCCAGAGCCTTGAACAATGTCTGGGGTATATTATGTACTCAGTAAATGCTGGTTGAATGAATGGATCAATGAGTGAATAAACATTTTAAACTTTAGTATTCTCAGGGTCAGAAGAGTAAATACCTTGAAAAAATTCACACAGATTTTTGGTGACAAAGCTAGAATTGATATCAGCTTAATGCCGGAATCCAAACTCTTAAATAGTACAGTTTTCTACATTTTGAGTTCTCTAAGTACTTATTCCTCTATTTCCCTTGCCAGCTTTTATTTTAGGCCATATAATATAACTTAATTTAAAAAGACTTTTTTTTTTTGGTTAGGCAAGCTGTTCCTCTTTCACTTCAAATAATTTAATTAAGGAGAGAAAGAGTAAGATGTATAGTCGTTTGTAAGAAGACTTACCTACTAATACAAACATAGGTCATCCAGAATGTTGGAATAAAGTTGTTCGATAGATGAGAACTTGCAAAACTTATCAATATTCACAGGGCAAAAAAACAGCAGAATCTCCCGGGATACAATTTTGATTTTCTATGGATAATTTGCAGGGTTATAAAATAGCTTAAAACACACAGACACACAAACCCCATAGAATCAAAAAAAAAAAAAACCCAAAAAACAAGACAAGGCCCGTAGGCATCAAAGATACCCAGTAATCATTCTTGGTCCATTTCAAAATCTTATACAATTTTTTAATACAAATTTTTTAAGCAAAGGGCAATGAGTGTCTTTCAGACCTAATAACAACACAAGTTAAGATTTATCTTATATACTAATATGATAGTATAAAAATATTTGCATTCAGAGACTTCTCAAATCCTTTGTCTTAATTTTCTGTCTTCCCCACCCAAGTAGAATTCAAAGTTGATCTGCTCAGGTTTTGGGTAATAGCCTGTTTTGCTAACAGGCTATTATGAAATGTGAAGAGACAAATTACAAGAATGAAATTTGGACTGACTTAAGTTATAAAGCTTCTGAAAGAGAGCAGAGAGGAGGAGGAGCTGGAGGAGTATAGGCTGAGGATTTTTGAGGAGGGTTTGAGGAGGAGACTTTAGGTGCAGCTCTTATGGTGTGAGGGTTTGGGGAGAGAGATGCTTGAAGGTATCTGGAAGATGTTTTGCTGTGTTCGTTGCAACGTAATTTTTTTTGGTGCAGTTGTTTCAATTGTTTCCATGCAATGCAATTTAATTAATCCTTTAGACCGCTTTTGAGAAATGTTATGAAAGCCAAATTACTTTGCTATTATTAGTTTGCACTTGGAATTATATTTATTTTATTTTATATGTAACAAGCAAGGTGTGGATCCATCATAAGGAGACTCGGTATAATTATTACTATAGGGATTTGCTAACCAAATTTAATGTGTGGAGTTTGGTCACATATAGTGTTGATATGAGCTATATTTCTTTTCACTTTTTCACTCATAGGCATTGCTTTAAGTAAGGGTTAGTTTATAGCCCACGGACATCCCAGATTTGTTTCTTCTGTGATTTTAGAGTTGTACTGTCCAATATGGTAGTCATCAGTCATATACTATTATTGACCACTTTAAATGTGGCTAGTGAGATTGAGAAACTTAATTTTTATGTTATTTCATTTAAATTTTAAAACGGATACTAAATTTAGTTATTGGAAAACTTTTAAGAATTTTTACAATAACATGCATGTGGATCTACTTTTTTGACCTATATATTTTATGAAATCTAAATACAGATCAGGTATTCCTGATGAAAATTTAGCATATGAATTGAGATATATAAAAGGCACACAAGATCTTGGAAAACTTAGTACAAAAAATAATGTAAAATATCTTATTAATTGTTTATATTGATTACATGTTGATAATACATTGGATAATTGAGTTAAACAAAATCTTTTAATCTAACATTGATTGGCTCATTCGACAAATATTTAATGAGCATTTGCTATGAACAGGCATTATTATAGAAACAGAGATGGCAAAGATAGTCAACTCTTCATAAAAAAATGAGACTTGAATTTGTCTGTCATAAGTACTGAACAGAGGAAGGAGAAATGGTCTCAGTAAAACCATGAAGGCAGCAATAAAAGCAACAAGCACTGGAAGAGTGAGAAGACCAGCCTGGTTGAACTGGAATATATTTTCAGAGAGTGAAAGAAAAAGTAATAAAGCACAGTTGTAATAAATGCGGTTGATGTGACTCCTTCTACTGGAGTACGGTAAATACACTACAGAGTGTTCAAACAGCCAGGAAACACAAAGAAAATAGTGTACTTACTATACTTTGTTCAGATTAACAATGGGACTTATTTCTTTAGATTTAGAGGCATTTTAACTAAAGAGGTGCTGGAGATTGAAGAGAATTATATTGAACATATTCCTGGAAAATGTAATTAAGGTTGTAGTGGTTTTA
The DNA here is from genome assembly GCF_028564815.1 of Eubalaena glacialis. Lineage (NCBI taxonomy): Eukaryota > Metazoa > Chordata > Mammalia > Artiodactyla > Balaenidae > Eubalaena > Eubalaena glacialis. Next base: position 48,983,839 of record NC_083720.1, read on the forward strand.
AAATAGGTCTGCAAATTCTTTGACAGTTCTCCCTTCCAAAGGTGATGCTTAATTCTCCTCCCTGGGAACGTAGGTCAGACTTAACAATTCCTTTCTAAGCACAGAATGTAGCAGAAGTGACTTGCTATGTGACTTGCAAAGTCATCAAAAGGATAGAGTTTCTGCCTGGCTCTCTTTCTTGCATCCACCTCTCTGGGGGAAGGCAGCTATCATGTTGTGAAGACACTCAAGCTGCTCCATGGAGAAGCCCACGTGGAGAGGAACTGAGGTCTCCTGACCAAAGCCAGCACCACCTTACCAGCCACGTAGGTAAACCATCTTCGAGGTGGATCATCTCGTCACAGTTAAGCCTTTAGGTGACAGAAGCCTGAACCAACATTGTGACTGCAACCTCATTACATATGGAGCCAGAATCATCCAGCCAAGCTGCTTCCAAATTCTGGACCCACAGGAAACTGAATTATAACTAATGCTGACACTTATAAACCAATAAGTTGTGTGGTACTTATTTATGTAGCAATAAATAACTGATGAAAACATACTGTTTAAAATAAATATATCCTATGTTTTCTGACCTTTCAGATACTCTGTAGGTACTTGCAATGGGGAATGTCATGATGATGATGCCATCTTGGCAGTAACAGTCTGGAAACATTGACAAAAAGATCAGATGGCCGAGAGACAGATAGCATTGAAAGGTGACTGGGTCTATTTTAGTCTCCCAGAGTAGAGGTGACTTGGAGAAGGGCAGTGGTAGAAGAGATAGAGAAATGAAAGAGGGGAAACCTACAAATGTCAGGAATTATTCATTCAAAGATGACACCAGACTTTTGAGCTAGAGTGTCTTGGTGGTTGACATTGCCTTAGGTGAAAAATCCATAGGTGTTCAGGAAGAGGGGTTCACTTTTGGATAAAGTAAAATTTAGGGTCACAGATGCCTTGAGGTTGGATAAGGGTAAAGAGTCTATGTTAGTGAAAAGTGGACTTTCATGTAATTGCCAATTAAAAAGAAGAAAACTAGCAGGAAAGTTAACTTTTGGATAGTGAGGAAAATTAATTATCTCAGGATATCGGATATAGTTCCCTGTGCAATGAAGCACTTTAGATTGCTACTTCGGTTAACCAACTTGATTGTCTCCACAGCTTTTGGAGACTAGGGACCATAACTTCTGCTCCTGTGACTTCCTCCATATCTTGTTGATTATTGGTAATCAATCATTTTCATATGTTTATTTGATTTTTAAAAGACCCAAAGGAGCCATTCTGATCTGTCTACAGCCTCATTTTTGGTTTATCTAAAATTTTCCAAAATTTCCAGACACTTCATCTTCCACCACATCCAACACAATTTTCCCACATTGGTGCACACTATTTTCTATTTGCATCGTTTTTCATACAGTGACTGTGTTCCTTGTACCTTTAACATTAATTTTCTCCATCATCTCCCTGGAAAGTCCTTACTCATCCTGTAAGATTACAGGGCATACTGCAGTTGCTATGCAAACATTCCTCTGCTCCTTTCCCATTTGTGTAGCTGCTCTGTGTTTGGGGAGGAGCAACCACAGCACTCTGCTTCAAAGATGGACCTTCACTGTCAAAAGCCAGAGACCGTAGTTCCATTACCCTTGCTCTAATAGTGGGTGTAGGGCTGGGCAGGGAATCCATACATATATCAATTAATCCATGGCATTTTCTGGGTATAATAACTGGGGAAAGAGTGAGCAGGGGCTTAGGTGATCCGGGTAGATTAACCATTGTATTTTTATTCAGCAGTTGGGGGAAAACCAACTCTTGATGTGGATGGTATGGCAGTAGGGTAGGCAGATAGGAGATGTGGTGCTGGTGGAGCTAGTTCCAAGCCGTGAGAGAAGCCAGCCCGAGGGTGAAGCTGCCATAGGAAAGAGACCAATCCTGAGAAACTCACACAGAGAGAAGGCCATGGAGATCTGATCTCTAGCTCTGAAGTCCTCTCTACCTCTGGCTGTTTTCAGCTACTTGAGCCAAGATATTTCCTTAGTTGCTTAAGCCTAATTGAGTTGAGTTTTCCATTACTTGTAATTGCAAGTGTCTTAAACAAAAATCCAGATAAACTTTAACTTCCTTTGTAAGGCCCTCCCAAATCTCTATAGGCAGGTCAGCTTATTGACCCTTCTTTTCCCCAGAACTCTGCTTATACAGCACTCATAGTATTGAATTGTAATGAACTGTTTCATTATCTGTTTCCCGGGTACACTATGAGCTCATTAAGGACAGAGACCAAATCCTATTCAGCATTATATCCCCAGAGCCTTGCACACTGCCCAGTTCCCTTAGAAGCTATCACTGTGTGAATGAATGAATCTTCGACTCCTTTTCCTTGTTCCTTATTTCAGCCCCTGACAAGAACTAATATGTTCAATAGCTGGGGAAAGTAAGAGTTTAAGTGTTTGGATTGGCGTAATGCAGTCTGCAGTGGTTCAACCTATTTTTCACAGGGTTATCAGTCTCTGCCCCAAGTAACCTTTATACCATTTCCATTAAGGTCAATTTCCTCTTGAAATTGCTTATAGCTTCTGCAGAACAGTGTGCTTTCATGTTCATTCATTCATTTATTCAACAAGTATTTATTTCAAGCTTTCCTTGTATTGGTCACTGGTCTGGGGATACAATAGTAAACAAAATTCTTTCCCTTACAATTCTAGCAGGGGGAATCAAACTATAAAAAATATATATAAGTAAAATATAGAGTATGTTAGATGGTGATAAGGTCTATAAAGAAAAAGCAAGGAAATAGGGCAGGGAATGCTGGAGGTAGTTGGATTGCAATTTTAACCAGAGTGGTCAGGATAGCCTCACTGAGATGGTGACAACCAAAGGAGGTGAGGGAGATATATGCACATCTTACAGAAAAGTGTTCAGGAGGGAAAATGTTAAGTGCAAAGGTTCTAATGTGGGAGCCCCTGGTGTATGAGAGGAAAAACCAGGGGGCCAGGGAGACTGGAGCAGAATGAGCGAGGAGGAAATCATTAAGGAGGGTAGGGAACAACAATATTAGAGAAATAATGCTGATCGGTAAGCCACTGAACTTGTCTGACTGGCTTTTTAATCAGAGAAAATTGAGAAGGTTCTGGAGGGATTTAACAGGCAACACAGGATGACAGTCTCACCATTAGAAGGCTCGAAGGCATAGCCATGTGTATTATTCTGGGGCTCAGAAAAGCATCTGCCTAGCTCCACACAGGGAGGCTTTATCTAATTAGTATTTGAATTTCATATCAAGTTGCTCTGTTTCCTTCTAATGAAGCCCAATGTATTTAATTCTTATTAAATAGTTTAGCTAACATGTCAGTTACACACTTTTTAATATAAGGGTGGTGGCATATAAGTGGAAATGAAATACACAGGGCTTCAAATTATGTGTAACTCGGTAGAGAGATTAGAAGGCATCTTGTAAAGATATGGAGTGTCTAATATTTCACTTTGTTTTTCCTGGGAGAGGACTACATAATAGAACCACCTTTCTATTTTCTCCTCTTGCAGGCCTGCTGCCTGTGACTGATAGCTATTAAATTAGGTTTTACCTCCTCAGTTTGGTCTAGATTAAATACATTTATAACACAGCAAGCCACTGAGAGACAAAGGAATAAGTGGCAATTTGTCTATTTTGGTCTTCATAGTTAACCATCATTTAAATATGCAAAGGAAAATAGTCTGAAGACAGGAAAAAAGGAAAATGAATGAAGTACACTGAGCATTAAACACATATAAAGCTCGCCAAATTTATAAATATAAGCTAGGACGTGCATATATTTCTTAAGACAACTTACTTCAAATGCAGGAGCAAGGGAGGAATCCTACAGAATATGTAAGTTCATTGAGAGTGATTTGCAGTATGGTCCTCTTTCCCACCACGTCAGGGGAATATATGTTAGTCCTATTTGAGGAGAATTGATTTGGGAAGAATTCCACTTGTGCAGTATACTCAGAGGACAGAAGCACATGTTCCTTGAACAGTGATGCCGAGGTTACTACTTTGAAATGAGTAGGTCAAAGTGATGCTAGCAGGAGGAATATGCTTTCCCCGTGTGAAATTGTGTTTTCTTTAGAAAAAATGAATCATATTTGCTGCAGCCAAGTATGTTTGCCTTTGCTGATTCATAAGGAAACAGATAGCAGCTTCCACTCTTTGAAAGTGTGAACTAGAACTGTAGCACCTATCATTACTCTGTCCCTCAAGAGATCGGGCCCCCCACTCCCTCTCACCCTGTAGGGCCAGCAAAGTCTGTATACAAGGAAGCCATGTTTAACATCCTGCCCGAACATTAGGGAAGAACTTGCAAAGCACATGAACGTTGAGAGGTTAAAGGCCTGCATTTCTATCACAGGTAGGAAAGCTTGGAGTTCCTTAAAGTGTAGCAGAAGGAGGGGACACCAGACAAGGGACTTGAAAAGAGATTGTGGGAAGATAAAAGAAAAACAGGAAAATGCTGGGATTATCTCTAAGGATCTAAAATGGTATTACCTCTAAGGATCTAAAATGTGTGACTTTCTTCCTAGTTTTGTGGTATTAAGGAATAAAGTAGTTAAATATAGTAGCATTCCCAAGTCCTTCTCCTCTCTTCTGTGTTGAACAGGGGACAAAGACGAGCTCATGATCTCCTGGAGGGACCCAATCAGAGCAGGATCTGGTCAGCAGGTCACACTGGCCCATTCTATGTGACATACCAACAGAGAGAATGCTCCAGAACAGCAAAGTCCTTCCCTAGCAAGAGAGGTCATGAAGCAGCTTTCTGATTTTTATTCTCTTTGGGGAGGAAAGTAGGGCCTTCCTACATCTGCTCACAGATAATAGCAGGGCCATATAGAACAATAGAGAATTTCACTTTTATAGTAGATGCTGGCCCTTCAGTTACAGTTGGAACCCTTGGACCAGGGCATATACTTCTGAGATTTTCTTTCCTTCTCAGAAAATGGTTTCTCAGTGTGACCTAAGTTAGACATTAGAAGAGCTGATGGAAATGAGTATTTAAAGGGAAGGTAGAGGCAGGAACCAATACTCTTTAATGGTAGAGTTAGTTACCTATGCCTTTTGGGCCTCTATACAGAAATTCAAAGAATAGTAGAACAAAGGAATTCCTCTAGAAAGTAGTAATGAGAACATGTTTTTAGCCTTGATTTGTTTATCTGGATAATTGTTAAGCTTAAAACTGTGAGGGGTCTATGATGTTATAATCTGTATCTCTTTATATACATATATGTACACGTACACACACGCACACACACACACACACACACACACACACACAGATAGGAATACAGGACCTCTGAATCAGGGATCAGACTGTTTATTTACTCACAGAGCAGCTTGAATCGGTTCTTGATGCCCAAATGTGATGGAGTGAGAGCCAGATGTGCCCTGTGTATATGTTGGGGTTTGTACCATAGGAAATGAACCTTAGAATTATGAAGTTAGAGTTTATATAGGGTGGCTTTCCTATCTGTCCCTCTGCCCCTCTGGAGAGAGAAAAAGCAACTTTTGCCCTGCAATGTAAAAATTCATATTTGTGGAGGGAAGGGGGAAGGTCTCTACTCCAACATACTGGGATGTAATCAAATGTCTCTGGGGAGAGATCAGAGTTTTACTTCTCTATGGAGCTCTCTACCTTGAGGGCTACTAGTCAATCATCCTTTAACCCAGGTGCCAATGTTCTTTGTTCAGAAAGCCCCAGTTGTTCAGAAACATGAAAATATTCATGGTGCGTTGTTGCCCCACAAAAGCAGGGATAATAAAAATTCTTCTAAGTATGGTTTGAAGCTAGAATGAGATTATACAGAGATGAAGATAAGAAGCAAAGGGAAACAAGGGCAAGCCAGGAAAGAGATGAAGTCAGTGTGTATTTCCTTCAGCCTCTAAGGGGGGAAAGCTGTGCCCATGCAGGGCCTTTCACTATGGAGTTTTCATCTGTACTTCACATTGCACTCTTCCAATAATGTGAATCAAGGCTGATGCATCCTTCTGCAATTGCCATTCTGCCGTGGTAGTTTTCCTCTTTTCCACACTATTTTATAATGAGACAGAAACTTGTTCATATGGTATTCCTAGGTATAGTACCAATTACAGTATCTGTAATGTGAAAAGTGTTGAAAAATTAATGATGCAGAGTACTATCCCCTTTCATCCCAAGCAGTAGCTTTCTAAATAGTTTCCTAGAGCATATATTCCTCATTTCCAGGGAGTTATGTATATAGTAAGGTGATGGTGATGATGATGATTTTGGTGGAAGAGAATGGAGAGCATAAGTGTACAATCAGATAGTTATATTGAGTCAGAGAAGACTGAGTTTAATGCCACTTCCACCACTAAGTTTTTTTTTAATTTTAGAAGCCTTTGTTTGCTCATCTACATAGTAGAAATAATAATATTAATAACAACATCCATTGTATCTAATAAGAGGATATTTATCTTAGAATACCTAAATGAGATATGTACAGTACTTAGCATTGTGTAAAGCACTTAGCAGGGCTCAAAAATAATTAGCTATTGTTAGTTATCATTATTTATTTTTTTAAAGGAGGTAAAGAAAGAGCATAGGAAGGCAAGCAAGCAGAAAAGTAAATGATTGAATTTTTTTGATTTGATTCTATTTGGTTTTGCTCCTTGCCAAGTCATTGTTATAACCAATCCAAAGAAGAGATGGGTTGTGCAGAGAGATTTAGAAAAAAACTACGAGACCAAATGAATCTCAGTACATGCAGAAATTACACTGCCTACAGCTGTTAGATTTGGGCAGAAACAGCTGAATAATTATAAACGAGCTGTAACTTTGATTTTCCTTCTGAATTTGCACAGGGGTCATTCTGACGTCAAAAGTAATCACAGGCAAAGAGAATTTAGTTGTAGCTTTGAAATTTTGCCTGAGCTGGGTCAGACCTCTCACAAGTGCTACAGCCTCACTTTTCTCTATGTGTAAAAGCTGCCCTATGTGGCCACATGAAGTAGACAAACACTGACTGTATGCCTAATTGCCAACGTCGGTGAAATACTCCAAGATCCACTAAAAGAAATGCACCAAAATATTATCATAATTGAGGAATGTATTATACTAGATATCTGGGTTTTTATTTATTTAATTTTTAAATTATTTTTTCAAATTAATTAATTTTTATTTTTGGCTGCATTGGGTCTTCGTTGCGGAGCGTGGGCTTTCTCTAGTTGCAGTGAGCAGGGGCTACTCTTCGTTGTGGAGGGCGGGCTTCTCATTGTGGTGGCTTCTCTTGTTGCGGAGCACGGGCTCTAGTTGTGCAGGCTTCAGTAGTTGTGGCACTCGGGCTCAGTAGTTTCGCACGTGGGCTCTAGAGAATAGGCTCAGTAGTTGTGGTGCACGGACTTACTTGCTCCACGGCACGTGGGATCTTCCCAGACAAGGGCTCGAACCCGTGTCCCCTGCATTGGCAGGTGGATTCTTAACCACTGTGCCACGAGGGAAGTCCTTTATTTATTTTTTAATTCAACTGTAAAAAACAAAGTTAAAAGGACAAAATGCATCTTATTTAAGTCTTGCCTGTATCCCTGTATCCCTCCCCTTCCCCACTGGCATCACTCTACTTCACTCCTGTTTAAGCTGCCATCATTTTGTTCCTGAACTGCTCTAATAGCTGCCCACAGGTTTTCCTCTTTACTGTCTTGTTCTATTCCTTGCCTCCAGCCAGTCTGTTCTCCATAGCAATCTCTATGACATATACATCAGATAAAGTCAACATCCTGCTGAAAAGCCTCCAATAACCTCCCATTAGGGAAGTCCAAAATCCTTAAAATGGTTTAGGAGATCTTCCAGTTCCTGGACTGGTTTTTCTCCAGTGTCCTTTATTGCCCCTGATGCTCTACCTTCTACCTATTCCACACATCTTTCATTTTTCATTGTTTCCCCTTTGGAATATGCAATTCTCTCCAAGTAGAATGACTGCTATTCAACTTTAAGAACTTAAAGCTTAAGAATGTTTTTTACTCTGAGAAGTCATTCTTCATTCTAGACCAATGTAGGACCTACCAAACTAAATATATGCCATTTCCTCTGGTGGAATCTATTTTTCTTCGACCATATCACTGTTTACATTGTGTTATTTATGTAGCATTGGTAGTCTCTGACAGACCCTATGATAGACCATGTAACAGTATCAATTCTTTGCACCTAACCTACCCCCGTATTTAATGAGGGGTATCCTTTTCCTACAGGTAGGATTAGAAGGAATGAAATGAAGCTTTTGGCTTCATAAACACTAACTTAAAGCTGAGAGCCTAAACACAATCACGAAAGCCAAGGTATTGAAATTATGGAAAAGGATTTTTTTTTTAATTCTAAATTTTCTGTAGTATATCTTTAAAAACAGTGTTTTATTATAAACCAAAGGTTGGAGAGAATTGGCAGTATTTATTTAAGGGAAGGGCCCATAAGACCAAAAGTGAAATTAGTCTCCTGCCATTGAAAGAGAAAGATAAGCAGAAGAGATATGGGAGATTAAATGTTTCTTTTCCCTCTCGGGGGTGATGCTCCAAGTGAAAACAATATGAGTTCACTTATCTGAGATGTAGTTTCTGAATTTTCATTTTGCTCTACTTATAGAAGCCATGTCCCTATGGCTCATTTTTTGCATCTTTAACACCAGGCTTAGCACACACACAAAAAAAGATCCTTTGTAAACATTTGGTGAATGACAAAGTAACTTAGTAATGCTAATTTAGGAAAGAGAACAATTTAGTGATTAATTTCTAACATGTTTCCTTAACTGTTTCCCACATCACTCTTTCTGTACCCCTCCCATCCCTGTACTTATGCCCACGTCACATTGTTCAACCTAATTGATTTTTTAAAGTTTCACAGAGTTTTTGAGATGAGAGGTGATGTGTTTTCACAAAATCCATAGCTAGAAAGCCACATTACTAGCTTTGCACTTCATTTGAATGTACAGCATCCTGTATTTGAGCCATGTGAATTAAGATATTTTTTTTTTTGCATTCAGGGGTTCCTTGCTTTGCCAAGGTTGGATGGAAGACAGGTAAAGGGATGTGTAAAAGTACATTTACCTTTTGCATCAGTAAAGGGACAGGTGCTCTACATTTGGATTATCCAGTTATAATAGATGTTTAGTAAAAATAGTGAAGGACGTTTCCTTTCTTTTTTTAGGCCCATCACACAACACTCTTACTAAAATTGTACCTAAGGTTTCTAAATTATGAGAGAGAGAGAGAGAGAAACTCAAGTATTAAAAAAATAAAACTCTAGGATATTATATTTAGAAGGTTTTCCATTTCTCCCCTATTGCATAATTTCTAATTCATAAACATTAAATAGGATACCCAGTGCCATATATTGGGAGATACAAAAGCTGGGTAGAATAGATCTTGCCCCCAGATGTGCTTAGGCTATTTTATTTTTATTTTCCAACTACTCTTCATAAATACCCTGCACCTCATAACAAAGTTTTTTGTTTTGTTTTGGTGGTAAAACATAAAGGAGGACAAATTTATCCAGGTCTAAGATGAGACAGATAGAAAGTTTTAAAATGGTGGAAGAGATAGTGGATAAGAGAAGAAAGAAAACTCAGGAGAGATGAAAGAAATATAAGAATCCTCAACAATGTGTTTTCACTTAACCTTTGAAGGACTCTGGTTATATGTGGCATTTTCTCTATCTTGCCCTAACTCTTTTACAATATTAATGAAATAAAAAATAGGCATAAAATGCTTCCTTTTTCTAACGTAACTTGGAGTTCAATATTATAGGATTAAAAATGGCTAATTTTCCTAAGCCAACTTTTCTCAATTAAGCAGTATTCATTAGGTATTTTGGCTTTTCAAAAGACAACTAAAACTGTCTATGACAATACTACAGTTTCTTTTTTTCTTTATATTAGTTAGTAAGATATTAAAACTTAACTCACCCACATCTTTCTATACCTCATATTTGAAGGGAAATATTTAAGTATGTATGCATATTAAGTTCAGAGAAGAATTTAAGTGAAAGTAATATTTTAAAGAATTAATGAATAGATAAAATGAATAAATAAAATTTAGGAAGGTTTTTCTGTATATTCAGTTTATGCATATATAATTTATGTGTCATTAGCCTTTACTATAAATCTTTCAGAAGTTGTGACATAAATTACATTTTTTAAAAAAGAAACTGTTCAGAGTTTCAAACACATTTGTCTTCAGTGCTGTATCACATGCTAATATATATTGAAAACAGTGTGTGGGAATATTACTCATCAATAAAAAGAACACAGTATTAATACATGCTAGAGCATGGATGAACCTCAAAAACATTATGCTAAGTGAAATAAACAGGCACAAATGATACATATTGTGTGATTCAATTTATATGAAATCTCTAGAAAAGGCAAAGACATAGAGACAAAGTATTTTAGTGGTTTCCAGGGACCAGGAGTGGAGACAACAGAGATTGCAAATGGACACTAGGGATCTCTTGGATGTGATGGAAATGTTCTAAAATCAGATGGTTTTAATGGTGCACACCTCTGTAAATTTAATGAGAAGTATTGAATTATATACTTAAAATGAGTTAATCTTATTACATGTAAATTACCCTTTAATAAAGCTATTTTAAAAGTCTGTACATTCACTCTTGGAAAAAGTAGTTAAATATTTAGAATACAACAGAAAGGAGAAAAGTGTAAAACAACAGGATTTTAAAAGTCTGGAAATATATGTTTTTGTGGTATTATTCTTTTAGAGCAGACTTTTTTTGCTTCTTTACATGAATTACCTATGAGTATTTTAAAATACAACTCCTTTTGGTTAATATGTGGAAAATGCATATCCTTTGATAAAAAGAAATCAACATACCTTAAGACATGAATTGGGTTTATGTTCTGTAAAATCCAAACTATTTTTAAAAAAAGAAAACATTTTAATTCAGCATTTATATCCTATTATTTCTCTTCTTTGCTCAAGATACTTTACATCAAGTTACATCCTCAATATCTTTCACATTGATCATTACCTTTCTATTCTCACAAATGCAGTCTAATTCAGTCTGACAGCAAGACCAGCTCTTTTTGTGCTGGGCTTAGTGTTTTCCTAAACTGGACTTGAAATTTCCAATACATGACTAAGAAAATGTTCAGCTTAGCAGGAGCCAGACCAAGAAAAGTGGGACTTAAAATAGGGACTTTAGACTAGGAAACAGGTATGCCCATGAGGAAATTTTAGGTAAAGATATAATTTATTGCCCCAGTGTGGGAGCTCTTCTCACCCTGCCCTGGACGGTGTTCCTGGAGCATCCAGGTCATCCCTCAGGTGCCTGAGGCCGAGCGGTGGCATCGTTTCCTATTCCCAGCGAGCCACTCGGATCCCCACTGCAGTGGTGTGTCCAGTGAACAGCTTTCTTGGGGGTCAAGACGCTGTGTGGCTGACAGGGTCTTGGTGCTCTGGGGGGTGTCAGACGTGAGCCTCTGAGGTGGGAGAGCCAAGTTCAGGACATTGGACCACCAGAGACCTCCTGGCCGCATGTAATATCAATCAGAGAGAGCTCTCCCAGAGATCTCTGTCTCAACGCTAAGACCCAGATCCACTCAATGACCAGCAAACTCCAGTGCTAGACACCCTATGACAAACTACTAGCAAGACAGGAACACACCCCACCCATTAGCAGAGAGGCTGCCTAAAATCATACTAAGTTCACAAACACACCAAAACACACCACCGGATGCAGTCCTGCCTACCAGAAAGACAATATCCAGCCTCATCAGCCAGAACACAGGCACCAGTCCCCTCCACCAGGAAGCCTACACAACCCACTGAACCAACCTTAGCCACTGGGTGCAAACACCAAAAGCAATGGGAACTACGAACATGCAGCCTGGGAAAAGGAGACCCCAAACACAGTAAGTTAAGCAAAATGAGAAGACAGACAAACACACAGCAGATGAAGGAGCAAGGTAAAAACCCACCAGACCAAATAAATGAAAAGGAAATAGGCAGCCTACCTGAAAAAAGAATTCAGAGTAATGATAGTAAAGATGATCCAAAATCTTGGAAATAGAATGGAGAAAATACAAGAAACGTTTAACAAGTGCCTAGAAGAACTAAAGAGCAAACAAACAATGATGAATAACACAATAAATGAAATAAAAAATTCTCTAGAAGGAATCAATAGCAGAAAACTGAGGCAGAAGAATGGATAAGTGACCTGGAAGGTAAAATAGTGGAAATAACTACTGCAGAGAAGAATAAAGAAAAAAGAATGAAAAGAATTGAGGACAGTCTCAGAGACCTCTGGGACAACATTAAATGCACCAACATTCGAATTATACGGGTTCCAGAAGAAGAAGAGAAAAAGAAAGGGACTGAGAAAATATTTGAAGAGATTATAGTTGAAAACTTCCCTAATATGGGAAAGGAAAGAGTCAGTCAAGTCCAGGAAGCTCAGAGAGTCCCATACAGGATAAATCCAAAGAGAAACACGCCAAACACATATTAATCAAACTACCAAAAACTAAATACAAAGAAAAAATATTAAAAGCAGCAAGGGAAAAACAACAAATAACATACAAGGGAATCCCAATAAGGTTAACAGTTGATCTTTCAGCAGAAACTCTGCAAGCCAGAAGGGAATGGCAGGACATATTTAAAGTGATGAAAGGCAAAAAACTACAACCAAGATTACTGTACCCAGCAAGGATATCATTCAGATTCGACAGAGAAATTGAAAACTTTACAGACAAGCAAAAGCGAAGAGGATTCAGCCCAAGCCAGCCTTACAACAAATGCTAAAGGAACTTCTCTAGACAGGAAACACAAGAGAAGGAAAAGACCTACAATAACAAACCCAAAACAATTAAGAAAACGGTAATAGGAACATACATATCGATAATTACCTTAAATGTAAATGGATTAAATGCTCCAACCAAAAGACATAGACTGGCTGAATGGATACACAAACAACAACCGTATATATGCTGTCTACAAGAGATCCACTTCAGACCTAGGGACACATACAGACTGAAAGTGCGGGGATGGAAAAAGATATTCCATGCAAATGGAAATCAAAAGAAAGCTGGAGTAGCAATTCTCATATCAGACAAAATAGACTTTAAAATAAAGACTATTGCAAGAGACAAAGAAGGACACTACATAATAATGAAGGGATTGATCCAAGAAGAAGATATAACAATTGTAAATATTTATGCACCCAACATAGGAACATCTCAATACATAAGGCAAATACTAACAGCCATAAAAGGGGAAATCGACAGTAACACAACAATTGTAGGTGACTTTAACACCCCACTTACACCAATGGACAAATCAACCAAAATGAAAATAAATAAGGAAACACAAGCTTTAAAAGATACATTAAACAAGATGGACTTAGTTGATATTTATAGGACATTCCATCCAAAAACAACAGATTAAACTTTCTCCTCAAGTGCTCATGGAACATTCTCCAGGATAGATCATATCTTGGGTCACAAATCAAGCCTTGGTAAATTTAAGAAAATTGAAATTATATCAAGTATCTTTTCCGACCACAATGCTATGAGACTAGATATTAATTACCAGAAAAAAAACTGTAAAAAATACAAAGGTATGGAGGTAAAATAATACACTACTAAATAACCAAGAGATCACTGAAGAAATCAACGAGGAAATCAAAAAATACCTAGAAACAAATGACAATGAAAACATGATGGCCCAAAACCTATGGGATGCAGCAAAAGCAGTTCTAAAGGGAAGTTTGTAGCAATACAATCCTACCTCAAGAAATAAGAAACATCTCAAATAAACAACCTAAACTTACACCTAAAGCAATTAGAGGATGAAGAACAAAAAACTCCAAAGTTAGCATAAGGAAAGAAATCATAAAGATCAGATCAGGAATAAATGAGAAAGAAATGAAGGAAGCAATAGCAAAGATCAATAAGACTACAAGCTGGTTCTTTGAGAAGATAAAGAAAATTGATAAACCATTAGCCAGACTCATCAAGAAAAAAAGGGAGAAGACTCCTCAAATCAACAGAATTAGAAATGAAAAAGGAGAAGTAACAACTGACATTGCAGAAATACAAAGGATCATGAGAGGTTACTGTAAGCAACTATATGCCAATAAACGGACAACCTGGAAGAAATGGACAAATTCTTAGAAAAGCACAACCTTCTGAGACTGAACCAGGAAGAAATAGAAAATATAAACAGACCAATCACAAGCATTGAAATTGAAACTGTATTAAAAACCTTCCAATAAACAAAAGCCCAGGACCAGATGGATTCACAGGCAAATTCTATCAAACATTTAGAGAAGAGCTAACACCTATCCTTCTCAAACTCTTCCAAAATATAGCAGAGGGAGGAACACTCCTAAACTCATTCTACAAGGCAACTATCACCCTGATACAAAAACCAGACAAAGACGTCACAAAGAAAGAAAACTAAGGTCCAATATCACTGATGAACATAGATGCGAAAAACCTCAAGAACATACTAGCAAACAGAATCCAGCAGCACATTAAAAGGATCATACACCATGATCAAGTGGGGTTTATCCCAGGAATGCAAGGATTCTTCAGTATACGAAAATCAATCAATGTGATACACCATATTAACAAATTGAAGGAGAAAAACCATAAGATCATCTCAGTAGATGCAGAAAAAGCTTTTGACAAATTCAACACCTATTTATGATAAAAACTCTCCAGAAATTAGGCATAGAGGGAACTTACCTCAACATAATAAAGGCCTTATATGACAAACTCACAGCCAACATCGTTCTCAATGGTGAAAAACTGAAAACATTTCCTCTAAAATCAGGAAGAAGACATGGTTGCCCACTCTCACCACTATTATTCAACATAGTTTTGGAAGTTTTAGCCACAGCAATCAGAGACAAAAAAGATATAAAAGGAATCCAAATTGGAGAAGAAGAAGTAAAACTGTCACTGTTTGCAGATGACATGATACTATATATATAAAATCCTAAAGATGCTACCAGAAAAGTACTAGACCTAATCAATGAATTTGGTAAAGTAGTAGGATACAAAATTAATGCAGAGAAATCTCTTGCATTCCTATACACTAATGATTAAAAATCTGCAAGAAAAATTAAGGAAACACTCTCATTTACCATTGCAACAAAAAGAATAAATTACCGAGGAATAAACCTACCTAAGGAGACAAAAGACCTGTATGCAGAAAACTATAAGACAGTGATGAAAGAAATTAAACATAATACAAACAGATGGAGAGATATACCATGTTTTGGATTGGAAGAATCAACATTGTGAAAATGACTATACTACCCAAAGCAATCTACAGATTCAATGCAATCCCTATCAAACTACCAATTTTTCAAAGAACTAGAACAAAAATTTCACAATTTGTATGGAAACACAAAAGACTCTGAATAGCCAAAGCAATCTTGAGAAAGAAAAATGGAGCTGGAGGAATCAGGCTCCCTGACTTCAGACTATACCACAAAGCTACAGTAATCAAGACAGTATGGTACTGGCACAAAAAAAAAATATAGATTAATGGAACAGGATAGAAAGCCCAGAGATAAACCCACACACATATGGTCACCTTATGTTTGATAAAGGAGGCAAGAATATAAAATGGAGAAAAGACAGCCTCTTCAAAAAGTGGTGCTGGGAAAACTGGACAGCTACATGTAAAAGAATGAAATTAGAACACTCCCTAACACCATACACAAAAATAAACTCAAAATGGATTAAAGAGCTAAATGTAAGGCCAGACACTATAAAACTCTTAGCGGAAAACATAGGAAGAACACTCTGTGACATAAATCACAGCAAGATCCTTTTTGACCCACCTCCTAGAGAAATGGGAATAAAAACAAAAATGAAAAAAAAAGGGGGGGCCTAATGAAACTTAAAAGCTTTTCCACAGCAAAGGAAACCATAAACAGGATGAAAGACAACCCTCAGAATGGGGGAAAATGTTTGCAAATGAAGCAACTGACAAAGGATTAATCTCCAAAATATACAAGCAGCTCCTGCAGCTCAATATCAAAGAAGCAAACAACCGAATCCAAAAATGGGCAGAAGACCTAAATAGACATTTCTCCAAAGAAGATATACAGACTGGCAACAGACACATGAAAGAATGCTCAACATTACTAATCATTAGAGAAATGCAAATCAAAACTACAATGAGGTATCACCTCACATCGGTCAGAATGGCCATCATCAAAAAAATCTACAAACAATAAATGCTGGAGAGGGTGTGGAGAAAAGGGAATCCTCTTGCACTGTTGGTGGGAATGTAAATTGATACAGTCACTATGGAGAACAGTATGGAGGTTCCATAAAAAACTAAAAATAGAACTACCATACGACCCAGCAATCCCACTACTGGGCATATACCCTGAGAAAACCATAATTCCAAAAGAGTCATGTGCCACAGTGTTCATTGCAGCTCTATTTACAATAGCTAGGACATGGAAGTGACCTAAATGGCCATTGACACATGAATGGATAAAGAAGATGTGACACATATATACAATGGAATGTTACTCAGCCATAAAAAGAAATGAAATTGAGTTATTTGTAATGAGGTGGATGGACCTAGAGTCTGTCATACAGAGTGAAGTAAGTCAGAAAGAGAAAAACAAACACTGTATGCTAACCCATATATATGGAACCTAAAAAATAAATGGTTCTGATGAACCTAGGGGCAGGACAGGAATAAAGACGCAGACGTAGAGAATGGACTTGAGGACACGGGGAGGGGGAAGGGTAAGCTGGGACGTAGTGAGAGAGTGGCATGGACATATATACACTACCAAATGTAAAATAGATAGCTAGTGGGAAGCAGCCACACAGCACAGGGAGATCAGCTCGGTGCTTTGTGACCACCTAGAGGGGTGGGATAGGGAGGGTGGGAGGGAGACTCAAGAGGGAGGGAATATGGGGATATACGTATACGTATAGGTGATTCACTTTGTTGTATAGCAGCAACTAACACAGCAATGTAGGGCAATTGTACTCCAGTGGAGATGTTGGGAAAAAAAAAAAAGATATAATTTATTTCCCTGGAATAGTCACACTTGGAATTTATTTATTTAACAAATATTTATTGAGTATCTACTCTGGGTCGGCAATGTTTTAGGCATGGGGATAAAACTGAACAAAAAATCTAATTTTAAGGTTCTTTTTTTTTTTCCAATCCATTACTTCCAAAATTTCAGTAAAGTAATATTTAATGGCTTTTTAAAAAATTGAGCTCAAAATGGTAGATAACATTGCGTTAGTTTTCAATGTACAACATAATGATTTATGTATATGTTGCAAAATGATTACCACACTAAGTTTAGTTAACATCCATCATCATGTATAATTAGATAAAAATGTTTTTCTTGTGATGAGAACTTTTAAGATCTCTCTTAGCAACTTGCAAATATACAACACAGTATTGTTAATGGGGTTTTTTTTCAGTTTTATTTTTTATTGAAGTATAGTTGATTTAAAATTTTGTCAGTTTCAGGTGTACAGCAAAGTGATTCAGTGATACATATATTTTTTTTTTCAGATTGTTTTCCCTTATAGGTTATTACAAAATATTGAGTATAATTCTCTATGTTATACAGTAGGTCCTTGTTGGTTACCTATTTTATATATAGTATTGTGTATATGTTAATCCCAATCTCATAATTTATCCCAACCTCCCTACTTTCCCCTTTGATAATCATAAGTGGTATTTTTTGCATTTTATTTATTTATTTGTATATCTTTATTGGAGTATAATTGCTTTGCAATGTTTTGTTAGTTTCTGTTGTACAACAAAGTGAATCAGCTATATGTATACATATATCCCCTCCTTCTTGGGCCTCCTTCCCACCCTCCCTATCCCACCCCTCCAGGTCGTCCAAAGTATTGAGCTGATCTCCCTGTGCTATGCAGCAGCTTCCCACTAGCTATCTGTTTTGCATTTGGTAGTGTATATATGTCAATGCTACTGTCTCACTTCATCCCAGCTTCCCCTTCCCCACCTGTGTCCTCAAGTCTGTTCTCTATGTCTGCGTCTTTCTTCCTGCCCTGCCACTAGGTTCATCAGTACTGTTTTTTTTAGATTCCATATATGTGCGTTAGCATACGGTCTTTGTTTTTCTCTTTCTGACTTACTTCACTCTGTATGACAGACTCTAGGTCCATCCACCTCATTACAAATACCTCAATTTTGTTCCTTGTAATGGCTGAGTAATATTTCATTGTATATATGTGTCACATCTTCTTTATCCATTCATGTGTCAATGGACATTTAGGTTGCTTCCATGAACTGGCTATTGTAAATAGTGCTGCAATGAACATTGTGGCACATGACTCTTTTGGAATTGTGGTTTTCTCAGGGTATATGCCCAGTAGTGGGATTGCTGGGTCGTATGGTAGTTCTATTTTTAGTTTTTTAAGGAACCTCCATACTGTTCTCCATAGTGGCTGTATCAATTTACATTCCCACCAACAGTGCAGGAGGGTTTCCTTTGCTCCACACCCTCTCCAGCATTTATTGTTTGTAGATTTTTTGATGATGGCCATTCTGACCGGTGTGAGGTGATACCTCACTGTGGTTTTGATTTGCATTTCTCTAATGATTACTGATGTTGAGAATCTTCTCATGTGTTTGTTGGCAATCTGTATGTCTACTTTGGAGAAATTCACTAGGAGTGGGTGGGAGCTAGGTCTTGTTATTATATGGATAAGAATTATCCAGGTATGGCAGAAACAGGAAAGGATTTTCAACAAAGAGTTTCCCTGTCTTTTTTCAAAGTTCTTCAGGAAACTTACTGCCAGACATTAACTATAGCCAACATGAGTTCTCCTTCCAATATAAGCATAAAACAAACTAAGGTATGGGGAATGATTGATTGTTGTCTTCATTTTCACGGAAAATTGGACAACATGCTTGAGCAGTAATGGGTATGGTAACCTAGAGGGAGGAATGGTGCTGAGAAGTGTCTGAGTGGGCTTTTATGTGTGTAGGACTCAGACAAATGGATGGCAAATAAAACAATTATTACAAGCTAAGGGCCATCTCTACATTTTCTCATGCTGTTACTTCTGAATCAGAGAAGGGCATTGCATTGTCATTTTTAAAGTAGACACACTGAAGGATTCCTATTTTATTTGTATGCACTCCTTTTTAAATGTAATATCCTGACTTGCCAGCCACACAGTTGTCTAGTAGGGACATTAGGCCACTGTGATACTGATAGGAGGCCACAGTGAGAGAAGGCATAAAAGTCAACTGAAATAAAAGTTGATTTTTTTTCATCAGGAGAATTCATGTAACTCATGCTTACTTTGGCCAGAATTAAAATCAGCCTGTAGCCTCAAAAACCACTGTAGCTGACATGAGGGAATGAAACCCATAATTATGCTTAGTGGTAGGAGGAAGCTATCGTGGAATCCACAGTAATTTTTAGGAAATTTACAAATGTGATTCCTATAGAAATAATTCAAACTGACAACACCTAAGTATCATTTAAGGTAGTATGCTGGTTGGCTAACTGGCCAAGATAAAAGGTGATACTCTCTGGTAGAAATGGTGGGAATTAAAGTACATATTTTCTAGTATGATTTTAAAATCAGCCTCTAAAATAAGGAAGGTTGACTAGAATCATCACTAAGATCCCTTTTTTATTCTGGTCATTTATAATTCTGTAAGTTTACTTGCTTAACCCATAAACTGGAAAGGAAAATATTTTTTTAAAAAAAAAGAAAAACATATCTCTTATTATTTGACCAAAATATTCTTACCAAAACAATGTTTCTAACTTCTCTTCCAATTCACCTACCTCCAAGGTAACATTAATTAAGCCTTTTTAGTTTGATCTTTCCTTCATTCACCCCAAACGCACTCAGCACCCATCCTTTTTCAGTCACTGCGAGTGTTAAGAAAGGAACTTCCAATTCAACAAGACTTTCTCCTGACAAAATTGTCATTCTTGACAGGCTTGAAATACTTTGGTATCACTGAGAAACCTAAAACAGTATCTTGCACAAAATATGTTCTCAGTAAGTCTTGGTAGAGTTAACTTTCTCCTTTTTTTTTTCCTGCTTTTCTCCTCTCTTCTATCAGCCTTCCTTTCTTATTTAGTACAATTTACTCCTATTGACACATTTTTATCCTAATAAACTGAAATAAAAGTGACTCTATAATAGCCTATTCTTGCATCACATTACATATTTACATATATATTAATATATTACATATATTTTAATGATTTGCACAAATATTTCAAAGTGGTAACAGCTCTTATGAATGGCTTTTCTTCAAAGGGAAGGTAAACAGAAGAGCCTGATAGGGGAAAGGTTATCAGCAATATTCTATTATGAAAATGGAAGAGATCAGCACAATATGAGGGGGGTCATGCAATAACCTTCAGGGAAGCCTGCCATAAACCCATCATCAACAGAGTGCAACGATGCTAAAGAGAGTGAAGAAGCCTCAATTAAATCCACCCCAGATTAATTCTATGGGTAATGACTCAAAAGTAATTTTCTGAGTATCTTTCAGGTAGATGTCAGCATCATTTAAACATCTTTTACAAAAGGTATACCATGTGTCAGGTATTTTTCTTGATCTATCCTCAAAATAGCCTGTGAGGGTTAAAGGCACTATAGATGAAAACAGAAGACTAATAGGTGAGAAATCTGAAGCTCAGAGAGGTTCAGTAATTTGCCCAAGGTCATATAGGTAAAGTGGCTGACCTAGGATTCAAAACCTTAGATTGAGTAAATCCAGCTCTTTATATTCCACTATACTGCTTGTAAATTGGATCATGAAATATCAGTGGAGCTGAAGATAAAAATAGGCACACTATTCCAAATAGATCCAAAGACCTTCAAAAGAAAGGCACTGATTTAAGATATTATTTACAGAAGAAATTCAAACAAAGCATCAAAGCAATGTACAAAATGGAATGGAATGTGCTTCTGGTATGCACTTCTTATAAGAACAATCTCATTAGATATAAAGAAATATGAGGGATGAGGAGGCAGAATGTTGTCAACCTGCCATGAGCATACCTTTAATAAAATATACTGAATTAAAGAAGAAAAGGGGAGAAGGGCCATGATACCCAATAAATTCAAAGAAAAGGGAAAGGAATATAGAACTGTGTGTAAGAAGATATAGAAGAATATCAAAGAGAACTATGAAAAATTCAGGAAAAAGTTAAGAGTCTGCAGGAAAAAAAATCTAAATAAATGAAAGAAAGATCTATCTCAGGACATTCCAATCACTAAAAAGTGAAATAAGGAACAAATCATAAATACAAAAGGACATGAATGAAATACTGATCTTTATAACCCCATAGTACCAACCACAGTTCTCTGGTTTGCTTTGACTCTGATTTTTCCCAGATTAAAGATTATGAATGTATATATACTATACAACAGTACTGAAATGCCTTCATAAGATAACAGTAAATGATATTCAGACATGTATGAATTCAGAACCGGTCCCTAAAGGTAATTTTTTAGAGATTATGTGCTGTATGTATCTCAGATAACAACCAGAGAAGAGTGATACATTCCCAAAGAAGTACAGAACAAGAATTATCACTAAGATGATACAGAATGGAAATGTTCAAGAAAATATAGGGGGATGATTTAACTAGGGATAAAATCTCACGTTAGATTAATATCTTGTATGAGCATATAGTCATTTGATTAAAATGATTAAAAACTGAACTATAAGCTGCTAGGACAGATTAGTGCCTACAAGCCACCATTTCTCAGATGTCATAAGAAACACAAATAGGGAAAATGTTGACAAAAAAAAATGTGGCTATTGATTGAAGTCTTGATCATAATGTTTGGTATGGTGCACCTAAACACAATGAGTCGTCATTTAATAAAATGTTATTTTATTTTAGGTACTGAATGCACACATGAATAAATGCTTTGTACCTGCCATATTGTTCTCATAAGCTCATTAGGGAAATGAAATAAAATAATATTCATAATTCATTCACAGTGATATAATAAAAGGAGCATAGAGATCTGAAGGCAGGGAGATTGTCCTCCATTTCTACCAGAGAAAACTACATTAAGGAGGCATTATGCCAGGTGAGACTGCATGACTCTAAGCAAAGTCAGAAAAAGTCTAGATTAGGCTCAAGCCGCTCAATGAATAATCACAGTTGTTTCTCCCGAGAGCCAGCAGAAGTTCCCAATAAAACTTAATCTAAGTTGCCTCCCATACTTTGACAATAAGAAATAATCTCAGTTTAGCAAACATGATGGTACCTGCAAAACACTTAAATCAGAATTGATTCCACATATATCGATTTGGGGGGAAGATATGCACTGCAAATGTGTAACAGAAATGACGATATTTAACAGCTCTAAAGAGTGCATCAATTCATAAGCACAAAACAAGGAGATAAAATCATATTGAATCTTTACTAACACTGTTCAAATTAGTCAGCTGGGAAAAAGCCCAGGACCAATGGTGAAGCAACTGATTTTTCTGCATTCTATACAAATACAGCTCAAGAAATGGAAAATTAATAGTTAGACATGAAATTCCTGGAAAAAAATTAGGAAAGCAAACGGATAAGTAATCAATAGCTCCATCAATGTGTACCAGCAACCTTGATAAAGGCAAACAAATGAAGCCTCAGGAACCAAAGCTAAGCTTTTAAGGGTGGCATGCCACAAACAGAAGGTTACATGGACCAGGTCAAATAATTGAACCATAGTCACAATCAGGCTGATTTGTTCTTTTACTAGTGCAATTTTCATACAGTTTCTAGAACTGACATCTCTCAACCCAAGCTGAAGTTTCAGGTCTAAATTCTAGAATAAGTCTACAGAGCAGGCAGGAGAATCTCTAGATCAATAGCTAAAAGGTTTAGCAATCTCTAAGTTTTGTATGTTAGATTAATTTAACTCATCCCAGTTTTTCATTCCCCTGTAATAAAACTGTATGTCCATATTATTGTCTGATGGTGGGTGGACTATAATTCACTATATGAAGTCATGTAATTTGCTTTAGCCAACTGGATATTAGAAGATCTGATGAAAGCTGAAGCTTGAAATGTGCAGATATAAGTGAGCTTTTTCTGTTACACTTTAGTGATCTGTTATGAGAAAAACATTCTCTAAAAACTGTTGCCGTTTTAGCCTTTGTTTAGCATCAGAACAAAAACTCATGGAACAGATTTAAACTGAATCTTCAGCCTTTAGCCAAGGCTAGCTGACCCACAGTATGAAGCAGAGATATAGCTGAGCCCATCTTAGATAAGACAAAATGAGTGTGAGAATAAATACTCTTGTAAGCATTGTATTTTGGAGTTGTTGTTTCTCAGCATTATTGTGGCAATAGTTGACTGACACAAATGCTTCTGAGTGTTAGTAACTGCTATCTTAATTACCTTGCTCTTTTCGATCAAGCTCAGCCTTCTACTTTATCTCCAGTAACCAGACTAATGCTCTACTATACCCAATTTCCTTTCTAATCTGAGTCCCTTTGGTTGGATTTTTTGCTACGGGCTGTCATACTCCTGATATTCTGCCTAACTGAAACCTACTGTCTACCTGCTTCTATACATAAATATCATCATATGCTTTACACATGATGCAGGACAAATAAATGGTAATAATGACTACTACTATTTATTAAGAAACAGTTACAGGTCAGGCACATTTATATATATACTTCAGATAATTCTTTAAAATTTAAAAAAATATTGCAAGGCAAATTTTATAATTGCCATTTTCTGGGTTAAATTCATTCATTCTTTATAATGTCTATATTTGGAAGGCCTTCAGCTCAGAAAAGGTAAGTTACCTGCTCAAGACACCTCAGACAGTAAATACTAGAACCATGATCCAAACTCAACTGTTGCTTTTTAGGCTATTCCATGTCACATATTTAAAATGGAAGGATCACAAAGTTTTGAAGTAATAAGATAGTTGTCCATGTTATGACTGAATAGTTTCCAAGGGATAAAAATTGTCCACTGTGTAGACCTAAAACTACTGATAAAGTTTCCTTGGCTCGTCTAAAAGAT
Source organism: Eubalaena glacialis (assembly GCF_028564815.1). Lineage (NCBI taxonomy): Eukaryota > Metazoa > Chordata > Mammalia > Artiodactyla > Balaenidae > Eubalaena > Eubalaena glacialis. The sequence goes on from NC_083720.1 coordinate 49,007,871, forward strand.
AGTATCATGTCACTTGACAAGTATGGTTGAAGAAATGAGGATGGGTTGGATAAGGTGATGCAATTTTCATAAAGAAAAAAATATTATTCATTGCAGTCATTCTAAGAAAGATCAATGGTGAAGTTTTAGTGTTTGGACATTTTCCAACTGGGAGACTGTCTTGATTCTCTTCTGGAGTGAAAGACCAGCATAAGTCTGAACATAAGGGTTCAGTGCTTGGGCTCTGGAACCAGAGAGAACTGAGTTTACATCCTGGGAGTCTAACTTTTCCTGGCTTGATGAAGTTACTTATATTCCTGACACCTCAGTTTTCTCATCCATAAAATGGGGCTAACAGTAGTAACTACCTCATAGATTTGTTGAGGGAATTAAAAGTGTCCTATAAAATAATTTAGCACTATATCCAGATAAATACATTGTAGTTGCCTGAAAATATATGTACTGAACTTCTATAACATCACTGACAATGGGAATTACTCTTTTCTAATGAAGAATGGACTTTTGTTAGGGGCAGAGAAAGGCAGGGTAACATGCACACCGAAGGGGATGAGGAAAAGGAAAGTCAAGAAATTTAAACTGATTTGGTAGCTGGTATAGAAAAATGTAAACTGTGGCACGATGGAGAATACCTGGACAAGCAAATATACTGTATGAAAGGGCATAGAGTGAAAGTCTTTGAAAGGTATGACTATAGATTGCATTTCACATAAGCAACCGAATGCCATTATAGTCAGTAGGACCAGGGAATGCTATTGTTTAGAGGTGAATAGAAGCAATTTAAAATGCAGCTACTTCCACTTTGTACTAGTGAGATTAATCCATGTTTTGAAGCTGCTGTTTTCACCTCTTCATTGTTTATCGGGTTTGAGTCTAATTGGGCTTGATTGGAATCGTGGGAAGCCACTAATTAAAATGATTAACAATATCAATAACAGCAAAGGGGATAGAAAAGCAAGCCTCTTATTTTTAATGGGCTGAACACCGTTTCTTGCTGGCTGAATGAATAGAAGTTAATTGAAGAGTGACACTGGATAACAAATTTCTAAAATGTCTATTTTCATGCTGTTAATAAAGAGTACATTTTATAGACGCTAGGAGCTATATCAACATCACAAATATGGACAAGGTTTTTTTTTTCCTCCCCCACTAGCTGAATTAAAACCAATTTCTAACCTCAGATGTTTTCAGGCACCTTGTTATGGAGGTCATCTCGTAAGTGTTGTGTCTAACATTGGTAATATTTCAGATTTGCCATTGATCTTTAAGTTATTCTAATCTGCTTTTGTTACAAATACAATTTCGCAAATAGGCTTGGACCAGAACAGATTGTAGATGCAATAGCAAGACAAAATCCAGGCTCAAGCAGAGAAGGGAAAGGTGTACCCCTCGAGCATCTCCTTACTACTATATCTTGACAACGCCCAGTGGCTTATTTCTAGAACACAAGTGAAATCATTTGGGCAGTACATTTTCACCCTCTAGCTCAAAGGGGGTTCGCTGTTTCATTCCTGATACCCAACCCCAGCTCCTCATTGGCATAGGTGAACTCAGTGTCATGAAAATCATATGTAGCTACCTTTGGATTGTTTTGCTGGCTGCTGAGGATGAGATATACATAGTCAGAGCCTGAGAAATACCTGGCCTTTAATTTCCTTCTTACCAACATTTAATCCAGAAGGGACTCTGAATGAAGGCACAGGAATACTTTATAAAGTATTATTTATATTCTAGAAACCTGAGAATATATAACAACTCTATATTTTGCTTGCATCTTTACATTTTGGGGGGAACACATCCAAGTGACTTATTTAACTTTTGATTCATTTACCTTTCCTTGATTTAACAATAATTAACACTTGCACAGAACACCACTGTTTCCAAAGTGCATTCAAAAAACCACTACCTATTTCCTTCTTATCATATCTCCTCCATTCAGGGTTGGCAACAGAATGAAATTGTCTATGGGACAGGATCTTGAATTCTGAGAACTAAGCTCAGAGACATCTCTGCACTTTGGGGACAAGTTATTGAACTGATCTATATCTCATTTCCATACCTATAAAATGGGAATACATATATTATGTACCTAGTGGGACTGCCATGAAGATTTAAAAACTAATTCTTATAAAAGTGCTTAGAACATTGCTGGGCCCAGAACAATTACCTCATAAATGTTGCCTGGTTTACTGTTCAGATGACTATTACTATTCTGTGAGTTCTTTCAGGGCAGGGCAGCAGATCACACTTACATTTGAATCCTCGGGACCCGGCACAGTGCCTGGCACATAGCAGGTGCTTAACAAAGAACCGTGCCACCATTTTACTAACTGACAAGTCACTTATAAGAGGACAAGTAACTGTAGCCTCCAATCCTTCAGGTGGAGTCAGTAGAGGAAACCAAATTTCCAATTTAAGGGCAGTGCTCTTCCTACCTTAGCTCTATCCCTTCGTAAGTTACTTATTTTGTCTCATCCCCTGAAATATTAGAGTGCTAGGCAATGGGGATGCCCAGTCATAACCTGCTGGACTGAATTTTCTCCTTTGGGTGCTCCTTTCACTATGTCTCACAACAGTTTCTCAGGCTTATTTTTTTTCTTTTTTTTTTGTTTTTTCTTCATATGTCTGTATCCCCTTGGCACAATTGTTTTCTTTTTTTTTTTTAATTGGAGTATAATTGCTTTACAGTGTTTTGTTAGTTTCTGCTGTACAATGAAGTGAATCATCTATATGTATACATACATCCCCTCCCTCTTGGACCTCCTTCCCACCGCCCCCCATCCCACCCATCTAGGTTGTCACAGAGCACCGAGCTGAGCTCCCGGTGCTATACAGCAGATTCCCACTAGCTATCTATTTTACACATGGTAGAGTATTTATGTCAAACCTAATCTCCCAGTTCGTCCCACCCTCCCCTTCACCCCCTGTGTCCACATGTCCGTTCTCTATGTCTACGTCTGTATTCCTGCCCTACAAATAGGGTCATCTGTACCATTTTTCTAGATTCCACATTTATGCATTAATATACGATACTTGTTTTTCTTTTTCTGGCTTACTTCACACTGTATGACAGACTCTAGGTCCATCCACGTCTCTACAAATGACCCAATTTCGTCCCTTTTTATAGCTCATGGAGCTCAATATCAAAAAGGCACAATTGTTTTCAACAACAAAAACAAACATTTTAAAACAAAACACACTTTCTTTGAACAAAATCTTTTATAGAAACCAAATTAGACAACAAGTAACACACAGTTCTGGGATATCTCCAGAGAATTCAAAAGCAAGAATTCTGGAACCTTGGACTCACCAGGCAGCCGCTCCTCCTCCCAGTTTCTAACTCCCTTCTCCTAAGCCCCGGAGGCAGTTTTGCTGAACCTTCAGGATTTCAGGGAACACCATCTTAGATCTGCGGCCCGGGGGCCCAGGAATTCTGGATGCCCCAGGTCCCATTAACCTCATTTCCTTCCATGTGTTATAGAACTGTTTCCAGTTTGCAAAGAGGGAAAATTGAAATATATAAATAAGGTATTGTGGATCTTCCAAAGTGGCTTAACTAAACTCTCAGTGATAGGGTTGCTAAGCAAGATAGCAAAGAAATGCTAACTCCTCTGTAACAAAAAGGGCTGATAAAGCTTTCATTACTTCAATCTTCTTTTAATTAAAGCTGCTGTGGCTAAAGTGATGAGTCAACATGACATCAATGGAACTTAAGCTTTTATGTCTTTTTATTTTACAAATGGCTCTGTGTGTGTGTGTGTGTGTGTGTGTGTGTGTGTGTGTGGTTGGTTAGTGGTCTGAAGGAGAGCACTGATTAAATTTCTATGCTCTTGTTATTTTAGTTCATACTCATTAACTCTGTTCTTCGGCAATAGATTTCTTGAGCCTTTTTATGATGATGAAACCTTCTGCTCTTGGAATTATTAGACAGTGCTCGTGGCCAGATATTTTCACAGCATTTGTTCACCTAAAAGCAAAGTTTCTCTATCTGAAACATCTGTTTAGCCCTCCAACTGAAGATAACCTGCCAATAGCAGGTTACAAACCCCTCAAAGCTCAAACAAGGCCCAGGAAGGAGATATGATAAGGCCATTTTGGTGTTGGTGAAGGCAATATTTCTTTTCTAGAGCTAAAGTTCTCTAAGTATTCTGAATATAATTTTATATAATTTGCTGCTGTTTAATAAGTATATATAAAGTTAGCTTTATGCAATATATTATATAGAGATATACGATCTTTTTTAAACTTAAGTCAATGCAGAATTTTTGTCATTTCCATAAAATGTTTAGCATAAGAAATGCATATAATAGTATTTCTTTCTGTGCAAAAATATGATTCAAATATGTCTCTTTTGGGGCTTTTTGTTTTCAAGAATGGCTAGTTTTTGTAAACATGAATGAGCTGGTGTATGTACAATTGAGTTACCAATATTGTATATGAAAAAAATCAGGGGATTTTCATAAAGGACCTAGATGGCTATATGAAAAAATAAGAAAGGTAATTATAAACTATTAGTGAAATACCATAAAGTAGATATTTAAACTAATGTGGACATGTAAATAAAATAAATTCAAATTGAAGTTCATTTACATAGGAATTTTATTAATTATAGATGTTTCACACGTTTGTGCTAATTTAAATATACATTTGAGGCTATAACTTAGAGAACATTGCTTTTTAAAACAAAAACATGGTTTTAGGAGAACTCCAGGGATACAGCCAAGTTATGTTAAATACTAGAAATGATCAAAAGAGGAGAAAGGAATCAGTAAGAGGGAAGTCTGCACCCTGACCTGACCTAGACTTTCTGGTGCCTCTTGTATCTTGTTGGGGAGTAGGTGACTATTTCAAGGCCATGTTCATGCATACCCCCTGGATATCTGCATTAGTAATCCCTTCCTAACTTCTAGTGGAATCTTAAACAGAATTAAGTATAGCAGAGCCAGTGAAACCCTGGGTACGGAAACTCTTTCGTATAACTCACTGACTGTCGCAGACATGATGGGCTGACTCTTCCTTGTCTGCCTCCACTAGAAAGACTGTGAAAAGGACATCTTCCCAGACCCCCTTGCACGTTGGGATGGTCATGTGATACAGTTCCAGCCAATGGGGTGTAAACAGAAGTCTGCTGGATTGCTGGTAAAGTTAGTGCTTTCTGATAAATGGGACTGACATGCTCAGAGCTGACACTTCCCTTCTCCCTTCTTCTTGCCTCGAGCATGGATGTTTTGCCTGGACTTGAGGCAGCTGTCTTGTGAGCATGAGTGAAAGATACAAGAGATACCAAATCATGGCTCAACATGGTTGATCCACAAAACCAAAATAAGTAATTACTTCCAAACTTCTTGGTATGAGAGGAAATTAAGGTCTACTTGTTTAAGGCAGCATTTGTTTGGTTTTTTGTTACAGAGGAAGCATATCGCTAATAGACTTGGTAGCACGGTATTCACTTCACAGTCCATCCATTTCGCTTTATAAGTAAATATCTTGAATACTTATAACTCTAACACACTTGACCTTAGAAAATCACAATCCACACTCAGACTTTTCAAATACTCAGGTTGGTAAATCCAGTGAATTTGCTTATTCTCTACCGAAATTACAGAGGAAATGAAAGCATTAAATTTAGAACCCTAGCCAAGACAGTTAGAGTGGAAGAAAATAAAGCTTCCAGATTCACTAATATTCAACATAATATTGTTGCAATAGTGTTAGTAGTACAAACAATACAAGTTCCTATATGGGTAATACATTTAGACCATAAATTTGAAATAGTAAAATATGTATATTTGTAAGTACAGCCTTTGCATGTGTTCATTATAATGAGAATAACCTTCTCTCAGGTAACCTACTGAATAGAAGTGCTGATCAATACTCTTAATGCAGAAACCATTTCAGGAAATATCAAAAGCTATCAATTGTCAACTAATTGGGAGATTGTTTTTCTAAGTGAATAGCTATAAAATTCCAGCCACTCAAATCACTGTAATCATTTTATTTGTCCTATTCTCTAGAGGAATTTTAAACAAAGCCTGGAATGATTGCTTTGTTATTTCAAGTCTGCCCAGTAATTTTCCGGTGTATTAAAAGACATTCAGTGTAGACACTGGTAGGGGAAAAAATTGGGTGTCTGCCTGATGGAACTGCTCATTTTCATTCAACATAATTACTCTGTATTAACACATCTGCTATTTAAACAACATCACACTTTCATTTTTTTCTTTCTTGCTAATAATTAACTTGATGGAATCATACATCTCTATTCAACTTGAATAAATATCAGAATCATTTCTATATTGTGAAAATCATGCTGAGCCAAATGAGATGATAGGGTTTGAGCTAATAAGTATCAGTCACATAACTCAATTGCATGACCTCCTGAAACGAAGCGAAACAAATCAAAACAAAGGGCCTAATTCCTAGAATATACAGCAATTTATGTAATATTGGAAATATTTTAAAAAATCAAGGGATATAAAATATGTTTCCAAGACCTCAAGTATTGCTTTATACTACGAAATGTCCAATCAGTACAAAAGGCTGTCAAAATAATCTTCCTTGCTCATAGTTTTGACTGCATATTTTTCCCTTTCTCAAACCTCCAGGGCTGCCTGTCACTTTCTGTATCAAATTTAAATTATTCTCAGTGCTTCAGGGGCTTCCATCTGCCCTTGTTTACAACGCCTTTCTCAATTTCCCTTTCCCCATTGTCCATTCGCTAGAGTCCATCTAATTCACAGGACTTTTCATACTGCAGTATAACTGATTGAAAGAACGATACACTGAGTCAGAAAGCACAGAACTTGAGCAAATAAATTATATAACTTCCCTGAACCTTTTTTTCTCTCCCTAAGCAAAAAAAAAAAAAAAAAAAAAAAGATCGAGGGCTACTAACAGATGTTTTTCCTTCTCTATCTCTCTGTTATAAACACTCATCCTTCTACGATGACTTTCAAATCTATTACACATTCCTCAGATATACTGGAGAGAGGGGATCTGAGGGAGAATGACAAGGTAGGTCTGGAGGTCCTGGAAAAAGATATTATATTTATTGAACATCTAATCTACTGACAACTTTACTTCATTACTTCATTTAAGAAGTACCTGTAAATATCTACTGAAAACGGTAAGATACTCAAGACAAGTCCTACTTTCCATTGCTTATCAACTTATGTTTTACTTTTGTATTGTACTTTTATAACTTTGTTTTCAGTTTTGCAACTTTACCCCTCCCTCCACCTTTTTTTTTTTTTTTCATTATTGCTGAGATCAGGATTTGCTCTCAGTAACACTGTCTTCAACTCCAGGCCCTGCCAGTGAGAGACTATAACTGACAAATTCAGTTAGAGGCTACCACGGACACCCTATTCCCCAGGGCTTACAGAGATTTCCCCAGGAGGGAAAAAGAGTGAGGCCTTTAATAATTCTCCCTTCCTGGCACTTGTGGTTCATAATGTCAACATTGATACCAAAAGCCCTGATTGATTTTATCCACTGGGGACTAATAAATCAGTTATGCTTCAAGTAAACAATGAAGAGCCTTTAGTCATAGGGTCTTTAGACCCCTAGACTTAAGTCTTTAGACCTGTAATCTCCATCCTTTGTTTTACAGTAGAATTGTTTATATTTGTTGTGTCCAATTCCTCTCCTCCCATACTCTCTTGAATTTATTCTAATCCAAAATTTCTCTTAGCAAGGACCATAATGACTGCTACATTGCTAAATATAAGATGTAATTTTCAGTCCTTATCTTACTTGGCATATTTATCAGCTGACCACTTCCTTTCCTTATAAAAGTTTTCTTATCTTTCAGGACACAGTTAACTACTTTTTTCCATTCTCACCAATACCTCCGCTTATTCTTCTTTGTTGGTTCTTTGTTATTTTCCTACCTCTGAATGTTGGAGTGCCTCAGGGTTCAGTTCATCTCCCCTTCTTTTTCTGTCTTTACTTATTCTCTTGATGACCTCATCCAGGCTTATCGCTTTAAATCCATCAATATCCTAACAACTCTCAATTTCATCTCCATGCCCTGGACATCTCAGGATTCATATCAAACTCCTCTTAGATATCTAATAGGCACCTACAACTTTACAGGGCCACTGCTAAATTCTCAATTTTTCCTCTAAATCAAGTTTCCATTTGATTTTCCCACACCTGATAGTTCAGTGGATTTGGATAAGTCACGTCTCATATCTGTGACTCTGTTCAGCATCTATAAATTGAGTTTAATAATAATATTTCCCTTGCCTACTCATAGGAGTATTATAGGGATTAAATAAAAGCACTTGACAATACTTTACAAATTTTAATTGCTTTACAAATGTAAGTTATTTTTCGCAAAGATATTTTATTGAGATTCTATCATGTGCCAATCACTATTTACAATAATTTCAAAGTCATAAAATAATCTGGAATTTGCAAAAGTGAGAATCCAGGGCATTAAACTTTAGATATTCTGCTTGCAGATATGAGGAAAAATGGGTGGGTTTAAACACAGAGCAAAAATGACATAAAAGTGAATGTAAATGGCATGAGAAGTATTTCATACATTGAAAAGAATACTTTTTTTTTTTTTTTGATAATGGAAATTCAATGTCCTATTCACAGGCAATGGGATAAATTTCTTAGACCTGTAATAAGAGCTAGTGGTTGTTTGTAATCTGAAGATAGTTTTCATTCCATAATTATTGCTGTTCCTGAGTAATGAGTAACAAGATCGCTTTCCCATCTGGCATTTTGTGGCTGAAAAGAGCAGTAGCATAAGGTGAAATGTCACTGCTAACAGTGGTTTATGTCATTTGTAAAATATGATCACAGACCCAAACATCAATGGTGGCATAAAATCCCGGAAAATATTCTAATGCAAGTGAATCCAAGTCTGTGCGGTAGTAAAAGAGATTGAAGTCAGAAACGTGGTTTGAATCCTAGTTCCACTATAGACACATGTCACTTAATCACTTGGTTCCTGATTTTCTTTATTTATAAAACAAAAACAATAATAATCCCTATTTTGCAACATTGTTTGAAGAATCAAAAGCGTTGAGAATGCCCTTTAAGTTGTAGTGTACTATACAGAAGTTAGTGGTTACTGCTGTTTTTGTTGCAGGGAAGATAACTCAAAAGTGATTTCCTCTCCACAATGACAAATGAAAGACTCCTTAATGAAGTCACATCGTGCAGTCACAAGGTTACCAAATATATCAGTGGTGTGGTAACAGTAATCAAAACGATCTTAAGGTGGTCTCAGTAATTTTCACAAAAAGACATGTGAGAAAATGTGAAAACATCTTTGCTGGTTACAGTGTACCAAAGTTTCAAGTCTATTTTCTGGTCCAAAGTCAAATGAAGGTTGAAGGAAAAGGAAACTGTAAGAGAGCAATTCTTAGAGCTTCTGAACATTTAAGATGGTTGAGGATTTTTAGTCACTTAAAAGAAAATACAATGATTCCTTATAGAGCCTAAGCTAGCTGAAATAAGTTTAATATGTTGGCAGCTAAATAAAAAGGAAAATAAAAAGTGATTCTCCTTTTTCTAACCTTCCAGAAGCTAGCAAGGAGAATTTGCCTCCCTAACTTCTTGGTTTAAACCACTGGGGATTTAGTCATTGAGCAAATCTGTGATCATTGCACATGTTCGAAATAAGCCAAAGAATTTCAAAAGTTAACATTCTAAAAGAAGAAAGTAAAAAAGCAGAATTCTATGAATTAATGCCACTGCATTGGAAATTCTATATTTTAAATTCTCTAGTATGCAGCTAGGAGTACTTACATCCAAGATCCAGCCTACATGGAAGGAGAAAAAGGCAGTTAGAAGCTGTCAGGAGAGAAGAATCCTGGAGAATAGAGGGTAGAAATTTCTGGACAGGGAATGAGTCTCTTTTATGTGAGTTGGCATGCTCTGTTATCGGGTGTTTGGGCTCTGTCATCACACTGTCTAGGTTCCCATACTGGCTTCCACATTTACCAACTATATGGTCTTGGGCAATTTATTTAACCTGAATGAGGATAATAGTAATAAGATCTCCCTCATGGGGTGGCTTTGACAAATACTTAATAAAGTGCTCAAACAGCACCTAGCACAAAATAAATACATAATAAATATCAGTCTCCATTATTGTAGCTACTACCATGATGACAGATGCTGTAATTATCATTATCATTGTCATCACTAGTACTATCATTTGTCCTGCATGTGGAATTGTGTTTCTTTGGAGAAGTCAGAGCATGAGAAGAAAGCCAAAGCTTCTGCTATCTCTGGGGGGAAAAAAGAATCCTTTTTGCAGGGCCTTTTAAAAATAGTTAATACCATGAAAGTTTTTAGTGTGAAGAGAGGCTGTATTCCTTAACAAAGGGAATACACACTTGTGTTCTTATTTTAATTAATACTTATAAACCTGTTTCATTATTGATATGTGCTTATTCAAGAGGAAAAATTATTTTCACAGATGAGACACTTGGGGCTACCCATACTTTAGGTCACTTTTAACCATCAATAGAGTATTTTCCACTGCTTTATGGCAGTCATTTTACACTCAAAGAGAAGGTTCTCTTGTTTAGGAAAGAGAGGCTCATTTTATAGTAACATGTGAGTCAGCTGTGCTGATAAAACATGCAGACTTGAGGGTGAGACAAGCAGGAGAAAGACTTACAACTTCTAAGATTCCTACCAATGCTGAGACGTCATAATTATCTGGAAGAGGATAATGGCTTAAAATTCGGGGTAAAACGATTATGACAGGAAAAGGTAAGTAATAATCATTTATTGAATATGGAACTGTAGGCTTGATACCTAATGAACATAATTTCATTTAATTCCTCCAGTAATCCTAGAAGATGGGTTTTACTAACCTCGTTTTACAGGCGAGGAAACTGAGGTACAATTTGATGATCAGCAGAACTGAAAGTCCCATCCAGGCTTCTCAAACTACAAAGAGCTCACTTTGCACTTTGTGAAACTTCTCGAGCCCTCATCCATTCCAGCCCTGCCCTCGGCCCTGCCCTTTGCTTCAGGCAGCTCATTTAAGCCTCACAACAGTGCTGTGAGGTAAGGTGTGGCATCCACAGACTGCAGGTGAGGGGACTGAAGCAACACAGAATCCCCAGAAAGCATATCTGTCATTCATCATCAGCAACACAGTAAACTGAAGCCTTAATAGCTTTTGCTTTTCAGGCTTTGGGGAATGTCTTCCCTGAACTGCTGATTAAACATGGTTCCCATCTCCTTTCACCTTTGCAAACCTGTTTGCCAGGGTACATAGTGTGTGTGACTGCTTAGTACCCAGCTCTAAAATCAGACCACCTGTCTTTGAAGCCAGGTCCTATCACTCACTTGCTGGTGAACTTGGGAACTTCCTGTTTTTACAGCCTCTGTTTCCTCATCTAAAAACAAGGACCTCTAGAGGTTTGTTAGGAGGATTAACTGAGCTAAGCCATGGTAAAGCCCTAGAGTAATGCCTGGGACATAATAAGCACTCAAACACATTAAGTTTTGGTGGTGTTGTTATTCTTGGCCCAGAAGATGCAAGAATGTATTTATTTTCTCAACATGTGGTCCTTGGACCACTGTCTCAATCTTCTAGGGCAGGACACCTCAAACCTTATGCTATTTAGTAGGTCTAGGGTGGGGCCTGAGATTTCACTTTTCTCACAGGCTCCCAGCGGGTGCCAATGCTGCTGGACCAGTTTGCACTTCGAGTAGCAAGGAACTAGAGTACATCATTAACAGCAGATTCAGGGGCCCTGCCTAAGACTCTGGGGAGGAGGCCCAAGAGACTAAGTGTTTAACTCGCTCCCAAAGAGATTCTAAGGCACAATAAAACTTGAGAAGGCCGTGAGCGAGGCTTCAGTGGGTTCTATTAACATTATTTGACAGTGCAATTCACTGGAGATACAGCCTGATTGAATTCCTGATTCATCATCATGACTTCAGGGTAAAATGCTTCTGATGCTAAGACCCCCTCATCCCTTTCTGTAACAGAGGTAATGAGTCAATTTTCCAAACAGAATAAGTAGATAATCCTCCTCAATTTACTAACGTAATTCCCCAAATATTAAGGAGCATTAGAAAAGGCATTCTTTTTGCAAGCTCAACTAAGCAGTAGTTTTCTAGCACAAATATTAGTGGAAATAAAGAATTTTGTTCAAGGTTGACAGCTTGGGTTAACAGTTTCTATTTTATATTAATGTTCTCTTCTTTTTCCTGTTCCTTCAATATTTTTTTTTTTTTTTTTGCATATAGCACTATTTTTTTCAGGTTCTTTTGGTTCAATTCTGGATAGTTGAAGTTTAAAATGAAGTTCATAGAAATGATTCAGGGGTAGAAATTCAAGGGAGATTTGAACAAATTAGTCTTTGAATAGCGTAGTGACCAGGGCAGCTCATAGGGTGACCAACCACCCTAGTTTATCCAGGACTGTTCCAGTTTTAGCACTGAGAGTCCCGAGTTCTGGGGAATTCCCTCAGTTCCAGGCAAACTGGGACAGTTGGTCACCCTAACGTAGACCTTGCAGTAGGCTTTCTATTTAGCAGTTAATGTGAATCTGGTTCAATGTTCCCTATTCTTTGTCTTTCAACAAATTGGATTGGCTTGGGTCAAGATGTGTCATTTTGTAAATTCAAATAATTTACACAAGGAATTTCTCTTGGTCTAGGGAAACTTTACATTTGCTGCCTTCATTTTTTAAGTCACTCTTAGGATATGTTTGAATCAGTTTCCAAGAGCAGCAGGCAAGCTCAGTGAGCTTATTTGTGGAGTCAGCTGGGCTGATCCATCCCTCCAGCTCCATGTAAATTTGCTGCTCTTTGATTATTCCTGGGTAGCCCTCATCATGCCCACATGGCTGGAGCAATTATTCTATTACAAAGTTACATTTAGTTCATTTTACAGGATGAATTACAGAGTATGATGCTATTTATGAATTTCCAGACTCCCAAAGAGCTCAAGATATGCTGTTTAAGAACTCCAAGGGACACTTCTTCATACAACACTCCTTGCTTATCCAGGGGATTCAGGCTGTCCTGAGCTTTTCCTATATCTTCTCCTCTGATGGAACATTTCTAATGAGTCAAATTCTGAATCTGGTGATCTTTTTTGTGGTCTTTGCACATTTCTTCTTCAGTTGTGTGAAGCACCATCATGTCTATTGTATTGAACATTTCCATTCTCACTCTCTGTCCATGTTACTAAGGCTACTTTATAAAAGAAATCTTTCATTTAGTAAAGTCTAGGTTTCTTCCTTTGTTTCCACCTTCATTTCCCACTGAATGAATCAGGTCTCAGCTTATGATCATTTGTTATGTCCTGCTGTTTCTCCTGGACCGCCCCTAGCAGCCTGACAGAGCTCTGGGCTACATTCCATGATCTCTTTTAATTCCTTGTTGGCAGCTTGCTGGCCCTTTTTCTTTACCTTCCTGCCAGGTTTAATGCCTTTTAGCATGCCAGCTATGTTTTTCAGAATTTTTCCAAAATGAGATAAAAATCGTATCTCCAGCTCTCAATTTTTTCAGATAATACTTCACCATCATTTACTGTCTCAGTCATCTTCTGAGCTTCTCCCTCCATCAAAAGAACTTCATAAAACAATCAGAAATGGCTTCATGTCAATAAGAAATTTCTTCTGGTATTGAAGAGTTATGGGGCTAGAAAACAGTAGAATGTAACCAATGCAAGACTAGTTCATTCATGCAAATAAAAATCACACAACCTGGCCAGCATCTCTCTTTCCTGCCTCTTGTAGAGAGTCAAGGCAGATGGAGGATGCTGAGGTCTGCGGAATCGGCATATGGCAGTCCCAGAACAAGGTTAATCAAAAGCAAATGCCAAAACCATCTTATACAGAGGACTGTTGGGGATGTACTCCTTCATTGCTCTGTGGAAAAGAGAATATCTCCTCAAATATGACATTCTCTGAACCACGTATAGACACAAACAAAAATAAAAGAATCTCTATTCATTCTCGATTCCTGCCTGACTGTCTCTATAGTCTATTGCCTGAATTTTTAACCTCCATCTTATTCCCTATGAATCCATCCTACTTGCTGATGCCTTGGTGACCCTCTTACTATGTCAATTTGATCATTTTTATGTCCTGCCTAAAACTGTTCACCTATGACCTAGAATAGTATTTCACAAATAATTTCAGCTGATGGGCAAGAGGCATAGCATGAAAAAGGGTAGTGTGCTTAAATGACCCAGCCATGTTGACAGGTCTCACCTTAAGTTCATGGTCACTAACCTGAGAGCCCTCAAGGCTGCCTGGCCATTAAACCACATTACTGTAGACCATACTTGCCCCCTCTCCCAGACAACTGGTTCATATTGCCTCTCACCTTTCTTGTACCTGTCCCATCCTCATTCTCAGCTTAAAACCTCCTGAAAAAATAGAAACAATCAGAAAAGAAATTCCTCTAGCTTCTGCCACTATAGCTACCCACCTACCTTTATCTATGTTCATATACCTCCCTCCTTTCTTTTTTTAATTTTTATTTTATATTGGAGTATAGTTGATTAACAATGTTGTGTTAGTTTCAGGTGTACAGCAAAGTGATTCAGTTATGCATACACCTGTATCTATTCTTTTTCAAATTCTTTTCTGATTTAGGTTATTACAGAATATTGAGCAGAGTTCCCTGTGCTATACCGTAGGTCCTTGTTGGTTACCTGTTTTAAATACAGAAGTGTATACATGTCAATCCTAAACTCCCAATCTATCCCTCCCCTCCTTCCCCCCTTGTAACCATAAGTTTGTTCTCTAAGTCTGTGAGTCTGCTTCTATTTTGTAAATAAGTTCATTTGTATCATTTTTTTTTAGATACCACATATAAGTGATATCATATGATATTTGTCTTTCTCTGACTTACTTCACTTAATATGATAATCTCCAGGTCCATCCATGTTGCTGCAAATGGTGTTATTTCATTAATATTCCATTGTATATATGTACCACATCTTCTTTAACCATTCATCTGTCGATGGACATTTAGGTTGCTTCCATGTCTTGGCTATTGTAAACAGCACTGCAATGAACATGGGGGTGCATGTATGCTTTTGAACCATGTTTTTCTCCAGATATATGCCCAGGAGTGGGATTGCTGGATCATATGGAAACTCTAGTTTTAGTTTTTTGAGGAACCTCCATACTGTTTTGCATAGTGGCTGTACCAATTTACATTCCCACCAACAGTGCAGGAGGGTTCCCTTTTCTCCACACCCTCTCTAGCATCTATTGTTTGTAGATTTTTTGATGATGGTCATTCTGACTGTTGTGAGGTGACACCTCATTGTAGTTTTGATTTGCATTTCTCTAATAATTAGCAATGTTGAGCATCTTTTCACATGCCTCTTGGCCATCTGTATGTCTTCTTTGGAGAAATGTCTATTTAGTTCTTCTGCCCATTTCTTAAAATTTATTATTTTTGGCTGCATTGGGTCTTCATTGCTGCATGCAGGCTTCTCTAGTTGCGGCAAGTGGGGGCTACTCTTCCTTGCGGTGTGTGGGCTTCTCATTGTGGTGGCGTCTCTTGTTGTGGAGCATGGGCTCTAGGCACGTGGGTTTCAGTAGTTGTGGCATGTGGGCTCAGTAGTTGTGGCGTGTGGGCTCTAGAGTGCAGGCTCAGTAGTTGTGGTGTATGGGCCTAGTTGCTCCACAGCACGGGGGATCTTCCCAGACCAGGGCTCGAACCCTGGTCCCCTGCATTGGCAGGTGGATTCTTAACCACTGCACCACAAGGGAAGTCCCTTCTGCCTGTTTTTTGATTGGGTTGTTTGTTTTTTTGATATTGAGCCACATGAGCTGTTTGTAAATTTTGGAGACTAACCCCTTTTTGGTAGCATCATTTGCAAATATTTTCTCCCATCTGTGGGCTGTCTTTTCATTCTGTTTATGGTTTCCCTACTGTGCAAAAAGATTTAAGTTTAATTAGGTCTCATTTGTTTATTTTTGTTTCCATTATTCTAGGAGACAGATCAAAAAAGATATTGTTGCAATTTATGTCAAAGAGTGTTCTGCCTATGTTTTCCTCTAAGACTTTTATAGTATCTGGTCTTACATGTAGGTCATTAACCCATTTTGAGTTTATTTTTGTGTATGGTGTTAAAGAACATTCTAATTTCATTTTTTTACAAATAGCTGTCCAGTTTTCTCAGCACCATTTATTGAAGAGACCAACTTTCCTCCATTGTATACTCTTGTCTCCTTTGTTGTAGATTAATTGACCATAGGTGCATGGGTTTATT
Source organism: Eubalaena glacialis (assembly GCF_028564815.1). Classification (NCBI taxonomy): domain Eukaryota; kingdom Metazoa; phylum Chordata; class Mammalia; order Artiodactyla; family Balaenidae; genus Eubalaena; species Eubalaena glacialis. The sequence continues at coordinate 49,024,104 of NC_083720.1, forward strand.
TCTGGGTTTTCTATCCTGTTCCATTGATCTGTATTTCTGTTTTTGTGCCAGTACCATACTGTTTTGATGACTATAGCCCTGTAGTATAGTCTGAAGTCAGGCAGCCTGATTCCTCCAGCTCCATTTTTCTTTCTCAAGATTGCTTTGGCTATTTGGGGTCTTTTGTGTCTCCATACAAATTTTAAGGTTTTTAGTTCTAGCTCTGTGAAAAATGCCACTAAAAAACCCACCAGTGGGTAAGCTGATAGGGATTGCATTGAATCTGTAGATTGCCTTGGGTAGCATAGTCATTTTGACAATATTGATTCTTCCAATCCAAGAACATGGCATATCTTTCCATCTGTTTGTTTCATTGTCAATTTCTTTCATCAGCATCTTATAGTTTTTGGAGTACAGGTCTTCTGTCTCCTTAGGCAGGTTTATTCCTAGGTATTTTATTTTTGATGTGATTGTAAATGGGATTGTTTCTTTAATTTCTCTTCCTGATCTTTCATTGTTATTGTATAGAAATGCAACAGATTTCTGTGTATTAATTTTGTATCCTGTAACTTGACCAAATTCATTGATGAGCTCTAGTAGTTTTCTGGTAGCATCTTTAGGATTTTCTATGTATAGTATCATGTCATCTGTAAACAGTGACAGTTTTACTTCTTTTTTTCCAATTTGGATTCCTTGTCTTTTTCTTCTCTTATTTCCATGGCTAGGACTTCCAAAACTATGTTGAATAAAAGTGGCAAGAGCGAACATCCTTGTTCCTGATCTTAGAGGAAATGCTTTCAGATTTTCTCCGTTGAGTGTGATGTTAGCTGTAGGTTTGTCATAAATGGCCTTTATTATGTTGAGGTAGATTCCCTCTGTGCCCACTTTCTGGAGAGTTTTTATCATAAATGGGTGTTGAATTTTGTCAAAAGCTTTTTCTGCATCTACTGAGATGATCATATGGTTTTTATTCTTCAATTTGTTGATGTGATGTATCTCACTGATTGATTTGCAGACATGAAAAATCCTTGTATCCCTGGGATAAATCCCACTTGATCATGGTGTATTATCCTTTTAATGTATTGTTGGATTTGGATTGCTAGTATATTGTTGAGGATTTTTGTGTCTCTGTTCATCAGTGATATTGGCCTGTAATTTTTTTTTGTGGTGTCTTTGTCTGGTTTTGGTATCAGGGTGATGGTGGCCTCATAGAATAAGCTTGGGAATATTCCTTCCTCTGCAATTTCTTTGGAATAGTTTCAGAAGGATAGGTGTTAACTCTTTTCTTCATGTTTAATAGAATTTGCCTGAGAAGCCATCTCATCCTGGAGTTTTGTTTGTTGGGAGTTTTTTAATCACAGTTTCAATTTCAGTACTTGTGACTGGTCTGTCCATATTTTCTATTTTTTCCTGGTTCAGTTTTGGGAGATTGTACCATTCTAAGAATTTGTCCATTTCTTCCAAGTTGTCCATTTTATTGGCATATAGTTGCTTGTAGTATTCTCTTATGCTCCTTTGCATTTCTTACCTCCCTCCTTTCTGAAGCTGCTCCTAGGTAAGACCAACTTCTCCATCTATGCACAAGACTCCTTTTCCTTTTCCTGCTCAAAGACATTGTTTCTCTTCCCCCTATATTGTTACTTTTTTCCTCAGCACATGAACATGTTGTTATTTTTTTCTCATAACAACCACCACCACCACCATCATCATCATCATCATCATCATCATCAAAACCCCACTTATTCTCATTTCCCATCCAGCAACTGCCCCAAACTCCTCAAGAGAGTTCCTATGGTGTCCCCTCAATTCCTTTACTCCAAATTCCTCTTTAACATACTTCAATCAGACTTTCGTCTGTAGTATATTCAGAATCCAACCACTTTCACCACCTCCATTACTTACACTTCACCCTAAGCTTTGTCCATCTCAAGCTTGAATTACTGCAATAACTTAGGAGTTGGTCTCCCTGCTTAAAACTTTGTCTCCTGTAATCCCTTCTCTACAGAGGAGCCAGAATGGCCCTGTGAAAACACAACTTGGATGATACCACTCCTCTGATCCAACCCTCCAATGGCTTCCAATCCTACTCAGAGTAAAAGCCATAATCTCACACAGGCCTATAAGGCCTTACATGATCTGGCCCACTCCTACCCCTCTGACTTTCTTTCTCACCTCTCTCTTCCCACTCATTTTGTTCTAGCTCTTGCTCAAATTTACAGTCATCCACCTGCATCAGGGCATTTGCACATAATGATCTCTCTTTTTAATCACTCTCCCTCCCACCCCAGATCTGCATGGTTTGCTTTCTCACCTTTGGTTTTTACCCAAATGTCATCTTTTCCATGAGAACATATTTAACTGCAGCACCTCTTGTTGGACACTGTCACTGCCTCACTTGTCACCCCAGCATTTATCAAAACCAAATTCACTCTAATCTTCTTTACTTATTTAGTTTATTGCCAGTCTCCTCCACTGGGACACAAGGTACATGAGAGCAGGGACTTTTGTCTGTATCCTCAGTGGCTAGAATGTTGCTGGGCAAATAGCAGGCACTCAACAAACATTTGATTAATGAAAGATAAAATAAATGCATTCATGAATAAATGAAAACAAGAAAAAAATTGTAAATGCTAATTTAAGCAAATGTAGGTCAATTTATTTATTGCAAGATTTCTTAGGGTTTTTAGTTTGATAATGCTGTTTATGCCTCTCCCGGAGGAGGATATGGCAGATAAAATTCCTGATGTTTCTCATACACATTTGATCACTGGTGTCTCAGGGCATCTTTTGAGATATGTTCTTTAGACCTGTGCTACTCAAAATGTGGTTTGTGTACCAGTGCTGGTTCAGAAATTATTAATTACATGCAATGAGAAAAATACAGAAATCAAGAGTAAATATTTAGAAAATTTTATAGTAACTTGACATTGCTGCCAAGAGCATTATCGGCAGGCTTGTTTTTTGTTTTGTTTTGTTTTGTTTTTCTCATTTCATTTTTCTAGTAATTCATCATTATTATGTTTTTTAAAAAGTATCAATTCATGACAGATTAAAAATAACAATAAAAACAAAAAATCTGGTCCTTACCACAGATAATTTGAGAAGCAATTTATTAAAGCACACATTGGGAAACATAGGTTAAAGTCCAAAAATATAAAAAAAGCACTTTGAGATCCAGCTGCCACTTTTGTTTCTGGGCTACTTTCTTGCCATTTCTCCAGTTGCACCCTATATGCCAACTGAGTCAATTTGTTTTTCTGTGCCTCACATTTGTCCAGGCTGCTCATTTGCTTGATAAGCCTTTGTCCTCCTTACCTGCCTGGTGCACTTTTCTTTTTATCCTTCCAAACCCAGCTCCAAAGCCTGGCTCTATGAAGAATCCTCAGATTCTTCTACACAGATTTGGGTTGCTTCTCTGTGCTTCCACAGCATGCTGGTAAACTTATCCCAAAATTGATTCCCCTCTCTTGAATCATTTTCTTTACCACAAATACGCATTGACCACCTGCAGTGTGCAAGGATCTATAGTCTCACTGGTAGATAGGAATAAATCCAAATTCTTGCTTTGGGAATTCACTCTCTAGCAAACACAACATCATCTACTAAGTAATTATTCAGAATTTATTGTTGAACAGATTTATTAAGATATAATTCACATACAGTACAACTTACCTATATAATTCAGTGGCCTTTAATTATTCACAGAGTAGTATAACCATCACCACAACCAATTTTAGAGCATTTTCATCATCTCCCCAAACATGTACCCATTAGCAGTCAATTCCTTTCTCTCTCAGCCCATATCTCATCCCTGGGACACCACTAATCTACTTTCTGTCTCTATAGAATTTCCTGTTCTGGACTCTCCTATAAATTGAGTTATACAATATATGTTTTTCTGTGTCTGGCTTCTTTCACTTAGAATAATATGTTTCAAGATTCAACCACATTGTAGCATGAATCAGTACTTTATTCCTTTTTGTTGCTAAATAATACTTCATTACATGGGTATGCCATATTTTATTTATTCATCAGCTAAGGGACATTTAGTTTGTTTCTACATTTTGGCTATTAAAAATAATACTGTTACGAACATTCATATACAAGGTTTTACATGGAAATATGTTCTCATTTCTCTTGAGTATATACCTAGGAGGGAAATTGCTGGGTCTTATGATGTAATAGGTTAAATTGTGGCTCCCCAAAAGATATATCCATGTCTCAACCTTAGAATCTATGAATAAGAAATTATCACAGATGTAATTAAGTTAAGGATCTTGAGATGAGAGCATCTTTGATTACCTGGATGGGCCCTAAGTCCAATGAGAAGTGTCCTTATAAGAGACAGAAAAATACAGAGGAAAAGACCATGAGACGATAAAAGCAGAGATTGGAGTTATGCAGCCAGAAACCACAGACACACTCAGAGCCACCAAAAATACAAGGAAGAAGTCCCACCTAGAGACTTCAGAGGGAGTGTATCCCTATCAATAAACTTTATTTTAGACTTCTGACCTCCAGAACTGTGAAAGAATACATTTCTGTTTTTTTTAGGCTACCAAGTTAGTTTGTAGTCATTTATTATGGCAATCCTAGGAAACTAATATATGTGATAAGCCTATTTTAATGTTTTGAGGATCTCCCAGACTGTTTTCCAAAGCAGTTTGTACCATTTTACATTCCCACTAGCAATGTATGGAGTTCCAGTTTTTCCATATCCTTGTCAATACTTCTTATTATCTGTCTTTTTTGATTATAACCATGATACTGAGTGTGAAGTAGTATCTCAATTTAGTTATTTTTTAATTGAAATATAAGTGACATACAATATTATGTTAGTTTTAGGTGTACTACATAGTGATTTGACATTGGCATACATTATGAAGTGATCACCATGATAAATGTAGTAACCATCTGTACCCATACAAAGTTATTGCAATATTTCTGGCCATATTCCTTATGCTGTATATTATACCCCTGTGGCTTATTTTATAACTGCAGATTGTACCTCTTAAACTCCTTCACCTATTTTGCCTCCCGCCCCATCCCCTCTGGCACCCACTTGTTTGTTCTCTGTATCTATGAGTCTGTTTTTATTTTGTTTGTTTTTTAGATTCCATATGTAAGTGAGATCATACAGTATTTGTCTTTCTCTGACTAATTTCACTTAGCATAATACCGTCTAGATCCATCCATGGTGTTACAAATGGCAAGATTTTTCTTTTTCTTATGACTAATATTCCTTTGTGTATGTGTGTGTGTGTGTGTGTGTGTGTGTGTGTGTGTGTGTATATACCACATCTTCTTTATCCATTCATCTATCAATGGACACTTAGATTGCTTATAAATCTTAGGTATTGTAAATAATGCTGCAATAAACATTGATGTGCATATATCTTTTTGAATTAGTGTTTAAGTGTTATTCAGGTAAATACCCAGAACTGAAATTGCTGGATTATAAGGCAATTCTATTTTTAATTTTTTGAGGAAACTCCATACTGTTTTCCATAGTAGCTGCACCAATTTACAATCCCATGAACAGTGCATAAGGGGTCTCTTTTCTCTACACCCTCACCAACACTTGTTATTTGTTGTCAACTTAGTTTTGATTTGCATTCCCTTGATGGCTAATCATGTTTACCATATTTTTCACGTGTTTATTGGCCATTTATGTATCTTTGGAGATAGGTCTATTCAGATCTTTTGCTTATTTTAAAATTAGCTTGCAGGGCTTCCCTGGTGGCACAATGGTTAAGAATATGCCTGCCAGTGCAGGGGACACAGGTTCGAGCCCTGGTCCAGGAAGATCCCACATGCTGTGGAGCAACTAAGCCCCTGTGCCACAACTACTGAGCCTGTGCTCTGGAGCCACGAGCCACAACTACTGAAGCCCATGCACCGCAACTACTGAAGCCCACGCACCTAGAGCCCATGATCCACAACAGGAGAAGCCACTGCGATGAGAAGCCCATGCACTGCAACAAAGAAAGAGTAGCCCCTGCTCACCAAAACTAAAGAAAGCCCGCATGCAGCAACAAAGCCCCAACGCAGCCAAAAATAAAATAAAAAATTAAAATAAATTTTTAAAATAAATAAATAAATAAATAAATAAATAAATAAATAAATAAATAAAATTAGCTTGCTTTCATTATTGATTGATTTATGACTCTTTTGTTATCTAGACAAATGTTCCTGATCTTATATAATGGTTTGGAAATATTTCCTCCCATTCTATGGGTTGTGTTTTCACTTTTTGATGTTGTCCTTTGTAGTAAAAAAGCTTTTAGTTTTAATGCAGAGTAATTTATCTTTTTTTTTTTTCTTTTGTCAGTCAGTCACTTGAGTTTTTGGTGTCATATCTAAGAACTCCTGCCTAACCAAGGTCATGAAGATATACTCTTATTTTTATTTTCTTATGAATTTTATTTAGGAGTATAATCCATTTGAGTTCATTTTTATGTGCATTGTGAGGAAGGGATTGGATTTTGTTCTTTTTCATGTGGCTATCCAGTTGTCCAGCATCGTTTGTTGAAAAGACCGTTCCTTCTTTCTCCTTTTAATTGTTTTGGCACCCTTGTCAAAAATCAATGACCATAAATCTGAAGGTCTATTCCTGGACTTTCAATTCTATTTCATTTACCTATATATATTTTTAAATAATTTTTTAAGTTGGCAAGTCATGTCAACCTGAGATCATTCTTTTTATAATATAGATATTTATAGTTATAAATTAACCTCTAAGCACTGCTTTAGCTGCATACAGTAAGTTTTGATATGTTTGTTTGTCATTTATCTCAAAGTATTTTCTAATTTTGCTTGTGATTTTTTTTTGACCCATTGATTATTTAGCAGTTTGGTGCCTAATTTCCACATAATTACAAATTTCTAAATTTCTTTTTGTTATGGATTTCTAATTTCATACCATTGTAATCTAAGAATATGCCTTGTATGATCTCAGTCCTTTTATATTTATTGTGGCTTGTTTTATGTCCTAACAAACATATGGCCTATCCTGGAGAATGTTCCACGTACACTTAAGAAGAATGTGTATTCTCCTGTTTGGGTGTTCTTAAAGAGAGAGATTTATTTGTTTTCACTGTTTATAGTGTTTGTTGTTGTTCAACTCTCTTCTATTTTCTTGATCTTCTGACTAGTTCAAAATGTATTTTTAATTTTAATATATTTTCAAATGCATTCATTTTGTTTTTCTATTTCTCTTAAAAATAATAAAATAAGTAATAACTTGGCATAATCAACAGGTGGATGACTTCCCTTTTCCAAATTAAAGCTAGACTTACTTATGGCTGCTTTCTACTCACAGGATTAACCAAAAACCCCTTTCCTTGTCCCAATCATCAATTCTAGATCTGAGCAAAAAAGAGTGCTTTACCTAATAAATACCCCAGCATACAAGTTAGTTAGTGGGAATTAAAACTGGGTTTATTTAACTTTCATCTGTTGTCTAGGGCAATGTCCAGTGTCCTGGGGGCTCAGCAGTTGCAACCTTCCTCCTCATTCCCATTACATTGGCTTGCTTGCTGTCTTGAAGCAGAAAGATCTCTGGATACAGACAGACATGGATTAACTGCTCCAACCAAAAGACATAGACTAGCTGAATGGATACGAAAAAAGACCCATATATATGCTGTCTGCAAGAGACCCACTTCAGATCTAGGGACACATACAGACTGAAAGTGAGGGAATGGAAAAAGGCATTCCATGCAAATGGAAATCAAAAGACAGCTGGAGTAGCAATACTCATATCATACAAAATAGACAAAATAAAGACTATTACAAGAGACAAAGAAGGGCACTATAAAATGTTTGAGGGATCAATCCAAGAAGATATAACAATTGTAAATATATATGCACCAAACATAGGAGGACCTCAATATATGTCAAGTGCTAACAGCCATAAAAAGGAGAAATTGACAGTAACACAATAATAGTGGGGGACTTTAACACCCCACTTACATCAATGGACAGATCATCAAGACAGAAAATCAGTAAGGAAACACAGGCCTTAAATTACACATTAAACCAGATGGACTTAATTGATATTTATAGAGTATTCCATCCAAAAGCAGCAGAATACATATTCTTTTCAAGTACACATGGAACATTCTCCAGGATAGATCACATGCTGGGCCATAAAGCAAGACTTTGTAAATTTAAGAAAACTGAAATCATATCAAGCATCTTTTCCAACCACAATGCCATGAGATTAGAAATCAACAACAAGAAAAAAAAGCTGTAAAAAAACACAAACACATGGAGGCTAAACAATATGCTGCTAAACAACCAATGGATCACTGAAGAAATCGAAGAGGAAATCAAAAAATACCTACAGACAAATGAAAATGAAAGCACGACGATCCAAAACCTATGGGATGCGGCAAAAGCAGTTCTAAGAGGGAAGTTTATAGCAATACAATTTTGCCTCAGGAAACAAGAAAAACCCCAAATAAACAACCTAAACTTATACCTAAAGCAACTACAGAAAGAAGAACAAACAAAACCCATAGTTAGCAGAAGAAAAGAAATAATAAAGATCAGAGCAGAAATAAATGAAGTAGGTATGAAGAAAACAATAGAAAAGATCAATGAAACTAAAAGCTGGTTCTTTGAAAAGATAAATAAAGTTGATAAACCTTTAGCCAGACTCATCAAGAAAAAAAGGGAGAGGGCTCAACTCAATAAAATTAGAAATGAAAAAGGAGAAGTTACAACTGACACCATAGAAATACCAAGGATCATAAGAGACTACTATAAGCAACTATATGCTAATAAAATGAACAACCTGGAAGAAATGGACAAATTCTTAGAAAGAATCTCCCAAACTGAATCAGGAAGAAATAGAAAATATGGACAGACCAATCACAAGTAATGAAATTGAAACTGTGATTTAAAAACTCCCAACAGTGGATATATGTATATGTATAACAGATTCACTTTGCTGTACACCTGAAACTAACACAACATTGTAAATCAACTGTATCCCAATAAAAATTTTAGAAAAACTCCCAACAAATGAAAGTCCAGGACCAGATGGCTTCACAGGCAAATTCTGTCAAACATTTAGAGAAGAGTTAAAACCTATCTTTCTGAAACCATTTCAAAAATTTACAGAGGAAGGAACACTCCCAAACTCATTCTATGGGCCACCATCACCCTAATACCAAAACCAGATAAAGATACCCACAAAAAAAGAAAATTACAGGCCAATATCACTGATGAACATAGACGCAAAAATCCTCAACAAAATAATAGCAAACCAAATCCAACAATACATTAAAAGGATCATATACCATGATTCAAGTGGGATTCAATCATATACCATGATTCAAACCAGGGATGTAAGGATTCTTCAATACCTGCAAGTCGATCAGTGTGATACACCACATTAACAAATTGAAGCATGAAAACAATATGATCATCTCAATAGATGTAGGAAACGCTTTTGACAAAATTCAACACCCATTTATGATAAAAACCTGACTCTAGAACTTACTAGATATGTGACATTGAGCAATTTGCCTACCTTCTCTGTTCCTCAGTCTTTTAATCTGGAAGTCAGGCATGAAAACATCAATTTTACAGGGTTGCAATAAATGTTAAAATATGATAAGGTCATTATAGTACATGGCACATAATAGCACTCTCCTCAAATAGTAGCTTAAAACATACCAGTAACATTACCTTCTCACTCTCTTTTCTGTTTATACTCCAACTCTCAGCTAGAAGTTGAGCTCATTCTAAAGTCAAAACTGCTGACCTGTTTTCTCATCCTGTCCAGTACCTGCAAACAATTGATACTCTTTTGGGGGCAAGGATGGGTAACAGGAGTGTTGCCTCTTCCTATTTCTTTGGCTACCAGCTGGAATTCTACTGTGAATGAATTGACCACCTGGTCCCATAGAGCTGCTAGACATTAGCATCTTGCTTCTACAGCACTCAAGTTCACCATGATTCTTTATATTCTAAGCACACCCTTTGCAGGTACTGCTACCTGAGACCAGGATCGCTCTCCTGCCTCATTCTGTTGCTTCCATAATTGTTCCATTTATTCAGGTTACTGAAGTCCAAAAACCCCTTAGGACTCAGCCCAGCTAAATTAGGGACAGTAAACATTGAATTCCAGGATCATATCGACAATGTTCATAATATGCAATAGATACATCTGACACTTCAGGGAACTTACAGTATCTCAACACTGACCCAGACAGCCCTTTAATCTAGACCAGATGGAAAATTGATCATTAACCTCATTCTGATGGAGTTGTTTTTCCCCAAAATGAGCCATTATAATTAATTATCTGTTATCTGGCATTTTATCAACAAATACCATCCATTAACTAACACATTCAATGACAGTTCAATGATAATTAATTATCATAGTGATAACCTGTGTCACTAAAAGATTCTGAAATCACTTCAGAATACAGAGAATGAAAGTAACAGTAAAAAAGAGAATGAGAGACAGTGAAACAGATCAAATAATGCTCAGCATGTTTTAATATTGAAGGTATGACACATCATTTCTTTACTGTCCTCAAAACCCCATCCCACCTACAGGAATACCCCACGTAACATCTCCTAATGGAGCTCCCATATTATATCAGGAAAATCAATATACTTCAGAGTTGGCTGTGTCTTTTCCAAAATGCATGCCACCACCCCACTCTAAAGTAATAATGTGACCCATCCAGAGGATTGGTCAGTAGAAGTGGATCAAACACATCTAATCCCAAAAGAAATAACACATCAGTGCCCATTATTATATTTACCACCCTACACTTTAAAAAGAAACAACTTCCCTTTCCCTGACCCTAAGACTTTTCATAACAGTCAGAAACCTTTTCTGACATATAGCATAGCAAGGATCTAAACAAAAAATAATAATAAAACAAACCTGATACAATAACTTTTCATCTGGGTTTGACATTCTTTTTATTGCTTAAAGATTTTTTATTCCATGTACATAGTAGGCATTCAAGGCATTTTGGTTTGATTTAAAAGGCTAAGTGAGGAAATGTGATAAATGCCTGAATGAAATGTCTGTCCAACTTGAAAACTTTCTCTGACTTTCTCTCTTTTTGGATTTGCTGTGAGAGCTTATTTATTCACAGACACTATGCCTCAACATGTGCAGCTTCCCCTGGGAACTGGTACCCCCTTCTCAGTGATGGTGGAACCACTTGGGAGTTACTGAATTAGAATAGACAGGCCTCAAAATCATAAATGATAAATGAAAAGAAGCAACAAAAGATGTTTATCTTCATGAACACATGCTCAGATAGAGTACCACATTGCAGTAACAGAAGACATGCCTGAGGAAGATATGAGAATACACAATGAAAATTTTGGAATTAGTTTTTTCTGCCAGTATAGTACTGGCACAAAAACGGACATATAGATCAATGCAACAGGATAGAAAGCTCAGAAATAAGCCCACACACTTATGGTCAATTAATCTACAACAAAGGAGGCAAGAATATACAATGAAGAAAAGATAGTCTCTTCAACAAGTGGTGCTGGGAAAACTGCACAGCTTGAATAAAATGAACATTCAAGACTGAATGAAATTATAAAAGATTGAAATTAGAACATTCTCTAACACCACATACAAAAATAAACTCAAAATGGACTAAAGGTCTAAATGTAAGACCAGGTACTATAAAACTCCTAGAGGGAAACATAGGCAGAACACTTTTTGACATAAATCACAACAATATTTTTTTGGCTCTGTCTCCCAGAACAATGGAAGTAAAAACAAAAATAAACAAATGGGACCTAATTAAACTTAAAAGCTTTTGCATAGCAAAGGAAATCATAAACAAAATGAAAAGGCAACCTATGAACTGGGAGAAAATATTTGCAAACACTGCGACCAACATGGGATTAATTTCCAAATATACAAACAGCTCATACAGATCAATATCAAAAAAAAAACCAATAAAAAATGGGCAGAGAGCTAAACAGACATTTCTCCACAGAAGATATATAGATTGCCAACAAACACATGAAATGATGCTCAACATCATCAATTATTAGAGAAATGCAAATCAAAACTACAATGAGGTATCACCTCACACCAGTCAGAATGACCATCATCAAAAAATCTACAAACAATAAATGCTGGAGAGGGTGTGGAGAAAAGGGAACCCTCCTGCACTGTTGGGAATGTAAATTGGTACAGCCACTACGGAGAACAGTATGGAAGGTCCTTAAAAAACTAAAAATAGAGTTATATGATCCAGCCTTTCCACTTCTGGGCATATATCTGGAAAAGATGAAAACTGTAATTAGAAAAGATATGCACCCCAATGTTCACAGCAGCACTATTTACAATAGCCAAGATATGAAAGCAACCTAGTGTCCATTAACAGATAAATGGATAAAGAAGTGGTACATACATACAATGGAATATTACTCAGCCATAAAAAAGAATGAAATAATGCCATTTGCAGCAACATGGATAGACCTAGAGATTATCATACTAAATGAAGTCAGACAGGGAAAGACAAATATCATATGATATCACTTATATGTGGAATCTTTAAAAAAAAAAGGTTACAAATGAACTTATTTACAAAACAGAAATAGACTCACAGACATAGAAAACAAACTATGGTTACCAAAGGGGAAATGGGAAGGAGGGATAACTTAGGAGTTTGAGATTAAAATATACACACTACTATATATAAAATAGATAACCAAGGACCTTCCATATAGAACAGGGAACTATATTCAATATCTTGTAATAACCTATAATAAAAAAAATCTGAAAAAGAATCTAAATAAGAATCTAATAACCTATAATGAAAAAGTATAATATATATATATACACACGTATATAATTAAATCACTTTGCTGTATACCTGAAACTAACACAACATTGTAAATCTACTATATTTCAATAAAAATTTTAAAAAAGAAAATTTTGGAATTGGAATTTTGAGACTCCTGGAATCCTTCTCTTTTATAATGACTGTTACTTTTGAATAAAGGGAGCATGGCATTTCCTGAAAGTTTGATGGCCATCATGACTCATTTTTGGAGTTTCTGAGGCCCTCTCCCACTTTGCTGTGTCAAGTGGGCATGCTACATCGGTCAGGTTACATTCTTAAAGCCAGATGGCTCAGGGTCACTGAGGATGTGGCTATATTGACAAAGGAGAGCCACACAACTTGAGCAAACCTCCTGATTTCTCATCTGTGTGGGCAGAGTCTTGGGTAGTATCAGCAGACCCTGAACGATTCTGCTATGGAAAGCTGGTACTGATGGTAACAAACTTGGAACATCTGCCCCAGAAGATCTCCTGTGAGATTTATGAACAGGACAGACTGACCAGCCTCCAATAAGTTTACTGGAGAAAATATAGGGCTACATAATCTCATGCCTGATTTCTTACAAACCAGGTTCTAAGAGGTGGAGAAGATATATTCCCAGATGAAGAGTCAAAAGTGACAAGAAAGCCAGAAAACAAGGATGATCAGATAGTTACTAGAAAAATTAAAATGTACTAGGAAAGACAATAAACATCAGAAAGGCCAAGCACGTGAGAAAGTCCTGAGCTCATGCTTTTGCATAGCAATGGAAAATCATCTGGGCAAGGCAAGCAAGGCAGCGTCTATTGCAGAGTGTAAGCTCTGGGCTTCTACTGTAAGAATACCAGCTCTGAGCAAAACCCGCTGTCACCAGTGCAGAGAGGGCAAGGAAGACCCAATCTCAAAAGGAAACATTTCACACCGAGAGAAAGCTCGGTGGACTCTGCTTTGATCACTCATCCTATGCAGTGCACTCTTCTTCTCTTGCACTGTAGACTTGCGATAAATTCATACGTGGAACTGTGTAGGTTGTGCAGGTGGCTCTTCACACATAACTGTGTTCCTCTTTATGGGAACTGGAATCATAGTGGTGGATGTGGATCTGGGGTTACCCAGAGAGTAGAAGGAAATCCAGGATGAGCATTTCTAATTGCAGGCTTAGTAAGATCTTGGAAAGTCCTTTTTGAATAATTTTCTCTTCAACTCAATGATGGCTGAATTCAGATGTTGTGCATCTCAATGTTTGGACAAAATCTGATTGAGTTAAGTGAACTGTAACTTTCCAACCAAAAAAAAAAGTTCTGTTTAACCTTTCTGTTTGTTGTGTTTTTAAATTCTTAAAGCAAAACAGTTTTCTTATTACCTTTGAAATTCATATTTTTTGTACAAATTGCTCAATATCATCCACTGACTCTTTACACACAGTCACAAGTCTCCAAAACTATTTTTGTCCTTCTAAACTTTTACATTGTAAAACATACACAGAATAAAACTTTTTAAAAATAAAATCTACATCATCATTTTGTTATAGCCAATAATTCCTTTTAAAAAAATTCTTTTGGATATCTTCACAAGTTAATAATCAGTATAAATTTTTTCACAGAGAAAATAAATGTCTTCTATATATGAAATATACTAGAAGGTAATATCTTCATTTTAAAAGAAGTATATTACAAGCACCTTTTAAAGTATAATCCTTTACTTTCCTTCCAAAGATAAAGTTTCGTAGAAGTAACCTGGGAAAGAAAAATATTTTTCCTGGTCAGCTAGAAATTTTTCAGACAGTTCCTCTACTGCCCTCTAAAGCTCAAGAACAACATAACACCTCTACTTTGAAGACAGTAATTTATTCATTTGAAATACTGTACCAGAATTAGTGAGACCCCAAAGAGAATCAGACTCATTATTTCCCAGTCTCAACTCAGTGTGGCGAGGCACATTTGCTTAAATGGAAGGTCTACAATTAAGACAAGACCTGTTACAGAATAGAGAACTTAGAAGGTAGGCGATCTTATCCCTGATGACAGAGTTATTAAATGGATCCCTATTATTCACATTTTAATACATGACCTAATCACACCAGTAGCCAGACATTTGAGTTTTAAAACATTCAATCCTTTCAGGGTGTTTATAGATTCTGTTTTTGTGTTTCTGTGTTTTTATACTACCTATGCCATAATTATGACAGAGATACATTACAAGGAAAAAATGGAGGACAGTATAGGTAATATTGAGAATGCCATCTAAGAAACAGTACATAAAACTGTTTCAGAAAGTGTTCTATGTTGCTTCATGAGATAATTTTAATAGTGTATACTGGAACAGAGTGAGATCTTGGGTCTTTAAGTGTGATGAGATTCTTAGAACCTGAGGATAGATTGCACTGTTCCAGAGAAGGAAAACAAGATATGGGCAAAAAATAGTCCTTGTGGAACCATTTGGCAGAGGTAGGAAATGGAGAAAAACTATCTCTTGTCTGTTTTTTTTTTTTTACATTGGAGGTGGGGTAGGGAGTAAAGGAAAAAAGTCAGGAATGGAAGAAGGGAAGAAAAATGGGAAAGCAAGAAGTCAGGGAAGAAAAGGCAATACAGAATATTTATTGAGCCCCTACTTTTCACTCTGTACTTTTTTTTTTTTTTTTTTTTTTTTTTTTTAATAGGTGTCTATTTTAAATTTATTTATTTATTTATTTTTGGCTGTGTTGGTTCTTCGTTTCTGTGCGAGGGCCTTCTCCAGTTGTGGCGAGCGGGGGCCACTCTTCATCGCGGTGCGCGGGCCTCTCACTGTCGCGGCCTCTCTTTGCGGAGCACGGCTCTGGACGCGCAGGCTCAGTAGTTGTGGCGCACGGGCTTAGTTGCTCCGCGGCATGTGGGATCCTCCCGGACCAGGGCTCGAACCCGTGTCCCCTGCATCGGCAGGCAGACTCTGAACCACTGCGCCACCAGGGAAGCCCCCACTCTGTACTTTTATTTGTTCACATAAACATGTAAGGTGTTATCTCTATTTTAACAGATGAGAAAATTGAACTTCAAAAATTAAAAAAAAAAGCTAATTTGGTCTAGTCATACAAGTGTTAAGTGGCAAAGCCAAGTACAGAAAAGAAAGGCAACTGCACGAGACATTGCTTATCTTGCACCTCTCAATGCCTTGACCAAATAACCTCCTGGGTCCCAGAGAGGGAACTAGTAGCAGAGACTAAAGCATATAAAGGATAAAGAGGAACAAACAGTCACAGACCAGAAAGAGGGAGCAAGGGTAATTACAATCTCAAAGAGCCTTCAGTGACGCACTGAAAAGCCACAGGGAGTCAGTTTGTTATAAGAGAATTCTTGGCCAAATTCCTAATTCAAGGCCCAGGTACTAATAAAAAAATAAAAAATAAACTGTCCTCTCTGGAAGCCTATAGTCATTAGGACACTGCTTTTAACTCTAGTTGTCTATCAGCGGGTTGACTGGGATGAGTAGCTAGGGCTGAGTATCAATGCTTTCAGTTCTGTGATTCTCAAACTGTGGTCCCTGGACCAGCAGCATCATCATCACCTGGGAATTATCATAAATATAAATTTTCAGCACTCCTCCACTCTCAGACCCATTAAAAAATAATTTCTGAGACAAGGCCCATAAATCTGTGTTTTAGCAGGCTCTGCAGGGGATTTAGAGTTATGCTTAAGTTTGAGAACTAGGTTTGGATAAGTCCTTTAGCACATGCTCTGGGTTCCTTTTACTATCAGGTGAGTTTAATGGGTCCTGCTGTAGGTATTGAGGGAACCTTTTACCATAGACCTAATAAAATGCTCCTTTCCCCTGGAGAAAGGTAAAGTAATTCAAATTCTCTTCCCTCATTTTAGCTGTGCATTGATTGAAATTAGGACAGTAGGCTACCAATTCCCAGAGTCCTAGTAGATTTGATTTCCTAATTGGGAACAGGAAGGAAATTAGGCAAGTTAAAAAGTTAGGGAATTACAAAGAAATGGAAAGATATCCCATGCTCTTGGATTGGAAGAATTAATATTGTCAAAATGGCCATACTACCTAAAGCAATCTACAGATTTAATGTGATCCCTATCAAATCACCCATGGCATTTTTCAGAGAACTAGAACAAATGATCCTAAAATTTATATGGGACCAAAGAAGACCCAGAATTGCCAAAGCAATCCTAAGGAAAAAGAACAAAGCAGGAGGCATAACATCCCCCCACCCAGACTTCAGACAATACTACAGAGCTACAGTAATCAAAACAGTGTGGTACTGGCACAAAAACAGACATATGCATCAGAATACAGAGCCCAGAAATAAACCCATACATCTATGGTCAATTAAACTTTGACAAAGGAGGCACAAATATACAAGGGGAAAAAGACAGTCTCTTCAGCAAGGGATGTTGGGAAAGTTGGACAGCCACATGTAAATCAATGAAGTTAGAACACACCTTCATACCATACACACAAATAAACTCAAAATGGCTCAAAGACTTAAACATAAGACATGACACCATAATACTAGAAGAGAACATAGGCAAAACATTCTCTGACATAAATCATACAAATGATTTCTTAGGGCAGTCTCCCAAGGCAATAGATATAAAAGCAAAAATAAACAAATGGGACCTAATCAAACTTACAAGCTTTTGAACAGCAAAGGAAACCATAAACAGAATGAAAAGACAACCTATGGAATGGTGGAAAACATTTGCAAATGATGCGACCAACAAGGTCTTAATCTCCAAAATATGCAAAGAGCTCATACAACTCAACAACAAAAAAACAAACAACCCAATCGAAAAATGGATAGAAGAACTAAATAGACATTTCTCTAAAGAAGACATACAGATGGCCAACAAGCACACAAAAAGATAGTCAACATCGCTAATTATTAGAGAAATGCAAATCAAAACTACAACAAGGTACCACCTCACGCCAGTCAGAATGGCCATCACTAAAAAATCTACAAATAAATGCTGGAGAGGGTGTGGAGAAAAGGGAACCCTCCTATACTGTTGGTGGGAATGTAAGTTGGTGCAGCCACTATGGAAAACAGTATGGAGGTTCCTCAAAAAGCTAAAAATAGAGTTACAGCATGATCCAGCAATCCCACTCCTGAGCATATATCTGGACAAAACTATAATTCAAAAAGATACATGCACCCCAGTGTTCATAACATCACTATTCACAACAGCCAAGACATGGAAACAACCTAAATGTCCATCAACAGAGGAATGGATAAAGAAGATGTGGTACATATATACATGGAATACTACTCAGCCATAAAAAAGGATGAAATAATGCCATTTGCAGTAACATGGATGGACCTAGAGATTATCATACTAAGTGAAGTAAATCAGAAAGATAAAGGCAAATACATTATGATAACACTTATATGTGGAATCTAAAATATAACACAAATGAACTTATTTATGAAACAGAAACAAACTCACAGACATAGAGAAGTGACTTGTGGTTACCAAGGGGAAGGGGGCATGGGGGAGGGATGGAGTGGGAGTTTGGGGTTAGCAGATGCAAACTGCTATACATAGAATGGATAACAACAAGGTCATACTGTATAGCACAGGTAACTATATTCAATACCCTGTGATAAACCATAATGGAAAAGAATATTTAAAAAAGAATGTATACATATGTTTAACTGAATCACTTTGCTGTACAGCAGAATTTAACCCAACGTTGTAAGCCAACTAGACTTCAATTTAAAAAAAGGGAATTAGGTAAGAATAATAAGAAAATTACTGATGGCCTTTATCTCTACATTTCAATTCTAGAAGGTGAGCATTTTATATTTTGCCAGGATTCTATAAATGGAGCTGGATGACTTTTCTTATATTTTTCATTTTGTGCTCAGAAATATTTGTATATACTAGTTCCTATGGGTTGTGGAAGGGGGGATGAGACAGTAAACAGTCCACTTTAATCCCATATCGTATTAGCCAGACAGGTATATCACTATTTTGTTTTCACAGGTGAGGACACAGGTTTCTCCACCTACTGGTTCAGCTGTGGATGAGATTCAAACAGAATTCCTTCTGTCCTAGGATTTGACATTCAAGTGGGAGAAGTCCATGATATCTCTTTGCGGCAGAAAATGCATCTTACTTGATTTTACTAACAATGTCTAATAAAACATCTGATTAAATGATCTGGAAGGTCATTTAATAGATTTCTTGACAAAAACATGTATATTTAATACTATAGTCTGCATTTGGATAAAGAAGATGGAATGCACACACCAACCAGTTCCATGAGTGAGAAGACCAATTTTGTATTGTTAATCTGCTGAAATTTGGGGTTTTGTATATTACTGCAACTATCAATACCCTAATTAATGCATTTAATTTCCTCTCTTAGACGATAATTTTATTGAGGATAATTTCCATGTTTGGAAAAGTATGGATTATATAAAGTTTCATGATCTGGGTTCTTCACTCATTGGTTTTGAGGAAACTGATGGTTTTTTCCCCTCTTCGTTCCTCTTCAAGGAAAGTGTACAATTTGAGGCACAGCTCAGATAGATCTGGATCTAATTAGGCTCTTCCACTAGATATGTAAGCATAGGCAAACTGATGAGCTTTTCTCCTCTCCTGGCAAAGTAAGGATTACAAATCCCTATATTCTAAGATTATTATGAATATTAGAATTAAAATCTGTAAATGCCTAGTGTAAAGCCTGGCTCTTAGCTAGTATTAGCAGTTGGTGGTAGAGTTTCAAAAATATGTGCTGCACCTTCCTGGAGGAGAATTATACTTTTCTGTCCCATTATCATTGGGTTTGGCCATATGACTTACTTGGTTAATGAAATGTAAGTGGAAAAGATGTGTTACTTGCTTAGAAGCTGAAGCCTGACCTCTTTTCTTTCTGACATGATGACTGGCACTATTCTAATTAGAAATTGCTTCATAACTCTGGATCCTGAAATGAAGATGACATGGAGCAAAGCCAGAGTTGCCTGACAATGGGACAAATGACAACCTTTTGATGTTATAAGACATGGGGATATGGGGGCCATATGTTACTACAGCATCCCCGGCTTTTATGACAAGTGTATCAAATATGTTTCTCAACCAGACAATATGGGAAAAATTCTTTAAATTTCCTAACTCTCCACCAAGAACCAGGATATCTAGCACTTTCCCTGTCCCTCCTTCCTTGCCTCCTATGAATAACTACTTTACAATAAAAACAATGTAGGCTCTGTCCTGTAAGAGGTGATAAGACTTACAGAGAATGAAGTATTTTCTGACAGTAGTTGAAAAGAGTTAAAAAAAAAAAAACTGAAGATGAGATCTGATTTCCATGATGTCCTTTGGAAGTTCATATTTAATAAATAGAAATTAGGTCTTTACAGAAATTCAATTTACACTATTTTATTAGACTATATAGCTTTAGGGAGTACAAATGAAAGCTTGGATAAGAGCATCATACTTCACATGAGGCAAATTCAGTATCTGGGGAATAACACAAAAGGCTTGGAATTCTTAACAGGGCTATAGAGTAATGGAACTTGATAGAAAATTGACATCTCTGTAGAATAATTCTATATCAGACAAATGGCAAGAAGCCCAGGGTAAAAAAAAATTGCCTTTAATTATTTTCTGTCATGAGTTCTACTGATGAGAAATATTTAGCTGAAATTTTACTTAAGAACAGGCAAAATGAAAAAAATGAGTGTCAGTGTTCATTTTGTTGATAACTCTAAATTTCTCATTTTATTGTTATTAATTTTTGGAGGGTTGGGGGGAAACTACAATACACCTGGAAATTTGGTACTCCACAGTCCTATTAACTCAGAGTCTGCAGATGGAGAAAACAATGTTTTCATGCTGATTTTACTATATTCACAGTAAAACACAGAAGATAAATTCCTTGAACTCTTGTGGGCAATGCATGCCACAGGCTATGTTCTTACCTTATGGGACATTCTATGGAAAACCAAAGAGTTAGTTCAAAACCGTAATGTTATGGAAGTCTCACTCCTCTTCTCCCACAGTTGCTACGATTCCTTGAAAAGAATGCCTTTTCCAAATAACATCATCTATAATGATCATACCTTTATGCAGAGGCTGGCCTGGATTAGGTAAGGGTAAAGGAAAGGACAGGAAAAAAGGCAGAACCTGTGTGTAAGGAGGAAGCAAGCACATTTTTTAAAAAAGCTCTGCCCTACATTGCCTTCCTTATGTTTTTCAGAGCTTTCCCTTCACACTTTATCGTGACGTATTTTTATTAGAGGCTTAACTGACACCATGCCAACCTCTTCTCCCTAAAATATTGTTGAAAGGCACACTTTGAAGAATACACACTTCTCTATTTTTACTTTAAACATGCTTTATAATTTGCCAAGTGTTTACACGTCAGATTGCACTTTACCTCCAAATCAACACTGAGTTGCATTCAGTGTGGATCAAGCATCAACTTAACCAAGCATATCCTCATCCTGCAGATGAAATGAAGCTTGGAGAAGACATGACAGAAGTGACGAGGAACTCAAGCCACTGCACCCACTGCTCATATCACATGAGAAATGCCACTACCTACGTGTGGAACCAACACCGAGATCTTGATGAGTTGCGTTGAATTCCATTAACTGACATTTCCTAACAAATGCAAGCTATGTGTTAAAATGGTGTTGCTAAAAACGAACCATGATTTAACTAATTTTCCAACAATCATGAAACACTTAGAGCATATATTTAATACTGACCACCCTTCGTATATTTTTCAAAGAGTCTTTTTGGGTGATGAAAAATAAGTTCTCAGTTCCAGGGCTTGCAAAACTGTACTCTGGTACATTCCAGGAAATGCAAATTCAGCTATATTGCAGCTGCACAGATGAAAGCTTTGTGAAACTCTGATACTATGGCCAAGGACCTATTCATCTCTATTTCACTGGTGATTTCTGATTCTGACGAGTAAAAATTGCATTCATATTTTTTACCCAGTTCTAGAAGATTAGAAATCTAGATGATATAACCGTGTTATTTAATTTTTAAATTCCATAAACTCAATTTAAAACGCATAAACCATTTTATCATGAAGAACATATTTCTCTTCAATACTATGTTATTAAATTTTTATTACTGCAGCATTTTCTCACAGATTAGTTCTCTAGAGGGAAAAGAAAAAATATATATATACATATATGTATATATAATCTGATTTCTTTTCATATGAAGACCCAGAATCCTGCCTTCTAGATTAATGGAGTTTGGCTCAAATCTGGTATTTAATAAATAAACATCTCCAGCCCAAAAGGAAAAGTTCACTTTAGGTGTTTCTATCTTCACTTGAGAGCCAACAACATTCTATATTTCATGGACGTAAAATGAGAGGAAAAGTAATATTTTTCTATTATCTATCATCTATCTATCTATTCTATATTATCTGTCTCTCATTTATCTGAGTTTCTCATAACATTGTTGAAAGTAGAATTTATTAGCCCTATTTTAAATAATAAGACCCTGAAACACAGAGAAGAGTTTGCATAGCCTATGTGTTAGAATCTGGAAAACCTGAGGGTCAAACTTAAGTTGTCAGCCTCTTATACTTTAATACTCTTGTGTTTTCCATTAGACTCTCGGACAAAGTATGTGTGTTCTTCCCTCTCCCTGCAGGAACTCTGTCCTTAGAGTTCTGCTAATAAAACAGGGCACTGCTTTATTCTTTGTGTTCCTGTTCCCACTTCCCTTGTCTCCTTTAACAAAGCCAGGCAGGACTCTGCACCAGGCACTGCTCTAGGGGCTCAGGGTGCAACAGCAGGGTGAGCACAGCCCCTGACCCCCAGGGATGTACTAGCTGTGCTTCTCGCCAGCAGTTTCTCACTTGAATAATATGTGTTGAATAAATTTTTAAAAATCAATGTGTGTTTTTAAAAGTTCAGTGCTACAGCTCTGATCCATGGTCGGGATATAATGACTTAGAGTCCTATACTTTATTCTGACTATATTTCTAGAGCCAATTACTCTTTAGCGTGTCCATTCAGGTTTCTTTTCTTTTGCAAACAACTGTCTTTACTAAACTTTCTGCAGCTCCCTAGGGTAAGTTTGCATTGCCAAGCTATTTCTCAGGAATTTGCCTGACACCCGTAGCTTAGTGTCTGAAGCGAATGTAATGAGCTCATATTATAGTCTCTCCTCTAGGTCTTGATGAAAATATTAAATCTAGGGACCAAGACTGAAAATCCCATTGAATGCCATTGACTTTTCTTACATTCTGAATTTAAAAACACCCACTCTCTTGGTAGGACATACCAGTCAACAATATATCAACTAATCCACGTATCATGGGGGCCACAAACCCACAGCTTACTGAAGCATGTCATGGGGCAAAACTAGTAGCCTTGCTGTGAAAGAAGGTGAGTATTTATAAGGCTTTCCTTGACACTCCAAACCTGCTCAGTCACGATAGGGAGAGGCTGTGCTATTTGAAAAATCGTTAAGTTAGTTCTCACAGGATCTCTCAAAACATTAGTAAATCCATGTTATAATTATTTTCCTATGAGTGCATTGTGTATAGAAGGTGAGTCAATCCCACTGCAGACTCATCCTCCAGGCTCCAAGTCAGTCTGAAATATCCTCCAAGTGTCATAATAACTAGAGTTATTTTAGCCCAACGAATACAAGCCTGGAGGTATATTCCTACATAATTTATTATAATCTTCATTCACATTTTATGTCCTTATTTTGTTGTTATAAACAAATCCATTAAACAAAACCTGTCTTCAGTGCCTCTAACCTTTTAATATCAACCTATCAACACATCCTCCTACCATTCAAAAATATCACACTTGATGTTAAGTTGGTGCAGCCACAATGGAAAACAGTATGGAGGTTCCTCAGAAAACTAAAAATAGAATTACCATATGATCCAGCAATCCCACTCCTAGGCATAGATCCAGAAAAACTATAATTCAAAAAGATATATGCACCACTATGTTCATAGTAGCACTATTTACAATAGCCAAGACATGGAAGCAACCTAAATGCCCACTGACAGATGAATGGATAAAGATGTGGTACATATATAAAATGGAATACTACTCAGCCATAAAAAGAACGAAATAATGCCATTTGCAGCAACATGGATGGACCTAGAGATTATCACACTAAGTGAAGTAAGTCAGAAAGAGAAAGACAAATACCATATGATATCACTTACATGTGGAATCTAAAATGTGACACAAATGAACCTATCTACGAAACAGAAACAGACTCATGGATATAGAGAACAGACTTGTGGTTGCCAAGTGGGGATGGTTTGGGGAGGGATGGAGTGGGAGGTTGGGGTGAGCAGACGTAAGCTATTATATATAGAATGGATACACAACAAGGTCCTACTGTATAGCACAGGGAACTATCAATATATTCAATATCCTATGATAAACCATAATGGAAAAGAATATTTAAAAAAAGAATGTATATATATGCATAACTGAATCACTTTGCCCTACATCAAAAATTAACAACATTGTAAATCAACTATACTTCAATAAAAATATATTTAAAAATATCAAAAATATCCCATTCTTATTTCTTAGAAAAACTTCTGCCATTCTCCTTTTTGTAAGTGGCATTTGGTTTTCTATTCGATTACTTTCACTGTTAGTATTTCTATTTGATGTGTCTTATTTTTTTATCCCATAATCTGGTTAACTTTCCATTTACAAAACAGTTCAAATTAGCATCAAAAGACTCAGGGCCCTAGGTTGTTTTCATTGTTTGTTTATTTATTTATTGAGTCCTCTGTTATTTCGTAGGCAGTCTTTGTCTCAACAGAGATTCCATGACTTCTTTCTACCTAGGACTTGAGTCTTTAGAAATCCCAAAGGTAAGGCTTTTCTCCTGTTGATGTATCCCAGTCTGGCACATGTTACTTCTACTTCACCATCCCAGCTAAGACCTAAATAACTACTTCCTGCTTGCTGCTCCATAATAAAATAGGGTGATAAAGCCAGTTTCTCTAATGCTTAAAAGTACAAGTTTCCCTGGTGTCTTTTACAGTTGTAGTACCACAAAAATCTGTATTGTATAGAAAAACAATTATCTGTAAAGCAGTTAAGATTGTCCTCAATAGAAGGAAAACTAACAAAGCAAAACAAAACAAAAACACATCAAAGGTTTAGTAATAACAGGATGTTTTCAAGTCACTGAAGGAGTGAGGATATGAAGATGGGTTGGCTCCCCAAATCGCTACCACTCAGACTCCAAACGCAGAGTTATTTTGGCCTCCATAAACACTGCTTTCCCCTAAAACCCTGACATGGGGAATGACCTTGATTCTAGTCATCTCTCATTCCCTTTTAGGACAGGAATGTCCAGGAGACAGCAACACAGTGAACGCCATAATAATAAGCAATATGGCTTTCAGTAAAGGTTTCTGATCTTTCTACCTTGATCATAGGGTTTATCAATTCAATCTGAATCCCTTATACATTTCTGAAGGAGAGCCTTTTGTGACTATGTTCAGCAGAATTAGATGATCTAGATGGCAACATCCCATAGGAAAAAGATAATTGGATTTAAAAATATACATAATTGGATTTCAGGGTTAGGAAACTTGAGTTCAAGTTCCAACATTTCTACTTACCTTGCTCAGTTTTCTAATTTCAAAATGAAATTTTAATTAATTACAAATACATAATGACTACAATATGCCAGTCACTGCAGTAGATGATCTTTTAGGTGCAGTGGATGATCTTTAAGGCTTCTTGGCATTTCCCTTTAAAGACTGTTGAACCAGACCTCTGAACTTTTACATAAGCTTCTGTGATTTAAAAGGAAGAGAAATGTGAAAAAGCCCAGTTTCCATAGGGCATGGGTTGGCCAGAAGACACTTACTCTTACCAACTCCTGTTCTTTACAGTATCCAGTCCATCTCATCCTGCCACCACCAAAGAAGAACAAAAGATGAAGCAAAATATAAAGTACGTGAAGATAAAGCTGATATGATAAAACATAGTAAATCATGACAATAAATTAGAAATAATTTGCTGAGTATTGGCTATTGTTTAACTCTGTGGAAAGGCAAATGTGTCTGACATGATTCTTGTCCTCAAAAAGCAATATTCCATGACTCACATGGAATCAGTAATGCATTTTAAAAGGGACATATGATTGAGTATAAACAGTGTGGCTAAGACTTTAAAGCTGTAGGATTTAAGAACAGAGGACCACGTGAAGCAGGGTTGACTTCATGAAGGAAGACAGTACTTGTGCAACTTTGCAAGTATAAGGTTAGTCTTTAAAACATACACACACATGCATATATCTTCATGTACATGTATATACACATGTATATTTACATAACCTCAATATGTTTATCATATAAAATGAAAATCATATAAAAATAAAAATATTAAATAGGGCATTTAGTAAAACAATTCAGAGTGAAAGATACAGTTTCACATACATTTGTAGAAGGCATAATATTGAAAATAAGTATGTGAATTAATAACATAGAGAAAACATTTACAAAATAAGAAAAATATTTAAAAATCATAAACATTAATAATATAGAAAATAAATTCAGAAAAGTTGAATTGTATAAAAAAGCCAGTTATTTGATAGTATCAGTAACAAACAAGAAACAGATAACGAGTATTAGGAATAAGAAAGAGTGCACAAAGAGAACTTGGACACAAAGAGATTTTAAAATTTTTCTAATAATATACAGATTTAAATGGTAATGGTTTCATAGGAAACAAAATGACTCAAAACTTTAGGAAACCTAAGCAGGCTAAGAGTCAAATAAATTTTAAAGTAGTCATATAGTCACAGCCTACTGCATCTAAACACTTGGGAAAAATATTTTTAAGAGGAAAACGAAATCAAATTTTCAAAAATCAACTGTTTCCTAAGTTAACAAATAGAGAGATGGGCAAATTCCCAGTTCATTTAATCCTACCAACTAAGTCTAACTCTGATACCAAAAACAAATAAATAAAAATAAACCCAAACAAAACAGACAGGGATAGCTAAAACAAAAAAAAAAGTCAAAAACCAAATCTTTTTCCTATAGATAAAAAACTCTATGTAAAACAGAAAAAGAATCTTTGTAGGATTATAAAATAAGGAATCTTCCTTAACTTGATAAAAGGGTAATTAAAGAACCTCATCAAAACATTATACTTTACAATGATGATTCACTAGAAGCAGTCAGTTCCACTAAAATGATAAGAATACTTGCTAACATAAAACCAGGCAAATAAAAAACTTAGAACTAATAAAGTTGAGTAAGATAGTAAGGTACAAAATAATCATTCAAAAAGCTATAATTTTGTATATGTCAGCAATAATCAGAGAAAATATAAAAATTATTCAGTTTCCAAAAGTTAACAAAATCTATAAAACATGTAGGATAAGTCTAATTAAAATAATTAAAGACCCATATGCAGAAATCTATAAAAATAAATGGAGAACATAAAAGAAGACCTAAACAAGTAGAAATACATAAACTATTCCTACTGGGGACACCCAATATTGTAGAGATACGACTTACCTCCCACCTAGTAATTTATAAATTTTTCACAATCCCGAACAAATCCCAAGGGATTCTTTCATTGCATAAGGCATGCCCATTTAAAAATAGGGTTTATAGAATAAAGGAAAGTGAAAAGCAAGAGAAATTAAATAATAACTAGCAGAAACCTGTACTACCAGTTATCAAAACAATATTTACAGCAGTGGGATACTGGTACAAACAGAAAATTTGATCACTGGAACAGATTTAAAAGTTCTGAAATAGAACAATGGATATTTGGAAAATCAAAATTGCTGTAGGAAGTATAAACTACTCAATAAATGTCACAGGTAAAACTGGTTATTCAAATGAAATTTTAATAGATCCTGTAGTGAGTTCAAGAGATTTGAGGGGGAGATCAAGGAAAAAGGTAAGACCAGTAGCATAAAGTGAGTTTTACTTGGGGCAGTGCTTCGATAGAATTGTAGGAGGGAGTGTCCCTCCCAGCGTGAGACCTTCCAGAGGTAGTGGTGCAAGTTCACTGCTCAAGATGGAAGGAGGGCAGGGGAACTTTCCAGGGGAGGAGAGTGGGAGAGAGGTTTGCCTAAGTGATGTTGCTTAGCCGCACTGGGGGTCTGACTACTCTGAAGGGCAGCACGGCTTGGTGTCTTATTGTGCTGGAGTTTGTCTTATTTATGTCTCATAGAGGTGGGTGCAGTTTTGTGGGAGATGCAAAGCAGGCAGTCTCTAAATGGCTAAGGATCTGCTTATTGGCGTTAGGGTTAAAACAACTGTATGTGTAAGAATTTGGTGCTGGTGAGATTTTGAGCTAATGGGCCCCAGCCTGCGTCTGAAGTAAAAAAACTTAGGGCCAATATAATATAAGAGCCATCTCTACCACACTTCTTTCACATACCTATATATTTATACATACATCTTAGATGGAATTGATAAAAATATGAAAAAATATTGCTAGAAATATAGGAGCATAAATTTACACTCTTGCGGTGGATAAAGCCTAAACCTAGAAGTCATATACTTCAAAAAAATAAGGTTGAATTTATTATATAAAATGTTTAAAATTCTATATGGGGATTAATTAAAAACTGATGTTTCTATATGTTTATATAGCATTTATAATAATGCTTATGTATACTGATTGACCCATTTAATTTTCACTCCAACTTAAGAGCTAGCTGTAGTGTCACTCCCATTTCACAGTTAATTACATAACTAATTATCAATACATAACACACTAACACTAAATTGATATGCAGGACCACCATGTAAAGTTGTATAGGTTGTACACTGCACAGCTTCACTGGTGTGAGTTTTTTAGGGGGTGGCATTCTCACAGACTTGGAGGTGAGTCGTACGCTCCAGGGTGGTACTGCATATCAGCTGTATAACTGAACTTGGCAGCTTTCCAGAGTTTCTAAATTCAGTGAGGTCTTGCCACCTTCACACCTAATATACTACAGTCCCAACTGCCCTCCCCCATCTACATCATGAACACAGGCTTAGCATTCAAGACTCAATTCAAAGGCCACTTTCTCTAAATGATTTTTCCTGGTCCAGTCCTGGCACTTAGAACAAGGTAAATCTGACCTCTGTCTTCTCCATCGTCCCATCATTCCTTCCACACACAACTCTTACCACAATGGTAACCCTTCATCTTGTTTATTTAGTTACTCATTTGGTTCCCCTACCAGATTGCAAGCTGCTTGAGCTCAGGAATTCTTATTTATCGTTGCATAAATGGTTCCTGGCACTGAATCTGGTACACGGCAGGTATTTAATAAATTTGTTGAATAAATAACAAGGTCCAGAGGGATATTCTACTGGGATATTCTACTGGATGGCAATCTGCAAGATATCATTTTCTTTGCTCCCATTTGGTGATATTATCAAACATTTCTTTGAGAGCATAGAAGAACTGAATAGTTGTCTTATCACACATTAATTAGCAAGGAGGCAGTTCTCAGCTATAAAATCTTTACAGTTAGCAAAACACTCCTATCAGCACTTACTATTAAACATTGTAAATAAATACTGCAACATTAAGTTTTGTGGCAGTGCAAATAAAAGTGTTAGCAAGAAACATAATTACCACTCTTTTTTTTTCTTAATTATTAAATGCTAACACAGTACTCCATTTAAACCATTCAAATACTCCTCCCTGACTAACATCCAAAATTCTTAATATAGCCAAGAATGCTATTGATAACCTGGCCCTTGTCTCTCTCTGTTTCTATCCTCCTAGCCCCTCCCATTGCCCACTCTCATGATTTCCACACCATACAGGTACCACATATTCAGACACTTTGCAGCTTGAAATTGCCCTGATCCAATCTCAATTCTTTAAATCATCTCTCAACTTCATTCTTTGGCATATTCTGTCACTTCAGCCAAGAATATCCTTCCTACTCTTGGAGGACTTCAAGCTGTTACTCATAATTTAGTTTCAGCTTAAAAGCCACATCACAGGAGACGTTCAAGATGGCAGAGGAGTAAGACGTGCAGATCACCTTCCTCCCCACAAATATATCAGAAATACACCTACATGTGGAACAACTCCTACAGAACACCTACTGAACGTTGGAAGAAGACCTCAGGCTTCCCAAAATGTAAGAAACTCCCCCATGTCCCTGGGTAGGGCAAAAGAAAAAAGGAAACAACAGAGACAAAAGAATAGGGACGGGACATGCACCTCTGGGAGGGAGCTGTGAAGGAGGAAAGGTTTCCACACACTAGGAAGCCCCTTCACTGGCAGAGACAGGGGGTGGCAGGGGGTAAGCTTCGGAGCCACAGAGGAAAGTGCAGCAATAGGGGTGCACAGGGCAAAGCGGAGAGATTCCCGCACAGAGAATCGGTGACGACCGGCACTCACCAGCCTGAGAGGCTGGTCTGCTCACCCACCAGGGTGGGTGGGGGCTGGGAGCTGAGGCTCGGGCTTCGGAGGTCGGATCCCAGGGAGAGGACTGGGGTTGGCTGCGTGAACACAGCCTGAAGGGGGCTAATGCACCACGCTAGACGGGAGGGAGTCCGGGAAAAAGTCTGGACCTGCCTAAGAAGCAAGAGACCATTGTTTTGGGGTGCGTGAGGAGAGGGGATTCAGAGTACTGCCTAAACGAGCTCCAGAGACGGGCGTGAGCCGCGGCTATCAGCGTGGACACCAGAGACAGGCATGAGACGCTAAGTCTGCTGCTGCAGCCACCAAGAAGCCTGTGTGCAAGCACAGGTCACTATCCACACCTCCCCTCCTGGGAGCCTTGCAGCCCACCACTGCCAGGGTCCCATGATTCAGGGACAAATTCCCCAGGAGAACACATGGCGCACCTCAGACTGTTGCAACATCACGTCGGCCTCTGCCGCCACTGCAGGCTCGCCGCGAATTCCATACCCCTCCTTCTCCCCGGCCTGAGTGAGCCAGAGCCCCTAATCAGCTGCTACTTTAACCCCGTCCTGTCTGAGTGAAGAAAAGACGCTCTCAGGTGACCTACACGCAGAGGCAGGGCCAAGTCCAAAGCTGAACCCCAGGAGCTGTGTGAACAAAGAAGAGGAAGGGAAATTTCTCCCAGCAGCCTCAGGAGCAGCAGATTAAATCTCCACAATCAACTCAATGTACCCTGCATCTGTGGAATACCTGAATAGACAACGAATCATCCCAAAATTGAGGTGATGAACTTTGGGAGCAAGTGTAGACTTGGGGTTTGCTTTCTGCATCTAATTTGTTTCTGGTTTTATGTTTATCTTAGTTTAGTATTTAGAGTTTATTATCATTGGTAGATTTGTTTATTGATTTGGTTGCTCGCTTCCTTTTCCTTTTTTTTTATATATATATAGATTTTTCTTTTCTTCTTCTCTTTTTGTGAGTGTCTATGTGTAGGCTTCTTTGTGTGATTTTGTCTGTATAGCTTTGTGTTACCATTTGTCCTAGGATTCTGTCTGTCCGTTTTGGTTTTTTTTTTTTTTGGATAGTTTTTAGCACTTGTTAACATTGGTGGATTTTTTTTTTTTTTTTTTTTTTTTGGTTTGGTTGCTCTCTTCTTTTTTATTATTACTTTTCAATTTTTTAAATTTTTAATAATTTAAAAAAATTTTTTATTTTAATTGTTTTATTTCATTATTTTCTTTCTTTCTTTCTTTTTTTCTCCCTTTTCTTATGAGCTGTGTGGCTGACAGGGTCGTGCTGCTCCAGCCGGGTGTCAGGTCTGTGCCCCTGAGGTGGGAGAGCCAAGTTCAGAACATTGTTCCATCAGAGACCTCCTGGCTCCACGCAATATCAAACGGCAAAAGCTCTCCCAGAGATTTCCATCTCAACACTAAGACCCAGCTCCACTCCACAACCAGCAAGCTACAGTGCTGGACACCCTATGCCAAACAACTAGCAAGACAGGAACACAACCCCACCTGTTAGCAGAGAGGCGGCCTAAAATCATGATAAGGTCACAGACACCCCAAAACACACCACCAGATGCGGTCCTGCCCACCAGAAAGACAAGATCCAGCCTCATCCACCAGAACACAGGAACCAGTCCCCTCCACCAGGAAACCTACACAACCCACTGAAACAACCTTAGCCACTGGCGGCAGACACCAAAAACAATGGGAACTACGAATCTGCAGCCTGCGAAAAGGAGACCCCAAACACAGTAAGTTAAGCAAAATGAGAAGACAGAGAAACACACAGCACATGAAGGAGCAAGGTAAAAACCCACCAGACCAAACAAATGAAGAGGAAATAGGCATTCTACCTGAAAAAGAATTCAGAGTAATGATAGTAAAGATGATCCAAAATCTTGGAAAAAGAATGGAAAAAATACGAGAAACGTTTAACAAGGACCTACAAGAACTAAAGAGCAAACAAACAATGATGAACAACACAATAAATGAAATTAAAAATTCTCTAGAAGGAATCAATAGCAGAATAACTGAGGCAGAAGAACAGATAAGTGCCCTGGAAGATAAAATAGAGGAAATAACTACCACTGAGCAGAATAAATAAAAAAGAATGAAAAGAATTGAGGACAGTCTCAGAGACCTCTGGGACAACATTAAATGCACCAACATTCGAATTAGAGGGATCCCAGAAGAAGAAGAGAAAAAGAAAGGACTGAGAAAATATTTGAAGAGATTATCATTGAAAACTTCCCTAATATGGTAAAGGAAATAGTCAATCAAGTCCAGGAAATGCAGAGAGTCGCATACAGGATAAATCCAAGGAGAAACACACCAAGACACATATCAATCAAACTATCAAAAATTAAATATGAAGAAAAAATATTACAAGCAGCAAGGGAAAAACAACAAATAACATACAAGGGAATCACCATAAGGTTAACAGCTGATCTTTCAGCAGAAACTCTGCAAGCCACAAGGGAGTGGCAGGACATATTTAAAGTGATGAAAGGCAAAAAACTACAACCAAGATTACTCTACCCAGCAAGGATTTCAGATTCGACGGAGAAATTAAAATCTTTACAGACATGCAAAAGCTAAGAGAATTCAGCACCACCAAACCAGCTTTACAACAAATGCTAAAGGAACTTCTCTAGGCAGGAAACACAAGAGAAGGAAAAGACCTACAATAACAAACCCAAAACAATTAAGAAAATGGTAATAGGAACATACACATCGATAATTACCTTAAATGTAAATGGAGTAAATGCTCCAACCAAAAGACATAGAGTGGCTGAATGGATACAAAAACAACACCCGTATATATGCTGTCTACACTAGACCCAATTCAGACCTAGGGACACATACAGACTGCAAGTGAGGGGATGGAAAAAGATATTCCATGCAAATAGAAATCAAAAGAAAGCTGGAGTAGCAATTCTCATATCAGACAAAATAGATTTTAAAATAAAGACTATTACAAGAGACAAAGAAGGACACTACATAATAATCAAGGGATCAATCCAAGAAGAAGATATAACAATTGTAAATATTGATGCACCCAACATAGGAGCACCTCAATACCTAAGGCAAATGCTAACAGCCATAAAAGGGGAAATCGATAGTAACACAGTCATAGTACGGGACTTCAACACCCCACTTTCACCAATGGACAGATCACCAAAAATGAAAATAAACAAGGAAACACAAGCTTTAAATGATGCATTAAACAAGAGGGACTTAATTGATATTTATAGAACATTCCATCCAAATACAATAGGATACACTTTCTTCTCAAGTGCTCATGGAACATTCTTCAGGATAGATCATATCTTGGGTCACGTAATCAAGCCTTTGTAAATTTAAGAAATCACTTGAAATCATATCAAGTATCTTCTCCGACCACAACGTTATGAGACTAGATACCAATTACAGGAAAAATCTGTAAAAAGTACATACACATGGAGGGTAAACAATACATTACTAAATAACCAAGAGATCACTGAAGAAATCAAAGAGGAAATCAAAAAATACCGAGAAACAAATGAAAATGAAAGCACGACGACCCAAAACCTATGGGATACAGCAAAAGCAGTTCTAAGTGGGAAGTTTATAGCAATATTTTCCTACCTCAAGTAACAAGAAACTTCCCAAATAAATAACCTAACCTTACATCTAAAGCACTTAAAGAAAGAAAAACAAACAAAAAAAACCCCCTAAAGTTAGCAGAAGGAAAGAAATCATAATGATCAGATCAGAAATAAATGGAAAAGAAATGAAGAAAACAATAGCAAAGATCAATAAAACTAAAAGCTGGTCCTTAAGATGATTAAGAAAATTGATAAACCATTAGCCAGACTCATCAAGAAAAAAAGGGAGAAGACTCAAACCAATAGAATTAGAAATTAAAAAGGAGAAGTAACAGCTGACACTGCAGAAATACAAAGGGTCATTATAAATTACTACAAGCAACCCCATGCCAATAAAATGGACAACCTGGATGAAATGGGACAAATTCTTAGAAAAGCACAATCTTCTGAGACTGAACCAGGAAGAAATAGAAAATATAAACAGACCAATCACAAGCACTGGAATTGAGACTGTGATTAAAAATTTTCCAACAAACAAAAGCCCAGGACCAGATGGATTCACAGGCAAATTCTATCAAACATTTAGAGAAGAGCTAACACCTATCCTTCTCAAACTCTTCCAAAATATAGCAGAGGGAGGAACACTCCCTAACTCATTCTACGAGGCCACTATCACCCTGATACAAAAACCAGACAAAGATGTCACAAAGATAGAAAACTACAGGCCAATATCACTGATGAACACAGATGCAAACATGCTAAACAAAATACTAGCAAACAGAATCCAACAGCACATTAAAAGGATCATACACCATGATCAAGTGGGGTTTATTTCAGGAATGCAAGGATTCTTCAATATATGTAAATCAATCAATGTGGTAAACAAATACAAATTGAAGGAATAAAAAAACATATGATCATCTCAATAGATGCAGAGAAAGCTTCTGACAAAATTCAATACTCATTTATGATAAAAACCCTCCAGAAAGTAGGCATAGAGGGAACTTACCTCAACATAATAAAGGCCATATACGACAAACTCACAGCCAACATTGTTCTCAATGGTGAAAAACTGAAAACATTTCCTCTAACGTCAGGACCAAGACAAGGTTGTCCACTCTCACCATTATTATTCAACATAGTTTTGGAAGTGTTAGCCACAGCAACCAGAGAAGAAAAGGAAATAAAAGGAATCCAAATCGAAAAAGAAGAAGTAAAGCTGTCACTGCAGATGACATGATACTATACATAGAGAATCCTAAAGATGCTACCAGAAAACTACTAGAGCTAGTCAATGAATTTGGTAAAGTAGCAGATTACAAAATTAATGCACAGAAATCTCCTGCGTTCCTATACACTAATGATGAAAAATCTGAACGAGAAATTAGGAAACACTCCCATTTACCATTGCAACAAAAAGAATAAAATACCTAGGAATAAACCTACCTAAGGAGACAAAAGACCTGTATGCAGAAAACTATAAGACACTGATGAAAAAATTACAGATGATACAAACAGATGGAGAGATATACCATGTATTTGGATTAGAAGAATCAACACTGTGAAAATGACTATACTACCCAAAGCAATCTACAGATTCAGTGCAATCCCTATCAAACTACCACTGGCATTTTTCACAGAACTAGAACAAAAAATTTCACAATTTGTATGGAAACACAAAAGACCCCGAATAGCCAAAGCAATCTTGAGAAAGAACAATGGAGCTGGAGGAATCAGGCTCCCTGACTTCAGACTGTACTACAAAGCTACAGTAATCAAGACAGTATGGTACTGGCACAAAAACAGAAATATAGATCAATGGAACAGGATAGAAAGCCCAGCGATAAACCCACACACATATGGTCATCTTATTTTTGATAAAGGAGGCAAGAATATACAATGAAGAAAAGACAGCCTCTTCAATAAGTGGTGCTGGGAAAACTGGATAGCTACATGTAAAAGAATGAAATTAGAACACTCTCTAACACCATACACAAAAATAAACTCAAAATGGATTAAAGACCTAAATGTAAGGCCAGACACTATCAAACTCTTAGAGGAAAACATAGGCAGAACACTCTAGGACATAAATCACAGCAAGATCCTTTTTGACCCACCTCCTAGAGAAATGGAAATTTTAAAAAAATAAACAAATGGGACCTAATGAAACTTAAAAGCTTTTGCACAGCAAAGGAAACCATAACCAAGACGAAAAGACAACTCTCAGAATGGGAGAAAGTATTTGCAAATGAAGCAACTGACAAAGGATTAATCTCCAAAATTTATAAGCAGCTCATGCAGCTCAATATCAAAAAAACAAGCAACCCAATCCAAGAATGGGCAGGATATCTAAATAGACCTTTCTCCAAAGAAGTTATACAGATTGCCAACAAACACATGAAAGGATGCTCAACATCACTAATCATTAGAGAAATGCAAGTCAAAACTACAATGAGGTATCACCTCACACCAGTCAGAATGGCCATCATCAAAAAATCTACAGACAATAAATGCTGGAGAGGGTGTGGGAACCCTCTTGCACTGTTGGTGGGAATGTAAATTGATACAGCCACTATGGAGAACAGTACAGAGGTTCCTTAAAAAACTAAAAATAGAACTACCATACGACCCAGCAATCCCACTACTGGGCATATAACCTGAGAAAACCATAATTCAAAAAGATTAATGTACCACAATGTTCACTGCAGCTCTATTTACAATAGCCAGGACATGGAAGCAACCTAAGTGCCCATCGACAGATGAATGGATAAAGAAGATGTGGCACATATATACAATGGAATATTACTCAGCCATAAAAAGAAACGAAATCGAGTTATTTGTAGTGAGGTGGATGGACCTAGAGTCTGTCATACAGAGTAAAGTAAGTCAGAAAGAGAAAAACAAATACTGTATGCTAAAGCATATGTATGGACTCTAAAAAAAAAAAGGTTCTGAAGAACCTAGGGGCAGGACAGGAATTAAGATACAGACATAGAGAATGGACTTGAGGACACGGGGAGGGGGAAGGGTAAGCTGGGACGATGTGAGAGAGTGGCATGGACATATCTGCACTACCAAATGTAAAATAGATAGCTAGTAGGAAGCAGCCACATAGCACAGGGAGATCAGCTCGGTGCTTTGTGACCACCTAGAGGGGTGGGATAGGGAGGGTGGGAGGGAAACGCAAGAGGGAGGAGATATGGGGATATATGTATATGTATAGCTGATTCACTTTGTTATAAAGCAGAAACTAACACACTATTGTAAAGCAATTATACTCCAGTAAAGATGTAAAAAAAAAGCCACATCAAATCCTCTGTGAAACTTCTTGCCCCCAACCCCCAACCCCAGCAGAATCATGGGCTCCTTGCCTGCAATTTTTCTAGTCCTGGGTATAAAACTCTATGGTATGCCACAGTATTTATAATTGTTAACTTGTCACATTTTACATCTGTCTTTTACCTCTTTGAAAGCAAGAATTGAGTCTTGCTTATTCATGAATCCCCAGTATCCAATGAGTGGTGAAGCAGCAAACAGGAGAGTCTGGTTTAGGTCTGTCCCCAGTCACTAGTTTTGTGAAAAGTTCCCCTTGGAAGAAGCTCACAGCTGGGCCAGGCAGGGATTTGGTTTTCACCTTATTATTTTTTTCCACTGTGGCATAGGAAGGAAGCTCACAATTCCAGGAAAATCAACTTCTCTCTCTTTTTTCCATGCCTGTGCCTCACACCACTGGCCATCTCAGGGCAGCTTCCTGGAAACTTGGCAGCACAAATGAGCTTCATTCCTTTACCATATATATATATATATATATATATATATATATATATTCGCTCTGATGCTTTTTGATCATTACTAAGAATCTTCTGGACAGTACAGCACTGGAATGGCCCGACGTGTGTCTCCTACTCTTTTTTATGGTGAATTTTTCAGTTCCTTTCTCAATGCCGTGGATGGGAGCTGCAGGCAGAGACTTAGAAGTATGCTTTGAGCTTGGATTAGGAGACAGACTGAATAATTCCACAACTCAAAAGCAATCTCCAAGATAAAAGCTGAATTTATAAATTTATAAATTGAGAGATGCTCTGAACACAGAAGATACGAAATAAGTAATGTATGTTAGGTAGTTTTAGTGTTTTATCTCTCTATCCCCCAAGATAAAAGGAAATAGAAGGATTCATCTCAAGAACCTTCAGTGGAACTGTGAGTTTGGCTCATATTTGTATTTTATGTAATTCTAGCTCTACCTAATTTATTGACTGAAAAATTATTGAGAGAAAACAGAAAAGCCTTTTTCTTTTTTTTTTAAAAAACTCTACTTCACTTAGGACAGTACTTCTCAATTTTGTCAGCCAAACTCTCATTCTAAGTATTCTCCCCAAATGTTACTCTCCTCCCATTATGCCATTTCCTATCAGCTGTACCATTTTTAAATAGTTTTTTAAAATCTTAGAACAGTTTTATATTTATATAAAAATTGTGTACAGAGAGTTCCCATAGACACACACTCAATTTACCCTATTACTAACATCTTATATTACTTTGGCACATTTTGTTACAATATTTATACATATTTATTAATTAACTAAAGTCCACACTTTATTCAAAGTTCTTTACTTCTTCTCTAAAGTCTTTTTCTGTTCCAGGATCCCATATGTGATACCAAATCATGTTTACTTGTCATGTCTGTTTAAGCTCCTCTTGGCTGTGACAGTTTCTCAGAATTTCCTTGTATACTTTGAGGAGTACTGGTCAGGTATTTTGTACAATGTCTCTCAATCAAGATTTGTCATATATTTGTCTCATGATTAGACTGGGGTTATATATTTTCATCACATCATATCAAGGGGGCATACTGTCAACATGACTTATCACTGTCGCTGTTAACCCTGATCACCTGGCTGAGGTAGCATCTGTCAGGTTTCTTCACTGTAAAATTACACTTTTCCCCCTTTTTCTATGCTGTGCTCTTTGGAAGAAAGTCACTATGTACAGTCCACACTTAAGGAATGGGGACTTATGGTCCACCTCTGTGAGGGCAGAGTATCTATACAACTTATTTGGATACTTTCTGCATGGAGATTTGTCTATTCTCCTCCATTAAG
Source organism: Eubalaena glacialis (assembly GCF_028564815.1). Taxonomy (NCBI): domain Eukaryota; kingdom Metazoa; phylum Chordata; class Mammalia; order Artiodactyla; family Balaenidae; genus Eubalaena; species Eubalaena glacialis. Next base: position 49,062,969 of record NC_083720.1, read on the forward strand.
TTACTTCATCATTTATTTACTTCAACATGGATGTTTATTTTATATGTTGAGTTGTAATAAAATACTACATTATTTTATGGCTCAAATTATTCCAGCTCTGGCCCTTGCGAAATGATTCAGTTGATTTCTGTGTCTCCTTGACAGCACTGTAGTGGGTTTTTTTGTTTTTTAATTTAGCATTTTCTTGCTTTCTGGCATGACAAAGTGATCCAGGCTCATCTTGTATATGTTCTGCTCAGTCCTAGCATCAACCACTTCTCCAAGGAGCCCTGGTTCCTTTTACTGAAGAATGGTATTAATAACCAAAGTCTGGGCAATAGGTGTGCTCACTGCTACTTGGGTGTTGTTGCTTCTAAGCCCACTGAGCTGACAGAGCAAACAGAATATATGTCTGAATGCTAGCCCATGCAGATATAGATATTTCTATATTGAGTTACCTGTACCTATATTAAGCTAAACATGAGTTCATACTAATATGTCTGACTGTAATCCTTTACCACATGGACTTGTCTAGCCTCCTCTATTTATGTAATTTTTCAATTCATATATATATGAATATATATATATATATGAGTTGTTAACCCATACCCCATATTTTTTCAAACTACATTTCATTTCTAATTTTGGATATTTTTTTGAACTTGAAAGAAGTGTGTAAGGAAAAGAGGAAAGCTAATGTCAAGACAAGTTAAATGAGGCAAAACCAAAGAATTTGAATGTGGTAAAGAAGCCCTATATTAAGGCAGCTGCAGAATCAGGAAACCTGATTAAAAAAATAGGGAAGAAGGGATTTGAATTAGATAGATAGTTAGAGGCTAGGAGATGAATTTGAATTAGATAGATAGTCAGAGGCTAGGAGATGTACTGAAGGTAAAGTAGGGCTAAAGGGTTCGGATCTCAGAATCCAGATATCATTAGCAAGGGAAGAATTGATGATATGTGGGCACAGGATCTCATCATTACTTTATTTCAGGGATTTTACATGGGTCCTGTGAGGAAAAGTCCAAGTATGGATGAATTAAAGCTGATAAGAAAAGAAATGAAGAGCATTTGGCTAAACTCAAGCACTGAATAATATCCTTCAGGACCCAACATAAAGCTTTCTCCCCAAGAAGCATTCTGAGGCTGGTAGATAAGGGTTCCTCATTTATATCTCACAGTAGAACGTTCACACTCTTACAGTTCTCCTCACATACTGTAATGATTTGCTTACATGTTTGTGAGCTAGAGAGTGAAGTCTGTAAAGGCAAGGGCGATGCCTTAGTTCCTCTTGATCATCAGCACTTGGCACTGTGCTTGGCAACAAGCAGTAACTCAGTACATGTTGAATAAATAGAACAAAGAGAAAGTGAGAATCCCAGACACTGAGGGTTTATGAACAAAGAGTTCAAGAAACTCTAGCACTAAACTCCCTCTAGCACTAAGTCAATGCCCTTCCAGTTCATTAAGAAGGTGGGCCCTTGGCATGATGATTTTTCCAATGACTTTTTAAAAAATCTTTTTTTAATGCAATGATAGGTAATTCAGTAATCTGTCTGAAATGACTAAAATCTATGATGAAAATAAATTATATTAGCACATTTCATTAATCCTATTATTCTGCAGTCCCTTTAATGGGTAGCTCACTAGAATCTTACATCTTTCTTTTTCAGGGAGATATAGCTAAGAAATTATACTATTAGGCATTTCAGTTGTACTCTAATTTCTGCTTGATGCATTGAGAATACATTTCATTGCATTATCCTTTTCTGCAGACAATTCCATCTTTGGAAATTGCTTTGGTGATGCAAAGGACTGGAGGGTAGATATTCTGAGTTTGTCCTCTAATTAAAAGATGTCACTAGTTTTCTGTACAGTCAGAACATGGGCAACTTTTATCACTGGGAGCTTTTATTCCCAAACTGTTCGTAGAATGAGCTGAACTGTATAAACATTGAGATTTTGACACGTTCTTCCAGTCTGGCTGAAGAAAAATATGACATCCCAAAGTTCTTTGATTGGGAGAAAAAGTAAACTTTGATAAGTTTAGTGAGACTTGCAATTTCTTGGCTGACTAGAGTTTATTTTTCAAACGGTTAATTTAACTTGCATAATCTTACATGAAATATTTGAGGGTGTAGAATATGTGGAAAGTGGTCTTTTTTTTTGCTTTGAAAGATATTTTAAATTTTATGTAGGTAGGCAATGTACTTAAAAGAGAACTTCTGAAGTATTTTCCATTCTTATAAACTTACAGGTTTTGGGTTGGTAACATTGGAAAAGTCATTTAGCCCCTGGGCTTTTGCCAGCTCCTCTGTGAAAAGGGGATAGTATTAAATTGGCTATATTCTTTACGTGAAGAAAGAAAGGTTTGAATAGCAGCTGAGATCTCTTTGAGCACTTAAATTTGATAGGAGGAAAATCAGCTAATGAAACACATTTATTTACTTTCCTGGAGCACAAATATCTCTGTGCTTACCCCATCACCACCCCCTGAAACTCATAAACATAAAGACTTTTCTCTCTTAAGAGACTTCAAAATACTACCAAGGCAGTAAGGCTGAAGAAAAAAAAACAACGCAAAACCAAAAAGAAAACTACAGATATAGCTGGAAATATTACAAACATGAATTAGCAAATACTCATATTATATATCTCATTTAGGAAACAGGATTCCTAACAAAGAGATTAATTCATGTTCAGAGTCATTTAGAAAAACCACAAAAGTCAGTAGCATGCACATTATCCATTTAATATTTGAAAAGTTCTTTGTAAGAAAATGTTTTTACTTAACCTAAAACATATTGTTCTTAGCTTTGGCCAGAAATAAATGCCAGTTTATAGGCTGAGGCAAATAGAAGAAATTGGCATTAATCACGGGCTTCTCATGTCCTACATGCTTTACATATACATTTAAGATGAAGGAAAAGTAGGGTGTGTATTAGTGTGTGTCTGAGTAGGTGGGAAGTTTGCTCAACTTGGAATTTTAAGAAAAGACCTTTCTGAAATGGTAACAATTGAATTGAGACCTAAGGATCCACAGAAAGATTATTTGAAGCAAAAAGAAGAACAGGTGCAAAGACCTGAAAAAGGGGGAAAAAAACCCCCATTACTCCTCAGTTTAAAGTAAAGTGATGCTTATTAAAAAAGAAAAAGAAAAAAGCATAGTTACAAGAAGGATGGTTTGAATGGAGATAGAACATGCCGAGCGTGCCAGAGACTGGCTAGCTATTGACAAAGCTCTTCTGTTCTTCCTCCTGGCACGTGTCAAGACAAGACAACACATCCCAGGCACCCTTGTGGTCAGGTCTGGCCTTGGAAGCAGTGTGTTAAAGCTACAGAGCCACAAGATGAAAGAAACCTGGGTCCCTGAAATGTCATTCAAAACAGAGCTCTATGCTTATCAGAAACACCTACCGGGACTTTATAAAGGGCTAGAAATATATTTTTGTTCTGACAAGCCACCTGTTTGCTTTGGGATTTGCTTGTTATCACAATGTTGCCTCAACTAATGGGCTAAGTGTTACCTTAACTAATATACTAAGACGCATTTGCTCTAAGTTTGGGTGCTACTTCAAATAACATAGTCAAACTGCCAGCAACTCCGAAATTAAAAACCCAGGGAGAAATAGTAAATGCAGGGCAATAACTGATTAAATGAAAAAAAATAAAGATCGTAAAACTTGGGAGAATCATAGAATCACAGACTTACTGGATAAAAGTTAATTTTTTTCTAACTCCCTGGCACACAATCTAAGAAGCGGACATTTTACCTTCATGGATAGATTACCTACTGTAGCCAAGGACAACTAATTGTGATTTTGAACAAGAGTGTGATAGAAAGTTTGCTTTACAGTTGAAATCTGATTACCATAATTTTCAGCTTAAGTAGATGGCCATTTAAAAAAAAAAAAGATTGAAACGGAAATATCAGTACAGACAGTCCCCAATTTATGATGGTTCTACTTACAATTTTTTGATTTTACGGTGGTACAAAAGTGCTAAGTATTCAGTAGAAACTGTACTTCGAATTTTGAATTTGGATCTTTTGGGGGGCTAGTGATATTCTCTCATGATGCTAAGCAGTGGAAGTGACCAGAGCTCCCGGACAGCCACACAATCATGAGGGTAAACAACCGATACACATACGACCATTCTGCACCCAGACAACCATTCTGCTTCTCGCTTTCAGTACTGTATTTAATAAGTTACATGAGATATTCAACACTTTATTATAAAATATGCTTTGCAATTTTGCCCAATTGTAAGCTAATGTAAGTATTCTGAGTACGTTTAAGGTAGCCTAGGTTATGCTATGGTGTTCGTTAAGTTAGGTATATTAAATGCATTTTCAACTTATGATATTTTCAACTTACGATGGGTTTATCAGAAGGTAACTCTATAAGCCAAGGAAGATCTGTAAGTATAATATATCCATTGACATATCATTTTATTAATTCATTCTTCAAGGATTTCCTTGGGCAGATATTTAAAACATCACTGTTGATGCTATGCCACTGGTTCTTCTGCCAAGATTCCATTGTGTGAGTTCACAGCATTGAGCAGATACATGTGGGACTCGTCAACTGAATGGTCTTAACTTCATGGTATAACAGGAAGTAAATTGATTTTTCTTCATCTACTGCCTTTAAACGTCCTGTGGGATATCTCTTCCCTATCTCTGGATAATATCTGGGGATCATTCCAAGTACTAGAGTCACTGATGTTTAAGGAAGAATCCCATTTTGAAATCTAGGATTCAACCTCCTATATGAACCCGTTCAATCCAGTCTAATAAACGTCATCCTCCAACGCACACTTCTCCCCTGCAGCCTCCACCCAGACTGTGTTTCAGCCTTGAGGAGCTATAGTGGAGGAAGACAAACCGCTCTCTTCACTTTCCTCTTCCTTTTACCTCTTCATCCCACTCACGCTGCTGCTTCAGAGTCCACCAAAGTCTGAGCGAGCAAGGAAGGAGTTGAGAAGAGAAGGCGACAGGTTTTAGTTACATGGAGCTGCTTAGAGGCTCCTTTGGCTTTGGATTTTACTTTGGGGTGAGGATGCCAAATTCTGGCTCTCTATTGGGACATAAGTAGAGTCCCCACTGGGCTATTTGCAGGGCACTCTTCACTCACACCGGTGGAACATTAACTGGCTGACCTCTAATCACAGATCCTGTACTTCCTGTTCATTCAAATCTACCCCACAGCTCTAAACACTGGGGTCCCTTTGCCTAGTAGGCAGTCCTCTTAGTTGGAGTCCCATTAGATGGGTTTTAATTATCTCCTAAGGCATCCACTAGGCCAGTGGGAAATCAATACATCCTTGTAGTAGCTTCAGCTCCTACACTCCCTGTCTTTCCTGTTCTCCCATCACAAAGAGCTCTAGAGAATCATTCACCTTCGGAAGTCTCCAGCGAGAAAGCAGGACCAGTCTATGCTTGGGTGCATGCACACCACTAACTCCTGAGGAAATTTTTAAGGTCTCCGAAGAACTGTATCCTTACACTCCATTCTAATACACTAGATTGGCCCTTAAGGTTCTGCTACTCAGCAAGTTCCTGGCAGGGCAACGAGTCCTGTCTGCTCATCTAGCAGACAACACAGTATCTTTGAGATTATCTCTTGAGAATTCCTTCTTTCACTTGAACGGAGCACATCCTTGCCATTTACAGAGGGTAGGAGAAAAGCCAAAGACCTGCCTCAGTAGATCTAACACTCACTACCATAGTAACAAATTTCATCTCCCAAAGACTTTGGGCTTCTTTTTAATAGGGTGGAAGGGAGTTCAAATGATCACTTAGGCAACCTCTTAGCAAGCTCCTGGAGGGGTTGTCTGGCAGCTACAGCTAAAGCCCAAATATAAAGATAACAGAAAAAGGTTCATTCTACTTCCTATTAAATATTTAAAGAGAACATTTATTAGATGCTCTGTATGAAGGATTTTATAATAATTATCTCCTTTAATCCTTATGACAATTTTATGATGTAGAGAGAATTACTCCACAATGTCAGAGATGATGAAATAGCAATTTAGTAAATTGGTCCAGATTATCAAACACCTTGTAAGTGACCAAGCTGGGGGACTCTGCCCCACAGCTGGGTGATGCCATTTTAACTGCCTCAATGTTAAAAGATTCATGAGAAGACAAACAGGAGACACAATTATTTTTAATTAATGAGTGTTGGCCTTAAAAATCTAGGAGAATTAATTAGAAATCTATTAGAAGTCATAAGGGATGGACTTTAAAAATTAATAATCTTCTAAATACCAATGACAACAAAATAGAAAATAAAATGGGGGAAAATATCTAATGCAAAACTGAACTACCACCAATATTAATAATATAATTTAAAATATTTAGGAATACACCTAACTGGAAATCTGAAAGTCTTCTATAAAAAGCAAATCCCAATAAAGGTCTAGTAAGACATAAAATTTTAAAGAGAGGTATGTTATATATTTTTCTGGGAAGTCTGAACATGGCAAAGTTAACACTTCTTTTTCCAAATTAATTTATAGGCTTAACACAATTCTACATTAAAATATCCTAGGAGAATATAATTTTGAGCCCGACAAAATAATGGGTTCTGGAAGAAAAGGTGAGTTAAAAAAAAAAAATTAAAAAGATAACCAATGAGAGACATTTGCAAAAGATACTAAAGCAAGCTATAAATTTTAAATACATTTTTAAAAATATAAATGTGTGTGTGTGTACTGGTTATTGACTTACAGACTCTCAACTCCATATCTATCTTTCTTTAGCGATGTTTGAAAATGAAGCTAATCCCTTTGAATATTATTCCTTTGCCAGCTGGCTGGATGTTAAGCTTAGTCAGCAGAAGGCACTAAGTAGGCATTACAGGAGGAAGGGCTTTTCCTTCCTGGCTCTGGCATGCTTTCTTGACGGAATACTACAGTGCACATAATTTCTCCAGAACCATCTCCTTTTGGGCACAGCAGCCAGCAGCTCCGCCCAGCACCTCTCTTAGGCAGTTTTACAGTAGAGTGCCTCTAGTAAGACACCTCCTCAGGAACTGCTTTCCCTAGAATCACTGCAATGCCCTCTCCAATAAGATCAGGATCCAATACTTGGGGAAGGGGAACTCAATGAATAAGTGTCTCAGAGCAGCTGGGGTTTTTCTGGAAGGAGAGAAGGACAAGCTTTGAAAGTAGCAATCAAGATGCAGGAAGACCCTCCACCTACTGGTTCTATGGTATCGGTGGAGAGGGGTGGAGAACAGCACCATTTGACAAGACTGGAGGAGAAGCTGAAAGGAACATTAAGAGGTGTGGACTTAAGGGACTTTGCCAAGGACAGGCTCTGCAATCCAGTGGACACAGTGGAAGACTCTGTGAGGTTGAAGAAGGGCAAGAGATTGGATCAAATCAAAGTATGGAACCAACCCCAGAATGTGAGGTTAAGACTCCCGATGATGATAGATGATGGGGATACTTAGGAATTTGGAATGAGTATGATGAGTGGCAACATTGTTAAAAACTGACTTTTTTGTTGGTGGTGGTAGTGCAGCCTGGATCCCTACACAATCCAGAACTCAATGCACCCTTTGCATTTCCCTGTACAGAAACTTCATTCTCCACCAGTTCTGATATGATTACTACTAGAGGATGCTGAAACAAATAGACCAATTTATTCCCTATTTCTTCCATAAGAGAAAGTGTGAGCTACACAGAGTTAGAGTTTAAATAAAGGGAGTTAACAATTCAATCAAAACAGTGTTTCAGTACTGCTAGGTCCTACATTAGTCTTTCTCAAGGTAGAGTCTGTTGACTGTCAACATCAGAAATAGCTGTGGGTTGCAGTTAAATAGCAAATTCTAGCTCACATCCAGAGGTCTGGGGGTGGTACCCAGTAATCTGCATAGTTTAAACCCTCAGCTGATTCTGATGGAGGTGGTTCAAGGGCCACTTTTAGAAAGACACTTCTAAGAAAAATTAATCTTTTCACATGTTACAGGCTAAAACAAAAAGATATTACAAGCTAAATAAAAATGAACAAGAAGAAAAGATCTTCTTATGCTATTACACCATTCAACAGCTTTGGATTCCATTTCAAATGGAAGTTTATGCCTGTAGAAGGAGCTCAGGAGATTGGGAGTAAGACTACAGGTAATCAGAGAAAGAGGAAGGGATGTCTTGGTGCTGGAGATAGGCTGACCTATGTCACTGAGGATCAACAAAGAAAAATCATGGGACCAAAACAGGGATTAGTGACAAGAGTGAATCAACCACTTTCTTTCCTTGACGTATGGTACAGTGGGACAGCTCAGACTGGGATACAGATTCAGAGTCTGGGTTCTTAAGCCCTAAGGGGAAAAAAATGGCCTAGCCCAACTCTGGCAATCGGACAGACACCCAACACACTTCCAAACCGGTGGGTGCTGCCATCTTGATCATGGTTTGACCTTCAGCAGCTCCTAACTGATCCAACATGACTGGTCTCCTGCCTTCAGGCTCAACCTAATTCAGTCCTCTCAACATGCTTTAGCCAGAAATGACTTTCTGAGTACCAAGCTAATCATTGTAGTCTATATCATAATATTTAGTTCCCATTGCCCAGAGGATAATATCCAGTCTCCCTCTAATGGCCATGTGGAAGGGATCATCTCTCCTTTACCTAAAGGAGACTAGATGAGTTCAAATCTAGCCTTCATACCCACAACTATGTGATACTGGACAAGTTACTTAACTTCCTTGTGCTGAAGTTTTCTCATCTATAAAACAGATGTATTAAATTACACGGGGCATCATTCAAATGAACTATGATGTAAAAAGCACCCCCTGGAGCAGGGCAGTGAAGCAATCTGAAAATACATACCTCACATAATTGTCAGGAAGATGAAATAATTTGATACCCAGAAAGTATCAGCCTCAGGAAGAGCAGTCTCTATTATTACCCCTCTGTCATTTCTCCACGTGACTCTTATTTTCCATCCTTAGCAAGTTACTTATAGTTTTGTAATCGATGCAACTGCATACCTCATGCATTACCACCACTACCTTTCAGCTCAAAGGCATCCCCTTGCCCAAATGATGAACTCCTTCACATCTGTCAAGTCCTGGCTTAGATGTCTCCTTTCTGTGGCCTTCCCTGACTCCACCTAGTTTTTACTCCCACCTTTCCATTAAAAGTATATCAAGTCCACGCCTCCGTTGTTATAGTCATGAGTCTTTCATATTTATTGGCTTCTACAAGAAGAATATGCCCCAAACGATGACATGAATTAAACCACCTCCAAAACTGATGCCACAACCTCCTAAACCTTTACTGTAATTAACCTTTCTCTAAATCAACCTGCAATTTCACTTACATACATTTATTTCAAAGGAAACTTTCTATGACTATCATAAGTTAGTCAGTACATAAATTATTCTAAAATAAATAATAATCGCAACAAAAAAATCTGTGTCCATCTGTCGCAGCAAAGCAACCATTAACAATTTCAAGGAAATAAAAGTAGTCTCTAAGTGATAAAATAAAGTCTAACCTGTTTTTTTTTTTCTTTTCCTTTGTGCTTAGTCTAATGTCACTTGCTCACAGGGGCCGTAGGAAGAGGCCTTGCACCGGGCCCTTCAGACCAGAGTTCCCAGTGTGAAACGCCCAACACCTCAGCTTCATGGGCCGTTTGCAGAAGTGAAGCGTTGCATCATGCCGGGCACCTCAATTTGAGATGGCGGTGGCAGGCTGTGGGCAGAGACCCTGCGCCCGGCACTGCGATCTGCAGCCGTGAGCAGCACAGTGGTGCCACCCCTTGAGAACCCCTCCCCCTCCCCGCTGACAGATCCCTATAAAGCAGCCCTGCCCACAGCCTGTCCTGGTGCACTCCCAGCCCGAGTTAGCACCTCTCCATTCTTTGATCGAAGAATAAAGCTTTCCTTTGCTTCTGAACCAAACTCAGTCTCCTTTTATTGGTGCAAGTGACACCAGGCAGGAGGACCCTTGTTGGGGCCCACTCAGAAGGGTGGGTAACACATCTGCCAGCTAACCCACTTGATCCCAGCACTCTGGTGGGAAATTCTGTACTAATATATGAAAACTCTTTGGATATGGTAAGCTCTATCTTTACATCCCCAGCGTCTTATTATGATGTTGGGCAAATAGCATCATCTAAGCAAACGATTCTTGAATTGCCACTAGCTTTCAGAAAGCCCTGGCTTCAAATCTCGACATTAAAAAGGGGGATGGGGACTACAGATTTTTACAAATTCCGTTTACTAGTAGAGTGAGATTTTGTGGAAACAAATTTACCTGAATAGCATTCAGAATTCAGAAGGAAGCAGAAGTTTCAAATCTGCAGTTGAAGGTACAGGTTGTCTATATTAATCACCAGACATAACATAGGTTAGATCTTACCTAAATGAATTGAAACTGAACAGTTATCATAAATGAGAAATTATCAAACAATTCTTTGTCATTGCCAGTTTTTTTCCCCAAGAATCTATAAACACAGGATCTTAGTTTTTGAGTGAGATTTTTTTTCAAGTTTTGCAATATATTTTTCACTCAAATCTTCTGATTTATCCAATATTGCCTCTTCAATGTTCCCTGAATCCATGACACTCTTTCCTTCTGCCAAAACTTTCCCTAAAGTTTATCTCTTTCCCTGAAATTTCATTACTTCTTTTCTCCAATACTGTCTCTTTCAGGAATAAATTATAAAGCCAGAAATGTGAGTTTTATCTTTAATGAGGGAATACATTTTTCTTATTAAAAAGCCTTGAAAGTTGGCATAATTTAGACTAAAAAGTACAAACCTGATCACACTTTGCACATAATACAGGGTTCACTATAACCCCTAGCTTGTCCTAAGAGGATCTTCAGGTTTCCATGTAAAATCATGTAGTTGCTAATACAATGTAAGTTTTTATAAGAAATATATATCCATAGTTTGTGGAATCTATATTGACAGTTCTTTTTGATAAACACGTTTTCTTTATTATTAAAAGTGATTTTATAATCATATACACCAGTTGTCTCATTATGCAGGCATGAAATAAATGTGGTGTGGAGAACTGGGACTTACTTAATGTGATAAAATTCCAGCCCACTGTCTTAACTTGGTTTATTACAACATCTTAAAAAGTCTGCTGCTTCTATATTTCATTTCTTTAAAGAATATTATATTTGATGGGAATGAAATTTAAGGCAAAATATAAACTGAGCTGTAACATTTCATCCAACATTTAACTCACGTAGTCTTGTCCTGTAATACTTGTCTTGCCTTTAATACTAGTCTTTTAGCCACATTCTCCTAAATATTCCTTTCTCCATGTATACAGCCGTCTTGGAGAGCAGGGTGAAAATGGAGGGAGGCATTCAAAACAAACCATCAAATACCTAATATAACCGATAGTTCCTTGAGGTAGATAATACAAACAAACCTGTCATCATAAACTTCAACCATCCTAATAAATCGTGAATTATATAATAGCAATTATTGTTATAATAAGAAACATAATCTGTTATACTTTACATTGAAAGTATCAGGAATGCAGAATGGATCCATCTACTTATTGGTCAAACTGGAAACTTAGGTGAACTATTCATTTCAAATCATGTATTGAAATCATATATACATATATTTTTCCTTTCAGAAAACATACTGATTGACTGGAATTTCTCCATGGAAGAGTGGAAAGCCTTTTCATTTTTCCTTTTTTATTGAGACATAATTAACATACAACATTATATTAGTTTCAGGTGTGCAGCATGACTCAATAATACTTATATATCACAAAATAATCACCAAAATAAGTCTAACATCTGTTACCACAGTTATAATTTTTTTCTTTTGATGAAAACTTTTAAGATCTACTCTCTTAGTACTTTTTTCTTTTTCTTTTATGGCAGGAAAATGACTGATGGAAGGATTTGCCAGGATGGCAATGGAGCAAGTCTGCAGGGAGATGTTTTAGCTTTAATTCCCTAGAATGCTGAGGCAAGATAAAATCAGACTGACTGAACAGCACTGGCCAATTCAGGCTTCAAATTTCGTGATAGCAGTGTTTGTGTTTGATAAGGGAGAAGCTATATTAGCAATAGCTCTCAGCTTTTGATTTCTGGAAAAGTAGTTAGTGAGAATCCCCATGGAACACTGACATACTTAATTACACAGACTATTGATAAACCACAATCTGATCCTGAGCCTCTCAAACTTCAGAAAGCATTAAAATCATCCAGGATGGTTGTTCAAAATACTAATTCCCATGCCCCACAGACTCTCATTATCTGGTTCTACAGGGTTTAAAGATCTGCATTTTAAACATCACTGAGGTGATTCAATCTACCTGTCACCAGAAATTGCACCTGTCTGTACCCAACCCTGAGCCAATGCTGTTGGGACGACAGACAGAACGGAAGACCCATCTCTGTGTTGCTGCTCTACATGAGGGGCCATTCTTTAGGGAGGCAAATTTACCTAACATTCAGTTTGAGGAACGTCTATGCTGAGTCCTTCTAGTTCCTCAAGTTGAGATTAAAATGATTGTAGAGGTTCACATTGCATATCATCAGGTGATATGTGTGATACTTACTAAGGTCCTTTTAAAAATGTCGTGAACAAGGCCAAACTGCATTTTTAATTAGTCTCAGTTTGCATACATACACAGGCATTTTGACCATTTTACCAAATTTGCTTTGCATTTTAGTCAAAATCAATGTACCAATTTGTTGTGACCTGACCTCAAAAATCCTCAGAGTAAACCTATCACCCTTGTAGTGATGTAGCCAATAAAACTTTTTTAAAATATACACTATAGTAACAACTAATAAAAAGGGTATCCAAAAGTTTTATTTTAAAAATAATGGTATCCTAGATCTTTAAATGGCCTGATTGATTCAACTCCCAGGTGACGATCATCATAAAACCTACACCTAAGTGGCACTGGCTGTTTTCAAAGTGGTGTCATATACATGAGTTCATTTGATCTTCACAAGGCCTGGAGAGCATTCAAAGTTTAGAGAGATATGTTCTTGAACTACTTTTGTGACTGCAGTTTCATAGATTTTTCCCCCCAGGGCACTCATCTCATCCAATAGAAATTGCAATATTAAAGCAAAAAAAATTAGATCAAACCAAACTCAGAACTTATCATCTCCCCTACAAAATCATTACTCAGGTTGGCAGGCTGGCACATTTCTGAGTTCAGCTTGGCGGTGGAAAATACGTTCAGGACTGGCCCAGTAGACTAACACCCTTACCTTACTCCATGATGGTAAGCTCAAGGAATACTGAACCATTTCTAGTTTTCTACATGTGTCATGCTGTTTTATGATTATGTAACTTTGCCCAAATTGTCACCTCTGCGTGGGACCTCTGGATTCTCTCTCTTTTCTACCTGACAAATCCCGGTTTTCCTCCAAATTCTGCTTAAATGCCATCTTCCTTGGGGGCCTTCTTTTTGCATACCTCATCTATGTTATTTGTTTATGGTTGCAATTTCCCTCAAGTCTGATTGCCTGAAAGGTAAGTCATGGGTCTTATTCATCTTAGGATCCTCATGCTGTCTCCCAATTGCAGGGGCTGCTAAATAATCCATGGACTACCTGAAACATAGTATTTAAATCTACTACATTCCTAACTAAAGCTATTTGAATTTTATTAATAAGAACCCAATAACTAAAAATTTGGCAACAATCTATGATTACTTTATAATGTTGGGGTAAAGGTGCTTAAAGCAGTTTTCCGACGGCCGGTGTGGTTTTTGTTTTTCATCCACATTTTCTCTTTAGCAGGAGGACAGCAGAGCAGTTAGAAATGTAGACTCCAGAGCCAGACAGACTATCCTCAAATCCTGACTCTACCTCTTCACAGCCATGTGATCTTGGCCAAGGCATTCAGCTCAGGACCTTACTCTGTTGTGTGAGTGAAAAATAATAGTAACTGCCTCATAGAATTTTTGTAGGGATTCAGAAGCAAATGTATGCAGAGTTCTTAAAACAATGCCCGCAACTCAGTGAATTCTCAATATAGACACTTTAAGAGTCATTAAATCTAATAACATGATTAAATCCTTGTGATCAGAATTATACATACAAAGGAAAGGTGGATATATTTATCCCCTGCTCCTCTATTCATGATCCAACATGTTCTTTTGAATAAATTCAGATGGTTTACCTCCATACTTTTGCCAAATGACCTATCTGGGCAAAACTCCCAATTAAGTCTCTAAGTAAGCACTGTCTCATAGAAATATCATGCAAAATACGGGTGTAATTTTAACATTTCTAATAATCACATCAAAAATAATTTAAAAATCTACAAATGAACTACATATTTTCTTTAACCAAATATGTCTAAATATTTTCATTTTAACATGCAATCAACATAAAAGTTATTAATGGCATTCAACGTGTATTTACACTTAGAGCAAATCTCAATTAGAACTAGCCACGTTTCAAGCACATGGTCAATGGCCTGTGTATTAGGAAAATGTCTAAGATGCCATCCGACTCAATAACATGCAGTTTTTAGATTTGTCACTGGGTGGTGCTGAAGCCAAATACTGTTCTTGAATAAACTAAAGGTTCTTAAAATGATGTAGTTTAGTCTTACAATATCATGTTCCATTGTTATGCCGATTCCAAATTCTACAAAGTAGTTATGATGAGCGAATGGGAAAAAAGCATCATCTTATCATAAGAAACCAGCAATACTAAAAATCAGGCAAATCCCAATTTTCTTCAAACAGATATTCTGAAGTTTGCCAGGCCCATTTTATGTGCAAGGCTATAAGATTTTAAAATTTCTGAGGAACTACTTTATATAATGTGTTTAATTTCACCAGATAGATTGCATCTAATGGGATCTTTTTATCCCTATAAGCTTAGAACCACAGTTTGGAACCATGGTCTCTTTAGCCAAATTTCTTTTTCAGTTACAATTCTGAACAACACTTAACACCATACCTGAACACTATGACATCTGTTCTGGAGGGTACAGTAGATGGTATTTATTTTGCTGGCGAAAAAAACTTGGATTAGGAACAATGTGATATTTTCACGTAAGGATGTAGGCACTTGAAAAATACATGTATTATTTTTCCAACAGTTATAACAGAAATGGTTTGTAAAGGAACTGTTACTTAAAGCAACTTTCTTACTCCATCCATTTAACTAATTCAAAATTCTCTCATTCTCCATCTATCCTATTATGTTCTTTGTCTCTTAGCCCCAAAACACATTAATAACTCAAGTTTCCAAGCTCAGTGGAAGTGCCATCATGCTTACTAGGCTACAGAGTTCCTATACCTCTAATCGGGAATGGTCCCTTCTCTACCAGCTCTGAGAATTGCACTGTGACAGGTATGCTAGCTGCCTACCCATTTTCTTCCCATATTCCTTGTTAACATAACTCAGATTTTCCTAGGCCTCATGCCTCATGAAATATTTATTTTCCCAGTGTTGATTGCAGCCAAGAGTAGCCATCTGACATACTCTGGCCTTTGAGATACAATAGAAAGTTTGCCAGGGATTCTGGGAAAGCTTTTTGTTTCTTTGTAAGGAACATATAGGGCTGGCGCCATTCCTTTCCCCTCCTTCCTGCCTTGAACATGGATAGTGAAGTTGATGCAGCCGTCTGCTGCCATGAGGCAACAACCATGGGGCTGAAAACTGTGCACAGAGGATCAGAGAGATCCTAGGTCTCAGCATTGCTGCCAGCTGATCCAAGACTAAGAAACCAGCTGCCTCTAAACTTGTTATATGAGAAGACAGTAGCTCATTAATTTAAGTCACTGTTAGTTGAATGCTGTGTTATTTGTAGCCAAATAGATTCCGAATATATGCATCTTCCCTACTTCTGCTTCCTAATCCTCATTTTCCTCCTATCCAATCAATACGAATCTCTATGTCCTCCCCTCCAAGCCTGAGTTGTCATCTGGCTAGTTGCAGAGATTTTCCCCCTCATAGTTCAGTATTCACAGAGGAGAGCTAGAAAAGTTCATCCCAGCTAGCAAGTATATTTTATATTATTGTGGTATTGTTAAGATTATTATTACCATGAATCTGATTCATTAATGACCTTAAAGATGAGACTTCTATGAAAACTAGAAAGGAACAGAAAGAGATAAAGATGATTACCAGCATTTGAGTAGCTCTTTACAAAGGCCTTTCACAAACACTCTTTCATTTGACCCCAAAACAACTTTGCACTGTAGGTATGATTAATATTCCATTTTTATAGGAATGGAAATTGAACCTTAGAACGATTAAGTTATTCTAGAAGGTCAGCCCATTATGATATAAACTTCTTCCTGGAGACTCAGTGCGACAATACCATAAGTTGTATCATGCCTACTTAACACTGTTATCTGTAGGGATGATAATAAAGATTAACATTTATCAAGTAGGTACTATGTGCTAAGGGCATCCGGTGCATCAAGAGTTTTACATATATTATTTTATTCAATGCTCACAATGATGTTATGGCCTGGCACTATTATCATCCCCATAACAGATGAGGAAAGTGAGGTTCTGCCCAGGGACAATCCACCAGCCTTACCCTTGTATCAAGCTGTTCTCACCTTATCAACCCGCATAGCATATTCCTACCCTTCTATCCAAGGAGGCTGGATTTTTGTCTTTGAGCCCAAATCAAGCTGTTAAACTAGAGTCTCCCCACCTTCTGCTTTTTGTTTGTTTGTTTGTTTTTTCCATTGCCACTGGACTGTAAATTCACTTGTATTTAAGAACGGCAACTATCTGTCTCACATCATGAAAAAATTCAGCATTGAATTATTTGGCTTGCTCTTCCCATTGAATTGATGTTAATGAATTTCAGCTCTGAAAACCTGTACTTCAAAAGAACTCCTTGGATTCATAACTTTTAAATTAGCTTACAGTTTTATTCCACTTTCAAGAAGAAGGCTTAATTTAAAATGTACTTAATAAAAATCTGTGCACTTCAAAGATAAGCAAATACATTTTCATGCGGTTTAAAACAAGGCCTTCGTACTTATCCTCCTGATGTCATTAATACTATATTCCTCTTAAAAAATAAACTCAGGCAGATTTAGATAATGGACATTTTTGCTTGAATGTAGATTTTTTTAAATGCTTCCTTTTGGTTCTGTTAGTGGAATGGAGCATCATGGGTCTGGTTTTATCCAAGTTCTTGTCATTTACTAGTTATGAGACATTGAGCAAGTTGCTTATGCTCTCCTAACCTCAGTTTTCTCATCTCTGAAATGGAGCTAACATATCGACCTCTTTTATATCTCTTTTGAGTGTTTAAATAAGCAAGTGTATATAAATTGTCTGGCACATGCCTGTGCATAATATCCACTTAACATTAATTCACACTCTTCCTTCCTTCAATCTCCCCAACAAAGATGGTCATTATAATCTTGTTTCCCAGGTTTGTTGAGCCTTAAAATAGATGCAGGTATTTCCAGGCACTTGAAACTAGGAAACAGTATATTAAAGAAACAATAAATAAAAGTCACTTTTAGTATATACCTACCGCTTTTATGACCTAAAGAAAAAGTTGGTATTGAATACTGTAAAGCTATTTTCTATGTTCTTCGAGGTAAGACTATTTACATTCTATTTTTAAACCCTGGTGGGTGTCCTTATTCTTGGATGTTGCTTCCTAGAGATGCCTAGAACTAGATAAATACCAATACTGCATTATACAGATGATAAAATATATGTGTACAAAAAGAAGTATATTTCTAAAGAAGGTTGAAAAGATCTCTACCTTTACATGTAAAGCTCTTTCAATTATTTTGAAATGGCATTGATTAAGTTATAGAGAAATGCTCTGTTTGATAATGACTTGCCTTAATCCCTATCCATTCTGATTGCCTTCCACCAAAGATGGCAAACAATCGCTCTCATCGTAAGGAGGCTAACAGGGGCTCATGGCATCCACAGAGAGTAGCCGCCACAGTCACTGGAAGATGTGATTTCTGACTCTCAGGAGAGGAAGTGTCAGAATTTTGCTGCAAATAATTCAAACTGTGGCTTTGGAAGCTGCTTTTTTATAGTCCCATGATATCCTGTGCATAATTCTCTCAAGCCTGCTTTATATTCTAATTTTCATTTTACACACCTTTCTTTATCACTAAAGAGTGTCCCTATTGAGATTTTGAGACAATGCCTAATTTGATTTTGTATTAATAACATTAGCAAAATGTCTGGAACAGGGTGGTAGATATTCAATAAATTTTAGTGGAAGGAGGAAAGGAAAAAAAATGAAGGCTGAGAGGAAGAAAAATTGCAAGGATATGAAGAAGGAAGTCTGTATCACTAATAGAATCAGAACCAAAAATTCATATTTGTTTCACTACACCAGGCTGCCTCTCTTAAAGCAACTGTTTTGAACTGAGCTTATTACCCAAGTAGTCAATAAAGCAACCCTATCAATAATAGTACCATCACTCCCTCACTCTGCAACGACTTCACCTAACATCATCCTTTGCCTGAAAGCCTTTTTTCTTTTATGCTATTTTTATTTTTAAATCGAATTTGAGGCACTGTAAATGACAACTGCTCCTTGGTGGCAAGATGACAAAAATATCTAAGCTAATGTATTATTCTGTGTTTCCCCACAGTGTGGCAGCAGAGACTTAAAAAGTGGGAGAAGCCACCAGTGTTGTGGGGAAAATTCATTCAAGAGTCTGATTCAGGGAGACCCAGGCCACAGAGTGGTTCTCAGCTGGAATATGCATGGGGATCAAATGCCAATCAATTTTTATGTGCTTCAAACCCCGACAAAAGAAAATATTGGTTAATGAGCTTATGTTTACTGTAACACACCCACTGGCCACTGAGGGCTTAAGCCATTATAGTATTACCATTTATGCCACCACTACCATCACTTTCCCACTCCACTGCTATGGCACCACTCTGTTCCAGGTGGAGAAACACAAATGGCAAGGAGGGCGGCCCTGCTGTGGAAGAGTTCATCCTTTAGCAGTAGAGGTGAGCATGTAATTGAGTAACCTTGTCACTAAGTGAAATGAGACCAAAACCATTCACCTCTCCATGCAGGTTGAACACTGGGGACTGAAATGATTTACTTCCTGCCCCCAACATACTGTCTACACTGACATGACTTACTATTCTTCTGTCTTCATTAGTATTCCTTTACTATTCTAGGAGACTCTTATCCAGGCAAATAACTTGATAGTTCATTACAGGAATTTCCAGAAATACCCGTTAACCCTTCACTGGGAAGCATCAATCAACAGTTTATACCCTGAGACTATACCAAATTTTCACCTCAAAATCTTGCCTTGCTGTTTCCATCAGTCCTGGAAAATTGTGTAGTGATCCTTACCCAAGTCTAATCAAGGCCCCTCACTGAAAGACCTGCCTTAAATCAAAGTTAAAATTCTCAGTAAAATCCAACCTTATCCCTCTTCGGAGACACTGCCCCAACTATCCCAAGGTGGAGTTCTCCCATACCAGGATACACAACAAACTCTTCTTTGCCTTATCAACAGTTTGCCTTGGTGATATTTAGGGAGCTGGCGCTGGACGGATAAGTACTACAAAACAGCATATATGTAAAATGAGGAGGAATTAATCGTCCTTGGAATGTCCACATTTTTAGATATATGGAGGTATTTTTATGTTTTGTATCTTTCTCATTAGATATCTTATACTCAAATCCTGTAATAAGAGAATGACAACACCTTGAAGACATCATTATGAATACAATCCTGTACTTTACTTTGTAATTACAAAAGTAATCATCCGCATACTAATGAAATAACTTGTTGTATAAATATACTTACCAATTAATAAAGTTATTTTTAAAAGAGTCGTTTATTTTACAAAGAGACATTCAAGCCTTTAATGCTTTCAGGAGAGGAAGTGAGATCCAGAGAGTTTATATGCTCTATCAAATATCACATAGCCAGTAGGAGAAAGATCGGGGCTACAGTTCTGTTTTGTAAAAAGTAGTCTAGTATAAAGCATTTTTTCCAACTTAAGTAACATATAGACCTATTTTAAATGAAAAAAATATTGAGGGATCCATGTAGTACACCTATGAATCCTTTATCGCTAGCATAATGGAATCAGAAAAACATGGGTTTGAATATTAGATATTTCTCCTAATATCTGTGGGATTTTGTTCAATTTGTTAAACAAATTTAAGCACATTTCTTCATCCATTAATAGTATTTATCCCAAAGGTTTGTTGTGAGAATTGAATGGCAGAACATAGGCAAATCATTTAGCCTTTAAGGGGCATGCACTAAATGTCCAATACGTTTTTATTATCATCTTAATAATTTCTCTCTGTTAACTCCTTATTCAACTTTGCCACTTGGCTGTTTTTAGTTAGATTCCATTTCGATACCCAGAAAAGGAATAAAAAGAAGTGAAATCTTTGGCTTGAACAATGGCACAAAAAAACTTTAGTGCATCCTGCCAGGTCTATCTATCTGTGAGACCTGAAGGTAGGAGAAAGATTTAGGAGAGCTTGATTTACTAACAAGTTTAACAGAGGTGCAAAAGTGGCACCTCATATTCAAGAAAACAGGTTAAAAATTGTAAACAGATCCAAGTCTGGTATCCTTTCATGAAACAGACATAGTAGGTCCTCTCAACATGGTATCCTTTCATGAAACAGACATAGTAGGTCCTCTCATAAATCACAGGATAATAAAGTCCCTGAGAAAAGCAAAGACATTAGCCTTGTGTTGTCACCTAATATTTCTAATGTGAGACTGTCAGACCTGTGAAACCAGAAAAATCTTAACTGTAAGATGCATCTTGACCATTTAGAGATAATGCCATTTCCCTGATATAACCTTAGTAACAAACCATTTGAGTGATTTGCATGTGCTGATACTGTCCCTAAGTTGTATTCACGCCTTCAGAAATGACAGTGATATGATGTCTTCAGCTATATTTCTCAAGGTAAAAACATTTTTAGTTCAGCAGAGAAAAGCGTGTCACTAACTCAAGGCAATTGGATCCCTACAAGGCTAATGTTTTTCCATATGGCACACAGAGGAAAAGGGCAGATACTTTAGAAAAGCCATCATCAGATTGTTGATACCCACACAATAAAATATAACCACTTCAAGCCAAGTGTATGTTTCCATGGAGAATGTAGAGCCTACAAAGACGGCCCTAGTGGGAAAAATAGTAACTAAATGACTATGGCTTTTCTTTCCTCTAAAGAATTAAAATTACGTTTGTGGGTAAACAAACCCAATCAGCACAGGGTCATTGGAAGGTTAGAGAAGGGAATGAGACACAAAGAATGAGAGGAAGAAGTATTAAAGTAAAAGGAGAGATAGATATAGGAAGTAACAATTAAATTATAACTGAACAAAAAAGTAAAGAAAAGGCTATCTCCTCATCAGAGCCTTTTCATTTATTTATTCCCAAATGTCCAGCCCCACATCCTACATGGAGAATGGGGGAGAAAGTAGGCTGATTACTCCTTCTCACTGGAAATATCACTATCTAAGCCTGACCTATCCATCCTTTCGGGGGAGATTTGTGCCTGAAAGAAGACTGTTCATTCATTTTCTACCCATTCATTCACTCATTCATTCATTCATTTATTTTTACCTCCATTCTAAACATAGTCTATGAAGTCTGTTTATTCAGTACCAATTTTCTAATATAACCTAACACAACTCATTCTCTATACTATTCCACCCATCTTAAATCTCTTTCAGTGGCGTGAACATGCACCCTCTTTTCTCAGAAACTGTTGTCCCCTTCTTTGCCTCACTAGCTTTTACTTATCCTTTGGGTTCCCGCTTAACCATCATTTCTCTAAAGAAGATTTCCATAAACTCCTTGACTTGGCTTGGTCTTAGTAACAGGTGCCCCCACTCTGGAAGAACTCTCTTCTTCCCTAGTATCATACTCACTGCACCTGTTTCTCCCTCAATGGGCTGTTATCTGTCTTATTCTCTAGTGCGCTGTGCTGTCGTCTTCTTGCAGACCAGTTGCACAGAGTAGTAGCTCAACAGATGATTGTTGCATGAGATAATAAAGAAACAAATCAAGAGACTGGCTGATGATCAAAACTGTCAAGCGAAAAAACCTACATTGAGCTGTAAGTTTGAGCAAGGTGCTATGTGAAGCAAGGGAGTGGGTATGGGAGGCATTGAGGAGCCCTCCTAAGGATCTTCAGAAAAATTAGTCATTTTCCCTCTTCATTGCTATAAAGAATGATACTTGTACCTGCTCTGTGATGTTGAGAGGGTCTCTTCTTATAGCCCAAAGCTTAGTCAAAGTGCTAAGTAACTCAACTCTAATGAATCACCCATAATTGAAGTCAGATGCCATCACATGTGCAGACCAAAAGAGCAGAGCAGGTCCTACCAACAACAATCCCTCCTCCACTTCTACCCATGGAAAATTGATGAGAGGACTTGGAGGAAAAGACAACAGAGACAAGATTGGTATAATTTCTTTCCTCTTTTCTCTCACAACCCTCCAAACTAAATTGGTTGGTGACACCCATGAGTCACTAGTTAACATCTGGGGTGCCTGGAAGAAGGAAAGACTTGCACCTATTTCTTTAGCTGTAGGCCGCTTAGGTGCCGAACACTCAGGCCCAACTTAGTATAGCCAGCAAATCAGAGATGAGCCTGGTGATTTGTGCCTGGGAAGATCTGGAGTTTAGGAACATACGTGATAATAGAGACTGATGCCTGGTTGTAGTCTGGAGAATAAGGAAAATTGAAAAATTGGTAGAGCAGCCCAGGTGTGCAAGAAATGTTGGGTAGTGTGCCTAGGCAAAATGTGTACAACTTATCCTAAGTCCATGGGACACTAACAGGATGTCAGAGAAGATCCCAATGATGTCCATGCCTCCATGTGAAGGGTAATGATGGTTCTGGGGCTGCCTGAACAGCGGACAAGTCTAATACAGATAAAGAGTTCCCAGTGGAGGCAGGAGTTGAATAGCAACACCCAGGAAAACCATGAGTACCACACACTCAGAAACAGCTACATCACAGTGGAATCAAGGACTTTTTCCCCGTAAACAACCAGGCACACAGGATTTAAGTATTTTTCTTTCCCCCTCACTCTGCCTCACATACTGGAGGAGCTAGGTCATAAATGAAAGGGGAGGGAAGGTAGAGAGTTTTGTACCAAACATGTGATAAAGAACTTCAAAGTACTAAGCTTTAATATCTGAAATTAAGTAAAAAGTTCTAGAAGATTCCCAAGATGTCATTAAGGGGCAGGAAGAAGGGGGAGGCATATTCAAATGAAGCAGTTATTGAAAGAAACAAAATCATTTCACGTTTTTGCTCCAAAGAATTGAGATTTTTCAATAAACTGGTTATGCTTCTCTTTATCACTGATTTTTCTTACCCAGTATGAGTTATTGTGTTCTTACCCTCCTTCAGGGTCAAGGATTTTGTCTTACTAATTTCTTTACCTATAGTACTTAACCCTGTTGCTGACATTGATTAACACTCAAGAGTATTCGTTGAAATGAAGAACGTTGTGCACACAAATTCAAATTTCCCTTAGCAGAAGGTTGAGGAAACACCCAGTGATGTGAATACAATGCCATCACTAGTGTACTTCACTTTACAGTTACACTCTCTGTATCCACAGACATCTGTGACCCATCATAGAAGACTCAAACTATCAGACTTCTGTAACGACTACTACCATTTATTGTGGGGTCTGCTATATGCTCAACATAGCACATTATCCCATTTATTCCACACAAGATTCCATAACTAGGCATTACTACTCCCATCTCACACAGAGAACTAAAGCTTTGAGAAGTTAGAAGTCTGGGCCAAGGTCATATAGCTAATAAGACATGAAAATCGGATTTCCCAACTCAGGTCTTTTTTATTCCAAATCCTGTACCTATTCCACTCTCCCACGTTCCCACAGTGCCTCTTCTCTGAATTTTCATTACGATCAATTATAGCACACCAACTCACTCCACCAAATATTCATTGACTTTCCATGGAACGAGTTCAGTGGCCTGGGCAAATGCATAAACAAGTGTGAGCACTTACAACTCAAGTCCAACATCTCTCCAAAGAATAAGTTAAAGGAAGATGCTATCCCGCATTTATTCTTCCTTCTTCTCAGCAATCCGTTCTAAGACACTAAGATAAACCATTGCATTTTCTTTATAATGGGAGGAGACAATCCTCCCTAACCATCAAGAAAATACAAATAGGCCGAACAGCAGCTCTCTGATGAGAGACACAGCAGGGGAGGTGGAGCAGGTAAGAGTGAGCAGAAGAGAGAGCAAAAGAATCAGCAGATTGAACCCCACAGCTCTCAGTTCACGTTCAGCTCTTAATCTTTCTACTCAGTGAGGCCTCAGGATGTAGAAAGGACCTGAAAAGATGTACCCTCACTATAGAGGGTGGGAAGTCAGGCCATGAGAGGAACCTGTCAGTAGACAGTATTTCCAATGGGCCCATCAGCAGTGTGTTTGACCAGATTCTGTAATGCGTGGGAGTGGTCCTATTTCTTATGAGACAGACACAATTTTCTTTCCTAAAGCATAGGTCCTTAAGAGCTAAGCCTGGCAAAATACTAGAACATGCCAGCTAAAAACAGCATTTCTTTACATACAAAAAGAGATTTTTAGAAGAGTGTAGTGGTCTTTTGTCTAGATCAGAAAGGAGGTTCTAAGAGGCTTGTATCTGAAATGATACAATAGAATCCCCTGTAAGTTGTCTAAGTGGCCAGAGCAGACCAGCCAATTCCAAGTGGCCTAACTGCCAGGGTATATTTGGAGACACTAAAACAGATACCTAATAACCTCCTAACTTGCTTGGAGTCCAAGAAGAGAGAAAACGAACCCTGGCCAAAATCAGATTTAGATTTAATAGCAGCTAATAATTATTGAGTGCCTCTTATGGACCATGCCCTATTCTGAGCACTTTACATACCTATTAATACACTTAAATCCCAAGCCTATAAGGAAATACCATTATTTTATCCTTTTAACCCATAGAGGACAAAGAGACTGAATAACTTGCCAAGGTCACAGAGATACAAATTAGTAGGGCTGGAATTTGAACCCAAGACACCTCAAGCTCTCACTCCTAACCATTACATTTCACTAAAGAGAATAGTGTCTCTGCTTTTTCAGATGCTATTTAAAATTCGCAGACTCTCTTTCTTCTGTGGGGATATCTATTAAGATGTGAACTCAGCACTTGGCTTGATGTCTGAGCACAGTGCTTGGCATTCAGTAAATAATATTTTAAGGAAGAGGTCAAAAGAGGAAATTTTACAAGGCAATGCATTCATGCTTTTACTTTTAACTCAGATAGTTCATTTTTAAATGAGAAAATGCTGTATGCCTATCTGAGAAAATACCTTAAAAAAATATTTCCACCAGTTTTGTTTCAATATACTTTATCCCAAATGTGTGATATTTATAGACAACTTCAATTTGGGTAAGAAAGATTCCTGGGTTGACTTCTATGAGGTGAAAATATATGCTTTTGAGGCATACAAAGATACTGGAGCATTCTTAATTTATTCCATTATCTTTTAATTAAATTGCCCTCTACTATCATTCTGTTAAGTAGAATTGTGAACTTTTTGGACCATAGAATTTGGCATCCAGTACTTTTGTCATAATCACTGCATCTTCTTCATTTGTCCTTCAGAGTTTTACCTACACTGCACCTCTAATTACCATCTACAGCTGTACCTGGGTTTGAAACACACTTTTTCAACAATTGGGCATCCAACAGCTTCCAAAATATTATCAGTGAATGTTCTAAGTAAGAAACTTAATGCATGTATTTTTCTGAGTATTTTCTTAGGGCTTATCACTGATCTATGTACTTTAACTTAGATTATTCATTTCATTGTATGAGCAACTACCTTCACATGTAAAATGGTAATAATAGTCCCTCTAAAGCCATGTATGGTCCTTGTAAGGGTTCAATGAATTCAGGATACAAACTTTGTGAATAGATTTAGAACACTATGTGTTCTATGCAGTGTCAGCTGTTATTTTCTTTTTCTTTGAGTTCCTTGCTTGGAAGTCTCAAAAGGATCTCAGAATTAACATATTTGAAACTGGAATCATCCCATTCTCCAAGACTATTTGCCATGCCCCCACTCCTGTCTTCCCTAACTCAAGAATGGCATTATCATCATCGTCTACCTCACATCAAAAACCTGAGTGTAGGCTGTTGGTGGGAATGTAAGTTGGTCAGCCACTGTGAAAAAAAGTGTGGAGTTCCTCAGAAAAATAAAAAGAGAACTACCATATGACCCAGCAATCCCACTCCTGGGCATATATCCAGACAAAACTATAATTCAAAAAGATACATGCACCCCTATGTTCATAGCAGCACCATCACAATAGTCAAGACATGGAAGCAACCTAAATGTCCATCAACAGATGAATGGATAAAGAAGATGTGGTACATATATACAATGGAATACTACTCAGCCATAAAAAAGAACGAAATAATGCCATTTGCAGCAAAACGGATATAACTAGAGATTACCATACTAAGTGAACTAAGTCAGAAAGAGAAAGACAAATACCATATGATATCACTTATATCTGGAATCTAAAATATGACACAGAGCAACAGTCAGCTCTACCCACCACCAGAGCCTCCCATCAAGACTCTTAGATTGCCTCAACCACCAGAGGGCAGACAGCAAAAACAAGAAAAACTACAATCTTGCAGCCTGTGGAACAAAAACCACATTCACAGAAAGATAGGCAAGATGAAAAGGCAGAGGGCTATATACCAGATGAAGGAACAAGATAAAACCCCAGAAAAACAACTAAATGAAGTGGAGATAGGCAACCTTCCAGAAAAAGAATTCAGAATAATGATAGTGAGGATGATCCAGGACCTCGGAATAAGAATGGAGGCAAAGATCGAGAAGATGCAAGAAATGTTTAACAAAGACCTAGAAGAATTAAAGAACAAACAAACAGAGATGAACAATACAATAACTGAAATGAAAACTACACTAGAAGGAATCAATAGCAGAATAACTGAGGCAGAAGAACGGATAAGTGACCTGGAAGACAGAATGGTGGAGTTCACTGCTGCGGAACAGACTAAAGAAAAAAGAATGAAAAGAAATGAAGACAGCCTAAGAGACCTCTGGGACAACATTAAATGCAACAGCATTCGCATTATAGGGGTCCCAGAAGGAGAAGAGAGAGAGAAAGGACCAGAGAAAATATTTGAAGAGATTATAGTCGAAAACGTCTCTGACATGGGAAAGGAAATAGCCACCCAAGTCCAGGAAGCGCAGAGAGTCCCATACAGGATAAACCCAAGGAGAAACACGCCGAGACACATAGTAATCAAATTGGTAAAAATTAAAGACAAAGAAAAATTATTGAAAGCAGCAAGGGAAAAACGACAAATAACATACAAGGGAACTCCCATAAGGTTAACAGCTGATTTCTCAGCAGAAACTCTACAAGCCAGAAGGGAGTGGCATGATATACTTAAAGTGATGAAAGGGAAGAACCTACAACCAAGATCACTCTACCCAGCAAGGATCTCATTTAGATTTGATGGAGAAATCAAAAGCTTTACAGACAAGCAAAAGCTAAGAGAATTCAGCACCACCAAACCAGCTCTACAACAAATGCTAAAGGAACTTCTCTAAGTGGGAAACACAAGAGAAGAAAAAGACCTACAAAAACAAACCCAAAACAATTAAGAAAATGGTCATAGGAACATACATATCAATAATTATCTTAAACGTGAATGGATTAAATGCTCCAACCAAAAGACACAGGGTTGCTGAATGGATACAAAAACAAGACCCATCTATATGCTGTCTACCAGAGACCCACTTCAGACCTAGGGACACATACAGACTGAAAGTGAGGGGATGGAAAAAGATATTCCATGCAAATGGAAATCAAAAGAAAGCTGGAGTAGCTATACTCATTTCAGATAAAATAGACTTTAAAATAAAGAATGTTACAAGAGGCAAGGAAGGACACTACATAATGATCAAGGGATCAATCCAAGAAGAAGATATAACAATTATAAATATATATGCACCCAACATAGGAGCACCTCAATACATAAGGCAACTGCTAACAGCTATAAAAGAGGAAATCGACAGTAACACAATAATAGTGGGGGACTTTAACACCTCACTTACACCAATGGACAGATCATCCAAAATGAAAATAAATAAGGAAACAGAAGCTTTAAATGACACAATAGACCTGATAGATTTAATTGATATTTATAGGACACTCCATCCAAAAACAGCAGATTACACTTTCTTCTCAAGTGCGCATGGAACATTGTCCAGGATAGATCACATCTTGGGTCACAAATCAAGCCTCAGTAAATTTAAGAAAACTGAAATCTTATCAAGCATCTTTTCTGACCACAACGCTATGAGATTAGAAAACAATTACAGGGAAAAAAATGTGAAAAGCACAAACACATGGAGGCTAAACAATACGTTACTAAATAACCAAGAGAGCACTGAAGAAATCAGAGAGGAAATCAAAAAATACCTAGAGACAAATGACAATGAAAACACGATGATCCAAAACCTACGGGATGCAGCAAAAGCAGTTCTAAGAGGGAAGTTTATAGCTATACAAGCCTACCTCAAGAAACAAGAAAAATCTCAAGTAAACAATCTAACCTTACACCTAAAGGAACTAGAGAAAGAAGAACAAACAAAACCCAAAGTTAGCATAAGGAAAGAAATCATAAAGATCAGAGCGGAAATAAATGAAATAGAAACAAAGAAAACAATAGCAAAGATCAATAAAACTAAAAGCTGGTTCTTTGAGAAGATAAACAAAATTGATAAGCCATTAGCCAGACTCATCAAGAAAAAGAGGGAGAGGACTCAAATCAATAAAATTAGAAATGAAAAAGGAGAAGTTACAACAGACACCGCAGAAATACAAAGCATCCTAAGAGACTACTACAAGCAACTCTATGCCAATAAAATGGACAACCTGGAAGAAATGGACAAATTCTTAGAAAGGTATAAGCTTCCAAGACTGAACCAGGAAGAAACAGAAAATATGAACAGACCAATCACAAGTAATGAAATTGAAACTGTGATTAAAAATCTTCCAGCAAATAAAAGTCCAGGACCAGATGGCTTCACAGGTGAATTCTATCAAACATTTAGAGAAGAGCTAACACCCATCCTTCTCAAACTCTTCCAAAAAATTGCTGAGGAAGGAATACTCCCAAACTCATTCTATGAGGCCACCATCACCCTGATACCAAAACCAGACAAAGATACTACAAAAAAAGAAAATTACAGACCAATATCACTGATGAATATAGATGCAGAAATTCTCAACAAAATACTAACAAACAGAATCCAACAACACATTAAAAGGATCATACACCACGATCAAGTGGGATTTATCCCAGGGATGCAAGGATTCTTCAATATACACAAATCAATCAATGTGATACACCATATTAACAAATTGAAGAATAAAAACCATATGATCATCTCAATAGATGCAGAAAAAGCTTTTGACAAAATTCAACACCCATTTATGATAAAAACTCTCCAGAAAGTGGGCATAGAGGGAACCTACCTCAACATAATAAAGGCCATATACGACAAACCCACAGCAAACATCATTCTCAATGGTGAAAAACTGAAAGCATTTCCTCTAAGATCAGGAACGAGACAAGGATGTCCACTCTCACCACTATTATTCAACATAGTTTTGGAAGTCCTAGCCATGGCAATCAGAGAAGAAAAAGAAATAAAAGGAATACAAATTGGAAAAGAAGAAGTAAAACTGTCACTGTTTGCAGATGACATGATACTATACATAGAGAATCCTAAAAATGCCACCAGAAAACTACTAGAGCTAATCAATGAATTTGGTAAAGTTGCAGGATACAAAATTAATGCACAGAAATCTCTTGCATTCCTATACACTAATGATTAAAAATCTGAAAGAGAAATTACGGAAACACTCCCATTTACCATTGCAACAAAAAGAATAAAATACCTAGGAATAAACCTACCTAGGGAGACAAAAGACCTGTATGCAGAAAACTACAAGACACTGATGAAAGAAATTAAAGATGATACCAACAGATGGAGAGATATACCATGTTCTTGGATTAGAAGAATCAATATTGTGAAAATGACTATACTATCCAAAGCAATCTACAGATTCAATGCAATCCCTATCAAATTACCAATGGCATTTTTTACGGAACTAGAACAAATCATCTTAAAATTTGTACAGAGACACGAAAGACACCGAATAGCCAAAGCAGTCTTGAGGGAAAAAAACGGAGCTGGAGGAATAAGACTCCCTGACTTCAGATTATACTACAAAGCTACAGTAATCAAGACAATATGGTACTGGCACAAAAACAGAAACATAGATCAATGGAACAAGATAGAAAGCCCAGAGATAAACCCACGCACATATGGTCAACTAATCTATGACAAAGGAGGCAAAGATATACAATGGAGAAAAGACAGTCTCTTCAATAAGTGGTGCTGGGAAAACTGGACAGCTACATGTAAAAGATTGAAATTAGAACACTCCCTAACACCATACACAAAAATAAACTCAAAATGGATTCGAGACCTAAATGTAAGACCGGACACTATACTCTTAGAGGAAAACATAGGAGGAACACTCTTTGACATAAATCACAGCAAGATCTTTTTTGATCCACCTCCTAGAGTAATGGAAATAAAAACAAAAATAAACAAATGGGACCTAATGAATCTTCAAAGCTTTTGCACAGCAAAGGAAACCATAAACAAGTCGAAAAGACAACCCTCAGAATGGGAGAGAATATTTGCAAACGAATCAATGGACAAAGGATTAATCTCCAAAATATATAAACAGCTCACGCAGCTCAATATTAAAGAAACAAACAACCCAATCCAAAAATGGGCAGAAGACCTAAATAGACATTTCTCCAAAGAAGACATACAGATGGCCAAGAAGCACATGAAAAGATGCTCAACATCACTAATCATTAGAGAAATGCAAATCAAAACTACAATGAGGTATCACCTCACACCAGTTAGAACGGGCATCCTCAGAAAATCTACAAACAACAAATGCTGGAGAGGGTGTGGAGAAAAGGGAACCCTCTTGCACTGTTGGTGGGAATGTAAATTGATACAGCCACTATGGAGAACAATATGGAGGTTCCTTAAAAAACTGAAAATAGAATTACCATATTATCCAGCAATCCCACTACTGGGCATATACCCAGAGAAAACCATAATTCAAAAAGACACATGCACCCCAATGTTCATTGCAGCACTATTTACAATAGCCAGGTCATGGAAGCAACCTAAATGCCCATCGACAGACGAATGGATGAAGAAGTTGTGGTACATATATACAATGGAATATTACTCAGCCATAAAAAGGAACGAAATTGAGTCATTTTTTGAGACGTGGATGGATCTAGAGACTGTCATACAGAGTGAAGTAAGTCAGAAAGAGAAAAACAAATATCGTATATTAACGCATGTATGTGGAACCTAGAAAAATGGTACAGATGAACCGGTTTGCAGGGCAGAAGTTGAGAACCAGATGTAGAAAACAAACGTATGGACACCAAAGGGGGAAAACCACGGTGGGGTGGGGATGGTGGTGTGCTGAATTGGGCGATCAGGATTGACATGTATACAATGATGTGTATAAAATTGATGACTGATTATAAAAAATAAAAAAATTTTTTTAAAAAATGACACAAATGAACCTATCTATGAAACAGAAACAGACTCACAGACAAAGAGAACAGACTGGTGGTTGCCAAGGGGGAGGGGGTTGGGAGAGGGATGTAGTGGGAGATTGGGGTTAGCAGATGTGAGCTTTTATATACAGAATGGATAAACAATAAGGTCCTACTGTATAGCACAGAGAACTATATTCAATATCCTATGATAAACCATAATGGAAAAGAATATTAAAAAAGAATGTATATATATGTAAAATTGAATCACCTTGCTGTACAGCAGTAATTAACACAACATTGTAAATCAACTACACTTCAATTAAAAAGAAATAGACCTGAGTGTAGGGATGTCTTCTAATTCTTCCTTTCTTGCATTGCTTAATCTATCAACAAGTCTTAGAGTGCCTATCAAAAATATATCTTTACTCTCTTAGGCACCATCATCTCTTGTCTGGACTACTGACATGGTCTACAAAATGCTCCCTCAACTTTCATTCTTAATCACCTTCCACCTTTCATAGCAGCCAGAGTAATTTCTACTCATGAAGTGGATGGAAGTTGTTTCAATGATGTGTCTTTTTTAGAGGTTCCAGACAATCTGGAAAGCATATGTGAATTGCAAAAAAAAAAAAAAAAAAAAAAGACACTGTAAATGAACATTACAATAAAAAACCGTGGGCCATTTAAATAGCTCTTAGAAGCCTGCTGTCTTTCAGGACAATGTATCAACACATCTACCTCCTCTAGGGGATGATGGGGAAATGTAGTACAATTTCCAGAGACATTTTAAACACTAATTACTTCAACCTGTGTCTGTCATAGTTAAAGTAGCATTAATAGAGGCAAATGAGTTGACAGGTGATTGCAAAAAAAAAGAGTATTTTAATATAATATGCATTAGGATATTTTACTTCAGTCTACACATTATCATACCCCAAGCCAATTGACTAAGGAGTTGCGTTTAACCCTTCAGAAATTCCAGGAAAGAAATAACAGTAGGCATTGAATTTTTAAACCTTTTTATAAATGTTTTCTCAATGAATAATACTGTGATACAATGTTTTTAAGTAATTATGAATAAAGCAAAATACATTTTCACTTGTCACAGTATATTCTTGTTATGACCAGTTCTTTCTACCCAAAGCAGTGAAATGAAAAATAAGACAAAGAAAATGCAAACTAGTCCTTAAATTCTCCCACCCCTACCCTATTCATCTATAGCAGAGTGGTTAAAATCAAATCCTACCCCTCTCAGTTTGACTTTAGACTAAACTTTCAAATCTTCTAATGTTTGAGATCTTTACCTCTAAAGTGAGGATGAAATATCATAACTCTTACTTCATTAGGTTATTAAGTACATTAAGTGAGTTAATATTTGTAAAGCACCTGGAACATTGCCTAGCACATAGTAAAAGATATCTTGCTTTTTATTTTTACTTCTGTGATTTTTTTTGTAATGTGTCAGTGCATCTGATGCTAAAGATGATAAATTCTATAATTCTATACAGCTTTCTTTTTTACTCCTGCCACTGTCAAATGCTATATTAAATATGAAATTGCATTGATGAGAGTGATTTGATATGATTTAGTTCTAAATAATATTTATGATATTTCTCTTTTTCAACACAATTACATCAAGCCCCTGAAGTACAGCTGACCCTTGAACAACACTAGCTTGAACTGAGTGGGCCCACTTATATGCAGATTTTTTTCCATAGTAAATAATACAATATTACACAATCTGTCATGATATATAGGAACAATGGATATGAAGGGCCAAGTATAAGTTATACTCAAATTTTCAACTGTGGGAGTGTTGGAACCCCTAACCCCTACACTGCTCAAGGGTCAACTTTACTCTTTTAACAACATGTATTGATTGGATCAGGTATATCATCCTAAAACCTTAAGGTGATTTAGACAACATCCACACTGTATAATATTCCTGCCCTGTTTCTTTGCCAGCATGACGTTTCCTTTCTGTGAAGAACTCAGGTTTGGTGTGAGTCTGATCCTTCCCTGCTCCTTAATTTGCTCCACCCTTGAGAAGGTGTGAGACATACCTGACGGTGAATGTGGGAAGAACTAGTTGGCATACTCTGCCGTGCTTGGTCCTCTTCTCATCTGCCCCTCAGGTAGGTCTGCCTTGGTCCAGTCCTTCTTATGAATGGGCTGGAGGTGTCCATCTTTCTGTGTTCCAGACATGGGCCCACGGAGGGTTTGGCTTCCATGCTTACCCTAGCATCTTATCACTTTGTCCACATTCAGATAGGGATAAGATTCTATTTATTGATAAGCCTTTTGAGAACCCCCCCCATGTTCACACAACTGTAAAATATACCTTGCACCTGACTTTTCTTCATATTTTGTCTGATGCTCCTTTCTGACTTATGCTACAGTCACTATGACTTTTCTTCCTCTTCCAATTTTGCGAACACATCAAGTTCTTTTTCATTTTTGGCTTTTATAACTTATTTTCCTCTGTCTTCCCATTCTTCACATACTTAACACTTTTTCATTCCTTGGGTTTTATTTCAAATATCACCTTTTCAGAGAAATCCTTTAAGTAAGCCCCCCTGTTATTCTCTCTTATAGCATCTCATAGTTTTCTATAACTTATTTTTTGAACTATTTGCTGTCTGTCTCCCTCACCAGATTGTAAGCTCCATGAAAACAAAGATATTGTCAGTTTGCCTGTCAACAGATTCTTTGGCACCATGCACAATGCCTAACACATAACAATACATAACAATACATACTTATAACAATATATAGTCAATGCATACTTGTTGAGTCCGTAAATGACTTCTGCCTTCATTAAACAACCATGAATTCATCATATACCGTGTGAAAAAAAGGCACCTTGCTAAGTTAGTCATGCGCCCTTGCCCTCTGGAAGACTGTTTTCCAATATAGTCAGTAGCAATCCACTCGAAACCATCACATATCCATCGTTTCCTTCCGCTAGCTTTGTGGATTTCCATGCTCCATTTGACAAATAACAACTAACAAAGAGAACATCAACAAAGAACTACTTATTAAAAGGAGGAGCAATTTAACTCCAAAAAAGTATCTCAAAGGAGAATTCTCTCTCTGCCTAGTTTTCTAACCACATGTAAATCTTACCAAGTATATGGAAAAACACTTATGCCATTATATTAATTTGTTTTGTGTATCTTGTCTTTCCAATGATACAGAAAGATTATGGAAGTCAAAAGTCCTAACTTTAGCTCTGTAATCTTTAAAATGCCTAGTAATAGCTGGACACTTTGTAGGTATTCCATAAATACATGCTGAATTAACTTTTGAGTTCTTACATTATGTATAATATTATGTTAGATATTGACGAAGTAAAATATGTATGTTCTACTACTTATGAACTCAAATGTGAAGGAAGAGTAGAGAGGCTTACATTTTTAACTTCAGGGAAAATATCCAACCAAATCCCTATAAAAAATTTTAAAAATGAAAGATGCTTCACAAAATAACTAGTATCATAGAGAGTTACTCACTGTTATAGAAGTGCCTCATTTCCCAGGACCTAGAAGGTCATTCTTTTTTCCTTTAAACAATAAGGATACAAGTGTTCATATTATCACTGGAATAATGATTATTGTGAAAAGCATGCTCCTATGCTTGTGGTTGCCCTAAATCAGGGATTTAGAAGTGTAGCAAGGAATCAGCGAACATGATTCTGTGCTCCTTAAGTGAGGGAAACTATATACAATTGAATTAATTAATACCAATCCTCAAGTTATTGTGACACATTTTAGTAAATCAACAGTAATTATTTCCTTTCTAATTTTTACAATCATTAATAATCAGGAAAGGGTTGTTCTTGATTTGAAAATTAAATTATATTAAGCTTATAAATGATATTGCTACAAAGAAAAATAAAGCCATTATCATATCACTAAATCAAGAAATTAACCAGAATTTTTTTTACTGGCATATTTCTTGGATGGATGGGTATATGGATGGATGTTGAGTGTATGGAAGGATGGATACACAGAAAAATATATAAATAAGCATCTGTATATAAGAAAATTGAAACTATGTGCCTTTCCTTGATGGGAACATATAATTTCAGTTCATTTTAACAGTTATGAATCGCCTATTATCCCAAGCATCATGCCACATGGGACACAAATATAAATAAGATCTCTATGAGATCTAGGGCTCATATTCTAATGTAGTGGAGGTCATATTTACAGAGACTAAATTTACAGCCTGATTTTCAACTCTATGGAGTTTCTACAAGCAAACAAACAAACAAACATAAAATTTTTCAAAGAAATGTTACTAAAGGATACACAGAGGACTCCAAGCTGCCTACAAAATGTTAGCAACTCACTCTTCTACTATCTGATGTCTTTTAATAAAATAATTGAGCAACTTGGGGAGATGCTTTTGTATTGGATATAACCCACAACAAATCACAAAGGGGTTCTTTTTAACGTGCTTTCAGGGGACAGAATGATGTTGCTTTATGCTTTTCCTACATGCATTTGTGTATCTTAGAGGACAGAATTTGGTCTACAGCATTTTGAACCTCATTAATTAGGATTCCACTCTTTAGAGGACTGTGGTATTCAGAAAATGCCTAGGCTGCAGTTTCCTCCCAAGTAAAGTTTCCATCAATGGTAGTAAATGAATATATATTTCCCATGGTAATGATAAACATGTGTAAGGTGACATGCTGAGCGTACTAAAAATAAATACAAAACTGAAAAGAACTTTCTAAGATAGTCCCTCACTTATTCTGATATTCCTCTATCCTCATCTCCTCACCGGGTCTAATATTAAAAAAAAAAACACAAAACACAAGAAATAAGAGAAAGACAAAAG
Organism: Eubalaena glacialis; assembly: GCF_028564815.1. Lineage (NCBI taxonomy): Eukaryota > Metazoa > Chordata > Mammalia > Artiodactyla > Balaenidae > Eubalaena > Eubalaena glacialis. The sequence goes on from NC_083720.1 coordinate 49,099,467, forward strand.
AATCAATGCTTCCTACCATATGAAGTCATGGACTCCTTGCCATACCTTACACTTCAGCTCATAGAAGGTGATGCAGCACAATGGAGAAGGTGTGGACTTGGACAGCAGAGAATTGGCTCAAATCCTAGCTCTGATAGTTCTAGTAGGGTGACCCAGCAATGTGCAGTTTTTCGACTGGTGAAATTGAGATAAAACCTAACTCAAAGGATTATTATGAGTGTGAAATGGGTGATGGATATAAAGAGACTACCACCATAGTTGACATATAGTAGGTGATCAAAAATGTTAAATAACTTTTACATCATATCAGTTTTAGAGGAAATCTGTAATGGATAAAATAGAAATCATTCATCATACTTTGAAAATTTTCTACCATGTCAGATTTTAAAACCAAATTTGTATAGTCATAAAACGTGAAAGCGGGACAATCGCATTAAATATTGTACAACTAGACTTCTCAAAATCAATCTGCATTTGTCTTGAATTAGTCAAAACTAGTGAGGATACATTGCATTTAACCCCTGTACCACAGGGTCCAGCCATTTCCTGCTTCTATTTATGTTTGCTGTTCCATGAAGGTATCTTCCTAGGTACAAGTCCCATCAATAGAGGCCAAAACCTTGCCTAAAGAATAACTTTTTGAAAACTTCCTGAAGAAACTGCTATGGGGTCAGCCCTAATCAGCACTTAATTTTAATACATTATCATCAAGTATTAAGGATTAATTTTATAATGATTAATGAAAGTACTTAATTGAATAGCACTTTCTGACATCTCCAGCTATTACAGGATTTTGCTCTCACTGATCCCAAATCAATGGTTCTTTAGATTAAACCATTAGTTCTGCATTTCTCCAGGGCTTCATTTAAAACTCATCTGTGGCTCAAATAAAATATTTTTTGAATGATTATACAGATTTTGTTGACTACTCAGAATCTAATTTTTGCTCTCCTCCATAGAAACCAAAGCTCAATTTTGGAAATATGGCAAAGATGTCAGCTACACTGCAGGTTCATTCCAGCTGTCCTCACAAGTGGTCATGTGACACTGCTCTGGCCAATGAGAAGTAGACCCTGCTTAGGATTTCTGCTAAAATTATGCTGTATTTTCATAGGTTTTGCTCCTTCCTCCATATGGCTTTTGTTCTTCTCTCCTGCCTAGAATTGGAAGGAAGGTACAGCGCAGTGACTATTTGGACACTGGATGGATGAAAACCAAAGAGGTTGGGACAGAATGAAGAATCAGAGGCCCACAATTATTGATTGCTGACTCTTATTCCAGATAAATGGGTTTAGGTCATAATCGGTCTTGGAATGGGAAGAGAAGTGATAAAACCTATGTGAACACAGTGGAGGGGGAAAGGGTACAAAATACACTAAAGCTTCTTAGAACTCCAGCATCCACTGGTCATCCAAAGATGGGACACAGAGCATCAGGAATATATACAAGTTTGAGACAGTGGTTAAAGTATACTTCTTCAAGTTAAGATTAGTTCCGGAACTAAAAACAGTCTACACCATAACTGAGAGAATTCAGTTTTGAGATGAGAGGGGTGACTGAAAGCCCAAACTAATGGAATCAGCTATATAATTTTATAGGAATCAATTTTCCTGGTCTTTTCATTTTTTTGCATTCTCTTGAAGAAGGTTTATTACAATGAAATATTCTCAGTTCTCTTTCCAGGCTTGTTACACTTTTTAATGTTACCCTGGGAAGTCGTAAATCCTTAGATTCCTTGGCAGGGTTCTAAGTGGAAAGAGTTGGGAACAACTGTCAAGAGAGACATTATAACCAACATTACAGCCTCTGATGCATGATCCCAGGTGTTATGAGATAAAAGACAAGACTGTTATTGCTTTGTGAATCTGAGGATGTCTGGTCTTTCTAGACATTAAATGCATCATGCCAAGTCCTGGAAACTTACACCTTGATCATGCTGAGTGAGCAGAGACGATTGAGCTTTTGCTCAAATCACAGCAGTCGGGAAACTCTAAAATCTTTTCTTTTAGTCATCATTCCACTATTCAATAATTAATAACTAGCACATATTGATCACTTACTAGATATCAGGCGCTGTGTAATGAAATGTCTACAGCTGAGCTCATTTAATCTTCCCAACTCCAATATGAGGTGTCATTACCATCTTTGTTTTTCAGACAAATAGAATCATATGTGGCAAAGGCTAAGTTCCTTGACCTCTCTAAGACACAGTTTGGAAGAGGCACTGAGATATCTCAAAGAGTATTCATTTTTCTCACTGTAATTTTTGGTATAAAAAAATATGTTGGCAAATACATAATGTACCTTGGGCTCTAAGGTCATACATCTTATGTGCAGGTCTGAGTCCTATAGAAACTAAAATTGAGAGGAAACAATGTCACAAAAATGACTGCATTATTCTTTAAAATATTTTATTTACAATTCATTTTTGATTAGTAACTATTTTTAAAGGTGTCATCCCTTAAATACTTGTCTTTTCTTTACATATTGTGATATATTAATGTCTAGGGTTAGGTAACTACAGTCTAAATGAATACAGTATACAACACAATAATATTTTAAGATATTAGCAAAAATTTTGGTGACAATTTGGTAAAATGATTGTTGATATTATAGTGAATTAATACATAGGGGAGAGGTACATGGAACATGAGATCTCTCATCTCTTTATAAATGTCTTAAATGCTACAGAGGACTCTTTGTGTAGGCTATTTCTAGATCATTGAATAAAGGGTTATCAAAAGCTTCTAAGGTAATTAAAATATCACAATAAGATGAGTAGATTCATCAATTTGTTTCTTCATTCCATAAATATTTACTGATAATTTTTTAAGGACCATACTAAAAAAGACAGAAACCAAGTCTCTGCTTTCTTGGCACTTACACAACAGCAGACATTGTGTCCACGTTCAGGAAATTGAAGACAGCAGTGCAGGTCACCAGAGGTAAGCCAACGCAGGAGTTGCACCCATAGGGAAGAAACTGGGCTATGTGGGCTGGGTATAAGCAAAGACCCCAGAGACGGTTTCCCAGAGGCTGCAAAGTAGGTGTACATTCAGGTCTGAAGTCTAAAGGTTGGGGTTAAAAATCCTTAAAAAATGTGATTTGAGGGTTTATGTCAAAGCATATCATTCTGAGCTACAAAACCACTGGCAGAAGAGAAAAGCTGGTCCTATGATTTTGACAGAGACTGGAGACTTAACCTGCTCTTTGAGTGCACTATCTTAGGCTTCCAAGTGAATACCAACCTGCTTGCCTTGCCTTATCTAGAATGAGAAGATAAAGAGAAGGGAAATTGGAAAGTGGTTTTGAAAACTGCAGTTTGTTTTTAAACTTGTTATTACTGTAAAGTCAGAAGAGGGCAGGAATCTTGCATCTGAAAAAATAGTGATGGCAAGGGGTTAAAAAAATAAAAAGACAGTTATTGTGTGGGGTGGGATTTTTGTCTATTTTCTAAATGTATTAAAATGCATTATTGAATCCATTTTTAATTCTATTTTAGGTGGAGATACATAAAGTACTTAATGGTCAGCAATAATATAATGTACAAGTCATAGTATAAGAAATTCTTATTATTTTAAACCTTGATATGGAAAATTATTACAAGAAGTAAGTTAAAAATGATGCAGGTAGGAAATTGAGAGTGTACTGCTATTTTCAGCAACCCTCAAGGTGGTTAGTGTGTGATAAATATTTTCTGAGTATTTCTAATGTGTTGATACACTTTGACTCTTGGAACATTCAACTGCAATATGAAATCACTGTGATTTTGAAACAGGAATATGTTTATGTAAATATATAGATACAAAGAAATAGATGGGTATTTATTAAGAGAAGAAAAAATCAGATTTTACTCCACTGCAAAAAGGTGTTTTTTTGGCTAATAGTTTTATATAAGACCAATAACAAAATATTTCTTTGTTGTGAGTACCAAAGTACTAGGTGGTTTTTTGCAAATGCTCTTTAAAAACATATCCATGCATGCAATCATCTCATTTTGTGGTGAGGTTCACAACATTTATAGTGATATTATTTTTTTCCCATATTTAAAGTTCATACATTTCTATTACAATAAAATACGATTTTAATAAAAACACAAAGTTATTTCAAAATGAATGCACTTTTTCATGCATGCCAAAAATCAAATTGGGAAACACATAAGAAGGAGGAAAATATTAGAAATATAAACTGGATATCACATACATCAGCAACATTCTATTCTCACAAGTCAGTAGATACGTTCTGTACGAAAAATTTATTTCAATAATTAATATAACTTCCTTTTTGGAAAATCTCTAAACCTAAGAAGGTTAAAATCAATCTCTGTGTATCAACTTGCTAACGAGTTAATTTAGCACTTTGTCTTTAAGTGGTTTGGCTTCTTTTTTTCCCAGTTGCTGATGGGCAATCAGCAATGTTAAGCCTGCTTACTAACTGAAACATTTTCTAAATCATATGGATCTCTGGAGAAGATGCATTCTACTTAACCTTGGCATTTGTTTTAAATTACAGAAATCTACCAGATGATATTACGCAAGATTTTAAAAAATCAGCTTTTATTTCTTTTCTAATCTGTATCTTAAGATTGTTACATGGCCCATGCAAAGCTAATCAATTAAAGGAAAAAAAAAGGATTCTCCTCTACACCTGCCAGCCAGAACCAACAATAATATTTATAACTATATAGTATCTTCTTCCAAAAGAGTTTAAAATCCCCTTTGGATGACTAATCATTAACGTTTAAAGTTCTGAAAATCTGGGGAATAGCTAGACATGTAAGTATCAAAACAGAAGCCATGAAGTAGTGGCATATTATGAATGTGGGCTCCTTCATTTAAACTGACTGCTAGAATGTTCTTTAAGGAAACTCCTGAGCATTTGTAGCAGAGCTGGTGGCACGTGCTCAGGCCCACTTCACAGGCTGGTGCACCAGTTCTCTAGTGTACAGTGTTGCTTGTAGCAGTGCACAGCTGTGCCCCTCTCCCGGGAATCGCCCTTGGTTACAAATGCTCAACTGGAGTGGCCTGCGGCCAGTGGCTGTGTGATGCAACATACAAATGGCCAACCCCCTCATCCCAAAGTGGGGCAACTCTGTGGTGCCATGTACAAGCCAGAATCTTCCAGAGAATCAGGTTGAGGCAAAACTTCAGCTGGACTGACCTTAGTTAAGCGCTGTCCTATAGTTAAGCGCCGTCCTACTCTGCCTCCCTCACTCCCTCACGTGTCCACCTGAGCACACTCACAATAAACTACCTGTACGTGAATCTGACTCTGTGGAACCTCACCTAAAACAGACCAACATCATTAATATAATACAACTCCTTCAAAGCCCAGTTGACAGGCACTTCACATTGTCATCTCACTAAATCCTCACAACGGTTTTGCAGGGTGATCGACTGCCACTGCTTGGGACTGAGGGGTTTCTTGGGATGTAGGACTTTCAGTGATAAAATCAGAAAAGACCCAAGCAAACCAGGAAATATTGGTCACCCTATCCTGTCCTCAAGCCTCCTTTTTCCCCTTTCTGATGCACTGAAGCTAGCAAAGGTGAATAACAAGCAAAGTCTCAAGGAAGCATAGGTGAGACCCAGGACCCCAACTCAAGTATGTCTGACTCCAAAGATTATGTTTATCCCAACACACCAGGTGGCTGCCTAATGTCTGCACTACTCACTCCAGCCTTGTTTGCTGTCCAAAGTCTTCTTCTTTTATTAAAGTATTATAAAAGCTAATTGCATGTTTGCTTGATGGATTAACTGATTTTTAAAGAATAAAAGAGGCAAATGGAGGATGACATCAAAATGTGGCCCAGAACCAATAGCTTGTCTTGTCTGCTAACTGGCTTTAGCCAGTTAGCTAAATCTAATCCCATCTTAGACCACTTTCATCTGTTATATTCAAGCACAAATTTAATATCCAATGGGAAAATATCATGATCAATAATGACTTTCTGGAGAGTAGCCGTGTTGATTTTAAATTTACTGAAATTGATTTGGAATTTACTAGGGATGGATAATAAAGAGAAAGCAGGAAACATTTTAATAAGTGCCTCACTTATTACAGGTACTATGTTACCTAGGTATTTCATTTACTTCTTTTCAGTGAATCCTATAAAACCAACTTACTAAGAAATTGAGGTTGGACAGACAAAAGTGATGTAAAAGAAATGAAAACTGGAACAATTTTCACAAAGCATTGGGAAGTTAACAAGAAAAAGACTCAAAGTAAAACAAATGTTCTAGATAGCCACTGAGCTTTGGAAAGTCATGAATGTAGACACATAGGACATAAGATAGATGACTCCTGTAGAAGGCTTCATGAAAACCGAAAAAGCCTGAAGTTCCTTAAATGACGGTAATAAGAGACACAGACGTAGAGAAAAAAACGTATGGACACCAAGGGGGGGAAGGGGGGGTGGGATGAATTGGGAGATTGGGACTGACATATATACTCTACTATGTATAAAATATTGGGTTGGCCAAAAAGTTTGTTTGGGTTTTTCCGTAACATGTTATGGAAAAACCCAAACAAACATTCTGGCTAACCCAATAGATAGCTAATGAGAACCTATATGGCACAAGGACTCTACTCAATGCTCTGTGGTGACCTAAATTGGAAGGAAATCCAAAAAGGAGGGGATATATGTAAACGTATAGCTGATTCACTTTGTTGTACAGCAGAAACTAACACAACATTGTAAAGCAACTATACGCCAATTAAAAAAAAAATGATGGTCACAGTTGTATAGAATAGTAGCTGAGTATGATCTTTGAGTCTAAACTGCTGAGTTTGAATTACAACTTTGCCACTCACTAAATATGTGACTCTAGGTAAGCTATTTACCATCTCTGTGCCTCAGTTTCCTCATCTATAAAATGAGAATAATACCTACTAGATAGAATCTATGAAAATTAATGACTAAATGCATGTAAAGCACTTAGCAGAGTCCTGTGTTTATAATAATCATGTATAGAATGTTAGCTCTATTTCTATGAAGACAAATTGCTTGTGATTTTGTAGTTTAAAGAGGAGTTCTATATTGTCTTTAGATTCCCTAAAGTGTACTGGAATATCATATCAGTAACATCTTGTCCTTTAAATAATTACTAACATTAATATAGTATTTATCATGAAAAAGGATTTTGCTAAGGGCTTTATATGGATTCTATTTTCATTTAACTTTAACAACATTTTGATGTAGGTACTGTTATCCTCATTTTACAGGTGAGGAAATAAAGTTCAATGAACTTTAATAACTTGCCTGAGTTCACAGCTATGGTGGTAGAGCTTATAGTAAAAACCAGATATTCTGACGTTAAGTTCATACTCCTGAGAACTACTGATACATTATGGTGCCTTTTTAAGGAATAATGTGGACAGGTATAGAATGGTGCCAATGGTAACTGCAACTTCCCTGTTCATTTTCAGCTCTTACAGTGCTTTACAAAGTGCCCTGGCTGTTAAAGTGACTGCTAAATGCCTGCCTGTAGGGTATATCATCCCAGAGCACATTTCCTGACAGAGCACAGACCAGGAGAACCAGAGGGCCAACTGAGCAGTTTCCCATCTGCAACCTCAGAGACAACTCAGGATTAGCACAGTATGGCGCTGAACTGTAGGCAGGGTCACAAATGAGGACAGAAGTTGAGTGAAGTATCCCCGAGTCAGGTCCTTATCTTTATGGCCCTGAGACATGATGTCATCAATTCATCCAGAGTTGGTCCAAGTCAAAACTCTGGTGCTTCCAATGCTATGCTTGCACTCACTCCATTCCATTCCACATTCACCCCTTCTTTATTATCCATTAATTAATATTCTCATTATTATCCATTTCACCCCTTTCCATTGCATTCCACTCTATTCCTTTATATTCCACTCCACTCTATTCCAGTTCATTCCATTCCAATGTATTGATTACTTATCCCAAGTTAAACTCTAATAAAGAAGCAGTTGTTGCTACAAAGTTGAAAATGATTAGGTTTTGCTCTCAAGGAGCTCTCAGGCTGACAAAGCTTCATTCAATAGGTTTACAAAACCAAAAACTAACTTAGTAACTTACAACATATCTCAATCTGTGAAACGGAATGCATTATAAAATAAATTGAATGCTCGTGACTCTAAAACAAGACTCGGTCACAGAGTTCTTCCTATTGTGAGACAAGTCTACTTAGAAGATTTCATTCTTGGGAACTTCATTGTAAGGGTAAAATAAGACAGTTTCAAGGTATATTTCCAATGAACCATAAAAACTAGAAAGGTGTGTTTCACTATTCTGAGAATACTTCCAACTAAGACCCAGAGTCTACAATCTCAAAGTTCTCTTTTCCTTTGAATGTGCTAAACCATCACTGCTAGATTTTATACGGATCATATTTTTTCTGTCATTTTTGCCAATCCCTCCTTTCTGTAAAGCAGCATGACCTCAGGTAGCTAGGACAAATAGAGTGCAAATGTCATGTTATTTGTAGGAATTCTAGACTCTATTTTTCTAAAACAGCCTACTTAATTTCTGCAGAGATTTGAGAAGCGCCCTCATTTCATTAACCCTATGTTTAAAAATTATACTTCCATATGAGTTGGCTGGAGAAACAAAATGTGCTCAACACTTTTTGCTGTTACTTTGCGGGATATAGTCCAATCTTTGGGTTCCTCATTCTCTGCTATATATTATTTTTACTTTTATTCTAGAGTTTTTCAAAGATAAGTCTATGCACTATCTAAATTAGCAATCCCTGGGGTTGTCTACTCTCTGATCCTACCTTATTCCTTATTCTGGCTTTTTGGAGCTAGTACGCCAAAGTCTCCAAATACTCTCCCTCATTGAATCTTAGCCTCTGTCTTTATCAATCTGCTGGAATAGTGATTAGGGCCAGTGATGATGCCATGGGCTTTCCTTAACCTGCCTGACAGTGACTCCTGGGCATCTCACCCATACAAGCTCATGCAAATTAGGCACTATGAGAGCAAGGAAGGCTCAGGTGGGGAGGTTTCATTGGCTCCTGGATGCTTCATTTACTTCCAGGAAGTCAAGAAGAGAAAACTGGGCTAACAGAGCATAAATGCTAACACCCATGGGCCCAGCTGATGCCCTGCTGAGGCTGAATATTTGAGATTTTGCAAGCTAGCTAGGCAATGCTACAAGTTAACATGCTGTACAGATTCTGATGTATAGCTGCATTTGCTAATTCTGTTTTCTTAGTATAGTTTTGTCTGTTCTACTTTGTATTTTACATTTCATTTCAACAAATGACCACAAATAAGCAAGAGGTGAAAGAACAGAATGCTCTCTATGAACCTACTGTTATTACTTTATTTAATCTGCACAACTCTCCAATGAGAGAATATCACTGTCTTCATATTAAAAATAAAGCAAACAAAACAAAAAGAGGATAAATAATTTATTCAAAGTTAATAACTCTCAGCACTGGATGTGAAGCCCTACTACACCCAATGCGAAATCTATGTTCTCTTCTGCTACACCATGTTACTTCCATTTCTTCCCCTCAAATATGTACCACTTAAAGAAAACAACTATGAAAGCATACTGCGGCCATATAGTAATGAGAGAGAATTTCTATAAAGTCACACAACAGTCTCATTTCCTCAGGGTCACACTCCATACCCATTTAGTGAAGAATCAGGGTCTGCTCTGGGCACCACTCATTGAGGATTAAATTGTAATAGATATTTCAGATAATCTTTTATTCCCCAAACTCTGCAGTAGATCAAGGTTCTGGCCATTGTAAAAACTACTCAAAACTTTTGTTGTCATTTTTGAATTTGTATTTTGGACAAAGTTCAGTGGATAGTATACTGTTGAAGGATGATTTGAATGTGGTGCCTAACAGCAGCTTATGCACAGTGCTACACACCACTGAATATTGTTTATGCTTTATAGTTCACGGTATTGAAAGAGCAGTAGGAAAATTTTAAACATTTATATTCTAAAGCACAGAAGCTTATCAATTTTTGTGTGTTTGGCACAGCTTTTGGCATGCTGCAGAAACAAACAAAAAAATCACCATCTCTACTGGGTTGAAGAGTATTGCCTAAAAATGTCACGTCTACCCAGAACCTGTTAATGTGACCTTATTTGGAAATAGGGTCTTTATATATGTAATCAAGTTAAGATGAGGTCATGCTTGTTTAGAGTGGGCTCTAAATCTAGTAAGACTGGAGTCCTTATAGGAAGAGGGAAATTTGGACACAAAAACAGAAACAGAAAAGAAGACCATGAGAAGACAGAGGCAGAGATTGGAGTGATGCATTCATAAGTCAAAGAATGACAAGGATTGCCCTCAACCACAAGAAGGTAGAAGGGGCAAGGAAAGATTCTTCCCTAGAGCCTTCAGAGGCAGTACAGCCCTGCCAACACCTTGATTTTGGATTTCTAGCCTCCATAACTGTGAGACAATACATTTCTGTTGTTTTAAGACACACAGTTTGTGGTACTTTGTTACAGCAGCCCTAGGAAATGAATATGTCATTCATAAATATCCACCTACTATGGACAAGGCACCATGCTCAGTGTTGAGAGTATGGACCAGTGGGAATATAAGCCTGGCTTCTGAGGTCCATATCTGTTCTGTGCCTGCAGGTATACAGGAGGAAGGCAAACAAGTTCCACTTCCTTTTAGCTCTAGCCTACCATGTCTCTTCTAAACAGCCACAGACCATTATTATTTTTTTTTATTTATTATTTTATTTATTTATTTATTTATTTATTTATTTATGGCTGCGTTGGGTCTTTGTTGCTGCACGTGAGCTTCCTCTAGCTGCGGGGAGTGGGGGCTACTCTTTGTTGCGATGTACGGGCTTCTCATTGCGGTGGCTTCTCTTATTTCAGAGCGCAGGCTCTAGGCGTGTGGGCTTCAGTAGTTGTGGCACGTGGGCTCAGTAGCTGTGGCTCATGAGCTCTAGAGGGCAGGCTCAGTAGTGGTGGCGCACGGGCTTAGCTGCTACACGGCATGTGGGATCGTCCCAGACCAGGGCTCGAACACATGTCCCCTACATTTGCAGGCAGATTCTTAACCACTGTGCCACCAGGGAAGCCCCAGACCATTACTTTTTTCCCTCTTCCTCATTACTCCTCATCTCCCAAAACTGCCACTTACATAGTAGAAGTCCTAGTATTTCCTTCTCTCTCCAATATGTTATGCCTTGTACTTGTGTTTTCCTGCAATATAATAAAATGCACAGGTATAAACACACTCTCCACACGGAACACATATTACATGTTGTTTTTATCAAGGCTTGTGTCCCAGCACTGAGCTAGGCACACTCTCACTCAAGCTTCTACAATGCCAGTGTGTGCCCTGTTTGAATGTGGCAGGACCAAAACCACAAAACCATTATCATAAAACTATGATGTTCATTGGAAAACAAATAGATTTTACAATCCATCCAATGCATGAAAACAGTAATTGGACTCCCCCAAATGCAGTGGGCCTCCCATGCTTTCTAGTTTAACCTCTACCATCACATCAGTTAAAGTGTCTTTTGTCAGACTTGGGGACCACCTTTTATAAGGCCGTCTTTATAAAATGTAATTCTTCCTAAATTAAAAGAATCAGCAGAAAATGCTCCATTTAGAGAATGGAAGGGAGAGAGGGAGGGAAGAGAGAGAAGTAGAGAGAGGGAGGGAGGAAGAGAAGAAAGGAAGGGAGGGAGGGAGGGAGGGAAAGAGGGTGGATGGAAGGAGGGGGAACAAAAATAATGAGTGAATTCCAGGGGTTCTTCAAATTCTTAACACTGGTTTCCTTGGTGTTGTAAATTAGGAATTTTTTTAATCGTGCACAATGCTCCATGACTTTGTTTATAAATTTATGTAAGACCTTATAAAAATGAAAAGACCACTGAAATATTAATGTCTGAATTGAGCTAACATTCACTGAGGGCTTATTCTGTTTCAGATGTTGTACCAGACACCTTTCCACACACTTTTTACGAATCCTATTGGCATACACAGAGAATCCTAAAGATGCTACCAAAAACTACTAGAGCTAATCAATGAATTTGGTAAAGTAGCAGGATACAAAATTAATGCACAGAAATCTCTTGCATTCCTATACATTAATGATGAAAAATCTGAAAGAGAAATTAAGGGAACACTCCCATTTACCATTGCAACAAAAAGAATAAAATACCTAGGAATAAATCTACCTAAGGAGACAAAAGACCTGCATGAAGAAAACTATAAGACACTGAGGAAAGAAATTAAAGATGATACAAATAGATGGAGAGATATACCATGTTCTTGGATTGGAAGAATCAACATTGTGAAAATCACTATACTACCCAAAGCAATTTACAGACTCAATGCAATCTCTATCAAACAACCAATTTTCCACAGAACTAGAACAAAAAATTTCACAATTCGTATGGAAACACAAAAGACCCCGAATAGCCAAAGCAATCTTGAGAAAGAAAAACGGGTCTGGAGGAATCAGGCGCCCTGACTTCAGACTATACTGCAAAGCTACAGTAATCAAGACAGTATGGTACTGGCACTAAAACAGAAATGTAGATCAATGGAACAGGAGAGAAAGCCCAGAGATAAACCCACACACATATGGTCACCTTATCTTTGATAAAGGACACAAGAATATACAATGGAGAAAAGACAGCCTCTTCAATAAGTGGTCCTGGAAAAACTGGATAGCTACATGTAAAAGAATGAAATTAGAACACTTCCTAACACCATACACAAAAATGAACTCAAAATGGATTAAAGACCTAAATGTAAGGCCAGACACTATTAAACTCTTAGAGGAAAACATAGGCAGAACACTCCATGACATAAATCACAGCAAGATCCTTTATGACCCACCTCCTAGAGAAATGGAAATAAAAACAAAAATAAACAAATGGGACCTAGTGAAACTTAAAAGCTTTTGCACAGCAAAGGAAACCATAAACAAGATGAAAAGACAACCCTCAGAATGGGAGAAAATATTTGCAAATGAAGCAACTGACAAAGGATTAATCTCCAAAATATACAAGCAGCTCATGCAGCTCAATACAAAAAAAAAAACCCAATCCAAAAATGGGCAGAAGACCTAAATAGACATTTCTCCAAAGAAGATATACAGATTGCCAACAGACACATGAAAGGATGCTCAACATCACTAATCATTAGAGAAATGCAACTCAGAATTACAATGAGGTATCACCTCACAGCGGTCAGAATGGCCATCATCAAAAAATCTACAAACAGTAAATGCTGGAGAGGGTGTGGAGAAAAGGGAACCCTCTTGCACTGTTGGTGGGAATGTAAATTGATACAGCCACTATGGAGAACAGTATGGAGGTTCCTTAAAAAACTAAAAATAGAACTACCATACGACCCAACAATTCTACTACTGGGCATATACCCTGAGAAAACCATAATTCAAAAGGAGTCTTGTACCACAATGTTCATTGCAGCTCTATTTACAATAGCCAGGACATGGAAGCCACCTAAGTGTCCATCAACAGATGAATGGATAAAGAAGATGTAGCACATATATACAGTGGAATATTACTCAGCCATAAAAAGAAACAAAATTGAGTTATTTGTAGTGAGGTGGATGGACCTAGAGTCTGTCATACAGAGTGAAGTAAGTCAGAAAGAGAAAAACAAATACTGTGTGCTAACACATATATATGGAGTCTAAAAAAAGAAAAATGGTTCTGAAGAACCTAGGGGCTGGACAGGAATAAAGATGCAGACATAGAGAATGGACTTAAGGACACGGGGAGGGGGAAGGGTAAGCTGGGACAAAGTGAGAGAGTGGCACGGACATATATACACTACCAAATGTACAATAGATAGCTAGTGGGAAGCAGCCGCATAGCACAGGGAGATCAGCTCGGTGCTCTGTGACCACCTAGAGGGGTGGGATAGGGAGGGTGGGAGGGAGATGCAAGAGGGAGGGGATATGGGGATATAAGTATATGTATAGCTGATTCACTTTGTTATACAGCAGAAACTAACAGAAGAATGTAAAGCAATTATACTCCAATAGAGATATTAATTAAAAAAAAAAAGAGAATCCTATTGGCCATTCTGCAATTTATATATGATAAAATTGAGGTGCACAAAATTTCAATAATTTGTTTACAGCCAGACACTATTATAATAGAGATACTGGGCCTTAAACTTATTTAGGTCTTCAGATTTGAAAGCGTAAATGCTTTTTCCACTGAACCACATGGCTTCCCCAAATATACTTTGCACAAATCCTAGGGCACATGTTATCACGAGAGGGATTTTTGTTTTTAGCTTTTATTTGGCACATGGCCAAATAAGGTAAGACGTCTTCCATTTTATAGGTAAAATCACACTGCCACATGATGACCTTTAATAACAAAAATAGACAACCTCACAGGTACACAGCATTTAAGCAGCACTTTTCCAACAATGAGCCACAGCTAAAATTGTAAGTTTTGATACTTCGACATGAAGGCTCATATCAGGTGCGTTCGCTCAAGAGAGAGGCTGCTCTCTCATTAGGGATAATCAGAAGTTTAAACTTATGGAAAGAATCTGTAGCATCTGCCAGAAGTTCCCTCTAGAAATCAAGGCCCTTCTGATATAAATATGATGTAAACAAAGCATTAAGCATCAAGAGAAGCTTGGAACACAGAAAAAAGTAGACGTGGAGACCCTGGAGGTAGTGTGTTCCACATGGGATACAAGAGAGGTACCTGGACAATATCTGGATGACAACCCCAGATCTGCCTACCTCAAAGAGTGCTCAGGGAAACCTTGGGCGTCAAAGTCTTAAGGAGCTGGTTTTACACATCTGACCTCCCTCACAAAAAAATTATTGTGGTCAAAAAATTTTTATTTTACTTTTTTTATTTTTCATTTTATTGGAGTATAGTTGATTTACAATGTTATGTTAGTTTCAGGTGTTCAGCAAAGTGAATCTCTTACACATATACATCCACTCTTTTTTTAGATTATTTTCCCACATAGGCCATTACAGAGTCCTGAGCAGAGTTCCCTGTGCTATACAGTAGGTCCCTATTAGTTATCTATTTTATATATAGTAGTGTGTATATGTCACTCCCAATCTTCCAATTTATCCCTCCCCCTCCCTTACCCCCTGGTAACCATAAGTTTATTTTCTACATCTGTAACTCTACTTCTGTTTCGTAGATAAGTTTATTTGTATCTTGTTTTTGTAGATTCCACATAACTGGTACAGTCACTATGGAGAATAGCATGGAGGTTCCTTAAAAACTAAAAAATAGAGCTACCACATGATCCAGCAATCCCACTCTTGGGCATATATATGAAGAAATCCATAATTTGAAAAGATACAAGCACCCCAATGTTCACTGAAGCACTATTTACAATAGCCATGACATGGAAGCAACCTAAATGTCCATCAACAGAGGAATGGATAGAGAAGATATTATACATACATACAATGGAATATCACTCAGCCATAAAAAGAATGAACTAATGCCATTTGCAGCAATATGGATGGACCTAGAGCTTGTCATACTGAGTGAAGTTAAGTCAGACAGAGAAAGACAAATATCATATGATATCAAATAAATGTTAGAAACTGCATTCTCTATCACTCTCCAGGAAATTCATGATGTTCTTTAGCAGAATAAAGGTGTTGAAGAGCCCTGCATCAAAAGAAACTTAAACTCAGAGTTTCCAAAAATAATTTAGTCAAAGATTCTGTTTTCTTTGTGTTAATTTAATACTGATTAGCATCTCTGATGGAAGAGACAGATTTAGGTAACACTGATATAAGGTAAAACCATCTAATACTAAAGAACATTGGATAGCTCTGCCCATAGGGGCAACCTTAGTTGACAATGATAATTCTCCTCAAAGTTATCATGGAAAAGTTTTTACATTATAGAACCACCAAGCTTCCAAGTACAAAATTATTTGCATGTGGGTTCAAAATGTACTTTGTCAATGGAACAGGAAAGGATTTTAACTAATGCTGTTTCTAATCTGTATTAAACTGTCCATTTTATGAAGGCAAGGATATTTCTTTCTCAACTCCTGCATTCCAGGACCTGGAAAATTCCTAACACATGGGAGGAACCCAATAAATATTCACAGAATAGTTGAATGAATGATTAAGTAATACATAAATGCAATTAAGTTATACTGTTGATTCTCATTATTCACAGTTTCTGTTTTTGTAAATGAGACCACTTGCTAAAATTTACCTATAATCCCAAAATTGATACTTATGGTGCTGGTGGTCATTTACAGATTTGTGTATGTGAAAGCACCCAAGAAATTGAGTCATCTGATATTCACATTCCTAGCTGGCTTGGAGCAAGGTGGCATTCTGCTTTGCTTCCTTAAAAAACTAAAAATCCACTCTAAGTTTTCTGTGGTACACTTTCTCTCATGTCTCTCAAACTTAGGAACTGTGGGCATTTTTAGGATCCAGCTAAGGGAAAGTTTAGGTTTATTTATGTGGTTCATGAGCCTTTTTTATGTACAGTCAAGTTATGGATGGCTGTCCTTGGGTAGGAATGGCTTCCACGGATGTGACTACTACCTAATGTGAGAACCCACCTGGTATCATGATCCAAAGGTGACCCATAAATATCGTGGACAGTCCCCAACCCTGAGAGTATATGGATAGAGGATGGACTGCTCCTTACAAAGCTGTTCAAATCTTACAACTTGCAACTTGAGGTCAAAGATATTTTAGGCATCAAAAACATATCCAATGATTTGAGATAAAAACTCAAATAAAAACAAGCTTGTAAAATACTCAAAAACTTGAGAAAGTCCAAATATGCCATTTTAATTACAATTTAAAGACACGTTACAGCACATTTCAATACAAGAACAAGAAATTACAGACTTTTGATTAGGATGTATATAAAATTACCTTTATTGTCATTACAAAATGATATTAAAAATGAGAAAAAAAAATAATAATACAATGTAAAACAGAAGTGATAAAAATGAAAAGTGAAACTATCAATTTAGAAATTATGTTGACATGAAGAAGCATATTGTAACACCAAAAAACAACAACAACAACTCAGATTACACTAAAAGGAGTAATCATTAGTAGAAGAGATCTATTTTGACTAGAAGTAATGAGTAGGCTTTTGACTAGAAGTAATGAGTAGGCTCTTGGATTGATAATCTAAGTAGTGAAGAGAAATAAATGATGGATCAAATAAATACATTGGAAAAAAGATTTCAATTTCATGTTGAAATGACACAAAACACTGATATTGATGAAAATAACAAACTCTTAATATACTACTAAAATGAAAGCATCGATGATAAACTGATAATGAATACTGTCAATTCAATGATGATTTAAGATTAATGCACACTAAAGTTTGAAAAATCACAAAATTTTACAACTTATGAAAGAAAATCAGAAGACACTTTCCTGTCTATTTGACAATAATCCAAAAAATTAAAACAACATTGCAAATAATGAGTAATGAAGTGAAAGGAAACTTTCCTATTTATAATAAAAAATAAATATCTATCAACTCTGCTGTAAACCTGAATTATCTTTCTATTCTGTCTATAAGAAGATTGCAAAATCATCAAATAGTATGCAAACAGGCATACGTAAAAATATTACATAGATGCATAAAGCAGTTAATATATTTAAAAGTATGTTACTGTTTTACTTTTTCATATTTATGCAATTTGTCAGCTTTTTAAAATTTATAATTTTGAAATTTATAATTTCTCATCCTAAATAAATATCCACTTTACACGTAGTTTTCTATTTTAATCATGTAATCTTTTTCTTAAAAGGGTGTCATAAAACTGTATAAACTCCACACCCCACAAAACCTAAATCTGTTTTTGTATGATAGTAAGATTAAATGACTTAAGTAAACTCCAAGGCCAATTCGAAAATAGAGACCTAGCAAAGCTTATATAATTTGACTTGTTAGAGCTAATGTGTCAGCTTTGACATATGAAGAGGGTACCACTGACACAGTCAGCCTGTAAGAAATGCACACACACACATACATACACATATATACACACATATAGAAGTTTTGAGACATCATATTTACTTTATATCACTGCATAATAAATTACCAAAAACTTAGCAGCTGATAACATTATCCATCTATTATTTCACAGTTCTGCAGATCAGAAGTCTGGGCAGTCTTGACTGTGTTCTCTACTGAGGGTCTCAGAAGGCTGGAATCCAAGTATCAGCTGGTTGGGCTCTTATCTGGAAGTTCTAGGGACTAATCCAATCCAAGTTCATTAAGGTTGTTGGAAGAATCCAGTTCCTTGCGGCTGTCGGTCTGACATCCCCCTCTCTTTGCTGGCTCTCCTCAGGCTGCCCTTTTCTCCTAGAGGCGGTCCTGCATTCCTTCTCACATGACCCCCTCTATCTTCAAATTGTCAACAGTACATTAAATCCTTTTCATGCTTGGAATCTCTCTGTATTGTTCTTCTGCCACCAGTTGGAGAAGTATGTGATTAGGTTAGGCACACACAGATAATCTCCTGATCTTAAGGTCACCTTTGATATGTAATAATATAATTGCACGAATGATATTCAAAATATTGAAAGATTCTATCCATACTCAAAGAGGAGGGAATTATACAAGGGTGGAGGATCATTGAGAGCCATTCTTAGAATTCTGCCTACTACATTCTGTTGTGATAAAATGATTTCATATTTCACATGCAGTCCAAGTCAAGAGGAATCAAGGTTGATGATTTCACAGGGAGCTTGAACCCTGGTCCATATAAAGCTAAGGAAGTAAGGCAGAGAGAGAGCAAGAGACAGAGATAATTCAATAGAGCAGAAGAGAGAGAAATAGAGAAACAGACTTGCCATGACCCCAAATACTGTGCATATGCTTTTTCCTCTCTGATTTGCTAATGTATTCTCTCTAAGAGAAGAGGAAGAGGAAAACATGTAAAATGTTTTTTTTTCTTAAATGTTATTTGCATCTCCTAATTGGTATGTCATTTCATAATTGCATGCTAGTACCAAATCTGAAGTTCTGAGCCATTCTTATATCTTCCTTCCTTAAGTTGTTTATGCTGTGGAATGTTTGAGCCTAGAATTAAATTACTGTCTCTAACAAATTAACCATATCCACACATACATTAAAATATCATTATAAGCATGGGAAAACATAGATGTGTGACATAGAACGTCTAGCTGAATGGTTCTGCACAGATCTGGGCTTGCTTTTCTGGTAACTGGCCTCAATTCTGGGGGTAGAAGGAGGCAGAGAACATAATTTCAGGACAAAGAGACAACTTACCTTTATCTGAAATAAGGTGAAGGTGTGATAGCCGGAAATATTTTTGAGCAAATATCTACTCCAGTCTCCCTTCCTTTCTCACTATGGGAAAAGTATACTTTTTAGTTCCTTAACGTTGGGCTTGGCCATGTGTCTTGCTTTGGCCAACAGAACTCCAGTGAATGTGACGTGACAAGAGTCCTTAAATATATTTAAGGTTTGGCTTGCCTCTCGTGCTCTGGTGACCCACTATGATAAAACCAAACCCCTTCAAACTGCACACTAGAATACATAAATATGGAGCAGAAGTGACAAAGCCTGCTGATCAGCTGAGCCTCCCAGCTGAACCTGGTCTCGATTCACTAAACCAGAGTCACCTACAGACCTGTAAATTTGAAGACAAATACTTGCTGTTGCAAGCCTATTGAATTTGGAATGGTTTGTTACACAGCATTGCTCTAGCAAGAGCTGACTAATAGAAAAGAGAAAGGGAGGGAAAATTCTAGAAATACAGATTTTGATTTAAATCTGATTCAGTTAAATATATACATATTTATATTCTCTCTCTCTCTATATATATATACATATATATACATACATATATATATAGCACATGTCTATGTATATGTGTAGTGTTTTCTTAACAGTGTATCACACTTATAAAACTACTCTCTTTGGTAGATAATTTTATGCTACAATTTATATTTAAAGAGGTCCTTATATAATAATATTGCTCACAGTGAAATGTAACAGCAGTGCAGCTGCAAGTGTTATTTTTCCTTGTTGGACTATCAGCCACTGTAGCCTCCTGCTTATTCATAATTTTAAAGGGATCTTATAACTCTATAAACATAGGCATATGCAGAAAACTGCCTTTTGAGAAGGCTATGACCTTCTAAATATTCCAAATATATATAACATCTAATTTTGTGAGATGTTTGATTTTTATAAGTAAGAAAAATATTTGCAAATCACATCAAGGTCACAGCTGTCCCCCTTGCATCAAAGTAACATCAAAAGAAAAACAGGAATAGTGGGGCAGAAAGAACACTTCAAAAGCACTGCTGAAATAAATTTAAATGAATGGGAAAGCCTTCTTCTACTTCAACAGTTGTAAAAGCACATCATTGTCTATAAAGACTTCTGACCATAGGATTTCCTACTCACTGTGAAATCAAAGACAGTGAGTGGCAACACCACATAATCCAAGTGAATGATCAATATGTAAAGTGCTGAAAAGGTATACATTCTTACCAACTTCTGTATCTAAAAATACTTGGATGGTTTCAAATTGCTGAAATCATTACAACCAATTGCTGGAGGAGAATAAGGAGGGTTGGCAATGAGTAAAGGACTGTCTTACACATAGTTCTTCACCAGTAGGGACAGCACATATGCAATGACATGTGGCTGAAACTAGGAAACCCTCTCCCATTTATAAAATTATTATTGAGGTACCATCATTTATCTTTTTAAACTCAATTTTAATTCATATTCTAGATTCAAATTGTTATATTTTTAAATCTAGAGCAGGGTTTCTCAACCTCAGCACTGTGGACATTTGGGGCTGGGTAATTCTTTGTTGTGTGGGCTGACCTATTCATTATAAGATGTTCAGCAGCATCCCTGGCTTCTACATATTAGATATCAGAAGCACCTGAAGCTGTGACAACCCCCGATTTCTTCATACATGGCCAAATATTCCCTGGGGACAAAATCACCCCCAGCTGAAAACCAATGATCTAGAGAAACGTAATGCAATATGTTCTTTCTTCCAATACCAGATGCTAATCACAAGCACCAAAAGAGCCACAATTTTATGATGTTTACTATTTGCCAGATACAGAGTAGCTCATTTTACTCCTCACAAAAGTGAAATGCCTTATATATTAGTATTACCTCCATATTATTGATGAGAAAGTGAAGCATAAAGAAGTTAAGTGACTTGCTCAAGCAGTTAAACAAGATGAAAAGACAACCCTCAGAATGGGAGAAAATATTTGCAAATGAAGCAACTGACAAAGGATTAATCTCCAAAATTTACAAGCAGCTCATGCAGCTCAATACAAAAAAAAACAAACAACCCAATCCAAGAATGGGCAGGAGACCTAAATCGACATTTCTCCAAAGAAGATATACAGATTGCCAATAAACACATGAAAGGATGCTCAACATCACTAATCATTAGAGAAATGCAAATCAAAACTTCAATGAGGTATCACCTCACACCAGTCAGAATGGCCATCATCAAAAAATCTACATACAGTAAATGCTGGAGAGGATGTGGAGAAAAGGGAACCCTCTTGCACTGTTGGTGGGAATGTAAATTGATACAGCCACTATGGAGAACAGTATGGAGGTTCCTTAAAAAACTAAAAATCTATTTCTCCCCTTATGGGGAGAAAGTCCTAAATGAAATGGGCTTCAATACATCAGGATTCCAGCAAGACTCTGGACACATGAGCAGTGTCCCCTTGCAGCTCTCTTTGCTCATCTATTACATCTGGGAGCTGAGCTAGATGACCTCAGAGGATCTGTGGGTCCATAAATTATAGGCAGATCTATTTGGCTGGATTTATTTCAATAAAGGCAAGTTAACCACACATTAGATAATGATGTCCAGCTACAGCAGCTCACTTCCTAATGGCAGGCATCCATCTTCACTGATTGAAATTCACAGTGTTTTAGTGTGTACATTTCCTTAAACCCACCACTGTGAGAAAACTCTGCAGAAAGAGAGACTGCTCACAAAACAGTCTTGCAAATTTTTTCATGGATCTCTTTACAAGGTCTTCAAGGTCACAGCCAATCACAGACATGTTTGGAGAGAATACACATAAGTTCTCCCTTCCTGCATAGCCAACGGCAGAAAGGAGTTAACTGCTAGCCAGATGACAGCGAAGACTAACATTTGAAGTAAGTGCCAGAAAATGTGATCAGCCCGAGAGTGTAAATTAAATTAATAATGAACACTGGAAGAAGCCAGTTTCCTCATCTGAGATGCCTACTGTAAATCCCATTCTCAAAACAAATTGGAAGACTACCGCGCATGAGAAAATGCTAAATTCCATTCCGTAACCTCCCTGAAAATTTGCTTTCACTAGTTTATCTGTCTCTAACCTCTCTTCTCCCTCAATGAACCTATTCAGGTGTTGTTAAAACCACTTTTAAATCCACATTTTCTGTGGCTGAGTAAGGGCAGATGCATAAACCCTAATAATTGACCATGGAAACTATGATTATACATCTGTCATGGGGGCTCATGGCAGAATGGGTGGTGAGCGTCCCTCAGTATAGCTAACATCTTCCCTATAAATGAAAGTCCTCTCCACATTATGCTAAGTGAAGTAAGTCAGACAGACACAAATTCTGTATGTATCACTTATATGTGGAATATAAAAAATACAACAAACTAGTGAATAAAACAAAAACAGAAGCAGACTCACGGATACAGAGAACAAACTAGTGGTGACCAGTGGGGAGAGGGATGAGGGAGGGGCAGTACAGGGGTAGGGTGTTAAGAGGTACAAACTATTATGTGTAAAACAAGCTACAAGGATATACTGTATAGCACAGGGAATATACCCAATGTTACATAATAGCTATAAATGGAGTACAAACTTGAAAAATTATGAATCACTGTATTGTACACCTGTAACTTATATAATATTGTACATTAACTACACATCAATAAAACAATAAATAAATTTAAATTAAAAAAACCAAAAAATAAAACAAATCCCACTTTTCTTTTACAGTAACTGCTCATTTCACGCAATTCCTTAAAGCCCATCACCACATCTATCCCTGATGGGTCAAAATTCTTGACCACTTAACCCCCCTCCCCATAGACATGATCCCAGACATGTATTCTTACAAATTCCAATGGAAAAATAATGATGTATACAGTTTCCTACATGGTAAATGACTTTTGGCATAATGGAGAGGCCAGGAGAGCTATGTCCTGAATTTATTTATTGATTATGATTTTTGACAGAGAAATTTTGTGAAAGTACACCATAAACAAAACTTTTAAAAAGAAAATACAGTTCTCAGTCTTTCTGAGCCAGAAACCCACAGTGCTATGTCTAGTACCAAAGACTCCCTCCTCTGTCCCCTTCCATAGACGGATGCATTACCACACTTTAAAATGCAACAAGATTCTATTGTATAACACAGGGAACTATATTCAATATCCTGTAATGAACCATAATGGAAATAATGTGGAAAATAATATACATATGTATAACTGAATCACTTTGCTGTACACCAGAGACTAACACAACATTGTAAATCAACTATACTTCAATAAAGAAATTTGTTAAAAATAAATTAAAATGCTTTAGAGGGTCATTTATGGTTATTCACTGCATATTCAGATAGTTTTATAACCCAATTACATTCTTGAAAATGTTAAGAAACAGAAATAATACAAACAAAAAAACACAGAAAACATGAGCCATTGTTATTATCATATATATGATATATACAAATAAATGTATTTATGAGTAAACTACTGTGTATAAAAATGTATCCTTTAATTGTTATACAAAACTGAAAAATGCTCTGTTACTTCTTCACTTCAAACTCTGAAAATTTTTCATAAGGGCATGATTATATTTGGAAAACAGAAACACACTTAGCTTTTTCAAGAGTAATGCAATGAGGCAAATGATAGAACTCTTTGGTTCTCCTAGCTTTTAATGATAAATCTTCCTATATTGAATAATTATAATTTCTACCTGTACCAAATCCATAGCCAGTCTCACACTGCCTTGCCATTATGATACTAAGAACTTTCCATACTGAATTATTAAATGATCTTTGGAGTTGGCTACAGTTCATAGAAATGTGACAGTCCAATGTGTCTTAGTGCTGTGAACTGTTACCAAAAGACTAAGCATCCTTGACAGTCTGATAAAAAATTAATTATTATTCTTTCAATGGAAAGGATACAATTCCTCCAAAAGCTATTAATTGTGGAGCTTTTAGAGTTCTCAATTTCTTGGAGAAACAGTAGGCTATTTCATGAGGATTAAATAGTATATACAAGATATCTAGCCTTGCCTGGCACACCTTGGGTCTTTATACCTTAGTTCCTTTCAGTGGCCCTAGAATTTTTTGTCTTCCTTCCTCCATAAACGGCAATTAATCTTTGAAGAACAGACACAGCAGTCAAAATGGAAAATGGAAGAAATACTGGATTGTGACAAAAGATTTCAGTTAAGAGATACTTAAACACAGTTCAAGTATTCAGGTACTCCAGGCAAGTTCAAATGGCTTGTCTGTCCAGTTCTAGATGATCATTGGGTTATTGTATAGATTGAGAAAGATAGGGGAGAGATTTATTAAAAGCCTATTTGTTGCAAAATATAGGCATTCTTATTTTTACAACTAGTAAGTATGGAATTCATGTGGTAAAATTATATTATTGAATCATGTGATTAGGAAAAGGTCAATTAGATACTTAGTTTCCAAAATTCCATTCATTTGAAGAAAAACAAGCTTCTAATCTTACCATTTAGTGATAATTCCTTCAAACCACAAACACAAGATCCTGCAAAGCGCTGATTGAATAAAGTTAGGCTATTACTGGATATAACAGAAATGCAGGTAAAGGATTAATTTGCAAAAAAAGTACTAATAAAAGACATTAGTCTTTTTCCTTTGAAGTCAACTTAGTGGATTGAGGTCATTTACCAATCTTGCATTAGAGGAGCTATTTTAAGCATCTAAAAATTGATCATTCCAAGACTGAATAAATAGTATGCAGAGATCACTTTGCTATTTTCTTTTGTCATTATGAAGTTATAAGAAATCCCTACCTATGGAATATTTCTTGCCCATACCCTGATCGGATATAACCGTGGAGTTTGAAAGTCTCTAGGACTGTGAATACTTTTACTTTCAAAAGGGTTAGAGGTTGAGAAGGATGTGGAGGACAGAGCGTTATCTCTATTTGCCACAGCAAAGCCTATTTTTAAAAATATCTCATTTCTTAGGCTTCTCTTAGCAGATTGACCTTTCCTTAGAGTAGCTTATCTTGCTGTGGAACACTATTCCCAGGCCTCCTGGGGTTCACAAAGCTATGAAGAAGCAGAGTCAGAAAATAAAGGGGATGTGGGAACAAAACATACAATCAAAACAAAGTTTCTGCTAAGTTAGAGTAGGATGTTGAAGAACCTCTGAAACGCCAAAGGTGGCTTTTCAACGTCCTAGCTCACATCCTACTCAGCTGTCCTGAGAAAAGAAAGCAGCAAGAAGCTCAGCCTCCTGGGGAATAAGCACTAGGTGGTGACTGACGGGAAAAAATAAAATCTTTCTTCCAAGGGCAGAGAGCACTGATGAAAAAGGCTAGTCAATGTAGCATACTTGAAGAATTGTAGGAAACCCCTGGAAGCTCAAAATGGGGCATAAAAGAGTTGAAATAACTTGTTCTGAGCACAGGTGTGCGTAGTCTGAAAGTTGCTTACTGTGGAAAGATCAGGAACTTGAGTCAACCATAGCAACCTCAAAATGCCATCCATCTCTCTCAAGCTTTTTGCTAATCTCCACTAGCATATCTGTAAATTGAAGCCAACAATAGCAGCCTTGCAGAAGTGTGGAAAGGAATGAATTGAGAAAATGTATATGAAAATACCTATTGTAATATTTGTATATCTTACACCTTCATGGAAGTTTGTTTCTTTTTCCTAAGACTAATGCCAATGCTAGAAGGCAATGCTCTACAAGGAACACAGAGACAGAGCTGGGGTTTCAGAGATGCAGGTGTGCCACCTGAGACCCCTATTCTGCTTGCGGAAGCACCTTAGTAGTTACGTGATCTCAGGGCATGTTATTGAGATTTTTTGAGCTTCAATTTAGTCAGTTATAAAATGGGATCATAATAATTCACCATCTCATGTAGTTGTTATGAGCATTAAAGTAGAAAATGAAAGCAAATTTCCTTGCGTATTAATATTAGCCTTTGTCATTATTACCATCATTGTTAGTATAGGACGAGAGAGTCAAAAGTTCTACCAAAAAAATAAAAAGTTCTACCTTCTCCCTTTCTCTTCTCTTATAAAGACACTTGTCATTGGACTTAGGGTCCACCCTAAACCCCAGGATGATTTCATCCCAAGATCCTAACCTCAAAGATCCTTTTTCCAAATAAGGTTACATTCATAGTTTCCC
Organism: Eubalaena glacialis; assembly: GCF_028564815.1. Taxonomy (NCBI): domain Eukaryota; kingdom Metazoa; phylum Chordata; class Mammalia; order Artiodactyla; family Balaenidae; genus Eubalaena; species Eubalaena glacialis. The sequence continues at coordinate 49,125,876 of NC_083720.1, forward strand.
CAGTGTTAGGAGATGGTCACATCTTTGGAGGAACCCCAATTCAATCCAAATGCGAAGAATATAAATTGACATATTACGTAATGCCGAGTAGTGATACTGCTCTAAAGAACAAGGGTTAAGGATGAATGGGGGATGATCTTTGGAGAAAGCAATGAGTAGAGGCCTTCCGAAGGTGACATCTGAGCCAAGAGCTGAATGACACCATGAAAGAGTAAGGTATGCAAACAAATGGAGGACACAGGCCCCAGACAGAGTGAGCAGCAAATGCAAAGAGAGACAGAAAAACGAAGAAAGTTGGGGTGGCTGGAAGCACAGCGAGGCAGCAAGGCAGTAGGGAAAGAGATGAGGGGGTTGTTATGCACTGAATGCATCACCCCAAAATTCATATGTTGAAATCCTAATCCCCAATATGATGACATTAGGAGGAGGGCTTTGGGGAGTTCATGAGGGTGGAGCACTCAGTAATGAGATTAGTGCCCTTAGAAGAAGAGACATGAGAGAGCTTCCTTCTTGTCTCTGCCCTCCACCATGAGAGGATCCAAGGAGAAGATGGACATCTGCAACCCAGAAGACTCTCACCAGAACCTGGCCATGCTGGCACCCTGACCTTAGGCTTCTAGCCTCCAGAACTGTGAGAAATAAATTCCTGTTGCTGATAAGCCACCCAATCTATGGTATTTTGTTACAGCAGCCTGAACTAAAGAGCATACAGGTCATGAGGAGGATTTTGCATTTTATTACAAGTTTGATGGGGAGGCTGAGAGCAGCACAGATATCTTCATCTTTAAGGCAGACATTCTATTTAAAGCCAAACCCTAGACATAGGCCTAAACATTTAAATATTGTGTTCTCAAATAATTAGCTCTAATAATGAGACAGTACTCTAAGAGCAATCCTTTGCCAATATTAAAACTAAATTTGAGATTTCCTACCATTTCTTTTCATCATCTTGTGCTTCAGTGAACATGTCATGCATCGGCATAAACGATTCCTACTGCCTGCCTGCCCTCCCCATGTGCCTCTTCCCTCTGCCGTGGTTGGTCAGAGGCAGCTCACCCTCCCTCCATGCTCCAGGGCACCTATTCCCTGAGCACTTCCTTCACTGAACTGTCACCATCTGTTTACAAGGCTGCTTCCCCCACTGGACTCTGCAGTTCTTTATGGCCATGTCGATGTGTTACTCATCTTTGCAGTCCCAGAAATTAGCATATTGCACAATGGGTGCCAAATAAATGTCTGTTAAATGTGTAAAGGAATCTCAGTCTTTTTTGACTTGATTTTGCCCGGGGTTTATTCATTCTATCCCATTAATTAATTAAACATAGACTCTCTTTCGGTGTTTAGTGAATTTGTAGAGGGTTAGTGCCAGGACACAAGCTAAACATTTTTCTAACCGTTCATTAGAATTGCTCTCAGCTACTGGCCTATTATTCTTGAATTGGAAATGCCTCAAAATGCTGATGCATGCTAGAATGTTTCCCCTACATTAAGTCTGAGATAACGCGCAAAGAGAGCTGCATTCACCCATCTGAGGCCACCCACAAAATCCCTGCAACAGAGCAGCCAAAATTGTGATTCAGGGAACTGCTTTCTTCCACCCCTGTTGTGTACTGAGCTCACTGAGGTGTGTTGTATTTTCAGGCACCTGAGTCCTGAAAAATCAATAAAATCTGTGAACCGTACACACCCCCCCACGCACACACATACACATACAAAAGCAGTGAAAAGAGTCTGCTCCCTTCACTGACTCCAGCATGAATGGACCCAGCAGTCATGGCCTTCAGTGATGCCTCAGGGCAATGGGGTCTTCGGAAATACTCAATTTTTTGATGAATCAAATTCTCCTGATCGAATTTCTCTAATGAAAACTCCAAAGTGAGTATGTACAGTTGTGTTAAAGCATGAGAGTTGTGGAAATAAGAACACAGAACCAAAACGGATGCATCTTACAGAAGGAAGAGGCACCTGAACCATTTTAGACATCTATTCTCAATTATTGGTGGGAATAAGAAATATTTCAGATGGACTTCTATTTCATGTTTGAAAAATGTCTTCCTTTAAATAAATATTGAATTTATCCAATTAGCCTGAGCATCTAAACAGAGAGGGAGGCCACCACTATAGGTGGCAAAAATAGAATCACTGTGACCAATGTCCCCTGTTATTCCCACGGTTGTCAGATCCAGGTCTCAACTCCAGATCCAGGTCTAGTTAGCTGGTCTATCAGAGGCTGGAAGCATGCTGGCCCAGGTGTGCCTGCGGACACAGCTGTATGCTGTAAAAAACACAGGCTTAGTTAACTATGGAATGATTTCAGATCTCAAATGTTGCAGGGAAAATATCTTTCGGTTTGTTGCATCACAATATACTATTGAGGTAAATGAATTTTGCTCAAAACATTTGTAAAGCCAACAGTTTTTTGTTTTTGTTTTTATAGGGACAAGAAACATATGTTTTAAAATGAATTTTGAGAGCATTGAGAAATGTTCATAGATTAATGGCTTTCAAGTTGGAGAGCCTTCAAGGGATAATTCTAATGGTGTTGATCTGATGGCAATTCTTTTTTTTACATAGTTCTTTCATTTTATGAAGTGTTTTCTCAACAGATATGTTAAGTGCATGGTTCAGCAGTCACTATATCCAATTTAGAGATTAGGACCATCTAGTTTAGAGGAGTTAAATAATTTGCCCCAGTTCTCACAGTTGATTTGTGTCAGAGATGGGACACAAACTCGTCTTTTATCTCCTGGTTTACATAGGAATAAACAGTCAAACCTCCTGAGAAGGGTTACCCTCCTCAAGGATGGGATGATGTGTTTTCTTTCTTCCAGACGATTTCAGAAATGGTTGCCATTACTGATTCCTCAAACTGCCAGTTACCTTGAAATAACTCTACAGGACAGTTTATTGCAAAGGGTCCTCTGCGGAACACTAATTCCAAAATACATCAGTAGACATTACTGAAAACAATATTAAAAAGTTGTCATGGAAAACACTGGGTTAAATTATGTGAAACAGATTTCTTTACTGCAGCACTTACCAACCACCTTAAATATAAATATGTGTATCGCATACCTTCCAGTAGTGGGTAGAGTACACAGCACTTCCTAAATATGTTTGACCACATGACTGCTTTATTATTTTTCCCCTAGATAACTATTTAGGAATGCTCTACTGATGGAAAGTTTATTGCCCTATAGTAATAGACCTTCCTAGATTTAATATACACCACAGAAAACACACACAGGGTAAATTATACTGTGACAACACTGATGTAATTACCCTGGCTGGTTTCACCATGGATCTTACCAGAATTGCATTATTTCACAGTCATAAAGATGGCAAGAAAGATCAGAAGGGTTAAATACAGTACTGGGGAAAAATAGAAATAAAAATGAAAATTGCCACCATATATACTTAGTCTTTAACATGGTTATAGAAAAATGTCCTGTATAAAGATAAAATTTATGACTCCAGTAATACTTCAATGGTGATTTTATGAAAAATTCTCCACTTTAAGCTCCCTGATTATCAATATTTTGCATCTTAAAATCAGAAAACTAGAGAGAACAACGTGTCCTGGCAACATGGAACGGAGAGTAGGAAATTTCCAAGTGGATTCAAATCCACCACTCAGGTCTCATTAGCACTATTCACTGGCCCATAGCAGTACTTGGTAGTGAGGATATCCTTGAGATAATGGTACATCCCATTTTCCAATTTTGAATCCAAAGTCAAACGTTTTGCAAATAACTTAAACTAATTTAGGCCACAGTGAATTCACTTTCCTTCCTGGGTTTTGTAACTTCTATAGTTTTGTTTTTCTATAAAACAAGGGGTGGGGGAAATGAGTAAAGGTGGTCAAAAGGTACAAACATGTAGTCATAAGTTCTGGAGGTGCAATGTACAGCCTGGTATAGTTAACAATGCTGTATTGTATATTGGTTGCTAAGACAGCAAATCTCTAAGTCCGCATCACAAGAAAAAAAAAAACTTTGTAACTATGTGAGTGATGAATGCAAACTACACTTATTTGCTAATTATTTTGCATTATATACATGTATCAAATCATTATGATGTACAGCTTAAACTAATACAATATTATATGTCAATTATATATCAATAAAACTAGGGGGAAAAAAAAGAACAGGTACCAAGGAAGGAACCAGGATTCTTCCACTACAGGTGGTCAGGTGCTACTAGCAATGGAGAAGGGCACATGGGACTTATAGATGAGGAGAAAGGGGAAAGAGCGTGGATATCAATGCTGAAGTTCCTGGCTGAGAGCCTGAATAGAAGCTACTGTGAAGGGGAGGTGGTTCTGATTCTTTCTGATTTTAAAAGTAGCCAGGGAGGTGTGCTGTGGCCAGAAGTGTCTGTGGCCAGATACTTCCCGTAAACCAGAGTGCACTGCATCCAAGGGCTGTGCTACAAATCAGCTTTATTTTGGATATTTGCAGTCACTGTGCCTGTTACCTTAAATGAGAAGCAGTCTGTGTTTTTTCAGGATATAAATTTACCAAAGTAATACAAACCATACATTGCTAGCCTTATTAGGGAGTGCTGCCTTATTGAGTGACATAAAAAAGAAATATCTAGGTACAAAAACTAAGGACATCAACACCAGCTATTTAGATACAAGAATCAAAAGTGATGATTAAAAGAAAACAATGATCTCTTGCTTGTTTACAGCCATGCCATGATAATAAATTAATTGGAACATGAAGCAAAGATTTTATAGATCATGCTTTACCAGATGTTGTAATGTTAAGACGGTGGTGATTAAAAAGTAGTAAGCAGCTTGTGAGTGGTATAAGCAGTTCTTACTTTGCCCATTTGCTCTTTGCTGATGTGACTTCCTAATCCTTGCCATTCTGTTCAATGTATTTCATTGAGTCAATAAAATTAACCCACATGCATAAGGATCTTTCCCTGTACCTTTTTACCTAGTGGATGAGAGAAAGGGCTTTGGAATCAAAGGGACCTTAATTTACATGTAAGCTCTGCCATCTGTTTTGAACAAGACAAGCTTTCTAAGCCTCTGTTTTCTCATCGGTAAAAAACTGGATAATAAAAGCTACCTAAATAGATATATTTATGGCCAAATGGAATGAATATAAAGCTTTAGAACAGTATGTAGCACATAATCATCAGCAAATAAATGGTAAGAAATAATTATAATTATCACCTACTTTTAAGGGTGATTCAATCCAAATCTTTCACTATTTGGATGAGGACACTGAATTACTTAGTTCTAAATAGTCTCAAAGAACTTTAAAAAATTTATTTGGCAATATATTGTAGACCCACCATTTGTCAAGCTCTGTGGTAGGCACTGGAAATTCAAAGTGCATACATTCTCCATTAGTGCATATACACTACTTATTCATACCCAGATTTATTCAAGAAATAACTGATGGCAGCTGCCTCTTGAATTCAGAGTATAAACAGGGAACGATGCACACGAAGCACCCCAGGATGTGATGGAGGTCTAAACAGTGTTGATGAATGAAAAGAAGAAGCAATAACTCTGCAGTGAAAGTCACTTCACAGAAAAGGCGGTGACTTACTGGGTCTCGAAGGAAGAGAAGGAGCAGAGTGGACCATACCTTGTAGGGTGGACAGAGAGAGTATCAACTCTATTTTACTAATGAGACAACCAAGAACTTGAAAAAAAACACATCAATTGTCCATGGTCGCATAACAGATTAGAGGCAGAATTGGAACTGAAATTCAGGTCCTGTGACCCATATCTACTAATACTTCAATGCTTTATAATCCACTCTTTCTCTTATTCTCCCAAACAAGTAATGTGTTTGCAGGAAGAAATAATTTCACCTTTTCAGTTCCGCTGGGGATAACTTTTTACTTAATTTCTTCATTTTTCATGGAATAGTTTTCTCTTACTTGATTTATACCTTTATTTGCTTTTATTTCATTTTACTTTGACTTTTTCCTTCTTAATCAGGTGCTGCTCCTTTGAGAATATTTCATTCTCTCTTTGTACATAGCAATTTGCCCCCCACCCAGGGAGTTAATTTATGCATATTCTAAAAACAAGCAGATAATGTAAATGCTAATAGGCTTCCAATGATACTTCATGGGGATCTAAATCGAACTTTGTTTCACTTGGTGTGGCCTGATGCACAATATCCTGACCTTAAGGTCATGTACCCTCGGGGTTATTCCAGTTGTAAAACCAACTCTACATTTGATTTTCCGATTATTATATAGTTATGTTTATCATAACTCTGGTTAGAGGCCATTGCAGCAAATGGACCATAGCTCATAGTTATTTCTGCAATTGAGCCGTATTAAAAGTTAAAGTGTATCCATAAATAAGTGCCTATTACAGATCAAAGTTCTGAAAATTAAATATTCACAAATACAGCTCATTTTACAAAACCACAGACTCAAAATTACTGAAAGCCAAATGATAGTAGTACTTAGTACCAAATAATCTTTAGTTATGTCTGCCTTAAGTATACTGTATTAACGTTAAGCAACTTTTTTTATAGCTTAAGAGGACATTTTATTTTATTTGGGGAACCCAGCAAATATAGCTCTCATTCATGGGAGTTGAAATGTTAATGTCTAAACAATGATAAGGTATCACCTAATATCATATTATTTAATGCATTGGCAAGGATACCATTTTAGGTTTATTTACTTCACTGATTGATTTGATTCTGGCCCTTTTAAAAGGTTAATAAATTTGGGCATATTTCTTTTTATGATTATTCACAGAAGATAACAAGCTTTAATTTCTGTAACCCTCTAGGAAGGTTCAGCCAACAAGTACAAAACTGTGTGCTGCTATGAAGTGCCTAGGTTGATGCCTCCACAAATGAACAAAGAAACCTTGTTCTTATTGATACTAAATAGATTATACTACATAATTAAAAGGGAAAAAAATCAATGCTGGAAAAAGAAAACAAGCAATATAGTTAGAACCACATTTTGATTTGTCTTGGAAACTTTTTTTGGTATTAAAGTTACTGGTCTATTAAATTGCATGAGGACAAATAATAGAACTCATTACATGGAGTGTTCCAGTTTGCCACAGTTGGAGTCTGGATTGCACACTTATTTGTTACGTGCACTGAAGCAAGCTGGGGAAATACAGATTAGTAAGGAAATAACCTTTCCCATTAGGGGAGTTTCGATGTTCTCAGGACCTTTTGGAGGATTAGTAGGAATATAAAGAAGAGTGAAGTAACCATTTGCACCCATTGTCCAAAGTGAACCACAAGCACTAGAAAAAGATGGTTTTCCTTTCAGCATCCTTTCCTGATAGGAAGGAAAGAAAGTGGGAGTGAAAAGGAGAATCCATTAAAGACTAAAAACAGGGCTTCCCTGGCGGCGCAGTGGTTGAGAATCTGCCTGCCAATGCAGGGGACACGGGTTTGAGCCCTGGTCTGGGAAGATCCCACATGCCGCGGAGCAACTAGGCCCGTGAGCCACAATTACTGAGCCTGCGTGTCTGGAGCCTGTGCTCTGCAACAAGAGAGGCCGCGATAGTGAGAGGCCCGCGCACCGCGATGAAGAGTGGCCCCCACTTGCCGCAACTAGAGAAAGCCCTCGCACAGAAACGAAGACCCAACACAGCCATAAATAAATAAAATAAATAAATAAAGATACATGAAATTGCTAAAATTAAAAAAAAAAAAGACTAAAAACAGAAGGGATGGAACTATAATGTCCTTAGACATCACTGAGACAGGAAAGTCTGTTTGATCACTTCCTCAGACCAAAGACTAAATAGACTTCAGGAATTGGTCTACTCTCCTCTTACCCCTCAAAAGTGATCTCAGAAACAATTCATGGGACTTGTCCTTTTAATTTTCATCACTTAATCTCTGATGAACAGCAATGATTCCACTGGTTTTCTTCATTTAGAGGAATGTGCCAGCTTGATGCACGCTCTAGATCCCACCAGAAACATCAGACCAAAACAGTTAAAGAAGTAAAAGTTAAGACAATTATATTATTCACTATCATTACTAAGGAAAGGATTATAATAGGTGCCATGAATTGAGCATTTAGTATTTACTAGGAGTGGTATGAAATGTTTCACATATTGATACATAATATAATTTAATCTTTTATGTCAGCCTGCCTCAAATCAGTTTTTTGATACCAGAGCCCATCCTTGCTTTTTGCAACATCATGCTGCCTTCTACACTGTTCATTTATAAGGAAGGTCCCATCCCTTGGCTGGTGGGGTGAACATATGATCCAAGGCTAGTTAATGAGAACTCCTTGATGATGATTAGTTTAGGAATGAACACGTGAGGAAAAGTGTCTGACCAGTGTGACAGAATCCTGGGACATCTCCTGAAATCATCCAATTTTGTGAAAAACCCTCTGGTCATCTATTGTGGATCTATGACTAGTAAAGTCTTTCCCTTCCTTTCTTTCTCCCTATGTTCCCTCTCCTGCCCTTTTAATCAGACTTGTAGTAAGCTCATTTACCATGAAAACTCTGGAAAAATCACTTTTACATTTTAAAAGAAATAAAATGAAGCTTTAATATACTGTTATTGAAAAGTTGCTGAACCCTGGGATATATAAGACTATCAAAGTATTATTGAAGCATACAAGCAATTCTAGAAGAGTCAGAATGAATGATTAGAGTTTAAGTGGCTATCATTAACATTTAATTTACAGCAGAGGATAAGACTTTCGCCATGATATTAAAGAGCCATTATCAAGAATGAACGTATGTGCACATTACATCTAAATGGCTCCCCCACCTCTTGGGATAACTTGGGATCACATCTAACTAAAAGAGCATTAATTGTGTACTTCTAATAAACATTCGTGTTTAAATTCCTCCAATCAAATGACATGTAATATTTGGAGATTTAATGATAACTTGGTGACTTTAAATATCAGAACTAAATAATGAATCACATGTTTATTGTGTATCAAATAGAAACGGGAAAACTTTTTATAACCAACACAAAAAAGGTATGAAAAATCATGTATAAAATAAAACACGGAGGAGCCTCAAGATGGCGGAAGAGTAAGACGCGGAGGTCACCTTCCTCCCCACAAATACATCAGAAATACATCTACATGTGGAACAACTCCTACAGAACACCAGCTGAACGCTGGCAGAAGACGTCAGACCTCCCAAAAGGCAAGAAACTCCCCACGTACCTGGGTAGGGCAAAAGAAAAAAGAAAAAACAGAGACAAAAGAATAGGGACAGGACCTGCACCTTGGGGAGGGAGCTGTGAAGGAAGAAAACTTTCCACACACTAGGAGGCCCCTTCGCGGGTGGAGACTGCGGGTGGCGGCGGGGGGAAGCTTCGGAGCCACGGAGGAGAGCGCAGCCACAGGGGTGCGGAGGGCAAAGCGGGGAGGTTCCCGCACAGAGGAGCCGTGCCGCCCAGCACTCACCAGCCCGAGAGGCTTGTCTGCTCAGCCGCTGGGGCGGGCGGGGGGCTGGGAGCTGAGGCTCGGGCTTCGGTCGGATCGCAGGGAGAGGACTGGGGTTGGCGGCGTGAACACAGCCTGAAGGGGCTAGTGCACCACAGCTAGCCGGGAGGGAGTCTGGGAAAAGGTCTGGAGTTGCCGAACAGGCAAGAGATTTTTTCTTGCCTCTTTGCGCCCTGGTGCGCGAGGAGAGGGGATTCAGAGCGCCGCTTAAAGGAGCTCCAGAGACGGGCGCGAGCCGCGGCTATCAGCGCGGACCCCAGAGACGGGCATGAGACGCTAAGGCTGCTGCTGCCGCCACCAAGAAGCCTGTGTGCGAGCACAGGTCACTATCCACACCGTCCCTCCCGGGAGCCTGTGCAGCCCGCCACTGCTAGGGTCCCGTGATCCGGGGACAACTTCCCCCGGAGAACACACCGTGTGCCTGAGGCTGGTGCAACGTCACACCGGCCTCTGCCGCCGCAGGCTCGCCCAGCATCCGTACCCCTCCCTCCGCCCGGCCTGAGTGAGCCAGAGCCCCTGAATCAACTGCTCCTTTAACCCCGTCCTGTCTGAGCGAAGAACAGACGCCCTCAGGCGACCTACACGCAGAGGTGGGTCCAAATCCAAAGCTGAACCCCAGGAGCTCTGCGAACAAAGAAGAGAAAGGGAAATCTCTCCCAGCAGCCTCAGGAGCAGCGGATTAAAGCTCCACAATCAACTTGATGTACCTGCATCTGTGGAATACCTGAGTAGACAACGAACCATCCCAAATTGAGGAGGTGGACTTTGGGAGCAATGATATATATACATTTTTTCCCTTTTTCTCTTTTTGTGAGTGTGTATGTGTATGCTTCTGTGTGTGATTTTGTCTGTATAGCTTTGCTTTTACCATTTGTCCTAGGATTTTGTCTGTCCATTGTTTTTTTTTTTACTTTAAAAAATTTTTTTAATAATTATTTTTTATTTTAATAACTTTATTTTATTTTATTTTACTTTATTTTATTTTACCTCTTTCTATTTTTTCTCCCTTTTATTCTGAGCCACGTGGATGAAAGGCTCTTGGTGCTCCAGCCAGGTGTCAGGGCTGTGCCTCTGAGGTGGGAGAGCCAGGTCCAGGACCCTGGTCCACAAGAGACCTCCCAGCTCCATGTAATATCAAATGGCGAAAATCTCCCAAAGATCTCCATCTCAACGCCAAGACCCAGCTCCACTCAACGACCAGCAAGCTACAGTGCTGGACACCCTATGCAAAACAACTAGCAAGACAGGAACACAACCACATCCATTAGCAGAGAGGCTGCCTAAAATCATAATAAGGCCACAGACAACCCAAAACACACCACCAGACGTGGACTTGCCCACCAGAAAGACAAGATCCAGCCTCATCCACCAAAACACAGGAACTAGTCCCCTCCACCAGGAAGCCTACACAACCCACTGAACCAACCTTAGCCACTGGGGACAGACACCAAAAACAACAGGAACTACGAACCTTCAGCCTGCGAAAAGGAGAACCCAAACACAGTAAGTTAAGCAAAATAAGACAGAGAAACACACAGCAGATGAAGGAGCAAGGTAAAAGCCCACCAGACCGAACAAATGAAGAGAAAATAGGCAGATGATCCAAAATCTTGGAAATAGAATGGACAAAATACAAGAAATGTTTAACAGGGACCTAGAAGAACTAAAGAGCAAACAAACAGTGATGAACAACACAATAAATGAAATTAAAAATTCTCTAGAAGGGATCAATAGCAGAATAACTGAGGCAGAAGAACGGATAAGTGACCTGGAAGATAAAATAGTGGAAATAACTACTGCTGAGCAGAATAAAGAAAAAAGAATGAAAAGAATTGAAGACAGTCTCACAGACCTCTGGGACAACATTAAACGCACCAACATTTGAATTATAGGGGTCCCAGAAGAAGAAGAGAAAAAGAAAGGGACTGAGAAAATATTTGAAGAGATCATAGTTGAGAATTTCCCTAATTTGGGAAAGGATATAGTTAATCAGGTCCAGGAAGCACAGAGAGTCCCATACAGGATAAATCCAAGGAGAAAGATGCCAAGACACATATTAATCAAACTATCAAAAATTAAATACAAAGAAAAAATATTAAAAGCAGAAAGGGAAAAACAACAAATAACACACAAAGGAATTCCCATAAGGTTAACAGCTGACCTTTCAGCAGAAACTCTGCAAGCCACAAGGGAGTAGCAGGACATATTTAAAGTGGTGAAAGAGAAAAATCTACAACCAAGATTACTCTACCCAGCAAGAATCTCATTCAGATTTGACGGAGAAATTAAAACCTTTACAGACAAGCAAAAGCTAAGAGAATTCAGCACAACCAAACCAGCTTTACAACAAATGCTAAAGGAACTTCTCTAGGCAGGAAACACAAGAGAAGGAAAAGACCTACAATAACAAACCCAAAACAATTAAGAAAATGGTAATAGGAACATACACATCGATAATTACCTTAAATGTAAATGGATTAAATGCTCCAACCAAAAGAGATAGACTGGCTGAATGGATACAGAAACAAGACCCATATATATGCTGTCTACAAGAGACCCACTTCAGACACAGGGACACATATAGACTGAAAGTGAGGGGATGGAAAAAGATATTCCACGCAAATAGAAATCAAAAGAAAGCTGGAGTAGCAATTCTCATATCACACAAAATAGACTTTATAACAAAGACTATCACAAGAGACAAAGAAGGACACTGCATAATGATCAAGGGATCAATCCAAGAAGAAGATATAACAATTGTAAATATTTATGCACCCAACATAGGAGCACCTCAATTCATAAGGCAAATACTAACAGCCATCAAAGGGGAAATTGACAGTAACACAATCATAGTAGGGGACTTTAACACCCCACTTTCACCAATGGACAGATGATGCAAAATGAAAATAAATAAGGAAACACAAGCTTTAAATGATACATTAAACAAGATGGATTTAATTGATATTTATAGGGCATTCCATCCAAAAACAACAGAATACACATTCTTCTCAAGTGCTCATGGAACATTCTCTAGGATATATCATATCTTGGGTCATAAATCAAGCCTTGGTAAATTTAAGAAAATTGAAATTGTATCAAGTATCTTTTCTGACCACAACACTATGAGATTACATATCAATTACAGGAAAGAATCTGTAAAAAATACAAACACATGGAGGCTAACAATACACTACTTAATAACCAAGAGGTCACTGAAGAAATCAAAGAGAAAATCAAAAAATACCTAGAAACAAATGACAATGAAAACACAACGACCCAAAACCTATGGGATGCAGCAAAAGCAGTTCTAAGAGGGAAGTTTATAGCAATACAATCCTACCTTAAGAAACAAGAAACATCTCAAATAAACAACCCAACCTTATACCTAAAGCAATTAGAGAAAGAAGAACAAAAAATCCCCAAAGTTAGCAGAAGGAAAGAAATCATAAAAATCAGATCAGAAATAAATGAAAAAGAAATGAAGGAAACGATAGCAAAGATCAATAAAACTAAAAGCTGGTTCTTTGAGAAGATAAACAAAAATTGATAAACCATTAGCCAGACTCATCAAGAAAAAAAGCGAGAAAATTCAAACCAATAGAATTAGAAATGAAAAAGAAGAAGTAACAACGGACACTGCAGAAATACAAAGGATCATGAGAGATTACTACAAGCAACTCTATGCCAATAAAATGAACAACCTGGAAGAAATGGACAAATTCTTAGAAATGCACAGCCTTCCGACACTGAACCAGGAAGAAATAGAAAATATGAACAGACCAATCACAAGCACTGAAATTGAAACTGTGATTAAAAATCTTCCAACAAACAAAAGCCCAGGGCCAGATGGCTTCACAGGCGAATTCTATCAAACATTTAGAGAAGAGCTAACACCTATCCTTCTCAAACTCTTTCAAAATATAGCAGAGGGAGGAACACTCCCAAACTCATTCTATGAGGCCAGCAGCACTCTGATATCAAAACCAGACAAAGATGTCACAAAGAAAGAAAACTACAGGCCAATATCACTGATGAACATAGATGGAAAAATCCTCAACAAAATACTAGCAAACAGAATCCAACAGCACATTAAAAGGATCATACACCATGATCAAGTGGGGTTTATTCCAGGAATGCAAGGATTCTTCAATATACGCAAATCAATCAATGTGATACACCATATTAACAAACTGAAGGAGAAAAACCATATGATCATCTCAATAGATGCAGAGAAAGCTTTCAACAAAATTCAACACCCATTTATGGTAAAAACCCTCCAGAAAGTAGGCATAGAGGGAACTTTCCTCAACATAATAAAGGCCATGTATGGCAAACCCACAGCCAACATCATCCTCAATGGTAAAAAACTGAAACCATTTCCACTAAGATCAGGAACAAGACAAGGTTGCCCACTCTCACTACTATTATTCAACATAGTTTTGGAAGTTTTAGCCACAGCAATCAGAGAAGGACAAAAAATAAAAGGAATCCACATTGGAAAAGAAGAAGTAAAGCTGTCACTGTTTGCAGATGACATGATACTATATATAGAGAATCCTAAAGATGCTGTCAGAAAACTACTAGAGCTAATCAATGAATTTGGTAAAGTAGCAGGATACAAAATTAATGCACAGAAATCTCTTGCATTCCTGTACACTAATGATGAAAAATCTGAAAGAGAAATTAAGAAAACACTCCCATTTACCATTGCAACAAAAAGAATAAAATACCTGGGAATAAACCTACCTAAGGAGACAAAAGACCTGTATGCAGAAAATTATAAGACACTGATGAAAGAAATTAAAGATGATACAAATAGGTGGAGAGATATACCATGTTCCTGGACTGAAAGAATCAACATTTTGAAAATGACTCTACTACCCAAAGCAAACTACAGATTCAGTGCAATCCCTATGAAACTACCACTGGCATTTTTCACAGAACTAGAACAAAAAATTTCACAATTTGTATGGAAACACAAAAGACCCTGTATAGCCAAAGCAGTCTTGAGAAAGAAAAACGGCGCTGGAGGAATCAGGCTCCCTGATTTCAGACTATACTACAAAGCTACAGTAATCAAGACAGTATGGTACTGGCACAAAAACAGAAATATAGCTCAATGGAACAGGATAGAAAGCCCAGAGATAAACCCATGCACATATGGTCACCTTATCTTTGATAAAGGAGGCAAGAATATACAGTGGAGAAAAGACAGCCTCTTCAATAAGTGGTGCTGGGAAAACGGGACAGCTACATGTAAAAGAATGAAATTAGAACACACCCTAACACCATATACAAAAATAAACTCAAAGTGGATTAAAGAGCTAAATGTAAGGCCAGACACTATCAAACTCTTAGAGGAAAATATAGGCAGAACACTCTATGACATAAATCACAGCAAGATCCTTTTTGACCCACCTCCTAGAGAAATGGAAATAAAAACAAAAATAAACAAATGGGACCTAATGAAACTTAAAAGCTTTTGCACAGCAAAGGAAATCATAAACAAGACGAAAAGACAACCCTCAGAATGGGAGAAGATATTTGCAACTGAAGCAACTGACAAAGGATTAATCTCCAAAATTTACAAGCAGCTCATGCAGCTCAATATCAAAAAAACAAACAACCCAATCCAAAAATGGGCAGGAGACCTAAATAAACATTTCTCCAAAGAAGATATACATATTGCCAACAAACACATGAAAGGATGCTCAACATCATTAATCATTAGAGAAATGCTAATCAAAACTACAATGAGATACCATCTCACACCAGTCAGAATGGCCATCATCAAAAAATCTACAAACAATAAATGTTGGAGAGGGTGTGGAGAAAAGGGAACCCTCTTGCACTGTTGGTGGGAATGTAAATTGATACAGCCTCTATGGAGAACAGTATGGAGGTTCCTTTAAAAACTAAAAATAGAACTACCATACGACCCAGCAATCCCACTACTGGGCATATACCCTGAGAAGACCATAATTCAAAAAGAGTCATGTACCACAATGTTCATTGCAGCTCTATTTACAATAGCCAGGATATGGAAGCAACCTAAGTGTCCATCGACAGATGAATGGATAAAGAAGATGTACCACATATATACAGTGGAATATTACTCAGCCATAAAAAGAAACAAAATTGAGTTATTTGTAGTGAGGTGGATGGATCTAGAGTCTGTCATACAGAGTGAAGTAAGTCAGAAAGAGAAAAACAAATACTGTATGCTAACACATATATATGGAATCTAAAAAAAATAAAAAATGTTCATGAAGAAGCTAGGGGCAAGACGGGAATAAAGACACAGACCTACTAGAGAATGGACTTGAGGATATGGGGAGGGGGAGGGGGAAGGGTAAGGTGGGACAAAGTGAGAGAGTGGCATGGACATATATACACTACCAAATGTACAATAGATAGCTAGTCGGAAGCAGCCGCATAGCACAGGGAGATGAGCTCGGTGCTTTGTGACCACCTAGAGGGGTGGGATAGGGAGGGAGACACAAGAGGGAAGAGATATGGGGACATATGTATATGTATAGCTGATTCACTTTGTTACAAAGCAGAAACTAACACACCATTGTAAAGCAATTATACTCCAATAAAGATGTTAAAAAGAAAAAATCATGTTGTAAACTCCATATTTTATATAAGATAAACAACAATAACAAACCTAGTTTAATCAGTATTTTGTTTTAAAATATGAGACTACATGCACATACAAGGATAAGATTGCAGCAATGAATTTCAGATTTTAACTCAGCATGAAAAAAATGTTGTAGTCTAAAAATTACTTCAAGCTCAAGATACCAAAGTGAACAAAAATACTTGCACATTTATATTCCACCTCTCAACCCTTGAGCAAATACACAGAACCCAAAATATCTTTTGTAATTATCTTAATTACTGTTACCTTTGATTTATCTTACAAGGGTAATGCATTTGAAATTGTAATTCCTTGTTAATGTCAGCTAGATTTTACTGGATTTTTAAAATATTACTTCTTTCTTGGTCGGTCTGATAGTTCAAATATGTTTGATACAATGAATAGAGATGGTAAAATAAGCAGTTTTCACTTCAACGGATTAGTTTCTGTAGAGGACCATAATTTTGCAATGCTAATCATCATTATCTCTTTGAAAGACAGATGTATTTTGCTGCAAATATATTGGTATATATTGGTAGAAGGAACAGATATATTAAATACTGATCTGAACTCAAGATGACTTACTTCTATCAACCGAATGCTTTGTAGTTTCTGTGTGTTTGAAGTATTTCTCCAGATAGGGCGGAAAGGATAATGAAATGTACACTGGAAAGAGAGTCTGAAAAATCACATTTTTATTTAAGGTCTGTAACTACTTTGCTGTATGACTTTTGGCATACTGCTTAACCTCTCTGTACCTTACAATATCCAAATTGAGAACACTTTTACTTGCATGACAGATCTCTCCACAGTTAATATGAGAACCAAAAGGGATGATAAATATGAAAGGCAATGAAAATTACCAAATGCCAAATTAATGATTGGCCCTGTCCATCACTGACTAATCAAATATTTAATGAGAAACTACTCAACATAGAGATGGTTCAGAAAAAATACTCAAAGTGGATCATGGGAGAAATACATAAATTATACCAACTGCTATAAGAACAGTTCAGTTCAAACGCTATCAGAGTTCAGAGGAGGGGAAAGATGATTTTGACTAAGAGAGAGGGAAAAAGAAAGAAGAATAAAGTGACACTATTTGAAATGGGTCTTGGGAAATACTAGCACCTGGATTTTAGATGATAAGACAGGTGGGAGAGGAGCTTACGGGTTTGTAAAGAGGATTATCTATGGCATAGTTTGAACACAACATGCATGTCACCTCTTTAGTCAACTGAGAGGACTTTAGTCAACTGAAGATTCTGAAAGAAAAGGAAGAGGGGAAACAGGAGGATAAGAAATAGTATAATCAAATACCCTTTACTGAACAATCAATATATCTAAGATATTAAGGTTTTTTTAAATCTAGTATCTCAATGTTGTGATGTATTATTGTTATTATGTTCACTTACAGATTAGAAAATTGAAAGTAAACCAAGAATTACCTGAATCTAAAATCATGCCTTGGGCTTCCCTGATGGCAGAGTGGTTAAGAATCTGCCTGCCAATGCAGGGAACACGGGTTCGAGCCCTGGTCCAGGAAGATCCCACATGCCGCGGAGCAACTAAGCCCATGCGCCACAACTACTGAGGCTGCGCTCTAGAGCCCGCGAGCCACAACTACTGAGCCCGCGTGCCTAGAGCCTGTGCTCCGCAACAGAAGAAGCCACCACAGTGAGAAGCCCGCGCACCGCAATCAAAAGTGGCCCCCTCTCGCCGCAACTAGAGAAAGCCCACGTGCAGCAACGAAGACCAAACACAGCCAAAAATAAATAAAATAAATTTAAAAAGAAAAATAAAATAAAATCATGCCTTTCCACAGCCTCCTACACCATTATACTATTTTTCAAGTAGATGGTGATTCATTTTATTGCATAACTTAAAATATTTTTACATTGATGTTTCATGTGGCCAGTTGATGAGTGCAGAGCGATGGTACTCACTCCCAAATGAGAAGTAGCAAGCTGACCAGAGTGATCCTTCTCCGGTGGATTTAATCAGAAATCGGAGTTCAGAAATGAGCATGCATAGGCACCTGCTCAGCCCTCCAATGGCCTACTGCTCAAAAGACTACATATTTAATGTAGATGGAAAAAAAACCCACACGTCTTGGAGGAGGATGAGCCTGTGACTCCCTTTCCACACGCCCCTGAATCATAGGTATTTGGGGAGTCCTCCGCCTGCCCTTCTCACATGCAGGTTCCTCCTCATTCCTGCCCAGGGTTTTATAAGTGCACCAGAGCATATTCAGTAAGAGCATGAGCTTTAATTGAGACAAATGTAGAGGAAAGTCATAATTTTACTTGCTAGCTGTGTGACCTGAGGCAAATTGCATAAAATGGAGATAAAAATATCATAGAATAGTTTGAAGCTTTCATAAATATAAATATGTGAACTGCTCAGCCTCAAACTTGGAATATCAGCACTCCAAAATTGGCAACTATTTGTGTTACATGACTACTCATGTTTTATGTCCACATCAGTAACATCTCCTACAATACGTGCTAAAGTCATTGACTTGTATTTCAATAGCATTGGTTACAGATTCATAGCTCTTCAGTAATCATTTAGAGGGGGCTCTATATGTCAAGTACTGTACTGCGTACTGGAGAGAAAAAAAGATATACAATAAGTGTAATATAAAGTCCCTACTCTTGAGAAGCTCACACAACAGTGAGGAGTAGACAGAACTCTAAAGAGATTATTGGAATATAAAATAGGATAAGAAGATGGGGAAAACTTGTGACGAATTCTGTTAAAGCAAATTAATAAAAGCTTTAAAGACGAGTGACATTTCAGGTAAATCTGGGTATCCAAGTAGAATTTCTCTACTATTTAGCACAAAGGGGCTCAGGATGCTGTAGGTAGAGAGAATAATATCTGATGTGGAAGCAAGCAAAAAAAAAAAAATTAAGGAAACTAAAAGACATTAGGAATCATTGGAACAGCAGTCACATAGAGGGAAGGATAAAGAAATGAAATGATAGATACAGTTGATCTTCAGACCTTGAGAGGCCTCTTGTGCCACATAAATATACCGGGAAAAACCAAAAAGTATTTTTAAGTTAATGTTGGCAACAGTGTGAGGGATGGATTGGTCCAGGGAGAGACTGGTGGCAAGGAGACCAGTTAGGATAGCAGTGTCATAGTCTCCAGACAAAAGAAGATGGATGGACTGATCCAAGTGGTAAAAAGGAAGAGGCAACACTGAGAGGTATTTGGGGACAGAATCAATACAAGTTGGTGACTGAATCTGAGGCAACAGAAAGAAGAAAATGTTAAGATTTCTAGTCTTAAAAAGTAGGCATATAATGAAATAAAGGATGGAACCAAGAAATATAGAGGAGGTATAATTATTTGCAGTTATATTAGCCTTCTTCCCACTTTTCCCTGACCCTTAGCCCAATACAGATTAGCGAAAAGAACTTTTTGCTATACATTTCTTGAATGTAAATTATGCTTGCCTAACTCAAGCTAGTAGAATTCTAAGTTATGTTAGGATTTAATCAATTTTTCCACAATTAAATATATAATAGCTCTTACAACTCAACTCTAGATTTAAATAGCCATCCATGTACAGTGGTATTGTCATGTTTAGCAAGATATTTATAATAAAACTTGTCCAAAAAAATATCTTGAATCCTTTTTCTTGCTGATCCTCCAAATAACCCAGTGAGCTGCATAAGTAGACCTAAGCCCCCAGTTTTAGGTGGATTAAGAGATTTAAATCTACTGAGAAAACAGAGAGGCAGACACTAGTTGCTAGGGTAGAGTCAGATTTAATGACCACAACATCAAGGAATCCACAAATGTAGCCTTGCAGACATATAAGACATGAAGAATAACTGCAAAAGATTATGCATCTGGACATATATACACTACCAAACGTAAAATAGATAGCTAGTGGGAAGCAGCTGCATAACAGGGAGATCAGCTCGGTGCTTTGTGACCACCTAGAGGGGTGGGATAGGGAGGGTGGGGGGGAGACGCAAGGGGGGGGGATATGAGGATATACGTATACGTATAACTGATTCACTTTGTTATACAGCAGAAACTAACACAACAGTGTAAAGCAATTATACTCCAATAAAGATGTTTAAAAAATAAATAAATAAATAAAGCTTTAAAAAAAAAAAGATTATGCATCAAACTACCTCCATATTATGTAACGTCATATTTGTGCAAATCAATAAGGAACTGCCAGACTTACCAACTACCTCCTTAATACCATGATGACTATCAGTATAGGAAACTGGAATCCCCTATTTGAATTTTTTTAATTTGATTTTTAAAAATTATATTATGGACAGCAAACATTTATTATCTCCTATAATCACTGTGACATAAATAGCTAATTACCTACCCAATACCATTCTTGCTTCCATTTTAAGAACAGAACCCTGATTTTATTAAGACTGGCAAGGTGCCCAATTTTTTTCCATTGTCTAATGAAACCAGGAGCAGTCAATGTGATACAAATGGAAGTAACTGGGTGAGGTGTCTGGAAAAACACTTTAAAGGGAGCTAGACTTAGATGGAAATCTAGCCCTTTTGCCCTCCCCCCATTCCTTTTTTCCTGTTTTTTGGATTGTATCTATCAGGGCCATAGCACAAGAATGGAAATACATACTAATCCTTGTAGAACAAAGAGAAGGACCTCACCTCTTCCATATCAGCCCCATTCAGCCTACCGCCGACCTTAGTACAATAAAAATATAACCCTAATTTATATAAGGTAATGTTATTTGGATTTTCTGGTGCATGCAGCCAAAACTAATTAATATGTAGTATAGATAGTGACATGCTTAGAGTTAGGAAAAGCAAAAATAACTAAAATGCATAAATGGTGCGAGAGTCTACAGAAGGATATAACCCTAAAACCAGTACTTTTTAATCCCCACCCCCAATAGTCTAAAATAAATTGAAAAGCGACATTTGCAGTCATGATAATCTTGAGTTTCACGAGGAAAGAGCGCTCTATCACATAAATTAGAGTGATCAGTCATGGGGTGTCTTAAAATCCTATATTTTTCTAGGTACCAGTGGGGAAGAAAGACAGGATCCTTACTTCCAAACAGTTTATAAACCAGAAGGGGAGACAGAGTAGTGCTTGACAATAAACGACATATGTTATAGCCATAGTAAGCACTACTAAGCAGCTTTCAACTCAACAAATATTCTCCCAGGATGAGATGCCCTGGGGAGAGATACCGGAGTGAGAAACAATGTTACAATACTTTAAGGCCTAGCTTCCTAGGGGGAAAAGAGACATTCAAAGGGTATTATAACATGGTAGACTTGTGTGAATTTAATAGTCATGATTTCAACTTTATGGAAGTAATTTTTTTATGAGTTGAATTGTGTCCCCCCAAAATTCATATGTTGAAGTCCTAACTCTCAGCACCTCAGAATCTGATCTTATTTGGAAATAGGATCATTACAGATATAATTAGTTAAGATGAGGCTATACTGGAGTAGAGTGAGACCCTAATCCAATACAACTGAGGTCCTTGTACAAAGGAGAAATTTGGACACAATTGCACACACAAGGAGAATGCAAAAGGAGAAAGGCTGAGATCTGGGTGATGCTTCTAAGTGCCAAGAAATGTCAAAAACTGCAAGCAGACCACCAGAAGCTAAGAGGCATGGAACAGATTCTTCCTAACAGCCCTCAGAAGGAACCAAACTTGCTGACACTTTGATTTCAGACTTCTAGCCTCCAAAACTGTGAGACAATAAACTCCTTTTATTTAAGCCACCCACTGTGTGGTACTTTGTTACGGCAGCCTTAGCAAACTAATACAAACCTCAGTGGAATGTACAGGTTTCTTGAGAGACATTTCTGAATCACATGCATTAAGAGACTGATGTTCTCAGCAACTTTGGTAGTGGGTAAACCCAACTTGTTGAATATTTCAACACAACACTTGAAAGAAAACAGGGGAAAACTTTGCTTTTTGAAGAGCAAACAGCCTTCTTCAAAAATTGCTTACAATGAGTGTTGGTGAAGGAACTGAATAGAAAGCATAGAAGTTTAATATATTCGTAGTATAGTATTTGGGGATTTGTTCTTAGGACACATTTTCAAAGACTGAGAAAGGGCTTCTGTATAAAGCAAAGAAGGTGAAGTTCAGGGTTAATGGTGGAAAGAATCCATTGTGGGGTCAGAGAAGGAGCTGGCATTGGAGAACTCTGAAAGGTGCTCTATCCATCAGGGTCCAGTGAGGAAAACAGAAGCCGTGACTAGTGTTTCAGACAGAGGGGATTTAATACTGGGCATTGGTTACTCAGGTACTGAGAGGCTAAAGAAGACCATGAGGTCTTTCACACCATGCTGGTGTAACCCAGAGGTCAACATGGGTTGCTTTAGGAAGCAGCTACCATCCCTCGGGCTGACAGAAAAAAAAGAGAGAATCTGGAAGAATGGGTCCCCTGCAGTTGGTGGTCAGATCTCTCAGAGGAGGGGGGCCACAGCCCTGCAGGCACTGGACCACTGGGGGGACCTGGGTGTGTTCTCAGACTACCCAAAGGGGCATAGCTGGGTGTTGGAGGGACTGGGGTGTAGCTGTCTGGTACTTCTCCTGCTCCAGGTGGAGTAAAGTTGGGTCTGGAAGTTTCCACGTTAGTTGGAAGCTGGAGCCATAGTTGTCTGCTTCTAATGGAGAGCAAGACCCAACCTGGAAGCCAGAAAAGAGTCCTTCTCCCAATCTGTCCCCTTCCAGTCCCCTGGCAGTGCTTCCCACTGGCAAAATAATACCCAGAAATTGGCTGGTAATAGAGTCTGGGAAATGTAATTTTTGGAGTTTTAATCCCAACCTCTCAGGAAAGAGTAGATAAGGGAGTGGCTTGGAACTAAGAGTCAATAGGCAACAGATGCAGAGATGTAAATGTTTTGATTAAAAAAAGTAGGGAAAAGAGGGTACTTGAAATGCCTGGGCACAGGCAGAGTCTGGAAGGTATGGGAAGGTCAGTCAATGATTCTGATTTCCTGCTATGTGTCAGGAATGAGTCTAGGTGCTGGAGATAGCAAAGTGAGCAAAACAGATAATAGTTATTTGTGGACTATGTAACTTGAGTAACAAGTGTGTATAAGGGAGCAGTAGGAAATTAGACAGAAAAGGGAGCATAAAAGCCTAGAACCGTATTCTAGATAGCTTGGGGCACCAATAAAAGGGAAGTACAGATAACCCAATAAACCATGCTTAATCTTCAGCGTTTTTGAGAATGGGTCTGCATATCTGTCAGTGGGTTAGTAGCATTACAGAACTTCATAAAATAGATTTACTTTTCTAATAGTCAAACTTATCATTTTATTATTATTAACAATATATCATCATCACTGACATTATCACTATTATACTGTTCATCCAGCACTTACTCTCTGGCAAGAATTGAGCACTTTCCTTACATCACATCAAACCCTCCAGACAACACTATGGAATATGTACTATGACCTCAATTTTATGTGAGAAGAAACTGAAGATCAGAGATGATAAGTTATTTGGTCAAAGTCATGTTGATCCTGGATTCAAAAGCAAGTCTGACTCCAAATCCCTTTCTCTGAAGCATTGCACTCTACGACGTCTCAGAAAAGTCATCCAGACTCACACATTCTTTCAAAATATTCATCAGCAAGGTCATTCCAAGACTCAAGTACCACCTGGCAGCTTGAGCCATTTCTCCCAAGTTTTTAGCTCAGCTCATTTATAATCCCCTGAGTATTACTTCCCGTCCTTCTCACTTTTTAAAGTGTGTCACAGTCCTCTGAGATGACAGGCTGAATGATGGTGATGAGAATGTGGTAATATAAAGTCAATAAACAGGAGAGGCTGCCAGGAGTGGGCAAGAAGAGGTTCACAGAGGATGCATCTGAGACAGAGCAGCCCCAGCTGTTTTAACATACGTGCAAATTACAACGGGTGTGCTCACACACCCATGCAGACCTGATCGCAGCTGTTCGGAAGAAAGGACAGTTGAACTCAGAAATGCAAACGTATGGGTGATAGTTGCTCTATTTCCTAAGCCTTAATAGCTTGGCTCTTTATCTTACATGTATAAACACAGTAGACAAAACCTCCACATAAATAAGCAGCAGGTGCATTGGTATTTTCTTGCCAAGATATTATGCAAGCGTTAAGCCAAGCTGATCAGCAGAAGCGCACATCCATCGGTTTCACTGCAGAATGGGGCGGGGGGAGGAAGGGCGCACTGAGCAGGCGGGTTAAATTAAACCTCATCTGGCTTACAGAAGGGCCACTTATTGCCCAGAGTTGGAAGGTGTTCAGGGGCACAAGAAGGGTAATTGCACTGAAAGAAAATCCAGAGCTTGCGAATTCTGAAATGTTTAAGACTTACTGGGGAGTTTGCACACAAATGCAAAATGACTTAGGAAAGGGGAAGCACTTGTAAGAATCCTAATAACATCTATCTAGCACTCTGCTATGTGTTTTGCTTACATTAACACCTCTATCACCTCAAACTTACAGGATATGTATGGTGCACTATTTTATTGATAAAGAGAGTTGTGACTTTATTACAACTCTTTATTTAACTTTTCTAAAATATATTTTATACATAGAGAGATACATAGATGGTATAGATATAGAAAATAAGATGTAGAAAGAGAATTTTAATCTAGGACTGCCTAAGTTAGTGATTACTAGAACAAACTGCCATAACTCACATCTTGATTGCTGGAGATGCTTCTCTTTGAAAGAGCCAGTTCCCTTAAAAGCACATACTTGTACTCTAAAACAACTTCATCTATTTCTAAAAGAGTCTGCTAATTGTGAAAATTTCTGGCAAGTGTGTGTTTTGGGGGTACGATGTGCTATGGCCAGTTTGAATCTCTAATTTTAACAAAATCTGATGCTTATATTTTTTTCTTTTTTTAGATACATCAGCAAACGTTGGTTTGTTCTGCCTGAAGAATTTAAAGTAAATTCATCATGGTCTCTTTTATTTATCCTCTTTTATTTATGCATTCAAACTCTAGGGCAAAAGAAATTTAAAGCACACATCCAGGGCAAATCATTTTAAAATTTTGTATAGGATATCATGTAGATAAGCCAAGAAAAACCACAATAAAATAACTGTGCCAAAATCAGTCTTAATATCTTATATATATATATATATATATCCCAATTCATGCATTCACTTCATTTCTTATCATCTTCCCTTTAACCCTGCATGCATATTTTATAGAACAACAGTATTGAAAAATGTATGGGTCCACCAAGATTTCTCATCCTAATGTGCCTTTGTGCATTCTCTTTTCTCATTTCCTTTCCTCCATTTCTTAGTAGTACTTCAAAGTTCAGTTTGGTCCTCTTCTCTTCAGCTAATCTTCCCTGACCTCTCCAGGTGGGTTAGGTGTCCATCTCAGATGTTCCAAGAGCATCCTGGACAAGTTATTATCATCACCACCGTTTAGTTGGGCAATAATACTAGGAAGAGTCAGTAGTAGTATTAGTACTAGCAGTACAAGTACAGCAGCAGTAGGAGCAATAATAGTGATACTAACATCAGAACTTACATCACCAGCAGCAGCAGTATTTGCCATGACCTGAATGCCTCCTGTGTGCACAGGATCAGGAGCTTTAAATATATTAACTCTAATCCACTGAAGTCCCATGGATTAGCATAAATTAATTATCCCTACTTTACTATTGAGGGAAAATAAATTTATTTTCATTTCCTTTATCTGTTGCTATTTCTCCCTTATTTCTTATTTTCTGTTTTCATGCCACCCCCTTTTCTCCCTTAAGTAGTTTAGATATATGTATTTATATTTATTTTTCCCAAAGAATTATCTTTTATATTTATGTTGGTTCTTCTGTTTTTCTGATTTCTGAAGCCTTGATTTCAGGTTTTTTCTATTAAATCCCATTTTTCTTTTCTTAGGTTCATTTTTGTTTCTTTCTTTTTTTTTTTTTTAGCAGTTTGAACCTAGATACTTAAATTAAATGTGAAAAATTAAATGAATTAAGTATTTAAGCCTATGAACTTTCATGGTGCAGTGCTTTAGTTGGGCTCTATACTATCTAAATTCATTCTCATCAATTCTGAGACACATTTTTAAAGGTCATTTCAACTTGTAACACTTCTTAGAATCAAGAGAGGCCTTCACCAAAGGATGAATATGTGCATCTATTAGTACACTAAGCTCCACTTTGATCAGATTCCAGTGGGTATCAGCCAGGCTGCAGTTTTGACACAGTTGCTATTCTCAGAGCCTGCGCAGCCTCTGGCATGTTGTTCCTACCGGCATCACTCCAGTTGAGTTATGTGCATTACTGGTGCTATAAGAGGTGAGTTTAGTTCCTGTTTCGAATATCTTCATTTTTTCAATTGAAAATATTCTACGGACACTTTCTAAGAAGATCAAGAAAGCAGCACTTTAAAACATGTCAACGGCTTGGAAGAAAATTCTACAGATAATTGTGGACCACTCTCTTAAGTAATGTAGTTGGTGGTACAGTGAAAGAAATTCTAAGGCATAAAAAAGAATTGTCATAGTTTATTGGCAGAAACTTTCTTCTTAATGAACATAAAATAACTATGCATACCACAACTTATGTTGTCTTAGATTTGATGAAAATGTTCATCTGGTGTCTTTAAAATTATGATTTGTTAGAACTTTACAATTTTGTTTTCATTTCCATTTTGATCAATGTGTCTTTAAGAAAGGATTTTGAAATATCTAGGTTATACTGGCTTTCTGTTTTCCAGTTTTGTTTTTAATTTCCAGCTTTATTACATGCAGACCAGAGAATGGTGTTTACATTATTTACATGCTTAAATAATCTATTGAGGTTTTTTGGTAAGTCTCAAAATGGTCAGTCTTGTCAATGTTTCATGGACATTTGAAAAGAAGGTGGTTTTCCTCTTTTGAGGGAACAGAATCCTTATACACTTGGTAGAATTTAATTTAAATGGGGCTATAAATAAAATAAAATTCTGTAATCCTAGCAGGAGTTGAAAAATTAAAGAACCAACAAGATTTGAAGGAGAGTGATTATCTTTAGTTATTGAAGGTGAACACTCGAACCAGGAGTCTAAGGCAGAATATATACTTGAGGAACTGAATAAAATAAATGGAGACTAACAGAAGATAAGACTAGATTTCAGGGTGGAATCAGAAAGAAGTGTCTTTAAAGCAGAAGGAAGCCTTATGCCCAGTCTACCCATTCTCTTCTTCCTGTGTTTGCCTTACTTCAACATTTTTAGTATTTTTGCCTTAAATGTTTGTCATTTCTGAGAATTCTGTGAATTATCTCTACTATTATTAACCTAACAACTTGCTTTAAATCTATTTTTTATCAATTCACTCTTTATATACCTTTGCTTTAAGTAACACTATCCATGAACTAATGGAATGATATAATGTGTGGCATTAAATATGACAATTAAAAAAGTCTGTCTACATATCTTCTAGAATAATTTCACTTATCCTTTGTACATAAGACTTTCATCAACACTGCATAATCAGTAAATGTTTTACACTTAGTCTGGCACCAGTGGTAGAGCTTGTATTGCCCTCAAGCTGACTGCAGGGAGGTAAGTCATGGAGGTGATGGTTAGACAGCCATGGGGCTTGAATTAGGAGTCACATGAAAAAGTAGATGAGAGGTTAGAAATCTAATACTTATTGAATTAAGAGTCCAATATGACTTGGAAGTCTTGAGATAGGAAATTTAGGGCAAAGTCACTTATTCTGTCTTGAATTAAAGTCAATGCTTTCTACATTAGAGGTCAGATTTTCAAGAACTTAAGAAGGAAAATATATCTCCCTGTAGTTTCTTATACCCAAAAAACAATCAGACTATTGAAAGAGAATAATGTCCAATACCTTGCTTTCTTTTTCCTTTCCTTTCTTTCCCTACAGCTTACTTCTTAGCAGTTATTCAGCCATAAGTTAACTTTTCTATTATGTACACAATTTGTCATTTCCAAAAGGGACTACATTTAAACAGTCTCTAGACCCATTGTTCTGTACTCATGCTCATTGTCAAATACTTAAAGCACATTTTACATTACAATCTTCACGTCACAGTTTAGAGCAAGTCTTATTTATTTCATTAATTAATCATAGAATGACTACCTGTAGCTTTGATAATACAAAAGATAGCACAAATTATATAATTTTTTAAAAAATAAATGCTAGCTTCTATTTATGGAGGACTTAGTCTGTGTCAGGAAAAATGGAAAATGAATATAAATATTCTAAGTTTGTCAATGAAAATATTAAAACTCAAATAGTTTTAAATTAATACACCCAATGTCACATAAGTAGTAAACTACGGAGTTGGGCTGCAAATCAAGGCTGTTGGGCTGCAGAGCCCATGCTGCTTCTAGACCTCAAGATGAAATGATCGATAGACCTCAAGCTACAGTCTTGTTTTTAAATAAGTTGAAATGAGTGCCACAAAGAAGTTTCTTGGACTGTTGCCTACTTTGTAAGTTTGTGGTGAAGATTAAGTGAGGTAAAGTGAGCGAACATGCTCATCAGCACCCCCACCCACTTGGCACATGTAGGTTTCATGTACTTGAGCACCTTTCCTTCCTCAGAATGAGTAGCTGGCGCTGGCAATCTCTTCACCACGCCACCCTTTCCTTCCTTCTGTGCATGGAGTCTAGCGTACACCAGACTTCTAGAAGTGGACACATTACTGAATTCTGGCCAAGGGAATGTGCATGGAGGTGGCATATGCCACTTTCAAAAAGGCTCATAAAAATCTCCTGCTTGAGATCTTCCAATGCAGGTGACCTGTAGAAGGGCCTTGACAATCACTTTCTGAAGATGGTGGAGCCACAGACAGAAAGAGCTGCAATTCCTGAGCCATCACTTGTAGGAGAGCTATTTAACTGGGTAAACTTTTGGTCTATAGATAAGCAAGAAAATAAACTGCTACTTGGTTAAACCATTGAAATTTTTGAGTTTATCTCTCACAGGAACTGGCCTAATGTGTTAGATTATGGATGTCCTCTGACTGAAGATAATACAAAATCCTTGGAAAGTTTTGAATACCAAAGGAGAAACATTAGACCTGGCTTGCACACTGACTAAAAACCAAAGTCTTAAAATTGCTTAATGCACTCAGAATTATTTGAAATGTTGCCCAAAGTTGTTTCTGGAAATATATCTCAGAGATGAATTATAAATCTCTGATTAGTAATTTACCAAAATTTAAAAATTTTTAGAAGACTTCAAAGCTATTTACTTAATTTTGATTATTCATTTTATCAAATTATTACTTTCTTCAATAATACATTTTCTCTAACCCTTGAATTAATAACAGTTGAAGTGCTATGATTATAATTATCTTACGTTAATATGCTAATTTCTTCAGAGATTATACTCACTTGAAACACTAGGTTTTAACCACTGAAGATTTAATTAGGTTAATTAAAATACTATTGTATTTTATTTTTACTTTACGATTGCTCCATTATCATTTAATGATTCTGGTAATAGCAATAGAATTTATTATTTATTGAACATGCTTTTTTCTCTAAGATATTAGTTTTATGGTTAATTTCATTAAAAAATTAATCAGCTACATTCCTACTGTGGTTTTGCCTATATTTTCTTTAGTTTTATAAATTCTACACCATAACTAATGCCAACTTATCCTTCTAGTCATAACCTGCATTACACACTCACAAAACCCCTTTAGGTAAAAGGTGTGTACTTGTTCCTTGAATGTACTTTGCTGGACCCTACCCTGTGACTTCAGTCCAAACAGTGGGCCATGTCTGGAAAACCCTTGACTCTAAGAAGGAGAGTCACAGTACTCTCTCTCAAATGTCAATTCATAAAGCATGTGTAGATTTCAAGACCCTTAATGATCTGCGGTCATACGATTTTATATATATCATTTGCATCCTTTGCATGCCTTGCTCCCATTCAGATTCCTTTGTGCCATGTTAAATATTGATTTAATCTTATTTATTTATATCTTATTTGTAAATTGCTTGCTATGCAGCCTATTAATTTGTTTTAATTGAATTACATATATATATGTAATATATATGAGCGAGAGACTCAAAGAGGAAAGAAAGAAAAAGAAAAGAGGAAGAGACAGAAAGTAAGAGAGCAAAATGAAAGGATTTATATATGGCAAATTCTTCAACAC
Source organism: Eubalaena glacialis (assembly GCF_028564815.1). Classification (NCBI taxonomy): domain Eukaryota; kingdom Metazoa; phylum Chordata; class Mammalia; order Artiodactyla; family Balaenidae; genus Eubalaena; species Eubalaena glacialis. Next base: position 49,156,107 of record NC_083720.1, read on the forward strand.
GCCATTCTACTCATTAGGTGAATAACCAAGGGTAAGTGGAAAAGAGAGAGGGAGGAGACTCTGCTGCTTTCCCATCTCAACTTTTGGGACCTTAATGTGAGCATCTTACAGTCCTGAGCCAGATTCTAGTCTTTAATCGTGTGTATTTTCCCCTACCTCTTGGCACCCAAGGACAAGCCACTGACTTCACCTTGTATTCAACCAAAGAAATGGTGACCTTTTCCAGCATGGGGGTGATACAACCTACACTGGACTAATTCAGAGGCAGTCCCTCTGTCTGTAATGTTGCACCTTCTTAAAGTATGTTTACCTTGCACACTGACTTGAGAACATTACTGCTTTGCATATTGCAGGTGCTCTGTAGAATGACTTACTGAGTCAATAAATAAATGCTACTACTTATCAACATTTGTTTCTGCTCATAGAAGTCTACATTTTTGTATTATTTCTTCCTTCTCCAACTTAAACAGTTCTATATCAGAGATTCTAAGGGATCAACTGATTTAAGGCTGTTTCATATAAAATGTCTCTTATATGGTGGAAACCCAAGAAGCATGAAAATCCAGTGCTCTGCTTTGCTACTTATGACAGCTTCCCTAGGCACATCATAAGCCATGGTCACATCGGCATTCAGCCAGAACACAGTGTCTTATATTTTTTGAGAATCCAGAAAAACATACTGTGCCACAGTGCTGTCTGAACATAACACAAGTACAAGATGAGTCTGTGGATGTGTCCAAAAGAAAGAAAACTACTTTGGAGAAAAGTTGACCTGTTAAATTGACTTCATCCCTGAAGAATGGGGACTTTATCCCTATTAATTTCTGTTTTAATTGAATTACATATATTCATTTATATATTTGTTTATCCTCCCATGGATTATTTTTTATCATAATTCCACATTCAGAATTCTGGATGCAGTAACCTACCAGAATCAACTACACTCAACCACCCTGCTTTTCATTGCTGAAAACCTTTGAACTATATTGAGGGCAAACTCTACTGATACTTTCTATATTCTCAAAGTCAATGGATAATTCAATGCATGTTGAATAAAATGACATTCTAGTTATTATTCTCCATAAACTGCCTTTCAGCCTAGAGATAAAAATTTAATTTAACTAAATGTTTCCATCTATCCTGACTCATGTAGCAGAACAAGAATGTATAGCACAGTGCAAATTACTTTTGAAAAATATTTTATTTTTAGTTAACTTGGACACAATCCAATAAAACCCAGCTTTTGATACAGAAACACTTACATAAGTTGAGAACCATTATGTTTTACAATAAGAACTATCAACTGACCCCAACTTCTACTAAATATAATACTTCCAATTATAATAACAAGTGCCCAAATCTATGCTGTAATAAAATATCTTTATTGGTGTGGTAGACTGTCAATATCTTTTTACCACTGAATTTTATCTAGGTAACTTTAAAACTACAGGAGTTCTCAATACATGAGTTCACAATGTTTAGAAAGAAAAGGGAATGAATCTTTATTGAGCCTTGACCTTGAGCCAGGAACTCTTTCTGGCCTTATTTATCTCACTTCACATCCACAAGTACTGCCTTTAAGTATTATTGCCCTATGTTGCACATAAAGACACTTCAGCTCAGAAAATTTAAACACCACATCCAAGATTATACCGTTAACAGGCACTAAAGACTACATTTAACTCTAAATGTCTTGTTCTAAAACCAGCCTGTATTGAATAAAGTAGTTCCCTATGAAATGAAGAATTATGCCTTGATGGGAATGTTTAATATTAGCTAGAGATTATTTTTTAAAAGTTAAATGAATAAATATTACTGAATAAAAATGAAATTTAGCCTAGGGTGGCATGGAATAGACACTTTCCTCTAGGTAATTACATAAAATGCCTTATGCAAAGTATAAACAAATGTTTAAAAGTGATCATTCTCAGCATTCCCCCAAACTCATCATCTTGCAATTGCCAAGTACATATTTAAAGAATATTATTCTATAAAGGATGGTGAACTCCCAACATGCCTTTCCTTTCCTCTAGAAAATCAACTCAGCCACAGTGCCAGCAAGTACTTTATACACTGTCAGGAGGGGCCATTAAAGATATGGAACACAGAAATTGGATTTCCTTTCCTGAGTATCACAGTGAAGAAGGAGAGAGAAAAGGAAAGCTCATAACATTTGTGCTTTTGTAAGGACATGTCACCCCTTCCAAGAGCAAATGACCAAGTTCAGTGAGTGTGCTGAGAGCTTATCCATGAGAACTGACACTCATCCAGAGCTCAATTTAGAAACCCTAGTTCATGTTCAATTTATTTTATTTTCTGCATTTTACTCTGTCACCCTGCATGATGACGTTAAGTATAGACCTGCAGAGAAAATATTATCTGTTTCTGAAATGTTTAAGTGAAACATCATTATATTTCTAAACAAATAAAAGCAAGCACCTTGGTAAAAGAATGGCATAATAATAGACCTGCAGGAGGTTTATTTTGTGATTTTCAAGGGAATTGACAACTTGACTAATTCACAATTCTAAATTTGAAATATCTTTCTTGTTAGAAAAATTCCATGCCCCCCACTCTCCTGAGAAATCTGGAAGAGACTGCAGACATTTCTTTGGATGCACATTATTGATCCATAACAAAACGTACTGAACTTTGCACAGTAAACTACAAAATATTTTTGAGAGGAAAGGAGATAGGAACGGAATGTATGAGAGCTTGGGCCTAAGTCATATAAATCTGTGTTCAAATTCTGGTTTTGCCAAATACAAACTATATGAACTTGAGAACAAATATTTTCAAAGTCTCAGCTCTTACATCTGCAAAACAGGGATAATAAATAATACTTATTACATATATAAGTAGCTGTTTAAGGGCTTAAATGGTAGAAATGATAGAATGCACTCAAAGCTAAGCTTTTCACAGGACATTCAACAAGAAATTGTTCAATAAATGTGGACTCATTATTATTCATATTGGTTGGCTCAGACCCGTATCATCTCTACTGGAGAACTGGCTCCCAGTCTGTCCATCTGACACACTTGGCCAGACTTTTGTGATCATGTCATTCTCTTCTTTACTCACCTCTTAGAATTACCTACTATTTACACATAGTGTTTTTCAAACTTTAGTTCCTGATCCACTAATGGGTCATGAAATCAATTTAATGATGAGTCAGGATGAGACTGAAAAATAAAAGAAGAAACAACAGAACAGAACGGAATGGAGCGGAATTAGAATGGAATGGAATGGAATAGACCAGACACTATCAGAGTAAAGTAAGGATAAAGGTTATTTCTGAAAACTTTTATTACAGTTAGTGTGTACATGTGTGTGTATGTCTGTCTGTCTATGTCTGTATGTGCATACATATGCTGGATTATAGCGAAACATATTTTCTTACTAGGCGATAATCAAAAATGTCTGAGAAGCACTGGACAGGATGACACCCAAACTTGGGAGCTCTACTACCCATGTGGCAACTAGCCTTGGTCACTCTATGTTCATGACCCCATGACCAGAAAGTGAATAGCATGTATTTTGCCTCCTTTATACTTTTGAAGTGGGATAAGTAGTTTAATATGATGGGAACTGTAGTATAATAAGATTCACGATTGTATAAGCTGGTGATTTTATTACCTAAAGGTACTGGTTCACTAACGGAAATTTATATAATTTAGACTTCAAATGGTAACAGTACCATATCATTGCCCTTTCCACACCATCCCCCCAGAAAAATGAATATAATTTAATCATTGCTGAATATATTATGCACCAAGAACAGCACAAAAATAGGAGTTTGAAAATTTCTGTTGCCTGGAATTTTTATATAAATATTAAAATAATGATTTTCCATTTGCTGGATGAAAATATTTCTCTACGGAGATGCATTTTCAAAGGAAAACATTTCCAACAGAAATCCATGTACCTACCTTGTAAATAAACCATGAATACATGCTATAAAGAATGCAAACAGGGCATCTGGTATAAAAATATAATGCCCCTGAGATAACTGAGAAGTCTCCATTTCACACTGAGATAGTCACTCAAGCATGACGAGGGTGGTCTTTGGGGAAGGATGAGAAGAGGATCAAATACATTAAAATTAATAGGTGCATACCTCCCCAGGTCACAGTATTCTTAGTTTCAAAGATCCTCATTGTCTTTCCTTCTTTGTAATTTCAGAGAAGTCAGAGTAACTTTGATGATTACTTACAACACTAGGAATTGTCTTAAATCAGGCCCTTAAATAAAAATCTGTAACTGCCCTAATTCTAACTAGGAAGAGAGAACTCATCTGTGAAATCAGACTCATGTACATGCTTGTGGTATTTTCTTTTCCCCTTTAAAGACATTCCCCTTTGGAGAAAAACTGCCCTCAGAACAACCAAAAGTCAATTATAATGCACATCTATCATCTTTAAAAACTGAGTTTACAAACAGCTCAAACACTGTGAACAATTTATAAGCACATTCATTAAAGGCTGTATAGCAGCATTCAGGGCCAAGGATTTTAGAATTTGATAAATGTGAAGTGCAAAAGTCTGGGTTCAAATGCCAACTCAACTATTTTCTAGCTTTGTGACTTTGGAAAATTACTTAGGCTTTCTGTGCCTCAGTATCTTCATAGATAAAATAAGGACAATAACATCTACTTTATAGGGTAGAAGAGATGCTTAAATAAGGCAATATATATAAAACAGTTATGCCAGGACCTGACATATAATAAGTACTCAATAACTGGTAGCTATTCAGGGTGAGAATAGTCATAATCATAGGAACTAGTTACTTGGTACAATAGCAGGAATATATACCTGGCCTTCTATAAAATAAATTATATTAAGGAAACCATTTTAACATCAGCTTTTAAAATTACTATGTACTGGGCTTCCCTAGTGGCACAGTGGTTGAGAATCTGGCTGCCAATGCAGGGGACACGGGTTCGAGCCCTGGTCTGGGAAGATCCCACATGCCGCGGAGCAACTGGGCCCGTGAGCCACAACTACTGAGCCTGCGCGTCTGGAGCCTGTGCTCCGCAACAAGAGAGGCCACGACAGTGAGAGGCCCGCGCACCGCGATGAAGAGTGGCCCCCGCTTGCCCCAACTAGAGAAAGCCCTCGCACAGAAACGAAGACCTAACACACCCAAAAATCAATCAATCAATAAATAAATTTATAAAAAAAAAATTACTATGTACTATTTTAATGCGATTCTAATATGAATTTATGTATAAAAGATAAATGTTCATGGCTAAAACACTGAACAAAGCCCATTACAAAAATGCTTTTATTTTACGCATTTCTTCTGCGTTCCAAGCAGGGAAGAAATGAGGAAGAAATAAATGAGTGGACGATTTGACTTTGTGAACTTGAGAGAGACAGACATTGTGTTATCATGACACTGAAGAGCTCCTCAAATGTTTCGTTGTAAGATGATTTTTGTGGTGTAAAATTTCTATTCTTTTCCTCCATTTGTCCATTTACAAACACAAAATATGTCTCAATCATCCTCATATCACCAGAGTATCCATGATGCCTGGCAGATAGCTGGCCAGTCATTAGACTTATAATGAAAGATACTGACATATGATTTATACAAACAATTAAACAAGGATTTACCACTGAGCAATCTGCCTAGCCCATGGCTAGTGGGCAGTTGGAGGATATATCTTCCTCTCATTTTTTATTTTCTTTCCCCCTTATCATTTAGACTTCAGTGAGAAAAAAGTTAAATGAGTATACTTTTCCTCCTATAGTGTTTAGATGTTAGGCCTAAAAAGTTTGTTTTCCTTTAAAAAATAAAATGAATTTTGAAAGATGTAATCGTTTTTAAGTTTTGTTTAATTCATAGAGGGTGACTCACGTCAGCCTGAATTATACCATGCATTTACCCCAAATCATTCTAGTCATGAAGAACTCACCTGCCATAACAGAAACTTAAAATCCAAATCAATATAACACACAAAGAGATTTAATAAAGTGGCAAGGCAGAATGTGCTTGACAATTTATATAATTTAGAAAGTAAATTACCTGAATTAACAATAAACACTATTTATTGAGCACCTACCATTATTACTGATCCTCAAAATAACCAATTAGCCAACCTGCTCAATTTAGAAAGAACAAGGCTTAGGCTCAGAGACTGTGCCTTGTTCCAGGTCACACAACTAGTGAAAGGCAGATCCTAGATTCAATCGTAGGGCTGTCAGCCTTCAAAGGTCAATTTCTTTCCAGTACTCTTCACTGCAGGGATAACAAGTTGGAAAGAACAAAATAAAATTTAAAAAAAGGAAAGAAAGCGTGATAGTGATTAGGGAGAGAGGTAGAAATTTGAAGGGAAGATGAAATAATGTATTGAACGGTTTGAACTTTTGTAGAAGAGCAAGATGCATTACTTTCTCCAAGCAATCCTGACCATTTCCTATGATTGACTGGGTTTCATTTTGTTTCATTTTTAAGAAGAAAACAAACCAGGCTGGAGAAGGCAAGTGGCTCAAGAGTAGAAATAGCCATTGAAAAAAATGCTTAACATAGTGAATCCTTACACTTAGCACAGGACTTGGCAAATACAGGTGCTTCATAAATATTTCTGGAATACACAACAGTAATAGTAAATGTGCACTGAGTGCTTACCATGTACCAGGCCCTAGGCAAGTATTCTCCACATATTAACTGACACATTTCTCATGACAATGCTGCAAGGTAGTTGCTATTCCCATCTCCATTCCCCGTGAGGGATGAGGAAACTGACCCTCGGAGAGGGTATGTTACATGCTTACCTCCAAGTCTGTGGAGCATCTTGCCTAACCCAGGAGCAGATCTTATCCACTAGGCTTCACTGAATGAATAGAATAATCAGGGCTTTCTTAGATGATTCCAATTACGTATGAAACAAATTTTTACTTTAAAAGTTGACTATCAAGACAAAAACTACTCATAAAATAAAATAAATAATACTTACACAACCAAAATGAAATAGAAACAATTGAAAGGAACTGCACTATATTTCACTGCATCACAAGAATGAGAACCATTGATCCCAGCAGATCTGAAGCTTCCTCTTTGCTCTCTAAACACCATGCTGGTAGGTTGTCAGGAAAAGTGGAAAATACACTTGAAAACTCATCAGTACACATATACTACAGGAAGCGTTTCCCATAAAAACAATTGTGCTTGAATATATAATAAAAGTATTAGTGTATAAAGTCCATTATTTCAGAAATCATAAAAGGAACTTGCAAGAAGCTTAATTTATTGACTGCTATTTTTATAAAATGAGGGTGTTGGAGAGAAAGCAAAACTTTGAGATAATGGAAGAGACACTTAAGAAGGAAATATGGCTAATGAATGTCAGTTTGAAAGACTGCAATGAACCATGATTATGAATTAATCAAATGATTACCAATGAATACTTATTGATAAATTTAACATTTACCTAAAAAGATAATCACCAGCTTTTTGGTGAAGAAGAGAAACTGCTTTTTAAGTTTATGAATAACAATAGTATTGATTAAAGATAATGCACATTTGTGACACTGTACTAAGCATTCATCTACTTTGTGTCATTTAACTGTCTCTGCAATGAGGTAAGTATCAATGTCTTCCTTGTATAAACGATGGGACTAAGGTGGGGAAAGTAAGAACTTGACCTATTCTAGCAGCATCCTGTAGTTTTCATTTGTAGCACGTTTCCAAATGTTAATATTTATCTGTATAATTTTAAGTCTTTATTCATTTTAGACTATCTGTTCCATGAGAAGAGGAATGGTGGATTTTATTTATCTCTATACATCCAGTGTCTGGCCCATTATAGGTGATCAGAAAATAAGTGTTGAATAAATAAATGAATAAAAGAGGGGAAGCAGGAGTTCCAAAATCTCTATGCATAAACCATTCCATGCTGTTGCCTCTCCTGGTGTCTCACTTTGGGTGAGTATGTGATAAGAGTTAGAAAGGGCATTGAGATCATGAAACTGATAGGGAGAGATTAAAAAAAAAGTCTAAAGAAGGTGTGACAGGAACTAATTAAATGGCCTCTAAAAAGAAAAGCTTCAAGATATGAGATCTCTCCTTTGATACTGATCAACTTACTGGAAACTCTTCACAGAGAATACAGAGAAGGCTAAAAAAAAACTGATAATATGGAGCCTGAAGCATTAGCCACTTTGGTAACATTTCTTTATAACTGAAGAGAAAAATATATTTAGCTTCCAAGTCCATTAATAAAAATATAGCTCTCCCGATATTAAAATAATCCTTGGATTCTTCCTTAGTATAGAAAACAAGTAACCATCATTTATGTGTGTGGTATTTAGAATTCAAGCTATTTTTTAATTGGTATAAGCCATCAAGTCTCAACCTCATTATTTTAAAGTAGTAGCTCCCATGAGGTAGGTTTAGCATCATTATTTACAACAAAAAGCAAAAGCTGTAGTCTTACTCTCACTAGTCAGGAGTCAAACTGTATTCAGTTATCAACAAAAGTATCCTTGCTCTCAAGTTGAAATTATTACCTACTATGATATTGTGATTTACAAAAAAGACATATATAGTTGGTCTTTGTCCACATTTCTGGAACAGAGTTCCTAAAATCCTTGGAATTTCCCAAATGGTGCGAGCAATAAAGGTGTCTTTTGTTATGTTAAGGAGGTTATTTGTGGACTGCACCTAAGGATGGGGGCTGGTTGCCAGGAGAACAAACCACATGATTAGAGGGCTGGAAATTTCAATTTCATCCCCCTGACTTTGAAGAGGGGAGAGGGGATGGAAGTTGATTTAATCACCAGTGCCCACTGATTTAATCTATCATGACTATGTAATGAAGTCTCCATAAAAACCCAAAAGGACAAGGTTCGGAGAGCTTCTGGGTTGGTGAGCACATGAAGGCTGGGGCAGAGTGGCGCGCTGGAAAAGCACTGAAGCTCCACGCCCCTTCTCACATACTTTGCCTTATACATCTCTTCTATCTGGTTCTTCCTGAGTTATATCCTTTTATAATAAACTGGTGAAGTGAGAGAGTGGCATGGACATATATACACTACCAAACGTAAGATAGATAGCTAGTGGGAAGCAGCCACATAGCACAGGGAGATCAGCTCTCCAGTGCTTTGTGACCACCTAGAGGGGTGGGATAGGGAGGGTGGGAGGGAGGGAGATGCAAGAGGGAAGAGATTTGGGAACATATGTATATGTATAACTGATTCACTTGGTTATAAAGCAGAAAGTAACACACCATTGTAAAGCAATTATACTCCAATAAAGATGTTAAAAAAATAAAAATAAAAAAATAAATTGGTGATCTAGTAAGTAAAATGTTTCTCTGTGTTCTGTGAGTTGCTCTAGCAAATTAACGAAACCCAAGGAGGAGGTTGTTGGAACCAATCTATAGCTGGTTGGTCAGAGGCACAGGTGACAATCTGGACTTTCAATGGGTGTCTGAATGGGGGAGGGGGTGGGCAGTGTTGTAGGGCTGAGCTCTTAACCTGTGGAATCTAATGCTATATCCTGAGGTAGACAGTGTCAGAATTGAGCTAAATTGTAGGACACCAGCTGGTGTCACAGAATTGAATGGATGTGTGGGGATGTTGGAATTCGTGTCAGAACCTTCACCCAGCAAGGATTGCTTTGTATCTGCATTAAGCAATTAAGGCATTTACTCCAACTAAAGATGGTACAACATGGTTTGTCTTCTTGCTACACAGACTGTTAAATTTTAGAACAAGCCTTGGATTCACCAACTAAGTACAAGGACTTTAAAACCTTGCACTATTGGTTATGAGTGACCTTGTAAATTCCACAAAACCATTCTGACTCTCAGTTTTCTCATATCAAAATAGGATGATAATTCCTAACCTATCTCACGGGGCTATCAGAAGAAACATAAATGCGACATAAAAACACACATAAACCAAAGAGTGTACTTTTAACATCAACCAATCTCCCTTGTTTTACATCATTCCACCTCATTCCTACATCCAGGTGTCAATTTGGGGGCTAGAAAGACACTGACTTGTCCTCTGTGGCAGCAGCCGACCCAGCTGAGGAACTAGAGAGTGAGACCTTTGGGAAGCAATGTCTTCCCTAAAAATAACAACAACAACAACAAAAAACCACAGTAGTAATAATGGTTAACATCTATTGAGTGCTTAGTCTGTCAGAGTTTTCCAAACCATTACATGTAATCTGTACTAAGACAAACCTATCTTGCTCCAGGTCTAGTATTAACTAGCTCAGGAATGATCTAGAGCACCATTCTTTTTTTTTTTTTTTTTAAACATCTTTATTGAAGTATAATTGCTTTACAATGGTGTGTTACTTTCTGCTTTATAACAAAGTGAATCAGTTATACATATACATATGTTCCCATATCTCTTCCCTCTTGCATCCCCCTCCCTCCCACCCTCCCTATCCCACCCCTCTAGGTGGTCACAAAGCACCGAGCTGATCTCCCTGTGCTATGCGGCTGCTTTCCACTAGCTATCTATTTTACATTTGGTACTGTATATATGTCCATGACACTCTCTCACCCTGTCACATCTCACCCCTCCCCCTCCCCGTATCCTCAAGTCCATTCTCTAGTAGGTCTGTGTCTTTATTCCCATCTTGTCCCTAGCTTCTTCATGACCTTTTTTTTTTTTTCCCTTAGATTCCATATATATGTGTTAGCATACTGTATTTCTTTTTCTCTTTCTGACTTACTTCACTCTGTATGACAGATTCTAACTCCATCCACCTCATTACAAATACCTCCATTTCATTTCTTTTTATGGCTGAGTAATATTCCATTGTATATATGTGCCACATCTTCTTTATCCATTCATCTGTCGATGGGCACTTAGGTTGCTTCCATGTCCTGGCTACTGTAAACAGAGCTGCAGTGAACATTGTGGTACATGACTCTTTCTGAATTATGGTTTTCTCAGGGTATATGCCCAGTAGTGGGATTGCTGGGTCGTATGGTAGTTCTATTTTTAGTTTTTTAAGGAACCTCCATACTGTTCTCCATAGTGGCTGTATCAATTTACATTCCCACCAACAGTGCAAGAGGGTTCCCTTTTCTCCACACCCTCTCCAGCATTTATTGTTTCTAGATTTTTTGATGATGGCCATTCTGACCGGTGTGAGATGATACTTCATTGTAGTTTTGATTTGCATTTCTCTAATGATTAATGATGTTGAGCATTCTTTCATGTGTCTGTTGGCAATCTGTATATCTTCTTTGGAGAAATGTCTATTTAGGTCTTCTGCCCATTTTTGGATTGGGTTGTTTGTTTTTTTGTTATTGAGCTGCATGAGCTGCTTGTAAATCTTGGAGATTAATCCTTTGTCAGTTGCTTCAGTTGCAAATATTTTCTCCCATTCTGAGGGTTGTCTTTTGGTCTTGTTTATGGTTTCCTTTGCTGTGCAAAAGCTTTTAAGTTTCATTAGGTCCCATTTGTTTATTTGTGTTTTTATTTCCATTTCTCTAGGACCTGGGTCAAAAAGGATCTTGCTGTGACTTATGTCATACAGTGTTCTGCCTATGTTTTCCTCTAAGAGTTTGATAGTGTCTGGCCTTACACTTAGGTCTTTAATCCATTTTGAGTTTATTTTTGTGTATGGTGTCAGGGAGTGTTCTAATTTCATACTTTTACATGTACCTGTCCAATTTTCCCAGCACCACTTATTGAAGAGGCTGTCTTTTCTCCACTGTATATGCTTGCCTCCTTTATCAAAGATAAGGTGACCATATGTGCGTGGGCTTATCTCTGGGCTTTCTATCCTGTTCCATTGATCTATATTTCTGTTTTGTGCCAGTACCAAACTGTCTTGATTACTGTAGCTTTGTAATATAGTCTGAAGTCAGGGAGCCTGATTCCTCCAGCTCCTTTTTTCGTTCTCAAGATTGCTTTGGCTATTCGGGGTCTTTTGTGTTCCTATACAAATTGTGAAATTTTTTGTTCTAGTTCTGTGGAAAATGCCAGTGGTAGTTTGATAGGGATTGCATTGAATCTGTAGATTGCTTTGGGTAGCAGAGTCATTTTCACAATGTTGATTCTTCCAATCCAAGAACATGGTATATCTCTCCATCTATTTGTATCATCTTTAATTTCTTTCATCAGTGTCCTATAATTTTCTGCATACAGGTCTTTTGTCTCCTTAGGTAGGTTTATTCCTAGATATTTTATTCTTTTTGTTGCAATGGTAAACGGGAGTGTTTTCTTAATTTCACTTTCAGATTTTTCATCATTAGTATACAGGAATGCAAGAGATTTCTGTGCATTAATTTTGTATCCTGCTACTTTACCAAATTCATTGATTAGCCCTAGTAGTTTTCTGGTAGCATCTTTAGGATTCTCTATGTATAGTATCATGTCATCTGCAAACAGTGACAGCTTTACTTCTTCTTTTCCGATTTGGATTCCTTTTATTTCTTTTTCTTCTCTGATTGCTGTGGCTAACACTTCCAAAACTATGTTGAATAATAGTGGTGAGAGTGGGCAACCTTGTCTTGTTCCTGATCTTAGTGGAAATGGTTTCAGTTTTTCACCATTGAGGACAATGTTGGCTGTGGGTTTGTCATATATGGCCTTTATTATGTTGAGGAAAGTTCCCTCTATGCCTACTTTCTGCAGGGCTTTTATCATAAATGGGTGTTGAATTTTGTCGAAAGCTTTCTCTGCATCTATTGAGATGATCATATGGTTTTTCTCCTTCAATTTGTTAATATGATGTATCACGTTGATTGATTTGCATATATTGAAGAATCCTTGCATTCCTGGAATAAACCCCACTTGATCATGGTGTATAATCTTTTTAATGTGCTGTTGGATTCTGTTTGCTAGTATTTTGTTGAGGATTTTTACATCTATGTTCATCAGTGATATTGGCCTGTAGTTTTCTTTCTTTGTGACATCTTTGTCTGGTTTTGGTATCAGGGTGATGGTGGCCTTGTAGAATGAGTTGGGGAGTGTTCCTCCCTCTGCAATATTTTGGAAGAGTTTGAGAAGGATAGGTGTTAGCTCTTCTCTAAATATTTGATAGAATTTGCCTGTGAAGCCATCTGGTCCTGGGCTTTTGTGTGTTGGAAGATTTTTAATCACAGTTTCAATTTCAGTGCTTGTGATTGGTCTGTTCATATTTTCTATTTCTTCCTGGTTCAGTCTCGGCAGGTTGTGCATTTCTAAGAATCTGTCCATTTCTTCCAGGTTGTCCATTTTATTGGCATAGAGTTGCTTGTAGTAATCTCTCATGATCGTTTGTATTTCTGCAGTGTCAGTGGTTACTTCTCCTTTTTCATTTCTAATTCTATTGATTTGAGTCTTCTCCCTTTTTCTCTTGATGAGTCTGGCTAATGGTTTATCAATTTTGTTTATCTTCTCAAAGAACCAGCTTTTAGTTTTATTGATCTTCGCTATTGTCTCCTTCATTTCTTTTTCATTTATTTCTGATCTGATCTTTATGATTTCTTTCCTTCTGCTAGCTTTAGGGTTTTTTTGTTCTTCTTTCTCTAATTGCTTTAGGTGCAAGGTTAGGTTGTTTATTCGAGATGTTTCCTGTTTCTTGATGTAGGCTTGTATTGCTATAAACTTCCCTCTTAGAACTGCTTTTGCTGCATCCCATAGGTTTTGGGTCGTCGTGTCTCCATTGTCATTTGTTTCTAGGTATTTTTTGATTTCCCCTTTGATTTCTTCAGTGATCACTTCGTTATTAAGTAGTGTATTGTGTAGCCTCCATGTGTTTGTATTTTTTACAGATCTTTTCCTGTAATTGATATTTAGTCTCATAGCATTGTGGTCGGAAAAGATACTTGATACGATTTCAATTTTTTTAAATTTACCAAGGCTTGATTTGTGACCCAAGAGATGATCTATCCTGGAGAATGTTCCATGAGCACTTGAGAAAAATGTGTATTCTGTTGTTTTTGGGTGGAATGTCCTATAAATATCAATTGAGTCCATCTTGTTTAATGTATCATTTAAAGCTTGTGTTTCCTTATTTATTTTCATTTTGAATGATCTGTCCATTGGTGAAAGTGGGGTGTTAAAGTCCCCTACTATGATTGTGTTACTGTCAGTTTCCCCTTTTATGGCTGTTAGTATTTGCCTTATGTATTGAGGTGCTCCTATGTTGGGTGCATAAATATTTACAATTGTTATACCTTCCTCTTGGATCGATCCCTTGATCATTATATAGTGTCCTTCTTTGTCTCTTGTAATAGTCTTTATTTTAAAGTCTATTTTGTCTGATATGAGAATTGCTATTCCAGCTTTCTTCTGATTTCCATTTGCATGGAATATCTTTTTCCATCCCCTCACTTTCAGTCTGTATGTGTCTCTAGGTCTGAAGTGGGTCTCTTGTAGACAGCATATATATGGGTCTTGTTTTTGTATCCATTCAGCCAGTCTGTGTCTTTTGGTGGGAGCATTTAATCCATTTACATTTAAGGTAATTATCGATGTGTATGTTCCTATTCCCATTTTCTTAAATGTTTTGGGTTTGTTATTGTAGATGTTTTCCTTCTCTTGTGTTTCTTGACTAGAGAAGTTCCTTTAGCATTTGTTGTAAAGCTGGTTTGGTGGTGCTGAACTCTCTCAGCTTTTGCTTGTCTGTGAAGGTTTTAATTTCTCCTAGAGTACCATTCTGCTTGGCATGCTCACAGAAACAACTACCTCACTAGTTGGAGAAATTGTACAGAAACCATTATGTATCAGGGTGCGCGGGAATGTTAGCAAATAGTAAAAACACATGTCTTTCCCAAAGAGTATTCATCCAACACAATTAAAAGTTCACATAACCAGTATTTGACACCTTTAAGTATGGGGCAACCCACTACTTTGTCAATCAGCTACATTCCATTTTTGTGGGCTTGACTACTAAAATGTCATTTTTTTAACTGAAATCTAGTTTCCTGTTTTTCCTATCCATTGATCTCAGTTTTCCCTTTTGAGGTCAAATTGTATAAGTCAAATAACTGTTCCTTGTGACAGCCGTTAAATATTTAAAGATAGCTAGTATATCTTAGCTAAGAGTTCTTCTCCTCATTGACAAGCAAAAACTATCAACATTATTTCTATTTTCAGATATAAAAAGAAAAGGATACAAAATAAATTTTATGTAGATAATTGCTAGTCTCTACCAATGAAAAAAATTTACTGCATATCTACTTAATTTTAAGGAAATCGGGAACCCTCTCTCTACACCACACTCCCAGGAGCCATATTTATCAACCATGTGTATCTACCATGCTATGGGTGGCAGGTAATTGCCAAATCAAAGGCTGGCATGGTGAGGGAAAGTCTCTAAAAAACATTTAATTCCCAATAACTTGTCTCTGATCTGCCCTCCTCTCTTTATCATGGCAACTCTCAAACCAAAGAGGGAAGAGGAAAAATTCTGAGGCTGATTGGGCATTAGGGTTTTGTCTCCTTTTTCTTTGTTATTCCATGGTATATAAGGCCAACCCTGGTAGGGCAGGATCAGAATCCTAAGTATCTCAAGCCCTATATAAGACACTGAATTACCTAGCTTTCGAATATGGAGGATACTTTTAATTTTTATATCTTTACTTACAGGGAGCTGTGATCTTAAATGCAACCACCAACCAAAGGGGCATTAGCAGGGACTTCCCTGGTGGTCCAGCGGGTAAGACTCCACGCTCCCACTGCAGGGGGCCCAGGTTCCATCCCTGGTCCGGGAACTAAATCCCACATGCATGCCGCAACTAAGAGTTCGCATACTGCAACTAAGAAGTCCGCATGCCACATCAAAGATCCCGAGTGCCGCAACTTAGACCTGGCGCAGCCAAAATAAATAAATAAAATACATAAATATTTTTTAAAAAGGGGGCATTAGCAGAGGTACTCTAGAACAGTGATTTGGTAATGAAAAAAATAAGAAAAATGAATTATGCACCAATCATCATTGAAATCTACCTTGTCTCTAGGAAATACTGTCGAATATTCAGCCAAGAATGAGGTTTTGTACTTATGTGAATATTCTTACTCTTTGTTTGTACATTATAGTAATAGACCCCTGTAATATCAGGATTCTGCAATCATAATTTGGAATATTCCTGAACTTTCAAATTCATGAGATTAGCAGACTTAATAGAACTAATCATTTTTTCATCCAAGCAGAAGCTGTCGAGCATCTCTTCATTCATTCAGAGCTGTTGGGTCTAGTGCTATGTTAGTACTGAGAATGAGATAAAAAATGGTCTCTAATAGAATTAATGCACAAAGGAGAGGAGAGAGATATATATATATATAGCATTCAGGCTTGTAAGGAAAGTTAGGCAAGGGTTCTAGATAAGGTAATAGCTGAACTGAGTCTTGAAGGACAAAGAAGCATATGAGGCATAGTCTAGACCACAGTATAATTGGGGAAACAAGAAATAAAATATTAATGAAAAAGAGTTGAACTCGATAAGCAGACCGTAAATACTGTAAGCAAGGGAGATAAGTAACAAGAAGCTACATGTTAGAATGGCCATTTATCTGGATTTTGAACTATGTATGAGGTTTTAATCATCAAAGGACAGAAGGCAAATTATGTTCCCTTTAATTCTCTTCCATAATTCCTAATTATCTTTCTTCAAGATTTCTTTAACAAGAAGGTAATTACTTATTAAATATCTCTATCCTATTCTAAACTGTGAATTACATGAGGATGGGGCCAAGGATGTTTTACTCTCCATTTCATTGCTACTATTTCTAGCATAGTGCTTGTCAATGACTGCATGTTTAGTAAATATTTGTTAAATAGTTGAAGAATTGAATTAATAAATTGATTTCCTAAAGATGCTAAAACGTAAGACATTTTATAACGTACACACGTTTTAGTGAATGGATAATGCTACACAAATTAAAGAGAAAACTTGGGGGAGCAGGAATTAAGAAAGGATTAATCAGAAGGTAGGAACAGATTACTGTTTGCAGATCAGGCAAAATTTAAACACAATATTGTTGAGATTTTTTGAGTATGAAAGTGATGAAAAAGGTATATTAAGGATTTCCTCAGGTCCCATGTGCCAAATGAGTTAAAGGGGGAGTGACTGCAGTCAGCTGGGACCCCACTCGATCTAGCGGGAAAGGGACAAGTTCTGAAGTGTTTCAGTGAGGGATGGAGAGGGAGAAAAGGAATGGCTATCAAGCAAACAATTGTTTGTCAATAAAATGGCTCAGACTTGATTTGGTAAGCAGAAATAGTTACAGAACTTGCTGGGCCCATGACAGAATGAAACTGCACAGTACCTTGTTTAAAAAGCATTAATAATTTCCAGAGAGTGACAGCAGTGCATTAAAACAAGTACCAGCCCCTTCTCAGCTTGGACACAGACTGCACACCCATGAAGCTGGTCCTGTTGACAAACATTCCATATTAAGGAAGGAAGAAAGGAAAGAAAAAAGAAAAGAAGGAATAAAAAGAGGGATGGGAGATAAGAGATGGAAGAGAGTAGAAAAGGTGTAGAGAATTTATTTGACCATATACTCAAGTTGTATGACACAGAGACACATAAATTCAAAACAACCTTAAATTACATGGTCTCTCATACCTTTCAAGTTCCACTAATATGTAATCTCAATAGGTTATGGCTGTCTTCAATGCATCTAGTGACGTTATTAGTTTATGTTTTGTAGAGAAGGGAACTTCATAACATGTTTGGACTACTACATCAGTAAAGCTACACTTACAAAGAAAATTGGCCTCTATCCTCACCTCAACATCAGATCATAACATTTTAAGCTATATAAAGAGAAACAGTATTCAGTAACGGAAAGTAATTATCCCACTACCCTACTGAATATTGCTCAGCTCAGAACCACTGTGGTCATGTACTGTAGTCTACTGTAAAATATGTTGACTTTTTCTTTTAATTTTCCACCTTAGTTTCACTGGTTTTCCTTAGACAAAGGGAGATAATATTGATTGATTGATTGATTGATTGATTGATAAATTGACTAGAAATTTAAAAGGCCCAGATACCTTTGTTAGGGTTGGTAATCACTAATAGGCAAAAAGAAGAACTTAGGTATTTTGGCTTCTTTTGAATGGAGCGCTCAATAATTTTGTTCATGGTTGTTTGTATTCTAGGAATTCCTGAATCCAACACCTCATCCTTGAGTTCATCTTTATTATAAGGAACAGGCTTATAACAAAGCTGAATCTTCAATTTTCTATTTCATTAAAAAAGGTATAATTATAATTCTTCTAGCAAAGCAAACATGCAGGCACAATTAATAATTTTCACTTCTGTTTAAGGATCTAGCAAGAAAGAAATTATTGAAAGAACTGACTCACAAGTCAGAAAAAGAAGTTTGGTGTTTGGGATGGGGAGGGAAGAAACAACAACCCCTGGCTAGGGAGTTTCTTAGTTTCTCTTCAAAGAAACAATCTCGTGGTTGCATGGGATGGCCACTGAAATGAGATGTATAGGAAGGAAAAACACATGAGTTCATTGAAATCTCCATATTATAACCTCTCAAGAGTTCTGAGCAGACATGTCCAATCACTTTCCAACACCTTTTTATTCCTCCCTAAAATGCTGCACTGCATATGTTCATCTTGCAATTTAAATCATTTTTGCTGTTTTTATAAAGTGAAGAAAAAGTCCTGCTACTCCATAGGCACTGGGGCAAGGAACAAAGTGACTGTATAAACACACTGGAACTATATATTCAAGAACAGAATTTTTAACTTATGTAGCCACTACTAGGCTGAATGCCCATGCTGGTTAACTTTACCCGAAAATTGCAGGAATTAAAAATGTGATGCATTTATTGTCTATCAAAGGGCAAAGACAGAGTGGGAGCCTCCGGTGGTTTTGTGGTCTGGGCACCAGGCTTGTGTGCTGACAATCTGTCAGTGTCCTGTTCATTTCTTAACCTTAATTAGAATTCTGGATTCAGAGGCTGCTGTCTGTAGCACTCTTGACAGTATGGTCTCCAGAACTGGCACAAACACAGCTAACCTCGTCCTCATAAAATGATTCACTACATTCCCCTGCTGTTCCCCTTCAGCACACAGATCTGCACCAATCTCCATGCCAGGTCACATTTCCCACTCTCCCCACTGCCCGGCAACACGCTCCAACCAGCTGGTGAAAGTTTCCAAGCCTGGCTGAAGAGGATTTTTTTTTTTTTGACACATAAAGACAGACACATGCCCTTCAGTGGAACTATGCCAAGACCTGCAACAGGGCAATTTGTCCAATTCTCCGAATCATGGAGATTTTGAAAACTCTTGTTCCATAGCAGCACTAATACCATGTCAACAAAAAGAGAAATAATGCAAGGAATTGTCACTGAGTGAGCCGTGACTGAGGCTGTTCTTCCTAGCTGAAGAATCATTTTTTCTAGTGTGTCAAGGTAAAATAGATTTTTTAAAGTTTTTTTGAACACAAATGCTTCCTATCAGCCAACGATTTGCTGACTTAGTATATTTTGGGGCCTATATGTGTGTGCTCTGTGGGAGGATAGGAAATGAGGCTTGTAGACCAGTTGAAAGGGAAATAACACAAGTAACCTGAAAGACATGATGCCAAGTTTCTTACAATCTAAAGTAACTCCACAGGAACAATGTGAAGGGACAAAGGCAGTTACATTTGTTCTGTGAATGAAGCTGTGTTCTGTGCTGTATGGGTACTGCCTCATGGAATCCTCACAACTACACCATGTGTCGGGACGTTAGGATACTATTTTAGAGATGTGGGATAAAGCAATTCAGTATCTTTTAAATGAGCTATCAGTCAAGGTTGCAAGATAATTCAATCGACAACAGTAAAAAAAAAAAACAAACAAATAAAAGCATAACAGTTATGAGCAAAGGCTTTGGGTTGGAAAACATATGACTGATTACTTCATGACCTTGAGCAAAGTTTAACCTTTATTAGAACAATACTAGTATCAACCTACAGGGTTGGTGAGCAGACTATACAAGACACAAAATGCTTAGGGCCATATCTGGCAGAGAGTGAGGTTTTAGGAAATGCAAACCAGCATTAGAAATTATAATGAGGAGGGCAGGAGAATAAAGAAGGAGAAAGAGGAACAGCAAAATGCAATCAATCAATCAGTCAATTAGAACAGCACAAAATATGGGTGAATATTTTATGTGATCTCAGGAAGGAAAAATGCTGCCTAAGCCTAAAAGTAATGGAAGAAATCACAAGGGACTAAAAATCAATAGGAGTGTCTGCACAAAAAATATCTGCTCATAAGAAATAACCATAAACAGAATTAAAAGGCAAGTCAATCACAATTACAGGTGCCAATTATTTGGAGAAGAGGAAAGGAGAGTAATTAGAACAAGAGAGTGTACCATTTCTGCTCCTGTGGTGCTTAGCATTTAATTGGAAATTGGGACCACATTCACATAAAATAATTTACAATTATAGAACATCATAAATATGCAAATATTAGAGGGAATTAATTATGTGTATAAGTCTGGCTGGATATTGGTAAAGAAATAAGCTGCACCAGATGTGACAATGTTGGGTGGCTTCCTCGAGTTGAGTACATCAACACTGACATCCGGTTATGTGCAAGGAACCTTGTAGGTTCCTGATCCATGTATATTGCACAGAATTCCTTATTTGTCCCACCTGACTGGGCTTTATAAGGTCACAGTGAGGTCTTACATTTAGAGTTCTTCTTCCTCCTCTTTTCTATTCAGAGGTTGGTTAGCTAGTTTTTCAGTGTTACAAAAGACATACCTACATTTTATGAAGATTTGGGCTTGAAAATGCCTAAGGTCACAGGCCTATAATTACACCTGATCTCTCTCTTTTTTTAAAATAAATTAATTTATTTATTTATTTTTGACTGTGGCGGGTCTTCATTACTGTGTGTGGACTTTCTCTAGTTGCGGCGAGCGGGGCTACTCTTCGTTGCAGTGCACAGGCTTCTCACTGTGGTGGCTTCTCTTATTGCGGCACGTAGGCTTCAGTAGTTGCGGCACGTGGGCTCAGTAGTTGTGGCTCGCGGGCTCTAGGCACACAGGCTCAGTAGTTGTGGCACACGGGCTTAGTTGCTCCACGGCATGCGGGATCTTCCGGGACCAGGGCTCGAACCTATGTCTCCTGCATTGGCAGGCAGATTCTTAACCACTGCACCACCAGGGAAGTCCAACACCTGATCTCTTTTTATCACACTTAGAGGTTGTAGTACCTTAGAACACAAATGCACAATTCTAAGTGTCTCTAGGCCAAGACAATATTTATAACAAGTAGATTGCTTTCACTAATATACTTTAAAAACTCTTCAGTGCATTTTTCCCTACACAACACTTTGTGCTTTTTAAACTAAGTTTCTAAATTTACAGTCTGATCTACCTGACAGCTCCTCATAAATGGTAAACAGTTTACAGTCTCATGGTTCCTCGCTGCAATTATATTCATGTCTAGGTCTTCATTATGTTCCCACTTCCAAATTTGTTTTTGCTCCCCTAGTTCTGACTTATGAAGCAAGCTCTCATATTTGGATAGGTTTACTATTTTAAGAATATATATATCTCAATGCTTCCTTTAATTAAGAGAATTTTGTCACCAATAACATTCAGACTTAAGCATTCTGCAGACTGTAAGCTATAAAGCTTCCATGGCAGCTTACCTCTCAGTGTATATATTACAAGTATAGTTTCAGAATAAGGACATGCATGATCATGAACCTGCCATGTGGCTTACGTGTCTCACTGAGATCAGCCAGTGAGTGGTAAGATATCTTGATCTTGAATTGAAGCATAAATCATAGTTGTAAGAAGTTGCCCACAGTATAATGATTGTACTGATAACTCTGAAAATCGATTAGTAAAACTAACAGTAAATGTTTAATATTATGGACTAGTGCTACAGGTAGAGTGCCTACAGATTAGTAGTGTTCAATGTTAGATGCTACTAGTATCCCATCGGGAGCTTTTAAAACAATACCGATGTCCTGGTTGCAAACCAATTCTAATGGGTGACTAGTGTTGAGAATCACTAACTTGATATATGAAAGAAAAAGGGCCAATTTGAGGAGATAAATGCTACATATCCTTATCAATCTGACTGAATCACCACTCACAAATGGCTTTGGCATGAACTATGTGGTAAAAGCCATGAGATTCTCTTTAACTGAAAGGCAGTTACAATGGAAATGGTGAATTTGTGTCCTTAGAATCTGTGGAATTCTGGGTCCAAATGGATAGGTTGGTAAAATCCTTTTATACAGTTATCCCCATGATCACTATTTCAATACTTCATTCCCTGATGAGTATCCCATACACTTGGCACACTATTTACTATTAATGAAAAAGAAGCTCATTTTTCTTTCAACTCACCTGGTAGCAGAATATGGAATCTTTGGGGAACTCAGATAGGGTACAGGTTGGGCTTTGGGGAAAATGAAAAGGGGCTTCTTGGCTTCCCTCTTCCTCAGAATGACAATAAATGCTTTCATCTAAAAGTTCTTTTCCTATTCCCAATTTCTCCCTGGAGTATCTTGTCACTGGAGCCTCATTGACTCAGAATAATTTGATATGCCCTGTTTTGTAATGAGTTGGCTGCTACCATGATAATCACTGCATAAATACCTAACGAAATGAGAACTGTCTGTCTCCTCCATCCCCAGCCAGGCTTGCTGCCTCTTAGCCAAGAGAATAACCTGGAGGAAACTGTCCAGACAGAATGTCTCTGCAAGAGTTTATGCTAATAAAGTTCTAAACTAAGGACACTTTTTTTCAGTCTCAAGAACTATGGCATTAGCAAGGATGCTTACTTTTGTCTAGTATTCTACTAATAAAACACTCATTAGCTATCTCCTTCAGGGCTTATCACTTTTAAAACTACCTCACCAGTTGGGCAACTGGAATAAAATCAAAGTCTGAATGCAAAAAAAAATCTCTATAGTAACACAAAAATTGGAGTCCATTGTTTTTGGTCAAGAGCTCCACAGTGAATATTTTTCTATTCAGCAAGTGTGGCAACTGTCAGATTTCTTCTAAGAGACTAGTTCTCTAAAATAGAGACAAGCTGAAATGTGATATTTCACACGTGTTTCAGCAGATGTCTTTAGTTACACATCATAGTAACAGACTGGCTACCTAAATAGAAAATAAATTGATTGGTTAAATCTTGTATAGTTCACTGGTTTGGGAAGCATACTTGGATGGGAAGATAGGTTGTAAACAAAATGTTAAGAATCAAGGCAATAATGAGACTCAAAGTACCATAAACTATTCGATAAACTTGTCAGATGCCACAGCTTGAATAAATGAGCTCCAAGTATTTTCTCCCTCTCACCTCTTGGTGGCAAGTTAACTGTGGCAGCTTTAAACTTATATTCTCCCAGTTCAAGTTCAGCCGAAAAGAGAACCTGCTTTCCTGACAACATGAATGTAAGTTTCATCATATGTCATTGACTGCAAGAGTCAAGTGCCTATTCCTGAAGCCATTACTGTGATCAGAGGATTCAATCCTCAGATTGGCCAGGCTTCACTTTTTTGCTCCCTCCCAGAATAAGGGAAGAGATGTAATCAACTCCATCTGACACCTGGCATCCGAGAGTTGCGAAGGGATGTTTCCCCAGAAAATTTTCAGAGTACTGTCACGAAAGAAAAATAAATGCTAGTAAGTCACAAAAATTTGCAACTGTCCCACAAAAGAACAGTCTCCACAAAGGCTGGGAAGTAGAATTTTAAAATAATGAAAGGCAAACAGGCATTTGAAAAGATGTCTGATATCATATGTCATTAGGGAATTACTAATTAAAACAAAAATGAGATACTACTACACATCAATTAGAACGGTCAAAATCTACAACACTGACACACCAAATACTGGCAAGGATGTGGAACAAAAGAAACTCACATTCATTGCTGGTGGGAACGCAAATTGGAACAGCCATTTTGGAAGACAGTTTGGAGGTTACTTACAAAACTAAACATACTTTTACCATACAATCCAGTGAATTGAAAACTTATGTCCACCTGCACATAAACTTGCACATGAATGTTTGTATCAGCTTTATTCATAGTTGCCCAGATTTGGAAGCAACCAAGATGTCCTTCAATAGATGAATGGATAAATAGACTGATACATTTAGACAATGGAACATTTTCAGTGCTAAAAAGAAATGAGTTATTTTATGCCACGGAAAGACATGAAAGAAATTAAAATGCATATTACTAAGTGAAATAAGCCAACTTGAAAAGGCTACTACTGTATATGATTCCAACTATACGATATTCTGGAAAAGACAAAACTAGACAGTAAAAAAAAAGACAATAAAAAGATGAGTGGTTGTCAGCGGATGCCGGGGGTGGGAGATGAATAGGTAGAACACGGAGGACTTTTAGGGCAGTGAAAATACTCTGTATGATACCATAATGATGGATACCTGTCATTAGGCATTTGTCCAAATCCATAGAATGTACACTATCTAGAGTGAATCATAATGTATACTATGGGATTTGGGTGATAAGGATGTATCAATGCAGGTTCATCTCTTGTAACAAACCTACTACTCTGGTGGGGTATGTGATAGAAGGGGAAGTTGTACATGCATGGGGGTAAAGGAGCTACGGGAACTCTCTGTACATTCCCTTCAATTTTGCTGTGAACCTAAATCTACTCTAAAAATAAGGTTTATTATAAAACAAAGATAATCAAGGTCCCAGAAGCCAATACTCCTTACTTCCTTATTGCCCTTCTCATTAGCACCAAGGTCCCTGGCAGACCATAAAGAGCCAAGGCTTTGGAACTGATGTTGGGTATTAATTTTGCCAGCCACATCTTCTTAGCTATATGACCTTGAGTCAAATGCCCAGCCTCCAAGATCTGGGATAAAATGTGATAATCTGCGTAAACCACATGGTTAAGCACCCAGTAATCATAGCAAACACTTATTGATCACTGTGTACCAGAAACTGAAATAAGTACTTGACATATAATAACTCACTTAACCATCACTAAGCCCTGAGGTAAGCACTACTGTTCCCCCTGTTTCAGAGATAAATACACTGAGGCAGAAAGAGGTTAGGCAAGCTGCATAAGGTAACATGGCTAATAAGCATGAACATTGGAATACGAACCCAGATAATTTAGATCAAAAGCTTTGTTTCTACCAATATGCTAATCTGCCTTTATGTACCATATCCATACAGAGTAGGATTTATAACTCTTAATTTCCTTTTTCCCTCTATCTACTCTCTATTGGATAATAGGTGTTCCAGTAACAATATGACAGTTTTCCAAGTTTACAAATAAGGGGGGACAAAATAAGGTTGAATTAGAAATTCTAGATTCTAAATAATTTTATCTTGATTAGGTTCTAACTTTGAACAGGTTTTACTTTTTGAGTACGGAGATCTCTAACTCAGCTAACATATCTGAGATTGATATTAGACCAGTATTTCAATTCCTACTTAATTCTTCCCAACTCCATGTCTCTGCTCATTTTCTCTTACAGAAGTAAGAAGGGAAGAGTAAAAATAATGTCTAATTCAGGCTTTTTGTATGAGACAATTTTAGGTTTTGAAGGGTAATCCATTTATGGAACAAAAGAATCTTAAGTGAAATTGAACAAGAACAGAAAGAAAAATTATACAACATTAATCTGAAATTTATGAATATTCAGAGGAGAATCTTTAGCTTCAACTACAGAAAAAAATATCATTGCTCTTCTCATCTGTTCATAGATGCATCTTGGTTTATGCATCAGATTTATTCCTGAGTCAAGCACATCAAACGACAGTTAACAATATTCACTCTCTGAGTTTTCTGTTTAGGTAAGGTGAACCCATTTTATAAAACCAGTCAATTCTTCTGTAAGGCCCAGGGTTTTCCTCTTGTTGTTACTTTGTTTTATTTTTTAATTTTCTGACTATTGCACAGAGCTTCCTTCAGTTGCTGAGTTCTCAAAGATTTAGCATGACTCCTTCCTCTCTTCTTTCTTTCATGAACGCTTATCGGGCACCTGCTGTGAATAGTATTTAGGCCTTGTAGAAGATATAAAGATGAATAAGACATGATTCTTAAGAGATCATAAATAGAGCTAAACACAGTTAACATAGGGAGTTTATTCACTGAAGCAATGATGTCGACCAATGTGCTCAATGAATATTCATAAGGGTGCCCTGGACAAGGAGGTGCCGGCATGCAACTAACTCTGGCCATCAAGTTGTGAGCAGAAGTAAGACCTGTTATTTCCAGGCCAAAGTATTTCATTACTGGTGTGAGACTTTCTAGCAAACTCTTGTCTAGATGACTGAAGAAGCCAGATGCTCTAGATTATGCTGTTTCAAAGTGGACAAAGAGTCATCAGCCTGGGTTGACAGGTGACTGTATGGAATTCAGATCCCCCCTGACCAGCACTGAATATGGGCCATGAATGAGAATTGAACTTCTGTTGCTTTAAGAAATTTCAGGGCTAATTTGGGGTACAGTATGGCCTATCCTATTCTGATTAATACCTTCATAACATGGGTTAGAGACAGGACATAATGACAACGTTTATGATCTTACTATGGGCCCAGAACTATTTTAAGCATTTACCGCATACCACCTCATTGCATCCTCACAACAATCCAATGACCTAGATACTATTATTATTCCCATTTTACAGATGTGTCAGTTGAGGCACAAGTGGGTAATCAACTTTCCCACAAAAAGTAATAAATGTTGGAGCTGGGGATTAAGCCTAGGTCATTTGGCTTCAACTGAAAATTTGAATGACTATGCAACTGAAAATTTAAAAGTGTGTACAACTGCACAATGGAAGTAGACGACCTCAAGGTTTCAATCTGGAATATTTGTATTACCTATTCCCTTGGAAAATATATTTATTGAGAACCCACTATATGCTGGTTACTGTGTTCGGTGATGAGTCTCAATCCTGTCCCAGTTGGTTGATAACAGAATCCTCAGGAGCCTGTGGGGAATGAGGCAGCTCCAGGGGGACACTTGAAATCTCCTGCTTTCCAGAACAACTTGTGCTGAGGCACCGAGGAGGGACCCCAGGTTGCTGGCTCAATAAATCCCCAAATATAAAATTGTTATTAGAAGATAGCTAGAGTTTGTCCTTTGATACTGCCGACATGTTGCTTCATTGGCCCTACTTTCCTAATTGTCCAGCTCTCATTTTCTGTTCATTGTTTAACACGATGGTCCACACCTCACAGAGTTTCAAATGAAGATAGGCTAGTTTTGTTATACTGTAAATCCGTCCATAATCACAGTAGTTCAATTAATATTTACATTTTGCAATATAACACTAAAATTTTCCAAGTGTTTGGATTAATTCTAATGAGCAAATATTTACGTAAACCATAATTGTCTTTCAAAAGCAATTTTATTAGCACTTCCTATATATATACTAGAAGAAATCTCTTGACCCAATAAACGGTGACAACTGTTAAAATTACAAATTTATTTCTACTGTTGCTTTTAAGAGTTGTTCCGCTTTCTGGGGTAAAGGTTGTCTCATTTAACTTGAAATGCTGCTAATGTCTTAGCCACATCAAATATGTGTGAGGGTCTTGAAATCCTCCCAGCCCCATCCACCCCTCTGGGAAGAAAAAAGGAGAAACAGAAATAGAAAGCCTAAGAAAACTGCCTCTGCCTGGCTTTGAGACAGGAAAGAAGAACAAAGCTTTTGTTATCACTGCTATTTATATCTCTGAATTACTCTGTTAGAAAGATGGAGACTAATCAGGGGACAGTCTTTTGTTTGCTCAGCAAAACCACATCTTCACCCTCAATGGAATCCTTACTTAAGATAGTACTAACGAGAAACTGGAGATAACAGGTAGGGAGCTAGAAGCTGACAGAGGACCAAGATAATATAAAGAAATGAAGAACCACTGAGTTCCAGGTCGATTTGGGAATAGGAAACAGCAGCTGAGGAGGTGGAGAGTCGGTGCATGGGGAAGGTTTACTAGCAACAGGCGCCGGCCTGTGGGACTGGGTCTGAGGAGTCTGAGAGGAAAAGAAGTGTCTAATGAAACATTCTGTCAAGTGAAACATGATGAGGGGTGAATATAAAGCCATTCCATCTACACTGTCGTTGATAAAATATTGCTCACGAGTGCCTCAGTGCAGCTTTCTAGGAAGAGGGCCTGCTTCAAGATTAGCACAGGATGAAAGCCAGGCTCCTCGCAGAAAGCTGAGGTGAGGGCCACACCAACAAACCCCACCATCAGAGGGCACTTCCCCCTTTAGCCCATAGACTTCATCAAAGGGTAGGAGAGACTTTCCTTTTGATTGGTTCCTTCATTATACACACCTCACTGGGGTCTCTGCCTGGGTCTACTGTATTCACCCAGCTAGAGTTTTCCTCCTCTCACCAGATTGAGGGGGTCACCAAAAATAAAAGGTTGAGGGAATTTTCTTTAAAAAAATGCTCTTTTGTTATTTTTTTCTATTGCTTCAACAGCCAGGCAACCAGACATTACAGGTTTTGATGATATTGTGTCTTTCAGAAGAAATGAAATGAATTAGATTCCATGTGGTAAATATGAAAATAAAAAGACTTATTTGATGTATGGGAAAACAAACATTTAGCTTAAAAGGAGAGAAAGAGAGGATAAGAAAAAGAAAAAAAATACATCTTGATTCAGGATAGTCATAAATGATTATAAACCACTGATCCAGTTGGGAGAGTAAATTATTTCTGTGTGGCTGAGAATCTAGAAAGCTGTAAAATTACCAGTTAGCATGCCACTGACTATTCTGGATTAAACCAGCACCTGCTACCATTAAATGAAGGGAATAGGAGGAGGAAGAATGAAATACTATTTTTATCCATAAACCATATTCCAAACAGTATGCTATAACACACAAAGGTTTTCTAAGTTTGGTATCATTATGCCCATTTTAGTACTGAGGAAAACTGAGTTCCAGGGAGATTAATCAGCTTGCCCAAGGAATATAACTAGTATACATTTCAGGTCCATTAAAGAGTTATTGAACTCTTACTCTATGGCAGGCTTTATACAAGATCAGGGTCAGAAAAGTTTTACTGTAAGGTGCCAGATAATAAATATTTTAAGCTTTGCAAGTCATACTATCTCTGCTGCAACTACTCAACTTTGCAGCTGTAATATGAAAGCAGCTGTAGGCAATAAGTCAAAGAATGAGAGTGGTTGGTGCCAATAAAACTTTATTTACAAAAGCAGGCATCAAGTCAGATTTGACTTGGCGTTTATTAACGAACTAGATGATGGGGCCATGATGGTGAGAAAGTCACCTCACTAATATGTCACAGAACCTCTCTAATTCTTTAAGGCACTGTTTTCCTTCTCTCTGCTTTGTTTAGACGATACCTCACCAACCCTCTTTCCCCCCAAAAGACAGATCTGAGATTTTTTTTTAGCTAAAAAGGTTTAACTAAAGCACATTAGTTATTTGTAAGATCTCCCCATCTGCGTCCTGGTTCTTTTTCATTCATGCACCAGTGGGGCCCCGTAACTGATCCAATTTACGGATTTTCACTTTCTCTCCATCTCTTCCCATAGTTTCCCCATCCCATCCAAGTGCAAATATCCTCCTAGCTGATTTTCTATTAAATAGAGCCACATTATGGCTCCTGGAAGGCACATTGCATTGGGTTTATTACACTTCTCTTCAGGGGACGGCGATCTCAGAACACACCAGAATTTATGAGTTGATGTATTTGATTAACTGCACCATCCCTGCAGCCCCAGGCCTAGATTACCGTTTCACTGTCAACATTCTTCAAATCTTGATTTTGGCATCCTTGTGATATAATTGCCCCTCTTTTCGCCCAGCTTCTATGTGAGGATAGGGACCCTTTAGGGAATGTTCTGGTATCTCCTAGGTCCTGCTTTGACTACATATCCCCTGGTCACATGTGAAAACAAATAATATATTTTGAATTAATACACTTTTTGAAAATTATGTTTCAGTTCCTGTACAATCTTTTGTTTATCTATACTTTCCTTTCTTAGAAAGGGAAGAATAATCAAGAGGGCTTTTTTACGAAGTTGCTATTATAATTATGATTTATTATTTGTATGGTACTTTAATTTCAGAGGTTTCTTACATTACATTCCAATTTTACAACTTCCCCAGAGAAAAAAATGCAAATAATAACAATAATATGAAAGAAGTGATAGCAGCTACCATGTATTAAGTGCTCAATAGCTGCCACAGACTATATTTAGTACCATAAATATACTGCTTTTTTTAAATATGCAGACAAAAGCAAAGGAAAATTCATGAGCAAAATATAATCACTGTATCCAGCTCGGGTGGCATAACTGTGGAGAAGGAACAGCACAGACTTCTTCACAGCCTTCCTCAGGTGCTTCTCTTATAAAAGGATATCTAAGGTTTGGATTTTACTAGTGCAGTTTTGGTTTTTGGGTGTGAGTTAGTAACTATTTTGAGCAGACTTGCTCTGACCAAGCTGTGCTAACTTACCTCATTTATCTACCAAAGGTGAAGTGTTCCAGATGCCAGGAGACTTGACTTTGGGGAATCAGAATTTTGAGCTAATCTATAAAAATTGGGGGCAGACTCGAAGCAGGTTCTAGAGAGGACTAGATATATGACTTGATTACAAAGGAACTATAACCCCATTCCTAGAGATTTTGAGTAGATCTGGGTAGGATTCAGGAGCATGTTATTTTTTTTAAACAGAATTCCTGGTGATCCTGTTTTAGATGATCCTGAGATCACACTCAAAAAAAATACTAATCTAAGTAGAACTGTTGAAACTGCCTTTCTTCATTCCTGTACTTTCTCTGCTAACCAGGTCCTCCCATTCAGTCCACTGGGAGGGCTTGCGCTGGTCATGTCAAGGTACTGCTTCCTCCCTAAAGCAGGTAAACAATACACAAGCTTTCAGGCTGGGACAAGATGTTGACTCAATATCAACGTACGATAACCTTTTGTATTTTGTACCTGAATCCTTGACTGGAACAATCTAAGTTTTGATCAATGCTTCCCAAACTTTCTGAATTATTGACTTTTAAGGTTCATCTAGGTTTTCCAGCCTTGCCTAAATTCTTGCCCAAGTACTGGAAAAACACTCATGCACTGCATGTCCTCATAATACTTTTTATTTCTACAGAGTTGTGAGCTATTCTTCACATTTTGGTACCTGAATAGACTCCCTCCAGACTACCATATGCTTCATTCTGTTTCCACAGTGAGCACTTATTCCCAAGTTTCGTCTCAAATCTAGAAATATCCTTTATTCCCAGCCTTGAATTATTTCTCCTTGCTCCTCTACTGGCTGATGGACTTCGCCCCTTGGAAATCCCAAGAGATCCCAAACTCATCATATCAACACTTCAAACCTGAGCCCCTTTCTGAGTTTTTAAATCTTATTTAATTGTGCTGTCACTCATCCAATCACTTATGTTAACAAACAGAACAAAACAAATACCAGGTGCCATCATGGAGTTCTTATTTTTCCTTATGCCCAGCATCCAATCACTCACCAACTGACATTGATTCTATATTACTTTAAAGCCAACCCTTCTACTTTATGCTTACCACATATGCCCTACTTTAAACTCTCAATATGTCTCAGGCATCAGCGTCATAGGGTTCTCTCTGGTCTTCCCGGCCCCAGTCTCCCTCCTCACAGTTCTTTCTCTACAGTGAAGCCTGAACAATGTTGTAAAACCAAATCTCATCATGCTGTGCTATCCTTTTCTCCTTAAGACACTTTATGTTTTCATATTGCCAAAAGAATAAATTGCAATATTCATACCATTAAAAATTAATTTATAACCTAGACCCTGCCAATATCCAAACCAATCTCCATCTTGCTCCCTATATATATTTAATATACAGACATCCAGCCATAATAAATACTTAAAGTGCCCCAAATGCTTCTGGCCTCTACCACTCCAGCTCCAACCACCATACCACCATCATGTTTTTCTGACCCTAGGCAAGACCCTCTTTTTCTTCCTTCTCACCTCCTAATTATATTCTCCACCTGACCCCTAAAGTGAATTTCCAAAACATAATTATCATGCCAGTCCTTTGCATGGTTCACCAGTGGCTGAACCTGGAATAAAAAAATCCATACTCCATACCTTGGTCTAGAAGGCTCTACATGATCTGACTCTTGCCTACTCTCTGCCCTCCTTTTTCCATTCTCCCACTCAAATCACTCCAACCAAACTGACCTTCTTTCTGATCCTCAGATGAGGCAAGCTCATTTCTGCTTTAAGGACTCTACACTTGGAACCTTTCTGTAGCTTTCCCTCCTTGCATATGCATGGCTGGTTTCCATTTATGCAGGTTTCAATTGTCACTTTATTAGAGAAGCTTTCCTTGACCACAGGAGCAAATGCTGGCTGTACTCAAAGTAACTTTGTTTGGTTTTTTTTTTTTTTAGATTTTTAAATTCAGTGTTGTTTATAGATATTTATTGAGCATCTACAATCTATCAAATCTTTTCAAAGACATTTCCAATATTATTTTGTTTGTGTGTGTGTGTTTTTAACATCTTTATTGGAGTATAATTGCTTTACAATGGTGTGTTAGTTTCTGCTTTATAACAAAGTGAAATCAGCTATACACATACAACTTTGAATTACATTATTTTACTTTGTTTCTGGCATCTCTCACTATGGAAAATCACTCTTAATTAATTAGTTTACTAATTTATTTATGCCTTCCCACCCCTCCACCCACTCAATTGTAAGCTTACCACACACAAGGCACTAGCTCTGCAAGTGTCTGTTGAATGTCTCAGTGGCTCTGTATATGTATTTTTCTATTTGGAATATGGTTCTCCAACCCATCCACTGATTACTTGATGAGCTCTTGGTGATGCTTCAATCCTGGATTTAAACAGCTCTTCTTTCTGGGAAGTTCACTCTTTACCCCAAATGGGGTTGATCACACCCAGCTTTGGCTCTGCTATTTATGGTCCATACCTCTGTAACAGCATCAAACTGTTTCATAATTGTTTGCATGCCCTTCTTCCTAGCTAGAACTCCCTGTAGTAAAGACTGTGTCTTGTTCATCTCAGTATTCTCTGCATAGCACAATGAATTTGCTGCCATAATCTATGCCATAGGGTAGATAAGACGTTGTGACAACTGTAATGATCTGAGTAATACAGGTCTAAAACTAATAAATAAGCTGAATTTAAAGTCTCTCTACGTGTGTGTGTGTGTGTGTGTGTGTGTGTGTGTGTATGTTGGTTTGTACATCTACTTTTAATATAAAGATGCAGAAATATGTAAAACATGGATAACCTTCAAGTACAATCATTTAAAGAAATTATGTACAGTTGATCCTCATTATATTATTTAGAATATATTTTTCAACATATTTGATCATTTATTGATGATTCTACAATTGGTTGTAGCTTACTCATCTTGCTGATTTATAAGTGCATAAACTTTTCTAAATTGATAGGTTTAGGATGAAGAAGGAAGAGTAAGAATCAATTAATATACAATACTTAGTCCATAAAAGGGGCTTTAAAATACTTCTTAATTGAATAAATGAATAAATAAATGAATAAAAAGATTCAGTGGGGAACTAATCACTGGATTTCAATTCTTCCATTTCAAGTTTTATGAAACCCATTAATGGACATGTAATAATGTATATGTTTATATGCATTCCTATAAAAGTTAAGTGTACCCTCGTATCTACATATCTATTCGGTTTCAATTATCTTTTCTTTTTGGCAGTTGCACTTAATATATTTATTTTCAGGAAAAACAACTTTAACAATCCTTAAGAGACTCATGATCAAGTCTCTCTTCTGTTGCTACTGCCAAAGAGCTTTAAAACAATCCTTTATTACCCCTCATTACTTGGATGAATAAGCTTATTTGGGCATTTATTTACTAACTTTTGCAGTTTCTTTAGTTTTCTAAATTCTGTGTTTTGAATCTCTCCACTGTGTTAGCAAAATGACCCTGGAGTGGAGTTATATCTGCAAGTTAGATAAAGCCACAGAGATAATTGAAATTCATTCAGGTATTTTGAATATCTATAAGAATGTGTGGTAGAAAAAGAAGGGAGAAAGGAAGAAAGAAAGAAAAATGCAAGACCTCAAGAAAGAAGAAAATCCAAATTCAATCAATTTACCTGTTTGGAGACTGAGAACAAATGGGGAATTACATTACGTGAACTAAGAGGCCAACCCCCTTTTTAAAAATTTTGAAGCCCACGACATCTGCAGCTCCAGTACCCTGCCAGCTGAGCTAAAATCACTGGATCCAACTGTAATATATGGGGAAGGCAATTGCCTGAGTGGCCACTCATTGTCCAACCCTAGGAGAATTAGAATTAAGTAGCAGTGATTGAAAATAACCCCAGATAACAGAAATGGTAGTAGTGTCTCTGATTAGGAATGCATCTCTCAATCTAAAAGAAGACATAAAATCAAGAGTAAAAGGATTTAACAAAATCAAGATTATAGTATTTAAAATTATCCCAATTGATTCCTCATGTCTAAGAATTTGCACATTTAGGCAATTTATGTCCATGAAATGCTGAAAAGAATGTGTTCTGTTGAAGTGATAGCCATGTATTACAACTTAAAATGCGAAATTAAGTAATTTACATAGATACGAGATTTTAGGTTAAAACTTTAGTAGACTTATGTGCAGTAATGGGAGAGCAAAGAGCATTTCTTGGTTCACTGATTATTAATGTTTACTTTTTGGCTTCACAATAATTATTTGGTGCACAGAAAAGTTTGGTTAAGTCAGTTACCTAAAAATGAAGTAAAATATATTACTTTTATAATTATATATCTTCTATGACTGCACATAATTGAGGTTAATGAAATACTATCTATTGCTACAGTACAGAAGTGGAGTCTTTCTTCTACTCAAGTCAAATAACCTGCCCAGGAACTTAAGAGTATCAAGTGCGTAACTACTCTTTGTTATTTTAAGTGATAACTACATTGATGATAGCTGTTACTTACTGCCCTTATTCTATGCTAGACAGTGTACCAAGTGCTGTGTGTATATAGATAGATAGATAGGTAGATAATCCTATAAGATAGTTGTTCTTACTCCCTCTATTTATATATAAATAAAGAAACTAGAGAAAAAGGAGTTCAAGCAACCTGCTCCAGTTTACACATCATTTTGGGAACCAGAATTTTTACTCAATAGTTTTGTGATTTCAGAGTAAAATCCTTAAACTTCACAATCCAGCAGTAAATGGTAATACCCCCCCCATCTTGTTTATCACAAAAGTATTTCTCTTCAAATATCAGGTATAAATGGAATTTAGCAAATCAAATTAAAATGACGGTCTATTTGCTATTGAACTTCTTTTTTAAAGGTGAATAATGGCCCTCTTTTATCTTTTACTTCAATACAGATTTTCATATACTGGCTCTAGTTAAAGTAAACCCAACTTTCACACAGAATAACTTTGAAAAATAGAAATTGGATGCTATTTTGTCTCAAGAAATTAAGATGCATTTTGATATCCCTTTTGCCGTACTAAATTTAGACAAACTCATGCAATTCCTTTGAAAGTCACTGTGGGACAAAGAGATTGGAAGATAAACTCAGAAAAGTAAAGGGGCTGAGTGGAAACAGCTTTCACTTTGATCAATTATGTTAGCAGCCTCAAAGTGGTCCAGTTACTCGACTCTAGATCTCCAATTGTGTCAGAACATCCCCAGTGCAAATGGACATCGTAATCCAGTTAGCTTAGTCTAAGTGTTTTACCTTTAGCATTCTCTAAATTTGAAAGGACACAAGAATGTTTCTGGGGACAGAATATTAAGCCTTCCTTGGTGGGCTTTTAGGTGGGCTCATCCCTGGAAGGCAAATGTAGTTCTGATTGAAATGAGGAAACACTGTCTGCCCAGGGCTCAGAAGCTTAAGAGACCAAGAGACGGGTCATACCATAAACATGAACACCAACCCCTCCAGGGGACAATGCCCTCTGGTTCGCTGTAGATCCATTTTCAGAAATAACAGATTCCCTGGGTCCTCATTTACTCTGTTGGTCTATGCTGTGTTTAAAATGGCATACTGGCAAAGGCTCACAATATAGCTCAGAGGCTCAGTAAACTTTCCCTTGGGTGCTACAGGCTCTTTCCCAAAGTAAATGAGCAAAAGGCAATAAATGAAGCAAGTGAATTTTAGAACGGAGTCCTTACTGAGGATCTTTACATGATTCAGTCCTGCGGCCTGCACTGCCCTGGGCCACGGCCCAAAGCTTCATGGTATGATCAGTACACCCAGTCTGAAGACATTCTATTTTTAACAGTCCCTTTTAAAATGCTTATCTTACTGACTTTAAAAACCAGTACAAATTAGTTTTCACATGAAAACAAAGATACCCACTTCCCCACCAAAAACGTAACAAGTTTGTTTTTGTATGTAAACAAAGATAGCTACGTAGCCCATGCCTCCATCACCACTAAATCACAAGGGTGGGAGGACACTGGCTATGAGTGGGTGGAAGCGGAGTGAGGCTTCTCCCAGCCAGAGGAAGTTACCCCTCTGATGTCCTAGAAATGCTGTCCAATGTTTCCTTCTTTATTACCTCCTCTTTGGGCAGGAAAATATGTAGAAAGAATGAGACATGCCTTAAACATTAAAACCAGCACTTTGGACAAGTTCAAATCATGCATGAACAGCCAAAGAAAGTATTATTTGGAAGGGGGATTGGGGCCATGGTCATCCAGATGTGGGAACTCAGAGAAAGGATATCCCTAGATGTAGCAACTTCATAATTTCTAAGTCACAGTATTTTGGAGGGGAGTGCAGTAGAACAGTACTCTCGTGTCTCCATATGAATGGCAGCACGATACTTTTAACACAGCCTTGAGGACTGGCTGTGATTAAGGGAGTTTTCTTTTTGAGAAACACATGACTTGAGAACGGTAGTTAACAGATGTATTAGTTTTCTATTACTGCTGTACCAGATTACCCAAACTCAGTGGCTTCAACCAACACAAGTTTGTTATCTTACGATACTATAGGTCAGAAGTCTAATTAGGGTTTCACTGGACTGAAATAAAGGTGTCAACAGGGCTGCATTCTTTGCTGGAGGCTCTACGGGAGAATCCCTTTCTTTGATTTTCTTGCTTTTAGTGGCTGGCTGTATTCTTTGGCTTGACCTCTGTCTCCAACTTTAAAGCCAGAAATGGTGGGGTGAGTTCTTCCCACCTCACATTACTCCAGCCTTCTCCTCTGTCTCCCTCTTTCACTTTTTAGGACTCTCCTGATTACATGGGGGCCACACAGATGTTCCAGGAAAATCTCCCTATTTTAAGGTCAGCTGATTAAAAACCTAAATTCTTTTTTGTCCAGTAACATAACACATTCATAGGTTCCAGGGACTAGGATGTGGACATTTTAGGGTGTCTTTATTCTATCTACCACAGCAGCTGTGAGAAACATGATGACTGCAAGTCATCTTGTCTAGATTCAATCCCAGGGCCACCACATACAAGCTGGGCAACTGTGGGTTAATGGACAGCCTCTCCATGCCTCATTTTCCTCATTTATAAAATGCAGCTAATAGTGTCTGTCTTAGAGCTCTTAGAAGGATAAAATGAGTTAATTTATTAAATATACTTAGACCATTACAAAATAAGTGTTCAATTAAAGTTAACAACACTGATGTCCACTCACTTCTCCAAAGAAAAGGGCAGAATCATTATGTACAGTGAATGTCTAAAGTCTTCAGACCTAGAAAGGGGGATTTGATCATTGGTGTAGAAAACAGACATTTGCAGTGCTCTCTTGCATGTCAACACTCTAAGTGCCCACGGACATAATTAACGAAGACCTGATTTGTTCTCGGGATCTCCTGAGTCATCCATTCACTCTGGGAATTCCTGCACACGGGGCTTCACACATACAAGCAGAGTGCCTTGTGCAGCTCAGCTCTTTTTCTTAGTCCTTCTCCATTGAAGGTTGGCATCCAGCTGCCCACAGGGTGCTGCTCAAGCAGCTGTGCACAGAACTGCTGGTCTCTCAACCATGCATCTGCTTACCTGTCCTCTAGGCCATAGGAAAACCTTCGTTTGCCCCGGATTTTCAGAATATTCCCACAGCAAAGCTGATGGGCTCCCTGGTAACAATGATTTCCATTGTCCCACAGTCATCCTCTTCACATGATAATCAGGCTTCTGAGATCTGGGGAGCAGAGAGGCTTTACATAGCTATGCAAGGTGCCTAAAACCACTTCCAGGTCTAACGCAGGCTTGGATACTTCATCTAGCCCACTCTGTCAGACTTTTATACTCTGCCAGGGTACTTTTCTCTTAAGGGCCCCATGATGTTTTTTTCCATGGTGGTCGTCATTATGGACTTCTCCCGCTGTTCCTATATTAGTTTTCTATTGCTTCCATTACAAATTACCACACACTTAGCAGCTTAAAGAAACACTAATTTATTGGCTCACATTTTCCATAGGTCAGAAGTCCAGAGGGCTCATCTGAGTCTCTATTTACAATTTCACAAGGCTAAAATCAAGGTCTCAGCAAACCTGCATTACTTTCTAGAGGCTCTAGAGGAAAATCCTTTTCCTTGCTTATTCAGGCTGTTGGCTGAGTTCAATTCCTTGTGGTTGTAGGACTGAGGTCCCTGTTTTCTTGCTGGCTGTTAGCTGAGGGCCATTCTCAGAGTCTAGAAACTGCCTGTATTCCTTGGCTTATGGCTCCTTCTTCCACTTCAAAGGCAGAAATGGCAAGTTGAGTCCTTCTCATAACACATCTCTATGATGACTCCCTGCCTTTTTCTTCCACTTTTAAGGATTTGTGTGATTATACTGGTCCTGCTAGCATAATTCAGAATAATCTTTCCATATCATATTCCATAACCTTACTCACATTTGCAAAGCCCTTGGACATGTAATATAACATATTCACAGGACCTAGAGATTAAAGAATAGATATCTTTGGGGGTCATTATTCAGTCAAGCATTGTCCCCACTCTCCCACTCAGTCTATTAGGTCTGCATATATCTCATCTCCTTGGCTCTAATTCTTTCCCACAGAGCCCCTGGTTCTCAATGAACATCAAGGCATATGGCTGGGCATCTCTTTCAGCATCCCTGAAAAGTCTGTGACAGCTAAGATATACTCCAAGAATGTAGCAATTAAAGTCCAGAGCACACAGACTCTGGGTGGATGGTGCTTTCTGACAACCAAAGCCCAGCCTCATCACTGACCTAGCCAAAGGCCATCTATTTTATACATATTAAGAGATACACAAAGTACTGGGAGAACAGATAAGAGATAAACTGACTTTCCTGGGTGAATTAAAGAAAAATCTTCCTCAAGATTACATTTAATTTTAGCTTTGAGATATGTAGGAAGTTCAGCAGGATGAAGGGGAGTGGGTAGGAGAAATCATCAAATAAAAGAGAAATACATGTCTATGAATGTTGAGAAAAATACATTCTGAACAAAAACATACTTAAAAATGTATGGGGGTGTTTATGCTTAAATCAGGCACACCAATATTATCAATTGGTTGACCTCAATAGGGTGAAATAAATCGAGGTGTATCTCTTTGATTTTTCCCATAGAGTTACAGATAGCCCTCCCTTTGCACAACACCATCACTGTATTAATTGAACTACATTCATTTTTACCAATACCTAATTTTGCATGACTTTCAGTTATCATGGTTGTGTACAAAATAAAGATTGCCTGTATGTCTATTTGAATCAAAGATTAGAATAATGACTAAAGGACATACTCATTAATCCAGAGTTCCCTGAAGACAAGAGAATTTGTTAATAGTAAATAAAACAGGACTAGATTTGAAAATTATCTTGAAAAACTAGAGCAATATATAATCAAAAGGAAGATGATATATCTTAAGAAGATATCCTGAGGGTAAAATAGGGACAGGACAACATTATCTAATCAAAATATGGACATTGACCAGTTAGGGATAGTAATTGCAGAAAAATAATCTGTGAGTTTTACTGGCCTACACACTGACATAAGAACAAGGAAGACATGTAGTGAACACCCTGCTATGTGCCAAAACTGCAGTAATCTAAGTACTCTTGTGTTCATCACACTTAATACCTGAAAAAATCTCTGTAAGGTAGGTTTTATAATGCTCATTTTATATATGAATAACTTGAGATTCAAAGGAGTTAGATAAATATCTTGGTGCTGTTGGAGGTGGGCTTTGAAATCAAAACCATCCGACCTGAAAGATTATTCCATGCCTATGATTCCTCATGTCATGCCAAGAATATTGGCATGCAGAGTGTGTGACATGCAGGAACCAGGCAGAAACTGTTACACCCTGCAGATAAAATATACTGAGTAGATACCACCATTGCTATACTATGGATTTCCTTTAGATTATAAAACGATTTGGACTACAAACTACTTTTCTGTTACAAGTTATGATGGGTCAAACTCTTAGAGCCATTTGCAAGTTTTTGGCCAACGGGTTTCCCTATCTTAACACTGCAAATACAAGGATGGTAAAAAGTGTGTGAGACAAAGATTGGTAAATGACCTTTGCATAAGGAGGGAGATAAATTTGAAGAATGTATTAAATATACTGGAGGTTTTGTCTCAGATAGTGCAGAGATTTAAAAGCACAGTGTATTAGTTCTCTAGGGCTGCCATAACAAAGTACCACAACTGCCATTACAAAGCCAAAAATTGAGTGGCTTAACCAACAGAAATTTATTTTCCCACAGTTCTGGAGGCTAGAAGTTCAAGATCAAGGCATCAGTAGGGTTTGTTCTTTCTGAGGACTATGAGGGAAGATCATGTTCCAGACCTCTCTCTCCCTGGCTTATAGATGGCCATCTTCTCCCTGGGTCTTCACATCTTCCCTCTAGATATGTCTGTGTCCAAATTTCCTCTTCTTATAAGGACACCGGTGATACTGGATTGGGGCCTAACCTAATGACCTTTTTTAACTGAATGACCTTTATAAAGATCCTATCTTCAGGGACTTCCCTCGTGGTCCAGTGGTAAAGAATCTGCCTTGCAATGCAGGGGATGCAGGTTCGATCCCTGGTCAGAGAACTAAGATCCCACATGCCACAGGGCAACTAAGCCCACGTGCCACAACTACTGACCTCATGTGCCACACCTAGAGCCCGCATGCCACAGCTACAGAGCCCATATGCCCTGGAGGCTGCACACCACAACTAGAGAAGAGAAAACCCGCATGCCACAAGTAGGGAGAAGCCCGTGCACCACAACAAAGAGCCCGCATGCCGCAACAAAAGATCCCCCATGCCTCAGCAAGGATCCCGTGTGCTGCAACAAAGACCCGATGCAGCCAAAAATAAATAAAATATAAATAAATAAATTAAAAAAAATAAATCTTAAAAAAAAAAAGGATCCTATCTTCAAATATGGCTCCATTCTGCAGTACTGAAGGTTAGAACTTCAACATATGAATTTTGGAGGGAGAACACAATCCAATCTATGACACAGAGGGGAAAATCATCACATTGGGGATTGGAATACATAAAATACCAATAGGAATATGAAGCCATTTATGTAAATGAGAAATCAAGGAATTACCAGGGTACTGTTGTGGCCTATTAACATTAATGATAAAGATAAATATGTATCCCCTAATATCTACATCTCTCTATAACTTTACCTGGTTTAAACTTTTTTTTTTTCCATATCAAGAAGTGCTCTAACTCTTCATTCTGTAATCCCAAGAAAAGGCATATAGGTGTACCACATATATTTCTTGGGAAATAACATTCTTCAATGTCACTTGGCTTTTGTTGGACCACTTCATGCCTAGGCATATTGTTAGGGAGATGGGGAAAACAAGAACAGAAGAATCTAATGCCTCTAAGGATTACATGTAAGATAAAGACCAGGATCACTGTTTGCTTTCTTAGAAAAATAAACTTAGAGAAACTGCATGTTTTACATTTTTTCAGTGCTTTAACCTTTCCTTAATCATTAGATAGCCTTTACAAGGGCCACTCATGCAGTAGTGACAGTACTGCTTTTTTAAAAAGAAATCCTCAAAATGTATGATACAGGCCTGTCAACTCAAAGTTAGAAGTAAACATTCCACTTTCCTTCTATTTATTTTGTGAGAGAAAGAAGATTGATTTTTTTTAAACCAGCCATTTCCTCTGTTTTGTTTTGTTTTAGGCTGAAATTGGTTGTCACTATTGAGCTTGGTTGAAATATTATGTGCACTAAATGAATGGAACTGGGTTGTATTCCATAGTATGCCCTAAAAGTGAAAACAAAATAAATTGTTTTTGTGCAGAAAACTAGCATATTGATAATGCATTGATTTGGGCTGAACCCTTGAGTCACTGAATCATAAAATTTCAAAGCTGGAGGCTGACTTTTTGGGTTGTCTGTGGTGGACACTTAATTTAACTAAAGAGATAGAAAGTATCTGATGGAAACAATTAAGCCATATCAGCACATTTTAGATTGACATCTAATACGCTACGGCTTTTTAATGAAAAGCTGAGTATTATGTTTGACAGATAAATTATTCCTTGTATAGATGGGGCAGAAAGGGACATACAACATCAAAGCTGATTAACTCAGCAAAAGTATTCAATAATACTGTCACTTTTTATCAAAGCCAATGGCTTCAAGCACGGTGGCTTGATAGAGGGAAGAGTAATCACAATACAAATCATGATAAATGGTAAGTGCAAATCATAATAAGCACTATGTAAAGGGTATTATAAAAAACAGAGGGAGTGTATCTTGCCTTGGTGATATCATGAAAGTCTCCTAGTAGATGTAATATACTACTAGGAGTTCTTAGTTTTTAAAAATGGCAAGCAAAGAACACGTAAGTCATCTGTTCAAAGATCTT
Source organism: Eubalaena glacialis (assembly GCF_028564815.1). Lineage (NCBI taxonomy): Eukaryota > Metazoa > Chordata > Mammalia > Artiodactyla > Balaenidae > Eubalaena > Eubalaena glacialis. The sequence continues at coordinate 49,198,857 of NC_083720.1, forward strand.
TAGGGGAAAAAAATTGCTTATTTTAGTGTTCCCAGATCCTGTTTTCATCAGTTTAATTTTGAGTGCCTGCCAGCTCAGGGAATACTCTACCAGGCTGTAAAATGAGAGCTAATTAAGATTTCTTCCTCAATCAAGTATATCCTATATCCATACAGGTAGACAGTTGCAGTCAGGGCCCCCAGTGAGTCAGCTTCCCTATACTCATGCCCTTGGATAGGCCTCTGCCACCTTGAGTAGGACTGATGTAGGCTAACCAACAGTATATTGCAGAAATGAGTGTGTGGCATCAGAGGGAAGATTATACAAGACATTGCAGCTTCAGCTTTGTTTTTCCTCTTGGATCATCCTCTGTGGGTGAAGCCAGTAACCATGCAGGAGGGCATTCCAGCAGCCCTGTGGAGAGCTCCACGGAGAGAAACTGAGGCCTCCTGCCAAAAGCCAGCACCACTCACTTACCATATGAATGAGCTACCTTGATAGAGGAAGCTCCAGACCCTGTGAAGCCTTGAAATGACAGTAACTTGAGAAATTCCAGGCCAGAAAACAGTTAAGCTCCTGGATTCCTCACCCACAAAAGCTAATGAGATAACAAATGCTTATGTTGCTAAATTTTGAGGTAATTTATTATGTAGTAATAAGTTAACTAATATACTAATATACTCTAAATCTGAAATAATCTCCTGGAATCCCTCAGTGTTACCCAAGTACTACCATTAAATATGGCCTGGGTATTTTCATAAGGTATATGGTGAGGAATGTTCCATGGATGTATGTTCATTTGTCTCTGGAAGAATGTTCTATGGGGAAGCAACTCATCCATTTGTCAGTGGATCCAGATAGGATGCCATTGACACTTTCATTTCTCCTGCTGTTCAGAGAAAATTAATTCAGCCTTGAGCTGAATAGAATAAATACAAACTAAAAAGATTATTAGAGTGTGACTTTGTATTCATGCAGACAGCACTCTCCTTGACATGAGGGATGCAACTGTTAAGGCATATAATATACAACCTGCCAGGGTATAACACCATGCCAGCAAAACATATTCTGGTCAACCAAGCTCACAGCTTAAAAGCAACTCTTTTATAGTTGACAGAAAAGGGACGTACTCCCACCTTCATTAGTGACTATTTTTACCCTCCAGCTAGAGAGGTATGGGGGGAAAACACTTAACTATCTAAATCCATCATGCATACAGATATACAATATTAAAGCCCATCAAAAAAGCTAGTATGTTAGAATCAATCTTAGGACACCTATGGTCATATTTTGGAAAAGTAGTCTAAATCATTGAGAAGCAAATTCCATGGTGCCAACTGGTCTTAAAGGAACATAGCCATTGATTTTAATATACATCTGGCAGACTGTGAAGCCAACCTACATCCCTCTGAGGTGAAGCACACCTGTACTGTTCATGGAAATAGAGGATTAGGTTTTCTTTTTCTGAGTGTGACCATCTCCATGGGATGGACTTCCCTGGTTAAAAACTAGTTAGTTAAAAACCAGGAAGTTAAGAGTAACATAGGTAGAAAGAAAGTATGAAAAAAAAGGAAGGAGGAAGGATGGAGGGAGGAAAAATAATGAGAATTACAGTTACAGAAAAGGAAAAGGAAGGAAAAGAGAAAAAAAAGATTAATGATTGGAGTAAATTAAAGCAAAAGAATAACATTAAAGATAGACATTTTAGAAACAGAGGGAATACTCCTAACTCATTTTATGAGGCCAGCATTATCCTAACACCAAAACCAGACAAAAGCAATACAAGAAAAGGAAACTATAGATGAATCTCTCTCATGGACATGGATGCAAAATCCTCAACAAAATATTAGCAAATCAAATCAAACAATTTATAAAAGGAATTATACACCAAGACCAAGTGGGATTTACAGGAGGTATGCAAGGGTGGTTCAACACTTAAACATCAATTAATGTAATCCATCACATCAACACCCCACCCCCCAAAAATCACAGGATCATATCAACAGATGCAGAAAAAGCATATGACAAAATCCAATACCCAATACAACACTCTCAGTAAACTAGGTATAGAGAGAAACTTTCTCAAACTGGTAAAGACTATCTGCAAAAAACCTTTAGCTTACATAATACTCCATGGTGAGAAACTTGAAGTTTTCCATCTAAGATCATGTACAAGGAAAGGATATCTCCTCTCACCACTTCTTTTCAACATCATACTGAAAACTGTAGCTAATGCAATAAGATGATAAAAGGAAATAAAAGGTATACAGATTGTACATGAAATAAAACTGTCTTTGTTGGCAGTTGCCACAATCATATATAGAAAATCCTAACAAATTGAAGACAAACAAACAAAAAATTACTAGAACTAATAAACAATTATAGCAAGGTTGATGGATACAAAATTAATATATAAAAGTCAATCACTTTTCTATATGCCACCAACGAACAAGTAGAATTTGAAATTAAAAGCATAATACCATTTACATTCAGCATCCCCCAAAATGAAATACTTAGGTATAAATCCAACGAAATATGTACAAGAGCTATACGAAGAAAACTACAAAACTCTGATGAGTAAAATCAATGAAGACCTAATTAAATGAAGGGTTATTCCATGTTTGTAGATAGGAAGAATCAATATTATCAAGATTTCAGTTCTTCCCTGTTTAATCTATAGATTCAATGCAATCACAATCAAAATCCTGGCAAATTATTTTCTGTATATCAACAAACTGATTCTAAAGTTTATACGGAGAGGCAAAAGACCCAGAACAGCCAACACGGTATTGAAGGAGAAGAACAAAGTTGGAGGAGACTTACTATAAAGCTACAGTAATCAAGACAGTGTGGTATAAGCAAAATAATAAAGAAATAGATCATTGGAACAGAATAGGGAACCCAGAAATAGACCCACATAAATATAGCCGATTGATCTTTGACAAAAGAACAAAGTCAATACAATGGAGCAATAGTCTTTTCAACAAATGGTTCTGGAACAACTAGACCACCACGTGCAAAAAAAAAAAAAAGTATCTAGACACATTCACAAAAATTAACTCAAAATGGATAAAAAACCCTAAATGTAGAATGGCAATCTATAAAACTCTTAGAGATAACAACATAGGGCAAAACCTAGATGAGTTTTAGTATGGTGCTGATTTTTTAGATACAATACCGAAGGTAAGATCCATGAAAGAAATAACTGATAAGCTGGAATTCATTAAAATAATAAACTTATGCCCTTTGAAAGACAATGTTAAGAGAATGAAAAGACAAAGCACAGACTGAAAGGGAATTTTCAAAAGACACATCTGATAAAGAACATCTGAATTCAAAACATACAAAAACTCAAAACTCAACAATAAGAAAGCAACCTGATTAAAAAATGGGCCAAAGACCTTAACACACATCTCAACAAAGAAGATATAAAGATGGCAAAAAAGAATATGAAATTATGCTACTTATCACGTGTCATCAGGGGAATGTAAGTTAAAACAATGAGATACCACACATACAAATTAAAATAGCCAAACTCTGGAACTGATACCACCAACGCCTGGTAAGGATGTAGAATAACAGAAACTTTAATTTACTGCTAGTGGGAATGTAAAATATCACAGCCACTTTGGAAAACAGTTTGGTGATTTCTTACAAAATAAGAAAAATATTTCTTAAAATACTTTCTCTTGCCATAGATCTAGGAATCTTGCTCCTTGGTGTTTACTCAAATGAGCTGAAAACATTAAGTCCACACAAAAACTTGAACACAGGTGCTTATAGTAGGTTTATTCATAATTGCCAAAACTTGGAAGCAACCATGATGTCCTTCAATAGGTGAATGGATAAATGAACTGTGGTACATCCAGACAATGGAATATTATTCAGTGCTATACAGAAATGAGCTATCAAATCATGAAAAGACATGGAGGAACCTTAAATGCATATTACTAAGTGAAAAAAGCCAAAGTTTTTCAAAAGCTTCTTTTTCAAGAGGTTACATACTGTATGATTCCAACAATATGACATTCTGGAAAATGCAAAACTATGAAAACAGTAAAACGACCAGTGGTTTCCAGGGTTGGGGGAGGGGGAAGGATGAATAAGTGGAGCACAGAGGATTTTTAGGGCAGTAAAGCTATTCTGTATGGTATTGTAATGATGGATTTATGTCATTATACGTTTGTCTAAACCCATAGAATGTGATACAACACCAAGAGTAAACCGTAACGTAAACTATGGACTTTGGCTGATTATGGTGTGTCAATGTAAGTTCATCACTTACAGCAAATGTCCCACTCTGGTGGGGAATGCTGATAATGGGAGAGGCTATGCTTGTATGGAGGTAGGGGGCATATAGGAATTCTCTGTACCTTCCCCTCAATTTTGCTCTGAACCTAAAATTGTTCTAAAACATAAAGTCCTAGTTAAAAAGAAACAGACACCATATGAAAGTAACAAATCTAGATACTAAACACTGAAACAGACTATGTTTTACAAACAAAAAAAGGAAACACAAATTAAGGAATAAGAATTAGAAAATGAAGCAGATGAAGTACATCTCTAAAAGGGAAGAGGTCCCTGGCCTCTATCCCTCAATCTGCCTGCACATTTTAGATGACATCAATCCCTTTCTTCTGGAGGACAGAACTCCAGGAGTCATCTTTAACCCCCTTCTTCTGTCCACACTCCATATCCAATACGTCAGGACATCTTGTTGGCTCCCTATAATCCAAACTATATTACCCCTCCCTGTCACCACCTTGGTCTAAGCATAATCTCTTGTCTGGATTGTTGAAATAACCCAGGAATTGGTTCTCTGGCTCCTATTCTTACCCTTTCCAGTTAATTGTGAACACAGACACAAGTGTGATTCTTTTAAAAAGTAGGTCAGGTCACATCATGACCCTGCTTTAACCTTCAGTGGCTCCCCTTTTCATTTAATGTAAAACAATGGAAGGCTCTGGAAGACTGGTTCCCCAGTTACTGCCCTAACCTCAGCTCCTTTACTCTCCCTCTTGCTCACTCAGGCCATCATGACTTCTGGCTGTTCCTCCAACAGACTGGGCATGTTTCAGCCCTGAGGCTTTGAACTCGGGCTTCCTGCTCCTGGGAATGTTTTTTCCCCAAATATTTTTACACTTTCACCATCTTCACATTTTGCACAAATGTTACCTTTATATCTGGCCACACTTTTCATTGTAACCTTCTATCCTTCCCCTTCCATCCACCTCTACTTTGCAATACCGATATTCATTACCATCAAACATACTGTCCAATTTACTTGTTTTTCTTCCTGCTTGAGAATATAAACCCCACCAGTGCAGAAATCTTAGTTTGTATTGTTTGTATTGTTTACTGATGTATTTGAAATATCCACAGCTGTTCCTGAATACATTGTTCGTGCCTATATCAGTTTGCTAGGGCTGCCCTAACAAATTACATCAAAATGGGTGCCTTAAAAGAACAGAAATTTATTGTCTCATAGCTCTGGAATCTAGAAGTCTGAGATCAAGGTGTCAGCAGGGCCATGCTCCCCATGATACCTGTAGAGGAGAATCTTCTCTCTAGATTCTGGTGTTTTTCTAACAGTCCTTGGTGTTCCTTGGCTTTCAGCCCTTCGGGCTCTGTCTCCATCATCACATGATATTCTCCCTGTGTGTCTCTCTCTGAGTCTCTTCTCTTAAGGACAGCAGTCATACTGGATTAAGGGCCCACACTACCTCAGTATGATCTCATCTTAATACTTTAGTTACGTCTAATTAATTAGTTAACCTAAGTAATTAATGACACTATGTTCCAATAAGATCACATTCTGAGGTACTGGCGGTCAGAACTTGAACATATCTTTTGGGGGGACAAAAATCATCCCATAACAGTGTCCCAATATGTTTTTAAATAAATCAGTTGAAGTTTGAAAGTGACACATGTGCTTAGAAAGAGGGAAGTCTCTTACTATGGTTAATACTTCTGAATGAAGATCCATTAAAAAGACACATGTAGCTGCCTGCATAGTTACTTTTGAGTTTACAAGTGTTTACCCTTTACCCTCTTTTCATAAAGATAAAAAATGTGTATTATTCCTTTTTTTAAAATATGGCTTCACATTACAAAATAGGAGTAGTGATTCTTTAATATGATCTTCAATTATACTATTGAATATGTTTTAAAAAAACACACCACTGGGACTTCCTGGTGGCACAGTGGTTAAGAATCCACCTTCCAGTGCAGGGGACACAGGTTCAAGCCCTGGTCTGGGAAGATTCCACATGCCGCGGAGCAACTAAGCCCGTGTGCCACAACTACTGAAGCCTGCGGACCTAGAGCCCGAGCTCCACAACAAGAGAAGCCACCGCAATGAGAAGCCCATGCACTGCAACGAAGATCAGCCCCCTCTCGCCGCAACTAGAGAAAGCCCACGCACAGCAACAAGGACCCAATGCAGCCAAAAATTAATTAATTAATTAACTAAAAAAAAAACATACCACCACCCCATATTCTCTCTGCTATGAAAATCACAATGAGGGACTTCCCTGGGGGTCCAGTGGTTAAGACTCTGCATTTCCAATGCAGGGGGCACAGGTTCAATCTCTGGTCATGGTCAGGGAACTAAGATCCTACAAACCACGTGGCACCAACAAAAACAACAACAAAAAAGAAAACAGAAATCACAATGAAATGGGCCTTAGTTTCAGAAAATAAGATGGCAACAAAAGTGAGTTTAAACTGTATGCCAATAAGGGAAAACGCCAACATGCTATTACAAATATGACAATTATTGACGTTTCCTTCTTTGGTAGAAATATGTTTTCTCTTAATTTCCCTAATGATCTACAGCTTTATTTCTAAATTACATGCCATCATAATTTCTTTTAGGAATTCTAAATAATAAACCCGGAGGAGCTTCAAGATGACAGAGGAGTAAGACGTGCAGATCACCTTCCTCCCCACAAATACATCAAAAATACATCTACATGTGGAACAACTCCTACAGAACACCTACTGAATGCTGGCAGAAGAACTCAGACTTCCCAAAAGGCAAGAAACTCCCCACATACCTGGTAGGGCAAAAGAATAAAGAAAAACCAGAGACAAAAGAATAGGGACGGGACCTGCACCTCTGGGAGGGAGCTGTGAAGGAGGAAAAGTTTCCACACACTAGGAAGCCCCTTCACTGGTGGAGACGGGGGGGGGTGGCGGGGGGGAAGCTTCGGAGCCACGGAGGAGAGCACAGCAACAGGGGTGCAGAGGGCAAAGCGGAGAGATTCCCGCACAGAGGATTGGTGCAGACCACCACTCACCAGCCCGAGAGGCTTGTCTGCTCACCCACCAGGGCGGGTGGGGGCTGGGAGCAGAGGCTCGGGCTTCGGAGGTCAGATCCCAGGGAGAGGACTGGGGTTGGCTGCGTGAACACAGCCTGAAGGGGGCTAGTGCACCACAGCTAGCCGGGAGGGAGTCCAGGAAAAACCCTGGACCTGCCTAAGAGGCAAGAGACCATTGGTTCGGGGTGCGCAAGGAGAGGGGACTCAGAGCACCACCTAAAAGAGCTCCAGAGATGGGCGCGAGCCACGGCTGTCAGCATGGACACCAGAGACGGGCATGAGACGCTAAGGCTGCTGCTGCCACCACCAAGAAGCCTGTGTGCAAGCACAGGTCACTATCCACACCCCACCCCGGGAGCCTGTGCAGCCCACCACGGCCAGGGTCCCGTGATCCAGGGACAACTTCCCTGGGAGAACACACGGCGTGCCTCAGGCTGTTGCAACGTCATGCTGGCCTCTGCTGCCGCAGGCTCACCCTGCATTCCGTACCCCTCCCTCCCCCCGGCCTGAGTGAGCGAGAGCCCCCTAATCAGCCGCTGCTTTAACCCCATCCTGTCTGGGTGAAGAACAGATGCCAGAGGGTGACCTACATGCAGAAGCAGGGCCAAATACAAAGCTGAACCCCAGGAGCTGTGCAAACAAGAAGAGAAAGGGAAACTTCTCCGTGCACCCTCAGGAGCAGAGGATTAAGTCTCCACAATCAACTTAAGGTACCCTGAATCTGTGGAATACACGAATAGACAACAAATCATCCCAAAATTGAGGTAGTGGACTTTGGGAGCAAATGCAGACTTGGGGTTTGCTGTATGCGACTGACTAGTTTCTGATTTTTATGTTTACTTAGTATAGTTTTTAGTGCTTGTTATCATTGGTGAATTTGTTTATTGGTTGGGTTGCTCTCTTTTTTTTTTCTTATTACTTTTTAATTTAATAATTTTTTTATTTTTTACTTTAATAACTTTTATTTTATTTTATTTTATTCTTTTTTTTTTCTCCCTTTTCTTCTGAGCCATGTGGCTGACAGGGTCTTGGTCTTTGGTCGGGTGTCAGGCCTGAGACTCTGAGGTGGGAGAGCCGAGTTCAGGACATTAGACAACCAGAGACCTCCTAGCCCCATGTAATATCAATTGGCGAGAGCTCTCCCAGAGATCTCTGTCTCAACACTAAGACCCAGCTCCACTAAACGACCAACAATCTCCAGTGCTGGACACCATATGCCAAACAACTAGCAAGACAGGAACACAGCCCCACCCATTAGCAGAGAGGCTGCTTAAAATCATAATAAGTTCACAGACACACCGAAACACACCACTGGATGCAGTCCTGCCTGCCAGAAAGAAAAGATCCAGCCTCATCCACCAGAAAACAGGCACCAGTCCCTTCCACTAGGAAGCCTACACAACCCACTGAACCAACCTTACCTACAGGGGGCAGACACCAAAAACAATGGGAACTATGGACCTGCAGCCTGGGAAAAGGAGACCCCAAACAAAGTAAGTTAGGAAAAAAGAGAAAACAGGGAAATACACAGCAGATGAAGGAGCAAAGAGAAAACCCACCAGACCAAACAAATGAAGAGGAAATAGGCGGTCTACCTGAAAAAGAATTCAGAGTAATGATAGTAAAGATGATCCAAAATCTTGGAAGAAGAATGGACAAAATGCAAGAAACGTTTAACAAGGACCTAGAAGAACTAAAGAGCAAACAAACAATGATGAACAACACAATGAATAAAATTAAAAATGTTCTAGAAGGAACCAATAGCAGAATAACTGAGACAGAAGAATGGATAAGTGACTTGGAAGATAAACAGTGGAAATAACTACTGCAGAGCAGAATAAAGAAAAAAGAATGAAAAGAATTGAGGACAGACTCAGAGACCTCTGGGACAATACTAAACACAACAACATTTGAATTATGGGGTACAGGAGAAGAAGAGAAAAAGACAGGGACTGAGAAAATATTTGAAGAGGTTACAGTTGAAAACGTCCCTAATATGGGAGAGGAAATAGTCAATCAAGTACAGGAGCTCAGAGAGTCCGATATAGGATAAATCCAAGGAGAATCACCCCAAGAAACATATTAATCAAACCATCAAAAATTAAATACAAAGAAAAAATATTAAAAGTAGCAAGGGAAAAGCAACAAATAACATACAAGGGAATCCCCATAAAGTTAACAGCTGATCCTTCAGCAGAAACTCTGCAAGCCAGAAGGGAGGGATATGACATATTTAAAGTGATGAAAGGGAAAAACCTACAGCCAAGATTACTGCACCCAGCAAGGATCTCATTCAGATTTGACGGAGAAATTAAAACCTTTACAGAAAAGCAAAAGTTAAGAGAACTCAGCACCACCAAACCAGCTTTACAATAAATGCTAAAGGAACTTCTCTAGGAAGAAAACACAACAGAAGGAAAAGACCTACAAAAACAAACCGAAAACAACTAAGAAAACGGTAACAGGAACATACATATCGATAATTACCTTAAATGTCAGTGGATTAAATGCTCCAACCAAAAGAGATAGACTGGCTGAATGGATACAAAAACAACACAAGTATATATGCTGTTTACACTAGACCCACTTCAGACCTAGGGACACACACAGACTGAAAGTGAGGGGATGGAAAAAGATATTCCACGCAAATGGAAATCAAAAGAAAGCTGGAGTAGCAATTCTCATACCAGACAGAATAGACTTTAAAATAAAGACTATTACAAGAGAAAAAGAAGGGCACTGCATAATGATGAAGGGATCAATCCAAGAAGAAGATATAACAATTGCAAATATTTATGCACCCAACATAGGAGCACCTCAATACATAAGGCAAATGCTACAGCCATAAAAGGGGAAATCGACAGTACTACAGTAACAGGAGGGGACTTTAACACCACACTTTCACCAATGGACAGATCATCAAAAATGAAAATAAATAAGGAAACACAAGCTTTAAATGACACATTAAACAAGATGGACTTAATTGATATTCATAGGACAGTCCATCCAAAAACAACAGAATACACTTTCTTCTCAAGTGCTCATGGAACACTCTGCAGGATAGATCATATCTTGGGCCACAAACCAAGCCTTGGTAAACTTAAGAAAATTGAAATCATATCAAGTATCTTTTCAAACCACAATGCTATGAGACTAGATATCAATTACAGGAAAAAAACTATAAAAAATATAACCACATGGAGACTAAACAATACACCACTAAATAACAAAGAGATCACTGAAGAAATCAAAGAGGAAATCAAAAAATACCTAGAAACAAATGACAATCAAAACACGACAACGCAAAACCTATGGGACACAGCAAAAGCAGTTCTAAGCAGGAAGTTTATAGCAATGCAATCCTACCTCAAGAAACAAGAAACATCTCAAATAAACAACCTAACCTTACACCTAAAGCAATTAGAGAAAGAAGAACAAAAAAAACACAAAGTTAACAGAAGGAAAGAAATAAAAATTAGACCAGATATAAATGAAAAGAAAATGAAGAAAACAATAGCAAAGATCAATGAAACTAAATTCTGGTTCTTTGAGAAAATAAACAAAATTGAAAAACCATTAGCCAGACTTATCAAGACAAAAAGAGGAAACACTCAAATCAAGAGAATTAGAAATGAAAACGGAGAAGTAACAACTGACACTGCAGAAATACAAAGGATCATGACAGATTACTACAAGCAACTATATGCCAATAAAATGGATAACCTGGAAGAAATGGACAAATTCTTAGAAATGCACAACCTGCCGAGACTGAACCAGGAAGAAATAGAAAATATGAACAGACCAATCACAAGCACTGAAATTGAAACTGTGATTAAAAATCTTCCAACACACAAAAGCCCAGGACCAGATGGCTTCACAGGCGAATTCTATCAAACATTTAGAGAAGAGCTAACACCTATCCTTCTCAAATTCTTCCAAAATATAGCAGAGGGAGGAACACTCCCAAACTCATTCTATGAGGCCAGCAGCACTCTGATATCAAAACCAGACAAAGATGTCACAAAGAAAGAAAAGCACAGGCTAATATCACTGAAGAACATAGATACAAAAATCCTTAACAAAATACTAGCAAACAGAATCCAACAGCACATTAAAAGGATTATACACCATGATCAAGTGGGGTTTATTCCAGAAATGCAAGGATTCTTCAATATATGCAAATCAATCAATGTGATACACCATATTAACAAACTGAAGGATAAAAATGATGTGATAATCTCAACAGACGCAGAAAAAGCTTTTGACAAAATTCAACACCCATTTATCATAAAAACCCTCCAGAAATTAGGCACAGAGGGAACCTACCTCAACATAATAAAGGCCATATATGACAAACCCACAGCCAACATCATTCTCAATGGTGAAAAACTGAAACCATTTCCATTAAGATCAGGAATAAGACAAGGCTGCCCACTCTCACCACTATTATTCAACATATTTTTGGAAGTTTTAGCCACAGCAATCAGAGAAGAGAAAGAAATAAAAAGAATCCAAATCGGAAAAAAATAAGTAAAACCGTCACTGTTTGCAGATGACATGATACTGTACATAGAGAATCCTAAAGATGCTACCAATAAACTACTAGAGCTAATGAATGAATTTGGTAAAGTAGCAGGATATAAAATTAATGCACAGAAATCCCTTGCATTCCTATACACTGATGATGAGAAATCTGAAAGAGAATTTAAGCAAATAATCCCATTTACCTATGCAACCAAAAGAATAAAATACCTAGGAATAAACCTACCTAAGGAGACAAAAGACCTGTATGCAGAAAATTATAAGACACTGATGAAAGAAATTAAAGATGATACAAATAGATGGAGAGATATACCATGTTCTTGGATTAGAAGAATCAACATTGTGAAAATGACTATACTACCCAAAGCAATCTACAGATTCAATGCAATCCCTATCAAACTACCTATGGCACTTTTCACAGAGCTAGAACAAAAAATCTCACAATTTGTATAGAAACACAAAAGACCCCGAATAGCCAAAGCAATCTTGAGAAAGAAAAACAGAGCTGGAGAAATCAGGCTCCCTGACTTCAGACTATACTACAAAGCTACAGTAATCAAGACAGTACGGTACTGGCACAAAAACAGAAATATAGATCAATGGAACAGGATAGAAAGCCCAGAGATAAACACATGCACATATGGTTACCTTATCTTTGATAAAGGAGGCAAGAATATACAATGAAGAAAAGACAGCCTCTTCAATAAGTGGTGCTCAGAAAATTGAACAGCTACATGTAAAAGAATGAAATTAGAACACTCCCTAACACCATACACAAAAATAAACTCAAAATGGATTAAAGAGCTAAATGTAAGGCCAGACACTATCAAACTCTTAGAGGAAAACATAGGCAGACACTCCATGACATAAATCACAGCAAGATCCTTTTTGACCCACCTCCTAGAGAAATGGAAATAAAAACACAAATAAACAAATGGGACCTAATGAAACTTAAAAGCTTTTGCACAGCAAAGGAAACCATAAACAAGACGAAAAGACAACCCTCAGAATGGGAGAAAATGTTTGCAAAGGAAGCAACTGAGAAAGGATTAATCTCCAAAATATACAAGCAGCTCATGCAGCTCAGTATCAAAAAAAAAGAAACAACCCAATGCAAAACTGGGCAGAAGACCTAAATAGACATTTCTCCAAAGAAGAGATACAGTTTGCCAACAAACACGTGAAAGGATGCTCAACATCACTAATCATTAGAGAAATGCAAATCAAAACTACAGTGAGGTATCACCTCACACCAGTCAGAATGGCCATCATCAAAAAATCTACAAACAATAAATGCTCGAGAGAGTGTGGAGAAAAGGGAGCCCTCTTACACTGCTGGTGGGAATGTTAAGTGATACAGCCACTATGGAGAACAGTATGGAGGTTCCTTGAAAAGCTAAAAATAGAACTACCATACGACCTAGCAATCCCACTACTGGGCATATACCCTGAGAAAACCACAATTCAGAAGGAGTCATGTACCACAATGTTCACTGCAGCTCTATTTACAATAGCCAGGACATGGAAGCAACCTAAGTGTCCATCGACAGATAAATGGATAAAGAAGATGTGGCATGTATATACAATGGAATGTTACTCAGCCATAAAAAGAAACGAAATTGAGTTATTTGTAGTGAGGTGGATGGACCTAGAGACTGTCATACAGAGTGAAGTAAGTCAGAAAGAGAAAAACAAATACCGTATGCTAACACATATATATAGAACGTAAAAAAAAAAAAAAAGTGGTTCTGAAGAACCTAGGGGCAGGGCAGGAATAAAGACGCAGATGTAGAGAATGGGCTTGAGGACACGGGTGGGGGGAAGGGTAAGCTGGGACTAAGTGAGAGAGTGGCATGGACATATATACACTACCAAATGTAAAATAGTTAGCTAGTAGGAAGCAGCCGCATAGCACAGGGAGATCAGCTCGGTGCTCTGTGACCACCTAGAGGGGTGAGATAGGGAGGGTGGGAGGGAGAGGCCAAGAGGGAAGGGATATGGGGATATATGTATACGTATAGGTGATTCACTTTGTTATACAGCAGATACTAACACAACATTGTAAAACAATTATACTCCAATAAAGATGTTAAAAAAAAAAACCATTATTGTATCATAAATAAGCAAATTATAAAATAATTATTTTTCTCCAAAGTTCAGTAGAATTTTCCTGCTTTTTCACTTTAATGTCTCCTCTTCCTCTTTAATTCAATATTTATATTTATGACAGGAACCAGTTTTCAGTCAAAAAAAAAAGCTTCTGTGATGTAAGGATTAGGGAATATTTTATTCCACCCTCCTTCGTCTGAGTAAACATGTTTAGAAATTTATGTCCTCCTCTTCCTAGATCTGTGATGTTCCAAACTCCCCCAGGCAAGAAGAGGAGGCCCCACCTTGACTTCTGATCATTTGTGTCCACCTCTTTGACATTAGCAAAATCTTAGGAGGAATTCAAAAAGTCTGAGTTTGAATTACCTGACAGCTAATAAGAAGATACATTTTTTTTTTAACAACAAAAACTTTTACAGAAGTTAACATACTAAAGACAGAAGGGACTCCAAAAGGAAGAACTTGTCCAGAATTTTCCAAATCATGATGGGCTGGGTGCCACTGGGGGTACATAGGATGTTTTTAGGTGGTAATACACTATTCTAAAAGTTGATTACATGTATTAATTCAGTTTCCTGAGTTAGGCAAAAGATTCAAATCAATTCAGTTTGCTGAGGTAAACAAAAGATTCAAAGAGATATTACTCCTAGCATGGGTGGGGAGTTTCAGCAAATTCAAAATAGATGTGTCAAGAAGAAACAGCTCTTCAAGCCTATGATTTCACGGACACTGCTGTTTAAGAGAATGTACATTAAAAAAAAAAAGGTCAACTAATTTAATGTCCATTGAAAAGAAACAAATAGTATGAAAGCAGTCCTTAGATCTATCCAAAATACGAAGATGGTACCAAAAATCACTGAAGTTTAGGAAACACTGATCTAGCAGATAAGCAGACTAGATAAAGAGGTACAGTTACTCCTCTGCTCAAGAGTTACTGCTCTAGTTGGAGAGTCAATCATTCTTTCCTCTTGGTTCCTTCATTCTCTCTTTCCTCTCCTTATCCCTCGCCTTACCTCTCTCTCTGTATATATGTATTTACATATTTTCTATATTATTACCACTTCTTCTCTGATTTGCTTCCTGTAGTAAACTGTGAGTTACTTAGGATCTCACTTCATTTATCTTTGTGCAACCATCAGCTGATACGATGCCCAGCACATAGTAGGGGCTCAGTACATGTTGAGTAACAGCAGAGTTGGGGCTCAGTCCTCGGGGCCTCTGACCTCCATCACTAACTCCCCTGCCCACCCTCCACCTAGTCCAGAACTATTTCTACTGTACCATGCATCCCACATTTACTGCTTGGATATTCATTTCCAAAGTCAGAAATTAAAAGAGTGATAATGATGCCCTCTACATTTTAAAAAACAAGAGAAAAAAATTGTAAATTAGTATCCAATTAAATATTTTAATGTACTAACAGCTTTTCAAAAAATTAGTGCTTGATTAAGCAAATGTTAAACAGGGCAGTACCACTGATTCAGAGAGAGTAGGAAAAATGATAATCAGTATTTATTATTTACATATGCTTTGATCATATCCTAGTTGTTCACCTGCGTTGCATACTACACAAGACATGTAATCAGATAGTCCAAATTCTAATTGCAGCTCTGCTTATTACTTCTGTCTGGATTTGTTCAGATCATGAACACCAGGAGAAGAAAAGTAACAACCCCAGGTGACTTGTGCCTAAAATAAACCAAATAAGGCCTGGGTCCCAAGGCCAGGCTCCTTCTGTTGATTATGTTAATCAAATACATAGATTTCACTCATCATCTACTTGATAATTAAGACCCTACTCAGGAATCAGGACTTCACCCAGTATGGAGGATACTAAAATGAGTAAGTTGTAGCCACTGTCAAGTTTTTACAGTCTAGTGGAGGATGCAGCCTGAAAAAAATCAAAGGTATTGCAAAATGGTAAGTGACATAACAGACAGACACATTCAATACTTTAGGAGTTCTGAATGATTAATTTGGTCTTGAAGAAACTGTGTAGAATTAGACGGCAGCACCCGAGAAAGATTACAACCTTGCAGCCAGAAGATGAGAGTTCAAATTAGGAGGTGTATCACTCTGGGCCTTTTATAATAAATTACAAAGTTTATTTATAGACTATTTATAAACTTACAGTTCTCTGAGATTCAGTCTTGTCATCTGTAAAATGGGTACTATAGTATCTACTTCCTGACATGATGGTAGGAAAGAAAGTAATATAAAGAGTGCAGTGCTCAGTGCTTTTTTGAGCAAGGAAAGATAGGCAACATGCCTTCTAGGCTGGAGGGGCAGTGTGCTGGGCATATCAATAATCAGTTCTGGAGATCCAGGAAAGAAATCAGGAATTATAAATTAGGAATTAGAAAGCGAGTTTTAAAAAATAGTATAAAGATCAAAAGGGTAGAAATCAGAAGTAAATAAATCATAAATAAAGGATAGGTAGGTAAAAAATAAGGTAGGCTGTGGAAAAAGTTCTTAGTGCTTTTGCCCTTCTTTCTAAGGCTATCCTGAAATGCTGTTATTTGAACAGAAAAAACAGATTAAAAAAAACAGGAGAAATAGCATTCATGACTACTAGTTACAAAGATTTGCTTGGCTAACTAGCCCTAACCAGTGTTCCAACTAGTACCTATATTTGTTGCCCACGTACTTGGCCAAGGTTTTGGGCTCAATCGTATAGTCTTCATGGTCTGGATTTATAACCTTGACCCCCTTGTCTTTCAGGGCTGACTTCTGACCTGTACCATCAACGCTCCCCATACCTCCTTTGATGTTCAGCCAGCCCTCTGCCTGTTTGCTGATAATTGTTTCCCTGAGAGCCTGACTCTTGTGGTGTAACTAATAAACTTCCTTCTTTTCCCTATTGATGTGTAGATATTCCAGGCTCTGGACAGACAATCTTACCAAGACTCACAGTATAAAACTAGGAACACAGACAAATGCCTTCAGGGGACGTGAAGTGGGGCAAGGAAAAGGCAATACGTGGGGAGTTTCAGAATTGTGGCAGACCAGCAGCCATGCTCCAACCAAAGATACTCAAATTCAACCTAAAAAGGCAAAACACCATTCCAGCCATACAGTATATGTCTGCAGGCCTAGGGGCTCCGTCTGCAGCCCTAGATAAACACTTAATGCTACCCAGATCTCTCCAGTTAAATCTGCAGCCACCTCTAACCCTGGAGGGCACTTTTCATATGAAAATGGGCTATAATTTTGCCATCTTACAGCCTTTTTTTTTAACGGACCAAAAGGCTTAAGCTGGTTTTCACAATAGACTACAAGGCCTAAGCTGGTTTTCTTAAGATCCAATCCACTAGGGCACAAAGGCCTGAAGCTGGCCCACGAGGGTTACATCATGCAGAGGAAATTGATGTTTGATTCACCCAGAGCGATTGTCAGTAACAGGAATGTTCTGAGGTTAGTGCAGTACTTTCCTCCTACTGGGCAAGCAGACATAAAAATTAGTTAGAATAACCTAAGAGGGTATAAACCCCCTACAAGAGCAGCAAAAGGCACACATCTACGAAGACCCTCAAGGGATACTCATCTTAATTAGGGGCTGTCATTGGCAACCAGGCACCCCAAAGATTTGGAAGCCAGGAAATCTCACCCCTCAACTGTGAGTCCAGGTGCATTCCCAGCTCTGTTTTTCTGTCTTCATGCAGGTGAAGTTCTTGTATCCATTACTCATATTAAAGATGTGTTCCTTGCCTGGTAGCTTTCTGTCAACCACTGTCACCCAGGTAGCAATTTCCAGGTAATTATTCGCGGATGTACAAATAGTGTTTAATTAAAAACTGCTTGCTATTCATCTCGTAATGGCTTTACCAAAAGTGCTCCTCATTTTCTCTCTGGGGCAAGAAAAAAAGCACCTTACAAATATGTTCATCGAGGCCATGATTGATATTTTTAATCAGTTCTTCCATGTGTTTCTCAACATTTTGCCCACCTATCCCACAACTCCACCCCAATTAAAAAACAAGTTTATTAAAATATATGTGTTCTTTTTTCCTAGTAAAATCTCTGAGTCCCCAAAGCACTATAAAAAAGGGAACACATCCCTGATTTTCTGGTCTTTACTGAGGAGGAGCTATGATTTTGAGTCATTGTGCAGAGCTTTTATGAAATAAGAAAATGCATTCATAATGTCTGTTAATTTAATATGTTTATATATATATATATGACTGGAGCATGACTCCTGCATATAAAGGAACACAGTTTGTAGTGGAAAAAGTTGATCAGAAATTATTACTGAAAGTATGTAATTCTCCATTTTTACAATTTTTAATATACCAGTCAAAAGCCCGACTAAGAGGCATCAAGTTTAAAAAGTAGTTGGAAAATCATCTGTGCCAAGGAAGGAGTGACCTGAATGTCCCAACTGGAGACTCGTTGAGTTACACCTGAATTGTCAGGGCCGGTTCTACTTAGAAAATTCACATCAATTTCTGAATGTGACTTGTATTTTATATTTCTGCTGTCCTCATTTAGAAAACTTTCAAATACAATAGGGGAAAATATGTAATCATTCATATTTTTGTATAAATGTTTAACAGTCAATATGATAGATTGTCTATAATAATTCAAATGGGTTAAGGAAGTTTGAGTTTAGCCAAATACAATACTAGCAGTAAATGATTCCTTATGTTCTATGAAATACTATAGTTTCCACTACATTTTCAGATAGATACTTCCCTTGATTCCCTTGAAATCACAAAATCATAAACATTCTAAATTAGACAGCATGGGTCCTCATTTTAAATATTAGAAAAAAAGATCTAGAAATTGTGAGTGGCCTACAGATGATGAATTATAACACACACCAAGTCAAGTCTGACTACTAAACAAGTATGAATTGACCAGATACTGAATGGCATTATTCTACATGTTAGAAAAGGCATTAAACATAAGACATGAATTATATGAAAGGAGATTATACATTTGAGGGAAAAAAATGCCCTATTCACCTTTCATATTTGTACTCTATAAAGCTCAGCTCAATATTTTACAAATATAAGTACTCAACAAATGTTGAATGGAATGGCACTTTAAATTGCTGCTCTAATATAATTCAGTTTCTTTCTCTCCCTCTCCTTCTCCCCCCAACCCCCCGCCCTCTCATTCTTCGTTTCCTTGGCATATGATGGTTTAGCGGTTCCTATTGCTTTAGCATCACCTGGGAGTTTAAATTCTGCCACCCTCTACTCTCAAAATTCTTTGCAACTGGTTCTGGAGAGGCTTAAGAAGCTGTAGCCTATAGACCACACTTGGAAAATACTGCCTTCAGAGCAACCAACAGGTCTTTCTTGTGGGAGTAGGGTTGAGGACCACTCAGAGTATTTATGGAGTCAGAGTGGAATCTGAAAAGGAGCCCTCCTCTCTGCTCCAGCCCAGTGAGGTGCAGGGAGGGATGCTTACATACGAGTGCATACAAACCTAGAATCTATGCAGAAATAACAAGTCTCCTGGAGCCCTCACTCCAGGCAGCAGTCAGACCTTCCTTTTCTCCCAGAGAGGCCATGCACTATGGCAGGGAAGGCCATGGCCACTGGATGAGACAGAGCCAGGAGCTTCAAATCCGGCCTCCAACACTTAACAACAGTGAATCTGCACAAGTAACGTAAACTCCCAAGTCAGCTTCCTAACATATAAAATAGAATAATAACTAGTTCAGAGGGCTTTTACAGAGATAGAGTAAGTTATTTTTCCTAATGCCTTTTCATAGTAGATGTTTCAGAATTGTAGCTATTTTTTTTCCATTTATAGACCCTAAGTTAAGGAAACAAATATTGTATTATTAACCACATATACTTGCATACTACGTGAAAATGTTACTGTGATTTCAAAAAATAAGTGGTGTCAAACAGGTGATCTTTAACATTCATTCTTAATCCAGGATTGGATGATTCTATGATTCACACTGACTTATTTACTGCTATAGACTGAATGTTTGTGCCCACCGCCCCCAAAATTCAACTTTGGTTAAAACCAAATCCACAACATGACAGTATTAGGAGGTGGGACTTTGGGAGGTGATTAGGTCATGAGGGTGGAGCCCTCAAGAATAGGATTAGTGCCCTTATAAAAGAGACCTCAGAGAGCCCTCCACCATGTAAGGACACAGTGAGAAAATGGCCTTCTATGAACCAAGAAGCAGGTTCTCACAAGACTGGATCTGCCAGCACCTGGATTTTTAGACTTCCCAGCCCTTGGAACTATGAGAAATAAATGTTTATTGTTTAAGCTACTCAATCTATGGTATTTTTAAAATAGTATCCTGATGGTCTAAGACATTTACATATCTGTAATTTGCCATAGGATTTTGCTAAAATTGTCAGTTGAACGTATATCAGCTGACATGACCAAATAGTTATATTTCATATTTTAATAGATATCAAATTGACTCTTAAAATGTCAGTACCAAAATCTTTGGAAATAATATTCATTTTTCACTAGAATCTTAAAAAATAATGAATAGATTTTTTCCCTTTTTATAAATAAAAGGAAAAGTATAAAATCTGAAAATAGGCACTGTGTTTCAACAACTGAAGAGGAACACTTAAGTAGAAGACTCTCTGATGCTGTAAATTGAATGTCAACTTTCTTTTTCACCTCTTATTCTTCCCATTTAATATACTCTCTTACAGGCTTAGAATGACCCTAACATGCCAATGACTTCACTAAAACTTGACTATACTGAAACTGGCTGAGACTAGAGTTTCGCTCCTGCCTACTCCAAAGTTGCCTAACTTTGTGACAAAGTTACCTAACTTTGTGACAAAGTTACAGACAGAATGTGGCAATTAAACCATGCTCACATTAGAAAGGGCTCAACCTATTTTTTAACCAAAATGATTTGAGGTTCCAAATTATTAAGCAGCAAATCAACAATGTTTTCAGGGACAAACTGAATTTTAAAATTAATGATCTTGGCTTTGTTGCTTCTCCTTTGCTAAACACTAAAATAATGATGATGATGATGATGGTGATGATGATGATGATGATGATAAAAATAAAAATACTATACATTAAACAATCTCTATGAACCTATATATACTACTTAATAGTTCTGTACCTTTCACATATATACAATTCAGATAATTATAGTACCAACCTCCATCGGGTGTGTCGAATGTTAAGTTAATAAATCTGCCCAGCTTGTCACATAGTAGGTGCTATCAAGATGTCTGTTATTACTATCATCCCATTAATAAATTCTAGGAATTTTATCCCAGCCCTCGGACTCCATGTGCTCTTGCCCTAACTCAGAATCTTCTGCTGCCTGAGCCATCCACCTGCAGCATGAATTATCAGCGACCTTGACCGAGGAGGTCCTAAACAAAGGCTTGGTCTGCCACTCTCCATAAGTCAGTTTAAGTGTAAGATAGAGAAGTAATTTTGACAAGCCTTTCAGTTAAATGTACTAAAAGCAAAACCTTCAAGTGTTCCAAAGACTAAACTGATAGAGGAAATAATGAGCATCATCAGTAGTCAATACCTGACGCTGAAAAATTACTGTCTCTGTGACAGAGCAAATCATCACAATATCCAAATATCAGCTTATAAAGCCAGAATGATCATAGCTTTCAGGGTCTGTTCATCTTAGTTCTCTCTCTGTCTGGAATGAATAATGGATTGATTAGGCCAGCAAAAGCCTCTGACCCACAAATGAGGAGTTGAGGAGCGAGGGTTGCCAGACGTAGCAAACAGATAAATAGGCTGCCTAGTTAAATTTTAATTTCAGATAAACAACAAATACTTTTTTAGTATAAGGACATTCCAAATATTGCATGGGTCATATTTATATTAAAACATTATTTGTTAATTATGTGACATTCAAATTTAACCAGGTGTTCTGGATTTTACCTGGCAACCTTAGCAGGGGCCTACTTTCAAAAGTTCTTTTCCGGGGCCAATTACCTAAGGAAGGATGTTGTTATGGGCTGAATATTTGTATTCCCCCCAAAATTTATATGTTGAGGCTCTAACCCCCAATATTATAGTATTTGGAGATGGAGACTTTGGGAAATAATTAGTGTTAGATGATGTCATGAGGGTGAGGCCTTCATGATGGGATTAGTGCCCTAATAAGAAGAGATACCAGAGAGCTCGCTCCCTCTCCCTGAAAACACAAAGAAGAGGCCATGTGAGCACACAGCCCGAAGGTGGCCTCCTAAAAGCCGAGAGAGAAGAGGCTTCAAGAGAAGAAATCTTTCTAGCCAGCCCTTGATCTTGAACTCCCAAGCTTCTAGAACTATGAGAAATAAATTTCTGTGTTTAAGCCACCCAGTGTATGGTACTTTGTTACAACAACCAAGCCAACTAAGATAGAAGTACTAAGTACTTTGACTTGGGCAGCAGCAGCTACCCTGACCTCACTCAAAGTCTTCACCAATGGTCATACCAGGCTGTGTGGATAACTTTTTCTGCCTAAATTTCCTGGGTCTTCAGAATGTCCCTTATACAAGGTGAGTCATACATGTTCCCTTTTCCTGCCTCACTTCAGACAAAGTCTCTCCCTCAGCTTCCATATTTTTCCTGTATCTTTCCAAAACTGGGTTCCATTTTACTTTTACCCAGACCACACTCTTCCAGGTTCTAGACACTGTTGTACAGTGTCCTACTTATAAACTGTCTTCACTTTTAAGTCCCACCAATAATGGATTAACTATATAAAGCCCTTGCCTATCCATTGTCAGCAGCCCCCTTCTCTGTTGCACCTTGAATGTTAATTTTACCACACAGTGGGTTTAGTGGATTCAGGCAAGAATGAAAGCTACTACCCTAGGCTGGTGAATGAATGCTGAATTCCAATTTTATTTTCCACTTCAGAAAATATTTGTTACAGAACAGGTGGAAAACTCAGCCTAGATTTTAAAATTCTTCAACAAGTTTTGTGTGTAACCTCCAAAATCCCTTGTTAAATAAACTTTTCTAATGCTTTAGCACACACATATTCACCCAGACTTATAAGGATTTTTACACTTCAATCTCCACTAGGCAGTTTAGCTCTTGACTAAAGTTTTTGTTTTTCTCCCATTCCTGACCTC
Organism: Eubalaena glacialis; assembly: GCF_028564815.1. Classification (NCBI taxonomy): domain Eukaryota; kingdom Metazoa; phylum Chordata; class Mammalia; order Artiodactyla; family Balaenidae; genus Eubalaena; species Eubalaena glacialis. Next base: position 49,221,856 of record NC_083720.1, read on the forward strand.
TTTTTCCCCCAATTCCAAACTCACTGTTTCTTCCTCTCCCTCTTCCTTCCCCGCAGTCTGTCTCTCTCTCACAAACACACACACACACACACATTGTGACTATTAACTTTTACTTATTTAGCATTCATCATTAAGCATAATTAAGACAGTGCTAAATATGTATCAGTTACATCAGTTGTTGATTGTTTTCTGACAACATTAACCTGAGTTATGCTCAATTATTTCTGATTTATGAAATTATTTCTGAGTTTTTCCCTCTTATTAATCTCAGAGGAAAACAAGAAAAAGATTGTTCCTGGAAAAAAGTGCAATTACTCTCAAGGAATTTCTCATAAAATATTCTCAAAAGCATAATATAAAAAGAATTGTGGTTTATGAAATTTACTTTAGGTCTCCCGAATGTTGATCTTTTCACTCCAAAGCTCATTTCATTTTGGCCCTTAGCTTTAAGCACAGGATAATTTGCTTGCTTGGATTATCATTGAGTCTAATAAGTGGTCGTTAATAAAACCTTTTCAAAACATGATAATGGCTTAGGAAAGGTACATTTGTATAGTAAAAGTTGAAGGGAAATGATTCTTGGGAGGAAAAGCTTTCCGAATTATGCAAAGAATGAAATTTACTCAACTTTTAAAGATCCAATGGGAGAGAATATGTATGCAGTTATGCCTGTTTAACTGACTTGGGCTGAGCTTTTCCACCCAAAATAGATATATTTTACATAAGAATGCTAGATATTGGTTTATTATAAGTTACATGAGTCTGGTTTCCTCTGTAAGTATTGCTTACTTTACTTCATTTCAAATTCATTACTGAATTCATGGCTCCTTCGTGCTTTTTTAGAAAAAGGTATTTCCCCAATGGATGCATTTTACTTCCTTTCAGCCTGCTTCTTCACCTCCTCCAAAATTCTAAATTCTGACTATCAAGTACAATTTAATGAGCTGAGAGTAGGTGTGTTGCTAGTCTGTGATTACCCAATGCCCTGCGCATACCGTTATCCTGCTGAGGTGCAATCATTGCTTTGCTTGGCTGTATCCCCTGCTAAACCATGCGTTTCTCAAAACCAAGGCCTGATTGTTATTCCCCAATGTGCATGAGTTCTAGTACATGGCTGGTACTTGATATATGGCCCAATAGACAAACCGACAAATAAATACGGACTTTAAAATAGGCATGATGACCCAGGCACTCAAAAGTCCAGGAGCTGTAAAGCGGTTGAGAGCAAAGCAATCTCTACAGACAGGTTTTTAAATTTCCATGGAAAACATTTCATCCCATCTACAGAAATATCACCTTGAGAAGTTTTGTTAGTTTCTGGCATTTGATACTGTTTGAGGCTAACCATAGTTACATTTATCCTTTTCACTAATATCCACTGTGCTCCTATGTTTAAGGTAATATCTATGACAATAGAACAGAAACAAATGTCTCCCTACCAATATAATGAGTCACACAAGAGTAACATTTTTAAGTAAATAGAAAATTCTACTATACCAAGTCACCATTGAACTTCATACTATAATAATTATATTATTCCCCACTTACATTTGATTAGCACTTGCAAGCTTACAGTGCCTTGTCATATAAACTTTCTTATTTTAAAATGCATGCAGGTTTTAGTTATACAAACATTGCAGGAATATGTGCTTTTTTGAGAAAACCTGAAGTACAGAATTATAAAAGTTAAAAAGGTTGAGTTCCAATTGACCTAAGGTAATAAAATTTCATTTCCTCAATGCCTCCACAAGGTGTTATGTGGATCACAGGTCAGAAAGCTGAGCCAGGAGAGCTGACATGCTAGAGGGATTTATCAGGAGAGGCAGTCCCCAAAGAGGTGCAAAAGAGAAACCTGGGCTGGAAATAGAGAATTTTCAAGAAAGATATATTGTGTCAATAGTTGTCACAATGTGACTTTCAAGTTTAAGCACCCAAGAAGAACAATAAATCAATGATCAGCTCTATCAGACGTAACTGATTGCATTTCAACACCGAGGCTAATATACAAGAAAATTATGTGGGGGAATTAACTAGTCTAGTCTCATGGCTCCTTAAGGAAACAATAATACTAACTACTCTCAAAGCAACAAGAAGGCTGTCAGTTGTAGGCACTTTAATGTGAAATGTTCTTATTTGATGTCCTGCTAGAGTCTAATTCACTGCTAGTATCGTTAGTCTAAACACACCATGGGCACTACAGGGTTTTTCTACCATATCTTTTTTTAAAAATTAGAGTATAATTGCTTTACAGTGTTGTGTTAGTTTCTGCTGTACAATGAAGCAAATCAGCTATATGTATACATATATCCCCTCCCTCTTGGACCTCACTGCCACCCACCCCCCATCCCACCCCCATCCCACCCATCTAGGTTATCACAAAGCTCCGAGCTGAGCCCCCTGCTATACAGCAGGTTCTTCATGAGCAGAAAATGCTAAGGTGTCCTTTTAGGTGACATTAAAACTGAATGGGAAACTTAAAATGAAACACTCTTTTAAATTTGGAAATAACTGGATACCTATAGAGAATTTAGAGAACATTTCTGTTCTGGGTCCTGCCTGGCAGAGCATATGCTATACTCCTGGGCAGTTCTGCATGAAAGGTACTAATGTTCTGATATCAGCATAATATGTATATTTTAAATATTCTTGAAGCTCATCGCCTTTTCTCTAACATCACCATATCCATCTTCATACCACCTGAATCTTCATCATAACTTATATTGATTGCTTACTCTGTAAGCAAGCCCTGAACTTATTTCTCCTTCCCCTGACTCTGTTGGTTTAGTTTCAAATTATCAAGTGTCTGGTTTACTGCAATCATTTCCTTACTGTTGTTCCTCACACCTCCTTCCTCACTGCAGACACAATGATTAAAAAAACAAATATGACTGCAAACCTTTCCTATTTAAAATCCTTCAGTCATGCCCTTTTCATTCATCCAGTAAACATTTACTTCCTCCATACTAGGCTCCACGCACCTGCAAAAAAGAGCCCAAACTTCTTGGTGTGTCATGAAAGGTATTTCTGGTTTCTACCTAAGGTATTGAGTATCATCTTCTGCTATTCTCCTCCCACCTACCTTTCAGAAATAGTAAGTAACCTATAGTGCCCTGAACACAATATACTGTTTTACACCGCCATGGTTCTTCTCACACAGCCCACTCATTCTGAAATGTCTTCAGTCTCTAGTTCACCTGATGACTTTCTACCCAGCCTTCAAAGCGTGCTGTAATATTACCCTGTGAAGCCTCCTTGATATCTTCAGGAAGGTAAATGTACTACTTCTGTATCACATTAATTTTTCCTTATTGCTCACATCACAAGTTGTCCATTCATCTGTCACTTTTGTTTCCCCTACCAAAACACGAGACTCCTAAAGGTATAAGCTTTGTCTTATTTATCTTCATATCCCTAGAATTCAGTATAAAATCTCCCTTATAGTAAACACAAAATAGGTATTAGTAGATTGAAGAAATGAACTTAAAAGAAAAAGTTAACAATTCAAATAGAAGCCATGTTTTATTTGGATTACTGGTATTTTTAACAACAAAAAAAAACCCACAAGCATGTTTGACGATGTTATTTCCATATGTTGTTATAATTCACTTCAATTTTATATAATAGAATCCCCCAATCCACTTTTATTATACCTCTGAAAGTGTTATCTACCTAATTCTCTGTTTATTTAAGTAGTAACATTTAATTAAAAATAGAATAACCATGTAAACATTAGCTAAAGTTGACCTATCAAACAGGGACTTTGCAAAGAAATTATTTTCTTCTTAGATTCAAGAGGTAAATCAATAGTAACTTAACATTTGAGATGCAAGCTTGGACACGTCTAAACCAACATACCAGTACTCCAAATTGAAAAGTGGATGTAGTTCATTCTAGAAACACTTCATAAACTGACTTTTTCTATTCCCCTAATGCTAATATCTCTTTAAACAGTTTCCACAATTCCACTCTATGCAAAACCCTTTGCTACTTTCTCTCATAATATCTCCTCAATCCAGATCAGGTCAGGTCAATTCAACTCTATCTCTATGCACCCAAATTATGGACCAGTTGAGTTCCATGACATCCACGCTTTATTTAGAATAAAGCCCTCCTAAGTTTCTCAGTCTGCTCACCTAAAGTGATAATTAATTTCCCCCTGGCACCGTTTGCCTTGAGGCTCAAGTAATATAATAAAATGAAAGGTAGTATTCCATCATCTATACATCTACCCAATATTTGTTGAATATTTGCTCATTCAACAAATATTTGAGTTGCAACTTTCCAGCCATTATTCCATTACACTTTCTCAATAACTTCCCATCCCTTAAGATGGATGCCATCTTACCCCAGCCTCTCTCCATTTTTGTCCTGTCAATAGAAACTCCTACAACTTTTAATGACTTTAGGACATGAATCCATTTTCCTTTCTTTCCCATCTTTTCTTGCATCCTTGGTTAGTTATATGATCTTTCATAGTAATGACTCTTCCATGTAATGGAAGTAATGTGGATTCCATGCGTCTTGATGTCCTACATTATTACTACACTTTAGTTACTTACCAGCCTATACGTTAAACTTCACAAATGTCTTTGATCACAAACTCTTAACATCCCCCTTTATAATGACCTTCTCTCTTCCATTCATGCAATCCTCTTATCGAAATAAAATGTTATCCATTCAATAAATACCTATCCAAGGGCTTACAATGGGCCAGGCATCATGCTAATTTCAAGACATACAAGTAGAATAAGATAGAAATTCTGTTTTTGTGGAGCTAACAGGAGCTAAAAGCTAAAGAGGGAGGCGGATAAGAAAACTCTCCACTATATGAAGGTCAGATACATGCCACAAGGAGGGTATCTTAAAGGATGGAATTCCAGAGCAAAAAGATAGCAATTAGACATTTTATGAACATCCTTAAAGAACTTCCAATTCAAGAGCTTCCATGAAAGCACTAACTAAAAACTGCTCCCAGTTTACATAACCTTTATTTCCCATAGCACACATGATCTTATATTGTAGCTATTGTTACTACAAGTTTTATATCTATTTCTAAATATTAAATTCCTCTAGCAGACTGATTTAACATTTTTTGGGTCACAGACCTTTCTAAAAATCTTACACATAATTATTTGATAAAATTTTACCTATCCATTTTTAAACACTTTTGTATAAGCTCCCTCGCAAAAACCTTCTCAAGTTGAAAGTTTATCATACCTATTTGACATATGAGAAAACTAAAAATTACTAGCTATAGAATTGGCCTATGTTGACCTAGCTAATATTTGGAGGACGTGGATTAAAACTGAGGTATGATAGAGACATCCAACTGTTCCTGAAAGTTTTTTGTTTCTTCCTGGACACAGGCCTGGGCTGCATTTCCCAGCCTTCAATGCAGTTAGTTGGCTTTGGATAGGAAACTGAGTTTTAGTCAATGGAGTGAACACAACAAGTGACACTTCTGGGTCTCTCTCTCCCACTTCTATCCCTCTGTGCTCATTCCCTTTTCCAGGTGACTCGGATCTCATTGTCTTCTAGGACAAATTTGAAAGTCAAGTGTTGAAGATGGCAAAGTCATATCATTAGCTTGAGTCCCAGAATTATCATGTGTCAGAGAGCTACCCTGCTAACCTGAACACTTACTTAGACAATTAGGTGAAAGAGACATAAATCTTTTTGGGTAAACTTAATAACAGACAGGTTCTGTTTACTACTACAGATTAACCTACCTTAATGAGGCACTAGGTCAGCATTTCTCAGACATTTTAGTCCCAAGAGCCCTTGACATTCTTAAAAGTTATTGAGGACTCTAAACAGCTTTTGTTTATGTGGGACTTTATCTGTTGATATTTAGTGTGTTAAAATTTAAACTGAGAAATTTAAAAAATATATATTAATTTCAAAATAATAATAAACTTGTTATATATTCATATAAGTATCTTTTGAAAAAATAACCATATTTTCCAAAACAAAAAAGAATATTGAGAAGAATGACATTGTTTTACATTTTTGCCTCTATCTTTATTATCTGGCTTAATAGAATATAAACCGGATTCTCATATACTTCTACATTTAATGTTACATGTCATACATCATGGAGCTTCTAGAGAAATCTACTGTGCATTCATTCCTGAATGGATATGAAAAGGGAAAATATCATCTTAGTAGACTTCAGAAGTAGATTTCACTTCCTGAACCACCTGAAAGCAACTCAGGGGACCCCTCACGCCTTCACTGATCACATTTTAAGACTCACTGCACTAGATTTCTGACCACAGAGCCTCCAATTTTATTTACTATGTATTACTCAGCATTCTTATGAAAGCTACAGATACTCTTCTCCAAAATAAAATGAACATAAGCAAACATTTTACACATAATTTTAATGGTTTCACAAATCTCATGTGCTATGAACCAAATGTTTGTTCCCTCTCCCCATTCATATGTTGAAACCTATTGCCCCAGTGTGATTGTACTTGGAGATCAGAACTTTGGGAGATGATTAGGTCATGAGAGTAGAGCCCTTATGAATGGGATTAGTGCCCTAAAAAAAGAGATCCCCGCCAGAGAGATTCCTCACCCCTTCCCCATGTGAGGACACAGTAAGAAGACAGTTGTCTATGAACCTGGAAGTGGGCTCTCAGCAGACACGAAATCTGCCAGTGCATCAATCTTGGATTTCCAGCCTCTAGAAAACTGTGAGAAATTAATTTCTGTTGCTTATAAGCCACCCAGTCTATAGTATTTTTGTTATAGCAGACCAAGTAGACTAAAATACCATAGGTTTCAGTCAATGGAAATTAAAAACTTTCTCTAGGGCAGATGTCTGTCATGTCTTTTCCATTTTGTATCTCCTATAATACTGAGAATCACACACATTATACATGACATGATTTCAATAAATATACACTAGAAACAGAAAATATTAAAACTAGAAGGATCTTTAGATACCATATTGTTCAAATTCCTCATTTCTACATTCAGATTATGCAAACCTGGGAAAGGTAAGTGACTCCCCACAAGGCCATAATGAATGTGATAAATATGTAATAGGGAAGAACAAATCTGACTCCATATTAGATCTGTTCCTTTTGCTTTAACCTTTGTGCTCTGTTGCCTGTGCTTAGTCATGCTGGCTCTGCACCTTTTCTAAAAGAATGTTGCCTATAGCCCAAAATATACAGGATAGCCTATTCTCAGGGCTCTGACCTTTTAAGAGTCCATTCATACAGAGATAAAAAGTTGCAGAACAGAGAATAACATCTGTCTTGTTGGAGGTTTATAGGAACATCTTGACCTGACCTATGTGGACAACTGCAAGAACAAAGGATTCCTACACCAACAACTAACCATGCCCCTCTCTCACCTTGCCTTTAAAAATGCTTTGCTGAAACCCTTCGGGGAGGTCAGGGTTTTTGGGGCATGAGCCACTTGTCTCCTTGCACAGCCATGCAATAAACCTTTCTCTGGGCCAAACTCCAATGTTTTGGTTTGTTTGGCCTCACTGTGTGGTTGTTGGGCACAGAAGCTTGCAGTCAGTAACAAATAAACAATGTAGAAATAAAAACAGTCTTCAAAGTTATCACACATCATTTATTCAATGTGAGAGTTATTTAAAAACCTTAAGTGATATAAAGCTATGCCTTCAAAGAGACAAAAAAGACAAATAGATTTTTAGAATTTTAGAACTTGAGACATAGAGGTCATCTACCTAAATTAATCTCATTTATAAAAATAGCTACAGAGTCTCAGAGGGATAAAATTCCTTCCCTAAATTCACAAAATGGTAAAGACCTGGTTTACCAACTCTGAATCAAGTGTTATTACTATATCATACTGCCTTTAAAATAACTCACATTTTGTAATAAATTAACAATTCCTAGTTTGAAACAAAATAGTAGGAATAGCAACTAATATGCTGTATTCAAAAATAAATGCAAAAGTTCAGAATATACCACAATAATCCAGGTTACAAATTTTATTCACTTTTATTGAGCTTCTCTCAACCTAAAATCTTAGAGAGCTAAGGCTGGAAAATTAGTAATATAAAATTCCATCTTCCTTTGTCAAAATAATATAACACATATATAAAGTTATTTTAAAATAAATTGTTCTGGCAAATGGGTACTTTGACCCAACAAGAAGTCATGAAATCCAGTGCCCTCTTCATACTTCATCAAAACTTATTCAAATCACTGTAATAGATTTTCTGCTCTTAGGAAATGAGCAAATAAATGGCAGCTTCCTTTCTAATGGCAATTCTCGACATTCTTATTAAAGTTCTGTGTTAAGTGCCCAGATACATTAAATCAATCCATTGTCTTCCATCCACACAGACAGCCCAGAGTTCTGGAGGAGAATGGAAGCTGAAAGGAAATCAATCATCGGAATGTGCTTCTTTTAACACATTATGCTGTTGGTTAATTGGGTTTTAAAATAATCTGCTACAAATTTGGATTTCAATTCAAAAGTCCTTGAAAGAACTATTGCCAAGAAATGAGAAAGAAATGTTTTCCTAAAACTATTTCTTGAAAATAGTGAAAGAAGTGATGACTTATCCATAAGGATTTTAAAATGTTTCCTATTTGAAAAGCTGCAAGGACCCAGTCAGCACTAGAAAGGGAAACATTATGTTGTAGATTTGACTTAGACACCTGGTGTAGGGTCCACGTTTTTTCCTGCTGAGCTGCAGACAATGACATGTAACACTGACATTCTCTTTGAAATTCTCCAGGGTCTACTAATGAACTCCCTCTGTAGAGGTAGAAAGTTTACCTAAGAACCCCAGAAAGGCACATACCCTCAGTCAAGTCTTTAGATCAGATCTTACTTTTTCTTCCGGCAGAAGCTGGATAGCAAAGAGAAAATAATTGATTACTTCGTGATGAGCAAATAAGAAATAGTATAATGGAAACCATTATACACGGGTCCAAAGCAAAAGCTACAAATTATTTAATAGCAAAGCAATAGCAACTGAGAAATCTGACAAAATTGTGAATTCATGCCACTGATTCATGGTATCATTTCAGTACAAACACAATGGTGAGTGACTGTCTTTGTGTAGGATATATAGTGACTGACACTTGGGAAGCTTTTAATAATAGTTGTTGCTATTGTTATTTTGTTGTTACTGGGAGTGGCAGTAAAGAGGAGAGCAAACTAGTATATGTCAATCAGCTACTAAATGTCAAACACTTGGCAGTTGATACCAGTTTTAACTCTCAGTGGTTCTCCAGGTTGGGTATTCTTATCTTCATGTTTAAATTGAGGAAAAAAGGTGTGAAAGAGTAAATACTTTGGGAAAGGTCACTCAGGTAGTAACTGCTATAACTTAGATTCAAACAGCATAAATAATTGTCCACATGGATTTATGACATGACAAGCACTGTGCTAAGCTACTTACATGGGCTGTCTCATTAAACACAAAGATAGTAAGTGGTTGAACAGTGATTCAAACCAAAACTGTCTGATGCCGGAATTCCAAGCTTGTAACTACCATGCCATAGTGCCTGTTAATTTTAATGCCCATGTTCTTTCCTCTACACCAACCAGAGGTTAAAAAACACACACACATACACACACACACAGTGAAATTCACACTTTTCATTTTCTTCTCTTCCTCTCATCCAATTCCCCAAACAGTAAGACAATATATCACACCAATGCCTTTGGAGGTTCAAAAGATGCTAATGATAATTTAGCTGAACTAAAAGGTCCATTTCAATTGCCAAAGGAAACATTTTCTAGAAGAATAAAAGAGCATTACAGGGAGCAGAACTGCATTCATCTTGATGGATACTTGCATAATAAATTCCCCAATCAGGATCAAATCATCAAGACCAATGATATTCATCAGCAACCCAAGAGACAGCATGGAGTTAAAGGCACTTTAAAAGAAACTCCACATGTGTTCTAGATTTGGGTCTGCTGCAGATGGCATTCAATGTACTGCCCAGGTTCAAAGATTTTTAAATTTTTCTGGTACTTAGTGCAGGCTGTTCAGTTTATTTTTTTAGGCATCCTTTGGAAATATAACAAAATTGTATAACCATGAAAAAGAGAGTGAGTGCAGTAACATCCTGCCATTTCTAACGTTTCCATATTTTTATTACAGTAGTGAAAGCTCTACCTTTACAAGGCAAACTGCAACATGATCTTGGCAACCTCTCCTACAAATACAAGCATAGTCCCAGACAACTGACATTCCTTGGGCACCAGAGATTTCAATTTTTGCACTCTGGATTTTGGAAACTCTGTTCTAGTTTGTCATAATTGAGGCTTTGACAGCCAAACAAATCTGCTGCAAAGAATGTTGTACATTTTATAGAAATGTTCCATCTAAACACACATATTTTCTGTTAGAGCCTACATGTCTGACTGTGTGAGACAGAAAGAGCATTTCACTAGTCTTGAAAGAAAGATCCTCCAGTGAGACTCTTTTTGGCCCAAGAAAAGTCACTCGTGATAATGTAGCAAAGCAAGAGCTTATAAGGTATTCCAGGTGTGTTCTGATAACATTTTTTAAAATAACCTAAATTCACTGATGTACTGGTTAATTGTGAGTGAAGGATTATCTTAGAAAAAAAGGAAAAATAATTATACAGGATTTGTTAGGCCACTAATACAAATTATTCTGCTGATTAATTGGGTTTTAAAAGAATGTCATATAAATTTGGACACAAATTCAAAGTCCTTGACAGGACTACAGACAAGAAATGAGATAGCAAGAAGACTTAGATGTTCAAGATTTTCCAGGATGTGAAATGATTGTTTGAATTTTTTCATCAACTGCATTTGCTTCTATTTCTCTACATTGCCAGTCAAACAAAGGTGGCAGGAAACGCAATCCATCAGACTTAATCACATCGAGTTCAAATCACATTTAACTATCCAATTGAAGAAAACTACCAGCAAAACTAATTAGGGACCTGAAAAATAGCAATGATAAAATTGAAGTACGACAATAGGATAGGAAACGTCTAAGAAATTGAGAATCAACAAATATCTATAAATGTTAGTAAAAAGAAGCAATCTATGTCACTAAATAATTTTGAGGAGGATTAATTAACCTTCCACCAAATGTTTTTTATACTGTATCTCAAAACTCTAGAATCCTCTTCCCTAAACTAGACAAAACTTCAAATGATGAAACACCAATCTGAAAAGAGTATTGATAAATAACAAATAAAATTTCTTCTTGTTTCAAAGATAACACAACCAAATTTTAGTAAACTTTATAACAAATTTGAGAATTGAATATACTTTAAAAATATTGTGTATCCCATTTTACACAGGTGGGAAAATGCCTGTCTCATTAAAATATTGTTTATCCCATTATACATAAATGGGAAAATGCCTATCTCATTCCTTAGTTTATGGGTTCTTTGATAATTAAGTAGAGTATCTTACTCAAATTTGGGGATTTTGCCAGTTGCTGAGTATGCCTATTACAAGCATTTATTCTGGACCTGGGGAAATAATCACAAAATGAGTTTCAGGACCCACTGGACCCATTGTGAGATGGACCTGAGTGAAAACTCCATTCGTCTTAAGCCCCTACTCTGACTGGTGGATCACAGACACATTTTGCACCTCTTGGAACTGGTGTCAGTTCAGAGCCAGTGCCCAGTAATCCCTGGAAGACCTGATTATTTCCTTTTCCCCACAGCACAGTCACCCTGGTAAAAGGCCCTAGGTCACTCTGGGAAAGGATGGGAGAAAGATTAACAGAACAGAATCCTTCCTCAAGGGGACTCATAGGCCTCCCCTTCATTCAAGAGGTTGTGTAAACTGGCTCAAGTCCATGACTCTGTTATGATTCATGTTACACTTCTGTTCACTTGTCCTAGAACTCTTCCACTTATACAGATCAAGTAAGAATTTAGTAGGCTTCCCACTTTTTAACTTCTACAAACACCATGATCAATTAGCCAATGCCATATAGATTTCTGTTAGGCTGACCACTCTGAACTCTGCTTTGACTCTGATTTTCATTATGCTAACCACACCCTCCTGGCCTTAGGCAACTGAGTGCTCCCATTTGCCTCTGCCACTTTGGGATGCAATTACCGCCACTGCATTTTGGTTTGCCCATTCAGCAGCAGCCGTTCCCATTGCTTTCTGGCTTACAGAGAAAAGTGATCAGAGAGCTCTTCAAGGTTGTTGGTGCTCCCCTCACAAATTTATTTCTCACAGTCTTGGTGAAAAGTGTGTCCTCTGGACCCTCCTAGGATGGATGAGCAGATGTTAGCAACAAATCCACTGTAACATTTCTATCTTCCTAAACCTTTGAATCCCTTCCCCTAGAGTATATCAGACCAGGTCTAGCTTTTTAAGTTAATTTTCTGTGGCCACTTTTTGGTCCATGTTTTAGTCAACCAACCAAACTGTTACTTCCCTGAGCTGCAACATTAAATCTAGAATCTCTGCCTAGTGGGCCTCTTTGGATTTTGAAGGTAATGTGTTCCTGATTTGGGTGTGTTACTCTGGCCCATTTACCGAATGACTTGCTAGTTTTGAGTACGGTCAAGAACAAGAGAAGGTTCTGCAACAGGTCTGGGTTTCCATACAAACTGCTCTGCCACTTGGGCCATAAGATCAGAATATTTTTCCCTAAATTTATATATTAGGAAAGAGACTTTTAAGCTGTGTATGGGTCTCCACAGGGATTCTGTCCTGGTTTTTAAAAATCAAACAAAATCTTGGAAGAATTATTGAATGCTATAATCTTTCCATTTTCCAGCACATCCATGAACTGATGTATGTATCCAGGGTCACTTTGGATTCTAGGATAGTGAATACAGAAGCAGAATGAACTTCCACCTGATACAACACAAATCAAATCTGATATTACTTTTGAACAAAAAAGGGTTGGAGAATTCTAATGGGACAAATTTATAGAATTCTTATCCAATCCATGCTCTAGAATAGCATAATGAATAAACTCTGAAAGAACTAGATTGATGGGAGGCACAGCTTGCTCAGTGGGAAGTGAAGCACACTGGGAGCAGTGAGGCCTGGATTTAATCCAGGTCTGAACTGCAAATAAATTACATGACCTTGGCAATAAGACTTCCTATTTCAAAGCCTTGATTTTCACTTCTGAGAGCTGATGAGGTTGCAGCATGTAAAACCAGTAGATGTGAAAAGAGTATATCCACGTTCGAAGCTACCCTGATACCCACACTGTTTTTGCTTTGGAGTTGCTGTCGTCAAGGTCTAGGTTTACTGTGAGAACATCAGAGGCCTCTGGAATCCTCAGTTGATCTCATAAATTCTCCCAGAGTTGTTTTAGTAGATTTGGTAATCTATCTGGGTCTTAGGTGGTTGTCGTTGTTGTTTCATTCTGGTCTTTAAAATGGAATAACAACTTGTAATTTGTAAAATTTTTTTTTTTTTGATTTTTGAACTCTGTGATTTATTGTATTTCCTTTAAGCATCTTAAGATTCTAGGAATAAGAATACTATAATCAGATATAAATTGGTCAAGACAATTCATTTTGCTTAGTACCTAATTTGTAATTATTTACTAATAGTTTCCTGAGACTGTGGATTCAGAGAATATTTGAGTTAAATAATAAAGTTTCCCTAGAGTACCAGAGCTAAATTTTATTGAATGCTACTATACACCAGATACTATATTAACATTATCTTCTTTACTCACAAAAACAATCCTTAAAGTCACAATAATTATTAAGTACTTTTTTGCATAATAAGCATGCATATATTTATTATAAGCCAGGCAATTTTCAAAGTATATTAAAAATATGAATAAATTTAATCCTCAAGATAGCCATATGAGGTTGTAGCATTATTGCCCCCATCTTGGAGATAAGTAAAGAGACAGAGACGTTAAATAAACACTTAGTAAGTCACACACTTAGTAAGCAGTAGAAATTCAAACCAGAGACCAGTTCTCAAGTCTGTGACTTTAACCATTGTATTAATCTGTTAATATAATTTCCTAATTAGGCATACAATGTTATCATCCTCATTTGAGTAATGAAAAACTTGGCCATCAAATTCACTTAGTACCTTGCCAAAGTCATATAGATTCTAAAAAGTAGAGGCCAAATTCATACCCAGAACAGTCTGGCACCAAAGCCTATGATTTTTACCACCATACAACAGTATCTTCTATTTCAAAGGCAAAAAACAAACAACAACTTAAAAAAAAAAAAACAAAACTGAAGTTCTGAGAGGTTGGTGAAGCTATTAAGACAACTGGAAAAAGTGATGTTAATGATGATGTTAACACTTAATAAAAAGAGAATATCTAATATCTGAGATATTAGTGCACTTTGTTTTTGTTACAAAAACCTTGAAATGCTGATGTGCCAACAGGAAAGCTAGTTAGAATCAAAACAGAGCCCAAGAGCTCACAGGTTGGAATCAGCAGACCTATGCTGGCTATGATCCAATGTGGGACAGATTACAGTCTGAGACCTTACATCTGCCCTTTTACCTTGTGCTAGTCTCGATTCCAGAACAAAGTCCCAAGCCCGTCCACTACCATTGAATGTTGCCTGGGATGATCCGCTCAGTTGGGACTCACGTGTGCCAACATGCCTTCTTCAAAAACTGGGACTGCCTCCTCCTGCCATGAGTACTAAAGATCACAACTACTGAACCATTTTGCCACTGCATACTACGATAGAAGCAGAAGACTCTATGATGAGATGATTAATTCAGATAATTTGGTCACACACTTTGCATTAAAATATGTCTTTGCCTTTGCTGTCAATGTCCACATTACTTCAAATGCCCTTTCTTATCTCCATCTGTTGCAATATCATTCAGTCTCTGAGAATATGCCAAATCTTACTCACTTCATGAAGCCTTTCCTGATTCTCACAGCCATATAAAATAATCTTGTTTGAATTCTAGTAAGCGGTGTTCATATCATGAACTTTATCACCCTAATCCGCTGTTTTTTCCTGATTTCTCCATCAAGATGGCAATCTACTAGAGGAAAGACTACATTATAATCCCCGACTGGGACTTGTGCATAGTAGACTCTAAAATATTGCCCATACTGAACTGAACTCTAATTTGACTCAGTTGCCAATCTAGTTCCAACTGCCCAGAATAGCATTTTACCCAATCAAACTTCTTTCTTGCTATTCTATTAAACACACCCTCCTTCTCTAGCTAAGTCCAACTCCTCTATAGCCCTGTCCATCTCATTAATGAATTGATGTTGTTGCACTGGTTGGTATAAGTAAGAAGAAACACATATAGATCTGTAGAATTATTAGCGATATTGAATCCCTGCATTGAATTACTGTAGGAATAATCCTCAACCACAACTTTAGATTTTCCATCAGATGTTATTTTTTAAAACAGTATCTTAAATAAATAGTTTGTAAACGTTTTTGTACTAATATCTTCAATTTAACAGCCATTGAAGAACCCAGGGATGCAACCCTGTGCCCAGGAACATAGTTAATACAAGAGCATAGGACATGGCAATATGATATGTGACATATTCTCCACTGCCCAGCTGTGGCCCCCTTCACTCTCTCTTTGTGTGGTACTCCCTCCCGTACTATATATAAAGTTACTTAACACAAGTCACTGTTTATAACTGATTGTAAGTCAATCTTCATTCAATTATCCATTGCATTAAATGTAAACAACTTGATTCTCTCACTGAATAGCAAACTGGGGAATCATTCTTGAGAAGGCATAGTCTCTCTTGAGAAGGCATAGTCTCACATGAGGTGGCAAAGGTTAAATTTGCAATTTTATTTTCTCCCAACTTCATCTCCCCATTTCAATTTGTTTAGAATCAAAAGAGCTAGGAAGTTTTAAGGAAAAACAAAACAAAAGAGTGATTTAAAGATGCTCCAGAACTGTAAAGCATACTCTAAAACAAAAATTAATTTTTAAAAATATACATTTACTATTAACTCTTTCAATCTAATTCTCTTTAAGTTGCTATTTATTTTATATCTTAACCATATCTTACTTTAACCATCACACCATATTTATTAACCTTACTGAAAAACACAGTACACACATACCCACATACTTTTCGTTGAAGAATGATAATACACGTAAGTGTTTCTAGAATTCTCCAGGAAGACTGTTTCCTATAATTTTTCTTTCCCATAATAATAAAATTCTCATAACTATTTTTTAAAATTTTCATTCTGTTTCTCCTACCCTGATCCAAATGTGAGAACAATATTTAAGCCCAATTTGTGTGGGGGAGGGGTAAGGTAGGCACTTTCCACGGACCTTTACTCTTTGCCTACCTTAGACTGTAATCCTCATTTTATTCTATTTCCCCAAAAAGATCTAGTCTTGGCTTCCCTGGTGGCGCAGTGGTTAAGAATCCGCCTGCCAATGCAGGGGACACGGGTTCGAGCCCTGGTCCAGGAAGATCCCACATGCTGCGGAGCAACTAAGCCCGTGCGTCACAACTACTGAGCCTGCGCTCTAGAGCCCGTGAGCCACAACGACTGAGCCCACGCGCCACAACTACTGAAGCCCGCACGCCTAGAGCCCGTGCTCCACAACAAGAGAAGCCACCGCAATGAGAAGCCCGCGCACCGCAACGAAAAGTAGCCCCCGCTTGCCGCAACTAGAGAAAGCCTGTGTGCAGCAACGAAGACCCAACGCAGCCAAAAAAAAAAAAAAAAAAAAAAAATATATATATATATATATATATAGTCTTACAAATTACTAGTAAGAAGGGGACTGAAAAACTCATGAAAAGAAGAAAATTAAATTCACATTACATATTACAGAAAAGAACAATTAGTCAAATTCCTCTTAAAGATCTCAGTTCTAGTGGTCAGTATCCCCCATTTTCCTGTTAGCTCTTCATCTCACTGTCTTCCCCTATGGAAAGTATAGACTAAAAATCTCTAATTTTTCTCAACAGTTCAGCTCTGGCCCTCAGAGTGTGTACCCCACTCAGCCATACCAAGATTCACAGAAGAAAGACATCTTCTGTTCCTCAGGCCTTTCCCTTGAGTGGTATCCTACTAGACCAAGAACTATTTTCAAACAACAGATGCATACATTGATCTCCTTATCCCCAATCCATGAAAAATCCTGAAAATGGAAGAAAACCATATGAAAATATATTCTAAATGATTAATTCTTCAAGCCATTCCTACTTTAAGTCCATCAGGCTGTAAAGCCACATTTTTTTGTATGTAACACATGTCATAATTTATTACCTAAAATGAGAATTTAAGTATGCAAAGAAGTGACAAGAACTTGTATTGAACATGCTACCTTTCGGAGAGTAGAAATTCTGAGACTATATGAGACTCTTTAGAAACTCTTTAGTAACTTCTCGGCTTTTGCAAATTATGAGGGAGAAGCAGTTCACAGGCATGGTTATACCCTATCTGAAGTGGAAAGAGCCACCAGACACACCTTCCTTATCCCCAGGTTCTGAAGCACAAATGTGCGAAGCCAATAGTTTACATCAATTTCTAACATGAAGGTCAGCAATTAGAGACAAACTCAATAGAAAATAAAAACTGGCTGAATAATTGTTTGCCAACATTTTGGTTTACGCATAGACCATTTCAAGAAAAAATCATGGCAATCGTGAATTGATTGCAGTAGCAAAGTAAGGGCATATAGAGAAGAAAAATTGTTATATTTATCACTTTTATTTTCCATATACATCAGAGAAGACAGGCCCTGTACATCACAGAAAGTCAAATATTTATTCATTTGATTATGATGTGATTTTAAAACCCCTTGTGTTTGCTCAGTGACATATACTTCCTTCCTCCTGATTAAACACTTTATGAAATGCTACTTTAGTTGTAATGAATATATTCTAGATTTTGTCCAGTATCGACTCAATAATGGCTTAACATTCTCAATCAATTTAAATGGGCGATAAAGAAGGACAGGAAGTTGAAGCCCCCTCCCACCCCCAGCCTTATGCCTTATATTTAAGGCTGAAACACTTTGCTTCTAGGTAACTGGATACCATAATTCACATTTATTTCTGATTGGCCATCAAGTGTACTGAAGAAATAATTGTCAAACTGTATTGGAATGGCTTGGAGGAAAAGCATCAGAAAATAAAGATCATGGAAAGAATATTAGTACCTGAGCCATGTACACACGGCTAATCTTTTTTACTATCATTCTTACAGCCATGTGCGTGATAAGGAGATAGTATCTAGAATTCTCATGAATGGAGCTAGGATTTCACTGAAACTTACATTTAGTAAAAATATGCTAAGTGCCTACAAATATTCAACATATAATACTATTTGGTGAAGATTCAAGGAAGAGATAAAAATCAGAAAGAAATACAACAAAATATGACAACTGCAATATAATATAAGTGTGTTCAAAGTAAGCATCTCTCTCGGGCGATAAAGGGATCATGGAAAGAATGAGATGTCTTATAACTAGTTAGTTCTCCTATATTCAGGATGTTTCCAAGTATATGCTATAGGACTGTTTCCTTATCAATAGTGTAAAAAGGAGTTCCTATACTGTGTTGGCCTTAACAAATCCCTGCTAGGCTAAGAATTTATGATTATTCATTGGCTATTTATGTCTTGTTTCTTTGATCCTTTTCACAGCCCTTTTTGTAAATCCCTATGTTTCTCTGTAGGTAAGATAAAGAATAGCCCTTCTTATTTGTACCCATATGACATTTTTCTCCAACTGCACTTTGTGAATTTTTTATACCACTCTGAACTACAGAGCTGAATCAATTGTGGGGAATGTGCTGAATGTCCATCCATAAAGGGAAACAAGATTAATGACCTCTAAATGTGAACGGGCAAAAGCAATTTACAAGAGTGAGTGAGGGTCATATTTTATTGCAGGCAGGTGCCTTATTCCAACTTTGCAAACAGTTACCAAAAATGCACACAACCACAAATCTTTAGCCTTTCCATCCCCATGCAAAACCATTGTGAGTTCTGGACAAATGATGCCAACCGTGTTTTAACCCTGAACTCAATCTTCATATGTTAATAAAGACTGAAATAGATTGCTAGAGTACTCCTTGTAGCAGAAACCAACAGAAAAAGCATTTTCCTCTCTACCCCACTCCACAGTGTACGTACTTCACCCAGCAAGAAAAGGAGCATCAAATTGTGTTTCTCACTACTTGGAAAACCCTTAGTGCATGGGCTAACTAATCTTGCATTTTTTAAATTTTCTTTCACCTTGGACTTTGTCCTTGTTCCACTGAACTGTGACTTTTAATTAGTGTATCATATGGTGTTTTGTTTTTATCTTTTCGTTGTCATAGTAGGGGATATTAAAAGGTATGTGATATGGGAAAACACTGGTAAAATCTTTCTAGTATAAATTGTAAGATAACAAAAATAAAAACACTTATGATTTGGGTCCCTATTTCTCACCTTGATGGTAATGCCTCTAGTATAGTTTGGGCAAAGCCAATTCTAGTACTCAATAAATGACCTGGGTGAGTTAGTCTACTTGTGAAACTTTGAGGTCAGGGCAGAAGAGTTAAACATTTGAAACCAAAGCCAAGATATATTCGCTACCTTTTGCTGTATAAAAAATTATATAACACTTAGTAGCTTAAAATAACGTGAATTTGTCATCTCCCAGTTTCCATGGGACAGGAGTCCAGGCACAGAATAACAAAGTTTATTACAGTTCCTTGCCCTGTGCCCCATTCCATCTGCAGAGCCAGCAATGAAGAATCTCCCTTCTGTTGAATCCCTCTCTCATTTGAATCTCTGTTGCCGGAAAGAGCCTTGACCTCTTAAAGGTTAGCTTGATTAGGTCAGACCCACTGAACCTAATCTCCTTTCTTAAAGTTAACTGGGCCAAATAACAAAACCTAATTATGGGAGTGATATTGTGATATCACCTCATCATTACAGGTCCTTCTCACAATCAAGGGGAGGATATTATATAAGGGCATGGGTCTTGGGGGGGGTCATCTTAGAATTCTGTCTGCTACATAAGGCACTGAAGGGAACATCATAAAACCAAGGCATGGGCCAAGGCAAGTAAACTGTTATCTCCAGGAGGGCTGTCCAGAAAAGGTAGGGAGACAGCATCTCTGGAAATATGAATGTTCACATGAGTGAGGATAGAATCTTAGTTAAGATTAAGGGTTAAAACAGGATATTTTGACCAAGAAATGACATAGTTAAAAGTATCCTATTCACAATAGTTAGAGAAATGTGAATATTTGTAACTTAACATTCCCTACCTGAAAAGATTCTAGCATGTATCTTTCTGTGCAGCTGGGTACAAGCTAAAGCCTAAGCATCCTGGGTAAGGCCAACTTATGAAATGTGACGAATGCTGAATGAATCAAAGGATTCAACACAATTAGCAATATCCAAAGGAACTTCCGGATATTTTTTCAAAAACAAAGCAAAACAGCAACAAAAAGAGCCAAATGGAGCTTCCTCAGTATCCTCACTGCGGATTGCAGATTAAGAGGGCTCTGGTGATAGACTATCTAGGTTTGAATCCCAGCTCTCTAACTTACTAGTGATTTGACCTTGGGGAAAGTTATTTAACTTCATTTGCCTCATATAACTTGGCTGTAAAAACATATAAAGTTCATGTGCAATATATGTGTATATTACATAATTTTATATTATATATAAAATTATATATAATATAATATATATATATAATTTTTAAATGCCTGGCTTAGTTAATATGCAATAAAAATCAGTCATTATTACTACCATTAGTTGTTCATATTCCTCAATACTATCCAGAACTAAACTTTGTATGTCTCCGCCCTACCACTGACACCTCAAAGCTCCCAATGCGCACACCTCTAACACAGCACACTGTAGTTATTTGCTCCCACATCTATCTAACCTTAAGAAGAGAGAGCCATGCTCCTCATTGATGTATACCTCTAGGCCCACAGGAGACACTTTATAAATACAAGTTGCTTGAATATCACATATGCCTTAGCAGTAAATCATTTTTGCAGTATGAGTTTTCAGTTACGGCAGACACTGCCAGCTGCCCAGTTTACATTACGCTTCTTACTAACAGAACCTGGATTTGGTTTGGGGGAACAATATGCCAGCGTCATTGATCCATCATCCCTTGTGGTATAATTCTGTCCAAAAGATGCGGGCGTAAATACCTGGAATTTCCCTGTCTGGCATGGGGTTGTGAGGTAGGAGGTGGTCATTTTTTGACTTTGAGGCATAAACTAGAAGAGAAAAAGACACAGATTAAGCATGGCGGTGTGGAAGACATAAGGAGTCTGGGGCATTGAGGGCTTGAGAATCTGCTGCATTAATACTGGACAGGGTACTCCTGTACTTCCCGAATTGTGAGAAAAATAAATGCGTATTTTGGTAAGCTACAATAGTGAGATTTCTGTTAAATGCAGCCAGGCACAAGTTTTTAACTGATACATCAGTTTATTCAACACTGAAGGGCAAAGATCACCAAAGAGCTTGCAGAATATAGTTAATCCATATTAATGCCATCCTTCTGCCACTCGATGACATGTATTTGGATATAGAACCACTCTACAAGTAACCTGAGTCAGGGTGAGAGGAAGTAAACAAGGAGAATAATACCTAAGGATATGCTTAACCTCAAGCAATGTAGAGCAATCACCCACTGCTGGGCAACAGAGAGAGGTTTTAATTTAGCATCTCATTTTGTATCTGATGTGCCATATAATTCAATCAGCCTGCGAGCGAAAAGGGAACCACAAACAGAAAAGTGTAAGTGTGGCTACAGACCTCAAAGAATAAGAGAGGAAGATCTATTTTACAAAGTCAAGATGCATTAGCTTTTTTAGGCAAATACGCGCAAATCCACACATTTGTGTATTGTAATGTATATGTTTGTATGTATACATTAACCTATTTATCAATGAAATTCAGAATATCATTGCTGTTAAAAACACAGAGTTGGAGCAGATTGCCTGGGTTGAAATTCCACCTCTGCAGCATATTACCTATGGGCCTCATCTTTGGGTCTCAGTTTTCTCATCTGCAAAATGGTTATAATATAATATACCCACAGGATTATTAGAAGGATGCTATGAGTTACTTAATATGAAGCACAGAGGAAAGGGTGTGGCACAGTCATATATGTGTTAGCCAATAGTATTTTTACAATGTCATAAAAGTAAACATGCTCATAATTGTCCATGTGCAAAACAGTGGGTTTACCACATCTATTCCATATAGATAAATGGAAAACCCATTGTTCTGGAAAACCCATTGCTCTGGTGTATGCAATTCTACTTTACATGTTGCAGATCCTTATGAATTTTAAAAAGTACCAGCAGCATCAACTAGAACTACCACTTATTGAATATTTACAACATGCAGGGGCTGTGTTGAACACTTCACTTGCAGGGGCTGTGTTGAACACTTCACTTGCATTATCTCGTTTAATCCTCGCAAAGAATGTAGTATTATTACAAGCCCTCTAAAGGATTAGTAACTTGCCCATGGTAACAAAACAAGTAGGCAGAGGAACTGGAATTAGTATCCAAATCCAATTCTCTGTCTCCAGAGCCTGAATTTTTGTTTTTGGTGCTGTTATTTTTTATCTTTTGCACTATTTATTAACTTAGATGACATGCCACTTCTGAAAAAAAATTAAAAGTCCCTGATTTGGAGACTCATAAGTTTCTATTAATACAGGAAAATACTCTTGAGCTAATTTCTACAAACAAATCTCTTATTTGCCATTAATCTCTTCTACTTGATTCTAGAATGATAATGTTGGGAAAAATTTTAGAATAAAGAATAGCTAGTTTTAAAATGTAAAACCTGAAATATTTGCTCAACCAAATGCTGAGTAAACCATTACTTTCTACCCATTCACATACGAAACAGTCGAATAGTTAGAGGGCACAGAATGAAATATAATAAGCTTCTCCAGTACACACATGTGCCCCCTCCACCCCCAAAACCAAGCAGCCCTCAGCGCATTGTACAGTTAAGTCGCCTTGTTTGTTATCTGCTGAGCATGCACTTTAGTACTTGCCAATTTAATTGCCTTAATCCTGTGCCTTAATTGCCTTAATCCAATAGCACTTAGTCAAGAGGAGGTAACCCGAAATCCATTCCACACTCCACTTGCGATGGTAGGTGTCCTAGGACAGAGCCGTGTCAGCCTGGAGAAAGGGTGTATTTTTTCTAATCAGCATTAAGGGATGATCTCCTCTAACAAGCACCTTGCATCCAGGATTGTGTCATCTTGTTCACTACCACCCAAGTAACTGGGGAAAGAGCTGGTGCATAATAGGTGCCAAATAAATGCTTGATTAAAAAACAAACAAACAAACAAAAACCTGAATGACTAGTATGCAAAGGAAGGAAGGGAAAATTACTCCTCACCCTTCTCTCCTCTCCTGCACCCTGCACAGCTCAGGGCTGATGCTACTTCCTAGGATGTTCTCACCCAGAATATATGTGCAATGTTATGAAATGGAAGGCCTAGGGCCTAATGCACAATTCTATCCAGAATGCACACTGTAGACGTGTGTAGCATAACAAATAACAAGATTAGACCCCATGTGAGCTCTCTTTTGCATAATAAAATCCCACATGTTAAGATGCAGATTTATTTTAAGCCCTGGAAGTGCTGACCATATGCCTCAGTGGCTGAGGAGATGGCTACTTAATAGATAATCTGAAATGCACACCAAAGAACTAATCACGGCCATCTGATCATCACGCCCCATCAAAAACCAGAAATGAGGAGCCAGGGAACAGAGCCAGAAACTGCCAACACATCTCACAGGCAGGGAGCGGCCAGGAGCCTAAAGGGATGGGATAATAAAATGAACATCTCCCCGTCCTAAATAACAACAACAAAATAACAAAAATAACAGTAACATAATAACACAGCTCTATTACAGTGAGCTTACTATGAAACATGCAATCAACTAAACATGTTACTTATTTAATCTTATTTAATCTCCTCGCTCTGGGGAAATTGATGAGGACCTTGATATTTCAGAGGACAGGATATTTTCCAAAAACATCCTAAAATGTGGAGTCTCTACTCATAGTTCTGTTGACAGTCCAAGCTTTTGACCACCATCCTACAGAACACGGAACATCATAGATGCTAAATACTTGTTCACTGAACAACCATATAACACAGTGATATCAATTGTTTGTTATTAACTGAATTTAACAGCTCATAGCACATAACTTATAGTCCCATAATGTGTTCTTTAATATGTTGATCGTTATGAATGGAATAGCTCTAAAATTTCCTGGACATTTCTCTGCCATCTCAATAATTGTTAGAGGACAGTTTGCCCTTTTTATTTTATTTTATTTTATTATTATTATTTTTTTTAAATTAATTTATTTATTTTTGGCTGTGTTGGGTCTTCGTTTCTGTGCGTGGGCTTTCTCTAGTTGCGGCGAGCGGGGGCCACTCTTCATCGCGGTGCGCGGGCCTCTCACTGGCGCGGCCTCTCTTGTTGCGGAGCACAGGCTCCAGACGCGCAGGCTCAGTAGTTGTGGCTCACGGGCCTAGCCGCTCCGCGGCATGTGGGATCTTCCCAGACCAGGGCTCGAACCCGTGTCCCCTGCATTGGCAGGCAGATTCTCAACCACTGCGCCACCAGGGAAGCCCTGCCCTTTTTAAATGAATGAGTCATGAGCCAAACTGCTTGTCTTTGAACTCCTTAGCTTCTGTATGCGTTTGCTAGGGTTACTATGACCAATGGTGTGGCTTAAAGAACAGAAGTTTATAGTTCTCAAAATTCTGGAAGCTACAAGTCCAAGATCAAGGCATCAGCAGGGTTGATTCCTTCTGAGGGCTGTGAGTGAGAATCTGTTCCATGTTTCTCCTCTACCTTCTGGTGGTTAGCTGGCAATTTTTGGTGTTATTTGCCTTGGACATACATCACTCCTACCTTTGCATGGCATTTATCTTCACATGCATTCTCCCTGTGTGTGTCTTTGTGCAAAGTTCCCCTTATAAGGACACCAGTCATAGTAGATTAGGGGCCCACCCTACTCCCGTATGACCTCATCTAAGCTAATTACATCTGCGATGACCCTCTTTCCAAATAAGGGCACATTCTGAGGTACTGGGAGTTAGGAATCCAACATACGATTGTGGCGGGGGGCAGGGGGACACGATTCAATCCGTAACAATCTCTTATCTCTGTGCCTTTGCACACACTGTATTCCACACTTAGAACACTCCCCCAACCATTGTATCTCTGTCTCCCATGCCCTTTACAATTGGCTAATTAATCGCTCAGGTCACTGCTACTATGTCCCTTCCTTCAGGAAGCCTTCCCTGATCTAGGTCAATGAATGTCAGCTAGTATTATGAATAATAATATGAATAATATCAGATAAATATAAACCGTATTGAGCAGTCACATAGCAAGGACAGAAAGCAATACTGAGGCTTCCTAATCCTGCTCTGTGATCATTTGCTTTTTAGTTCTCTCACAATGTTTTCATCTGTTTTTTAGCGGAAGAAGATTAGGGCTGCTCCTGAGCATTAGGGTGTTACACCTCTGTTGGTTTATTATTTTCTGATGCATACTTTGCTGTGATAACAGATCTACAGGTCTGATGTCAGATTAACTCTCTTTCCACATTCCACACTTTGTGACTGATCTCAAGCAAGGCAAAAAAAATAATCTAATCCTCATTTCATCATCTCTGAAATCAAGATACAATTCTCAGGTTGCAGAGTTGATGTGAGGATTAGAGATATTATACATCTGGGATAGTGCTTGACTCATGATTGGTACTCAGATACTCGTTATTTGATAATTATTAGAATTATCACTAATTTATAAAATTAGTATTTTTGTTTCTTTTAGTCTATAATTTATTTTTCTAGTCTACAGGGCCAAAAGTAGAAAAGCTTATCTTTTGGACCTATCTGTAACAAGAGAATAACTATACTCTGAATAAGGCTTTTTCTACGAGCCAGTATGTAAGCTTTGGTGCACAAGCCTGTGAAATCTACTGAGATCCTTTGGAAACTCTTTTGGCTTGTCTTTGCTCATAATTTGATGTTTCATGAATCTGCAGCACAGTGTTATTAAGGTATCATCAAATATCTCTAAATATCATTTTAGTTAAGATACACAAGCACAGAGATAAATATTGAAAACAAGGAAAATCTTATAACTATGAAATAAGCTTTCCAGAAGCAAACGGTTAAAAATCTCATTAAACACATTTACTTCTTTTTTTTTTTTAATTAATTAATTAATTTATTTATTTATTCATGGCTGTGTTGGGTCTTCGTTTCTGTGTGAGGGCTTTCTCTAGTTGCGGCAAGCGGGGGCCACTCTTCATCGCGGTGCACGGGCCTCTCACTATCATGGCCTCTCTTATTGCAGAGCACAGGCTCCAGACGCGCAGGCTCAGTAGTTGTGGCTCACGGGCCTAGTTGCTCCGTGGCATGTGGGATCTTCCTAGACCAGGGCTCGAACCCGTGTCCCCTGCATTAGCAGGCAGATTCTCAACCACTGCGCCACCAGGGAAGCCCAACATGTTTACTTCTATAGGAGGTAAGTAGATTGCTTATTTAACTTGAAACATTCACCACTTTATCTTAGATAATGTAACCAATGCTATATCAGACACAGGAAGACATAATAAAGCTCCAGAGTATTGCATAATGCATATTCTTAATACAATATACTTTGGTTTTGGCGGGGGAAGAGGGGCAGCAGAGTGTCATGAGCACTAGATTGAGGGTAAGAGACCTACGTTCCCTCCCTGTATTGGAACATGACCTCTGTCTCCCTTGTGAAATGAGAATGGTCTAAATCTTCTCTTCAGCTTTAGGACTTTAACGATTCTGTAAATGCTCTCCAATAAGAGGTTGGCAATGCGGTAGAATTACAACACTCAGTTTGCAAATGTATCCTATTGACAAAGCTGAATCAGTAAATAGACCAATTCAAAGTCGCTTGAAATAATAAGTACAATTTATATGCAGTTTACAAAGTAGTCTATTGATTATTAGATGAGTCTCACAAATTTCACCTGAAAATCTATTTGAGAAAATTTAGCTCTAGCTGCTTTGCAATCAATTGGGTAGTTTAATATAGTGAAGAGTGAGTACAAGAAATGGAATAAAACCTATATACATAAACTCTTCATTTTTCAGTGAAAAAAGTAACTAAGATATTATAAAAAATGTTTGGATGTTATATTTAATATGAATGTTTAATATTAATATTTAATATGAATGTAAGTTAAAAAGGAATCAGCCAGACATTTTAGCCCCGACTAATGACATATATGTCAGTTTACTTCTTAAAATAGTTTAAAAATACTGCTGACTTAATGTGAAGTCAAATTTAAGACTCTTGGAAGCTTGAACATTTCATCAGTAAGGTACACTACAAGCTCACAATAACACTTGTTATAGATAAAAATAATTTTTAAAAAATCTACCATGGGGTCTTTTATGAATGCATTTAAATGGTTTGGTAACTAAAGAAATGTAAAATGGAGTTGTCTAAAATATAATTGTCATGAATAGGAAAGATAATAACATATTTATGTTCCAAGGTATGATGGTACCTCATCTTCATAAGCTGACAACACCACTGAGAACAAAACATGGCTATTCAGCAATCACTCACTCATTGATTTATTCAACCAGTGACTTTTATTGAGAGCCTACCATATACCTGACATAAAGAAGCATAAGTCAAACTTCTGGGAATGCTAAGATCTTACATCCTCAGGAGGCCAGGTATCTTATCAAACTTCAAACTCAGAGTAATTTGCATACAATTGTCACTCCGGAAATAAGGTACTATATTTTCTTTAAAAACTGGTAATCTGTGTATAACTGGCCTTTTAGTTCACATATTTACTTCACTTGAGCATCTCATAGCCTAACCATGTTAAGATAGGAAAATGATTTTTTAAAACGTATTCAAAACTTGAATAGTGGCTGAAATTTGCGTCCATCCAACTTTCAACCATCACTTGTTTATTTCACTGTTTAAAATTAAAGCTTCTTTTTTAGAACAGTTTTAGGTTCAC
This sequence comes from Eubalaena glacialis, assembly GCF_028564815.1. Taxonomy (NCBI): domain Eukaryota; kingdom Metazoa; phylum Chordata; class Mammalia; order Artiodactyla; family Balaenidae; genus Eubalaena; species Eubalaena glacialis. Next base: position 49,249,842 of record NC_083720.1, read on the forward strand.
AGCACAATTGAGGGGGAAGTGCACAGGTTTCCCACATGCCCCCTGCCCCTACGTGCACAGCCTCCCCCATGATCAACAGCCCCCACCACAGTGATGCGTTCGCTACAACCGATGAACCTGCATTGACACATTATAATCACCCAAAATCCATAGTTTACATTACAGTTTACTTTTGGTGCTGTATATTCTATGGGTTTGGACAGATGCACGTATATCTATCGTTATGGTACGATACAGAGCATTTTCACTGCCCTAAAAATCCTCTTTGCTTTGCCTATTCATCTCTCCCCTGTCCCCAAACCCTTGGAAACTACTGATCTTTTCACTGTTTCCATAGTTTTGCCTTTTCCAGAAGGTCATATAGTTGGAATCATACAGTATGTAGCCTTTTCAGATTGACTTCTTTCACCTAGTAATATGCATTTAAGATTCTTCCATGTCTTTTCATGGCTTGATAGCTCATTTATTTTTAGTTCTGAACAGTATTCCATTGTCTGGATGTACCACAGTTTATTTTTCCATTCATCTACAGAAAGATACTTCGATTGCTTCCAAGTTTTGGCACGTATAGATAAAGAAGCTACAAACATCCATGTGAAGGTTTCTGTGTAGACGTAAGTTTTTAACTCCTTTGGGTAGTTACCAAGGAGCATGATTACTGAATAGTATGGTAAGAGTATGTTTAGTTTTGTAAGAAACTGCCAAACTGTCTTCCAAAGTGGCTGTACCATTTTGCATTCTCACCAGCATTGAATAAGAGTTCCTGTTGCTCCACATTCTCACCAGCACTTGATGTTGTCTAGATTTCGGCCATTCCAATAGGTGTGTAGTGGTATCACATTGTTGTTTTAATTCACATTTCCCTGATAACATGACATAGAGTATCTTATCATATGTTTATTTACCATCTGTTTATCTTCTTTGGTGAGGTATCTATTATGATCTTTGACCCATTCTTTTAATCAGGTTGTTTGTTTTCTTATTATTGAGTTTTAAAAGTTCTTTGTATATTTTGAATATTAATCCATTTAAAAATTTTTACTAAGGATCTCTCATTTCTTCATTTAGTCCCGATACAGCTAGCAGATTAATCTTCTTTAAGTATGATCCCAATCACGCATTTTTAGACTAATACATTTAATGGTCACCTTGTTAGTTTTTACACAGAATAAAGACTCTTTTGCCTGGTATTGAAACCCATCCCATTTCTATCTACATTTCTTTTTCTCAACCTTAACATCCATTATTTTTATATACCAAAATAAATTTTCTGAGCTAATTTTCTCATATGGATATTTGGATAATAACTGCTACATTTTAGGTACTTCTTAGGGTTAAGAAAAATGAAAACTATGGCACACAACAAACACTCAATAAATCACAATATTCAGTATTGTTATTGTTGAGACTCCATGATAGAAATAGTATGGGTACTACAAGAAAAGAAAATCTGATTTCAAACTCTAAATGTTACTAGCTAGCTCTTTGTCTTCAGACAGATGAATTAATCTCCTTGAGCTCTGGTTTCTACATTTGTAAGCTAGGGATAATAGATGATTGACTGATAAGAGGTGGTATTAGATTAAGTAATTAATGAGGGTAATGTAGCTTAAAAAAAAAAAAACAAGGAGAGTTTGTTTTCATTCTCTTTCATCCTTTATGTACTCTATACTCTAGCTTCAGGCTAATCACTGTTTATTTATTATAGCTGTCCTTTCCTGCCACCAAAGTTTTTCCTGGGCTAGTCCCTTAACTAGCACTCCTATAGCTCCATCTTTCAACACTTTACCCATCATATAAAAGCTCATCTGAAATATATCCTTTACTAAAATTCCAGAGATTTTTTTACTAAGAAATATCCTCACTACCCCCTATAGCCCCCTATATCATACCAAATATAATACTTGTATATATCCTCCTTATTTATATATAACACTTCCTTCCCCCATCTAGACTTTAAGCTATAAAAAGCAGGGATGGACATGTTATTCTTCTTCATGTCTCTTAAATTACCTACTCCAAACGCCCTGCACATAGGAAACATCCAGTAAACTTTGAGTTAACTATGTTATGATTTTTCTATATATTTTGGACTCTATCATAGAACTCTTTACTTTCCATTTAAAGTGAGTTCTACATCTAGGAGCATTTCACATCAAGCAGAATACATAACATATTTAACTTCCTATTGATTTACCCACACATCTTTTCAAATTTTCCCTGAAGATGTAGGATCATGGGTTAGGACAGTCACAGAGGACAGCTGAAGAAGATTAGAGTTAGTGTAGCTCAGAGGAAACTCAACAGTGAACTGGCGTGCCCTGCTTCTAACATTATAAACAAAACAAGACAACTCAGCAGAAGGAAAGAGGCTAGCACTGTCAACGTGGACGTGGAGGTCAGAGTTGGCTCACCAGGCTTGGGGTTCTCCATCCACTACCCTAACTTGTTAAAGCTGTCCCTAGCCAGTGGTCCAAAGAAGGCCTATTCTTGAAACCTGGTACCATTTTCCAGTAGTAGCTGTAGTGATGAAAATATAACACTGACACTTATTATTCTCATTTACATAGCATTCTCACTTCCTTATTTGTGTTGCAACGCAATTCTGTGAGATAGTTTTATCCAATCTGTCTTCATTATGAGAACTCTGTGGCTCAGAGTGACTAACCGAACTGACCCAAAGTTACTAATATGTCCACAGAGGATCCCAGACAAAAATTATTCTCTCAGTCCACCCCCAACCTCCTAGTACACCACACTTCATAGCTTCTCTTTATCCTTATTTTCCAACTGATACTGCTGAAATGTTGAGAGGCAAGTAACAAAATAAAAAATAAAATAGCAGATCTGCTATTTTTGGCACTTTAAACCAGTGCCAAAAGGCAAAGGAAAAAATATCAAAAAATTTTGGTGTAAGAAATTACTGAAAGCCTTTATTTCTCAAGGAAAAAAGAATGCCTTAGGTCAGAACTGAGTAAGGAGAGTTTTCTAGCTGTGAAGTAGAACTCTCCCTTCCTGGAAGGGGGTGATACAATACAACCCAAGTAGTCTGCAGGCACTGCAGAAAGAGGGCTGAGTCCAAAGCTCCTTTTCAGAAGTGTGATAGGGCTCCCTCTCACCTCTCGGACCAATGGATATTAGCCAGAGTGCGATTGTTTCTGGTACTTTAAACACCCTGTCACCTTCATCCTGAAGTTTAAAGGAACAGAAAGCAGAGATGGGGATGCCCTGAGATATGTCTGACTTCACAGGCCTGTAGAGCTTGGGGAGATATTGACAGTTGTTATATTTTTGTTAAATCCTTTTCCAGAAATAGAAAATACAGCTGCTCTTTATTTCTTCTAGTCATTTTTTGTTTTTTATTTTTGTCCATAAAAAATTTCAAAAGTTACTATCTGAAGATACAGAAAAATGACAACAGCACAAAAGCAGCATTCATTAGGACCATATTTCTTTCTACTTAGACCTCCTACATAACATCTTCATGTAATTTTGGTTTGTGGTCTAAAATAATTGTTTCTATATAAAAATGATTGTAACAGCTTTGCAGTTATACGTGTTCACTCTTAAAAACCACAGATCCCATACACAGAACCGACAGAAGGATGAAAATATTAACCAAGGAAAAGATTCAAGCGGGTATTGCACGAATAAATATTTGTTACATCTGAAAAAAAGAAAAAGCAAGAGGAATAGGAGAAAGGTTATTCCAGAATCCTCCAGTATTTTCAATGGGAAATTTAAGCAGTAGCTCTAATAATTTGGTCTGAGGGCTGCTTGAAAAAGAAAATCAAACACATATCAATATATGCAGCAGATACATTTTACACTGATAATTTACACTATATGAAAAAGAAGACATATCAACTTTTTAAAAATGTTGCTATAATAACTATTTACCCAGAAAATGTTTCAAAACAGTCTTATTTGGGGCAGGCAAGTGGGAGGAGGTTAAGACCCCAGAGTGAGGGCTATTTTAGAAATATCAGTGAAAAAGAAAAAGCAATTCTTCTCAACAAGACTTATAAAATGATTTTAAATGAGTTTTTAAACTGTTAATGTGCCCTTGCCAATACTAGTTTCTAACTCATTTTCATTCTTGATCATTTTAAGAAAAGAAAGTATACATGGATGACATTAAAATGCATATCATATCAAGGTGACTGTCACCTTCTTTTTTAAAACCCTTTTGGCCAAGTGTAAGGTAGAGAGTTTCACGATAGTCTCCTGACGATGGAAAGCTGACCCTGGCCCGCAGTGGGGGGTGCGGGGAGAGGGGAGGTGTAAGAGTTTGGGAGCACTGTGATGGCAGATGCGCCCCGCTTGCTCAGAGGCCAGCCAGGGCTACCTTGAGGCTATTTTATCTGCTTTCTGTATGCCTTCAGTGGCGTAGGGTTAGTCTTATAAGTAGCTTCTAGGTGTTGCTAATTGAGCCATATAGGCCTTGAACCTGTGATCATGACCCTGCATGTGCTAAGGCCTAATACCCTTGAGTTGCGTATAACACTGCTTCATTTCTGAAAGGCCCTTTAGAACCCACTAACCTCCTTGCAGGTACTTCTACACATACTTTGGGACAACCTCTGACCAAATCCATTCCAGAAGAGTTGGACATCTGATACACTGAAGTCCCTGTGTTAGAAACATTTATACAGCTTCTGAAATCTCCCTACAACACCGCTATTTTGTAGGTAACAAATCCAAGGCACAGAACATCAGTGCTGAGATTCAAACCCAGGTCCTCTGAGCTCCTACCCATTGTTAGTGCCCCTAAACCACAGTATCCTTCTGGGCACTGGTCACATGCAAACTATCCTACGACTGCTCTTCAGTAGGTCTACCTGTAAATAAAAGACAGAGGCCACCGAAAGAAATGCCCTCTCTAACCTAGTACTTAAACAGGCACAAAGATGGTAGGAAACTGAGAAAGTACTTATTCTCATCATATATTTAAGCCAAATAGATATTTCTTCTCCTCTTCTTGCTATCTGAAAGCTGAAAGTGGCTTATGGTGAGTAAAAAAGTTCAGATGTGGGCCTACCTAGGGAAATAGCCTAGCAGAGCCGTTAAAAGCATGGACTCTGGGGTCAGACACCTCAGTTCATCTTTTGGCTTTGTTATTTACTAGCTGTGTGGCTATGGGCAGCTTACGTAATCCCCTGTGTCTCAGCCTCTTCTCAGAGATACACACAGAGAGACTCAAAAAGGACATTCATAATATAAATGTAAGCCCTGTTCCTTAATCTAACCGTTCCATCTATAACACACTATGGATTAATTTTTAAAATATACATACTGTGAAGATTTTGTGCATTAGACAACTTTATTGCATTGTTTTTGTGTTAAAATTTTTATTTTGTTACATATATTGTTTCAAAATTATCACAATAATTTTTGTGACTTTTTTTGGTGCTTCTTGAATTTTTAATATTCCAAGAGTCTGAAAAAAAAAATGAACATGACGTGGCTCTCCAGACCTTGGAAGGTCCTGATTTAAACACAGTGATGCTTACTTTCTTCATCCATAGCATGGGCTGGCTATTAATGGCTACCATATAGTATTTTTGGGTGAAGATTAAATAAAATAGTATATATAAAGGACCTTAATCAATCACTGCCATTGTTATTTTTCAGAAAGGAAAAATCACTCTTTTAAAAATTTACTACTGGTTCTCTGATTAGCCAGTGTACTGTCAAAATTCAGGTAAGGGATCTTAAATGAAAATTTTATAAACCTCTGTAGACCTCTCCCACGTCCAGAGCCTCTCTGGATAAGACAGAGGAAAATGTGTTCTCGTTAACTCTCCTTTTTCCTCAGTAGTTAGGGACAATGGGAAGAGAAAGTATAAAAGACAAACGTGTGGGGCTGAAGATATCATAGTTAAGTAGTACATAGTTATAAACCTAACTCTTAATAAAATTGAAAACTTGGAAAGAAGTCAGGAAAAGCTGAAGAATGGCCACTATTGCTTTCACCATCACAGCCCTGCCCCCGCACTCCCATGTTTTAAATAAACACACACACATTCTTTGTAGAAGCTTATTGACATTAATGCCAAAAACATGTCATGGCACTAAGAAGAACTGCAGATATGGAAATTTAAAATGGAGTATCCACTAGACAAACAGGCACACAGTCGGCTTTTCATACAATGGAATTTCTTTTAGGAGCATTATGAGATGCTGTTTGCAATGGGTCAGAAGGTAAATCATAAAAGCATATCAACCACGTAGCAAAACTTGTGCAGGGATGAGCCTTGAAGTCCTCATCTGTCCCCTGACCACACATGGAGTCCCTCTCGGTCTTTTGTCATTTTCAATTATTGTGGATTGAGGAGGGTAAAAACTTATTTTAATATCAGCTGTAGTAAAACGTCAATAAAAGGTAATTTATTAAAATTTATGTAGTAAAAGACAGATTTATTAATGTCAAAACAATCAATGAAAAAATCTTCTTTATTTTCTCTGGCCGCCATTTTGCTACAAGCATTTCTCTGACTGTACCTACACGGCTGTGGTTCCTGCCTATAGAATAATATCAGAGTCCTTTCAAACATTTTACTGGAGCCAAAATAAGAGATTACTTTTCAAAGTGAAAGCATAAGAATAAAACTGGAATGTCTCAGCTTTGTTACTTTTTTAAGATGAGAGCATAATGCACTGAGGTAACACTGCTTCTCTCTGATTTAGAGGAACAGCTTGACGGTGAGATATATGGTACTTTGTCCATAATAACTTTTGTTTTCTTTATGTCATCAATTGAGCTAGATCTTTACCTCATTAGAGCATTTGCAAATGCATCATTGCAGCAGATCATCTCTCCACATTACTGTATCCATTATCTATAGAGCAAGTTCATCCAATTTCCCCAGCAGTTTATGAGAAAAAACAAATCAAAAAAGGCCTCCTTTCCCATATATCAGTGTAATTTATGCCAGTGTTAGAGCCCAAGTATTTGTATTTTCTCTGGCTTTTCTATTTGCTTAACATATGAAGTAGCAAAGTTAATATTCTTCGGGAAAAAAACTCTGCTCTGGTCTCCACTGATTTGAACATAAAGTTCAAAAGGAGATGGTATCTTATAAAGACTCTAAGCTTACTGCATTAAATTAACAATACTAATCTCTGTGTTTCACATAGTACTTCCTCAGAGCAGTTTTACAGACATTAAATGAAAATGCCAAAGCTGTCTTTTAGATAAAAAACGATAAAGGAAACTCCTTTAGACATTCCTTCAGGTCTTTCATGGAATAAAGAGATGGTAAGACATAAAAGTGAAAAGCTGCAGAAAGCTTTCATGATTTCATAGGCCTGTCTTAGTCAATTTGAGCTGCTATAACAAAATACCACAGACTAGGTAGCTTATAAACAATATACATTTATTTCTCACTGTACTGGAAGCTGGGAGGTCCAAGATCACGGCACTGGCAGATTCAGTGTGGTGGCTGACAAAGGCTCACTTCCTGGCTCATAGATGGTGCTGCCCATGGAAAGGGCTAGGGAGCTTTGTGAGCTTTCTTTTATAAGAGCGTTAATCCCACTCATAAGGGCTCCACCCTCAAGATCTAAACATCCCCCAAAGGCCCCACCTCTTAATACCATCACACTGGTCATTAATATTTCAACATGTATTTGGCAGGGACACAAACATGCAGATCACACTTGTCTATGGGGATCGTACATATTTCTCTGTAGCCCCGGCCACCTCTATTCTTGATTTCACATGTTCAGCAATTCAAAAATGATCTATTGAAAATCTTCACCGTGCTTTGCTCGAGTTAAAGACATAGTATATAAACAATAATCACTACCCTTATTGGGCTCCTGGTCTTGGGTTTGGGCTACATGAGGGAGGACGCTGGAGAAAGAGTCAGGGATAGACTATAACAATTACACTATGATAAGAGTTTGCCTAGGGTGCTGTGTGATTTCACACAATAACCATGTGCCCAGAGATGATTTTATGTTTTTGTATTAAACTTTCAAGTCCACGATGATTGCCTATGTGCACAGCACAGCTAAGTCTTATTCCACAAAAAGATGAGACGACAATTACTGCTTCCTTATTCCATACATTGGTTGTCTCTACAATGGGTGTGGGAAGAAAACACTATTAACTATTATGAATCATGTTTCTATTTATTTTTAAAAGACAATTAAATTGCACTAACCCTTAATGGGTGCATTGATTGTATGCCAGTAAAGCACAGAAGTACCTGATAGGAGAGACGGCTGTATAGTGGCACAGGCTGTGCAGTGAGGCACCCTCACACTCACATGCTGCAAAGTCTTCTACCTTGTGTGTGCCTGGTTAGGTCGGTTTATATACCACATTATTCGGTGTTATTCCATTGCAGTTCACACTCACAAAAGGAACAACAAAAATAAATGATTCGTAAAAAGAAAGCTTGGATTGTAAACAATACTCATGATGCACACCCAGGACAAGAACGTGACAGAGGTGACGCTTCTGCTCCTGGCAAGATCTTGCTTTCAGTCAGATGGCAGGTAAAGGAAATGATTTATTCAGATCAGACATAAATGATTTATTCAGATCAGATGCTATGGACATTAGAGTTATATTCTGTATCTTAAAAATGAACTTTACCCTACATACGTGATGTGGACTTTTAACAACTGCTGTATGAAGGCAGGGATACAAGGGAAAATACTTACTATGTTCAGTAAGTGGGAGGTGTGTTGTGCTTCTTTCATTTTGATATACATATGTATGTGAGAACTTTTTCAACCATTAAAAGCAAGTATAGACTATACTGAACTTAAAACTAAGGTTGGAACTAATAGAAAAAAAAAAAAACAAACCCAAGCCAAAGTAAAATCAAGATTTTCAAAAATAATTAAGAAGGTATAATCATATTGTTCTCACTAAGGTTATTATAAATATTCTGTTATTATTATATACAAGAAATAGCATAATGATATATATTTTTCTAAAATTTTAATACACAAAAGGTTTAAGTTTTGTTAATTAAAATGTTTAAATATTTAATGTCTATCTCAATATTTTACATTTTAATTTTTGTATTTTTATAATATACACAATATTTTAGTAGAGTAGTTATGTGTATAATAAATAAAGACACACATATTAAGGAGTATGTTCTATCTATATCTATTTCTTTTTTTTTTTTTACTTGTAAGGCAGATAATCAACACTATGATGACCACTGTTGTTGACCACAGGGAACCACTTCAGACACAAGTCAATGTGTGTCCTCAAAACATATCTAAAATTAATCAAAGGACAATGCAACTAAAGATATTACCTTTCAAGCTAAGCAGCGCTGCTTCTAAAATATTAAGCAGAAGCATGGTCTAAATAACAACCTTTTCTGAGGAGTCTGCCTTGGCCTACTAATCTCTAACAGCTGAAGGAGAATGCATTTCTCTGACCAATACAGCAATCTTGGTGGGTTGGTTTATAAAATCTGCTTGTCTGGTTTGACTTGGAAGCTAAATTCAAGCCTAGAACTAATGAAGTCTATATATTTTTCACAGACGTACATATACATTTCTTACACACACGTGTGCACACACACACCCACATATATATATGTGGAGGGAGGGGGAGAGGGAGGGAGAGAGAGAGAGAGGGAGGGAGAGAGGGTGAGCGGGGGAGAGAGGAACAACCCACACTGCTTTAGTACCTGCTTATGTCAGGACTTCCAAAACATTTTTTTTCTTTTTCATGTCATCGTCACACATGAATCCCTCAACAAACACTCATATAAGCAAGCGTGGTTTAAAGCATTTTTTGTATTACTCATTTGATTCTCATAATAGCACTATGAGATAAAGGCTTTTACTGTTCCCATTTTATAGATGAAGAAACTGAGGCATAGAGAAATTAAATCCCAAAGTTATATAGACTTTGGGTGCAAAAACAGGTTTTGAATTAGGCAGTCTGGTCCAGAGCCCATATTCTTGCTCATTATGCTGTTCACTGAGGGAGAAACCAAGGCCAAGAGAGGTTAATTTTCATATTTTCATATTCATATTTATATGACTTATTTTTTCTCCATTACCATAATCTCACCACTATTCTTTTGCCAAACATGGAACTTTTCATGAACATAAACCCCAAAGTTGAAAAGCATTCAGAGTTAAATCTCTTGCACCTTTTTTGTTCTGTGTTATAGAAAAAGGACCTATTTGGGTAAAGATGGAGATTTTCAAAGTAAAATCTGTGAGCAGAACAGTCACCTCTGCCATGTTCTTGTCCTGGGCATGCATTACCAGTATTCTTTGTAATCCAAGGTTGCTTTTCATGAATCACTTACTATACTTTAGAAGATAGTAAACTTTTCATGACAATCTTATTTTGAATAATCCTTAAATATATGTCTTCTAATCTTCTATGATAGAATTTGTCTATGCTAAAATATTTGTGATTTTTCTGAAGAAAATATCAATAACTGGTAAGACTCCAATTTTTTTTCATTGGTAGTAAAATAATCTTCACTTAGGATTTGCTACCAAGATGAACAAGACACATATCTGAAACGATGAGACTGTAACACATAAAATATATTTCTTAATGCTGAAATAGAACATATCCATTAAATTTAAAGAATAAGATCAATTACATTTAATTTAAATTTTGAACCACATCTGATAAAATAAGTAGAACTTTATGAATAAAAAGTTCTCAAAAATTTTTAGTAATGCGTTTTGTTTGCCACTGGTTTAATCATTCTTTTTCCTTAGGAATCCAAATCGGAAAAGAAGAAGTAAAGCTGTCACTGTTTGCAGATGACATGATACTATACATAGAGAATCCTAAAGATGCTACCAGAAAACTACTAGAGCTAATGAATGAATGTGGTAAAGTAGCAGGATACAAAATTAATGCACAGAAATCTCTTGTATTCCTGTACACTAATATGAAAAATCTGAAAGAGAAATTAAGGAAACACTCCCATTTACCACTGCAACAAAAAGAATAAAATACCTAGGAATAAACCTACCTAAGGAGACAAAACACCTGTATGAAGAAAACTATAAGACACTGATTAAAGATGATACAAATTAAAGATGAAATTAAAAGACAAAATTAAAGATGATACAAACAGATGGAGAGATATACCATGTTCTTGGATTGGAAGAATTAACATTGTGAAAATGACTATACTACCCAAAGCAATCTACAGATTCAATGCAATCCCTATCAAACTACCAATGGCATTTTTCACAGAACTAGAACAAAATATTTCACAATTTGTATGGAAGCACAAAAGACCCCGAATAGCCAAAGCAATCCTGAGAAAGAAAAATGGCGCTGGAGGAATCAGGCTCCCAGACTTCAGACTATACTGCAAAGCTACAGTAATCAAGACAATATGGTACTGGCACAAAAACAGAAATATAGATCAATGGAACAGGATAGAAAGCCCAGAGATAAACCCATGCACATATGGTCACTTTATCTTTGATAAAGGAGGCAAGAATATACAGTGGAGAAAAGATAGCCTCTTCAATAAGTGGTGCTCGGAAAAATGGACAGCTACATGTAAAAGAATGAAATTAGAACACTCCCTAACACCATACACAAAAATAAACTCAAAATGGATTAAAGATCTAAATGTAAGGCCAGACATTATAAAACTCTTAGAGGAAAATGTAGGCAGAACACTCTATGACATAAATCACAGCAAGATCCTTTTTGACCCACCTCCTAGAGAAATGGAAATAAAAACAAAAAAGAAAAAACAAATGGGACCTAATGAAACTTAAAAGGTTTTGCACAGCAAAGGAAACCATAAACAAGATGAAAAGACAACCCTCAGAATGGGGGAAAATATTTGCAAACAAAGCAACTGACAAAGGATTAATCTCCAAAATATACAAGCAGCTCCTGCAGCTCAATATCAAAGAAACAAGCAACCCAATGCAAAAATGGGCCGAAGACCTAAATAGACATTTCTCCAAAGAAGATATACAGATTGCCAACAGACACATGAAAGAATGCTCAACATCACTAATCATTAGAGAAAAGCAAATCAAAACTACCATGAGGTATCACCTCACACCAGTCAGAATGGCCATCATCAAAAAATCTACAAACAATAAATGCTGGAGAGGGTGTGGAGAAAAGGGAACCCTCTTGCACTGTTGGTGGGAATGTAAATTGATACAGCCACTATGGAGAACAGTATGGAGGTTCCTTAAAAAACTAAAAATAGAACTACCATATGACCCAGCAATCCCACTACTGGGCATATACCCTGAGAAAACCATAATTCAAAAAGAGTCATGTACCAAAATGTTCATTGCAGCTCTATTTACAATAGCCAGGAAATGGAAGCAACCTAAGTGTCCATCGACAGGTGAATGGATAAAGAAGATGTGGCACATATATACAATGGAATATTACTCAGCCGTAAAAAGAAATGAAATTGAGTTATTTGTAGTGAGGTGGATGGACCTAGAGTCTGTCATACAGAGTGAAGTAAGTCAGAAAGAGAAAAACAAATATCATATGCTAACACATATATATGGCATCTAAAAAAAAAAATGGTTCTGAAGAACCTAGGGTCAGGACAGGAATAAAGATGCAGACGTAGAGAATGGACTTGAGGACATGGGGAGGGGAAAGGGTAAGCTGGGACGAAGTGAGAGCATGGCATGGACTTATATATACTACCAAATGTAAAATAGATAGCTAGTGGGAAGCAGCCGCATAGCACAGGAAGATCAGCTCGGCGCTTTGTGACCACCTAGAGGGGTGAGATAGGGAGGGTGGGAGGGAGACGCAAGAGGGAGGAGCTATGGGGATATATGTATATGTATAGCTGATTCACTTCGTTATAAAGCAGAAACTAACACACCATTGTAAAGCAAGTATACTCCAATAAAGATGTTAAAAAAGAAATGAAATAAAAATGGGTCACTCGGTGTCATTTTGTTTCTACTCTGTTTCTTACAGGTCATATTCAGAGTTGACTGAGCACCATGAGTGTTCAACAGATTTTGATTTTATTTTTATCACATGCCTCATAAAACTAATTTAGAAACCTGAAAATGTGTCACCAAGATATTGAATTATGAACAGTCAGAGCTTATTGAATTCCCCAAATCTAACAAGAATGGTTGGCTATGAAAGCAAACAAATACTCTTCAGATATAGCCAGCCACATTTAAGAAATTCATACAGAGATCTAGAAGATTCTGAAGTGCCATGACTGACAGCGTGTCAATTTTTCAGAAGCCAATAGCCTGTTTTTGGAAGACTCTTCCTTCTGCGTGGGTACCCAATATAATTCCCATCACAGAGTGATTTGGATCTACTTTAGAATTATAATGGAGGTCAAGTAAATTTGTGGAAAATTCCCACCATTGGCCCATTTAGAGTTATTTTCTACGTGGACATTCTTCCTATGTTAACTCCACTTCACAGAATCTTCATCACATTTCAACTGTCAGCAGAATCCAGTTTTTCTCCTGGCTATACTTCATCATTTTTCTCTTGCTATTAATGGATCTATATGATTTATGGATCCCCTTCTGCTAACATTACTCAGAAGCAGAAGTGTTACAGTGCTTTGAGCTCTACACCAGAGTACCAGCCTGATACCTATGCTGCAATGCACATGTTGGGGGCAGGGGTGGGGGAGGGCAGGAACAAACCCAAATAGCTTGCAAAAATAAGTATTCATTTTAAAGGTCTAATGATTCCCAGGAAGAAAGTTAGATACTTACAAAGCTGAATGAAACCCCAGCAATGCCCCTCTCACTCAAGGGCCAGACTTCAAGCAAACACATCCCCTTGGAGCCCAGTCCTGAAGCCTGAAGTAAATAAATTCTCCTGGATGTACTAAGGACCCTGCAGTAAAGCTATGTACTTCATAGACCTTCTCTTAGAGCTTGATTGTTGCTTACTTAACATATAAGGCAGGGATAGGAGAGATCTGATTTAAGATATATCTCTGCACTGCCTCTATCCTGTGATCATTCCTTAACCTCTGCCAGTTGTGGTTTCCTCCTTTGGGAAGAGGGATAATAGCACCCATTCCTAGAATTGTTGGGGACTTTGAGTAAAAACCTTCTGATCACAATTTACTTATCACTAGGAGAGAAAAAAAAAAGGTCAGTGTATATTGAACACGTGTTTTGTTTTTATCAGCCTAGCATATATTTGTTAGTAGGTATGTTTGCTTTCTAATTTGTTTCTGTCTAGTTCAGATACCATAAGGCTCCTTATAAGGGATGGAGGGAGGGCGCGTGACTTTTGGGATAACAACAATGTCCTCGTTATCTGTCACTGGGTAACAAATTTAGTGGATTAAAACAGTAAACATTTATTGCACAGTTTCCAGTGGGTCAGGACTTTGCAAGTGGTTTACCTGGGTGGTTCTGGCCCAGGGTCTTTCATGAGGTTGCCGTCAAGACATAGGGCTGCCGGCATTTGAAGGTTTGACACAGCCAGAGGATCTGCTTCCAAGATGGTACACTCCCATGGCTATTGACAGGAGGCCTCATTTCCTCACCATGTGTGTTTCTCCATAGACTGACCTCACGACATGGCCACTGGCTTCCCCAACGAGATCCAACAGAGACTGGGAGTGACTTCAGTGAAAGCCATAGTATCTTTTATAACCTAATCTTGAAAGTGACATACCATCATGTCTTCTGTATTGTAATGGTCACACAGATCAACCCTGGTACTTGTACAATGTGGGAAGGAACTACCTGAGGGTGTGAACCCCAGGAGGTGGAAATCACTGGAGGCCAGTAGCATTTACATAGCATTTCTCAAGTTATAAAGTGCTTTTCACAAAGAAAACTACTCTATGAAGTAAGTAATAAGAAAATTTAAATTACCTGCCTATGGCCACAATTGTTGAGTGTGTCTACTCAAAATGACTCAGAAGTGCATTTTATTTCATATTATTTTCTTTAATCCTCTCAGTTCCCTTAGTTGATGAAGATATACCATCTTCAACACTGACACTAACTAGCTTAATCTTGAATAAATTATAACAGTTACAGAAGTGACCGTTAATAACAAAAATATAAATAACTTTATGAGGACAGAAAGTTAATTCAAATAGGCTATAACAATAAGAATGGATTTTTTTTTAATGGAAGAACAAAAAGGAAAAAAAGAGAGAATTCTCTCTTTAATGTAACAACATTATTATAAGACCTTATTCCAAATCCTACATTCTAAAAATTTAACTTATACCTCTGGCAAATTTAAAAAAAAATATGTAAACAATTTCATATTTGAGAAGTGTAATCTCTTTAAAACCATTATTCTAATCTTGAGTCGGCAATTAGTATAATACTAATGTACTGTATATACGGAGCAAGCTAATGATAATGGGTAATGAACTATTCCCCTAAGTTATTCCAAATAAATAGCCAACTTTAAACAGTTCTTTTTAAACAGATGATTTCACCGTAAGTATTAAACACTATCTAATCATTACTTGGTCCATCATTTCTACTTGACTGAGTTGTATTCAATGTCACTGAAGACCTAGTTAAATTTTTCATGGAAGTTAACCAACAAATTACTGTACACATGCTTTTATAGTTTTAAAAATCCCAACTCATTTTCAGACTCAAAGACACCAGCACATATTCTATGACTTGCAAGGAGTGTTCAGAAACAGAAACAGAAATGAAGATAAAACTGTGTCCTATCAACAGACTCAATCTTTTAAACACTTTAGCATTAAAAATTCTACCAACAAATCGGATTTAGAATGGAGAATATTAATGACTTGTCAGCAGATTTAAAGCAATACTTACAGCTTTTTGCTGTATTTGAGTTAGAGCCTCGCCTAAATCTTTTCTTACAGTAATAACCAGAAACTCGGCCCTGGCAGACATGGAAGTTCACAGATCAAGCAAGATTTAGTGTATGTGCGTGTGTATCTGTGTATGCACACCATGCACTATTCTACATCTTCTATAGGATCATGGGTGTGGGTTTTTTCTACATCTAATTCATATAAGCTTTCTGGAAGGTTAAAATGATCTGTATACGTCTGAGTAAAAGTAACTTGGAAGCGGTAATAGTGTACTGTGATTATTGGGGCAATTTAGTCTCTAATGGTTATGATGAGTGGGTAATGTTCCGTAATTGTTTTGAATATTACATCTTGAAGACAGCGGTGTTATCACTTTTGCAAATTATTTTAGAATGCAGAGCTGCAGTACACTTAGCTGTTCCCAACTGTAATCTCCTTTATTGTACCTTTGAGAAATGAAGCTTCGATTGAGTATTCCTACTTAATAAATCAAGAGCTAGAATGTGACTTCTTGTTCCTATTCCAGGGGTCTTCACCCTATACTGTACCACTTGCATCTCCAGATATGACAGACTTGGTCATGTCTAGAGAAATGTCTCCAATGCTCGGTCATCTGTGGACCCCATTCAGAGTTGTGTAGCATCTGTATTCCACCTACTACGTCCTTCATGAGTTTTACTGTATCTGTGTAGCCTCTAGATTGATGTTTTAAAAATAAATCAGTTTTAGTTAAATAAATATATTATAAAATACAAATTTCATTCTCATAAAATTATTATTTTGCCATAAATGGAAGAAATCCATAAAATACCTTCTAAACAAAATGAGAGTATGGTCTCAAAATTTAGATGTGTCTTCTTGCCTTGCTCTCTTGTTAAAACTTGAGAGTCACAGGTTTTTGTGTGGTGATAAAGATACATTTGTAGTAACTCAAGGATGTCCACTGATGATATAAAAAGACTGAAAGAAAACATAAAAGAGCTAATTCCTTATTATGTGATGCAACTGCTCTTTAACATCAAGTTTGAGTGCCATGTGAAGTCAGCTTACATCTACCAATGTAAGCTACACACTTGGAGGACTTGTAAACTAGACCCTACAGAAAGAGAAAGGGGTTCTTAGGCTGAGAATGGAGTTTTAGCCTGAGCATGGTCACTAAATTGTTAGATAAATCTGGTCCAACAACAAAGATATACTGATACAAGTATGCCCAGCATCAAGGCACTCAATGGACTTGGCCTCCTGGGGCCTCCGGTTCCTCTGCCAAATGATGATAATGGATTGGAAAGTCACTGCCTCTCATTTCTAGACTCTGGAGTGCACTGTCTTCACTGACTCTTTTCATTATCAACATTTGTGACACTTTCAGTTCCCAGAGTTTGGCAACTTTTAAGACATAATAAGAACCCCCCTTTTAGCAAAGATAAGCCAGAAAATATAAAATGAATTTTATCATCTTCCTAACTCAACTATCTGCATATAAATTTGAGTGGCAATTTCCAAAGTCACATCATAACGTGGATAAGTCATCCTCAAATCTTGTCCAGAAAATGACTCTTCTCTTGGAAATCGTAGCAAGGATACTCTACCACCTCTGTGTTTTTGGTAAAGAATGATTATTTTTAGATGAACAGACGATCCTACGCTCCTCTCCTCATTGCAGCAGAGATATTTCATGATTCTTTCAACTAGTCCAAATTCAGAATATAGCTATGTCTGAAAGAGCCTGTTAACAGGAATATATTCATTCAAGGAACGTTATACTCCTTCATTTATGAATAAATCATCTCTGAGTTTGAGGTCTATTTTATGCTTTATAACTTTTTATTTCTTAAAGAAGATTTATAAGTTTTTAGCCCACTCTATTCTTATATTTGAGTGTTTTGTGTTTTAGCCTTACTTATCATCACTTGCATTTGGAAAGATGGGGCTCAGTGAAGTTGGAATATACATATTAGGAAGCAAACTTGTATAACTTTGGACATAATACATGAAATACTGAGTATTTCTTTAAATATTCCAGCTAAGATTATATAATATTACAATCACACTTTATAACAATAAAGGATTATTTTTAAGGAAGAAGCAGAGTTCTCTGTGAATATATATGATTGAGATGATTTAAGGAACACATATAATTGAGTTAAATGTCCTTTCACCCATCAGTCTTCCAAAATACATATGGGAAAAAAACATGACTCAAATAGCTTAGCAAAGATAATGGATATCTATAGAAGTACTTTAAAAATAAGGTTGAGAATTATAAAAGTAGCTCATAGAACAAAACAGAAAAAAAGCAAAGTTAAAGATTTTTGCTTTTAACCAATAAACGCAGATCAAATACACTGGAAATCCAGGTTGGGAGTTCCTCAGACCACTCACGGATTACTAATGATCTTCTTTTGAGTCTATATTTTCAATATCACACATCCAAAGGTCTAAATTGTAAAAGGCATCCAGCCTGACTCACTTGAAGAACTCTATTTTAACTCAAACGATATATAATTAGAATACCACTATTCTAGCACTTCAAGATATTTTTAAAGTTGTTTGAAAACTGCTATATTATCACAGAAGGCTCCTCTCTGGCACAGAAAATGGAAAAGCTGCTCAATTTGTTCAGCGTGCTCTTGAATCTACCTTTTTTACTGTCGTTGTCTCTCCATTTCCAGGCCATTGGGACCTCTTGCCTTCACCATCGCAGTCAGTCCCCTGTAGCCATCTGCTGCCAACCAGGCTTCCTAAAACACTGCTACAGTGGTGGCATATCTCTGTTCAAAGGCCTGCAGAATATCCTGTTTCACTGCAGTGCATTCAAACCCTACAACTTCTCCCCAATGCACATTTCCAATTATTTCTCCCAAACGCTTTGCTTCACTAACAATGCTGTCCAACTCCCACTGTGGCCTCCAAAGCTACAATCCTGATTGGAGCCATCACTCTGTTTCTATCCTTGACCATTTTCCACCTGTTTCTGTCCTTGACCCTCTCTAGCAGGGGTCAGAGACTTACTCTGGAAGGGTCAGAGGGTAAATGCCATAGGCTTTGCAGGTCTAGAAGTTTCCCTTACAACTATTCAACTCTACCATTATAACGCAAAAACAGCCGTAGGGGTATGTAATGAATGAGCAGAGTTCCACTAAAACTTTATTTTTGGATACTAAATTTGAATTTTATATAATTTTCCTGTGTCATGAAATACTATTCTTCTTGTGATTTTTTTTCAACCACTTAATGTAGAAACAATTCTTAGTTAATGGACCATACAAAAACAGGCAATAGGCTAGATTGCTCCATGGGCTGTAGTTTGCTGACACCTACTCTACTGTACATCTCAAAAGAGCAGCCAGTGATTAGCATGATTGAATTTAACTCCTTCTCAGAATCCTGCAGTGGCTCTCAGTTCCACTCAGAGCAAACATTCAGGTCTTCACCATGGCCCATATAAAACCTTATACAGTCTGGTCTTCTTTGTTTCTCTGCCTTTGACTCCAATTACTTCAGTTACTCTCTTTGGTTTTGCTCTGCTCCAGCTTACTAACCTGCTTTCTGTTCCTTGAACACACTGAACACAAGCCTGCCCCAGGGCCTTTGCACTGGCTGGTCTCTCTGCCTGGAATCTGTTTCCTAATATGTTTCCATGGCTGTCTTGCTTGCTTCAAGATTTTGATATAACATCATTCTCTCAAAGAGTCTATCCCGACCACTCTATTTAAGTTTTAACCACGCTGTTATGGGTTGATTATGTTCTCCTAAAATTGGTGTGTTGGAGTCCTAACCTCTAGTACTTCAGATTCAGAATGTGACTGTATTTGCAGATAAGGTCTTTAAAGAGGTGATTCAGTTAAATGAGGACATTTGAGCAAGGCCTAATCCAGTTTGACTAGTGTCTTTATAAGAAGAGGAAATTTGGACACAAAGGAAGATATCAGAGGCCTAC
The DNA here is from genome assembly GCF_028564815.1 of Eubalaena glacialis. Taxonomy (NCBI): domain Eukaryota; kingdom Metazoa; phylum Chordata; class Mammalia; order Artiodactyla; family Balaenidae; genus Eubalaena; species Eubalaena glacialis. The sequence continues at coordinate 49,269,561 of NC_083720.1, forward strand.
CCTCAGACAGCAGAGGCCATGTGAGGACACAGTGAGAAGGCAGCCACCTGCAAACCAGGGAGGGAGGCCTCAGGAGAAACCAACCCAGCTGGCACCTTGATTTTGGACTTCCAGCCTCCAGAGCTGTGAGAAAATACATTTCTGTTGTTTAAGACACCAAATCTGTGATATTTTGTTATGGAAGCTCTAGCAAACTAACATACAGCCTAACTTCCACAGCCCTCACAAACCCACTGAACTTGTTCGATTTTTACCCAGAGCACTTATCACCCACTAACATACTATTTAATTAATCAACTTAGCATGATTATTATCCAACTCTCTGCTATACGAGGGCAATGATCTTTTGCTTGTATGATGTATTCCAAGTTCCCAGAATAGTGCCAACCAAGAGGGTACATACTTCACAAATACCTGCTGGATAAATGAAACCTAATAATACATTATCTCTATATATCCCCTTCCCCTCTTTCTGTGTTCTTGCTTGAAGGTCCAGTTGCCAATTCAGCATCTCCAAGCCCATAGCTACTAAAACCCAGCTTAAACGCCACCACTGCTAAGAATGTCTCTCTTGCCACCAGCACAAAGTGGATTCCCTCTTCGAATTCTACTAAAACACTGCCTGTACCTCTCTCCTGGTATTTAACACATTCAAGCCTGTAATAAGATTGTTTATATATGTTTTAACTTCTCTACAAGCTTCTTTCTGGTGCAAGCTGGTGTCTCATGCATCTTCAAATATCTCTTTTGCACATAGTGGAGCAATATACAAATAATGTGGCATTTTTTAGGTAGAAGAGGATTTTTTATAAAAGAACACGAAAGCATAATGAAGTATAACTCTTCAAGTATACAGATCTTAAATTTTATTATTTTTGAAGCATATATTTGAGCTATATATTCTATTTGCTTTTTGAAAATTTTAAATTGATATAAATGGAACACACTTTGACCTCTTCTGAGGACTCCAAAACAACTGAATGATGTTAGTTGCTATACCTTGCACTGATTTCTCAGTATCCAAAAGAGGGCTTAGGACTACTTGGAATGAGTATTGATCCCAACTACTGTTCTAAAAAATGCTGGCCTGGGGACTTCCCTGGTGGTCCAGTGGTAAAGAATCCACCTTCCAATGCAGGGGACGTGGGTTCGATCCCTGGTAGGGGAACTAAGATTCCACATGCCACGGGGCAACTAAGCCCACCCACCACAACTAATGAGCTCATGTGCCTCAATGAGAGAGCCCACGCACCCTGGAGCCTGTGTGCCACAACTAGAGAGAAAGCCTCACGCTGCAACTAGAGAGAAGCCTGCATGCTGCAACGAAGACCTGATGCAGACAAAAAAATAAATTAAAAAAAAAAAAAAATGCTGGCCTGAAAAAGTACCTGGTGGCAGCCTGAATAGGGATAACTTAATTTTTCTGATGAGCAAACAGGTATGGAAGAATGTAAACTTGTCCAAGGTCTCCTGCTAAAATGAGATGGTGCTAAGATTTAAGTTTAGGTCTTCTTGGCTGCCAACACCAGGTATTTCTATCAGAGTAAGACATCACCATAGACACTTATCACAATGTAAGGTCGAAAGAACAATGTCTTCTGGAATAGCAGTGTAATGGACTAGTAACAGGACTAACCAGCTCCCATGATCTTGATAAAAATCACTTGAGTAACTCTGACCTCAACATTCTCTTCTGAAAATAAAGAAGTCAGACCATATAATTTTTATGATCCATTGAGTTTTACACGTCTATGATCCAATAGCATATTCCAACAAAACTATTTATATACGTAGCATAATCTGCATAATATTGTTTCTATTATTGTCAGTGTGTGTGCGCTTCACTATTTTGAACTTGAACAAGCTTTTTAACCTTCCAAGATCGAACACTAAGCCTTTACTTGGAGATGGGCTAGGAGGGCTTCACTGGATGACACATTTGCATGTATTTGGGTATATGCCCAGCAGTTGGCTGTACAGTTTCCCTTGGGGAATCTTTAGTAGACACAGCATAAAACCGATCTTTAAAGTTCTAAAAGCCTTTTATAGAACTGGCTTTACAGCTCTTTGAAGCCTTTTGACTTTTGTTTGGCTCAGGGAATTGCAAAATGTTTAGGAAACTCTTTTATGTATACCCCATAATAGAACAGACTCTGTGTATCTCAAGGGTGTATTACAGAAGAGGAACACGACTGATTTGGTAGGCTTTAAAACTCTTATCTTAACCTGGTAACTTTGCAAAATGGAAATCTTCCCATTGTAGAGGTGATAATACTGAGCTAGGGGAAATTAAAACTTTCTCAAACGTATATACAAGCTGGAGAAGAAAACTGCAGACACAAGACAGATCAACTGAAATCCTGACAGTTTATATATATATACACACATATAAATATAGGTATATATAATTGTGTGTGTGTGTATATATATATATATATGATTACAGTACATCCAAGGTGGTATCTTTTTGTTCCAACAGGTTTACCATAGTTAAAGATTGAAAGAACCTAGAAATTTCTATATTATTAAAAACATTAAAGTGCAATCATTGCACATATACTATGTTCACTGTAGAAAAATGAGAAAACACAAATACATAGAACTTTATATATAAATCACTCATAGGATATATGACTTTTGAAACAAATGAGAAAATATACATCACCTACTCCTATTTGAAAATGTGTAGTTATACCTCCTTTGTGTACAATTAGAGAGAATTCAGACTTCCAGGGCTCTGGATTATCTACAACAGTTTCTATAAGGGGAGAAGTACTGGGCAGAGATAAGAAAGCAGCAGAACTACAGCAGAGATTACAATGAGTAGCTGCCATAGCTGAGATCAGAAGAAGTGATATAGGCAAACAATCACAACCCTACCAACTTTGGGGAAGACATGTAGTGAAACAGCGGTATAAGATGTGGTAGCTTTGCCCCCTAAAAAACATTGGTGTGCAATTTAGTCAAACATCCAATGACTACTTATTAAACATTTATTATGCACCAGGCATGGTCTACACACTAGATTACAATATGAACAAAACAAACAGGACCCTTAAAAAGAAGTTCATATCCCAGTCTTACAGACACTTGTAAATAATCTAAATTATTTTAGATCATGGTCATTTCTGTGGAAAAGGTGACCATATATCCCAGTTTGTCTGTGACAGTCTTGGTTTGTGCCTATATTCTTGCTGTGATTATTAAGATTGCCTCCTTTTACTCTCCAAAGTGCCCCAATTTTGGCCACCCTATCTGTAAAAGAAATTTCAGAAAGGTGATATAAAAGAAAGTCACTGTAGGAGGGGTTACTTGGGATTGGATGATCAGGAAACGACTTAATAAGATGATGTTTAAGCTGACAAAGTCATCACACAGCTCTTCAGAGTGAGTTTGAGTTTGAAAAGGGAGAATTGTAGAGTGAAACAAAGATATAGTTTGGATTCTGCCAAATCTAGTTTTATATCTTACTCCCACCACATCCTAGGTTTGGCACCCTGGGCTAGGTTCCCCATGGGGTGCTCAAGTGCTATCGTTTAAGTCCGATAATGTGAGTCAGAAAGGAACACGTTAAATTATATGGAGAAAGAAACCGATACTTATTTATAATATCCTCCCACAAACCTATATTTTTGAACAGATACACAGTAAACACTGTGTTAGGGTAGAGCTGGAGAATTAAATATATGTATGTCACTTAGAAGACTCAGGTCTACTTGAGATACACCTCTAACACCTGAACCTGTTAAATAATACAGTGTTGATGACTAATTAAATGCTGAACAATGGGGGATAGACAACTTGTACTATGAGAGCTCAAAAGGGAATGAAGTCAGTGCACATCAGAGAGTGAAGACAGATCCAAGTGGGTAGAAATGGAATGTGAACAGGCACTTAACTGATTCACTGCCTGATTGGCTCAGTAAGCCACCGAAGCACTTCCCTGTTCAAGGAACAGAACCTTCTGGTGGGCTTGCTCTTCTGGCAGTTTCTGCAGCCATCTGGCAGTGTGAGCCATTTGGCTTTTCAGCAAAACTTCCTTCTCCTGCAAATAATCCCACTGATGCGCTTTCTCCCAGCTGCTTTCTTACCTTCCTTGTTTGGCTCCCCTCTCGTCGGCTTCTCTCCCTCTAGTTTTCTTCAAAGGAGCATATTTTGAAGGCTTACTGCCTCACCTAGGTTGCTCGCTGTCCTCACCTCTCCTTGGCTAAAACCACAAGAGACAGCTGTCCTCTGCTTTCGGGAATCTAAGCACACGTTGGTTTGTGGAGTTAACTGCCCTGCATTTATTTGCTGCACTCGCAGAGTAACGTGGGGCGGGCGGGAATCATGAACTAGCTTACAGAAACACAAGCCTCAGCCCTTAACATCCACTTCATACACTTTAGTTGGATCAATAAATGGCAGTTATAGTTACTGAAAACCAACACCATAAAAGGCAAAATCGTTTTTAAAAATGCAGTCATTTATATGGGTTACTTTAGATTTATTCCTAATTACCAGGGAGCATAATAATGATTAGGTATCCAATTACCTTTAGGGAAAATTTATTTTTATAAAAACAGAAGATCCTATGGGTATCAGCTCAGTACTAATGACAAAAGCTACCCATTTATGGAATGTTGGCTAGCAAGAGAAATATATGTAGGAATATCCCCATTTTACAGATGAGTTGACCCAGCTCAGAGCAGCTGGATGGCCTTCACAATCGTAGAAAGAAGGATAGAGCTGGAAGTCCAACACAAGGCTCCTAACTCTTCCTCTGTGCATGCTGTTGCCCTCCAGAAGCGTAGCTGGGGGTTGAGCAGAGAGAACAGCTCCACTGGAACATTCTAAGAATTATTATTTTTTGTTTTTAATGTAATATATTCATATTATGGTCATTAAGACTATGAATGTAAAGACATTAGAGGGAGCAAAACAGAGCCAGACAGTGAGCCAGACACGAGACACATAAAGAAGGGTGTCTAATGATGGAATGCCTTTTACTTGTCCAAGCAAAATTTTACTCCTTTTACTCCTCCAAGCAAAATTTGGCATAGTTCTTCTCCTACCTCAGCCACTCATTCAGTTCTCTGACTCACTCTCCCTGAAAATAATAATTAGTTGGCCCTCCTCAGCCATTATTACATGTTGATCTGCTTCAGAGTCTTATGCATTCACCTTTTAAACATATACACACTAATATATATAAAATAGATAACTAATAAGAACCTACTGTATAGCACAGGGAACTCTATTCAATATTCTGTAATAACCTATATGGGAAAAGAATCTGAAAAAGAACAGATACATGTATATGTATAACTGATTCACTTTGCTGTACACCTGAAACTAACACAACATTGTAAATCAACGATACTCCAATAAAAATTAATTTGAAAAAGTAAAGTGAACATCGGTCCCACATAAAGAACATCTTGAGACATTCTGATGGTACTGCAGTATATCTATCAGGCAGAAGAAATGGAGAATGGTAGGCATAGAGCCATGGTTTGCAAAGGCTGGATCAAAATTAGTTTGTCAAAATTGTTGGCATATACTGCAAAAAATATATCAATGCTGATTTCCATCATGGCCAGTTGGACTTTGCTTTCTTCCACAAGAAAGGGCAGCTCCTCAGATCTTAGCCCCTTCCCCGCAACTCACAAGGTATCTCATGCTGGAAAAAGGACTTTGGAGAGAAAATATACTTTACGAAAGAAAATCCATCATCGTCCTGAGCAAGCACAAAGCATAACCATATCGTCCTGGGCTGTAATACCGTCTACCTCTACAACAAACATCACACTGTCTTCCTGTGTCATTTAATGTGGCTGATTACGGTGACACCTCCTCAAAAACAGAGTCCATCTGTTTGAAGGTGTAGGTTCATTTTACTTATAAAGTTTAAGAAAAACAGAGAAATTTTGGGCAGAAGCTATATGGTCAAAGTAAAAGATAAACAGCGATAGTAAAAGATGTGGTGGATTGACAGGAACCTTACAAGCCGCCCCAGGAATATGATTAGCTTGCTTGTGCCTCTTTCAATATCTTTTGAGGGGAAGCAACGTGACCAATGTTAGTAATTTTAAACAAAGCAAGCCTTGTCAGTGGTAGTCGGTGAATATAAAATAATAAATATGGCCATGAGCATGCTTCTCCTACTTAGAGTAGTTTTCCCACTGGCTTCTAGGATGGGGTCAGCCAATGGCAGCACTAGCAAAAATCTGAAGGTTGGAGAAAGGAGAGGCCAGCAATTTTCTTTTTTTCTCTTTTCCTGAGCTCCCTTACTGTCAGGTCTCCACGGGTTGGCTATGTCCCTGGACTAAAGGCCACATCTCCTGTCAAGTAGTCTTCTGCCCACCGGTTCCCTCTCCAGGCTTCAGAAATGGCCCCCATCCCTTGCTCCTTCAGCGGTCTGCTATTACTCCAGTACCCCTTACCCCTTGTTGACTTCCTTACCCCTGCCCACATACATGGCCCCTTTATTAAATTACTTTCCTGAGATCTCTTTCTTTCCTGCCAGGAAATAACTGATACATATCAAAATCAATGTATAATATCCTCAAGAGCCTGTATGGTGAAACTTCAATATTTCTTTGCATATTTAAATGAAGCACTGATGTGTAACTGTTGAAGTTTCTGCTAAGAAAGTCTGATTACTTTAACCAATAGTGGCAAATACAGCTCCTTCTATGAACATTAGCTCTTCCCTTGAGACCACATGTTTAATCTTGTCAGTTAGTCAAGAAATGAGTTTTAAGAGTTTAACATGACAAAGACTGTGAAATCAGATCACTTACTACTTTGAAGTTCTCACAATGACCAAAACAATCTGCTCTTTGGAAGAGTCTTTAAGCCCTATAAGTTTTACCTAATACACTAATTGTGTGGTAAAGAACTTAAAATACAAAGTTAATAAACATTAATATGCAGATTTTCTTCTGAAATGAAAGGGGCAACCGGTATTCTGTATATATGGGTGTTTCACCCACTGAACCTAGGTATCCTCTAACCAGATTTGGTAGCCATGGCAGAATTTGAGATAAGGCAAGAAGCTGCATCCCTCAAAATACCCCTTCACTCCTGAATGAAAAGTCAAATTTATTAATAGAGGCCAAAGTAATTCTTCTGATAAAGTTTAAAATGTAAACTCTTGCTGGGAAAAGCAACCTAATTACATATATTCCTTGGCAGTCAAGAAAAACATCATCCTTTGCTTTCTTCTCATTTGAGGGCAGGTTTCAATAGAAGAAGCAAATTGAGCATAACTTGTGGCATTTTATGCGCATTTCAATAATGCAAATTTTACATAGTGCTATAAGAAATACGATCTCCCTTTATCAGCAAAGTTTGAATGAATTAAAAAACATAAATGTAATCAAGTATAGCATAGTTTCAGAGCAGGCAGGCCAAGCGAATATAAACTGTTTTATTCAATTGTCACATGCCAGGGCCACGTGAACTGAGAAATAAAAACTCCTATCACCTTTTGCCAGGATGAAACCTGAGTTTTATGAATCTTTAATTATGTGAGGTCTTCAGGGACACATCCTTTGCATGAGATGCGTCGGCCCTGTGTTCAGATGTGGCAGGGATGAGGGACAGAAGAGGAGGACAGAGGGAACTGAAAACATGATTCTGTGATTTGTAATCAGGAGGCGAAAGAAGGAAGTGTGCGTAACTAGAAACAGTTTTTCTTAAGTCTCTTATTTTGCTAAGCATCACCCTTTATTTTCTCTTCATACTTAAAAAATGCAACATAAAAAAATCTAAATCTTTAAATCACTAGCCTTGTGAATGGCTTGATCCACAGTCCCTTCAATAATGATAAGGCTGGAAGCAATTCAATGCAAATTTGTAAAACAGATGCTCTCTCTCTCTCTCTCTCTCTCTCATCTAAAGTTCTCTACTTGATGAAATGAAGAATGCTTATGTCATGCTTTTAATAATATAATTTTATTAAATTTGAAGTACTGTAACCCACTACTTAAACAGCAACTCAAAGCTTAGAAGAATGTTTTGGTTTGAACTGCCTCTGTTTCCCTCAGGTGGAGAGTTGAACTTCACCACACCTGTAGCTCATTGTCTTGAAGCCTGAAACAGAGCTCCAGGCAATAGCCACCTCATACATATGTTTTGGGAATACCTGCTAATAGGAAAATGTGTTCAGGTCTTGATTTTTCAAGAAAACTATGTGCAGAGAATTGATAAACGTCCAAACAATCTTCCAAAAAGAACCATAAAACATTCCAATACTAAACTTCCCACATAAAGAAGAAACAGCTTAAAATTCAATATCTGCAATATTATTCACCCTTTTAAATGGGTCAGCATTTATATGACAGGGTGTTCCTTGGGCTCCTATAGTACACAAATTGCCCATCAATAGAATAAGTCTCATACTACTAGTGTCAGACTAAAATCCTCAAAATCAACTCCATTTCTTTAGATGTACAAAAATATATTGGTTACCATGAGCCCCATCTAGATTGGAATATAATATGGTACAAGAAGATGTAGGTGTCAAATTGAAAAGGAATTAGGATAACTGATCCTGTGTTGCACCGCACTACACTGAACATGGTGGCCACTAACTTTTAATGTTTGCATATGGATGTCTGAGATTTATTATATACAAAAGAATCTTTAAAAATGCTTATATTTTCATAACAAGTAAGGCCAACACATGTGTTTGTAAAATCCACTCTTTGCAAAATGATTTGCCATGATAAAAATATGTAAAAAGTTTCTGGTAAAATGAAAGCATCTTATTTTACCTGGACAAATTTTTATTACTACAAATTTGCACTCTCTAACATAAAGATTATTTTAGAAAAAAATCACTAATTTTAAATTATTTATTTATAAGCAATCCTAGGCATTGCCAATACTTGTATGAAAAGCTCCCAGAAAAGGAAACTGCTTTTCTCTAACTTGTGATAGCAATAAAACACATCAAAGGAGAGTTTGTGTTCATGAAAATTTCTTTGCACTTCAAATTTTCTGTTTGTATAAAGGCATGGGCATTTTGGTATCAAATGCAAGGCAACTGCCAACAACACAGATTATGTATTTCAGAAATAACCTGTTTCCAAATGTAAAACAAAATCACTATTTCCTTAGATCACATCTTTAGTTGAAAAAGTGAAGATTAAGGGCTTGCTGGTAAAATGAAGAAAAAAAACCATCCAAGGCACATTCATATTGTTTTAAATTTTTGATAACTACAAAGACATATGCTGATTGTTCAGGATACAATTAGCAACTGCTTGCATATCCAACTTTAAAGCAAATTTTTTAAACTAATTCAACTCTGCTTCCTACTTTTTCATTAATTACTAGCTAAGGGACTTGAAAGTGCTCTAATGAATTTTACATTAGATTCTCCAATGTGAACAGTGTATATTATCACAGCATCTAGTAAACGCATAAATTGGCTTTTCCAAGTTGCATTCTGAGCAGTTGCAAAGATTCTGGCTGGATTTTACAACATTTAGTATTAGAGACTGAGCTGAAAAGAATTTTTACGAGAAACAAGTTGCTGTAATCACATTTCCCAGGTCATAAATCTAACTTACTATTTTATAATAATCTGTCTTATTTCTCAAAGTTCTTATATTTTTCTCCTGTGGCTCAGAAAGAAGAGAATGAATCCCACCTATATTGATTTCTAAATACGCATTAAATAAGGCTTAAAATATTTCTGCTATACTAGCTTTCCATAAATTTCATATTATAAATTACCATGCAGTCATTAGCCAACCACTACATTTTGGATTCAATGCTTACGGTTTATGACTTCACAACCATTTACCATCTTCGTAAAATTCTTTGAAATCAGAAGTTGCAGAAAACTATACACAAACTGAGCAAGAAAAGGCAGAGCACTGCACCCAAATCCAGCAGGAAACAGGTAGAACCTTAAAATTGCCTTATCAAAGAGGAAAATACAGACTACCATGGAAACCTCATGGGAAACTTTCTTTTATACAATATTTCTCTAATTTCATAGCTAGATAAAAGATCCCCTATTGAGCATTGTCCAAGAAGACATGATATCATAAATGGCACATCATCCTTAATTGAATGTTTATAGCAAATATATTGATATTATTGATCACAATTGACATGATACAGCAAACTCATATTGGGACTAAGTATAGAAGTGTAAAGACTGGGTGAAAAATACAACAGAGCTCCAAGTTAACAACAGGCAGGTACAGACTCTCAATAACTATTCTTAAAAGCGTCAAAAGCCACCACAATTTGCACTGCTTAAAGATTAGCATCCGATAACAATTCTGTTATTACGTTTATGAATACTTAATAATGCTCTCAGAAAATCATTTGATTTTCACAGTTATCCCCTCAAAACTGTTTTTCCTGATCTGGTTGTCAACATAATCATATATGCTGTTCTGCTATTCACCATAAAGACTTTACTTCCTAGAGAAAATGTTGCTCAAATTCATCCCTCATCCTTGCACTACAGTGTATAGGTGTTTTTTTTACTAACTCTTCTTTCTCATGATTTAGATAAAAGAAGACACGTGTTAAGTTGAAAAAATAAAGCTAACAATAGTTCTTCATAGCCAGAATCAAAGTGTGGTATTTTATCAACCCAGCTTTGCTCCTCAGAAGTTTGAGGGTCCATTAAAAATATCTATTATCAGAGTCAAAGTAGTTTTGGTCCCACCTGTCACTACCTTAATTATGGCATTGCCTAGGAATTTCACAGGCAGCAAAACTGCTGGTTTAGGCTCATAATTTTGGAACACCTTAAAAAAATTTTCTATCAACGTTTAGATTTAAATAGAGTTTCTATTTCAATTGTGCAAACTGTTAAACATTAAAATCCACTGCAATGAAACAAATATCAAAGCTCTCATGGACAATATACTCTTCAGCTGTTTTCACAATTTGCTCACATTTTGCAAGGAATTCAGAAATCCAAAAGAAATGTCCTTAACTCTTTCACTGCTAAGTTCTATAATCAAATACTAGAAATAATCTATGGATTATAATGATCAAAGGTAGAGAATTTCTAAATATCTGCAGGAAGAACAGCTTTGTGATTTTCCAGCAAACTGCAGCAAGCAGGAGAAAGGGAAAAACCCTCACACAATCATGCATTTAAAAAAAAAAATCTTTCTACTCTGCAGACACTGCTTCCTTAGATCGAGACACATTTAACAGCGACACTGCCAAAAAGACACAAAAGATATATCCACAGAATCCAGTTCTATCCCAAAATTAGAGCTGCACTGCACACATTTTTAGAAACGTGAATCTCAGCAAACACAACCGTGTTTTATTGACGGCATTAAAAATAAACACAACATAGAAATAGTGAGCCTTTCCTATTCCATTTCAACTTCGGTACCATGCTCTACCAGCCTCCATTAAAAAAAAAAAGTCATTACCTGTATGAAGAGAACCTGTTAATAGCCTGAGAAGGTACTGGGCAAATTTCAATATTTCACGTTTACATCGTTTTCTACAGCCACTCATCTTAGGCAACAAGGTATTCCTCTGAGAAGAGCCAGAAGTCTTTGCCAATAAAGAAAAGACAGTCTCTGAGGGGAAACTTCTGTCTCAGTTTATGTCACAGGCTGCCTTACAACTCCTGTGGAATTAGCTGTTAGTGCCTGAATCAGAAATTCCTTAAAAAAGCTAGAGAAGCCGGATATAGATAGAATAGTAACAGGGTGGTGAGAAAGGGCTGCTTCTCAGGTCACCAAGTTCTTCTGTGGCAACAGATAGGCTGCCGGTTCACACTTGTAGTAACTCACAGTGGCTCAGCTCCGCGTCCCCTCTCCAGGAGCAATCACAACCTCACAGACCATTCAGAGGGAGGCGGGGCCTGCAATGCCAGCTCATCTATGAATCAGCATGTAAGCAGGTGAGGGGACAGATGACAGGTCACTGGGGCTGAAACCCTTTGGATATCAGTAAAAGGAGCCCACAAATGCCATCAAGCCTGCTGGGGAGGAATCTCATTGTCCAAGGCTGTACAAAATGATTCCCCCCCACCCCCGCAAAAAAGGCAAGTAGGAAAGCATGCTGTTCAAGGTCAGACACCAGACAATTCCCTGATACAGTGTTAATCAGATTCAGAAAGCCTAAATGGTGAAAAGGCTCATTTGAGAAGCTGACCCTGATTCTAAACAGATTTGAAGATTTACCACCAAATAGAGGCAAAGCTCTTTTGTCACAGATAAATATATTCCACTTCATAGGCACAGAGGTGGAAAATAAGCTGTTACCTAAATCTGGCTGTGTTTTTTGCACTGTCCAGCCTCAGGGATTTGAAAATTAGGGGGGGAAAAAAAATCATTGTCTCCTTTAAAATACAGTAGCCTGGAAACCACAACTCTTAAGCCCCTATACTTGCTTCCAGGCAACAGAGCTCCAAAACTAATTTACTGCATTATCCTAAGAGAACGACTGCCTCAGTTTCCTCATATTTCTAAAAGGTAAACTGCAACTTGCTAGCTCCTTACCAGTTGACTTAATAGTGAGAACAATTGTGAGAGCTCACAATTTTCACAAAGAACTATTCTATTAAAGATAGTGCTACAGAGGTAGGCAGTTGCTATGAAAGCTAGAAAACTTCCTTGAATGTGCAGTTTTTGTTTTTTTGTTGTTGTTGTTTTTCATTCCTGAGTGCCTTGGGCAGTTTCTAAGATTTGTCGACACTCTATATTTCCAGGGTGTTTGGTAATTTATTTGTTTTTGCTTATTTTGTGTGTGTGTGTGTATATCTCCTTGATATCTCCTTGATACTTAGTGTATGATATCTCCTTGATATTTAATGTATGTGGATGTGCCTCCTCCATATTTTAAATACCTAGACAGGCCATTTTTTTTCTGACAGTTGTAATAATTCTACTTGGAGCTAATATTTCCCAACAATACTATACATGAAATGATGTTCTTTTACAATAAAGAAAGAAGTACTCCTGGAACCATAGACTTAACAAGATCTAGTAGTAACTTGCTCTTTTCTGTAACTCTCTCATATTTCCACCAGACTCAGTAATATCATCATCTGAAGGAGATAATGAAGCATGCTTTCCGAGAATGTTTAGAACTTTAGTTGGAAGTATCTGAGATAAAAACAGGTTTATAAACAAAGGTTAGCAATATACTTTTTAAAGTTCTTTCTCCCATGCATTTGCCATGAGTGATGGCATCCCAAAGTTTGAAATTGGCAGAAGAAATACACTATTGTAGTTCCATAGCTGGGACAAATTATTTTAAAGCCCCACTTTCTTATCTATAAAATGGGTAACAGGACACTGTTCATTTGTTGGAGAGTGAAATAAGATATGGTATAGATGGCATTAAGCAGAGCACTTTCATTCATTTATGCAGAAATTATGTATTGAGCACTTGTTTTGTTCCATACATGGTTCTAGGTGCTGGCAATACCGCAGTAATGAAAAAAGGCAAAGCCTCTGCACACACAGAGCTTACACCTTAGATTAGAAAACAACAAATTAACAAAGAATAAATAAAAAATATCACATATAAATAGATGCTATGGAGACTATTAAAAACCAGATTAACAGAATAGAAAGTGAGTAGATTGAATGGTCAATGAAAACATTTCTTCTTCCAGAATACAGATTACAAGAAGGAGACAGCCATCAACCATAAGATGTTCAGGCAAAAGAGCATGTCAAGTAGAGTGAAAAGCTTGTGCCAACACCACAAGCTGGGGAAGAGCTTGGCATCCTCAAGGAACAGAAAGAAGGGTGTGACTGCTGAAGCATTCAGGAGAGCCTTATAGGAGATGATTTCATATGGGAGGCCAGGGTCTACAAACCAGGGCCTACTAGTATGCAGGGTCTTATAGCCAGGGTAAGGAATTTGGATTTAGTTCATGTGAGCTGGAAAGTCACTCCAGGGAGTAGGAAAATTATATGATCTCTCTGCTATGTAAAGGATGAATTATAGAGGAGCAAGATTAGAAGACTGAACACCTACGAGGGGCATCGCAGTAGTCATTTCCACTACTGGAAATGTGGAAATGGCATGTGGTGCCATTTGGTGCCAATGTGGTGCCATTTTGGTGCCAATGTGGTGCCAATGGCATGTGGTGCCATTTGGTGCCAATGTGGTGGCATGGCTTGGAGTGGAAATGAGAAGTGGTTGATTTCTGGATATATTCTGAAACAGAATTAGTAGGGTTGGAAATGAGGGAAAGCGAAGAATTAAGGATGACTTAGTTTGAGGCTTGAACAATTAGATAGATAACTCTAATGAATTAAGAAAATAAAACAACTGTGGGTAGACTATGACAGTTGAGAAAGTCAAAAGTTCTACTTTGGACATATTAGCATTGAGGTTTTGTTTGTTTGTTTGTTTTAGCAAAGTGTTTTATTCAAAAGCTTCTCAGCACCATTTAGTTGTCAGAAAGAACGGATATCCCCTTTTCGTGCCCACCCAACTCCCAATCCCAGAGGCAGAAGTTAAACCATTTGGCGAGAGCTCCTGCTAATGATTATAATTCAGATCATGATAAGGTTTTGGTTGTTCTCTCACCTACTTTCTCCAACCCTCTACTTAACCGTGACTCAAGTAGAGCTGTGTTCCCCCGCAGTTCAGAACAATAGGAAGGAATCATGTCAGTTTTGATCAACCTCCCATTCCTGGCCTATTAGAGGCACATAAAATTACCTTGAAAAAACTGAATTCAGTGACTGCCACCTAGGAGGGACAGTGTTACTGTCAGGCAGCATGCAGTTTGGAGAGCTCAAATATTAGGGCACCCTCCCCCTACTCTACTCCAGGAACAAGGAGCACTAAGTCTGTTTTCTCTCCACACACCTCAATTGCTCATCCTCTCCTGCCTTACTAAGACACTGAACCGAACTGGTGTGACAGACTTAAGACAAACAATTACATCTGATTAAAATGCTAAGAGATCCTGAGCTGTTGGAGATGAAGAGAGTCGATAGTATGAGCTGATCTTTCCCTTTTTTTTCTTTAGAAAGTATTTTGTTTCAGCATAAAGCACACTTTCCCAAAGAGGTTCCTGGAGGAGAAATCCAAGAGTCTGACTGTGTCCCGTGGGAACACACAGTCACCCGTGTAACTCTGGCTTCAGTCCCTGGATCTGGCCTTTGCAGCTACTTCAGGTCCCACGGGAGGAGGAAAAGTGGGAGGCAATGTCACTCGGCCAAAGCACCCATGGGGTCCCAGGCTGGCAGGACAATGGGTTCCTGCTCTAGTACAGCTAGCACCTCTTCAGGGACATGCTTCCTATCCACCACCACTTCGTAGACATATTCAGAGAACCACTCATCTGTCATGCACAGTCAACCTTTGTGGCCATGGTCTTCACCCCACCAATTTTCCACTCTCCATTTCACGAAAGCACCCTCCTAATCATCCTTTTCTGAGACAGCAGTGAAGGTCATGGCGTGGGTCATAAGTGACTCACCAAAAGTCAGCCTCTCAGCCTTATTCATGTTCTTCATGGAGACACCAAACACTAACTCAAGGTCATAGACATTCATGTCACTGAGGCCCAACTTGCCATTGAAGTGTTTTCCAACATCACAGCCAAACCATACAGCCTCTCCATCTTTGATGGAGGCAGCAACCATCTTTTGCAATAAGTCAATGGGCTGGTTGTTATCTAGAGTTTTTCTCCCTCCAACCATATTGCTTAAGTAGTCCACCGTGTAAAGTTTATTGTACTTGTGCTGGGGCCGAGGGTCATTAACTAAACAAATCTTATCTTCCATATTGAAGAGTGGCTTGACATGTTCCCTGTAAAACTTCAAGGGTGTTATGGGGCCAATCTTTTGATAGTTTTTATCTTTGTCTCGATACTCCCAGGCGAACGTCTCTGGTGGATTACCCAAATAGATGCACACCAGTCTGCACATCTCCTCCATCGTGGTATCCTGTGTGGCTGAGCCTTTGGTTGTGCTGTTGTATACCAGGTTCCGTAGTCGTATACAGAATTCTCTCATCTTGTGATTCAGAATATCATTCATCCTTCTGGTTGCCTCTGTTGTATAAGATTCAGGGAAGCACTTAGCAATAACACCATATTTTTCAACAATATTGACAAGCATGTCCCATTGTCCTCCATCATTGGCAGGATTTGTAAGCAAATACTGCACCAGCCTACCATCCACAGGCTCCTTTTCCGGCGCTGTGTCCACAAAAGCATTTAAGAAGAGATAACAGCATTCAACTTTGTCCCAGAAAAAGAGGTAAGGCTGACTAAATTCAAATTCTTCAATATTTAATTTTCTCATGAATGGAAGTCTCATAACATTCAGACAAGGAAAGATCCAGCATCGCCCTGAGCTCTTCTGGTTGGTGACGGGCTTGCCTTCCGGATGCACAGCCTGTTGGAACACGTGCTGAACACCCTGGACCGTGGCCCTCTTCAGACAGATGTCCAGCAGGTCGTGGGTGGTGCCGGCATGCTGGGCCAGTACGAACTGAGGATCGGAATTCAATTTCTGAAGCAGAGTAGCTACCTTCTCCTAATTCGGTCCTGCCGCGTCGTTCATGGTGCCCACACTGCCCGGCAGGGGAACGGTAGTTTCGAGGTCCTCAGGCAAGCGCCAGGACTGCACAGCGATTCGCTGCCTAAGCTGCCCGACCTGCCTCTCCCACTGAGATATTTTTAATGTATTCAAAACTTAATACATTTTTCAATTAACCCATTCATTTAAAAATATCTATTTAAACGAGAAAAGCACTACAGAACCTGCAGATATCAGAGGATACCAGGAAAATACTACATAAACTCTAGAGAAATAAATTTGACAATTTAGATGAAATGGACAAATTGTTTTAAAAAAATCTACCAAACATGAAATAATAGATAATAATTTGAACAGTCCTATAATTGTTAAGTAAATTGAATTTACAATTTTAAAACTCCCCAAAAAAGAAATCTTCAGGCCACATGGTTTCATTGGAGAATTCTACCATATATGTAAAGAAGAATTAACACCAATTCTTCACAATATCTTCAAGAAAATAGAAAGGAAGTAACACTTCCTAATTCATTTTATGAACCAGTATTACCCGAATAAAGACAATACCAAAAAAGGAAACTACAGACAAATATCTCTCATTAATACACACTCAAAAATCCTTAATAAACATTAACAGAATAATTCAGCAATATATAAAAAGAATGATCTACCACAACCAGGTGTGGTTCAGTCTAAGGCTCTAAGGTTGCAAGACTGACTTGATATGGAAAAAGCAAAGTAATTTACCATATTAACAAGCTAAAGAAAAAAAATCACATAATCACATCTATTGATTCAGAAAAAAATATATGACAAAGTTAACATGCATTCATAATTAAAAAAAAAAAATCTCAGTGAAATAGGAATAGAGGGCAACTTCCTCGACTTGATAAAGCACATCTACAAAAACCTACTGGTAACATTATACTTAATGATGAGAGACTGAATGGTTTCACCCAAAGATTAGGAACGAGGTAAGAATGTCTGCTTTCACCAGCATTATTCAACACAGAGTTGGAAGTAGTACCAGTGCAATAAGGTAAGAAAGGAAATTAAAGACATACAGACTGTAAAGAAAAAAATAAAATTATCCTATTTGAGGATGACATGATTGTCTATGTAGAAAATACAAAAAAAAAAACTTAAAAATACTCCTAGAATGAATAGTGAGTTCAGCAAAGTCATAGAATACGAGCTCAACATTAATTGTACTACTGAGAAGTCATTTGTACTAGCAGTAAACATAAAAATTAAAACACAATATCACTAACAATGGCTCAAAAAAGTGAATACTGAGGTTTAAATCTAACAAAACATGTATGAAATTTGTATGCTGAAAATTACAAAACCTC
The DNA here is from genome assembly GCF_028564815.1 of Eubalaena glacialis. Taxonomy (NCBI): domain Eukaryota; kingdom Metazoa; phylum Chordata; class Mammalia; order Artiodactyla; family Balaenidae; genus Eubalaena; species Eubalaena glacialis. The sequence continues at coordinate 49,287,412 of NC_083720.1, forward strand.
TGGAGAAGGAAATAAAAGATTTGAATAAACAGAGAGACACTCTGTGTTCATGTATTAGAAGACTCAACACAGTAAAGATGCCAATTCTTCCCAAATTGACATACAGTTTAACACAGTTCTAATCAAAATATGAGCAAGATTATTTTTAATATAGAAAAGATTATATTAATTATATGGAGAGAAAAAGAAACTAGAATAGCTGAAACAATTTTTAAAAGAAGATTAAGTCTTGAAATAATTCTACCTGATTTCAAGAGTTATGCAGCTTCACTAGTTAAGACTGTGGTATTGGTAGAGAGATGGGCACATAGTTCAATGGAACAGAATAGAAAACGTAGAACTAAATCCACACTATTATCCACAACTGATTTTTGACAAAGATGCCAAGAGAAAATCAGTGGAGGAAAGAGAGCCTTTCAATAGGTGGTGCTGGGGCAATTGGACATCTATAGGCAAAAACTGAACCTTCACCAAGATCTCACATCTTACACAAATATTACCTCACAAAGGATGACAAAATTAAATGTAAAACTACAAAAGTTTAAGAAAAAATAGGAGAAAATCTTTACAATTTGGGGCTAGGTGAAGATTTTTCAGACTTGGCACCAAAGGATTATTTATAAAAGCGAAATTGCTAAGTTGGATGTCATCAAATTTAAAAACTCTCACTCATTTAAGAGGATGAAAAGGCAAGTTCCAAAGTGGGAGAAAATATTTGCAAACCACATATCTGACAAAACACTATTATCTAGAATATATAATGAATGTACAAAACTCAAGAGGAACATGCACACAACCCAGTTAGAACATGAACAAAAGACATGAAGGCATTTCACCAAAATAAGATATTCAAATAGCAACAAAGCACATGCAAAGATGTTTGATACCATTAGTCATTACTGAAATAAAAAATAAAACTACAGTGAGTCCATCATTACACATCTAGCTGAATGGCTAAAATGAAAAACTAGTGATAAGACCAAAGGCTGGTAAGGATGCAGAGACACTGGACCATTCATACATTGCTGGTGGGAATGTAAAATGGTACAGCCACTCTAAAAAACAGTCTGGTAGCTTTTTTTAAAAATTCTAAACATATATCAACCATTTAACCCAGCAATTGCACTCCTGAGCATCTATCCCAGAGAAATGAAAATATATGTTTAGACAAAAATCTTTATATAAACCCTTATAGCATTTTTGTCTATAACAGCCCCAAACTGGAAACAATCTATAAACAAACAGTGATTCATACACACCAGCAAGAAAGAAGGAATGAACTATTGATATCTACAACCTGGATGAATCTCAAGGGGATTATGCTGAGCAGGGGCGGGGTTGGGGGGGGAGCCAATCTAAAAAGGTTACATACTGCACAATTATATTTATGTAACAGTCTTGAAATGACAAAATTTTTTAAATGGACGACAGATTAGTGGATGCCAAAGATTAAGGAAAGGGTAGGGGCCAGAGGGAAGTGAATGTCGCTATAAAAGTGCAACATGGTAGATCCTTGTGCTGATAGAAATATTGTCAATTGACATTGACTGTATCAATGTCAATATCCTAGTTGTAATATTCTACTAGAATTTTGTAAGATGTTACCATTGGGGGAAACTAAATACTTTACCATGGTTCTCTTTGTATCATTTCTTACAATTGCCTGTGAATTTACAATTATCTCAAAATACAGAGTTCACTTAAAATTAAATAAATTAAAAATTTTAAATACCTTTTGAACACCTATTATGCATTACTATTTTAGGTTCTGAATATACATAAGTGAACCAAACAGACAAAACAGTGATTCATGGAGCTTACATCATAATGGGGGGAAAAGACAATAGAGTGGGACAAGGAGAATTGAATATGCTGAATTGCTGAATGAAGGGAGGGGATGGTGGTACAAGTAAAATGGGGTGATCATTGAGACCTCATCGAGGTGATATTTGGGTAAGGATTTGAAGAAGGCAAGGCACAAGAGTGAGCCATGTGGATACCTAGAGTACACATACCTGCTCTGTATATGCATATTTCTGTAATCTCTGAACAGTCAATTAATACTCTATAAACCATTCTGTTGAGGAACTTCCTTGAAATCAGCCCTTAGGGCTCACTTTTGATGTTAAAGCCCAGAGCACCAATCTGACCAATTTTTCCTCTAGGAAAGGCAACTATAAATCACCAATTTTGTTGGTGAATCCATTGCCTGTGTCTATTTACCATTGGGGGTGTGTAGGGAAAATATTGTTGCTGAATGCTATCCTCAGGAACTTACAAAACAGAATTAGGAAAACAAATATAAAATGTCACAGAGCATTAGAAAACAAAAAAGAAAAATGCTCTTAATTATCAGCTAACTTGGATTAATACAACCATTACCTCCTATAATATATCAATAACCAAGGTTGCATGTTCAAAAATAACAGAGGTCCTTAACTTTTCAGAAGTGCTTGAGTAAAAGCCACTGTCATTCACAGAGAAATGTGAGTAAACTTCACAACAGCTCACAAGGGCTCAAGGATTTTCTGGATGAACAAAGTAGTTAGCACTTTTAGCACATGGTACAGAGGCTACTAACGTTAACTGAAGTACAGTTACAGCTAAATTTAATTTAAAGGCAAGCCGGTACATCAAGCAGTAAAAACCAAAGGTCCTACGATGAGGGATGATTCCTCAGGCAACCACTGGTCTTGTTAAGTAACTTACAGGGGAATGTGAAAGTACAGGCTCATTTCAGCATGCATCTCTCCTAGTTACATTTTGGAATTTTATTTATTTTTCTGACCAGCTCTTCTTGAGAAGTCCAAATCCAGGTAAAGCAAATCTTAAATACACTTGGGTTATGCTCATTGCTCCTTAGAATGGAAAAATAAATAAATAAATAAATAAATAAACATGATTGATTAAGGGAAGAGTGTTGGCTTTCCTTCAAGGAAGAAAGAATCCAGTAATTCCCAAGAAGACTCTTGCCCCAATGAAGTTTTTCCCCAAACGCTGCTCCTCTCAATACATGTTGGTGTATTTGGTGTGCCTAAGTAGGAATAGACATTATGATGCTTTTCCAATTGTCACAAGTTGCAAAATTAAACATGTGCAGCTTAAAAATAGCTCACCATGGGGCTGCAGAGAGAAGGAGAGCAGAGCCTTGCGGCAAAGTCACAGGTTTTGAAAGTGGGTCTTGATAAAATATCAGCCTAGGTAGTTGTCCATTAGAGAGGAATGTGCCAAAGCTATGTCCATTATTATTCTAGAAACATCACTATTCGCCTACTTCAATGAATAAAGAGCATACCAACACACTAATAACTTTTGCATCAACTTTGGAAACAGCTTTGAGAGTACAAAGCAAGTCAAAAATCAAACCTACTGGCTGGAGAAGTCCCCATTTCATGTGCCTAGGTCTAAATCAACCCAAAAAACCCATCTAAATAGTATTCTAGGTAACACCTAGATAATATAATAATTCATTAGACTATCCATAATTTACTGTGATAAAATGAGAACAAAACTATTGATAGATATGAGAATTCTGCATCACACTGGCATAAAAGAGGTGAGATAATACAAATATTTACATGCAAATAGATCCATAGAAGTATGTATTTAATACAAATTGTGAGATTTTAAAATACCCAGATGGCTGAAGTTGTAGCTATTTTTTGTTTTCTTTTTAAGAGGGAGAAACATAGTTTTTCATACATGTGAATTCAGAGGTAAGTGAAAATTGTTTATGACATAGTTTAGGGAAAGAGTCTGTTGTAAATATGTGCCAGCAAGAGCTGAGTGAGGACTCCTTCGATGGGGCTCCACCTACCCGCAGCCCTATCTAAAAGCCTGATTATTATTGCTATGGGAGCTGGGAACAGATAGATGTATTTTGCTGATGGAGAGCCCTGAAAGTCAGAGTCAGATGCATGCATTGTACTTCAAAGAAAATAAAAATACATTGGAGAGCCCTGATAAGCAGAGATAGGGCTGAGATCATGGGCATGGAAACGGGTTTCTGTGTCAACATGAAGAACTTGGAAGCAGGGTAGACTGAGGTACTAGTAGGAGGAAAGTTGCCACCTTCCCAGCCACAGATTTACTCCCAGATTATAAAAAGGAGGACCTGATGAGTCCCAAGGCCCATTCTTTCACAAAAGTAGGCTGAAAACCACGTCTTGAAAAAATTTATATTAGCTTATTTTCTTTGTGATAGGTTTCCCCCCCCCACTCTCTGATGAGCCATATAGAGTTAAGGAACTGGGTTCTAATTTAGCACTGAAATTAAATATCAAGTTAGTTACCTTTACTTAGACTCATTCTACTATTAAGCAGGTTTGTAATCCCCTGCCTGAAAAAAACGCATGTACTATTAAGAATACAAAATAATATCCTATAAGTATATAGCAATTTTAAAGTGTTCGTATATAAATACTTTTACTTTATTGAGATTCCTGGAACTTATTCACTTCAATTTTACCCACACTCCTCCCCAGTTTTTCGCAATGTACGGTCTTTGACCTATTTTCATCAGAACTAGCTGTAATGCCTGTCTGAAAGATTTCTTGCCGCCTCTCCCCTGCCCCTTCAACATAAAGTCACAGAATCCTTGGGTTTGGGGTAGGAAATCTTACAAATTTAGAATCTCCTGAGTTCTCAAAAAACACAGACTTTTGATCATCAAAGCAACCTAAACCAATTTCCATCTTGGAATGCAAAGTCAAAGAAAAGTCAATTGCAACTTGAAGATGATAAAATTATGATTCTATGAATGTTTCAATAATCCACCAGATACTACTGCCTAAAGCCACCTACAATTGTTGAGAGCCTGGGATATCATCTTAGTAATGCATCCCCTGCCTTCCATTTCAAAACAAATCACAAGTGAGTGAAGGAAGCTTCATTTTCACTTACATCAAAGGCAATCAATAGGCTGGTTTAACACAATCAGGTTGCTCATTTGGCTTCAGCAAAAGTCATCCACCAAAAGCAGTCCTGTGGTGTCTATTCAAATCTAATGGACACACACAGGCGTGGTGACACTGGCTTTTTACAACATTTCATAGAATGGCCAATGTACTTAAAAACAATTAGGCCACACAGATGATCTGAACTGGGATCCAGCATGCTAATTCTCTTCCCTCCCTCCCACTATTATATTTTTTGAAGATTAGTCTTTCTTTTTCAATTATCACATGTTATATACAATTTGGCTAATATAATTATGATTAAGCTGAACCCAACCAATGTTTGTTTGTTTTTGTTTCATAACGTATAGGCCCAGGGCTTTCTGCTTCATTCTCTTGTGAGGTGAGAGCTCAGAAAAGATAATTTTGAGACTGAAGTAACTAAGTAAAGGGCAGTATATAATAAAAAAAAAAAAAAAATTGAAAGGAGCGATAAACGTATTGGCCTCCCCCAAATCCCAACTAACACATATAGATGATCGATTCAGAAATTTTTTTATTGAGTCTCTACTATTTTCCAGGCAGAGGTCAGTAATTAACTCTTAGATAATGTTAAGGTATATACCGAGCATTTAGAAATGCTAACCTAGCAGTCAGAAGAAAGGTCAAGGTTGAAGGTCACATGTAGAAGTCATTCATGTAGAAGTGACAGTTAAAGCTGACTATGGATGGAACTCCTGAAGGAGACAGAGGTGACCTACAAGGCTGCTGTCACATTGTCTCAGTTATAAATGGATTTGCCCTATTTTTCAATCAAGATCAAACTGCCTTACACTATTTGTTTATCATGAAACAGTTTTTTAAAAAGAGAAGATGTAAATTTTTAAAAGTCAAAGAAGAGCTTAAAATAAAAAACAAGAAAACAAAGAACTAGTCTAAAGATTATGAGAAATAACAGTGATATTCAAACTGAAATTTTCAAGATGGAAATGCTGCCATTTGCAACAACATGGATGGACCTTGAGGGTATTTAAAATAAGCCAGACAGAGAAAGACAAATACCACAAATTCTGTATGGTCTCACTTATATGTGGAATCTTAAAGAAAACAAAGACACAAACAAAAATGAACATATATAGATACAGAGAACATATTGGTGAGCTGGGGCTGGGAGATGGCAAAATTGGTGAAAATGATCAAAAATACAAACTTCCAGTTATAAGATAAAAGAGTCTGAGGGGTGTAATGTACAGCATGGTAACTGCAGTTAACAGTACTTATTGTATGTGTGAAAGTTGCTAAGGAGAGTAAATCTTAAAAATTCTCAACATAAGAAAACAATTATTTTGTAGCTATGGGTGGTGATGAATGTTAGCTAACTTATTATGGTAATTATTTCACAATATATACATATATCAAATCATTATGCTGTACACCTAAAACTACACAATGCTATATGTCACTTATAACTCAATTTAAAAAATTATTTTGTAAAAAAAAAAACTGAAATTTTCTTGATTTGTTCAACAAAAAATAATTTTCTCACTTATGTAAACAGCAATGACATTAGATAATCACTGAAACATATTTACTCATTAATATACCTGTTTATGATTCTCTTTTGCAAAGTTCCTGCTAAAGCTTCCATTGATGCTTCCATAACTACATGAAAGCAATAGGCCAAATGCCAAAAAACAGCATAGATGCTAGCCCTGCAGCTAATTATGATAACCTCCATCATATTATAATAACTCCTAGAGCTGCCAGGACATACAACTTACAGATGAAATTGATGGGAGAGCACACACTGGCACCCCATTATGGAAAATGAAGCAATGTAACAACAACAAAATACAACTGCTGCCATTACCCCCAAATTATATTGATATATTCTTGTTTTGACTCACATAAAGGGAAATATTAGATTATGCTGAAAATAAAGACTTCTTTCGGCTTTGTTTAACAATTCTAAATTCAATTTGGACTAGCTGAAGGAAAAGAATGCCTCAGAATCCTCTGTGCCTCTTGAATGTCCTTGAGTGTGCTCCACGGATTCATTTCCAAACAGCAGGCTGAGGACGATAGCACTGCACATACTCCCCTGAAACTTGCTGCCAGACCCCCTTCTCATCAGAGCAGCGTGATTAAACATTCAGGATCCTGCCACGGTGGTGCCGAGCAAAATAACACAGGGCTCTGACCTTCTCCAGGAAAATCAGTCAGGGAACAAATGTGTGACAATGGGTGACACTAACTGTGTGCTGTAACCGAAAACCACCTAATGAAGTTTTCATGTTACACACTCTCCAGGATGGTAAACGCACTATTAAACTCTCACTGTAGTAGTCACACTAAAAGCCTTTTTAAATGCATGCTGCAAATTCACATTCAGATCCATCCACAGCGGACCCTCTGCTCCACGTAAAACTCCATAGCCCATGAGGCAGGAGTGGGAGGCTGTGAGATGAGCACTGGACTGATGGTCAGGCTGGCATTCCGGATCTCTCAAAGCCCAGAGTTGAGTGAGTTGCTTCAGGTCTCAGTGTCCTGGTGTGTAAAATGACGGCACTGGATTAAGTAATCTCTGCCTTCTTTTCCAACTCGAAATAAAAAATATCTACAAGAGGAGCTCTAAATATATTTTTTAAGATATCTACATAATGTTCCATAATATGGATGTAATTCAGTCTATTCACCATACATCTACTGACAGTTATTCAGGACTTTTCAGTCGTCCTGCTATGCTACCACAAATGATACTACAATAAATAACCCTATACACGCATCCTTATGATATGGAGCTTTCATTGCTATAGGTTTGTGTCATTTACTTAGATGCACGCCTACTACATAGTGTTCAGATAGAAAACAAGTCATGAAGACATGTATGTAATATGGTCCTATTCTTGTGAATTAAAACTACATTCTCTGCATGTGTGCATGTCATTTGCAAAGAATGGCAACCTACTTTGTTGGAGAGAACAGATGACATAAGAAAAAGGAGACTGCCACAAAATGGATGCTCTCATGGTATAGTGCTAACATTTGGAATATATAACTATACAATTTATGAAAATATGAAAGATTTTAATATACATCTATGAGAAATATATATGGATTAAAAGAAAACAATTTCATGAAGTGATGGGAAATGTAGGCAAACTTTTACTTGAATCCCTTCTGCTCTTTTTATATTGTTTTTGCAGAAAAGTAACACCTAGACAAAAGGAAAAATAATGAGTCTGTGATATGAACTTCCTTTAGAGGTTCTATGCTTGCAAAATATCAATGATACCTATTTGTGGGCAGGCCACCATGGTGAAAACTTTTGCTATCTAATCTTCCCAAGAAACTTTTGCGGTAGGTCCTCTCATTCCCCCCAAAAAGGATGGAGGAACTGAGACTGAGAAGATTTAACTAACTCTCCTATCTCTTTTACTGTGATATTAAGTATCATATCCTACATATGTTCCACAATTTGCCTGACCCCCAAATCCATGCTCTGAAGCATCGTGGAACATTAATGCCCACCTCTCTGCCTCCTGTGAAGCCTGACAAACCCACATACGTCACTCCTATGGCTTAGAGCAAAAGTGCCCCCCCACCGCCTTTCCTACAATGGGAGCCATGAAATGCAACAGATAAACCCTATGGGTGAGAAGTACGCAAAGCAAAAGTTAATATGATTGCTTAGAAAAATAACAAATATTATTAAATAATACCATCTTTACCATTCTGAAATATTGTTAATGGGTACAATCATTTCATAGAGGGACCTAGATACCACATTTCATTTAAGGAATTTTACAAGGTAGAGCTTGGCAAACTGAGCAGGATTTATTTTCAACTGAGGTAAGTCTACTATTACTAGTCCTATAGAGTAACTCCTTGTGTGTCAGGGAAACAGGTTTAGGGTGAAAAACCTTTTCTCCCAATCTTTCCTCATCTGAGAAGTATGTTTTCAATGCTTTTATAATTTTGCCTTTAGCAAAAGACTGTTTATCTCATAACCATTTGGGCATATTTTGAAGATTCACTCAGTCTTTGAGTGCAGACGGATTTTTTTTAAATTAATTTATTTTTTATTTATTTAATTTTGGCTGTGTTGGGTCTTCGTTGCTGCATGCGGGCTTTCTCTAGTTGCAGCAAGCGGGGCCTACTCTTCGTTGAGGTGTGCGGGCTTCTATTGCGGTGGCTTCTCTTGTTGCGGAGCACGTGCTCTAGACACGCGGGCTTCAATAGTTGTGGCACGTGGGCTGAGTAGTTGTGGCGCATGGGCTTAGTTGCTCCGCGGCATGTGGGATCTTCCTGGACCAGGGCTCGAACCTGTGTCTTCTGCACTGGCAGGCAGATTCTTAACCACTGCGCCACCAGGGCAGTCCCAGATTTTTTTTTACAATATGATTGCTGAGACGTTTTTCATGTAGCCATCTCCCTATATAAACTCTCTCCATACCTTTCTTCTCAGATAAAGCCAGAATCTCCATTTTATTTTGCTGCTGAAACACAGATTCATTTCTGCAAATGTCTTCTCCTGCACATAAAGTCTAGACCAGTGCCATGGACAGCTGCTGTTGTGTGGGATTTAAGGGCAATTTTTCCATTTAGAGACCTGAAAAAATCTGGCCATAGCAGCAATCAGCCAACTTAGTCTTCATTCTCCTCTTCTTTAATTTCTTAGCATTCTTTAAAGAATAGATACATGTATATGTATAACTGAATCACTTGCTGTACACCTGAAACTAACACAACAATACACAATCAACACAATCAACTATACTCCAATATAAAATAGAAAGTTTAAAAAAAAAAAAAATAGAAAGTTTTAAAGAAGTAGGAAAACTAATGTCTACATTCATAGTAAGTAGAACAGTATTTTCTCTGAGTATGACAAACATTGACTGTAAAAGCCACTAAATAACTGAGTTTATAGAAATGTCCTCTATATTTATTGGGTGTAGGACAAGGATGTATATATTTGTCAGAACAATTCAAACTCTACACTTAATATCTGTGCATTTCATTATGTATTAAATACAACTCAAAAATGATGTAGAATTTAATTTTTTGAATTAAAAATGCTTTGGGAAAAATATAAAAAATAAGAAAATAAGGTCACATAGGCACTTACTCTATCATTGGACACCTTGGAAAGAGCAAGAACCAAGGACATGGGCCATTTGAGCTTCCTATGCCAGCCCTTTGGACCTATTGTCCATGATTTTGGCCAGATCATTTAAAAATGTCTATGCCTCATTTTAATCATGTGTAAGGGAACTAATGATGCCCATCTAATAAAACTACCCAATAAAATTCTTGAGAATTAAATGACATAATATTAAACACATTGGAAAATATCTGGTATACAGGAGACGTCACATCAGTGGAAGTGGCTGCTGCTATCGTTATTTCTAGATTCAAAATTAAGTAGGAAATCTTTTAAAGCAAATATCAAATAGAGTCAGTGGGAAGCATCTAAAGTTCCTCTAAGTACCTTAGGAGAACCTTCTCAAATACTGTTGTGATTATTATTTGGATAATAGTTTATATCATTTTATAAGCAACATAGCAATATATCTGCATTCTTTCTTTTATCATGTAAACATAGGCTGTATAGTCAATGGGAAAAACTTACCAAAATAATTGTACTTCACAGTACAAGAGTATGGACAGACCCACGGATGGGCTTCAAAAGATTATAAAATGGTATGAAAATGGTATGAGTATGTATATATTTTTGAGAAAAGAGTTCAGAGCTTCCATTCAATGCTGAAAAGTTTCTAACAGTTTAAAAATAAGATGTGATTCTACACTAGGTATATTGAGGTAAATAATTTATGTCATCAGATTTTTTTCCCTCTAGAAATCTGAGGCATATATCAAACTATGTCCTAAAATATAGTCTAGTGCCATGTTTAGTCATCTTTTTGAGGTGACTGTCCCCTTTGATAATATATGAAAATTATAAACTTTCTCTTAAGAGTAATGAACTGTAGTCAAAATGACTGCACCTTCAATGGTCCTAGTGGCAATCTCTCACTCAGAGGTTGGAAATGATCTTTCTCTCCCTTTCTCGGTATATTGACAACTTTACAATCTCCCCTGGCATTTATCTGCCGCCACCCCCGAACTCCCTTGTTCTTTGTGAGAAGGTCATGACAATGAGCCCTTCTTTATCACTGGCCATCTAGGGCAGACAGGGAAGGAAACAGAGAAGAAGAAAGGGAAGGAAGGAAGATGGGGCAGAGAGATAACAGAGTCATTTACAGGGATGGAGAATAGAGAGGGAGGAGAGAGGGAGGGAAAATGGAAGAAGGGAAGAAAAGAAAGAGGTGGGAAGGAAGGAAGGGAGGGAAGGAGAAAGGGAGGAAAGAAGGGAGAGAGAGAAAGGGAAGAGAGATTATGACTTGGTAGCTTCTGGCATGCTAATATGTAATATGTAGGTTTCTGAGAGACATCTCTCCCAAACCCCTCAACTCCCTTACCCACTCAGCACATTTTCTCTGAGATAAAGGAGAAGCATTTGAGGACATTCTGATCATAGCTTTTAAAATTACCTACGAATGACATTTAAAATTTACCTATGACTGATACAGCATCTTTTAATAATCTGCCTTTTGAAAGTATCATATTTTATTGTATCAAGTTACTATACATCGATGTGTATTTCTTCTTTACTGCCAAACTATTTATTTGTTGCAGCATGGATGAAAGGACAGCATTCTCCTTGGTGAACTGGAACAAAATCCCTTCTGTTCCATTTTTGGTCTTTGGTCCTGACAGAACTTTAGATGGTGTGTCATTGCCATTTCTGCTACAAGATAAATTATTTTCAATTCAGTTTAACAAATGAGAATTGGGTCCTATGGCTTTCCTTATATCAAGCCCAAGAAGTAGATGAATTATATCTGCTCTGGAAACTGTATAGGACTACAAATGTTAGGGGTGAGCTATATCGGTCAAAGAAGTACTAAGTGGAAAAAAGTTACTTTGTAAAAGTTAATTTGCTTTCCTCTTGAAAAGATCTACAGTTTTCATAATAAGTTTTTTAATATTTTCTTTGTGCTTCTGGTGTCATCATTGCAAAATATTTCACTTGACTCTTACATTATTCATTCGCTCATTCATTCAAACATTTATTAAGGAAGGAACTGTAAAATCAGGTTACTTTGATACAGCTCTGGTTTCTTTAAGATCGGCATTCAAGTGGAGACACCTGGGATCCATCTAACTGGAGGGAATTAGTGTGCAAAATTTATTAATATAGCCATGTGAAAGCCTCTTCTATGATGATCTCACTTTTATGGGGAGCAGCTAAGGCTAAGAATAAGCCAAATCATTCTTGGTCAGCTTTGATGGTAAGATAGTGGTCTAGGAGACCCCGACTATATTAGCCAAAGTAACTCAGTCCACATATGGGAGCAATATGGAACTTGAGCTTCTGATAAAAGGCAGAAACTTCTGCTTCCTCGAAATCCTATAAGAAGGATTCATTATTAGGTAAATTTAGGGCACTTAATTATAAGATGATCTGATAGACATACCCCAACAAGTGAATCAGTTGGGATCACATCCTCCACCTCCCAGTCTGATTAACCCATTGAAATTTCCTTACCTCCAATGCTGGTCCTAACTCATCCCTGCCTCCTAAAATGGCTCGTTGATGGCAGTAAAGGGATATGACCAAATATTGCTGGCACTCAGTTACTTTAGCTATTCCACCTTCCCAGGTAACTGACTATTAAGAGCTCAGAATAAGTAAGTTGAGAAACATCTTCTAAGAAATCACTTCTCTCCAAACCCAGGTAAAGGTGGTGGTGAAGCAAGGTTTCGTGCTGGGTCAGTTTGCCTACTCTCCTTCCAAAGGTGAAACTACCAACACTGGAGTTACTTAGTTTATGTCACCCTGAACTTCTAAAACCCTTATGTTTCACAGGCTTTAAAGGATGCTGGCAGATTCCACTTTCTTCTCTTATACTCAGTTTTCCTAAGCCAGCGTTTCTCAACCTTGACACTATTTTGGGTCAGATAATTTTTGTTGGGGACTTTGCTAGGCGTTGTAGGATATTTAGCAGCATCCCTGGCCTCTGCCTACTAAATGTCAGAAGTACTCCCCCCACTTGTGACAACCAAGAGTGTCTCCAGACATTTCCTAAGGTCTCCTGGGGGAAACATCACCCCTCACTGAGGAAGGACCATTGTTTTATGGCTATGACCCCATTAATGAGATCTTTGTGGATTCTTACTTAGAGCCCTAGTGACGTGAATTTTACATGCGATTTTGACAAAATTAATTATATAACTTACTATATATTAAGTAAATAGCTCCCTAGAATCTAATAGGTTATAAGCAGTAAGTTAAACGCCCTGAGCATTGTGTGACCCTCTAGAAAAGCTGAGTCTTTGTCTTTGCAAGGATTAAGCTATGCCAGAACCAATGGGACTCTTTTTAAAACCCACCTTGCAAGCTTTTGGCCGCCTACACTCTATCAGAAGTCTAAGACTGGGACAAAGAGGCAACAGCAAGCAGTCCCTAATTTTACTCTTGCTACCTTGCTTATTTTTCTTGACTGGGTTGAACTGATTAGAGTTTGCACATATTAACTCATTAACCTGATTCTTTACTTCCTTTGTTTTCTGACTTCAAGACTCTTGATCACTGTTCACTTACATCAGCCCCCTATTTCAGCTTATAATTCCTTTTTTAATATTGCTCCCACTACAAGTTTGCTTTATATTCTGAATCTGTGATTATCAATTTGCTTCTTTGTCTTGTATCACCAACATTACTTGGGATCAATTCAAATTGTCTCCTAGTTCTAGCATCTTCTTGCCTTTTTTGTCCTGAATCTGCCCGTATTGTGGCATGTTAAGAGACACTCAGAACATAAAGAAGTAAGAGATGGCAGTTTACCAGTGGAGCAAAAAGAAAAAACTATAAAAACCAAGCACACATTCTCAGAAATACTTCCGCAGACTCCATAACTTTTGAAAATATCACACCATCACACTAGATTATGACTAGAATATTTGTAGTAATGATTTTGAGCCTTCGATAAAGGAGTAGGGACACTCTACTTGAGAAGAGAGGAAAGTAGGTACTGTGCTTGGAAAGAGTTCCATCTCGTCTGGTTAACAGAGAAGTTATAACACTTGAAGGGAGCTCTGGTTATCTGAAAAATATACTTATTTAAAATACCACCTTACCTAAACAGCATATTAATTAACCTTTTTGTACTTATACCTATTAGGTTGAATCATATAAAACTGATATTTTTTACAGGCAAATATTGACAATTACATTTTCAACCCCAGTAATTTTAAGAAGTTCCTAAACACAAGAAAATACTTAATACAAACTAGGAGGGCCTCCTTCAAAGGAAACACATTTAAACTTTCATAGAGAGAATTTATTTCTAGTTTGCTAATATTTGATAAGTTCTTTCTTTAAACATGGATATCCTTATGATCACAGGAACCCAAGAACATTAAATGATAAACTAAAACAGTGTGAGAAATCACTCTACAAGACTATATAACCAAGGGATAAATAAAACCGATTAATTTAATGAGCAAACTTATTTGCAACGAACCTCTCCTGAATCCTCAAATTTCTGTTTTGCCAAGCAGTGCATTTTAATTTTAGATGTTAGAATTTGTATTTTTCAGATTCTAATCTCTTGCAGCATGATCAATGATGTGCATTGCATTTGTCATTTTCAAGATGACCGCACTCAGAATAAGAACTTAACAAACAAAACATGTCAAAGATACATATTAAGTTTCACAACACAATTGTTACCCTAAAAAGTGATTGATAAAGAAGTAATATTTTTTTTTTTGTAGTGAAACCCCCATAGTTGCTAATCACTGATGGTACCTAATGTTGGAAATCAGTAAGAAAGACACATCTTCAATATATGAGATGGAATATAAGAGAGAAAGAGAGGAGAAGGAAAGGAGACAGAGGGAAACCTAATTATATTAGATACCCAAGAACTCTGAAATGAACTCCATTCATCTCAGAGGAACGTAAAGAAATATAAGGGAGTCAATTTAAATTTATTATCTCCCTGCTGCTGCTTCAGCTGCTGCTAACAGATGCTCCATAGAGAACCTATGGGGAGAAAAGCTTATACATTCTCCTTGTATGAACCTGGAGTGATGGTGTTAAGAAGGGATGTAAATGTGAAAATATGGTACTTCATCAAGGCCAAGTTTTGTGTTACCAGCTCAATGTAGTAAGTAGAACAAAAGTTCAACAAACATTTGTTGAATAAATAAATGAATGTGACTTTTCCTAAGCCATCTAGAAATCCATGGTGCAATAGAGGCTAGCACTGGACCATGACCTCTTAGCAGCAGTGCAGAAAGGAAACTTTTGGGACAGGTAAAAGAAGAAACAATAGTGGGAGGGCCAGTTACTTGATACGTTTCTTTATCTGTTAACACTAGTTGATGACAGTTCCTTTCTAATCCTTAGGGCTTCATTTAAACATGACTCCACCTTTCATGCTCAAGAAATGTGCACTGGCCAGTTGCATTAAATATCACATAAAGTATTTTCCATAGTCAGTACAGTACGTACTTCCCTAATGTCTCCATGTATAATATAAGTAGAATAAAACAATTAAGAGAACAAAAGAAAATAATTCAAACTTGCAAAGGCAAATGGAGCCTCACAGCTGATAGATGTCAAGAAAATTTAAACTAGATTCTACTGTCTTGATTTTCATATCTAAACACTGGAATGTTCGTTTTTTCCTTCCTTCCTTCTTTCCCTGTTTTTTTTTTTTTTTTTTTTAGTTTGAAGAATCTATCCATGATTACCACAGATTTAAATGACCATGCTTCACAGGAAAAGGGAATGATTCAAAGTTGTTATGTAACTTTACAGCTTTAATTCAATGTTTTCTTAAACTGCTCAATGAGCTAACTCCAATGTTTATGTACAAAATAATTTTTCAGTGAAGGCAGTATAGTGTAATGATTTAAAGTACGGATGCCGGGCTTCCCTGGTGGCGCAGTGGTTGAGAATCTGCCTGCTAATGCAGGGGACACGGGTTCGAGCCCTGGTCTGGGAAGATCCCACATGCCACCGAGCAACTAGGCCCGTGAGCCACAACTACTGAGCCTGCGCGTCTGGAGCCTGTGCTCCGCAACAAGAGAGGCCGCGAAAGTGAGAGGCCCGCGCACCACGATGAAGAGTGGCCCCCACTCGCCGCAACTAGAGAAAGCCCTCGCACAGAAACGAAGACCCAACACAGCAAAAATAAATAAATAAATAAATAAAAAGGTAACTTACCATTAAAGTAAATAAATAAATAAATAAAAGTACGGATGCCTGGGTTTGCATCTTATCACTGCCTTTACTAGCTGTGTATCATTGGCCAAGTTACTTAAATTCTCTGCACCAAAAGATTATGGACGATTATTTCTGCATTTGGGGGATCGATGGTGATTTACATTTTCTTCTTTGTGTTTTTATTTCTCAGTTTTCTGAGATTTCAACAATGAACACATTTTTAAAAAGAAAGAAACTCTAAGTGTTGACAAGGCATTAAGTAAAAAAGGAAGTATTAGACTAGGTACCTCCTTTAGTGATACACTTTACAGAGTTCAATGTCAGTTATAATCAACATAGTTTGCATATTTTAATCAGTTAAAATAAAGTATAAGCCAGCCGCACAATTTTTGAAAATAAGTAATTTCAGGGAGCACGTACATAGCAGAGTTGAAGTTCTTGATCAACTGACAGAAATACCACATAAAAGTTTACCCACCTTCTCGTTATCAAACACTTTTTGGTTTTTATCATTATGATGTTGAACTCGAGCGTCCAGATATGACTCTAATACATCCAATAACACTTTTTCTGCCATACCGATAAAGCCTGGTTGTAAACTCAGCACTTATTATTCACACGGTCTACACAATTCTTTCCTTCTTCCATAATAATAAACCAACATAAAGTCATACTCATGACCACATTAAAGATAATTTCTTCCCAATTACATGTCATATTCACAAGACATGACTTTGCATTTAGATAATGCTTTAAGGTGCTCTATGCACGCCCTACAAGTTTTATTTATGTGAGTACATCACTGGTGTAAAGACAGATTATTTTATTTCAAAGGTATCCATTTTCTGATTTGCACTAAAACCTAAGAGTTCTTAAGATCATAAATGTAATATTCAGTCAAATTACTATTCCACTGAGCTCATTATTCAGTCTTTCACCAGAAAAAAAACCAAGATATTTTATGAAAAACCATTCATTTATTCATTCTATGGCTAGGTGCTGAAAAAGCTGTAAAAATGAATCTAAGCCAGCTCTGAATTTTTTGGCTCTAATAGCCCAGTTGAGAAGAGAGATGTGAAAACCATCCCAGTGCATCACAGGGCGATTAGATCCAAGGTTTGGGCACACTAAGATGGGGAGAGGGGAGGAGGGACCATGTGTTCAGGGTAGGCGTTACTAAAAGGAGTTTGCGATGAATTTTGGAAATGAGTAGGGTTTTTGCAAGTGGCTAAAAGAGAAAACAAGGAAACCCCATAGCCTGAGGAAAGAGCAACACCTCAACAGCACAGAGACATGAGTACGCCTGGAGAGGGAAGGGAACTGGGTGAGTGACAAGGGCTCCTTCGATGCCAAAAGTACTCTTATTTTTAGTTAGTTTATGCAGATTTAATTCCACATACCATTTGGGCAACCACCAGAATTTTTCAATTGAAAATAGAGAAAGCACAAGTCAGTTCAAATTATAAAAGCAAATTTGGCAAGATGGTACGGCTGCTCCCCTGATGTTTCCCTGACTCTAGAGAGAACGATGGACTTCTGGCTCTCTTGCACCAGGCCCCCAGGCAGCCTGTTATATCTCTCTGAAGTCTCGTGAAAATGCGTTACTGCTGCCATTTTACTGCACATATCACATTTTGCTATTTCCACATCACATGGTAATAGTTTTGTGCCACTTGATAATTAAACATCATTTTCATTGTTGTAACTATATATATACATCTGCAGTCAATATGTCTAATGTTGAAGAGAGTAGGCCATCAAAGGATCCCCAGTGTTAGCAACATGTAAGGAAAGTGCCATCTTCAGACAACAAGCAGTTCCGTAAGGATCATTACTATCTAGATATCTATGTATATATGTGTCTACCTACTCACGACCTACCTACTTACCTACATTTTTACTTTATATGTATTTCATATAACAAAGGTAAACAATATAGAAAGATCTAATGGGTCATTTGCTGCCTTAGTCCCCAATATCATTTACTTTCCATGGGACATGATTTCACACAGATGGCATAAGTTCTTCAAACATGTTGACTCAGACCCCACTTACTGAAAAACAAACAATTAAAAAAATTTTTTTCTGCACTGCTAAAATTCATCTATTTCCCAAATTCCTCAGGTATGGTCTGTGGGACCCAAATTAGGAACCAAGAGCTGCTGGAGAAGGTTATGCTAATGATCACTGCTGCTTCTCCTTTTCTGTGTAGTAATCTCACTTTTGACAAGTTTTTAAGTACACGGCTGGTTAAATCAGGTGTAAGCCTTTCACCTGGTATATTTATGCATCATCTCTTTCCAGTAATGCATAACCCACCCAGAGTGCTGTAGAGAAGAAATCTTGAGGTTAGCATAGCTAATGGAGAAGTGTGTGTTGGGAAATGGAGGAGACGAGGTAAAAACAGAAACAAAAAAAAACCTCAAGACACATGGATAGTTTGGTGTCCTATGGCTCAGTCATACACGGTTAGAGAATTGGCACATATAAACCATTGGCCACACACACAATCTACTCTCCAAGGTAAGTGCAGGGCTTCCTGCCTAACCTTTCCATCAACTTTGATGTAATAGCCTCCCCAGGGAAATTACTGGGTTGTGGTCCTTTTGTTATAAGTGAGACTTATGACTATGACTATGAAAAACACAGTTTCCTTTGAGTTTACTTTTTCAGGGCCTTTTCTCTGTGACAGTGTTAAGGCCTCGATGTGCCAGGATCATATTATAATCTTTAGGAAAGGAGCCAAGGGCATCACTCAACCAATTTTATATGCAGGTCTTATGCTGGAAGGGCCAGAATAATTATACAACTTGCATAGGATCTAGGGCAGAGCATCAGGATAGGCGAATGCCCTTAGGCATTGGAGAGAAGACTCAAAGAGGTCCTGAATTGGGATAGAACCTACAAAAATGATGGCAAATAATTCTGTGGACTCAGGATCTGTGCATCTCTTCTCTTTGATCAGATATACCTGAACCAACTATCACAGAGCCCAGGTAATAACAGACATCCACGCAATAAGTGGTTCCTAGAACCAATGAATGTAGAAATATGAAAATGGGTTTTGGAGTCATGAAAGCCAGAGTTTGAATTCCAGCTTTCCAACTTACTAATTATTTACCCTAAGAACATTTTCTTGGCCTTTCTCAGTCTCAGGATCACCTATATAACCCTAAAATATTGTGAAAAGAGTTATAAATAATGCATGTGAGATATTTGGTGCACATTTGACATTCAACATGTATGAATTATCACTACATAAACAGCATCTAAAAATTTAGGTGAACGGTAACTATAAAATGAGGTGCTGCATTTCTGAATATAGCTTGTGGGACAACGCATCACTTGACAGTGCCTCCACTATGTAAACTGTGTGGGGGCCATTTTTATATCTTCAGTTATCTTCAAACCTTTCAAGTTCTAGGAAAAAATACTGTACTCTTTTCTGTTGGCCTAAGAGCTGCTATTAAATTATTAGATTTAGCATGCAGGTTTATGTTGATTTAGTAAATATATGTACACCACTCATAACTTTTCCCAGTATTTTTA
Source organism: Eubalaena glacialis (assembly GCF_028564815.1). Taxonomy (NCBI): domain Eukaryota; kingdom Metazoa; phylum Chordata; class Mammalia; order Artiodactyla; family Balaenidae; genus Eubalaena; species Eubalaena glacialis. The sequence goes on from NC_083720.1 coordinate 49,307,161, forward strand.
TTCCAGAGGGAAGGGATAACGAAGACTTCAAGGTAACCATAAATATCTGCTGCTCAATGAAGAATAAAATGGCACTTAAGCCTCGTTTAACAGGTCCAAGGAGCATGCGGCACAGCTTGCTTTACAAGAGATCACAGCATTTGGATGGGACGCCATAACCAGAAGCCAAAGGAAGGACTTTGCATTTCGGGCCTAATGTTCTTTCCCCTACATTATCTTTTGAGATTCCTCCTCTCAGTCCCTACTCCTTCCTTCTTGGACCTGCTTTGTAAACATTTTAGCTTCATGGAAGTTCCTGTGAGATGTCAAGATATTCCAACTCTGTATTTACTCAACCTGACTCAGCATCCAAACCTGTCCAATCTTGGATATGATTTGTTTGACACCTCTGACTTCACTATGTTATGACTCCTAATATTATTGTTAAGGAATTGCAGGTTTCTTGTAAGTCAGTAATTATCAAAGCACAGACCCAAAAATAAGACTTCTCAGGAACTATCTCAAAACTAGATCTAGAGAAAAGCTCCAGCTCTCTTTTTTTCTTAGACTGGTTGTCACAACATTCACACCACTTGTGAATAATAATCGGTAACTGGTGCTTCGGAGCATGGCTGAAAAATTGGATTTTTTAGGCTTAAACTTAGAAGCCATCCATAAAATACTCAACGTAAAAAAGGCAAATAAAAAACATCAGCTACAAGGCGGACAAAATGAAATCGGTCATCACCAGTAGACCACTCGAAGAGACAGGACACATTCAAAGACAGAATTGCTATCTCTGACGTGTCTCACTCTGGCAGAGTGGTAGACATAAGCCTTCCACTTACTGACAAATGCGGAGGATTAACACTTCAGAACAAGGCCCAGTAACGTTTGCATTACCAGAAATAGAGTATACATACAGCCAAAACAAACGATTTTATCATTTTCATATTTTATCACATCTCCTCTATAAATGAAAGTAGAGGACACCAAAAAAACTTAATTTAGCAACAGTTTTCTTCTTCATAAGGATCTATTTCCCCCTTAAAACTGTGCAATATTCATCATTAAACTCTGACAAACACTGTGTTTTTCCTAACTTGTGGATTTCCAAGCAAAACACCTGGCATGTAGCAGGCACATAATAAATTATATGAAATTAATTTACTAATTAATTAATTAATCCAGGATCTTCTGTACTAAAAGGCGGCTCATACTTTTTTTTTTTTTAACATCATTATTGGAGTATAATTGTTTTACAATGTTGTTAGTTTCTGCTGTATAACAAAGTGAATCAGCTATATGTATACATATATTCCCATACCCCCTCCCTCTTGCGTCTCCCTCCCACCCTCCCTATCCCACCCCTCTAGGTGGTCACAAAGCACCAAGCTGATCTCCCTGTGCTATGTGGCTGCTTCCAACTAGCTATCTATTTTGCATTTGGTAGTGTAGATATGTCAATGCCACTCTCTCACTTCATCCCAACTTACCCTTCCCCCTCCCCCACGTGCTCAAGTCCACTCTGTACATTTGCGTCTTTATTCCTGTCCAGTCCCTAGGTTTGTCAACCTTTTTTTTTTTTTTTTTTTTTAAGATTCCGTATATAAGTGTTAGCATACGGTATTTTTCTCTTTCTGACTAACTTCACTCTGTATGACAGACTCTAGGTCCATCCACCTCACTACAAATAACTCACTTTCATTTCTTTTTATGGCTGAGTAATATCCCATTGTATATATGTGCCACATCTTCTTTATCCATTCATCTGTCGATGGACACTTAGGTTGCTTCCATGTCCTGGCTATTGTAAATAATGCTGCAATGAACATTGTGGTACATGACTCTTTTTGAATTATGCTTTTCTCAGGGTATATGCCCAGTAGTTGAACTGCTGGGTCATATGGTAGTTCTATTTTTAGTTTTTTAAGGAACCTCCATACTGTTCTCCACAGTGGCTGTATCACTTTACATTCCCACAAACAGTGCAAGAGGGTTCTCTTTTCTCCACACCCTCTCCAGCATTTATTGTTTGTACATTTTTTGATGATGGCCATTCTGACAGGTGTGAGACGATATCTCATTGTAGTTTTATTTATGTATTTATTTATTTATTTATTTTTGGCTGTGTTGGGTCGTCGTTTCTGTGCAAGGGCTCTCCAGTTGCGGCGAGCGGGGGCCACTCTTCATTGCGGCGTGCAGCCCTCTCACCATCGCGGCCTCTCCTGTTGCGGAGCACAGGCTCCAGACGCGCAGGCTCAGCAGCCGTGGCTCACGGGCCCAGTTGCTCCATGGCATGTGGGATCCTCCCAGACCAGGGCTCGAACCCGTGTCCCCTGCACCGGCAGGCAGACTCCCAACCACTGCGCCACCAGGGAAGCCCTCATTGTAGTTTTGATTAGCATTTCTCTAATGATTAATGATGCTGAGCATCCTTTCATGTGTTTGTTGGCAATCTGTATATGTTCTATGGAGAAATGTCTATTTAGGTCTTCTGCCCATTTTTGGATTGGGTTGTTTGTTTTTTTGATATTGAGCTGCAGGAGCTGCTTGTAAATTTTGGAGATTAATCCTTTGTCAGTTGCTTCATTTGCAAATATTTTCTCCCATTCTGAGGGTTGTCTTTTTGTCTTGTTTATGGTTTCCTTTCTTGTGCAAAAGCTTTTAAGTTTCATTAGGTCCCATTTGTTGATTTGTGTTTTTATTTCCATTTCTCTAGGAGCTGGGTCAAAAAGGATCTTGCTGTGATTTATGTCATAGAGTGTTCTGCCTATGTTTTCCTCTAAGAGTTTGATAGTGTCTGGCCTTAAATTTAGGTCTTTAATCCATTTTGAGTTTATTTTTGTGTATGGTGTTAGAGAGTGTTCTAATTTCATTCTTTTACATGTAGCTGTCCAATTTTCCCAGCACCACTTATTGAAGAGGCTGGCTATTCTCCATTGTATATTCTTGCCTCCTTTATCAAAGATAAGGTGACCATATGTGCGTGGGTTTATCTCTGGGCTTTCTATCTTGTTCCATTGATCTATATTTCTGTTTTTGTGCCAGTACCATACTGTCTTGATTACAGTACCTTTGTAGTATAGTCTGAAGTCTGGGAGCCTGATTCCTCCAGCTCCATTTTTCTTTCTCAAATTGCTTTGGCTATTTGCGGTCTTTTGTGTTTCCATATAAATTGTGAAATTTTTTGTTCTAGTTCTGTGAAAAATGCCATTGGTAGTTTGATAGGGATTGCATTGAATTTGTAGATTGCTTGGGTAATATAGTCATTTTCACAATGTTGATTCTTCCAATCCAAGAACATGGTATCTCTCTCCATCTGTTTGTATCATCTTTAATTTCTTTCATCAGTGTCTTACACTTTTCTGCATACAGGTCTTTTGTCTCCTTAGGTAGGTTCATTCCTAGGTATTTTATTCTTTTTGTTGCAGTGGTAAATGGGAGTGTTTCCTTAATTTCTGTTTCAGATTTTTCATCATTAGTGTATAGGAATGCAAGAGATTTCTGTGCATTAATTTTGTACCTTGCTACTTTACCAAATTCATTGATTAGCTCTAGCAGTTTTCTGGTGGCATCTTTAGGATTCTCTATGTATAGTATCATGTCATCTGCACAGAGTCATAACTTTACTTCTTCTTTTCCGATTTGGATTCCTTTTATTTCTTTTTCTTCTCTGATTGCTGTGGCTAAAACTTCCAAAACTATGCTGAATAACAGTGGTGAGAGTGGGCAACCTTGTCTTGTTCCTGATTTTAGAGGAAATGGTTTCAGTTTTTCACCATTGAGGACGATGTTGGCTGTGGTTTTGTCATATATGGCCTTTATTACGTTGAGGAAAGTTCCCTCTATGCCTACTTTCTGGAGGGTTTTTATCATCAATGAGTGTTGAATTTTGTCAAAAGCTTTCTCTGCATCTATTGAGATGATCATATGGTTTTTCTCCTTCAATTTGTTAATACAGTGTATCACATTGATTGACTTGTGTATATGGAAGAATCCTTGCATTCCTGGGATAAACCCCACTTGATCATGGTGTATGATCTTTTTAACGTGCCGTTGGATTCTGTTTGCTAGTATTTTGTTGAGGATTTTTCCATCTATGTTCATCAGTGATACTGGCCTGTAGTTTTCTTTCTTTGTGACATCTTTGTCTGGTTTTGGTATCAGGGTGATGGTGGCCTCATAGAATGAGTTTGGGAGTGTTCCTGCCTCTGCTATATTTTGGAAGACTTTGAGAAGTATAGGTGTTAGCTCTTCTCTAAATGTTTGATAGAATTCACCTGTGAAGCCATCTGGTCCTGGGCTTTTGTTTGTTGGAAGATTTTTATTCACCGCACCGTCTCAATTTCAGTGCTTGTGACTGGTCTGTTTATATTTTCTATTTCTTCCTGGTTCCGTCTTGGAAGGTTGTAGTTTTCTAAGAATTTGTCCATTTCTTCCAGGTTGTCCATTTTATTGGCATAGAGTTGCTTATAGTAATGTCTCATGATCCTTTGTATTTCTGCAGTGTCAATTGTTACTTCTCCTTTTTCATTTCTAATTCTGTTGATTTGAGTCTTCTCCCATTTTTTCTTGATGACTCTGGCTAGTGGTTTATCAATTTTGTTTATCTTCTCAAAGAACCAGCTTTTAGTTTTATTGATCTTTGCTATTGTTTCTTTCATTTCTTTTTCATTTATTTCTGATCTGATCTTTATGATTTCTTTTCTTCTGCTTACTTTGGTGTTTTTTTGTTCTTCTTTCTCTAATTGCTTTAGGTGTAAGGTTAGGTTGTTTATCTGAGATGTTTCTTATTTCTTGAGGTAGGATTGTATTGCTATAATCTTCCCTCTTAGGACTGCTTTTGCTGCATCCCATAGATTTTGGGTTGTCGTGTTTTCATTGTCATTTGTTTCTAGGTATTATTTGATTTCCTCTTTGATTTCTTTAGTGATCTCTTGGTTATTTAGTGGCATACTGTTCAGCCTCCATGTGTTTGTATTTTTTATAGTTTTTTGCCTGTAATTGATATCTAGTCTCATAGCGCTGTGGTCAGGAAAGACATTTGATTTCAATTTTCTTAATTTTACCAAGGCTTGATTTGTGACCCACGATGTGATCTATCCTTGAGAATGTTCCACGAGCACTTGAGAAGAAAGTGTATTCTGTTGTTTGTGGATGGAATGTCCTATAAATATCAATTAAGTCCATCTTGTCTTATGTGTCATTTAAAGCTTGTGTTTCCTTATTTTGTCTCATTTTTGATGATCTGTCCTTTGGTGGAAGTGGGGTGTTAAAGTCCCCTAGTATTACTGTGTTAATATCGATTTCCCCTTTTATGGCTGTTAGCATTTGCCTTACGTATGGAGGTGCTATGTTGGGTGCATAAATATTTACAATTGTTATATCTTCTTCTTGAATTGATCCCTTGATCACTATGTTGTGTCCTTCTTTGTCTTCTGTAATAGTCTTTATTTTAAAGACTGTTTTGTCTGATATGAGAATTGCTACTCCAGCTTTCTTTTGATTTCCATTTGCATGGAATATCTTTTTCCATCCCCTCACTTTCAGTCTGTATGTGTCCCTAGGTCTGAAGTGGGTCTCTTGTAGACAGCACATATACACATCTTGTTTTTGTATCCATTCAGCCAGTCTGTGTCTTTTGGTTGGAGCATTTAATCCATTTACATTTAAGGTAGTTATCAATATGTATGTTCCTATTACCATTTTCTTAATTGTTCTGTGCTTCTTTTTGCAGGTCCTTTTCTTCTCTTGTTTTTCCCACTTAGAAAAGTGTCGTTAGCATTTGTTGTAAGGCTGGTTTGGTGGTGGTGAACTCTCTTAACTTTTGCTTGTCCCTAAAGGTTTTAATTTCACCGTCAAATCTGAATGAGATCCTTGCTGGGTAGAGTAATCTTGCTTGTAGGTTTTTCCCTTTCATCACTTTAAATATGTCCTGTTACTCCCTTCTGGCTTGCAGAGTTTCCGCTGAAAGCTCAGCTCTTAACCTTATGGGGATTCCCTTGTTATGTTATTTGTTGCTTTTCCCTTTCTACTTTTAATATTTTTTCTTTGTATTTAATTTTTGATAATCTGATTAATTTGTGTCTTGGCATGTTTCTCCTTGGACTTATGCTGTATGGGACTCTCTGCACTTCCTGGACTTGACTATTTCCTTTCCCATGTTAGGGAAGTTTTCAACTATAATCTCTTGAAATATTTTCTCAGACCCTTTCTTTTTCTCTTCTTCTCTGGGACCCCTATAATTTGAATGTTGGTGCGTTTAATGTTGTCCCAGAGGTCTCTGAGACTGTCCTCAATTCTTTTCATTCTTTTTTCTTTATTCTGCTCTACAGTAGTTATTTCCATTATTTTATTTTCCAGGTCACTTATCCGTTCTTCTGCATCAGTTATTCTGCTATTGATTCCTTCTAGAGAATTTTTAATTTCATTTATTGTGTTGTTCATCACTGTTTGTTTTTTAGTTCTTCTAGGTCCTTGTTAAAAGTTTCTTGTATTTTCTTCATTCTATTTCTAAGATTTTGGATCATCTTTACTATCATTACTCTGAATTCTTTTTCAGGTAGAATGCCTATTTCCTCTTCATTTGTTTGGTCTGGCGGGTTTTTACCTTGCTCCTTCATCTGCTGCGTATTTCTCTGTCTTCTCATTTTGCTTAACTTATTGTGTTTGGGTTCTCCTTTTTGCAGGCTGCAGGTTCATAGTTCGTATTGTTTTTGGTGTCTGCTCCCAATGGCTAAGGTTGGTTCAGTGGCTTGTGTAGGCTTCCTGGCGGAGGGGACCGGTGCCTGTGTTCTGGTGCGTGGGGCTCGATTTTGTCTTTCTGGTGGGTAGGGCTGTTTCTGGTGGTGTGTTTTGGGGTGTCTGTGAACTTAGTATGATTTTAGGCAGCCTCTCTGTTAATGGGTGAGGTTGTGTTCCTGTCTTGCTAGTTTTTTGGCATGGGGCACCCAGCATTGGAGCTCTTGGCCGTTGGGTGGAGCTGGGTCTTAGAGTTGAGATGGAGATCTCTGGGAGAGCTCTCACCGATTGATATTATGTGGGGCCAGGAGGTCTCTGGAGGTCCAGTGTCCTGAACTCGGCTCTCCCACCTCAGAGGCTCAGGTCTGACACCAGGCCAGAGCACCAAGACCCTGTCAGGCACACGGCTCAGGAGAAAAGGGAGAAAAAAAGAAAGAAATAAATAATAAGAAAATAATAAAGTAAAATAAAGTTAAATAAAATTATTAAAATAAAAAAATTTTTAAAATTATTAAAATAAGAAATAAAAAAGTAATTAAAGAGAGCAACGAAACCAATAAACAAATCCACCAGTGATAAGAAGCGCTAAAACCTATACTAGGATAAACATAAAAATCAGAAACCAGTCAGTCGCAGGCAGGAAACCCCAAGTCTACAGTTGCTCCCAAAGTCCACGCCCTCAATTTTGGGTTGATTCTTGGTCTATTCAGGTATTCCACAGATGGAGGGTACATCAAGTTGACTGTGGAGATTTATCCGCTGCTCCTGAGGCTGCTGGGAGAGATTTACCTTTCTCTTCTTTGTTCGCACAGCTCCCAGGGTTCAGCTTTGGTTTTGGCCCCGCCTCCGTGTGTAGATTGTCCTCAGGCTTCTGTCCCCGCCCAGACAGGACGGGGTTAAAGCAGCAGCTGATTAGGGGGCTCTGGCTCACTCATGCTGTGCAGGGGAGAGAGGGGTATGATAGTTATGATTGGAATGCGGGGCGAGCCTGCAGCAGCCAGCAGAGGCCAGAGTGACGTTGCAACAGCCTGAGGTGCACTGTGTGTTCTCCTGGGGAAGTTGTCCCTAGGTCTCTGGACCCTGGCAGTGGCGGGCTGCACAGGCTCCCACGGGGAGGGGGGGTGCGGGTAGTGATCTGTGCTTGCACACAGGATTCTTGGTGGCTGCAGCAGCAGCGTTAGTGTTTCATGCCTGTCTCTGGTGTCTGAGCTGATAGCCGCAGCTTGCACCCATCTCTGGAGCTCATTTAGGCGGTGCTCTGCCTTCTGTGGGCAGACAGGGAAGGAATCCCCTCTCCTTGCGCACCCTGAAACAATGGTCTCTTGCCTCTTAGGCAGGTCCAGAGTTTTTCCTCGACTCCCTCCCGGCTAGCTGTGGCACACTAGCCCCCTTCAGGCTGTGTTCATGCAACCAACCCCAGTCCTCTTCCTGGGACCGGACCTCCAAAGCCAGAGCCTCAGCTCCCAGCTCACACCCACCCCGGTGGGTGAGCAGACTAGCCTCTCTGGCTGGTGATTGCTGGTCGGCACCGATCCTCTGTGCGGGGATCTCTCCGCTTTGCCCTCCGCACCCCTGTTGCTGTGCTCTCCTCTGTGGCTCTGAAGCTTCCTCCCTGCCCACCCCCTGTCTCCACCAGTGAAGGGGCTTCGTAGTTGTGTGGAAACTTTTCCTCCTTCACAGCTCCCTCCCACTGGTGCAGGTCCCGTCCCTATTCTTTTGTCTGTTTTTTCTTTTTTCTTTTGCCCTACCCAGGTATGTGGGGAGTTTCTTGCCTTTTGGGAAGTCTGAGGTCTTCTGCCAGTGTTCAGTAGGTGTTCTTTGAGAGTTGTTCCATATGTAGATGTATTTTTGATGTATTTGTGGGGAGGAAGGTGATCTCCACCTCTTACTCCTCTGCTATCTTGAAGGTCCCCTCCTGGGCTCATACTTTAAATGGAAGGAAATAAATTCCAGTTTGAACATTTCTAGAAATAATTAAATGAATGGAAATCCATCACTGATTCCTCCTGCTTTGGCAATATGTGTTTTCTTAAAACAGAGCAAACGAATGCTATATGTAGGTTAAAAGTACACAAATGGAAATAGTTTGATTCCTATCAAGTTCATTTGCATAAAATCTGCAAACTGTACAGTCAGAAGTTTATGGATAACAGCGTTATTGTCTCATAATTTCATTAATTTCGACGCTTAGATCCAAAGCAGCTAGGACATCATTATACCTTTAGCCTAGAGATGTTTACTTCTCCTTTAAGACTCCTCATGGATAAATAATATGATGGTACTACTGAAATGACTTGCTCCTGGGGCAAGCAATGAAGCAGTTGTTCCTTTAGAACCTAAGCTCTGTGAGTGCACAGACTTTTACCTCTGTGCTTAAAGGTATATGCTGAGCACCTCGTAAGGTGCCTGATCCATATAAGGCCCTCAATAAATACTTTCAAAGTAAATAAACAATTGTAGATCTGTATTTGGATAGGAATTATTGGGTTCTTGGTTGCCTTTTGCTTAGTCACATACTTTCGACCAATGGCATCTTAACAGATATACAATTTTTTATTTCGTTATTAGAGACACTTGCATTTAATTTGCCATGCTTAGCCTAAATTAGAAAGGAACAAGGAATACACCAGTGACTACTTAGAAGAGATGCTGCTCTAAGTCTTTTGATCCCAGTGTTAATCTAGGGAATATAATTTGTTAGAAGCATAGAATTATTCCACTAGCAATTCTTACAGGCAAAGTGCAAGACTTCTGTAATAAGAATTTCACCATGCCCCCTCATATTAATGCAGATTATAGATTTTTGTGATGTTATATGAAGCCACAAGTACAGCTTATTAATAAAATAAATTAATTTATTTTAACAAATGAATGGATTAAATAAACATTAATACTGCTGTGAATGAAGATAAGTAATGGAGAGATTCTTAAAGCAAAATTATGGCTAAGTCTCATTCCACTGAAAATTTCCTGGAAGGATAGGAGAAATCAGAAGGCTTTGTAAACTTTCATCTTAACCAAGAAACTATTTTAAATGACAGTAGTTTTATTTATAAATGAAATATGTATTTCACAAACTAAAATTTTTTTACTTTCATTTGAATATTTTACCATACACTGTTAAATACATAAACATATATGCATAATACGGGACACATTATAAAAGTTAAGTATTGTTTGAAAAGTATTTAATGCATAAAGTTCAGTAAACCATAAATTAGATACAGTGTAAGGTTCACTGACACAATTGTTTCATAAAACTCTGCATGAGGCAGATATTGCTAGCTGATTTCCCGTCTCCCAGGATCACTGCCCTCTATAGACTGATGCCGTATGTTTTGAAAACAGTTATTTTATGGTCTGTCCTGTTTTTTACTTGTTTCAGTTGGGAGGTAAATCTGGTCCCTGTTATTTACTCCATCTTTACTGGAATCAGATGTCAAAAATATCCAGTCTTATAATACGGACATAAGATTATTTCAAAATGAACATAAGAAATGCCTTACTGACGATCACTTGGCTATTAAATTGAGGAAGGGGATTCAAACCTGTCTTAGGTCTTAAACACACTGATATCTGCTTCTTCCTAACTTTTCACTGGCATTTGCCACTTAGCATTACAATTTGTCAACTTAAGATCTTTTTCTCTGGACTGTGAACTCCTTGAAGGAAAGGATTCCGTGTTGTGTTTAACTTTATGGCCAGGTAGCACAGTGGTGGTACACAGCTGACACCCCTTCAGTGTTCGGGAATGAATGAATACAGGTGAATAAGCAGATTTTTAGATTTGTTCAGGTAGAGCCCTAAACCACACCAGTGACAGCAAGACAGGATACTTACTAGTGTCTTTGTAAGGAAGGCTGTGAGGCTTGGAGATATTAAGATACTTCAAGGAAAATAAGTTTCATGAGGGAAGAAACAAAAAATTAAAATATTGGGATGACCCTATGAGCAAAGAGAGTCACAGAACAGCTGTAGAACTTTGTCTAGTTTCTTGCTCACTGGAATTCTGTTTTGATTCTAATTTGCTTTGAAATTAGCATCTGTTCAGAGTCACAAACTTATAAGTGGAAGGAACCACATGTCACCTGGGCCTTTTTCCTACTCAGTTTAGGAATACATCCTGATGGACGATATCAAACTCCTGATTGAATCCCCCACTATTGCCTAGAGAGCCTGTCCTACTATTAGACAATATTATTCATTATAAATCTTTCTAGTATAATCTAGCTTCTGCACATGTTAAGAGAAGGTAAACACCACACATACACACACACAGAGCTACTATTTACAGGAGATGTGGCAGATCTCTGTATGTTTACACACAGAAATATACTTTCAACATGGTGGAGGATAAGGGAAGAGGCAGGGGGAGGGGAGGGAAAAGAGTTGGAAGTAAAACATAGATATGAAGAATAGTTTATTGGTAACCACATTGCATTTTAAGTGGGCTAGAAAGTTCAAAGAATATATGGCAAAAACAATGTGCCACAAATGCCATGTTCATTCTCATCTCCATGTTATTCTTGAATCAAGTCATTTTTGATCACCACACCAGTCCCTCATCCCAGACATCCTAAGGCTGAAAAGTGTATAAATTTACTGATAGTCAACATCCAAAGATGTGAACTATTAGGTCTTTATGGGAACAAGTCTCTAACTAGCAATACTTTGCATAGTCTTCTGATATCCAGGACATAAGTCATGATCAACTTAATTATGTGATACGATACTATCACAATATTATCATCATATTCTGGCAAAACATGAACACAAAAATGAGAACAGATAGACAGTCCTGTACCGGTACACATTGGAGGCAGGGCAGACCCTAGCACTCAGTGAGAAACTCCAGAATTGGGAGTTGACCAGTATTCTTTATTTCTTATATATACAGCTGACCCTTGAACAATGCAGCGGTTAGTGGTGCGAGGCTCCATGCAATCAAAAATCCACATACAATTTATAGTTGGCCCTATAAATTGGCCCTATATCTGAAGTTCCTCTGCATCCACAGTTCCACATCTGAAGATTCAAACAACCGCAGACTGTGCAGTACTGTAATATTTACTACTAAAAAGAATTCACATGTAAGTGGACCCATACAGTTCAAACCCGTGTTGTTCAAGGGTCAACTGTATTCAAATAATTCCAATTATATATATACATATACTATATATATTCATATATATATACATATATATGTATGTGTATATATATATTTAATTTGATTGAATAACCTTGGTTATATAAACTTGGCTTAGTTCTTAGTTACAACATAAGTTGGTCACTTAGTTCTTTGGTTTCCCATTTTGTAGCATATGCAAAATGCATATAATATACCAGAGGAAAAAGACTGCTTGGGAAATCTACTAGTAAAAATAATTATTCTACTTCAACTGAGCTCCATTTATCAATTATATTAGATTATACTTGAGCCTTTACAATGTCACATTCTAGGATGAAATGATACATAATAGGGAAAATAATATGAAACTTAATAAAACAATAGCCCCAGACTTTAAAACATATTTCAAAACATACTAGTAATTGTTTTGTCTTCCCTTAATTACTAAATTCAGTTCCAGAGAAGTGAGAAGGAAGAGAAACAATATTGATTGTTACCTATTGTGTTCTTTCTGGCTACTCTGAAGGTCTGCATTTTTTAATTTATCCCTCACGATAGCTCTGAAATATTTAATCTTGCCCAAAGTCGACCTAGCTATTTCATAGCAGGCAAGAGTTAGCCCAGAGCTGCATCCAAAGCCAGAGCTCAGCAGCATACTACGATTCAATGGTGCTGCCTCCCAGAGCTCATCCCTAAAGACAAGTTCCTTCCTCTACTCCCCTCGTTTCACTCCAACGTTATTGCCTCAATATATTCACCTCTCAAGGTGGAGTCAAGGGAAGGAAGACACTAGTGTTGAAAAGTTATAGTCTATCCATTGGTGTCTGCGCAGACTCTAAGTATCACCAGGATTCACATCATATGATGGTAAATGGGAGAAGTGAACTTGAAACAAAAAGTTTTAAAAACCTATCCCAAAATATTCCTATTCCAAAACACCACTCTTCTATTTCTATTCTATTTCTATACAATTTCACTTAAACAAAAATATGAAAAACTATATTGATATTAAAGATAACATGTTTTCATAGAAAATTGTTAATTTTCAACAGCTACACAACCCTCCAATGCAATCTGGATCTCAGCGCTGTGAGGGAGAATGAGGCTTTCTGGGGGCACTCTCATCGTCAGGGGCAATGGCAGCTCCTTACATCTGCAATGCATAGAGTCTTTGGCGCTTTCTTTATTTTTTATGAGCCAATCCTGATTTTTACTCCAATCTTGTTATCATAAATAATTAAATTCCTTAGTTCAAATTACTGGGTAGTTTCTGTTTCCTGAGTTGACCCTGATTGATACACACAGTGAACTGAGTCTGGGAGACAGCAGACTGAATAAACACACACACAAGAACACACACGCACACACACACATTTTTTACTGGAGGATTTCTCAGAGACTCTGAAGTATATTAATATGTTTTACAAATCTTTAAAAGGATAAATTGTGTACAGAATTTCACAAACATTAATATAGACACTCCTCCCCAAACACACATACATACATACGCTGGCACAAGGTAGTGTTCCGTGGGGCATCTTTGGAGACACAACTATGGGTTTTAACCCATGGGTATAGCTGAATTTGATGTGGTAGAAATCTGAAACCAATGCCTGTTTGTGGAGAATAGCAGGTACAATTTTTATAAACCTGCAAGTCAATGATTTTTCTTTTTATTCTTCTGATAAAAAGAGCTATAGAATAATGTTTTCCACGTTTTCCTGTCCTTGACTACCTGAGACAACACCTGCTCATGAATACCATGGATCTCAACAAACAGCCAGGAGAGCAAGAATTCTCAGTCAGGAGAGGGAAGGAGGACAACCTCTCAGGGGTGCGGCAGTGTCTTGAGAGGAGGGGGAAGGCGGAAAGCCCCCCCTTCTAGAGATTCTATTTCATATTCTCTACCTGATAATTCCTGGGCTTTCCCATTAATGGGTATGACATCCATGGAAAGTTGCAGACATGATCAGATTTTTCACTCCTTGCAGCTTGAAACAGTATCATTTAGGAAAAGACCTTGCAGAGGCCTCTGCTTTTAGAAACATATGACTTAAGTAATAAGTGTCAGACACTATCAGAACCCGGGGCTGTGACATGCTGCAGGACAGAACACTGGTGGAAGCTATTATTACCTTTTACGTACATTCACTAAAATATTGTTAGGGAAATGTAATTACTGATGTAGTTTATCCAAATTATTCTGGGCTACCAAAGAAACCTGACATGTAAACAATTTAGATAAGGATTCTAATAGTCTAGCTACAACAAGTATCTGCAATTCGTCATGCTAAGCACTCTTACTCTTAGCTGCAATGGCCTGCTGTCCTTGCAGTGCTAGCCCAGCTGAATGTACACCGGGAAAACAACTTTCAGTCAGTGTCATGATACTGAGTGAATCAAGCGAAAAACAAACCACAATGCAATGAGATTTTCATCTACTAATCTCAAAGTAGAATGCAATGGCATTCCTATAATAAAGATACAACTAACTCATTAAAATGGAAGCTATAGAAGATAAATAAGGAGCTGCAGAAAGTAATCTTGGATTTATTTGACCTGGTATTTGTGGTAGAAGTAAAACAGTCAAATCTTAAATGCTGTGAGTCACTATGATATGACCAGTAATGTGCCAGGTTAAAGGGATGTGAATAAAGCATAAGACACAATTACTGATTTTAATAATACCTCATTTGGGAGACTGAAAAAAATGTAAGTGGTTACATACAGATTATTTATATAAGAAAATGTAATAATAAAACTCCAAAGAACAACAGAATTTTCTAAAGCTACAGTCTAGATCTTGAATGCACATTTACCTCGAGATGTTTTCTAGAGAAACTGGCATTCACCCAAGGAGCAAAGCCAGGCTTGAAGATATTTCTTTTAAACAGCTGAGGATTTGCAGATAAGGATAGTTTAACGTAAGAGCAACTGGGTGGAGTGGCTCTTTCTTAATAAAATGAAATAACTTGGCCCCTGCAAATAAGCGGCAGTGAAAAAAGAAACCACTGATTTGCTTACTTCATGAAAAATATGTTTTCATGAATTCATTATCTCAACTAGTATTTACTGACTTTCTGCTGTGTTCCAAGCACCATGTCAAGCGCTAAAGCATTCAACAGTGAGACAAGGCCCTTTGCCTTGAGGAGCTCACTCACCAGCGGAGAAGACAGGTGCGTAAATGAATAATGAAAATAAAGTTGATAAAAGCAATAATGGAACAAGTACAGAGTATTGTGTGAGTGCAGAGAAAAAAGAAGGCTCCAGGGGTGTGCTGGAGCCAGCCTGTGAGCACCTGTGAGAGCCAACTACAAACTAACTTTTCAGGAATTTTGTAAGCCGGTCACTGAATACAGCCATTATTAAAAATTAAATTTGACAAAGCTTCAATTAAATAAATTAGATTTAAAACAAAGGTTCTAAATACCTGAAACGCCATCACTTCCTAATCATTTTATTGCATTTTACTATTATCTATGCACTTGAGGTTACTTAGTTCTATTGCACATGTGTGGTGGAAATGCCATATAATGGGGGTGCTTCTGGGCATCCATTACCAACCTTGTGCAGTGGCATCACGTTGGTAGCCTGAGGTTTGCCATGGTGGGAGTATTTACACCAGGGAGTTTAACAAATGCTACCAAACAGAGTTTGTTGGTTTGTTTTTCCCCACAGGTAGTCAGTTATTAAACGTGTATCAATATAACACTAAGAACATCTAACCTTGGCCCCTGCCAGCCACGATTAAGGAGAGCTTCCTGGAAAAAGAGAAAGCAAGGAGAGGTAAAATTTATCAACACAGAATGAGGACCCGCCTGCAAAAATAAAAGTCTAAGCTAGAAATATCTTTGAAGTTTTCCTAGCTTCTCTCATCCTGTCTCCTCTAAATCTAATTATTTACTATCACGGTTATTAGAGTTGTTCATCTAATGCTAGCTCTTACTTCCAGAGCTCCCACAGGACTGCATTTTGCAGTTCCCTTGAAGTTGAGCATGGCCAAATGACTTGACTTTGCCAATACAATGTGTACAGAAGTGAAATGGGTAATTTCCAGGTTGAAGCTTTTAGAGACAGCGTGACTTGCCCTGTTCATTTAACCCTAATATGGGGACTGTGGAACCAGTCAACCTGAGTCCCTGAAGGACTATGAAGAGTAAAGAATATCTGAATGTCTCCCTCTAAATTCCTACTTGGACAGGTTATGTATATTCAGTGTATGTATATTCAGTGTATGTATATACACTTTTGTTGTTTTAAGCCACAGATATTTTGAGGTTATTCATTATTCCAGCATAACCCAAACCATCCGGACTCATACAATTGCCAAGTATTATAGATTCTTTGAAATAGTTCTTTCATAACTTTTGTCTCAGTTCACACACCTAATAATCCCTCACCTGAATGACTGTAACAGCCACCTAACTTCCCTTCTTGCTTCCAGTCTCAGCATCCTTCAATCTGTCCTATGTGCCACAGAGAGAGGTAGGGGCCCCAAACACTCTTCTGTTTAAACATCTTTAAAATATCCTCATTATATACAAGATAGATCTAAATAGTTTAAAATGGTATATTCAAAATGTCCTCATGATCTGTATGTATCCTGATATGCATGCTCCAATCACACAGAAATAATCAGTTTCCCAAACAAGTTTCCTGGCCTCAGAGCACTCAAACCTTGGATCTTCATGCTCTCATCTCAAATCCTCCTCTTGGCAAATTCATGCTCATACATCAAATACTTATTATGGGAAACCTCAAGCAAAATAAGTGCCTTCTTCCCCTTTCTGTATTTTTCAAAGCCGGTTTGCTCACATTTCTATGATAGTAAAGATCTCATGATACTACAAACAATTCTTTATATTTCTCTATCTAGACTTTGCTTTCTGGGATCTATTTTTGAATCCCTGGGGCTGGACACATAGTGCTCATTTAAAGCCTTCAAGAAATATGTATGAGGAACTAATCTTTGATTCCCTAAACATGGTCAACTAGAGCAGAACTATCCCTTTGGTTTTCTTGATGCTGATTTAATTAAGATGGTATCTCGGATTCCTGACAAAAGTAGAAAAAGAAAAGTTTAATCATTTAGTCCAATCCCTTCATTTGAGGGACAGAAACCAAGGCCCACAGATGTCTGGTGATCTGCCGCCAATCCAGTGACTGAGTCAGAAATAAATTCCGAGGCCTTCTCACCCTGAGGAACTGCCATTCACCAATCTTGAGTGTCATCTTACAGTAATAACGTTATCTGTACGTGCACTAAAGTTCACATCCTCATCCTCACGCCTGAGAAAAGCAGTCATTTGTTTGTTAATATTTTTCAATTTATTTTCACAGCCCTGATTCCATATGTTAATCTCTCCTCTCACCCAGTCTTTACAGTGTTTTGATTCCCTAAAATATTTCTTGAAGCGGTCACCCAATGAAAAGGGAAAACAATTTATTGTCAATTTTAGAATTTCTGAACTGGAAGAGACCAGAAAAGGTAACATGATGTAATTAAGCCCTCAGAGCCAACATTTAATTAAGGTTATAGGAGCCAACAGGACAATACACTCAGATTTCTCAATGCCAAGACAAGGACTCTTCTTCCAACAAAACACAGGATTTTATTTTGCTATTAATCTTGATCACTGCTGCCTTCCAGCTCAGGGTCCCATTTCTGTGGCTTAAATTAAACAATACAAGTGGCATAAATAAAGTTCTTCGTATTTTTTTATGTAAATACAAATAAAAAGGAAGAAAATGAAGGAAACATATTCTATAAAATCTAAATACCAAAGGTGATGAAAGGTGAAAAATGGTTTAAAAGTTAAACAAATGTATTAATATTTTAGAAGGCATAGGTAAGTATGCCAATAAAAAACAATTAAAGGAGTATAAAAAGAGGAGAGAAGGAAAACATGTTATGTTTCCTGAAATCTGTTTGTGTCTTTATTTCTCCTTCTATAGCCTACTTATAGGATTTTAAAAGACAACCTTATGCTATTAAGATGATCACTTCAGACGAAACATGAGCGGCAAAAGGAATTCAAGCTTTCTAAATGAAATGGAACTATCTGACCATCCACTCCAGGCAATTAGGCAAGGGATTAGAGTAAAATTCTATACGTAGCTACATGTTAGAAATAAATGGAAGATTACTGATTTAATAATTTACCAAAACAAAACAACTCTCAGTCTTCTAAAAAGAGTCCCTCCAACAAAACCTTTTAATGGCTGAAAAGCATCACTGTGTGGATTTAATAGCATTGCTCTGGATTTTTGCTACACTGATGTTTGAGCAATTAAGAATGTATTTTATCCTTACCCGTGCCCTGCTTTCACAATCGCTCTGGTCAAATTAACGTAAGCTTTGACTATGTTGTCTCTCATTTTTATTTCTCTAACTCTACCCATTTTTTAAAAACTTTGTTTTCGTAGATACTCTACTAGATTAAGAAAATCCTCTTCTATTATTTCTTTGTTACACTTTAATTTTTTACTTTTATTTTATTGTGGTAAGAACACCTAACATGAGATCTACCCTCTTAACAGATTTTTAAGTGTACAATACCGTATTAATAACAGTGCTGTAAGATCTCTAGAACATATTCACCTGGCATAATTGAAACTTTATACCCATCATTGATTACTCCCCCTCCCTCCAGCCCCTGGCAACTACCATTCTACTCTCTGCTTCTATGAGGCTGAGTATTTACCTCCGATCATGAGGTGACTGACCTCTTTCACTTAGTCCCCCGGGTTCATCCATGCTATCATGTCTTACAGTATTTCCTTAATTTTTTAAAGGACAATAATATTTCATCCTATGTATAAATCACATTTCCTTTAGACACTTATCTATCGATGGACATTTAGGTTGTTTCCACATCTTGGCTATTGGGAATAGTGCTGCAATGAACATGGGAGTGCTATCATCTCTTTGAGAAAGTAAACAATCAACAGAGTGAAAAGGCAACCCATAGAGTGGGAGAAAATATTTGTAAACCAAATATCTACTAAGGGGTTAATCTGCAAAATATATAAGGGACTCCTATAACTCATTAGAAAAAAACCCTTAATAATCCAAGTAAAATATGGGCTAAGGACTTGAATAGACGTTTCTCCAAAGAAGACATACAAATGGTTACTAATTATATGAAAACATGCTCAATGTCACTAATCATCAGGGAAAGTAAATCAAAACCACAATGAGATATCACCTCATATCTATTAGAGTAGCTATTACCAAAAAATAAAAGACAATTGTTGGCCAGGATGTGAAAAAATTGGAACCCTTACCCACTCATTCTTTATCGTCAGTCATATCCAATGTATCTGTCATGATGCTTCTCCAGCTATCAAGGTCAGCCCTTTGGTCTGGCGATTCCCCCGTCCTCCTCTTTTTCTCCTCAGTTTCCAGTAGCATGCATCATATATGCTGCTTAATTGGGATAGTAATCTGTAGTCAACAGCTCTAGATATGCAGACATATATAATGATCTGCCTCTAAATATGAAAGGAAGAATCAAAGGGTTTGGGGAATATAAATATTGTGATACCTTGGAATTACTGAGTAACGCTATTAAAAGGTACAAATAACCTTGATTCAGCTTTGATTAAACTCATAGTGAAATAGGCTACACATTTCAATAAGAAACGACTAGGGAGTAAAAGACTGTTGACCCAGGTACCTTAGACACACAGAGCACTAGACTACTACACATTGCTCAGAAAGGGAAGGAAAGGTAAAAATACATACATAAAGTTATAAAATTTAACTTTCTCATCATAAAAAGTTGAATGTTTAAGTCTGTTTTCTAAACTGAGAAAAGAGCTTTCCTATAATATTCAAAAGTTTGTTTTCGTAATCTCCCAAGAACTGTTAATGTATAACCCGTAGACCATGTGTCTTTGTTATAGAAAAATATACTAAAATTCATGTTTGTTATAAAGAATTGTGT
Source organism: Eubalaena glacialis (assembly GCF_028564815.1). Lineage (NCBI taxonomy): Eukaryota > Metazoa > Chordata > Mammalia > Artiodactyla > Balaenidae > Eubalaena > Eubalaena glacialis. Next base: position 49,326,961 of record NC_083720.1, read on the forward strand.
CAATTCACTTTAAGTTTATATATTGTGTTTACCATAAGAGGATCAATTTTACCACCCATTTGTAATGATTGCTCTTTGATAATGAACTTTTTCATCACAATCTGATTAACATCCAGTACACGTAAAGTGTGCATTCTCTTAGTATTTTAGAGACTGAATGGAATTAAGAAACAAAAGAGGTTAAGTAACTTGTCAAAGAAAGGAACACTAGTTAGTAAGTGACACAGCAAGGACTTGAACCCATGTTAGTCTGAATCAAAAGTCTGCAGTGTTCTTAATATACTACTTTTCTCTTGGGTTTGCAATATATTTTCCTCACCTGCTCTTGATTCCACAAAATTTTAAAGTGCTCAAAAATTTATGTCAAATATATACTATAATAAAAGTTTTATGTAATTGCCTTTAAAGTAAAATATAAACTCTAAAAGCTATCTTCAAGGTTTAAAAATTGAATCAATATTTTAAAAAGGACAATTTTTCAAGCTTGCGGCTCTCAGATTGCTTCTTCTCTATTTTTCTCAAAATAATTTAGACAAAATTATTTACAGAATAGTTGAGCATGTTTTTCAAAAAAAGTATCAGGAAAATTTATATGGAAAAATTTGCTTGCCAAAGACATACATGACAGCTTATAACTGTCTCCAATGAATCTCTGTATTATAAAAGAACTATTGTTTTCTGCACAGAAAACTCCCACTTCTACTCACATCATTATGACCTTTGAAAAAAATTACACTTGTTAAAATACAGTTGTGTCCAGAAACATTTTCCTTTTTGTCTTGAGTAGCTCCTCTGAAGTAAATCCTTTACATCAAAGCCAATTTTCTGTTTCTCTCATTAACTAGCATTATGACAAAGGAGAAAAAAAATGAATAAACAAAACGCTCGAACAAAAGTATCCAATGGTTGATTCATAGCAAAACCAAAAATGGCATCTATAAGGAAGCAGGGATTTCTGATTTAATTTGCTTTCATATTCACTCAATCATTAAAGCAAATAGTTTCAATCTTTGCATACGAGCTTAGCCCAAGAGTGTTTCAAAAATATGGATGACATTGCATACACTTGAGTAACCACAGTTAAGCAAATTTTCAAATACTCAAGGCTATATATGTATATAACACCATACATATTATATTTATATATACATGTATATCATATATACACATATATGCATATATATATTAATATACAAATATACACATATACAGTGATACTTTTTCAATAATTATTTACATATATACACTAAGCAAGTTTACAAATTCCTTATATTCTATTGAAGTGATGCTTGAGCTACCTGAAGCAAAGTAGTATTTTCACAGACCTACCATCTTTCCTTCCTTCCCCACCATCTTCCTTCACTCTCTTTTCTATCCATTTCTTCCTTTTTTCCTTCCACAAAAAATTATTAATCATATCATATATACTGGAAACTGGTTAAGTATCGAGGGTCCAATGGTGAATAATTACAGAAGGACCCTGCCTTCATGGAGCTGTAATTGTACCGGATGTAACTGTGTTGGCAGATAAAAATCATAGGATTTTAAATCAGATAGACCTTAATTCAAATCATGACAACATCACTTATGCACCTTTGGGAAATTACTTAACTTCACTGTGTTTCCTTTTTCACAAAGGGTAAATGCCAATAATTTAAAACTCATCCTATATCTTACAGATTAAATAAGATAATGAATGGAAAGAGTAGAGTGTGGGATCTGACACATAGTAGATGCTCAATAAATATTACATATCTGCTCTCCTCATATACATTTGAACAGGAATTTACTATTAGACCCAAGTTTCACGGTTACAGGTTTGCAAATAGTCAAAAAAAAATATGCTCAGGGTTTTACATTGCTCTAAAATAAATATTTTACTCAGAAGAAGTACTTAAGAAACAGTGATTGAAAACCATGTTGGCTATTATCAAAAAGAGAGAGAGAGAAAATGTGAGTGGCAATGACATGGAGAGCTAGTGTAGGAAAATAAATAAGCCCATGTGGACATCAATATGGCAGTTTAAAAGGTGATCAGTATATCCTTTCCTGTTCATGAAAGTGGCATCATTCCTCAGTGCTCACTTGTAACATTCTCAATCCCAATTTTATTTTCTCACTTTTACATAGGAGGTGCTTTCAATCACTGGGAAGGCAGCTACAGAAAGAAGGCCTCCAGCCATGGTGGGCAATATTCTTTGTTTCCACAAAACAAGTTACTGCATAAAAAGATAGATGAGCTGGAGAGGGAAGGAGGTCTGCTGGATACTCAGAATGATGGAAACAACAAACAAAATGGATATTCTCACCAGGAAATTACTGCCTAGGGGCACACTGAGTATTCCAGAAATGCAAGGCATGTCCTGCTATCTCATCTATTGATGAATCCTTCATCACTGAGATAGATTGGATGATTCTAAGTGAGATTTGAAAGCAGTGGGCTCCAGTGGAATTCAGCATTCTTTAGATCTTAAGCCTCACCACTGCTTGCTACAAAATTCCAGAAACTCTGACTCAATCCAGATTGTTACCCTATCATCTTAGTTTTAAATAGACAATTTTACGAAAACAATGAAACAAAGATAGGTGCAGATCTGTGGTTAGAAGAAAAGCACTTTCAAAACTCTGGTTGTTAAAATATAAAATCAACTCCTAATTTAAAGGCACCAGAGAGAAAACGAATGTTTCTTCTCCATAAATAAGAAACTCAAGTGTAATACTGAAATGGCATTATTGTATCTAATGGAAAAAGTATTAAGGAAAAGGCAGATTGCTTTGCAGAGTTGTGCAAAAATGAGTTTCAGTGTGTTTTTGTTGTTCAACCAAGCACTGCACGGGAGAGGGGGCCAAGACTAAGGAAACTCCTGACAGAGACAATCCTCTGTTTCAGATGGATGTTCCAAACAGTTAGGTCAGGCCTCTGAGCATGAAAAACAGAGTTAATTCCACTCAGACTGATTCCACGTTTGCCAAGCAACCTTTTGATTATGATTTGGTTCCCTATGTGGATCTTCTACTGTGAGTAAAGAAGACAGGTTGCTGGAAACCTGGGATTTCTACCTCATCTGCCTCAGTCTCTTGTGAGTTTTCTAAATATGAATCATCATCCCCAAGTCCTGCAGTGAAAAGATGGAACTACTAAGGCATGTAAGAGTTAGGGTCAGACCCAAATACTGGTAAATTTGCCAAGTTAATGGTTTGTGTATACAAATAAGTACTTAAACCATTGAAAACACTGAGGGAGACACAAGGAAGTACGTTCAGACTTAGCTCCCCCTCTCAAGGTGTTTTCAAACCAGAGGAGGAGGCTAAAAATGAGACACTACTATAACCTCAAACAATGTGAGGTTAGGGTCTGACTTTTATAATAAACATTTTGTAGAACTATGCACATTAAACTTGATAATAAATCTAATGTAATAATCTATAATGGAAAAGAATCTGAAAAAGATATCTATATATCACTTGGTTGTATACATGGAACTAACACAACATTGTAAATCAACTATACTTCAATTAAAAAAAAAAAGTAAATATATTCTTTACCTCTTCTGAGAAGGCCATTCAAACCCTTAATTTCTCAGATGACATCTTTTACTATTTAGCATTGATATAAAGATAGTTCAACTCAGTAGGAATTCCAGAACGGTCAGACAATTTTATCTCACAAGTCAAGACAGTTTTATATTTTGAAATGAATGCCACCAACAAAGAAATGACAGTGTCTTTAAGAGATGGCCTTTTTAATGAGCCTAAGAGTAAAACTAAATTAAATAAGTATTTCTAAATAAGTTCTAGAAAGATCTTCACAGGAAAAAATAGAAAAAGCAGAAACGTTGGATAAAATGATCCATAAAAGAATACTTTAAATTTTTTCTTAGCACAAGAATCACAAGTGAAAACAAGGAAAAACAGAAGGGACTGTTTCTTTCATCTTAAAAGAAAACATGCCCTTCACTTGAAAGAAGATTTCAGTAGAATTTCAAAGACATTTGAACAGGTTTCAGAGAGCTGTAGCTATTCTCCACCTTGAGGTTTTCTGTCCTTATAACTTTTGATCTTAATAAATTTGAAGATTTAAAAAATGAGGTTATTGTTCCTTTGACAATGCAGGTTTTCAAAATGAAGTAAAAGCCACTGAAAATAACTGTTATCTTAAATGGGTCATTTCAAATAAAGATGACTGGGTTTTGGGCAGGGCATACAATTCTTAAAGAAAGCTTTGCTCTGTAAATTTGAAATTCACCTACTTTTGTGAGTCTGCATTCTCAAACTTGGAGAATAGTTACATTATACAGGTCAACATCAAGCCACAGAAAAACTAACAAAAAATAGAACCAACAGTGCGTCAAATCTCTTAAGGCAGAAGGACTTTCTAAGCTTTGAAGTACTAGGAAGGGAAGCACAAAGAAAAAGGTGAATAACTGTGGCAATATATTAAATATACACATGTTGTAAACTAAAAAATAAGAAAATATGAAAAAGCAAATAATTACTTTGCAACAAATGCAAAAAGGAAACAATAAATATGTTTAACATAAAAAGAGCCTGTACAAATTACTAAGAAAAGCTCTAAGACCCTAATAAATAAACTGGCAAGAAACACTGTGTTATTATGTTAGAGGTGCCATAACAAAATACTACAGACTGGATGGCTTAAGGAGCAGAAATTTATTGTCTCACAGTTCTAGAAGCCAGAAGTCTGAGATCAAGGTGCTACCAGGCTTGGTTTCTTCTGAGACCTCTCTCCTTTGCTTACAGATGGCTGCCTTCTTTCTGTGTCTTCACATGGTTCTCTCTTGGTCTTTGTGTTGCCTGTGTCCTAATCTCTTTGTATAAGGACACCAGTCATTGAATTAGGGCCCACCCATATGACCTCATTTCCCCTTATTATCTCTTTAAAAGCCCTATCTCCAAATACAGCACATTCTGAGGTCCTGGTGGTTAGGACTTCAATGCAGGAATTTGGGGGAATACAACTGAGCTCAGAGCAGAAATCAGCAACTCAAAAAATATTGTCTAAAAAAACATTAAAATGTTATCTTTGCTAGCAAGTAAAAGAATGTTAATTAAAGGTAAAATATGATTCTATTTTTCATCTGTTCAAACTAGTAATGATTGAAAAAACATTTTAATGCTGTTAGCATTTTAATACTGGCAGAGATTCAGTTCAATGAGGACACTGAATGCCACACACAGAAACATAAACTGGCAAACCATTTTGGAAAACAAATTTTCAACATAGATCAGGAATATAAAAAATATTAACTCTCAATATAGATCAATATAAACAAGAAAAAGATAATAAAAATATATCTAGAGAGCAGCATATTTCCTTCTGGGAGATATCTTTACTAAAATATTATCCATCTGAGTATTATTTACAATACCAAAATTATTTGAAACAATTTATATGCCCACAATGGGGAAACTCTTATGTAAAACCTACCCTTGATAAGATATTATGCAGCTATGAAAATATAATATTTATAAAGACCATGAAAAACATAAAATATCTATAATTTTATATTTTAAAAATAAAGCAGGATGCAAGGAATATGTTAAAAGGGTGCATAGAATAAAAGAAGTCAAGAAATAAACCTATAGTCATTACTTTAGGGTAATAAAACTGAAGGTTTGTTTTTTTCTTTCTGGTATTACATATTTTTAATTTCCAAAAAGCAACATGCATTCGTTTCTATAATTTAAAATAATCATTGTACCTTAGGTAAAATTGGATTGAATTTGCATAAGTTCAGTTTCAATTCTATCAAGCTTAGGTTAACATGTCAGCTGCTTACTTAAATGCTTTGCTTTCATACTGTTACATATGTTTTAACAACTGTTAGGTTGATATGAGTGACACCTTCACTTAAAGACCCCATTGCCAACCCCACTTTATTCTTCCCCAGTTACTACAGACATAATAAAAATGAAAAGAGATCAATCTATGGAAAAAGTTGGAGATTCCTATCAGAAGGATTTGAGAATCACTAGTTGATCAAGCTCACCTTCCAGGGAGCCCTGATGACCACTCCCTATTCAGTCTGTCAACCTGAGAATATTCATTGCATAGGCCTGATGGTCAGAGCCATGTTTTATAAGTTCTGTATGCATCTCAATAACAGGAGACACTCAGCATCTGCTGTCTTTCTCTATGACTGTGAGGGAAATGTACAGCAAGTTCTGGCAAGTTCCAACATATGGGAACCAACTCCAGTAAGTACAGGGTACAGAATATTGCACCATCAGAGCTAGTGAAATGGTATATTTTACTCTTTGGTAAAATATAGAGATTCAAAGCACACACAGTCATAAAGAGTCCTAAATTTTAAACTTTGGGCAATCAATTGACCATCAAAAATATCAGGACTCAAACCATGTTCATTAATTTGATATTGCTGTTAACCAATAGTTTAATTTTCCTACTAGAGTAGAAATAAGAAACATAATTATAATAGGTTAAATAGTGTCCTTTCAAAAATTTATCTACCCCTTGGGCCTCCCTGGTGGCGCAGTGGTTAAGAATCTGCCTGCGAATGTAGGGGACATGGGTTCGAGCCCTGGTCCGGGAAGATCCCATATGCTGTGGAGCAACTAAGCCCGTGCGCCACAACTACTGAGCCTGTGCTCTAGAGCCCGCGAGCCACAACTACTGAAGCCCGTGCGCCACAACTACTGAAGGCCGCACACCTAGAGCCCGTGCTCTGCAACAAGAGAAGCCACCACAATGAGAAGCCTGCACCCTGCAACAAAGAGTAGCCCCCGCTCACCACAACTAGAGAAAGCCCACGTGCAGCAACGAAGACCCAACGCAGCCAAAAGTAAATTAATTAATAAATAAGTTAAAAAAAAATTTATCTACCCCTGGAAGCTGAGAACATAACCATATTTGGAAATAGTCTTTGCAGATGTAATTAAGGTAAGGTCTAAGGTGAGATCATACTGGATTAGCGTGGGCCCTAAATCTGATGAGTGTCTTTACAAGAGACAGAGAAGGACACATGGACATACAGGGAAGAAGCCATGTGAAGACAGAGGCAGAGATAAGAGTGATGCTGCCATAAACCAAGGAATACCAGGAGCCACGAGAAGCTGGAAGATGCAAGGAAGGATTCTCCCTTCGAGGGTCTGGAGGGAGCGTGGCCCAGCCAACACCCTGATTTCAGACTTCTCACCTGCAGAACTATGAGAGAGTAAAATTCTGTTGTTTTAACCCACCGAGTTTGTGGTAATTTGCTATTGAAGCCCTAGGAAACTAATATAGTTGTTTACAGAGGGAACAATGTCACATTTCACAAAAACTCTCTCTTTATATCGGAGGCATAACAGTGTGATGGAAAGAGCATAGAAAGAGCTGGAGTGAAAGGGTACTGCTTCCACGCTGCAGTTTTCCATTGGGCAATCCAGTTAGCCTCTCTGATATCCATTTAACATCTCCAAAAGACAGACACGATCACAATGTCAATCACACAGTACTGTTGACAAGATTAAACGAGATGACAATATAATAAGCATTTGATAAGATGTAGACAGAACTTTTGATTTTTTATTGTTGCTGTCAATGGTTCAGAGTAAATGTCAGTTTTGTACTAGATAAGTATTTATGAAATATGAAAATTGAATATATGAAAGAAATTTATATAAGTATATGTTTGATTTGCCTTTCAGTTCTTTCTCTATCATAGAGTCTTTTTTGCTTAAAGGGTGGGCTTATATCCTGAAGACTGACTTTGGACCCTGATATGAATCATTTATCATATAGACAGGTGAATTATCGGGGATGTTTTGAAAGGGGAGCAACCTGCTGCTTAGTTATTTTTAGAGTTGTTGTGCTGTCATTAATAATCATTTGTTGTATTTTTAGTCATCTGAGCTGGGATAAGAAAATAAATAGATGACCCTGACCATGGTAAGACAGTTTTAGCTTTGGTGATGGAAAAAAACAAAAAGTTAGCGACAAAGCATCCTGCTGTTCACATCCAGATCCTGGGTCTTTACAGCATTCTCTGTACTAGAGAAGAGCATCCAGTGGATGGTATCAAAGGCAAGAAAACTGACTGCAGTTAGTTAGTTCAGTAATAACTACAGTTCAATACTGCTTTTAGAAAATTCAAGAGAATAAATGACTCAATTCTTTAACAGCTTAGGTGTACTATTCAGAAAATTATATTTATAGCTCCTGATTGTGAATCACTTTATGCAATAAAAATATCAACGAGGCAAATGACTTCAAATACAGTCTCTCAGAACTGAAATGATCCAAATAGGTTTTCAAAATTAAATGGAAGATAGGATCCAAGCTCCTGGTGCCCCTGTTTTCTTCCCCATCAGAGCAGAAAGCAAGACTCATTCCTCGGTGCTCATTCCCAATGGGAAATCAATGGTGAACCTAATCGATGATGGGGAATCAATGGCATTCCTATGAAAACAATCAGTCAACAAACAATTTCTCCAAAGTCCATATCCTCAAGGAGCATTTTGTCAAGATTAGGTCATGAGCTCTGGGAATCACTGCTGTCTTTCAATGAAAGTTTACCTTGACCTGTCCTTGTTCTCCTGCTGTCTTTGGGGTTCAAATGAGGACCAATGTGGCAAGTACTAATTCCTCACTGCTCTGACCTTTATTGACCTCTCCTCACTAAACACCAACCCCAGACATGCAAGCGGTAACTATGATGAAAAAGAACTTGACCACCCCCAAATTTCTGTCCATCCTCATCCATGAGCTCAGACCCTCACTCGCTCTTGGATAGGTCATTGCGGTAGTCACCAATGGGGACCTTCATCATTTGACTTCTGATTACTTCTGCATCTACATCTCCCACCACTGACCTCCCACATGCTACGCTGCCATCACACGGAGGGCCTGGGCCCTCTCACCCTTCTGGACCTTTGAGTAGAAAGAATAGTAGGGCATGTCTGCTTAGAACATAAGATCCTTCCGGAACCTCAGCTCCTAGCTGAATTTCCTGTTCTTCTCTTTTGCTTCCTTTGAGTATACCTCCCATCTCTTCATATTTCATACTTAGAGTCTAAGTTTCCTAGGTAGAACTATATCTTCTACCCTGATACCCTATGTAACCATAAAACCAGAACAAAGAAAGTACCGAAAACACTTTTTAATAAGCCAGTGGAATTAAAGCCAGAGTTTATTTCCTATTCTGTAACATTCAACAAATTGTTTAAATTCACCATGCTTCATTGTTTATCGTGTATAAAATTATTTGAAACAGCATTGCTTAAGGATTAAATGATATGGAATATACAAATATGTTTCATAAACTCTAAAGTTTCTTTTAAAGGAAAGGATTATGACCATCATTTTCATTTAAAGAAATCTACAGATGGATCAAAGTGCACCCAATTCACTGAATTAGTGGAATTAGTGGAATTAGACACTGAAATCACCTCACAGTGTGTGACTCCATAGAATTTTGAGGGCTCATACATATTCCAGGGATGTACAATCCAATGTGACCAAGGAAATGAAGAGGGGAAGAAGGAGAAATAAAGAGGTATGATGCTAACGTGAAGGGGAATTTTCATAATGATTTCAGAGTCCAGAGATCTTCATCGTCAGGCTCAGAGTTGATACCATCACTTTGGTTCCCTCCTAACCTCCAGATCTGCGGCTGTGCTGGGAATCAGGGTGCAGCTGTTGAGCCTGAAGATGGCTTTACTATCAAATAAGTGGGGCACTGGCATCCCCTGAGAAAAGTGGCTAATTATAAATACATTTTCAAAATAAATGCTACCATTTATTCAGCGTTTCCTAGGACCAAGTATTAAGTAGCTATATATTTTATATACATTTTTTGCATCTAATCCTATGTACCTGTGAGGTACAAGACTGAGTCATGTGGTTGCCCTGAGAAGGCTAAGAATCTACTGCCCTTTCAAATTATATTTTCCATGTGCCCCACACTGATTTATATTGGAAATGTGAGTTGTAGAGCAGGAGAGAGAAGGCAGACTGCTGATGTTAGTACAACATTTCTCCTGTAGGGCCTCAAACAATTCAGCCCTGGCCACAGATTTACAATCCCATTAGGCACATAAACTCAGTTAAATGGAGTCACTCACCTCTTAGTAAGATAAGACTGCAGGCATCTATTGTTACTTAAGGCTGCCCCTTTGCACAGACTAAGGTGTCCTATCTTCTACCCCAAAGCAAATCACAGAGGACAATTTCCTGAGTGGCAGCTCTGGGGAACGCACTGGGTTTCATTTGCCTCCATCTACTGCTGCCTGGTTGATTACCCAGGCCTTGCAAACAGAACAGAACCTGATCTAATCCAGCCTCTACAGCGGGCAGGATGAACAGAGGGGATGTGAACAGAGGTACCATGAGGAAGCCCTCAGCCAAGTCCACGGTGCAAGACATCATCCAGAACACATGCCAAGTTTCTCAAACAAATCAAAAGCCTGAATAAAAAGGAAAATGGAGCAAGTGTTGTATATCAAAATAGACTTGGAAAACACAACAGTCAAATGCAATAAAAGGACTTTGTTCAGACCGATGTGACAAACACAGTATTAAAAAAAAATTCTTGAGACAAGTGAGGAAATGTGAATATGCAAATATGGTCTGATTATTAATGTTTTAAAGAATATTATTAATTGTGCTAAGTGTGATAACTGCATGAGGCTTACGTATAAACATGTTCTTTTCAGTTGGAGTTGCATATGTAAGAATTTGCAGAAGATAAACATCATGCCTAGCATTTATTTAAAACAATGCTTCCCCCACCAAATAAATTAACAGACAAAACAAGGCTGCAAACTGTTGACAGTTGTGGAAGCTGGGTAAAGGGTACATGGAATTTATTATACTATAGCCTCTCTTTCATTTATATGTCAAATTTTCATCATAAAGAGCTTTAAGAAAAGTAAATGAACTGATTCTTTTTATCTCAAAAAGGGACATTTGCATCTGCCAGGTAACGTGTCCACGTTTTATTAATGTAACCAGAATGCCCAAATCCATTTAAATTCATATGAAATCATAATTAGGTTGAACATGGGGATGGAAAAAACAAGTAGAGCCATGAGGATAAGGAGCCTTAGGCAGGAAGATTATTAACATAACATCAGATGGAACAATCAATAATTATGTGCATAATCACAATATGAAAGATGTTAATGAACTCCAGGTAAGAGAAGTTCAAGGAAAAGGTGGCAATAGTACTAAAATAAAACCTCTCTCTGTGGCATAATCCTCCTCTTCCCTCAAGACCCATCTCAAAAATTACTGTGTGGTTTTAGCCAGCTCCCCAAGGCTTTTAGCTGTTCCCTCCTCTGAGATTCCACAAAACTTTCTTCATACTTTTCAGTTTAAATTTTAAAAAAAGAAAGGGATATTGACAAGCATAAGCCTTGGAATGTGGTACAAGTATATGCTTAGGAAATATTAGTAGAAGGGATGTACGGATGGATGGATGGGTAATGGAGAAGGAAGAAAGAGAAGAAATAAAGAGAGAGAGAAGTGCTATTCCTTCCTGGGAAGAAAAATCCACGGGGTCAGCATAGGGACTCCCATTTAAGAAAAGACTTCATTTAAATAATTCCAAATCAATCAGAATCAAATACATAACTTTCCTTAGTAGCCTACTACCACGAATTTATTTGTTTTGTTTTGTTTTAGCTAGACTAAATCCACACATTCTCTTTGTGCAAGCAATTAAACAAATATGCCAGGCTGGAAACAGCTGAGGTTTTTTTACCTCTTGCTGAGAAAAGAAACTTTTCATTGAGCTATCACATGCACAGTTATTTTTATTTGACTCTCAGTTGAAATACCCCTGCTGCATAGCATACTGAACACTTTATGGACCATAAAATGTGCTGCTGCAATTAGAGATTTTTATTTTTTCTAAGCATTTTGCCTTTCTGGAGGCATTTGGAGGCTCATTCCTGTTTATCAGGTTTTCAAAGATGTTTGCAATTTAGCAAAACTGAACCAGAAACTGCGTTAAATGCCTGGCATCTTTGAATGAGTGTTTCCAAGATCTGCAATTAAACAGTGCAGGGTACACTGTGGTGAGGTTCCTAATACTCAACATAATCTACAAAGGTCTTTTACGTTAGCTAAGATCCTGGGGGGAAAATGTACATTATAGTAAGTCCCCTACATACAAACGAGTTCCATTCTAAGAGTGTGTTCATAAATCCAATTTGTCTGTAAGTCCGACAAAGTTAGCCTAGGTACCCAACTAACACAATCGCCTACACAGTACTGTACTGTAATAGGTTTATAATACTTTTCACACAAATAACACATAAAAACAAACACAAACACACAAAATAAAGAAAACATTTTTAATCTTATAGTTCAGTACCTTGAAAAGTGCAGTAGTACAGTACGACAGCTGGCATACAGGGCTGGCATCGAGTGAACAGGCAAGAAGAGTTACTGACTGGAGGAGGGAGAGGAGGTGGGAGATGGTAGAGCTGAAGGATTGTCAGCAATAGGAGACGGAGGGCAAGCTGCAATTTCACTCACACCTGATGTTGATGGCACAGGTTCTGGTTCCTTGCTGGATTCAATTCTATCTACCCTCTTGAAAAACCGATCCAGTGATGTCTGGATAGCTCTTTTCTTCTCTTCACAGATGACACGGTAGCACTGGATTGCATTCTGAACGGCTGCTGCAACCTTCATGTACCATTCTATGTTCGGGTCCTGTGCCTCAAAAACTAACAGTGCCTCCTCAAATAAAGAAAATCTCCATGCCATTTCCAGCGACGTGAATCTCTTCGGTTCTTCAGTAATTTCTTCTTCCTCTTGTGTCTCTTCATCCTTTCTCTGGCCCTCCAATTCCATCAGGTCTTCATTAGCAAGCTCCACATTCACATCTTTGAAAGTTCACAACTTGAAGATTCGTATGTAGGAGACTTACTGTATATAAATCAGAAGCAAATCCACATACAAGACTGTTATAGAAATCATTCAGTTTTGTCAGACAGTCTCTGGGTACGCAAGACGCTATTTATCCTCAAGTTATTTTAGAGACAATCATTTCTATTTGGTATCACCAAATAAAACAGCATAGACCTCATAGCAGACATCATGTTTAAACAGCATAAACTTTAAGATTTCATGCCTTATGCACAGAGTTTGGAACTAGGAACTGAAGACCCAAAAAACTCGGTATTTTGCAAGTCAAGGGGCTGGACCCCTACATTCGCCAGTAAATATTAATTGAATGAATAAAAGGAAGGAGGATCTTCTCTGGTCTAAGGAATGTGCCTTGGCTATTTCCAGCAAGCTAAGAGCAAGTCAGGATGGAATGCTTGAGATGAACAGGAACGAAGCGTATGCCTTCTAAATCCTTCATTGAACATTTCCCTCCTGTGTCCTCAACCAGGTTAGTGGGGGAGCCTGGACTTGTCTCCAGGTCTCGGGACCTAACCTGTGTTGTTTTCTGTAGGTTACACAGCTGCTTTTAAGGAAACGTCTTATTGAAGCATCAAATCTTTTCTGAAACTAGAGTCAAGCTCACGCCCAAAACCTTCTGGGTCTATACCTCTGATGACATTCTGCTGAGGTGGGACAGGTGACTGCTAGCTCAGAGCTGCCTGATCCTCTCAGCAACTTCCTTGCATCTCCTGACCCCCTCCTTCTGCCATAGCCATCAGGAAATAGGCAGAGACTCAAAGAGCCTCAGCTGAAAATCTACTCGGGCATTGTGAGTGCTGGGGATGCAGCAATGAACAAAATGGGAGTGCCCCGTCTTCTCTGGGAGCTCGCATTCTAATGACTGAAAATGGGACTCAAACGGTATGAAGTTCCAGTTGTGTGAGATGAATAAGTTACACAGATCTGTTGTACAACATAGTGCCTATGGTTACAATACTGCATTTATACTCAAAAATTTAAGAGGGTAGGTCTCATGTTAAGTGTTCTTATCACAATAAAATAAACGCATACATAAAATAAATAAATAAATTAAATTAGCATGCAGTAATGGTCTGCAACTTCCCACAGCTGGCATCTTGCAAACGCTGCTTATATAATTTTTTTTTTCTTTCCTTGATTCTTCCCATAACATTTCTTTCAGGTCTCTGCTCTACTGTCACCTTAAAAGGGAAGCTTCCTTAGTTTATAAAAGATATCCCTCCTGCCTCATCATTCTTCCACTCCTTTACAACTGTCTATCACTCTTACTTTGCTTCATATTTCTACAGACCCCTTACCACTACCTGGCATATGTTTATTTATTAGTTTATTATCTGTCTTCCCTCGTTAGAACACAAACTGTTTCAGGACAGACAACTTAGTTAATTATCTACTGAGTATCTGGTACATTATGAGGGCTTGATAAATATTTGTTGAATGAGTGAATGCATAAATTACCATGAGCATTAGGTATGACCATTATTCCAGTTTTATAGATGGGGAAGCCAATACTTATGAAGGATAAGAAATTCGCCCAACATCACCCAACTGACAAATAGTGAAACCAGGGTTCAGAACAGGTCTTGCAGAATAGGAAACCAGTCCTCTTGATCATTGCTCTAAATTTTCCCACTTAAGTAACCACTTCCTTGACATGTCTAATAATTGAAACTTCCCTAAGCCCTCAGCTTCCTAGGATGGGACGAAGACGGTAAGGAGAAAAAAGGCCACTGAACAACATATACTGGATTGGCCAAACAGTTCATTCGGGTTTTTCCATAAGATCTTTTTGACCAACCCAGTAGAAAAAAGGCAACAACAAAACTGCAAAGGTAATTCTGAAAAACTTCTGAATAAAACTTAAGAGTATCATCTTGGACAGAGTTATAAAAATAAGTGCTATCGAGGGAAAATGGAAAGAAAAAAACTTTAAGAGTCAAGTGTGGATGTTAATCATGTCTCAGCCACAAATTATCTGTTCACTTGCTCAACCTCAGTTTTCCTATCTATGAAGAGGGGATGATGCCTCCCCCCAGCAAGGTTGTTGGCACAAGGAAATGAAATAATGAATGTGAAGTTTCTGGGACAAATTTGAGTAGAATGAGTGACATCAGTCACGTTACTCTAATAAATCCTAAGCACATAGACTGAAATAAAATTTGGTTTCAGTTATTCATCTATTAATACATCACACAAAACCAGAGCTGAGCATCTCAAAGGGACAGATGCCTTTCTCCAGAGCACATGAAACTAAAGGACAAGGGGCTTGTGACAATCACAAGCAATGGTCTCTAATCCCACAAAAGAGGTTCCAAATTTCAGCTTATTTGCTGTTGATCAAGCTGATCAATTGATCAGGCTGGGGGAGGAGGTGTATCCAAATATTTATTTGGACATAACTAATGAACTTCCCAAGCATTCTTAGGGAAATCACCTTATCATCTGCTAGTCAAATATCTGGTTGAAAAATGTGGAGTTAATGAAAGATCTTTAATAAAAGTATTGGTTAACAGTCAGTATATGTTCATCAGAAATTTAGCATTTGAATTTATACTAATACAGGTCTCAGAAAAAATGTACTAATGTCCTCACTCTGATGTGGTCTTAGCAATTTAGCGCCTCACAACTTCTACAGTTGCTGACAGCAGAGTACTAATGATCTTCTGGTATGTTATGGTTGAATTGGTACAATAAGTCGCATGTTTTCCTTAGATTGTATTAGAAGCTACAAATGGTTCTATCACTTCTCAAACAGCCTGGGGAATGTAACATATTTTTAATTTTATGAGCCTGTCTCCCATTTTAGAATCAGAATATTTGCTTGACAACCTAAACATTCTAGTCTACCTTAAAGGAATATCAATTGACATATTATACCTGAAAACATAAATTTTTATTTCTCTATTTTTTCCCAATTCCTAGAGAAATGCAGAAACATTTCTCTTTCTTCTATTTGGTCAGTTTGGAATCTCTAGATTGTTGCGGTTTGGTTGTTTTTTTGTTTTTATATTTTGTTTGTTTGCTATTAATTCTCCTGAATAGATAACTTTTAAAATCGTTGAGCTAAGCATTGTAAGAAATATCTTTCCACTGCAGCCTCTCTTTCTTGTATAGGAGAAGTCCAAATGTATGTTTATTAGTTTAGTAACTATCTGACCTCTTTAAAAGGGGCATAAATTTGCTTTGGTATTTCTGAATTACTCCTGAAATTATTCTTTATCCCAAAAGCAAATCAATGAGAGCTCCAGAAATTTGTCAACTGCCATTTAGGGATACGGAACACAAATGTAAATTTGAGAGAAAGAAAATCATCCAGGACACCTCTTTGTGTAGGTGAGATCTCTGCCAAAAAAATCAACTCATGTATAGATTTGGACTAAACCACTATCAAGAATCTATATTCATATATTATCTGCCCCAAGAGAGCGCTTTACAATGGAATCACAATATTTACCATGCTACAACTCTTCTGCTCGATACACAGTTTGAAAATAATGGTAAGGAAACCCATGGCTGATGATGCCATTTGTCTTCAGCACATAACAGAATGGGCAGGAGACTTGAAATCAACGGTTCTGGGTTTGTACTGCAGATTCACCACTTGCCAGCAACACCGATATTACTTACCTGAACTTCCTTTTTTCCCCTTGTAAAGGGAGACTAATGATGTTTGCCACACAATCTATGAGCATGTTCAATAAATGTTAGTTGAATTTATATCTTGTCTGTAAAGTTAGTAATGAAACCACATAAATAACTTATTGGAAAGACCAACCAAGGAGTAGATCAAACTGTTCAGGACATTTGTAGTCACAGGGGAGGGCAATATTGGGTATGGTCTCTGTGGGTTGGCTTGTGGCTCTTAACCACTAGGTGTGTGTCCTTATGCAAGTAATTTGATCTCAGTATGCCTTATTTTCCTCAAGCTGATAGGACCAACTCCCTGATTTGCTGTTAGAAATAAATTCAGAAACTGTATATTAACACAAAGCAAGGCACATAGGGAACTGGTCGATAAAAATTTGCTGCTATTGGTATTTTTAATAAGGAGAATAAGCAAAATTCATTCATTCAATAGAAATTTTAGGTTGTACTTTGTGTCCTAGGTTCTGAGGTTAGAGTAGTCAATAAAACCACATGCTCTCTGCTCTCATGAAACTATTTCCTGGTAAAGAATAGATAGGACAATATTAATAGTGATAAATGCTCAGAAGACAATAAAACAAAGTAACGTGAACAGCGAGTAACTGCAGATGTGTGTGTGTGTGTGTGTGTGTGTCGCTAAGCGGGAGAATGTATATTCGGGAGGTACTTTAAAAACATAACTTAGGGTGATCACAGAATATCTCTCTGGGGAAGTAACCTTTGAGCTTTGACCCAAATGATGATAATCAGCCAGCTGTACAGGGTGTAAATTTCTGCAGGACTGTGGCACATGCTTATTCAAGATGCATTTCCAGACATTCCGCCTTCTATCATTCTATAAATCTAGAGTAGTAAATGGGATCCAGATTTCAATACATGTATTTTATTCACTTTGATTTAGCAGAAAGAATATCCACAGTTATATAATATAACCACTCACAGAAGAGAGGACTGAACCCATCATGTTCTTTGGAATTAGAGGTTCTCAGCTATGAGACTTACTAGCTGGGTGACAGCGGACTTGTAACTTGGGCAACCTGAGCCTCAGTTATCTCATCTGTAAAACAGACCTGATACAAGATCATCTATGGAATGCTTCTGGCATAGTGCTTAGTGCAGAGTAGACCCTCAAAACGGTAATTATTGTCACTATCAGGTTAAGAACTCTGCTTCTACTAGCATCATGACCTTGAGTAGGTTGTATAACTTTTCTGTGCCTCAGTTTCCTAATTTATAAGACGAGAACGATAATAAAAATAAAAATACTGACTTATTAGGCTTGTATGAGAAATTAACTGAGTTGTGTGAAGCACTTTGAATGGGTCCTGGAACAGAGTAAAACTCATTAAATCTCAGTATTAGTATCACCATGATTTTGACATCTGTCATGATAGACTATAACCATGGGCTTATAGACTACTGTGAAAGAAAGGACCCTTGACTTAGAAAATATGATGGGCTGAGTTGTCCCCATGCAAAATTTCCCTAGTACTAAGAGCAATCACTTGCACCACTCTTGTATCTTACACTTCTGACCATTTTAAAATATTAATTCAATTTATCATGGTGATAATTAAATAAATTAAATAATTTATTATTTAACATAACGATGTGGTCAGTGAGCAAGAATCCTTGCTTTGGATAATTTTGCCCTTTTTGATGGATTTACACATTTCCCTAAGATTGAGTCTTACTGTCACCACACAGCTCTTCAATTAACACTGGCTCTATTTTATGTGTTATTTACAAATCATGCAAGTAATTTTAATACATTACTGATTTTTTTTAACAAAGCCTTCAACTGAATCTTCCTAGTTTTACATTTGCAGGACAAACACATCTTCTGAAGTCAAAGAATTATAGAATATTTAACTTAGAAGATCATCTGAGATGGTTTTGTCTTAAGAGAGTAATCACAATACTTTTCACAGACATCAATAATTGATCAGGACACATTTATCCCCGAGCCGACCCTGAATATGGCTTAAACACTGAATTTTAGGAAGTCATTCCCAAGCATCAAGTTATAGAAGAGAAGACATATTGACCCGCCCTGATCCGGGCTCAGTCCCCATATTAGAGTTGACTTCTGAGGACTCTGAATTCCTCAGAGGTGAACTTACTTTCCTGAGCAGTAGACCTGGAATGGCAACCTAAGTTTCCAGAAACCTCATGTCCATGCTTTTGCCACCACTCCTTGTGATCTGCAGTTTAATGACCACCTGAACAGGGCTGTGGACCTGGGAGGAAGGGAGTTACAACATGGGTTAAAATCATCCTTCATCTCTGCTGGAGCTCGAGACACTGCTCCACTCAGGCTTCCTGCTCTTGATTTCCCTGTTGTCCTTTCCATTTTCACTGACACCTACATCCTGTTACAGCTAACCTGAAAAAGAAAGGACTATGGGCCTTCAACTCATCCATTACACTGAACTCATGCTCAAGAGCACCATCCTACTAGCAGCAATGTGAATATAAATAGGAGTGATGATGTCCTCGCCCATAACCTTGCTCTGCATCTCAATTACTCATGGTTTCCCTTGCTGAAAATTTAGCTCAATTACTCCCCCGCTCCAAGCTTCTTTCTTAATAGTTTACTTCCACAGCCCAAACTTAACCAAAGTCAGTGACTAGAATCTAGTGTGCAGTGAACGACTGTTCAGTGTTCTGCTGACATTTATAATACAGCATGACAGCCCAAGAAAATTTCTGGTAGCAACTGTGCTATTTAAATGGGTGAAAACACTCATAGCACACCCATACACTCATGATAAGAATTATTAATAATGGGAAAATTGGCTTAAATTCAAGTGCCAATTAAATACATGTTCTTATTAAAGTAATATTATGCATTTGTTCAATAAATAGGAAAATGATGGGCTTTTAGAGATTGACTTTATTAATATGTATTTGTTCTGCTGGCAGCACAGCAAAATGAAAAAGAGAACTAGGAGACATGCGGCCTTCATTATTTTAATTGCGAAGAACATCCTATAACTTTTCAACAGTATAACTTCTAAATTGAAGCACGGCATTTACTAGGATGTGATACACAGCCCTTCTTTGGGTACTTTTTCTTAAATGCCCATCTGAGACTTATGAAGTGAACAACTGGAAATAATCTAAAATTTGGAGAAAAAAGATACATTATATATAACTGTTCAAAACTGAATTCAGCCTATAAAGCCAATAGCAAAGGAAAATGATATATTCACTCAATAGAACATTGTACAGTTATTACATGATCTCCTTCTCTTTTTACAATAACTTATAATAAAATGGAAAACATAAAATACTTATGTTCAAATAAAAAAGAATGAAAATTCAATATATGTTTGTAAAACAAAAAATCAAAAAAAAAAAGGAAAAGGAAAAAAAAAGAAATATAACATTAAAAGCGAGTGCTTCCTATAATGAAGGTATTTAATTTTTAATGATTTCTTCTAGATTTAACTTTTCCAAATTCACTCCAATGGATGTGGGGAAGAAAAATGGTATTGGTTAAAAACAAATTCATTTTTTAAAAGTCCTTACTTTGCAAACTGGAAATGACCTAAATGGTTAAATGGGGACAGAACAGGATGTGGTGGTTAAACACATGCTGGCCATTCATATGATGGATAATTATGAAGCTATTAAAAAATCATGGCTTGAGAAAAAGTATTTAATGATATAATCTTAAATACAAAAAATAGATTATAAGTCTCTATATATAATAACCCCCAAAATAACTAGCAGAAATCCACTAGAGCCACACTGTCTAACAGAAATATAATATATACTGCATAGATAATTTTAATTCTTCTACTAGTCACATTTTTAAAAGTACAAAGAAACAGGTGGAATTAATTTCAATAAAGTTTACTATAAATAATCATGCCAACCACTGGCCAACACTTAAACACTTTATCCATGTTATTAGTGGGCTGGGGCAATGAGATTCTTCTACCAGTAATCAAAACTCTCCCCCAGTCATGATTCTTCTTTCTTTGAATGAAGGCTCACAGAGTCTTTATAAGAGTGAGACAGGTAGGGGGACCTCAGGAGGTTGGGAGGAGGTACAGAGAGAGGTGGAACTGGAAGAATTTGAGAAGTGTCCCAGCATTCAAAGTCTATCATCCCCAGGTGACAGAGTGGGTATAAGTCTTCTTGTCTAGGGCAGTGCTTGGTACACAATGAACTTGTCACAGGACACTCCAGAATGCATCCCCGACAAGGAGCACGGGTTCCCTGGATAACAAGTCCTGAACCACGGTTGAGTTCACACAAATGAAATGAGAACAACATTGCCCAAATGATCTGTCTACTTCCGTTACCATTTTAACTACTGCTGTTGACAGTACATCATAATAAAGCCCACGGCTATGTAATTCTGTAACACAACAGCACACGCCATCCAGGGCTTGTCATACACAAGTGACTGGATGGTGATTGTGACTCCGCACAGAGACAAAGCAGACTGCTAGGTCAGCCGAGTCGTAACGAACAAATACACTTAACGTTTGTTCTTTTCCCACAATGGTTTATCATTCTTTTCTTTTTCTTTTACTGAATATAAAGAGCTGGTTTAAATTTTGAATTCCAGCCATTGAATATTATTCCACTAAAAACAACAGTCCATTCAGGGGTGTGGAGCAAAGCCTTAGATAGTCGGAAAGGGTAAAATTCACCATTGTTGAATGTCTTCTGGGAGCTGGGGCACTAACTGGAAGTGGTAGGTACAGAAGGACCGGGATCTGTCCACTGAACTGATTACCCTTGGGCAAGTTACTTCTCTTCTCCAAGTCTCAATTTTCTCAGCAAAAGGGAATAATGAAAACTAAACCCACACAGTTGGTTATTCTGAGGATTAAATAACATGTTGAGTGCTTTTTCTACAGTAGATGCTAAGTTTTTCATTTCAGCTTTGGTGCATGCATCCTTCTTTTGGTTGAAAAACAAAGGTTGGCAAAAGGAAGAAAAACTATCTCTGATTTATCTCAAATTGTAAAAATGTTCAAGTTTGCGTTTTATAGTTTGAAAAAAGAACCTGGAGCCAACACACAGAATTTGGAAGCAGCCTATGAGTCATAATAGGTTTGCTAGGAAATGGCCTGAGTGCCAGGAACTCTGGATCAGAAGAAAATTTATGCAATTAGATCATTTGGTCTAAATGTGATTATACGTTTTAGTAATGAACAGTATAATTCTGTAGGTAACGCCAGAATAATAGGGAGAAAACAGAAGAGATTTGATTTATTGCAGAAGTTTCACAGACCTGCAGAAATGGAAATCATGTCTGTATGATAAACAGGCATTTTTTCCATAATGGCTAAAGATAACAAATTATTTCAGACAATTGTGTGGAGAAGAGAGAGGGTGCAGACTGACAATTCTAGGAATGTGGCTATAATACCCGACTGGAGACAAACTTTGAAGTTCAGGAGAAGAGGAAAAGCAAAGATGCTAAAGGTGGCAATACTGAGTGTGTGCCAATTAATGTGCTAAATTTGCAACTCAGAAGAGAAAGAAGAAAAGTCCAGTGAGAAAGCTTATAAATGAGCTAGTCTGATTTGGAGAGAAAGTGGAAGAAGAAAAGAGCCTCGGGCTATGTCATGACATTAGGACGTTTGTTTTCAGAAATGTATTTGTATAAAAATGAAATGAAGTGTGGCATATTTGTACCCATAGTTGGTGATGATTAATCATGTCTGGCCAGAATCAGAACCCTGAATACATAAATTACTGCCAGCTACTGTCCTGGCTTCTAGAAGACCCTAGAAGATGGTGAATGTGCTCTTTAAGACTAGCTAAGACTTTGCTCCCCACCCTGAACGGACTGGGCCATACAGGAGCCTTAGAAACCTCGGCTGCCCTTTCCACCAAAGGCTCAGATGAGGACAAGACTAAGAGACCCCCTGCCCAGTCCTCTTCTGTCTTGTCTGCTGCCCCTTGTGCTTCTCAGAACTGGTAATAGATCAACAGCACTGAAGAGAGGTATTTGCCAGAGTCTGGGAAAGGAGAGCCTTTGCCCTGGCGGGTCAATTCATAACCCCTTTGCTCCTCTCCTTAAAAGCTTTGTATTGATGCAGTGACTCTATGAGACCCATATCACAGCTGTGCGCACTTGAGATGGAGCCTAGTGTTTCCCCACAATTAAGCTGAGTGACTATTACAGAATATATGCTACCACTGTGACAATCAAGATAAGAACAACATTAACAGGAATTTAAGACGGGCATATTGTTGTTTCTGTTGTTTTACTATCAAAAGAATCTAATCTTTTTTGTTGTATTTTAAGGTCACTCAAGTGGCCTTGCTAATTATGCAAATGATGTCCACTGCCCTGAGAGAAAGTGACAGTAAATGACTGTGTGAATGTGTGTGTGTGCATGCGCTTGTGTTACATAGCAAAGCTATTTAATCCCTTGTTCTGCAGATCTGGTCCCTGTGGAGAAGGTGGGCAGTTCCTGAGTGAGGGGCTGCCTGATACAGAGGAAATTACTCCTCAGGATGGTAAGCCAAGCTTGGACACGGCCTCAGGGGTCACTCATTATTGACCACAGCCTGTGGTTGGTGCTGGAAGTCCCTCAGGATCCAGAGAACTTAGCACCCTGCGTGTAATGACTGAGAGCTGGCACCCCTGAGCCCAAGCACCATGGGTGCTACTGCAGGGAGCTGGTTAGGAAAAGGCATAAAGTAAGTAAGTTGCTTTTGGACTGTAAAGGAGCCATCTGCAACAGTGACACCATGTGGCCACAATGTGTAATAGCGGCTGTGGACCAGGATTGTAGTTCTTGTCTCCACTTGGCTTTCACCTGGGACTAAGCCTCTGTGGGTGAGAGTTCTTGGATTACGTAGGAATGAGAGGAGGCAGTGGAAGGACAGGAAAACTCAAGTGTCTTCCCACTAATGGGGCGGGTGGTGGTCTGAAAAATACATTATTTTAAATGAGAAGATGTGATCTTTGGGTGCTGTGAGGTTTACTCCAGGTCATCCCACTTGCAATAATAATAAAGCACTGTGCTTGACATGCATCAATCACATGTAACACCTCTGTAATAATCCTCAAGGCAGTTTCAGTTACACCATTTATACAAGGAAAACTGAGGCCCAGAGAATTTGAATAATTTGTCCAAAGTCACTTAGGCAGCAAGGGGCCGAGCAGGGACTCACATGCAAGTTCACTTGTCTTCAGAATCCTGAGCTTCCAATCCTGCTCTCCTTCCCCTTCTCACAGCCTGAAAATAAATGTCCCCAGGCTTTCCTTTACTGCCATTGCTGCTGGTCTACAGCAGATGTGCCAGAGTAGTGAACTTAAAATTCTCAAATAACAATTACTTTTTGCTTGATTTCTCACAGTTTAGCAAGATCTTATGAAACTGTTTTCCTTTTTGATCTTTCTATAACTTAATAAAGTAGATAAAAGAAAATTAATTATTATCTCATTTTATAAATGAGGAACGTAGAGAGAGAGAAGAGAGCTCTCTGACTTGCCCTACGGCAAAGAGCTAGCAAGGGGCACCACTTAATGTGCTCAGTGCAAAGTCTGGTGCTGGCCCGAAACAAAACCTTATTTCACCCATTAGGAAACTGACCTGTGGAGTAGTGGACTGAAAGAAAGTGAAGGCTTTATTTCTTCATTTATTCACTTATGTAAATAAAAATTCACGGACTGTCCACCACCTACCAGGCATTGTTCTAGGCACTGAGATACAGTAGTGATCAAAACAGTCCCCTGCCCTTGTGGAGACTGCAGTCTAGTGAAAGAGACAGAAAATATACAATGAAACAATGTATTTTGGATCAAGGGTCAGAGAGTGATCATTACAATGAAGAAAAACAAAACTGAGTGAATGGACAGATGGCACAGGAAGTGAGTCAGGGGATCTGTCTTCACAGAGTGACCCCGAGATGAGGTGAGGAAGAAGCCCAGGGAGAAGACGTCAAGTGTCACAGGTCTAGAAGGGAGTGTGCTTTAGGACAGGCTGAGGAGGCCAGTGTGACTGGAGTCAAGAGCGGAAGAGCAGGAGCCCTAAGAAATGACACTGGAGTAGGGGCCAGAGCCAGATCACACAGGCCTTGACATACCCTGCTGAGAAGGCTGGATTTTTATTCCGAGAATGAAGGGAAACTGTGGGAGGCTTTGGAACAGGGGTGTGGCAGAGCTACCTTCATTTTAAAGGACAGCCCCTTGGCTATGTGGGCGTTACACAAGAGAGCTGTGGGGTGATGAGGCAGCCATGGCGGGGGTATCAGGGAGGTGGGGTTAGGAAGCAGATGCAGCAGTTCAGGTGAGAAAGGGCCACAGCTCAGAACAGAGTGGTAACTGCAGCTGCTTTTTTTCCCCCAACTTTGAAATCCTTATAAGTTCTGTGACCCTGAGTTTAATTAACCCTCTCAGTCTCAACTGTTTTTTTTTTTTTTAATTAATTAATTTTTTTTTGGCTATGTTGGGTCTTCGTTTCTGTGCGAGGGCTTTCTCTAGTTGCGGCAAGTGGGGACCACTCTTCATCGCGGTGCGCGGGCCTCTCACTATCGCGGCCTCTCTTGTTGTGGAGCACAGGCTCCAGACGCGCAGGCTCAGTAGTTGTGGCTCACGGGCCCAGTTGCTTCGCGGCATGTGGGATCTTCCCAGACCAGGGCTCGAACCCGTGTCCCCTTCATTGGCAGGCAGATTCTCAATCACTGCGCCACCAGGGAAGCCCTCAACTGTTTCTTTTTACTTTCAAAATACAGTTATTAAAAACTTCGCAAGTCTGGAATGAGAGCAAATTTACAAAATAAAATAATAGATCCTGAAATATATGAAACATTAACCATTATTCTTCCCCTGCCATAGAAAAAATGTATACAGTGGGAGCCCACTGAACACAGAATTTCATTCAGAAATTGATTTGTAATATATTCGTGATTTAACAAAAGCAAACACCAACTTGCTCTGAGTACCAAAGCATATTTATCACTGGCTTATCTATTTTAGCGTGTACTTGACTCTTGGATCAGGTCAAGCAAATCAAAATTGGAAAAGACAAAACTTCCGAGAATTTGCTCTTGTTAAATACACATCATTCCTCAAAGGGAAATTGAGAGACATGCTCCATACAGGAAATCAGTCTCAGTTACACCACTAATCACTGCCTCCAAGCCTCCAAGCAAGAAACCTTCCGATGCCCTCATCATAAGCACATAATCATTAACTGAATTAGAAATGGAGTATAAAATAATTGTAATACTACAGTAAAGTGTGCATGTGTGTTTTAGTATTCCCTAAAAGTCTGGAGGTATTAAAAAACAATTGTTATAAGTTTCTAAATTTTATGATTTGAGATTAAAAAGAATACTGAAATAGTTAGACTGACAATGAGGCATATTTAGAGAGAGCTTTTAAGACCTAAGATTATGAATTTGGTTCACATTTTTAACACAAAAATAATCGATTCTGTGTTGACTAGGAATAATAATAAAATAAACACGGAACCGTGTAAAGTATAGATTCTGCTCTCCCTCTGAATAGTACTAGAAATTTCTCCAATGGTGTTTTGTTTGACCCTTTTTGATCATTTATATTTGAAGATAAATTCTTATCTAAGTACATGAATGACTGTAAATCGTAGCATCACCCTGGTACTATGGTTACAATCCTGCACATCTAGGAAAAGGAAGGAACACTTCAAAGTCTAGTCCCTCATTTCTAAAACACTGCTGTCTGCTACTGCCACCTGCTGGTAAACACCAAAATGTAGTTTTACAGGCAATAAATTTATACACATCCACTCTTTTCCTTGGTTTATTTTACACTCCTAGGTTTCAGTAGGTTTTAGGAAAGTTCATTGCATATTTTAAATTATTAAGTAACATTATTTTTCATTATATAATGTACATATAGTCATTAAAATATAGAAAAACAGAAATAAAGAAATAATCCCTGCGTTCCCACTTCCCAAAGATAATCTAGGTACATAAACTTCAAAAGCATACAATCTTGCAATCTGATGTTTTTCACCTAAAACATATTGTTAAAATTTGTTGTTTAATATTCTTATAGTGACTATATTTAACCATATGAAATATTTTATTTTTGAACACTTGGGTTTCTTTAATTTTATTTATGTTTTTAGGGGGGTGTAGCAATATCCTATTTAAAAACTTTATACTCAGCTCTGATTTTTAATATAAAAAAGTACTAGAAATATAGCTCCTTAGTCAAGGGATATCAAAATGTGAAGGCTTTTAATATACAGGGCCAAGTTCATTCCCAGAAATCTATACCAATTCATACTCCTACAAAAGTGCTACTCTCTTCACATTCTCATCAAGACTTCCTTTTATATACTTTAAAAAGCTATTCCAATAGGATAATGAAGAAAAATGGGATGCTGCTACTATTTCTGTTTATTTTATTAGTAGTGGACATTTTCTTTTCATATATCTCCTGGCCATTTCTATATTTCTAAATGCCTTAGGGTTCTATGCCAGGTTTTCTACTTTATTGTTTACATCAGAATTAAAAATAAACAAAACCTTTTCATGCATGTTCCAAATATTTTCCCTGTCCCATATGATTTCATTTTATCTGTGGTATTTTTTTAATATGTAGACATTTAAAATTTTGATTTAGTCAAATATTTAGTCTTCTCCTTCATGTTTTTATCCCTGTGGTTTTATGCTTAGAAATTATTCCCCTGCTCTTGGAATCAGTCATGATTTTACTCTGAAGAAAACTGTTCACATCTCCTTTTCTATGCAAGAAGATGTTATCTCAATATTTTTCCTATGGAAGTTCATGATGTAACCTGGCATGAGAAGGAAAGTTAATCTATAAATCATTATCACATCATGCCACTTGTCTTTTCTGCACCTGCATGAATTATGACACTGATATGCAAAATATTGTGAGAACACTGTAAGGAATCTTCTATTTTTGATGGGCTAGCTTTGTTCCATAACATGTCCATATTTATGTTTATAAACTCTGTTCAATTATCAACGTAAAACGAAAATCATATTTTATGTCAAATAAAAACTTACCATTTGGGCTTCCCTGGTGGCGCAGTGGTTGAGAATCTGCCTGCTAATGCAGGGGACACGGGTTCGAGCCCTGGTCTGGGAAGTTCCCACATGCCGCGAAGCAACTGGGCCCGTGAGCCACAAGTACTGAGCCTGCGCGTCTGGAGCCTGTGCTCCGCAACAAGAGGCCGCGACAGTGAGAAGCCCGCGCACCGCGATGAAGAGTGGCCCCCGCTTGCCACAACTAGAGAAAGCCCTCGCACAGAAACGAAGACCCAACACAGCCAAAAATAAATAAATTAATTAATTAATTTAAAAAAAATCTGCAAACCATACACACTGAAACTGTGGAGAGACCCATATTAGATTTCATTATTAAAAAAAAACAACTTACCATTAAGTTCAACCACAAACAAATGCAGGGTTCTATTGATATTATTGTGAGGTTAATGAAATGAGAAGGGGCACTTGGCAGAGGACAGACTGGCCAGCTGCCCATCACTTCATACCAGATTTTGATTTAACATTCATCTTGCTTCATGGGGTGTTTCTGCATTTCTAATATGGTGAAGCAGAAAGTGTAGTAAACAAAAAAATCACAAAGTGAGGCTCTAGAAACACTGTGATCTACAGAAAATCATCTACTTTATCCCTTCCTATGTCTTCTTTCCTTCTGATATAAAATGAAGAAACTCAAGTTAAAGATCTCAAAGACGTCTTCACTCTAACTCACCATGAATTTATATTTCTGACACTTGGATAATATCCAGCTCCAAAATAGTAATCAATAATCAATTATCACTATAATAATATACAACAATCATCAAAGTATGTTCATACTCTACAAAGCATGTCATTTTAAGAGAATAGAATGAAATATGGAAAATTTTTATACTAAATATACTATGACTTATGAATAAAGTGTACTATTTCTACAGTAGGATGCAATGGTGGGTAACTGACATCATCAAACACACCAAGGAATGGAACTAAAATATCTGTCACCTCTAATCACGTTTACATTACATAGACACCTACAATCTTACATGTGTCAAGGTTCATATTACGAACTCTGCCACTAGCAAATGACTGATCATTTATAGGCAAGGAAATATAAACTGTCTCTCAGCTATCTTAATGAGTTTATTACAAACATAGAACTTTCTTGGCTTATTATTTTTTTCTTAACATTTCAGTTCTTTAATTCTTGAATAATGTTATTTAAAATTTATACTTTTTAATGATTTTCTTCTTTCATATAGTGTTACATACTGAATGTTTGTGTTGCCCCCAAAATTCATGTTAAATTCTAAGCCACAGATGTAATGGTTATTAGGAGGTGGGGCCTTTGGGGTTATTACGTCATGAGGGCAAAGCCCTCATGAATGGGATTAGTGCCCTAAAAAAAGGCTCTGTGTTGCTTTACAGAGGTGATTTGCATACTATAACAGAAAATATTACAAACAGCATTTTTAGAGCAAATGTCGAAGCACATTTTACATAACTTTAGAAGTATCCTTTGATTAAAATGAATGCATAAGTAAAAATAAGATTTTTAGAGGAGCTAAGCTAATATAATCCAAATGTACTCTAATGTAGTAGTAATAATAATAATAAAAGAGAGGGGGAAATACAGTTAAATACAAAGAACCAAGAATCACAATGTCAGTGGACTTCACCGAAGCTAGAAAATGGAGGAGTCATTCCTCCAAACTTCTGAGGGAAAAGGATTTCTAGGTCTTGTAAGGTGTGAAGCTTATACAATTTGGAAGAGTCCTCTTTAAGAAAAATAATTCTGAAATGTAAATGCAAAATTAGACATAAGATCTTGAAAGTGGTATATGTAAATGAGAGGCCCTAAAGCATAAGCTTCATGAATTTCTTGGTATATCTGTTTTCAGACCCAAAATTCTATATACAGTCAAACTACCAAAAAGTGGGAAGATAAAAAAAAAAGTATTTTCAGACCTATAAAATCTAAAAATAACAATAATAATAATACTAAGTCCCATGCACCCTTCCACAGAAAACCACTGGAGAAGATCCTTTACTAAGCGGCCTTAAAAGAAGACTTCCATAAAAAACAAAAACACTAATTCAGAAAAACACATATACCCATGTTCACAGCAGCATTATTTACAACTGCCAAGACATGAAAGCAACCTAAGCGCCCACCAACAACTGAATGGATGAAGAATATGTGGTATTATATATACAATGGAATACTACTTGGCCATAAAAAAGAACGAAATTTTGACATTTGCAGCAACATGGATGGACTTGGAGGGCATTATGCTAAGTGAAATAAGTCATACAGAGAAAAACAAATACTGTATGATATCACTTATACATGGAATCTAAAAAATACTACAATCTAGTGAGTACAACAGAAAAGCACCAGAACTCAGAAACAGAGAACAAAACAGTGGTTACCAGTAGGGAGAGGGAAGGAGGGGAGGGGAAATATAAGGGTAGGGGGTTAAGAGGCAAAAACTGTTAGGTACAAAACAAGGTACAAGGATACATTATACAACACAGGGAATATAGCCAATATTTTGTAATAACTATAAATAGAGTATAACCTTTAAAAATTGAAAATCACTATATTGCACACCTGTCACTTACATAATATTTTACAGCAACTATACTTCAATTAAAAAAATAAACAACGAAAGAAGAAGATGTCCGCTTCCAGAATGATGGACTAGACATCCTTTTCCCTACTCTTCCTTCTGGGTACAACTAAGAACTCTGGGCACTATAGGTATAACAAATATAACAAGATTCTGAAAGGCAAAGAGAAGAAAACAGATTGGCTAGGAACTGAAGAACCCAAGGAATGACATGGTGGTGAATTCCTTGAGTTTTCACGTTGCCTCAAATATCCCAGACAGAGTGATGAAGAAGCGAACAACCTGAACATGCCAAAAGGCACAAAGTCCCAAGACAATCCTGAAAAAGATATTTTTCAGGAATAGAGGAGGAACCAAGATTGTGTTAGTTTCCTAGGGCTGCCATCACAAATTACCAGAAACTAGGTGGGTTGCAACAAGAGAATTTTACTCTTTCACAGTTCTGGAGGTGAGAAGTCTGAAATTAAGGTGTTGACTGGGCCATGCTCCCTCCAAAGCCTCTAGGGGAGAATCCTTCCTTGCCTCTTCCAGCTTCTGGTAACCCCGGGTCCTTTCTCTGCACTCACCCTCACATGGCCCTCTTCCTGTGTGCCTGAGTCTGGGTCTCTTCTTACAAGAACAGCAGTCATGCTGGATTAAGGGCCCACCTTACTCCAATATGACTTCATCTTAACTAATTTTATCTGCAATGACCCCTTTTCCAAATAAGATCACATTCTGAGGTATTGGGAGTTAGCTTTTCGACATATCTTCTGAGGGGATACATTTTAACCCATAACAAAGACATTCCATTCAGATGAAGGGATACTAAGAAAATCTCTCACCAAAAAGTCTATCTCAAAAGAATAGCTAAAGTGAATTATCTAAACCAAAAGGAAATGATTAACAAAGGAAACTTAGAACATAAGGAAGGAAGAAAGAAAAATAGAGTGAAAATAGGGGTAAATGAAATAGTTCTCCTCCTCTTGAATTTTTAACTTATGTTTGATGGCTGAAGCAAAAATTATAACATTGTTTGATATAATTATCAACATATAGAGAGGAAATATTTAAGACAATTATAGGTAGTACATATATGACGGAGAGTAAAGGGGGCTTAAAGGGAAGGTTTTTACACTATACTCAAATTGGCAAAATGGTGACACCAATAGACTTGTCAAGTAATGCATACACAATAAAATAGCTAGAGCAACCAATTAAAAACTGTAGAAAAGATATACATAAAGACACTACAGACAAATCAAAATGGAAATCTAAAAAATATTCAGATAACTCAAAGGAAGGCAGGGAATAAAAAGAAAAAGGAAAACAAAAATAAAATGGCAGACTTAAACCCTAACATACCAATAATTTTATTAAATACAAGTGGTCTAAATACACCGAGTGAAAAACAGAGATTGGTAAAGTACATTAAAATAGCATGGCCCAACTATAGGCTGTCTACAAGAAACTTACGTCAATGATGTATGTAGGTTGAAAGTTAAAGGATGAAAACAGGTACATCATAGGAACAACAACCAAAAGAAAGCAGGGGTGGCTATATTAATATAAGAAACTAAGCATATACTCACCATATGACCCAGCAATCACACTCATAGACACTTATACCAGATAAATGAAATTGTATGTCAAAATCTGTATACAACTGCTTACAGTAGCTTTATTTGTAACAGCCAAAATCTTGGAAACGATAAAAATGTCCTACAATAGGTGATTAGCTAAACTGTGGTACCTCCCTACCATGGAACACAATTCAGTAACAAAAAAAGAACTATTGACACAAGCAACAATTTAAAACAACCTCAAGGGCATTATGCCTACTGAAAAAAAGCCAATCTCAAATACTGTATGATTCCATTTATATAACATTCCCCAAATGGCAAAATTACCAGGATGGATAACAGGTTAGTGGTTGCCAAGAGTAAGGCATGGTGGGAGAGAGAGAGATGGGTATGACTGTAAAAGGGTAATAACACTCAGGAGATTTTGGTTGGGATGGAAAAGCTGTGTATCTTGATTATGGTAGTGGCTAAATAAATCTACACATGGTAAAATGACATAGAACTGTATCTATATATTATAAAAATGTCAATTTCCTGGATTTGATATTTGGCTGTAGCGACATAAGATGTAACAATTGAGAGAAACTGAAGTTTATGTGGGTCCTCTCATTACTATCTTTGCAACTTCCTGTTAATTTACATTTAATTCAAAATAAAAAGTTAAACAGAAAAGTACCTTAAAAAGGGGAAGAATGAGATCCCAGATACAGGAAATCCAACACAAGCGAGAAGTAAAGAGAAATCCCAGGATACTTTTACAACAGGCCTAGAAGTGAATAAATGTGGGTAGAAGCAAGCAGGAGGCTCCAAGGGAAGTTATCTCCAAGAAGGTAAAATTGATTAAAACAAACAAACAAAAACTGAAGTGCTTGATCACATTGAAAAAATTGGTAACAAAACTGGGGGAGAGTTTAAAGATAAATTAGTAATAAACACATATAAAACTAAAGAAAATCAAAACAGGAGACATCATCTCCTGGGAAAGAAAAGGATGGAAAAGAAAGGAAATGTAAGTATGATTACATAGATCTCTAGACATCAGGGTTTACAGCCATAATAATATAAACATTGAAGATTGATTTATCCAGAGTGATCATATAATTACAGTAGAAAGATGAAAGTATTATAAATGAGCATTTGGAGGAGTTGGTAAAGAGAGCTAAATCCCCATCTTCCACTGTAGTAAGTCAGCAGATAACATCCAAAACTGAAAGATCAGGAAGGAACAGCATATCTATATGATTTGACCAAAGAAAGAGTAAATAGAGTTGAAAGAACTGGGGGAAAGGGGTGTTATTTTTCATAATAAGCTTTGTAGAAATATTTATTTAATCAAAGCCATATACATATATAACAAACCATACTATGACTCCAACAAATCCTATGCCCTATCATGGCATGTGTAACAGCAACTTAAAAACCTTTCAAATGACCAAAAACTTTCATGCCAAAGAAAGTATTCTTAAACCTAGAGAAAACATTTTCTGATTAAAAAAATAAATGTTTATATTTTAAATAAAAACTGGGAGTTGTAAAAAATGCGATGAAGGTCAGTGGTTTTATCTTTGACATATTCATATTCTAAGATGTAAATCTGCCAAACAGAAACATTTGCATAAGGATGTCTTCTTGAAACCAGATATAATGACATATTTTAAATGTGAAAATATATACATATAAGTAGATGTCAAAAACCTCAAGAGAGTAACCATAAAGCCAAAAATTTTATCCCTGAAGATATATTTTCATTTGGAAAAATCTGATGAAAATTCAACTATGTAAAGTAGAAATGCGGAACTTATCATCTAATACAACTCCTGGTTTCTTCACACAGCATTTTCATTTATCTTATCATGATCATGTCTTAAATTTAGTTTCCTTCTACTCTTTACCAGAGTAAATTTGATCAACTATTTCTGAGTCAACATTGAGTTGATGTTAATTTAATATCTCCAAAACCTTCAGGACCAAGTGTCATTTCTTTCATACAAACTGTCTTTTAAGCTAAATTAGCTGCTGTAAAGCTGGAGTGAAATTGTTCTTGAACTATGAAGATATATTATTGACTGTCCCCAGTCCCACCCCATCGCTCCCAAACAAAAGGTCATTGAAACTATATGTACAACAGTGGTGACGGATTAGTTTGGTCCACCTAAAGTAGTAGTTTTAAACTCTTGCTGTGTATCAGAATCACCCAGAGAACTTTTTTTTAGAAAAGCCGTAGATGCTCAGACCCCTTATCCAGAGATTTTTTTTTCTAACAGCTTTATTGGAATATAATTCATGTACCATGCAATTCACCCATTTAAAGTGTCCAATTCAGTGGATTTAGTATACTTACAGGGCTGTACAACCATCACCATGATCAATTTTAGAACATTTTCATGATTCTTAAAAAACTCCAGACCTATTAGTTATCATTCCCAATCATTGCTTCCCCCCAGCCCTAAGTCAACACTAACCTACTTTCTGTCTCTATGGACTTGCCAATTCCGGACATTTCATGTAAATGGAATCACACAATATGTGGCCTTTTATCTGGCTTCTTTGACTTAGCATAAATTTCATCCATGCCGTAGCATAAATTGGTACTTCTTTCCTTTTTATTGACAAAGAATATTCAATCGTATTAGATAAACCACATTTTACTTATCCATTCATCAGCTGATGGACATTTGAGTTGTTTCACTTTTGGGCCATTATGAATAATGCTACCATTACCATTCATGTACAAGTTTTTGTGTGGACCTATCTTTTCACTTCTCTTGATATATATCTAGGATTGAAATCTCTAGGTTGTGGGGTAACTCTACATTTAACTTTTCGAGAAACTGTAAGACTTTTTTCCAAAGTGGTTGCACCATTTTATAATCCTACCAGCAGTACAAAGGGTTCCAATTTCTTCTCATCCTGGCCAATATCTGCTATTATCTGATCCGCCATGTTATTATAACTATAGTAGTAGATGCCCCCGAGAGAGTTTGATTCATTCGGTATAGCTGCTGTGTCCAGGTACTGTGTTTTGTTTTGTTTTTTTTTAAGCTCCAGACTGAGGTATTTGAAACCAAGATTGTGAGTCACTGTTCTAGCCTTTATCAAAGAGTGCCTCATGTGACCAACAATGACTACATAAGAATAAAGGTTATGTCTCTAGCCTTGGAACTTGGAAAGTCAAATATGCCAAGTGGAGGTGAATCAAACGAATCAGTGACCACATTTTTTATATACATACACATATCACTTCTATATTTATTTGCGTGCTACAGAAGACTTCAGCCTCATCTCTCACCACTCCCAGCTCATCTCCAAATCTCAAACTCTAACGAATGACTAACTCTCCCAACCAGGAATTGTTTATCAGCGCCCCCTCATATATGTACAGATTAGCTCTTCTTCCTGCACTATACTCTCCTCCACCATTTCAACTCCATTTTGTCAAAGAAACTCCAACTGAAAAACCTTCCCTTCCCAATTAGCGTTAGATGCTTTCTCATTTACACTGCCATGGGAGGACTAAGTATGTTCCAGGTCCTATACTAAGTGCTTTACATTTTCTTTGTCATTCATTTCTCAAAACACCCCTATGATGTTGAATTAACCAAATTTTAAAGATGATAAGTTGAGAATCTAAATGGTTAACTTGTACATGGTCCTTGCACATGGCAGAGCCAAGATTAGTTCCCAAGACTATTTGACTCCCAAGTTGCTGATCTTTGCATTAATTCTCTTGCCTTCCCATTACAACATTTCACACAGAGCTGAAACTCTTTGGGGGATATACTGTACTTGAAAATCTGGAAAAAAAAATCTGCACTTTTCCCCTCCACCATTAATTGTTCATTTTTTCTTTATGTGTTTATTCACTCAACATTGGATATTGATTCTGCACAGGCACTGGGCATATAATTGCAGTCTTGTCCTCTTGGAGTTGATATTCTGGTGGAGGAAGCAGATATGAATCCAAAAACCCCATATTTAAATGCATTAATACAAACTCTGATAAAAAACAAAAAGAGATACACAGTGCCAATTAGAATATCTGCAGTTTCTAACTCTGAGGGCCATTTACCTGTATACCATCATTTCCACTGGGACTGTCCCTCCCCACCCAGTGATGTTCTAGGAAGGGTGTGCCAATTACAGTACCCCAAATCTGGCCAAAGAGTTGGTATCCTGACTCAGCCTGATTACCCATAGTATACTACCCACCCAGCCACAGTCAATATACAGTGGAGGGGCATAATACCTGAGTCAGATAGACTAGTATCCTAACCTAGTCTCCCAATAGTCAGGGAAGGCCAGGTAATGTTGTAATAATAATCAACCAGAAAAATCTCAGCAGCTCAAAACAGCAAAATACAGTTTTCGCTCACATGACACTTCCATCGTGAGTCAACACAGAGACTCTGCTTATTGAAGTCATTCAGGGACACCGATGGCAGAGTTTCCAGCTGGCATAGGCTTCCCTGATCCCAGAGGAAAGGGAAAAAACAGCTTCATGAACCATACACTGTTTCTTAAATCTGCTTCTCAGAAAAAAAACACTTTACTTCTTTGGTCAAATCAAGTCATATGCTGTGACTGAGTTCAAAAGAAAGGCTGTACATTTGACAAGATTCAACATTCACTTATGTTAAAAACTCTCAATAAAATGGGTATAGAAGGAACACACCTCAACATAATAAAGGCCATATATGACAAACCCACAGCAAACAACATACTCAACAGTGAAAAACTGAAAGTTATCCCTCTAAGATCAGGAACAAGACAAGGCTGCCCACTCTTGCCACTCTTATTCAACACAGTATTGAAAACCCTGGCCACAGAAATTAGGCAAGAAATAAAAAGCATCCAAATTGGAAAGGAAGAAGTAAAACTGTCACTATGTGCAGATGACCTGATTTTATATATTAATAAAAGTCAAGACTTGACCAAAAATCTATTAGAAATAATAAACATATACAGTAAAGTTGCAGGATACAAAATCAATATATAAAATCTATTATATTTCTATGCATTAACAATGAGCTAGCATAAAGAGAAGTTAAGAAAACAATCTCATTTACAATCACAACCAAAAGAATAAAATACCTAGGAATAAATTTAACCAATGAGGTAAAAGATTTGTACACTGAAAACTATAAAAGATTGTTGAAAGACTGAAGAAGACACAAAGAAATGGAAAGATACTCCATGCTCATGGACTGGAAGAATTAACATTGTTAAAATATCCATATTACCTAAATCAATCTATAGATTCCATGCAATACCTATCAAAATCCCCATGACAGTTTACACATAAATAAAAAATCCTAAATTTTATACGAAATCACAAAAGACCCCAAGTAGCCAAAGCAATCCTGAGAAACAAGAACAAAGCTAGAGATATCACCCCCCCAATTTCAAACTATATTACAAAGCTATAATAATCAAAATAACATGGTGCTGGCAGAAAAACAGACACAAAGATCAATGGAACAAAACTGAGAGCCCATAAATAAACCCACACATATATGGACAATCAATTTACAACAAAGGAGCAAAAAATACACAATGGAGAAAGGAGAGTCTCTTCAATAAATGGTGCTGGGAAAACTAAACAGTCTCACAGATAAAATGAAACACTTATCTCATACCATACACAAAAATCAACTCAAAATGGATTAAAGACGAATTTAAGACCTGAAACCATAAAACTCTGAGAAGAAAAACACAGTATGCTCTTTGACATCAGTCTTAGCAATATCTTTCTGGATATGTCTCTTCACGCAAGGGAAGCAAAAACAAAAATAGACCAATAAGACTATACCAAATTAAAAAGCTTCTGCATAGCAAAGGAAACCATTAACAAAACAAAAAGGCAACCTAGTGAATAGGAGAAGATATTTTCAAACAATATATCCAATAAAGGGTTTAAATCCAAAATACATAAAGAATTCATACAACTCAACAACAACAACAAAAACCAGATTTACAAATGCGCAGAGGAGCTGAACAAACATTTTCCCAAAGATGACATACAGATGGCCAACAGGCATATGAAAAGGTATTCAACATCACTGATTATAGGGAAATGCAAATCAAAACCACAATGAGATATTATCTCACACCCGTTAGAATGGCTATTATCCAAAAGGCAAAAAGTAAGAAGTGTTTGGAAAGGATGTGGAGAAAAGGGAAGCCTCATACACTGTTGGTGGGAATGTAAATTGGTGCAGCCACTATGGAAAACAGTAGGAAGATTCCTCAAAAAATTAATAATAGAACTACCTATGATCCAGCTATTTCACTTCTGGGTATTCATCCAAGGAAAATGTAAACACTAATTCAAAAAGATATATGCACCACTATGTTCCAGAGGGGGTTACCAGGGGGTAACTACTGTATACTACTTCTGTAGTGTATCCAGAAGTGGCAGTACAATGTTATAAACCAATGTTACCTCAATATATTAAAAAAAAATAAAGGAAGGCTATATAAAGTCCTCTTGTAGGGAGGGGCACCACAGTTTTCTGGGGTTCCCATTTTCTTTTCAAGTTGCTAAACTGAGATGCTGTAAGCCTAGAACTGTGCGTAGCCAAGCTCTTCTTCCACTTACCACATGGAGGACCATCTGCAGAATGAGGCCAAACCAAGAAAACAAAGCTGAGAGACTGAGTTCAGGGAGCCTCTGAGGCCAGCATATTCCAGAACTTTCTTGCTGTTTGAGGCAATAATGTAAAAAATCTCTCTTTAAAAGAAAAAAAAAACAGGAACAGGTTTCTATTGCTTGTCACCAACAGTGCTCAGACTAAACTTGTCCGTAAGGTCAGGACATGACAAACTGTGAGCTGAGATATCAAAGATGGTAGTGAATAATCAAGTGACTCTATGAATATCAAACTTAATCATTTTAATTTCTACATCTGAACAAAAGGATTTTGACATCTACCTCATAAGTTCTTATGACAATAAAGAGTTCATGCATTAAGCAATTCAACTCACCATCTGCCACCTAGCCAGTGTTCATTAAAATTTAAGTCTCTGTTCCTTCCTTCTTTCCCTTATTCCTTCCCCCTGCCTTCCTCAAGGCTAAAACCACACAGTGTTTCATCTTCATGTTGCCATCACCCAACAATGTCATGAGGTTTAATAAAGACCTGTGGAATGAATGAATGAGGGTGATTAGGACAGAGAGTGGGCTGAGAGAAGAGATATTCAAGCACAAGGAAAATCCAAATAAATGGAAGCCTTGGCTCTGACCCCTATGTTCAGAGCCACAAGCAGTTCAGGGCCTTTCACTGAATTGGGAATAACCCACTCTGCCCTGTGCTTCAGCTGTACATCAACTCAACTAGACCACAACAACAGACAATGGATAACATTCCATATCTCTACAAATACTTCTCCATTTGTCCAGGGGAATTATAGCACTCAGGCCAAAGGTAGAACAGAGCATGGGTTTAGGGAATCTAGTATTAACTTCAATGCATCATTGTCTTTCACTGCCTTTTTTTTTTAACTGTATAAATTAATTGTCACATATACTTCTCAATTCTCAGCAGAAGCCTGAACCACTCATTAAATCCACCCATAAGTTCCCTGAAATGAATCAATTACGGCAAAAAATGACAAGAATGACAAATCACTTAGCATTCAGAATAAAAATTAAAAGCACTAAAAATGTGATTACTTCCTCTACAGAAACAGGTTGCATCTCTGATTGATTTAAAAGCTTGTATATGTCAACCTTTACATTCGTTTCAAAGCTTCTTGTCTGTTCCTAAAATAATTCTCCATCAACTTCAATTCATTGTATACTTTTTGCCCATCTCAAAGCTTAAAACAAAGAAAGCGAGCCCATTTTATGCATTTGTTTGTTTGCTTATTTATTTTGTGAACGGTTATAGGAAATAGAATAGATTGATTCTATAATATATGCATTTTTATGTACATCACATTGGTTTGCACAGGGCACAAGACTTAATAATAACAGTAGTCAATGGTTATAGCTTGTAAGGGCCTTATCTCTCATACAAAGTTTCTAAAGAGGATAGAACAAGTAGGATCACTAACTTACAAGTGAGGAGACCAAGACCTGGAGTTTTTAAGTGAGTTGCACAGTAAGTGCCTGGGAAATACCCCTGCTGAGACTGGAACCCAGGTCTCTGATGTGATCATCACCACTGTGTAGACTGAACAGCCAGACCCTCACCTCCACGTCTTACTAGTCACGTGACCTGGGTGAGCCATGTCACCTCTCTGTGCTTCAGGTGCCTTGTCTGCAACATGAGGGAAATAAAAGTGTCCCCACGGGCCTTAGATGAGCATCTGGAACACAGTAAGCTCTGAACGTGTATTCTCTTATTATACCTGCCCAGAATGCTTTTCACTACATCATATTACCTCATAAGCAAGTAATTTATTTTTCAAGTATTTCTGTAGATTCAAGAAATAGATAAATCTGGATTTGAATTTTGCCCCGAGACTTAATAACATGTGACACTGGCAAGTTACATAAGCTCTCAGAACCCACTGCCTCATTAATAAAAGAGAAATAATAATTGTCACTTCATACAGGTGTTATCTCCATTAAACAAGGTAATGCCATAAATCACTTAGTACATGCTCAGCATGGTATAAGCACATTATAAATGGGAGTTACCATTATCTAAGTCATATAAGCAATATTTCTGTAGTTAAAGCTCTCACCTACAGTTACAGGGTCTCTAATCCCTTGGAAAATCAGCCCTCAATGGTTTTTTTGGAAATTCCAAGGGGTGTTGAATATGGCAAGTTATCTTATTAACCCCATGGCCTCTGCCTCAGTGGCAGCCACCCTGGTTAAGGAAGGACTTCAATGATAGACTCCTTATAGAGGGGTGGGGACCAGAAATCACTTTGCTGGATACTCAGTGTGGGTCAAACCAATCATGACCATAAAACCCAAGAAGGATGGCAACCTCTGGTTATCATTAATAATATAACTATGAATACAAACACTAATCCTACTACTAATATTTAACATGACACTAAGGACATTTATTGAATGCCTACTAATGCCAAGTTCTGTTCTCAGGGAATAAGAACTTAGGCACAGAGATACTTTTAACATTTCCCTGAAATGAGTGTGGGGAGGTTAGGCAGCTTGCCCAAGCTAGAGAGCAGCAGTGTTGGAATTTATACCTCGAAATCTGTTCCCAGTAACGTTAAACTAATCATGAACATCGCTTTCTGCACTGCAGCTAACTCTTAGATTTTCAAATTCTATTTGAACATAGAACTCTATTCCCTGTACAACAACTTCGAAACCTCAGCAAGTTAGATTCCAAGAGGCTGTGCTTTGATGAGATTTATTTGTAGGTGTCAGAAACTTAAGCCACTTGTCTTGTGTATCTTTGCAGTGTCAGATATTCCAAAGCATTTACAAATGTAATACAAATCAAAAATATCAAAGGCAGGACTTTCCGAGTTTATAGCATCCATCTCCCGCAGAATCTGTAAGTAACCAGGGGGAAACCTGAGAAGCCACAGGAAAGTGACAGAGAAGGGGACTTCCCTGTTGGCACAGTGGTTAAGAATCCACCTGCCAATGCAGGGGACACGGGTTCGAGCCCTGGTCCGGGAAGATCCCACATGCCACGGAGCAACTAAGCCCGTGCGCCACAACTACTGAGCCTGCGCTCTAGAGCCTGTGAGCCACAACTACTGAGCCCACGTGCCACAACTACTGAAGCCCGTGTGCCTAGAGCCCATGCTCCACAACAAGAGAAGCCACCGCAGTGAGAAGCCCGCACGCCGAAATGAAGAGTAGCCCCCGCTCACTGCAACTAGAGAAAGCCCGCACGCAGCAAAAAATATAAATAAATAAATAAATTTATTTTAAAAAAGTGAAGAGAGGGAATGAGCAATGAGGAGGTGTCCCTGCAGAACAATATCACAGCTGTCAAGCACAACACGCAGGCTGTTGGGGGAAGGGTTTCTGCTGCCGACAACCCCCTGAGTTGAGCCACAACCTTCCATACAGCTCTCTAAGCTCCCCATGTTTCTATTTAATTTTAGAAGGAGTGAGCCACTGCAAAAGATAGGGAGGGACTCTCCCATCAACTGTGCCATGGAAGCTTCCTTCAGATCCTACGTCTCTTGCTCTAGGTGGGACAGCAAATGAACAAAGGAGGAAAAAAATCTATAAATCTGAAGGCAGGCCACTTGATAGATTTCCCCAAAGAAATTTATTTATTTATTTTTAAATTTAATTTTATTTATTTTTATACAGCAGGTTATTAGTTATCTATTTTCTACATATTAGTGTTTATATGTCAATCCCAATCTCCCATTCATCACACCACCACCACCACCCGCCTCCCCACTTTCCCACCCTGGTGTCCATACATTTGTTCTCTACATCTGTGTGTCTATTTCTGCCTTGCAAACTGGTTCATCTGCAGCATTTTTCTAGATTCCACATATATGCATTAATATATGATATTTGCTTTTCTCTTTCTGACTTACTTCACTCTGTATGACAGTCTCTAGGTCCATCCACATCACTACAAATGACCCAATTTTGTTCCTTTCTATGGCTGAGTAATATTCCATTCTATATACGTACCACATCTTCTTTATCCATTAATTTGTCGATGGGCATCTAGGTTGCTTCCATGACCTGGCTATTGTAAATAGGCTGCAATGAACATTGGAGTGCATGTGTCTTTTTGAATTCTGGTTTTCTTTGGGTATATGCCCAGTAGTGGGATTGCTGGTTCATATGGTAATTCTATTTTTAGTTTTTTAAGGAACCTCCATACTGTTCTCCATAGTGGCTGTAACAATTTACATTCCCACCAACACTGCAAGAGGGTTCCCTTTTCTCCACACCCTCTCCAGCATTTGTTGTTTGTAGATTTTCTGATGATGCCCATTCTAACCGGTGTCAGGTGATACCTCATTGTAGTTTTGATTTGCATTTCTCTAATAATTACTGATGTTGAGCAGCTTTTCATGTGCCTCTTGGCCACCTGTATGTCTTCTCTGGAGAGATGTCTATTTAGGTCTTCTGCCCATTTTTTGATTGGTTTTTTTTTTTTTTTAATATTAACCTGCATGAGCTGTTTATATATTTTGGAGATTAATCCTTTGTTGATTTGTTTGCAAATATTTTCTCCCATTCTGAGGGTTGTTTTTTCATCTTGTTTATAGTTTCTTTTGCTGTGCAAAAGCTTTTAAGTTTCATTAGGTCCCATTTGTTTATTTTTATTTCCATTACTCTAGGAGGTGGGTCAAAAAAGATCTTGCTGTGATTTATGTCAGAGTGTTCTTCCTATGTTTTCCTCTAAGAGTTTTTTTTTTTTAATAGATCTTTATTGGAGTATAATTGCTTCACAATACTGTGTTAGTTTCTTTTGCACAACAAAACGAATCAGCCGTATGCATACACGTCTCCATATCCCCTCCCTCTTGGGCCTCCACCCCATCCTCCCTATCCCACCCCCCGAGTCGATCTCCCTGTGCCACGCTGCTGCTTCCCACCAGCCAACTATTTTGCATTCGGTATGTATATATGTCGATGCTACTCTCACTTTGCCCCAGCTTCGCGCTCCCACCCCATGTCTACAAGTCCATTCTCTATGTCTACCTCCTCTAAGAGTTTTATTGTGTTCGGTCTTACATTTAGGTCTTTAATCCATTTTGAGTTTATTTTTGTGTGTGGTGTTAGGGAGTGTTCTAATTTCATTCTTTTACATGTAGCTGTCCAGTTTTCCCAGCACCACTTATTGAAGAGACTGTCTTTTCTCCATTGTATATCCTTGCCTCCTTTGTCATAAAGTAGTTGACCATAGGTGTATGGGTTTATCTCTGGGATTTCTATCCTGTTCCATTGATCTATATTTCTATTTTTGTGCCAGTACCATATTGTCTTGATTACTGTAGCTTTGTAGTACAGTTTGAAGTCAGGGAGTCTGATTCCTCCAGCTCTGTTTTTTTCCCTCAAGACTGCTTTGGCTATTCGGGGTCTTTTGTGTCTCCATACAAATTTTAAGATGATTTTGTTCTAGTTCTGTAAAAAATGCCATTGGTAATTTGATAGGACTTGCACTGAATCTGCAGATTGCTTTGGGTAATATAGTAATTTTCACAATATTGATTCTTTGAATCCAAGAACATGGTATATCTCTCCATCTGTTTGTGTCGTCTTTGATTTCTTTCATCAGTGTCTTATAGTTTTCTGAGTACAGGTCATTTACCTCCCTAGGTAGGTTTATTCCTAAGTGTTTTATTCTTTTTGTTGCAATGGTGAATGGGATTGTTTCCTTAATTTCTCTTTCTGATCTTTCGTTGTTAGTGTATAGGAATGCAAGGGATTTCTGTGCGTTAATTTTGTATCCTGCTACTTTACCACATTCATTCATTAGCTCTAGTAGTTTTCTGGTGGCATCTTTAGGATT
Source organism: Eubalaena glacialis (assembly GCF_028564815.1). NCBI lineage: Eukaryota > Metazoa > Chordata > Mammalia > Artiodactyla > Balaenidae > Eubalaena > Eubalaena glacialis. The sequence continues at coordinate 49,371,116 of NC_083720.1, forward strand.
ATCTATGTATAGTATAATGTCATCTGCAAACAGTGATGGTTTTACTTTTTCTTTTCCAATTTGTATTCCTTTCATTTCCTTTTCTTCTCTGATTGCCATGGCTAGGACTTCCAAAACCACGTTGAATAATAGTGGCGAGAGTGGACATCCTTGTCGTGTTCCTGATCTTAGAGGAAATGCTTTCAGTTTTTCACCATTGAGAATGATGTTGGCTGTGGGTTTGTTGTATATGGCCTTTATTATGTTGAGGTAGGTTCCCTCTATGCCCACTTTCTGGAGAGTTTTTATCATAAATGGGTGTTGAATTTTGTCAAAAGCTTTTTCTGCATCTATGGAGATGATCATGTGGTTTTTATTCTTCAGTTTGTTAATATGGTGTATCACACTGATTGATTTGCATATACTGAAGAATCCTTGCATTCCTGGGATAAACCCCACTTGATCATGGTGTATGATCCTTTTAATGTGTTGTTGGATTCTGTTTGCTAGTATCTTGTTGAGGATTTTTGTATCTATGTTCATCAGTGATATTGGCCTGTAGTTTTCTTTGTTTGTGACATCTTTGTCTGGTTTTGGTATCAGGGTGATGGTGGCCTTGTAGAATGAGTTTGGGAGTGTTTCTTCCTCTGCAATTTTTTGGAAGAGTTTGAGAAGGATAGGTGTTAGCTCCTCTCAAAATGTTTGAGAGAATTCCCCTGTGAAGTCACCTGGTCCTGAACTTTGGTTTGTTGGAAGATTTTTAATCACAGTTTCAATTTCAGTGCTTGTGATTGGTCTGTTCATATTTTCTATTTCTTCCTGGTTCAGTCTTAGAAGGTTATACCTTTCTAAGAATTTGCCCATTTCTTCCAGGTTGTCCATTTTATTGGCATAGAGTTGCTTGTAGTAGTCTCTTAGGATGCTTTGTATTTCTGCAGTGTCTGCTGTAACTTCTCCTTTCTCATTTCTAATTTTATTGATTTGATTCCTCTCCCTCTTTTTCTTGATGAGTCTGGCTAAAGGTTCATCCATTTTGTTTATCTTCTCAAAGAACCAGCTTTTAATTTTATTGATCTAAGCTATTGTTTTCTTTGTTTCTATTTCATTTATTCCTCCTCTGATCTTTATGATTTCTTTCCTTCCACTAACTTTAGTTCCTTTAGGTGTAAAGTTAGACTATTTTGAGATTTTTCTTGTTTCTTGAGGTAGGATTGTATTGCTATAAACTTCCCTCTTAGAACTGCTTTTGCTGCATCTCATAGGTTTTGGATCGTCCTGTTGTCATTGTCATTTGTCTCTAGGTATTTTTTGATTTCCTTTTTGATTTCTTCAGTGATCTCTTTTTAGCCTCCATGTGTTTGTGTTTTTTACGTTTTTTTTTTCTCCCTGTAATTTATTTCTAATCTTACAGCATTGTGGTCGGAAAAGATGCTTGATACGATTTCAATTTTCTTAAATTTACCAAGGCTTGATTTGTGACCCAAGATGTGATCTATCCTGGAGAATGATCTGTGTGCACTTGAGAAGAAAGTGTCATCTGCTGTTTTCGAATGGAATGTCCTATAAGTATCAATTAAATCTATATGGTCTATTGTGTCATTTAAAGCTGTGTTTCCTTATTAATTTTCTGTCTGGATGATCTGTCCACTGGTGTAAGTGAGGTGTTAAAGTCCCCCACTATTATTGTGTTACTGTCCATTTCCTCTTTTATAGCTGTTAGCAGTTGCCTTATGTATTAAGGTGTTCCTATGTTGGATGCATATGTATTTAGAATTATTATATCTTCTTCTTAGATTGATCCGTTGATCATTATGTAGTGTCCTTCCTTGTCTCTTATAACATTCTTTATTTTAAAGTCTATTTTATCTGTATGAGTATTGCTACTCCAGCTTTCTTTTGATTTCCATTTCCATGGAATATCTTTTTCCATCCCCTCACTTTCAGTCTGTATGTGTCCTTAGGTCTGAAGTGGGTCTCTTGTAGACAGCATATATATGGGTCATGGTTTTGTATCCATTCAGCAAGCCTGTGTCTTTTGGTTGGAGCATTTAATCCATACACATTTAAGGTAATTATCGAAATGTATGTTCCTATCACCATTTTCTTAATTGTTTTGGGTTTGTTTTTGTAGGCCCTTTTCTTCTCTTGTGTTTCCCACTTAGAGAAGTTCATTTAGCATTTGTTGTAGAGCGGGTTTGGTGGTGCTGAATTCCCTTAGCTTTTGCTTGTCTGTAAGGCTTTTGATTTCTCCGCCAAATCTGAATGAGATCCTTGCCACCGAGCTAGAGTCATCTTGGTTATAGGTTCTTCCCTTTCATGACTTTCAATATATCGTGCCACTCCCGTCTAGCTTGTAGAGTTTCTGCTGAAAAATCAGCTGTTACCCTTATCGGAGTTCCCTTGTATATTGTTTGTCATTTTTCCCTTGTTGCTTTTAATAATTTTTCTTTGTCTTTAATTTTTGTCAATTTGATTAGTATGAGTCTCAGCATGTTTCTCCTTGGGTTTATCCTGCCTGGGACTCTCTGCGCTTCCTGGACTTGGGTGGCTATTTCCCTTCCCATTTCAGGGAAGTTTTCAACTATAATCTCTTCAAATATTTTCTCGGGTCCTTTCTCTCTCTCTTCTCCTTCTGGGACCCCTATAATGCAAATGTTGGTGTCTTTAATGTTGTCCCAGAGGTCTCTTAGGCTGTCTTCATTTCTTTTTATTCTTTTTTCTTTATTCTGTTCCGCAGCAGTGAATTCCAGCATTCTGTCTTCCAGGTCACTTATCTGTTCTTCTGCCTCAGTTATTCTGCTATTGATTCCTTCTAGTGTATTTTTCATTACAGTTATTGTATTGTTCATCTCTGTTTGTTCTTTAATTCTTCTAGGTGTTTGTTCTTTAATTCTTCTAATGTCTCTGTTAAACATTTCTTGCATCTTCTCGATCTTAGCCTCCATTCTTTTTCCAAGGTCCTGGATCATCTTCACTATCATTATTCTGAATTCTTTTTCTAGAAGATTGCCTATCTGCACTTCATTTAGTTGTTTTTCTGGGGTTTTATCTTGTTCCTTCATCTAGTACATAGTCCTCTCCCTTTTCATTTTGTCTATCTTTTTGTGAATGTGGTTTTTGTTCCACAGGCTGCAGGATTGTAGTTCTTCTTGCTTCTGCTGTCTGCCCTCTGGTGGATGAGGCTATCTCCCCAAAGAAATTTAAAGTCAAGTGCCACAAGTTGACAATAAGCCTTGTCAATCTTATTTCAACCGGGGAGATATTCACTTTTTTGCAAGTAAACCACATAGGACGTTTCAACATTTGGGGGGTAAAGATCACAAAAAATAACTGTATTGCTTTTCACAGATGAATTTCATATAGTTTTAATAGTAATGCTATTCATGATGATTAAGCAATCAACAACAGAAACAAGGAGTTGAAATTTTATGGGAAATGGAAAATGAAAAAAAAATAACTGGGAGTGCCGTTCAATACATACTTGAAGTAGAACTTCACTAATTAGCTGAATGACATTAATACTTAGCTGAATAACTAAGTGGACAGCACATAATTTTTAGCACATCAATCAAAATTCATCATTCACATGTTAATCAGGTACTCTAAGCTCTGTGCTACAAAAGATAAGGAGTACAGAGAAGTCTCATCCCCAGCCCCTAATCATGTGAAACTACAGCCTGGTTGGCAAGATGGAATGAGATGCATGCATTCTACAGACATTTACCCTGTGCCAGGCAGGCCACTAGACATCTAGGACCGAGATGGCTAAGGCAGCTTTTTCCCTCAAGGGATTCACAGCTGATTTGGGGAAAAAAACAAACAAAAAAAAACACAAAAAACGACTATGAACAAATACTAATGTTTTAGTTCTTTAATAAGAGTTAATGCAGAAGTAACTATAAAAATAGCTACCATTCATAACCCTCCCAGGCCTCACGTGAGCCCCTGCCATGTTAACAACAACCTGCTGTGGATTATGATCATGGCTTTGTCATAGTAAAAACAGAGTAGCTGAAGCTCAGAGAAGTTGTGTGCCTTGCCTCCAGTCACACAGCTAGAGAGGCATTAGAACCCAGGCCTACCAGACTCCAAAGTCCATGATTTTTCTCTACATTCCCATAGAGGAATTACATACAATGGCAGCTAAGAGTGAGAAATGACTAGCTTTGCTGGGAGAGATCAGGGACGGTTTTATAGAGGAAGTGACACAAGGAGATAACAAATTACAAAATCATAGGTGGTCAAAGGTACAAGCTTCCAGTTATAAGATAAAGAAATAATAGTGATTAATGTACAACATGATTAATATTATTAACACCACTGTATGTTACATATGAAAATTATCAAGAGATAAGGGTTCTCATCACAAGGAAATTTTTTTTCTTTTTCTTTAATTTTGTATCTATATGAGATGACTGACGTTGACTAAACTTACTGTGGTAATCATTTCATGATGCATGCAAGTCGAATCATTATTCTGTACACCTTACACTTACAGTGCTGTATGTCAATTATGTCTCAAAACTGGAAAAAAAAATATAAAATGTAGTACTATTAGAGAGAAATTTTAATATATGTATCTTGGTCTATAAAAATGTTCATTTACTTTGTAAATTATTAAAACTTTTTAATTTAAAGAAGATACAGATTACAGTCTTAATATTTCATCTCAGTTGACAGTTTATCTTAGGAAACAACAGAAGAGAGCTACTCCTAACTGGACATGGAAACCTTCTGTTTTGCGCTTGTCTCCTGCATATGACCACTAGATGGCGTTAGTTGCACATTCATTCCAAGGCCAGTCTGCAAAATGGTCACCATTTCAGCACTTGGCTTCACAAAAAGTACTTCTTTTAAAAACTTAAATTTCCATATCATTATTAGCTATGGCAAGTGGGTCACAGAAGGATGGCTGTTTAAGACTATGTAATGTCTTTACTATATCTGTGTTAAGAACTGATTGTGTCTTTGACAGCTAAGCTAACGTGTTCACAACTTATATATTACAATTTCCTAAAACTGCATAAACACAGAGATTTAATTCTGTGTAGATCACTGCTTTTATACACAAAAGAAGGTACTATATTTGTATTCACTTTTTTAAAAAATCAGGGCTGAGGCAAAATCGCCTTATGTTACTTCTTCTATTAAATAAATATTATTTCTAAGGCAATCTGCCTAAATTTGGCTTTTTAACAATTACTCATGAAAATGAACATCAGATTCAGTTTGTGGTCAGTTCAAAGTAAATGGATTTGAATGGGAGCCCAGAACTGAAATTTGGTATCTTCACATTTTTCAGTCTCGATATCCATTTGACACCAGGAAAAGCATGGAAACATTATTTTGGTTATAAAGCTGCCATGAGAAGCCAGCTCAGCATGTCATTTCATGGAAAGGGCTCCAGGCAAAGCTATTATGTGGAGGCGCCAATGAAAGGAGCCTGGGAATAAACCACGTACAGCCTGTGTGCACATTAGGTTTAAGTCGTAGGAAGAGAGGATGAGAAGCTGGGAAGAAAAATGAAAATGATCCAAAGTAATCAACATGCTCATTTTTAGGAAATAACAGCGACTGTTAACCATTTCCTGATAAGGGTGTGCAAACCTCAAAACATTTTCAAAATTGTTTGTGGATTAAAAACACAATCCATCAATGATGGAAATATTTACAAGCAATTACTTTAATATTAAGACACTCTACACACACTTGCTTTATCTTGTTTTCAGAGTATTTTACAGAGTACACTCAAATTTCATATACATCAGAATTAGAGAGGAATTTATCTTACTAAAACCTCACTTCATGATAATTTATGTTCTACTGTTCAACTTGAAATTTTTTTAAATTGGATTTCCAGGACAAGTTCTGTATTATATTTCCATTTGAATATAAAATAGAAAACATATTAAGAGGAAAAAGTACTGTTAATCACCAGAAGAGGGCGCTATCCTCAGACCTAAAAATTCCACGCTCCACTGATAAAGTACCTTTCCTATCCCGAATGATGCTTCAGCATAATCTGGTTAACCACTGCATTATAATTTTTAAAAAGAACTTAACCATATATATTAATAACAATATGTGGTGGAATTCCTGCCTTGCAGAATGTCATCACTTGCTATGCTAAGAGCAGCCATCATTTACCTAAGCTAATGACAACAGAAGCAAAAAGGATGCCATTCTGTAGCATCACAATCATCACAATTTATAACTTTAATGCTTAGCTGTTGCATTTACCCAACTGAAATGTATGATTCCCTTATTTGCTTGCATAGTCCACAAAAATCTTTATTTTGGCATGCATCATTTTATGAGGACTGCTATTTTTCTTGGTTAACTGGAAAATGAATAAAACACACATGTGAGAGAATAAGGAAGAAAAAAAGGCTAAAGGACGTGAAGGGTTTTAAGTACTCCTTTTAGTACTTTCACCTTATTCCAGAAAACAGGACAGGAACAGGCATTTATGTGGGCCAAGGCAATGAGTGCCATGTTGGGATTCCCTCTGGTGAATGAGATGCCCATGTCCATTTTCAGGGGGGCTAGAGGAAGCCTGGCTCCACTGTTCACTACTTGTGTGACCTTTGGTAGGTTACTCTATACACTTAACTTTTACTTTCCTCAAATGTAGAAAGGAAATATTTAATAATGGTACCAACATCTTAGTCACTCCTTATCTCAATACCCTCTCTATTTTTTAAGGCACTTACTACTTTCTGATTTTGGGGGGACTCACTTATTTTTTAATCTGTCTTTTTTATTTCTCTCCCTCAATGGGCCACAAGCACATAGACCTTGCTTGTCTTGGCTTTCACCTTATGTCCAGTGTCTGGAGCATGATAGGCCCACAACAAATATTCTCGCTATAAAGGAATTTGTTTGTATGTTTCATTTGGACGTTGTGATTCCAAATGAAGGAATCAGTGAGGAGATGTAGTGAAGATACCAACCCAGAGCCTGGCACATGGTAAGCCCTAAGAATTTCCATAACACTTCATTTCCATTATGTTAATTTTTATATTTACTTTCCATTAATGGCAAATGGTATAGATTTTTAAATGTGTGCTAGAGACATAAAGTTGCCTTCATAAATAAATGTATTAAGTCAAACAACTATTTAGAAAAAAAAAACCTATTAAGTAAATAATGGTATAGGTGGTATGTGTAACTGGCAATAGTTATTAAATCGGTCATGAATAACAGAAGATCGGGGCACTCACTACACAGAGAATGAGCATGACAGGAGGTCAGGATCAAGAGTGAGGAGGAAGGTCTGGTGTAGGTGGGAAGGTCTTGATTTAACAGCTGGGTTGAGGCCAGCCGAGGGAGGAGCAAGGACTCTCTGCCTGGGGGAGCCCCATTGTGATTTCACGGGCTGCAGACAGAGAGTGTATCTGAAGGTTTAACTACCGCTCTGAGTTCATGGGGAAGAATCCCTTAATTATAGAGGGCCATGACTTTCAAATTATCTATTGGATTTCAACATATAACAATGAGAAGCATCTATAGTTTCTGATTTCTTTAAAAACACCAAACCTAGAAAACTGGACATGACGGTGAAGGGCACTATTCTCAATGCTAAGAGTATGTGAAAGACATTTGGAAAGAATCCTTTGGCTCAGAGTCAAGAGATGAGAGAGGGAAAGCTATTATTGCCTTACACATTTGGAAGCAGAAATTTTCCATCCCTGAGAAGCAAGTGCAAGTAGGGATGGCCAGTGGTAGTGTGCAATCACAGATTTTCCTGTACCTTTAAAGGTAACAAAGCATAAAGTGAGTTCCTGAAAAAAAATCTGCACCAAATATAAACGGAAATTTGTAAATCCAGTATATATAAAATAGTATCGACTCTTCTGCAGGAAGTATTATGGGACATATCCAGAAATGTTCTGGTCTTCTAAAAAAATAAGTAGTTATTCAATAACAGGAAAAAAACAAATAAAAGTAAAATTCATAACTTATAATTCAAGAGGTTGGAAAAGAATAAATACTACCTGAATCCTTCCTTTATGTATAAATATTTATTTCCATTTAATTGTACAAAATTTTTCTATATAAATTGTCTTCCACTCTATTTGGAGAAAAAAAAACATGAAAATATACCAGAGGGGAAGAGAGCATGTATTGGATCACCTCAGGTTTTGTCAAGAGCCATATACTCATAAACGTTTGACTGAACAGTTCACTTTTAAATCAATTGTTTTGCATCATGAAAACATGTACCTATGAGCATTGGCAACTTCCTGATGGCATCTGAGTATAGAGTAATAATTCCAACAGGAGGGATGCTGAAAATACAGAGTGCTGTCCTCTGGGGAGGCTTTTACTCTGGAGGAGATTCACAGAGCATGAAACTCTGGCTTAAAAAATTGCTGAGACCTGAATTTCCGTTTCTCTCTCCAGCAAAACTCATGATTGCTGTCAAGTACTGTTGGCTCTTGTTATGGACTGAATTGTACCCCCGCTACCCGAACACCAATTCATATGTTGAAGCCCTAACCTAGTACCTCAGAATGTGGCTGTATTTGGAGACAGAGCTTTTAAAGAGGTGACCAAGTTCAAATGAGGCAATTCAGATGGGCCCTAATCTAATCTGACTGGTGTCCTTATATATAATTAGGACACACAGATAAGGCACCAGGGATGCAAGTGCACAGAGGAAAGACCATGTGAGGACACAGGGAGAAGGCAGCCATCTGCAAGCCAAGGGGAGAGGCCTCAGAAGAAATTAAATCTGTGGACACCTTGATCTTGGACTTTCTAGCTTCCTTTACTGGGAGACAATAAATTCCTGTTATTTAAGCCACCCAGTCCGTGGTATTTTGTTATGGCAGCCTTAGCAAACCAATACAGTTCTTGAGGGAAAATTCCCTTTGGACCTACACTGTACACTGCCCATGAAGTAAAAGGATGTTATTATAGAACCTCAGTTGTCAGGATAGAACAATTTTTAAAGAAATAGGTTACCTAGGATACGGTCAAAGTAAGTGAAAACTCCAGATAAGCTTTAAATGCTCTCCCCCTTTGCATGGTTAAGGGTGTTTTAGATGCCACTTCATTGTGTACATTCTACAGAATATACTTTTCTGTTGCTTTTGGTTTCCCTTAAAACGATTCATAAAAATAGATGAAAGCACACGTTGCACAATCTCTGGTAAATTCTACAACTGCAACACACTCTCTTCTTAAAAACATTTAAAACCCAATAAACATGAACCTCTCTGTGGTTTAGTTCTTACATGGTATAACATTAAAATACTTTAAACCAAGTTGTATTCTTTACTTCCATTTCTCATAGGATGTTAGGGGACTTGGCTTGTATTGCCTGAAACATGCTCCGTACCCATTTTTCTCTCTTCCCCAATTATTTGCAGTACAGGTTCTCTGGAACCTTTCATTCTCCATGAAGCTGGTAAATTATGTACCTGAGGATTGCACTATTAGAGAAAATGAGCCATTTTTAAAAAGCTTTTCCCTCTAATTTTTGAAAGGAAGTAACTATCTCTAAGCACTTGACTGTATGTGAGTGCTACCCTTATTTTTAAATAATAAATCTATATATTATTTAATGATGATGACAGTTTATAAAATAGTATATCTATTACTTAATAACAATGTGGATTAAGAATATTATTTGTATGTGTGAATAATAAACATTCAGACTGTGAATATGGGGCTGGTGTATTTAGCAATGATTTAATTTGTGGTCTGCAAGGGGCAAGATTATATATTCTGGAAAAGCTTAAAGTTCGTGGACATGTCACCCTTTTGGTGATTGGGTGTTCTATTGTTAAACGACAGACAGATTGAGAAAAGTTATCATCAATAGTTGATGCCTATGACGCTCCCTTTAGATTTAATTCTTTTGACACTGGCACAGCTTCCACACACTCTGAGCAAAGAGCCCCATTTTTATTTTGAATGAATGTACTGTAGTGTCTCTTACAATCACTGATCACAGAGACCATTCCTACTTCCCATCTTCTCAACAGCTTCCTTCAATGGACACTACGCAGAATTACATGACTGTCCCATCTCTGCCTGCTGCCTCACTCATTTTCTCAAAAAGATTTGTTCATTCTACTTAGTCTGTTTGCATTTTTTTATGCAACATTTATATCCTATGGTTTGGTATTTCTTACAATGTAGTCTTTGTTCTCACTAGAGATTTCCACACTCGAATGTTTAAAACTTCTGTTTTCTTTGCAACCCCCTGCCATCAGAGGTTCATTACTGTATTTGGTTTTCATCTCATTTAGTTTCTATTGGGTAAGTTCTTGTTACTAGGACTATTTATCCCAGATACAATGAATTTTACCTGATCTTCCAATTTTATACCAAGAGAAATATGTAATATTACAAGACATATATTTACTTCTGATTCTTAGAGAATAAACTGAGACTGAAGAAACTAGTTAACAGCAATAGTTGAGTAGGGTAGCTGTTAGTTTTACATGACACTCTGGTAAGATTCCTACACACATTCCTACTATCATCACTATCTGTATGAGATTAACGCAGATGAAGGAATAGACATTGTAAGAGAAAAGATAATGTCAAAATATAAAGCAGAATTTTATGATGTAAGGATAAAAACCTTATTTTAAGAGGGATATTAGTAGATTCTCCTCCACTCCTAGCCCACCAAAAAGTACCTTGTAGTTGTAATTCTCCTTTCCTTCTTTCTCTCCCTTTCAAGATGTTGCACTTGGCTATATGAAATATGAAAATATACATACATTTTATACACACATGATAACTTGTAATTCTAGCAGATTAAGTACAGACACATTAAACCATTTCAGACAGATATGTGTATATGATTTGGGCATGTGTATTATATACACTGAAGATTAGAAACAAAAGTCCATAGAGCCACTCTTTTAGGATATTATCTAAACAGCAAGAGAAAGACAAATAGGCTCCCTTGGGTAACGGACTTTGAAAGTAAAGAAAAATCTATGTTCCATGGGCACTGAAAATTTATAGATTACACTCAGTTTCAGTTTTATATTTGTGCATTTCTCCAAAACTAATTGAATGTCTTGTACTACTTACGCTTAGAAAACACATGAAACAAACCAACAACATCAGGATGGACAGAAGTTACTCTGCTGCAAAATAATCAGTTCTTTAAGAAGGTTAAAGACTACTAGTATATTTGACTTAGTAATTTGGTCTATGAACACTTTTTGCCCATACATAATAAATTTCTCTTCCAATCTTTGACAGCACTATCAAAATTTTTTAATTTGTCAACTATAAGCTGACATTTTCCTGGAAGAGACACCGATTTTATGTAACAATCTATCCAGAAAAAACACTTATAACTTCAAACTGTTATAGTCTTGAAAGCATGAACATACCAAGAAGAGCCTGTTTGGTACTTTAATGATCTACCATTGGTAATGATAATAGGTGACAAGTACCAAGCTCTTCTTACAGACCAGGTACTGTGCTAAGTGCTTTCCAAGAATAATTTCCTGTGGTATTCACAGCAACCTAATGATAAGGCACCACGTTGTCCCTCTTTTATAGATGGAGTAACTGAGATTTAAAGAGGTGAAGTAATTTGGGCAGGTCTTATTCTAGTAAATGGCAGAGCCAGGAGTTTAATCTAGATATGGACAACTCCAAATTCCACACTCTTAAACTTTTTTCTATGTAACTAAAATTGAAAAAACTTCCCCAAGTGCTAATCAGGGCCTACTTTATTTGTTTTGATAATCCTTTATACTAATATTGGTTAAGAGTATTGTTCCCAGAGTAGAAAGGGATACAATACCTGATTGTAGGAGGAAGGAAGAGGCAATGGCTAACAAAACAGCACACTAGCACCCACTTAAATTTGAATTCTCAAATTGCTTAGCTATTTCCTAGATAAGAGGTGAACCTTGACTTTAACATGTTAAAAACAGGTTAGTAAATGGTGCTGGGTGGGCCTGGTACAAAGGAGGTAGAGAACTGGAGACAGTATAAGGCATAATTCAATGTCTAGGCCCTCACAACACCATTGAAGAAAGACTCCTGAACTCCAGAATTCTGACTATGTTGTATATGTTATACATCAACCATGTGGCAGAAGTGAGCGGCTTCCCTCCCGTCCTTCTCTCTAGAACAGAAATTAGCAAATACAGTCCAGAGGCTAAATTCAACATGCTGCCTCTTTTTGCAAATAGATTTTATTGGAACATAGCCATATCCATTCATTTACATATCATCTGTCTGCTTTTACCCTACCAGGATAGAGTAGAGCAGTCATGACAGAGACTATATGACCACAAAGTCTAAAATATTTACCATCTAGCTTCCGACAAAAAAATTTGCCAGCCCTTTAGTTATATTATGTTGCACAAATAAATTCCTACCAAAGTGATTGAATATGTATCGAAAGCCACATACCTTTGGAAACAAGGCTTCTACAAAGACACAATCCCATTTTCTCCCTGGTTTCTTTCTTCGAATCCTTCCCTATCCTAAATATTTTAAGAGTAACATTCACTTCTTTATTAACACACACACATACACACACACACACGCACACATACGCAAATTACAAATGCTAAATCTGAGAATACAAAGATGAGTAAGACAGAGTATATGTCATCAAGAAACTTTTTGTGAGGATAGACAAACATTTTTAGTGAATAATTTAAAAGCAAAGCTAAGCACGGTAAGAGATGTCAGAACAAATGTCTAAGGGTACTTGTGCCAGGGGTGGAAAATCCTGTCCTAAAGTCTGAGGAGCAATTTACCTTGTGACAAGCCTTCCTCTTTCAGTGAAGAAAATTGGACTTGATATGCTGTTAATTTGACAATCTGGTACCAAAAGGCTTAGACCGTGTCATTGCCAGGATGTTCGCAATATAAGGTTACAAGAAGAAGAAACTTCAGAACGGGATATTCTTCAGTGTCTTTATATCTGTTTTAAGTCATGGGCAATTTTGCAGGTTTGCTACTTTGTAATTTTTACATAAGTGACAAACCTTCTTCTCAGTACTACAAACAAGAAGTTATAAGTGGATGTCAATCTATCAATCATCTAAGTGCAGCACAGATGAAGGAAGTAGGTCTTCTCGTCTCAGAAAAGTAGTGACCTAGTCGTGTCTGTGGACCCGACCACAGACCAGCTTCTCTCTGACTTTACCACCTAAAACAGGGTCAGCAAACTACAGTGCATGCCCAATCCAGCCCACGGACTGTTTTTGTATGGACACTAAAATAGCTTTGATATTTTTTAACTCTATTGAGAAATAATTAACAAATGTAATTGTATATAATTAAAGTATACAATGTGATGATTTGATAAACATATACACTGTAGAAGGGGTTTTAAGGGAAAACAAAGAAGAGCATGTGATAGACACTATATATGTCTGTGCCTAAAATATTTACAGAAAAAGTTGCAAACCTCTGCCAAAGATACAAAGGTCTGGACCATTTAGACTTGTGAAATAATTATAGAAAAGAATCTGAACCAAAAAGTAACTAAGAAACCAATGCGGGTAATAACTAATGATATTATTAAGTAATATCTTTGCCTATAAAGCAAAAAAAAAAAAAAAAAATCCCCAGAAATAAGGATGAAAAGAGTGAATCCACCAGTAAAATATAAAAATTCAAAGTCTGCAATGCCCTGTATCTGTCAGGGTTCATACAGAAGTGAGAGGCCACGCCAGAAAATGCAGCAGGGAAAAGTTGTCAATTAAGTGAAAAGTGGTGAACTGCTAATGGGGCAGCAGAGGGAACCGCAGAGCTGAGAGATGAGCTCAAGGAAGAGTCTAGAACTCATGAGAAGGCCCGTAGGCTGAGGAAGAGCCCGTGGAGCCGCCACAGGAACGCCTGGACCCGCTCTCAACTCTGAGATTTACCGAGATGAGGGTCTCTACCACGGGCCCTACCAATATCTATAACTGGTGATACGAATGATATTTTCTGGAATTTAGTCAAGAATTCATCATAGAAGATAGACCACTTTCCTTTTTTAATTTTGTCAAATTTTAAATGCACACTGATACGACAGCTGTCACAATACAATCTAACAAAATCGTTTTGAATGAAGTTAAAGATAACTAAGCACTACTAGAGCCAGCTTACGGGAAAAAACGAATGAACATTTTGGCCAATCCAACAGAAAACAAAAGGAAGTTTGTTGAAAATCCCTTTGACTTGTATCTATCTCTCATAATTCAGAATCTTCTATTCACTGCTTCAAAAAAAAAAAATAACCAACGATTTAATTTAGAACTTCGCAAGGAAAGGAAACTGCGCTTCTTTTCAAATACTGACATTCCCTATTTAAACAGACATCTTTATATCTCTACTTTCTATTGAAGTATAGTTCATTTACAATGTTGTGTTAGTTTCAGGAATACAGCATAGTGATACACTCTTTTTTGGGGGGGGGTAGGTTATATTCTATTATAGATTACTACAAGATTTTGGGTATAATTCCCTGTGCTATACAGTAAATCCTTATTGTTTATCTATTTTAAGTATAGTAGTTGTATTTGTTAATCTCATACTTGTAATTTGTCCCTCCCACCAACCTCTCCCCTTCAGTAACCATAAGTTTGTTTTCTTTGTCAGTCTGTTTCTGTTTTGCAGATAGACACATTTGTATTATTTTTTAGATTCTATACACAAGTGATATCATATAGCATTTTTCTTTCTCTGTCCGACTTATTTCACTAAGCATAATATTCTCTAGGTCCATCCATGTTGCTGCAAATGGCAATATCTCATTCTTTTTTTACATTGAGTAATATTCCATTGTGTGTGTGTGTATCTGTCACATCTTCTTTATCCACTCATCTGTTGCTGGACACTTTGGTTGCTTCCATTTCTTGGCTCTTATAAATAGTGCTGCTCTGAACACTGGCTGCATGTATCTTTTAGAATTAGAGTTTTCATTTTTTCTGGGTATTTACCCAGGAGTGGAATTGCTGGATCATATGGTAGTTCTGTTTTTAGTTTTTTGAGGAGGCCCCATACTATTTTCCATAGTGGCTGCACCAAATTACATCCCTACCAACAGTGTACAAGGTTTCCCTTTTCTCCACATCTTCTATAGCATTTATTAACTTTTTGATAACTTTTTGATAATAGCCACTCTGACCAGTGTGAGGTGATACCTGATTGTGGTTTTCATTTGCATTTCTCTAATAATTAGCGATGTTGAGCATCTTTTTATGTGCCTGTTGGCCATCTGTATGTCTTCTTTAGAAAAATGTCTATTTAGGTCTTCTGCCCATTTTTTGGTTGGTTTGTTTTACTGATACTGAGCTGTATAAGCTGTTCACATATTTTGGATATTAACTCCTTGTCAGTCACATCATTTGCATATGTTTTCTACCAGTCTGTAGGTTGTCTTTCAGTTTTGTTGATGGTTTCCTTTTCTGTGCAAAAGCTTTTCAGTTTGATTAGGTCCCATATGTTTATTTTTGCTTTTATGTCTTTTGCCTTGGGAGACTGACCTAAGAAAATATCACTACCATTTATGTCAAAGAATTTTCACCTATGTTCTCTTCAAGGAGTTTTATGGTGTCATGTCTTACATTTAGGACTTTAAACCATTTTGAGTTTATTTTTGTATATGGTGTGAGGGAATGTTCCAATTTCATTCTTTTGCATGTAGATGTCCAGCTTTCCCAACACCACTTGTTGAAGAGACTCTCTTTTTTTCCTTGTAAATTCTTGCCTCCTTGTCATAGATTAATTGACTGTAAGTGTGTGGGTTTATTTCTGGGATCTCTATTCTGTTCCACTGATCTATGTGTCTGTTTTTGTGCCAACACCATGTTTTTTTAATTACTGTGTCTTTGTAGTATAGTCTGAAGTCTTAAAGGGTTATACCTCTAGCTTCGTTCTTTTTTCTCAGGGTTGCTTTGGCAATTCTGGGCCTTTTGTGGTTTCACAGAAGTTTTAGGATTATTTATTCTAGTTCTCTGAAAAAATGCCATAAGTATTTTCATAGGAATTGCATTAAATATGTAGATTGCTTTGGGTAGTAAGGCCATTTTAACAATATCAATTCTTCCAACACAAGAGCATGGGATAGCTTTCCACTTCCTTGAATTGTCTTCAATTTCCTTGATAGTTTTCAACATATAGGTCTTTCGTCTCCTTGGTTAAGTTTATTCCTAGAGTGCTTTTTTTGTTTGTTTTGTTTTGATGCAATTTTAAATGAGATTTTTTTTTTTTTTTTTACTTTGTCTGATATTTCATTATTGGTGTACAGAAATGTAACAGATTTCTATATATTAATCTTGTATCCTACTACATTGCTAAAATCATTTATTAGTTCTAATACTTTGTGTGTGGAGTCTTTAGAGTTCTTTATATGAAGGATCATGTCATCTGCAAATAGTGACAGTTTTACCTCTTCCCTTCCAATTTGGATACCTTTTATTTCTTTTTCTTGTCTGATTGCTGTGGCTCTTTATATCTCTTAACCTCATGTTTTCCATTCTTTTCTCTGTCTCTGCTGGTCTGGATAATTTCCTCAGTTTTTACCATCCAGTTTGTTAATACTTTCTTTACTTGTATCTAATCTGCAGTTTAAATCTACCTCACACTTTTAATTATTACATTTTATTTCCAGAAAGTCTATTTTTTTACTCATTTAAAAAATATTTATTGAAAATCCCCTATGCATCAGCTACTGTTCTAGGCACCAGAGATAAAGTAGTGAAGAAAAAATAAAAAGCACTGCCCTCATGAAACTTAGATTTCAGTAGGGGTAATATACAAATATATAAGCAAAATGTATATCAGATGGTAATAACTGCTATTTTAATAAATAAAAGAGATAGGGGAGGGGGAGAGTAGAGTGCTGCAGGGGAAGAACCTCAGTGTGCATAAAGTCTAACTGGATAAGGGATGACCTGGGGCATCTAAGTTGCTGTGGGCCTGGCTTGAACATGATGATGGGTACAATGGATCTCATTACTCCTGTCAATGATATAAAGAGAATGTGAGTAATAAGTCTTATCTGGAACCCATGAGACTGGCTCCTGGACTCTCTTTGGTCTTTTGATGATGGTTCTGCTTCTGTAATTATCTTCTGGACATCTTTAAACTACATTTTAAGCTTGAATGTTTTGGGGAACGTACTGTTAATAGAAATTTGACCTACTAACTAACCCATGGGAGGGCTGGATTGTGGTTACAAGTGCCAAACGGAAATTCTACTCTTTCCCTCTATCCATTGCCAAGTTTTGAAACAAAAAACTTTTTGTGTTATCCATTCTCTGCACACCTTGAGGGTCCCAGCTTTTTGCAGCAGGGGGGAGGTTTATTTTCATGTTCCCCACCTAGCATCGGCTCTAAGCTTTCTTCCCTTTCCCTCAGGTCCCTATTGCCATCAAAATAGAAGTTCACAGACATCCATGATGAGAAGGTATCTTGGGGAAAATCAAAACAGCTCTAGAACCGTAGTTTTACATCTACAGATTTCAGCTTCCTTTTCACTTTTGGCTTCTGAGGATCTCCCTTGCATTCTTGCCAGCTCAGCAATGCATTTGAAAAGATACTTCACATATTTATTCAGTATTTTTAATTGTTTTGTAGTAGAGGTTCTTTATGGGATATAGTCTGTTTTGCTCTTTTCTCTGTTCAGTTTGAGCAAAAATTTTCCTTGAAGATAATCTCTACATGGAGCACAAATCTCTGACAGTTGAGCATAGACAAAGCTCCTGAAGCTTCTCTAACCTCTGAACTAGAAATGAGTTCCTTCCCCCTAAAAGTGTTCATTCTACCAGCTCATTAATAAAATTATGTCATTAATAATGAGATTATTTGAATCAGGATATTTACTACATTAATTCTAGACCACTAGGAATTTTGCCTATGCTATGGGGCTTGGTAACTAGCAACTTTCATTGTTGATTTTATTGTTTGCAATCAAAGATTGCTGCAATTCATTTCTTGCATATAATCTTCACTTTAGATTTATATTGGGTTTTTAAATGTTTAGCAAAAGGGCTTTTACCACCATTTTCTTTCCTTTTCTAGCCAAAGTGAGGATTACAACATGAACCAAGACTGGATCAATTAATACTGTGAAGTTTACTTCTTTATCATCATTTCTAAAGAAAACACACACATACATACAAATAGAACAGTGACTCTCAAGGCAAAATACTTCCAAATAAAACAGAACTTTATAATCAGAAGAAGTAAATGAATTATATGCCCTAAGACAACAACCCACTCCCCAAACATCCGCATTCTGTTTACAATGAATGATTTTTACTTTCATCATTGTTCACATGATGATCTGAAAAATAAATAAATAAATAAATAAGCCAATAATAAAGCAGGCAGGGCCTAGAGGAATTGAAGGAAAAATTCAATACTGCTTACTTTAATAGAACTCCTCATACAAACTCTTTCCTAAAACAAATTGCAGATATAGCAGAATACAATACATTGCCAAACGTTACATGCAATCTTGTGATGGAGGACATAAACCCTCCCTGATGCCTCAGGTAATCAAGCGCTATACAGCTTCTAAAAGGAATTCTAGTAATTACATTTGCCAACACTTCTCATAAGAAATCTCTCTTGCTTTCTTTAGTCCACTTGGGGCAAACATTTTCATTGCATTCATTCTATAAATCAGTTACTTTACAAAGCACTGTGCAAGGTCCTTTTGGACATATCCTCTCTGATTTCTCAGAAAAATCCAGTGAAGCGTTATGTCCATTTTATAGGAAGCTGAGGTTCGGAGAATTTCATATATTTTCCTCAGATGAGTCTATACCTCTCCACCTTTACTCCCTCTGTTGTAATCTGCACTTTCATTATTTCTTACCTAAATAAACCTCCTACCCTGTTTCCCCACACCCACTGTGAATTCTCACCAATATCTTCTTTATACAACATCCAAAAATCTTTGCACAATGCACTGTGATATGATAACATCACGATCCACCTCAAGACCCTTCAATGGTTTTTGTCTGCTCTTTGGAAGAAAAGCTTAAACATTCAACATCCAGACCTCTAAAACCTACCTCATCTGCCCCTATCCCTCCCTGCCCTCTATTCCATCTAGTCTTAGCTCAGATTCTCCAGAGTAACACTTTCTCCAGTCTCAGGTCCTTTCCCTTGACCCTTCACATCAGCCCCTTATTATCCTTCTCATGTCTCAGCTCAAGAGACGTTTCCTCAGTGAAGCTTCCAGACCCCTGCTGCACATACAGCCAAATTCCTTTTTGCAAAGCATTGATTTCATTAGCAATTATCCACTAATTAGCAACTTGTTAATAATGTCTGCCTCTCTGACAAGAAAGAAAGGTCAATATGAGTTGATACAACATCTGTTTTACCTCCAGCACTGATGTCAATGCCCCCCAGTCAAAGAGCACAAAGGACAGATCAGTAGTCAAGCAAAGTCAGACGTACCGGCCCATACAGTAAAAGACAGCAACCATGTGGAACTGTGGGTGCGGGCATCTCAGTACAGGGTACTTAAGAGGAGCTTGTTTTAGGATTTGGATTTGTGTCAGATGATTTTGTGGAAGAGGCAAGAAAATGTGATTTTTCTCTAGACTGGGTGCTGTTAGAAACTAAGGGCAATGGGATGACTGGATATGTGAATTATTTTTATTTAGGAGGCAAGAATGGCAATATGAAGTTAAGACTACAACTGGTAAAGAAACAGCAGTCGCTCCCTGGTAAAAATAGCAGTCTCCCCATAAGCTGGGAAAGAGGCATGCTTTGCCATTTTTGTAGTTTGGGCTGTGCTTTTGTTTTGTCTGTCATCAGACATGATTATGGAGTTGTCTTGTTTTGGCTTCACTCCATCATGATCACGTGGTAACTCCGTGTGATGCAGGTATTCTGGGAAATTGAATATGTATGTCAAATGGGTAAACAGCATGAGTTTGCTGTGAGAGCCGGGCCAGCTCAGCTGACAGGAGTGGGGGCCTGTTTTTTGGTTTTTTTTTAATTCTCACTAACAGTTAACCCTGTGGCTTGAATGCAGAATTCACTCAAATAATTGATGAAAAAATGAATGAATAAATGTAGACTCTCTAAACTTCAACAGTCTCATGTTTTGGACAATATTTCATTGGCCCGAAAATAGATACGAAGATTACTTTAGCCTCCTGCCACTTTAAAAACCTATGATTCCAGAACACTCCATGACATAAATAACGGCAAGATCCTTTTTGACCCACCTCCCAGAGAAATGGAAATAAAAACAAAAATAAACAAATGGGACCTAATGAAACTTAAAAGCTTTTGCACAGCAAAGGAAATCATAAACAAGACCAAAAGACAACCCTCAGAATGGGAGAAAATATTTGCAAATGAAGCAACTGACAAAGGATTAATCTCCAAAATTTACAAGCAGCTCATGCAGCTCAATATCAAAAAAACAAACAACCCAATCCAAAAATGGGCAGAAGACCTAAATAGACATTTCTCCAATGAAGATACACAGATTGCCAACAAACACATGAAAGAAAGCTCAACATCACTAATCATTAGAGAAATGCAAATCAAAACTACAATGAGATATCATCTCACACCAGTCAGAATGGCCATCATCAAAAAATCTACAAACAATAAATGCTGGAGAGGGTGTGGAGAAAAGGGAACCCTCTTGCACTGTTGGTGGGAATGTAAATTGATACAGCCACTATGGAGAACAGTATGGAGGTTCCTTTAAAAACTAAAAATAGAACTACCATACGACCCAGCAATCCCACTACTGGGCATATACCCTGAGAAAACCATAATTCAAAAAGAGTCATGTACCACAATGTTCATTGCAGCTCTATTTACAATAGCCAGGACATGGAAGCCACCTAAGAGTCCATCGACAGATGAATGGATAAAGAAGATGTGGCACATATATACAATGGAATATTACTCAGCCATAAAAAGAAATGAAATTGAGTTATCTGTAGTGAGGTGGATGGACCTAGAGTCTGTCATACAGAGTGAAGTAAGTCAGAAAGAGAAAAACAAATACCATATGCTAACACATATATATGGAATCTTAAAAAAAAAAAAAAAGGTCATGAAGAACCTAGGGGCAAGATGGGAATAAAGACGCAGACCTACTAGAAAATGGACTTGAGGATATGGGGAGGGGGAAGGGTAAGCTGGGACAAAGTGAGAGTGGCATGGACATATATACACTACCAAATGTAAAATAGATAGCTAGTTGGAAGCAGCCGCATAGCACAGGGAGATCAGCTCGGTGCTTTGTGATCACCTAGAGGGGTGGGATAGAGAGGGTGGGAGGGAGGGAGATGCAAGAGGGAAGAGATACGGGGATATATGTATATGTATAGCTGATTAACTTTGTTATAAAGCAGAAACTAACACACCATTGTAAAGCAATTATACTCCAATAAAGATGTTAAAAAATAAATAAATAAAATAAAATAAAAAACTATGATTCCATATATACAATGGAATATTAGCCATAAAAAGAAATGAAATTGAGTTGTTTGTAGTGAGGTGGATGGACCTAGAGTCTGTCATACAGAGTGAAGTAAGTCAGAAAGAGAAAAACAAATACCGTATGCTAACACATATATATGGAATCTAAAAAAAAAAAATGGTCATGAGGAACCTAGGGGCAAGACGGGAATAAAGACACAGACTTAGAGAATGGACTTGAAGATACGGGGAGGGGGAAGGGTAAGCTGGGACGAAGTGAGAGAGTGGCATGGACATATATACACTACCAAATGTAAAACAGATAGCTAGTGGGAAGCAGTCACATAGCACAGGGAGATCAGCTCGGTGCTTTGTGACCACCTAGAGGGGTAGGATGAGTAGGGTGGGAGGGAGACGCAAGAGGGAGGACATATGGGGATATATGTATATGTATAGGTGATTCACTCTGTTATAAAGCAGAAACTAACATAACATTGTAAAGCAATTATACTCCAATAAAGATGTAAAAAAAAAAAATGAAAAAACAAACCTATGATTCCAGAGACTTTTAAAATTTATATTCATATCTTTATAACAACATATGTAAGGTCACAGGTTTTATAAGAAAAAAGCTAAATTATAGGATTTTGCGACTTGGTAAAGACTTTATTATCTCTCACCACACTAGCATTTACTTTCCTAAACATATGTCGTTCTTGCCCATTCTAACCCCATTCCACGCACAAATAAACAATAAATTCAAACCTGAACTGTAGAAACCTAAGAACGGATTTACAATTTCTACCTGAATACAGAGCAAGGAATATAATTTAATGGAGAAGACAAAAAGCACAAATTTAAAATACTGTTTCACTGGCTTTAATCTCCAGTAGAAATTAAAATCTCACTTTGAGGATTCTCCCACCCAGTATGTTGGGCTGAGGAAGGAGAGGAGTCCAGAGCCTTTTGAACAACCGCATGTCTTAATGGTTGTATTACTCTATAAATCTATTAAAAATCATTTGAATAGTACACTTAAAATGGGTGAATTTTATGGTATGTAAATTATACCTCAATAAAGCTGTTAAAAAACAAAAGTCGGTGGAACTATATCTAGATTTGTGGTTTACCTAACTGGGCTCCAAGGTTTTTTACCCTTTTTCCTGTAGTCTCACTCTAAAAAATCCTCATCTGTGCCATCTCTCTACGATCTGCCACCGCAAAGCTTCCCCTTCTAGGGACGATTTCTTGAGGAATATAGGAAGCAGAACAATTCCTCTTCCAGCCACACTGATCCTGAGCCCTGGACAGTTAGCAAGCACACCCCATCCCAACCACCAGGACTATGGGCTCGTCTGAAGGACAAAGCTTGGCATGCATATCAATAAATCACCCTAAGATCGCCTATATAATTAATACAAGTTGATGGTTGCTAATTAATTCATCAGGAGCCTAGTCTTTCTAGGAATATAGAGGAGGTTCCCAGAAACCATATCAATAAACCATGGCTCCAGGATGATGAGAACATTAAATAATGTGTCAAGTCATTTCTATATTTGTGCCAATGTTCCTCCACTGGCCAACTGGCATTAAAGTCCCCTATTATTCAGAGGACCACTTAATGGAACAAAATTTTTGACCTTTCTAATCCTCATTACACACGCAACTAGCTGCATCCATGAACTGCTCACTGAAATGAAAATTGGCTCCTGGTGCATCCTCAATCAAGGGCAACTATGGCAAACTGGGGCCTGGCCTTAACACTGCTTCTGTAACTAAGATATCTGCAGGCAGAACTTTACATAGAATTTAGGAATAAACTGAATGGACAAAATATTATACTGCTCTGAAAGTTTAGATTGCATATGATTGTCCAAAGTGTTTGGTAAGATAAGAAAATGATATAAAAATTGTAATTTAATCACAATGAAAATTCTACCACCTAGAATTTTGGCATATATTTATCATTGGGTACAAAGAATGGTAATCAATGGTTTCAAAATCTGAGGTATAGTTTTTTGTTTTTTGTTTTTTGTTTTTTAAATAAATTTATTTATTTATTTATTTATTTTTGGCTGTGTTGGGTCTTTGTTTCTGTGCGAGGGCTTTCTCCAGTTGCGGCGAGTGGGGGCCACTCTTCATCGCGGTGCGCGGGCCTCTCACTGTCGCGGCCTCTCCCGTTGCGGAGCACAGGCTCCAGACGCGCAGGCTCAGTAATTGTGGCTCACGGGCCTAGTTGCTCCGCAGCATGTGGGATCTTCCCGGACCGGGGCACAAACCCGTGTCCCCTGCATTGGCAGGCAGATTTTCAACCACTGCGCCACCAGGGAAGCCCTGAGGTATAGTTTTGATGTTGTCACTCCCCAACGTGGACCAGGATTTGCCTTCATCACTCATTTTCCCTAGGTCATGGATAGTTAATATATAAAATAAGTGGCTGGTCATAAATGATCTGTAAGGTCCATTTTAATGAAAATATTCAAATTTTGGAATTCCCTCTAGATTCTATTTGCTTTCATTTCTCTTTCATGAACATGATTCCATTAGCTCTAAATCTGTTATTTTGGGGGCGGCTCTCCCCAAAATTTGGGGATGACCTGACCTGCACTCTAATCTAGAAAAACAAAGAAGCCACAAAAGCTCTGCTAGAACTTCTCAAGGGAAAAGCTACTCTGAAAACAAACTCTCTAAAAACAGAGAATTCCTGACATACAAAGCTGGGCTTCACAGCTCAAAGATTTCAAGAAATATGTTTCCTCAATGAAGCAATAGGTCCAGAATAAATCCCTTTGGATATGAAAGCATGGGCTCACCTAACACATTTTGAACTTAGGGTTCTAACCTTCCCAGGCTTCCTCATGCACGCCTGGGCATTCATCTAGTGTATCATATGACACAAGACACTCCTCGTATTATGTTGTATACCCCTAATAGGCTTAGAGTGTCTATGGTTTAGTTACTTATTCAAACCAGAGGAAGTTTTCACTCCTGCTTAGTTATTTTTACTTTACATACTAAGGATTACTCTGTCATGAGTTTATTTTACTTGTACAGCACCTCTCTGATGGGTCAGACATTGTGTTCGGCATTTGGGATTTGAAAGGGAATTAATTAATGAGGCCCCGGCCTGCCTGTTGAGAGCTGACATCCCAGAGAGAAGTGAAGCATTAACCAAA
This sequence comes from Eubalaena glacialis, assembly GCF_028564815.1. Classification (NCBI taxonomy): domain Eukaryota; kingdom Metazoa; phylum Chordata; class Mammalia; order Artiodactyla; family Balaenidae; genus Eubalaena; species Eubalaena glacialis. The sequence goes on from NC_083720.1 coordinate 49,395,676, forward strand.
GAATCATACAGACCATACAACTGCCTACTGTGCTTAGAACTTATGCCCTCCTTTTAAGGTAACGTAGATGGAAGTGACATTTTACAATTCAATGGCTCACTCCAGAGCCTCCATTGTAACAGCTCACTAGGAAGGACTAGGGTTAGAGGACAAAAAGCATGGAGAAAGACACCATGAAGGGGAGTGGCACCAGCGGAGACTGTGAAACGTAGGCAAGCAAAGCCTTCTGGGGAAAGAAGATAAAGATAAGAGAAAAAAATAATAAAACTATCATTTATTTATCACTCAATGCACATCACATTTGGTGAGATCATATGCACATGATTTCACGTCATCCTGTAAAGTTTATAAAACACAGACTTCTCAATTTCATAAATGAGGGAAGTGGTACAAAGAGGATTAACCTGTATAAAATCACAGAGCTAGTAAATTACATAGCAGGCATTAGGATTCCTAGGAGTCTGTTCTCTCTTCTAAATCTTCATCCACTCCTCTCCCACCTTCTCTCTCCACCCAAACCCCATATAAATCAGAAAATTCTCCCTGGTACCTACAAACTTTTGACAAGAGAGAAGGACTATTACTGAAGGTGACTGACCGATAGTTAGGCCACTGTTTTCCCAAAAGAGAGGAAACAAATTCCTTTATATTTCAAATACCAAGCAACAAGAAATCCTTGAGTAAGAGTCTGAGTAAGGTCAACAAATTAAGAAAGCTATGATCATGGTAAAATGGGAAAGGGAAATGAAGATTTTGCTATTCTCCAATACCAACCATTGAGTTAGCATTTAAATACCTTTTTGTGGTCCCAACATATTCTGTTCCCATTTTGCTCTTTTGGTAGGGACAGGGTAGGGAAAGAGGGAAGAGCAAGTATTAGTAGCACATATACTAAGCAGAGAAAGATACTTATTACATGCTTAACCTTAGCCCTCTGGCTCAAAAAAATGTGGACACATGTAACATAGAATGAGAGCATTAGGGATTCCTTAATGAATATCAACGCATTTTAGATTTATAATACTTTAAAAACCTAAGATCCAACATGCCATTTAATCCTACATAGATAAGCTGCCTCAGTCTCCAAAGTTAGAGAAAGATGGATAACAGTAAAACCCTGCATCTTTTTATTGCCTGAATCCTCCCATTACTACTCACCATGGGGTACATACATGGTACTATATAAGGAATTGGATGGAATAGAAAAAGGAAATTTTTAGACTTTAATGAAACCACAGCTCATATTTTAAAGAAAGCTTCTAAACGAATGAATTAAATGGATAATAATATAATGCTCTTCACGTGTTTTCAATAAAGCCTTCCTCTTATGATCCTGTTTTAGGACTTGTGTAAGTATAACCACAGCAAAACTCAGGAGAAGTGGGCAGGATTTACTGAGCCTTTCACTCATGTGGGGAAGAGAGCTAGTAGTACTAGCCCACTAGAGTCCAAAAAGGAAAACTTCAAAAAGAAGAGCTAAAATGACCTTGGGTATAGGTCTGACTGCTATTTTCTTTCTTTTCCTTTCTCAAAGACTGAATAAAAGTAGTATGCATGATTTGACCCAGATAAGGAGTGTGTGACGTGGCCAGATAAGGATACAATAAGCATGATGACTGGAGGAATTTTAAATCGGCACATTTAAGGAGGTTCCAAGAAAGCTGTGAAATGTGTCTCAATGGACACAATCAAGGCCTCAGGGGGAGCCCCTGTCATGGTTGTAAATGAGACAAAAGGGGAATGAATAGTGGCAATTATCCATAAATTCTTAATATCCACAAATACTCTTAGTGTTTGACATGAGTTATATTAATTTTTCAGTTAAGTAATCATCATTGAATAAAGTTAAGTTTAAACAGTTGTAAGCAACAGTATGCTGGATAAAATGTACACTATTTGACTCAACAAAATAAATATCATAAGTATCCTATATACCCCCAAAATTGGTATATTTGTAATAACAAAATTGGGGCCTTCTTGGTAGCTATGCTTAGCATAGATATTATGCAGCTGTAACTGATTCAAAATCATCCCCTTATTCCTTTGTCTTTTTCTCAGGAAAAAAAAAAAGAATGCATCTAGTTCTAGGGAAACAGAAATCTATTTTAGATTATCCCACCCCTTTGTTTCTTATTTTTCCCCTTAAGGTGAGTACTGTTATCTGATCACAGTCTTCTGAGAGTCCAGGAAAATAAGCATTGTATCAATAATAAATATTGATTTTATAATACTCTCCAGAAAAAGATATACTGGTGGGAATTAAGAACAGATACCTGAAGTGATATCCCAAATATTGTAGAAGATTCAAAGAAATAATGCAAGGACTCTGTACTCAAGGGACTCACATTTTAGCTCAGAAAACGAGACAAACAATGAAAAATTAAACAGCACTATAAGACAACGTCGTGAGCTATCAGCTGTCAAACGGTTAGACTTGTTATTAAATATCAAAATTCTGTAAGAGTTATTTATGTAATCATTGCACTGGGTGAAAATTAATCCCAGTGCATAAATCCAAATTGCAAAAAATGTCAATTTCTTTATTTTCTTAAATCAATACAAACCCAAGTCTGTGCTAACGTCACATCTTGTGATAGAAAATCAACCACGAGAACATATAAAGATCTCAGGCTCCTACATAATGTTAAAGAATTGAGAACCCCCTTCAGTAAGGCCATTGGTGGAGAACAGAAAGAGGAAGCAAGCTCTCTCAAGTCTCTTCTTACAAGTTCACTAACCCCATCATGAAAGCTCCACCCTCATAACTTAATTACCTCCCAAAGGCCCCATCTCCAAATACCATCACATTACGGGTGAGATTTCAACATATGAATTTTGGAAGGATAGAAACATTCAGTCCATAGCATCATCCTAGAGAAAAACTTTCAAGAAACCTGCTCAGTGGTCACAAACTATGAAACTTAACACAAGTATAGCAATTCAAGAACACATATCCAGTTATCACTGGTACAAAACCATAAACAAACGTAAGTAGAGAGTACCAAGGAGAGAAACCGGTAGACTAACACCAACATATTATTTTGGTTGCATAAGAAAACCCTTTAAAATAAATAAGAGCTACATTTCCAACATGTCAAAATTATCATTATAGCATACACAGATGCTATAACGCAGTAAATGCAGTAAAGTATAATTGAAGGAGGGCATACCCCCTTCAGACACCTATTTATCCTTCACTAGATGAGCAATTAATGCAGAGATAGAAACATGCCCTGAAACAGTGTCATGAAGCACTTTTTCTGGTTTCTGTGTAAAGGTATAATCATTGATGTCCTAGAGTTACCACTGAATGAAATATAATGCTACAAATAATTTCCAGATGTACTGAGTGCCTCTCATATGCCAGGCATAGTGCTATGTGCTTTATACACACCATTTCATGTAATAGAGAAATTCTTCTATGTCAGTATATTTATTATCTTTTTAGAGGTGAGGAAGGCAAGGCTCAGAGAAGAGAAGCCAGGTTTTCAAGGCTGCACTGGGATCACAGACTTATAATGCACATCTTTCTAATCTAATATTTTCCAGTCTAAGACTCTATGAAATGTCATGGATCCTTAATCAAAAGGATACTTAAGCAGACATACTAACTTAAAAGTTCAGTAATATCTAATATATTCTCCAGGCTTCAGTTGAGTTGACTGAACCCCAACAAGACCAAAAGACTAAAGAGTGGCCTTTTCAGGCTGACACAGGTCTAAGCAGAAGAGGGACCTGAAGATCCATTTAACCAAACTTCACAAATCCTGTCACTACCTTCAAACTAAGAGCACATGTGTGTGGCTGATTCCCTTTGTTGTACAGCAGAAACTAACACAACATTGTAAAGCAACTATACTCCAATTAAAAAGAAAATTAAGAGCACGTGTCTCCTCCAGGCACGAGATGTCCTTAATGACAGTCTCAATGTTCAGTCCCACAGGATATAATGTCCTGCTCCAGCAGAAACTATTAAAATTGACATGGACTTGTTGCCATAAAACTGAGGAATGAATCCCAGCTCTACCAAAGAGATTTTGTGCATTTTTGGCTAAGTCACGCGTTCTTTCTTAAATCCATTTTTCACCAACTTCATAGAGTTTCAGGGAGTCAGATAATATAAGCAAATGTACTAGGTAAACTATAAAGAATTATACAAATTATACATGTGATTAATTCATTTAATCAGTCATGAGGAATTCTATGGTCATAGTGTACATTGGATTAAGAATGGAGAGTCTAGAACTATCTGCTAGTTGACTCTTGTCTCAAGCACTAATTAGCTATATGGTCTTGGGCAAGGTGTTTGATGTATTGGTGCCTCTATCTCCTTATTTGTAAAATACACTTGTGAGCATTAAACATGCAATGTAAAATGAGGATAAAAATGTAAAATGGAGAAAACAATAAATGGAATAAACAATAAATAATAAAAGGAATAAATATGTAAATATATGTAAAAACTTTTACAATGGAAGAATAGGCTATGTATCATTATTAGTGAAATCATCACCACCACGTCATCATCACCAGTACCATTATTAGTAAAGATCACTAAAGCTCTAATAGTTAAGTGATAGAATCCTCAGAGTTTTCAAGTAAGATTTAAAAAAAAAACCCCAAAACCCTGACCTCTAGCTTTAACAAACATAGCATAATTATTTTCGGAGGATATGTAGACATATCTACAAGTATGTATTGAGACAGAAAAAAAAAATGCTGTTTTATCATTTTTATCACTTGATAAAAGCCGGATGCAAATGATCATGTTTATAAAGCTAGCCTCCATTCTCATGAAAGTACAGCTTGTGAAAATATTATTATAGAATAGTTTTTAAATGAAAAACAGAGTTCATGAAGTCTCTTATTCAGATCTCTCCAAGCCAATACATTATCTTCCCCTCATTAAAGAGCTTTGGACCATCTGTCCCATCGAGGCTACCAGCTGCTATGATCTCCAGAAATATCTCAATTGTAGGTACAAATTAGGTTTTTCTGTAAGAAAAAACTGTAGATTAGCTGTATTTACAAATAAAAAATTTTAAATCCAGTTTTGTCTTTGTGGCAGGTGACTTGATTTCAGTAATGAAGATGACTCTCACAGGCAGGTCCCTTGGGAGATTGAAATGTTTCTACTATCAAAGCTATTGCTGGTGGGAACATTGGGGTACTTTTGCTCCCATCCAAAATCAAATCTAAAATTATGATATCATTTTAAAAAGTGATTGTAACAGAAACCAACTGTGGGTTTGGAAGAAATCACCACATGAATGGGCACTACAGAAATGACCCTTAACACAGTATGTATGATGTATGATGATGACCCATCATCATACATACTGCGATTAACTATTTCTAGCTAATAGTGACCGTAACTCTGAATATCCAGGGACATTTTATTAAACCTTAGGAATTCAACAAGCTGTAATACAATTCATCTTTGAAAGGGAAACAATCAAAAAGAAGAGGAAGCAATTAGGAAACTGAAAAGGTGAAAGACGCCCCCCGCCAACCCTCAACCCCAGTCAAATAAAATGTCTATAGAAAGGCTTAGGCTGGAGGTTTAGACTTCAGAGGTCTTTACAGTCTGCTGATCACATCTCCTCCATGACACGTCCTCCAACCCTATCTCCCAATACACAGCACTTTCTTTGTTCTCTCCTTAACCCTCGACCTGTAAAGTCCTTATTATTTTCTCATCCTCCTGCCATCCTGTGTAGGATTCCTTTTGAGGAACTGTGTCTGCCTATCTGCTCTCCATATCCTATTCCTTTCATTATTACTTGATCTTCAAGCTTCCATCTGGAGCACTTTGTGCCTGAGTCTCAGATTTCCGGAGTTCAGATCATGGCTTTGGCACTACCCCTCAACCTTGGGAAATGTGTTTGACCTTCTCACCCTCAGTTTCCTTACCTGTAGATTGAGGATGATAATAATTGAGATTCAATGATGGCATTTAACCTTAGAAAGTGGTTGTGAGAATTAACTGATGCGTGTAAAGCTCTTAAAAAGATGTCTCATAGTAAACACTAGGTAGATGTTAGCTATTACTATTATTATTATTATTTCCATGTCTATAATGCTGACTCCTTTTTCCTCCTCTCCTCTTGGTTCCTTTGCTCTGAATGCCCTTCACTCTCATCCCACATGTTAACAACCTTGCCCATCCTTCAAAGCCTAGGACCACCGCCACTTCCTCCACCACTGTCCCTTGGTTTCTCACCCAAAAAGCATCAATCCCTCTTCTGAAACCTCTAGTGGTTAACCCAAAACTCTGATGTGCATCTCACTTTCTATGTTATATTCTAGAGAGTCACATGTACATCTTATCATATTTATAAGTCCGTGCACCCTTAGAGAGCAGGTTCTGTGTATTTTATTTCCTGCTGGCCTGCCCAACTGAGAACTCATGGTAAGTACATAATGGATCAGGCTGTTCAGTACAGTAGTCACTAGTGACATGCAGCTTTTAAATTTTAAATTAATTAAAATGAAATAAAATTATTAATTCAGTTCTTCAGTCTCATTAGCCAAATTTTATATAGTCAATAAGCCACCTGTGAGAACTGGCTTCTATACTGGACAGTACAGATACAGAACATTTCCATCATCACAGAAACTTCTATTGGACACAGTTGCAATAGATGGTACTTGAATAAATAAATGTTTTATGATTTTTGGAGCCCCTCTGGATTTTAGAATTATTATATTCTCAAAAACTCTATCTCACCATAAGCTTTTATCAAACAGATGCTCAAAATGAAAACAAGATTTACATCATCAAGATAACTTACCCTATAGGACTAGTGAAAAAATCATTTCTAGTATAAGTATTGATAGTAATGAGGGCAGAACCAGTTCCTTTTCACAGCTAGCTGCAGAGTATCCCAACATGGGAAAGCCATCTCCCTCTTTCAGAATGATGGGAAGCCCACCTACTCTCTGGTTCTAGAATGACCAGTCTCTCAAACCATAGCTAATCCATATAAAATTCATGCCCAGATTTCCAAATTTCTTTATAAAGTTTTAAATAAGTACTTTCCAGGAAATAAAAGGGAACCATATAGCTTAATGTGCACTAACATGAGGCGAGGCTAAAACCTTGCAAGAGCTTCCTGTTGCACTTAGAATAAAATCCAAGCCTCTTAGAATGTTCTGGAAGTTACCTATCCACTTAAGCTTCATCTGTCTCCATTGACTGCTGGCTTCCAGCCACACCGGGCTCCTTTCAGTTCACGGAACAGGCAGTTCTCCCCCTTCCAACCCTGCTCCCCACCCCCAACACAGCTAACAACACACTGCCCAGCACACTGAAGGGCAGACTGCTCCAGTCCTCACTTTGATTTCTACTTCCTTGCAGCTGTCTTCCATGACCAGTCAACACAAAATAGCTCCTTTCTTTATTCTTTGTTATAGTATCTCTCACTTCCCTTCATTTATAATTTGATATTTGTTTGTTAACCTGTCTCCCGCAACAGACATTAAGTTTGGCGAATGCCAGGACTACATTGTTTTAGTTTCCACTATTTATCCAGCATCTTATGTTGTGGCTGGTCAATACTTAAGAAATATTTATTAAATAAAGAAAGGAAACAGAATCCCAGATGCTGACATGATTGTGTTGGAGGAAACAATGTAATGATTTTTATTTTAAAGAAATGAATTTTAAATTAACTCATTTTTGTAATTGCCTTTATAGATGTATGTGTGTGTGTGTTGAGGGGAGACACGGAGAGAGGCAGGGGGAGAGAGGTTTTATATTCAAAATATCATATAAAATTATAAAATCTATCATTTGTTCCAACTTCTAAGGTCTGAGAGATGTTCACATATTTTTAGAGAGAAAATTATGAGGCAGTCATTTTTGATGCACAGTATGAGATTTGGTCACTCTTAGGGACACTGTGAACTAGGATTTAATCTCCGATGTTCATTATATTTAGTGGCTTAAAATACTGGAGCAGTGCCCAGATAGAAAGTGGTGAGATATTTAAGATTGATATAGCTAACTATATAACTGTGAATAACAAAAAACAGCCTTTCCATAAAAGTAATGCATTTTTCACTCTATTAGTTGGGATAAATTAGAAAGTTGAAAAATAAAATAAAGGCAGATATCTAAAAAAATATGAGATGATCATAAAAAATTAGATAACCCTTTGGGCTTATTTTTTTCCCATCTCTTATGTAGCTCACATCAAACGTTAATGGAACAACATATAGTACAAGAAATAATTTTAAATGACACTAAGTTGTAAGATATGTATACACACACACACACACACACACAGCATTGTAACCTTGATTTCCTATATATGTTGACCCACATGCAGAACTGATTTATTTACAGCCAGAAAACACTTTCTGAAAATGAGCCAACAGGATCCGTATCAATCTGGAAAAGCATTCAGGCTATAAAAAACCATCAGAATTATGGGGCACTGAATTCCCCTGATCAAGAGAAACAAATCACTACCAGAGGGGCAACTAATTCTGCTCTTCCATTTTAATTCATAAAGTCAAGATACTATCTTAATCTAATATATTTTTAGGACTCTAATGGGCTTTATAAAGGTCCAGATGCTTTGTTTATTTTGCTGTGCTGATAATTTCACATTGGCCTCATAATTGGATTTCTCAAAGTTCACTGACATTTCAGTTGGTTTCAATGATCATTAAAGGTTTTTTTTTTCTTTAATATAAATTTGGTTCATGCTCATAGGATTGTTCACATGCAAACAAACCCATCAGAAAACAGCTCATTTCCACATTAGAGGGCCATGCTCAGGTTGCAAGATCCTTGTCACTATTAACGGAATGTCATGCAACTGATGACTGAACATTATTATCACTGGCAAGTGAACATCAGGCATATGCATTGTGAGAAAAGACACTGAAATATAGTTTCAGCTGTGTTCTGTAATTCATTCTAAGGACCATGTTACTATTTAAGGAAAAAAGTCTTTGTTTATGACTTCTAATCATAAAATGCAGGTGTCAATGTTAGCCACTGCTAATTTGGGAAAACTTGCTACTCTTTAATTTCTATGTAGCATGGTTAGAGGCCGCTGGCATTCAGGTGGTCAGATACCCTGTGGATAACCTGGCCTTTTGGCAGCTGTCCTGTGTGTCTTGACTAACATGTGAAACATGAGCTTAAAGTAGATGCTGTTGAAGGCCCCATTCGAAAGCTCTAATCTCTAACACTAAGTAAGACATCAGCATCCCCCTGGATTGAGGTCTGAATAATTTCCATAAACTATGCTTTTAGGGTCACTGAATTTTCCACCAGATAATATGAAAAATGATACACTTCCTTGAGGAAAAAGAAGTCAGAGCCATTCCATTTTAAAAGAAATAAAATCATTTTAAAAATTTACCTACCCCTTAAATTGTGCAGGAAAATTTTTAAAGTTTAAATAGTGGATAGAAATTAAGTTTACACTGGCTTTTAAAATTTTTCAGAGAAATTAGAAAACACTAGAATAAACATTATGATAATGTTTTAATGTTCTGAATAAACTCTTAAATATAGAGTGGCATATGTGGTGATGTAAATGAAAATGTCTTCATTTCAGGATTTCTTGTGAATCATCACAGCCCCACTAACTACCTAGCACTTAACAGGTTTTCAATAAGGATGAGGTAGATGAATGAATGGATGAATGAATCAGTCAATAGGTACCTGAAGTCTCAGCAGTTACTCACACTGCTTATATATAAGTAAACTTATTTAAAACACTTAAATTAAAAAATTTAAACCTTATTTATTAAACCTCTTATTTTAAAATTTCACAATGAGAGAATTTTACTTAAAAAGGGAAGACTGATATTTCTCACTTGGACTCTGAATTACTTCCTAGCTAACAAATAAGAAATGTGCTTAATAACATCTTTCTTAATTCGCATCTTTACAATGAGTTTCCTGAAAGGAAGCATGTCTGACATACGCATCTAAAAACTAAAACTAGCTCAAGATGCAGCTCTGAAGCTAATGTTCACAAAATAAAACACAAGGGAAAAGAAGAGGTCCCCAACCCATTCTGGAAGCAAAATGGACGATCAGTGAAATAAAGTAGGCATTGACTTTGCATCAGGATTATAAAAGGATTCATCAGGATTTCTACCTGGCATCCAAGCATATGATTTACCAAGAGACATATGACATACTGATATTATCTTCACAGGACATAAGATAGGACAAATAATATTTCAATTTTTCTTACGCTTTCAGAAAATAAAATGGCAAACAGCATACTGAGAATTTTTTATTAGATGATAATAAAACTGTTTAATTAGTCAGTCTCCAGAGGCAGAACCCTTCTCCAGAAGTCTTCCTGTGATTTTCTATACGAAGTTGCAAGGAAAAGAGTTTCTTTCCTCTGGGATTTTATTAAGGACAAATCCAGAGTCTCAACCCAATAATCAAATAAGCAGATATAACCACAAGGTATTAAACTCAATGTATTTCCCAGGACTCTTTGATAATATTACTCCAAAACAAATGTTTTTAAACATAAATTTGTCTCTTGTTTTCTAACCATATATACATCTAGTGGTCTGCTCCATGGTAAACTGTTAGTTTTCATGGTGTTGTTTCAACAAGTGGATTATAAACTGGTAGAGATTATTTGCCTAGCTAGCATATAAAGCATATGGTTTACCTATATTTAAGCAGATATAAGTCAAATTTACAAGTTAAAATATAAAATTACTACCAATACAAAGTATTTTATTGAAATATTTATCCAATCATTTTCACATAAATAACGAACTTGGCCAAAGAGTTAGAACTTAAATATAATTTTTCCTAATTTATTATTTAGAAATAGCACATATATCACTTGGAAAAAATCTAATTTGCTACTTCTCTATTTCATCTGCTCATTTTCTCAAATCCACAACGTTCAAAATCAAAAAAAAGATCTTTTTTAGACAAATGCTTCATACAAGATCTGACTTCATGGAAGGTATATTATCAATTAAAACAACACATTGCACTTCTATAATATATATTTTAACAAATAGCTTTTCATACTCTTTAAGTTTATTTACATGACAGAAAATTTATCACATGGGAAAACAGGAATTTAACTCACCAGAGTTTAACTTGAGTTTAACTAGAGATTAAAGAAAACCATATATTAATTTTTTTTCAGATAAAACATGAATTTCAAAGAAATGCAAGCTTTCAACAGATTGCCTCATACTTCTTGTCCAGACATTAGCATGCATACCATTTCTATTCTGTCTTCAGAAAAATGCAGTCCTTCTAGATCTCCTACATTACAATACATACGTAAGTTTAAAAAAAATAAGATTCGTGGACCTCACTCCAAATACACTGAATCAGAATCGGGTAAGGAAAGAATGCTGGAATCTGCATATCAACAGGCATAGAAGACCATTCTTACACATATCAAAATTGAGAACTACTACTTTAGGAATTCAGGCTAAAAAGTTAGAAAAACATTAATTCAGTGATTAAACCTTGAAATTTCTTGGCTCTGTGATATTTTTATTTTAAAAGATGATTTTTAGGAAGCCCTTCTAGTAAATCCCAAAAAATGATCACCAATCCCTCCTAATCTTATATGTACACCCCTCTACAATGTGACTTCCCAGCTCCTTCTAGGAAGAGGTGGTATATATATATCTCTACTTCTTGCTATCAGTTCTTGGGCATGTGACATACTTCAGCAACCATGACAGAAGCAGAGACTTGTGCCATGGAGCATCCCCTATCTTGCTGCTACCATGTGAAGAAGCCTGGACTAGCCTGCTTGATACTAGAGACACATGACACAGTTGCCTCCGGCCTTGCAGTCAGCAGTGAAACACGTGAAGAAGGCCATCCAGTACCAACCTGCCCCTAGCTGACTGCAGCAGTGAATGTGAGCCCAGGAGACATCTGGAAAAGAACTGTCCGACTGGGCCCAGCCCAAAATGCCAACCCATAGTATTGCAAGTTCATAAATGATTGTTGTTTTAGGACACTAATATTGTGGGTGGTTTATTATATAGCAAAAGCTAACTGATATACCCCTTCTTACAAAAAGAAAAAATAAATAGGAGACAAAGTTTTTGAAGTCAATTTTGGTGGTGCTAAAACTTTACCACACTCTTGGATTATTTCAAATTTCAGGACCTGATATAAGTGGTAGACATGTTTGTATAGGACCAACTGGATTCCAGATATTTTGTCTTACCTAATCAAATGCCACTGAGAGATGTTACCCATTCAGGAAGAAAAAAAAATGCTTTCTAAATAAACATGAATAAAACACACAACTGGAAAATCAACTGTGACGTTTAGTTTTGACTTTTACAAAGGAATTTCACTTGCATTATTGAACATCTAAGTTTACCATGGTAACTGCTTCTTCATACATCACTTTTATTCCTAACAAAGGTATTTGTAGAGGCTGAAGTGAACTATACTAGAACATGAAATTCTCATCATAATGTTTGTGTAAGATATCTTGAAAATCCTATCATCAGGCTTCCTTTGTATAAAATTTCTTTATTACATTTATGACAATTAGAATTGTTCCCACATGATTGAAGATAATGACATAAAGTATGTGACTATGCTTTAAAAACTGTCTTAGACTATAAAATGTTACATATTATTATAACAACAATAATATTATATTGAAGAGAATTCCATTACGTAGATTCATTTGATTTATTTAATGTAAGAGTACCTACTCTGTGCCACGCACATGTTTAAGTATCAGGGATGCTGAAGTTATTAATAAGATGGAAAATGTCCTGTTCTAATGGAAACTATATTTTAGCAGGAAGAACAAGATAATTTCCAAAGTTTATAAGTCCTGTGAAGAAAACAAAACAGGAAAATGTGAAAGATCACAGGAGATAATTTAGAGTAGGGATCAGGGATCTCTTAGGGAAGTGACATTTAAGATGGGATCTGAAATTTAAAAAAAGAAGCCAGTCATGTAAATTTTAAGATGGGAGGACAGAAAGTTCAAAGGACCTAAAGTAGGAATGATATTGTCCTTTTTGGATTCCAAAAGAAGGCCAGCATGACTGACACTTAGTGAGCCAAAAGGAAAGTGCTAAGAAAGAAGATTAGAAAAGTGTAGAGGGGGTGGAGGACATAGTCTTTAGAAGCCACTAGAATTCATTCAGATCTTATCCTAAATGTCTATGTATATGTGAAACCTACAAAGTCATTTTTGACAGAGCTGTATGGCTTTGTTTGCCAATAGAACTATTTGACATTGAAAACACACCATAAGCATACAAGTTGTATGGAATGTTAACTGAAGCAATGAAATGATTTCATATTACTAATAAATGAGTAAGAATCAGAAATATTTGGGAACAGCAAAATATTTTGGTTCCATAAAAGGTTTACCATCCTAGTTAAAGCCCTTTAAATACTTCCTAAACTCTTCCCACCCGGATACTTTGGCCTTAACGTGTTCATATGTTAACAGAACAGCAACAACAACAACGACAAGTACAGAACTAGTCAATGAAGTGTCTTTTTAAAGAACTTATTCAAACAAGTCTAGAAGAAAAGCTATAGGACTTAATTGAAATTAAGAGAATGGTCACTAAAATAAGACTGCTTTAGTAAATCAGTGTTCCGGCATATTAAAGATATCATCATGTGTGGAAAGAAAAGATGAAAAAAATTTGTGAATAATCTAAAGTCTAATGACTCTATTAAAATCCAATGAATTACAATTGTCAGTCATATGGAAGCAACATATGTGTCCATCAACAAGTGACTGGATGAAGAAGATGTGGTATATATATACTATGGAATACTACTCAGCCACAAAAAAAACAAAATTTTGCCATTTGCAGCAACACGGACGGACCTGGAGGGCACTATGCTAAGTGAAATAAGTCAGACATAGAAAGACAAATAGTGTATGATATCACTTATATGTGGAATCTAAAAAATACAACAAACTAGTGAATATAACAAAAAAGTAACAGATTCACAGATACAGAGAACAAACCGGTGGTTGCCAATGGGTAGAGGGAACAGGGGAGGGGAGATATAGGGGTAGGTGATTAAGAGGTACGAACTATTAGGTATAAAATAAGCTACAAGGATATATTGTACAACATGGAGAATATAGCCAATAATTCATAATAACTATAAATGGAATATAACCTTTAAAAATTGTGAATCACTATATTGTATACCTGTAACTTATATAATATTGTATACCAACTATACTTCAATTTAAAAAGACACTAAAAAAATAAAATTAAATAAATAAAATAAAATCCAACTACTTATAAACTTGAGACAACTCTGCTATAAATAACAAAAGATAATTTATTTCTTCTAAATTAACTATATATATTATATCATTTGCATATGATGAGAACTGAGTTAATAAGAAGTAGAAATGGTTATGTTTGAGATTTGAAGTAAATACTGAAAATCTAGGAATGATGGTAGAAGGAGCCTTAAAAGAATTTTTGAGTCTATTTATACAATAGGAAAAAATGTTTAAAATATACAGAACTAAATAATATAGAAAATAACTTACCATGGAAATAAATTTGAATAAACTGGTGTGTAGTGTTAATATTTCTTTACATGCAATATTTTTGGACTGTAATGGATTCCCTCATAAAAGCAAACTTAAGAGTATATCTTACAATAATAATCCAGTAAATAAATTATTTATTGGATAATTTATTATCCAACCAGTAAATAATTTTACTGGTATATAAGCAGTAAAATGCTAAAACACAAAATAACGTTCACTTAGGTTTAAATATTTCACACTAAGTAGGTATTCAATAAAATCTACAGTATACTGTAACAAAAAATGGCTACAGTCTACATCTCAAATTCTTTCCAAGTAAAACTGATAAAACTGTGTTCAAGTCCCATAACCAACTAGTGAGAAAAAAGTAAGAAGGGAGGAACATAAGAGACTTAGGAACAAACCAAAGGAAATGGAATAAAAAAGTACTCCTTGGGAGACTTTAATGTCTAACACTACAGAGGAAATATTTTTTTAAATATTGAAAAATTTAATGTACTAATAAATTGAAACAAAGGAAGAATTTCAGAGAGGCCAAAAACATAGTTAAAGCAGAAACTAGTAGATAATTAAGCACCAAAGTTTGCTTTCATCGTGAGGGTTTCTGCCAAATTCTGGAAAACTTAAGATTCTTCTTTGAAATATATCCAGAGAACAGAGGAGAGGAAATCTATGCATATAAATACAGAACCACAAAACTGAAGAATAATCTTGCCACACAAAAAGGATAACAAGCAAACCTGCCTGTTTTGAATCTGGAACTGTGTTGAGGGTAAATAAATAAACAAACTCTCCTGAGACTTCACAACCACAAGCTGGACCTCATATGGATTCACAGTCTAAATTTATACTACTGTGTCACGAAAAAGCAGCAAGGCTAGGATTTAATTTAAAGTGTTCCAGGTGTGGTATTCTCCCTGATGTCTGAAATAACAAACAAAAGCTTTCTCTAGGGGAAAACTCCTTCAACCCAGGCCTCAAAGAATTCCCATATATAAAATTTTAAGTAAAATGAGAAGCTCTAAGTTAAAAACAAGGAAAAAGTCACCATTAACAAGAGTTGGAGAAAAAACACAGTAGAATAAGATCCACAAATACTTCACTTATTGGAACTATCACCACAGAATGCTAACTATATATATTAATACCATCAAAAATTAAAATTTAAAATATGACTTAGGAGTAAGAAACTCAATTTTTAAAATAACTGAGTATATTAAAAATAAATTTCTAAATAATATATAATTAGAAATTAATACTCAAAGAAATGACTAAACAGATTAGACACAGAATATTAGATTTGTAAGCTGGGAAGCAGTTTCAAAGAATTCACCCTAATTTAAGCACGGAAAACCAAAGATATGGGAAATAAGAAAAACACTTAAGATACACCAAGGTATCATAAGAAGATCTAACACAACATAATTGAATCTCCAGCAGAAGATCATAGAGATAAAGAAGAAGCAACAATATTTGAAGAGATACCAGAAAACTGCAAAACTGTTGAAAGATATGAATCCTGAACTCTAGTAAAATATATAAATTGAAAACAATATAAATAAAAAGAAATTCATTCCAAGATACATATAGTGAACCTATAGAATACCAAAGACAATGACAAGATCTTAAAGTAGAAAGAAAAGATCATTTAGGGCTAGACAGCAATTAGAATGATGATTGATTTCTAGATAACAATAAAAGGCAATGTGAAATAATATCTTCCTAATGCTGAAAAGAAAAAAAATCAAAATAAAATTATATACTCCAAAACCAAAAGTGAATCAATGAAATTTCAGACAAAATCCAAAATCTAAAATTTCAGACAAAATCCAAAATGACTAAAATAATCACAGATATAATTAAGACTGAAGGAAAATGATACCAGATGGGAGCTTTGAAATGTAATAAGAAATGATGAGAAATATGTTGGTTAATATTTTGGTAACTCTGCAAAAATACATATTGGGGAAAGCAAGATAGAATGACAATAGAGGAGAAAATAGCACTAACATTGCAAGGAGGTGATGGCCATTAATATGTCCTTAGATCCTTATGCAGCTCAAAAAAGATGGGTACACATTTGTTAATCTTAGATTTTATTAATTAGGAATGGCGAAGTGTCAAAGTAACTACTAAAGGAATGGAAAGTCAGTGTAAAACTTCCAAACAGCCAAAGGAAAAAAACAAAACAAAAAAAAAAAAAGAAGAAAAATCTAAAAGAGAGAAATAAAAGAACTTTTAAAAATCACAAATAATATAGAAACAAATCCAAATATTTCAGCAATCAAGTAAATAGATACAAATAAAAGAATCTCAGCTATATGCTACTTACACAAGACACACCTAAAACATAACACCAAATGGGTGAAAGTAGAGATTTTGAAAAAGGATATATCAAGCAAAACATAAACCACAAGAAAAGTAGTATAGCTATATTACTAGTAAACAAAATAGACTCAAAAGGTAGAAAGCACTTTTAGAGATAAAGGACAATGTAATGATAAATTTTTCCATTTACCAGGAAAACAATTCTGAACACATATATACCCAAACAACACTACCCATAACATATAAGGCAAAAATTAATGGAATTACATGATAACACTGAAAAAGTACATAACACCTTAGAAATTTAAAGATCAGATATACAGAAGTTGCTAAAGCTATAGAAAATTTAAACACAATGAGCAAGATTGCTCAAATATACATACAATGAACAACATATCTACCATTAACAGAATATTTTATACATGGAACAGTTACACACACACATAAAGACAATATTCTCTATGTGTCTGAAGGACTGGTATCATAGAGTATACACTGTATTCACTAATCACAAAATAATTAAATTAGAAATCAATAACAAAATAACAAATAGATAACTAGAAAAACTACATATATTTGGAAATTTTAAAACTACTAAATCACTCATTAGTCAAAGAAGAACTCATTGGGAGTTAGATATTTAAAACTTAACACTAGATACCAAAACTTGCTGGATGCAACTAACTGGTATATACAGAAAGGTTGGAAAAAGTTCAGAATTAAAGGGCCCAGGATCAATTTAAGTTAAGCAAAGAACAACAGATTAAGCTTAAAGAAAATAGAAGGTAGGAAAGAGAAGTCAAAATTAACAAAATTGAGAACATCAAAGCTGTAACAATAGCAAAAAAAATCCTAGCAAACTAGGAATAGAAGGGACTTCTTTGTTTTACACGCGTCTTTTTCTTCCAGCTTCATTGAGGAAAACTGACAAAACTGTATATATTAAAATATTATAACAATATATATATGTATAACTGAACCACTTTGCTGTACACCTGAAACTAACACAACATAGCATACCAACTATACTTTAATAAAAATTTTTAAAAAGTATACAACATGATGATATGATATACATATACATTGTGAAATCATTACCAAGATCAAGTTAATTAAAACATCCATCACCTCACATAGTTAACTCTTTTTGTGTGTGTGGTAAAAACTCTTAAGATCCACTCTCAGCAAATTTTAAGTATACAATATCATATTATTAACTATAGTCCCCATGCTGTATATTAGATCCTCAGAGCATATTCATCTTATAACTGAGTTTGTACCCTTTGACAAGCATCTCCCCATTTCCCCACACCACAGCCCTAGCAACTACCGTTCTATTCTCTATTCTGTAAGATTTGCTTTCTTATTTTTAAGAGTCCACATATAAATGATACCATACAGTATTTGTCTTTCTCTGTCATATTTCATTTGGCATAATGTCCTCCAGGTTCATCTATGTCCTTGCAAATGGCAGGATTTTCTTCATTCTCATGACTGAATAATATTCCATTGTATACACCACATTTCTTTTTTTTTTTTTTTAATTTTTTAATTATTTATTTATTTTTGGCTGCGTTGGGGTCTTCGTTGCTTCTTGCGGGCTTTGTCTAGCTGCGGCGAGCGGGGTCTACTCATTGCGGTGGCTTCTCTCGTTGGGGAGCCCAGGCTCCAGGCGCGGAGGCTTCAGTAGTTGTGGTGCACGGGCTTAGCTGCTCCGCAGCATGTGGGATCCTCCCGGACCAGGGATCAAACCCGTGTCCCCTGCACTGGCAGGCGGACTCTCAACCACTGCGCCACCAGGGAAGCCCTACACCACATTTCTTAATCCATTTACCTGTCAACAGACACTTCGATTTTTTCCATATCTTGGCTATTAAGAAAAATGCTGCAATGAACATGGGAGTGCAGCTATCTCTTAGAGATACTTAGTTTCCTCTAGATATATACCCAGAAATGGGATTTCTTGATCACATGTTAGTTCTATTTTTAATATTTTGAGGAACCTCTATTCTGTTTTCCATAATAGCTGTACCAATCTACATTTATACCAACAGTCTCCAAGGGTTCTCTTTGCTCCACATTCTCACCAATATTTGTTATCTCTGGTCTTTGTTATCTTATCTTAGATTTGTTATCTTAGGGTGATGCTAGTCACCCTAACAGATGTGAGGTAATATCTCATGTGATTTTGAGTTGCATTTTCCTGATGATTAGCAATGTTAAACACATTTTCATATACCTGTTGTCCATTTGTATGTTTTCTTTGGAAAATTATCTATTCAGGTCTTTAGACTATTTTTTAATCAAGTTATTTGTTTTTTTGCTTTTGAGTTGTATGTGGTCCTCATATACTTGGATAACCACCCTTTAACATATTTGCAATTATTTTTGCTTCCACAGATTGCCTTTTCACCTTATTGATTGTTTTCTTTGCTGTGCAGAAGCTTTTTAGTTTGATGCAATCCTATTTATTTATTTTTACTTCCTTGCTTATGTTTTTGGTGTGACAGCCAAATAAGATCAAAGTCAAGAAGCTTTTCCCCTATGTGTTCTTTTAAGTGTTTTAAGGTTTCAGGTCTTACATTTAAGTCTTTAGCCCATTTCAAGATAATCTTCATGACGGGTGTAAGGCAGGGGTCCAGTTTTAATTTTTTGCATGTGAATATCCAGTTTCCCAATAACATTTATTGAAGAGGATATCCTTTCCCCATTGTGTGTTCTTGATGCTTTTATCAAATGTTAGTTGACCATATACTATGGGCTTATTTCTGGGTATTCCATTCTGTTCCACTGATCTATGTGCTCTTTTTATGCCAGTGCCATACTACCTTGATTACTACAAATCAATTACTGTGTACACCACACTAACAGAATGAAGGGTAAAAAATCATATGATTATCTCAATAGGTGAGGAAAAGCATTTGACAAAATTCAATCCTTTCATGATAAAAACTCCCAACAACTTAAGTATAGAAGGAATGTACCTCAACATAATAAAGACAAACCTAACATCATACTCAGTGGCAAAAAGCTTAAAGTCTTTCCTCTAAGATCATGAATAAGACAAAGATACCCATTCTCACCACTTCTATTCAACACAGTACTGAAAGTCCTAGCCAAAGCAATTAGGCAAAAAAAGAAAAGGCACACAAATTGAAAAGGAAAGAGTAAAATTTTCTTTGTTTGCAGATGACATAAACTTATATATAGAAAATAATACTCTATCAAAAACTGTGGGAATTAATAGACAAACTAAGTAGAGTTGCATGACAACATATGAAAATCAGTTGTGGTTCTATATACTAACAATGAACTATCTGAAAGAAAAATTAAAAAAGCAATCCCATTACAGAAGCATGAAAAACAGTAAATACTTAGGAATAAATTTAACCATGGAGGTGAATGATGTGTACAATGAATACTCTAAGACACTGATGAAAGAAAAAAGTATTTCATCAATGTCTTAGAGGTGCCAATGTTAAAAAAAGAGACACAAGGAGAGGTGCATTTGCTCCAGGAACTGGCAACCGTGGCTGGGTTAGCACTTTCATCTTGGGGAATGTAGGTCAACTGGGATAACTTATTGCAAAAAAGCTGTGTGGTGTCTTGAAAAGAACGAGGAGTCTAGAGTCAGACAGAGTTGACTTCAGATTGCAGCTCTGCTACTTAGCTGAATAACTCTGGATTGGATCAAGACGGCAAAGTAGAAGGGCATGCGCTCACTCCCTCTTGCAAGAGCACTGGAATCACAACTAACTGCTGAACAATCATCGACAGGAAGACACTGGAACTCACCAAAAAAGATACCCCACATCCAAAGACAAAGAGAAGCTGCAATGAGACAGTACGAGGGGCGCAATCACAATAAAATCAAATCCCATAACTGCTGGGTGGGTGACTAACAAACTGGAGAAAAATTATGCCACAGAAGTCCACCCACTGGTGTGAAGGTTCTGAGCCCCACGTCAGGATTCCCAACTTTGGGATGCAGCAACAGGAGGAGAAATTCCCAGAGAATCAGACTTTGAAGGCTAGCGGGAATTGACTGCGGGACTTCAACAGGACTGAGGAAAACAGACACTCCACTGTTGGATGGCACACACAAAGTAGTGTGCACATCAGGACCGAGGGGGAAGGAGCAGTGACCTCATAGGAGACTGAACCAGACCCACCTGCTAGTGTTGGAGGGTCTCCTGCAGAGGTGGGGGGTGGCTCTGGCTCACTGTGGGGACAGGGACACTGGCAGCGGAGGTTCTGGGAGGTGTTCCTTGGCAATGAGCCATCCCAGAGTCCCGCACTGGCCCCACCGAAAGGCCTGTAGCCTCCAGTGCAGGGTCACCTCACGCCAAACCACCAACAGGGAGGGAACTCAGGCCCACAAACCAGCAGACAAGCAGATTAAAGTCTTACTGAGCTCTGCCCACCAGAGCAACACCCAGCTCTACCCACCACCAGCCCCTCCCATCAGGAAGCATGCACAAGCCTCTTAGATAGCCTCACCCACCAGAGGGCAGACAGCAGAAGCAAGAAGAACTACAATACTGCAGACTGTGGAACGAAAACCACATTCACGGAAAGATAGACAAAATGAAAAGGCAGAGGGCAATGTGCCAGATGAAGGAACGCAATAAAACCCCAGAAAAAAAACGAAACGAAGTGGAAATGGGAAATCTTCCAGAAAAAGAATTCAAAATAACGATAGTGAAGATGATCCAGGACCTCAGAAAAAGAATGGAGGCAAAGATCAAGAAGATGCAAGAAATGTTTAACAAAGACCTAGAAGAATTAAAGAACAAAGACCTAGAAGAATTAAAGAACAAACAGACAGAGATGAACAATACAATAACTGAAATGAAAAATACACTAGCAGGAATCAATAGCAGAATAACCAAGGCAGAAGAATGGATAAGCAACCTGGAAAACAGAATGGTGGAATTCACTGCTGTGGAACAGAATAAAGAAAAAAGAATGAAAAGAAATGAAGACAGCTGAAGAGACCTCTGGGACAACATTAAACGCACCAACATTCGCACTATAGGGGTCCCAGAAGAAGAGAGAGAGAAAGGACCTGAGAAAATACTGGAAGAGATTATAGTCGAAAACATCTCTGACATGGGAAAGGAAATAGCCACCCAAGTCCAGGAAGCGCAGAGTCCCAGGCACGATAAACCCAAGGAGAAACACGTCGAGACACACAGTAATCAAATTGACAAAAATTAAAGACAAAGAAAAATTATTAGAAGCAACAAGGGAAAAATGACAAATAACATACAAAGGAACTCCCATAAGGTTAACAGCTGGTTGCTCAGCAGAAACTCTACAAGCCAAATGGGAGTGGCATGATATAGTGAAAGTGATGAAAGGGAAGAACCTACAACCAAGATGACTCTAACCGGCAAGGACTTTATTTAGATTTGACGGAGAAATCAAAAGCTTTACACACAAGCAAAAGCTAAGGGAATTCAGCACCACCAAACCAGCTCTACAACAAACGCTACAGGAACTTCTTGAAGTGGGAGACACAAGAGAAGAAAAGGACCTACAAAAACAAACCCATGACAATTAAGAAAATGGTGATAGGAAAATACATTTCGATAATTACCTTAAATGTGACTGGATTAAATGCTCCAAAAAACACCAAAAGACACAGGCTTGCTGAATGGATACAAAACCATGACCCATATATATGCTGTCTACAAGAGACCCACTTCAGACCTAGGGACACATACAGACTGAAAGTGAGGGGATGGAAAAAGATATTCCATGCAAATGGAAATCAAAAGAAAGCTGGAGTAGCAATACTCATACAGATAAAATAGACTTTAAAATAAAGAATGTTACAAGAGACAAAGAAGGAAACTAACACTACATAATGACCAATGGATCAATCTAAGAAGAAGATATAACAATTCTAAATATATATGCTAAATATATATGCACCCAACATAGGAGCACCTTAATACATAAAGCAACTGCTAACAGCTATAAAAGAGGAAATGGACAGTAACACAATAATAGTGGGGGACTTTAACATCACACTTACACCAATGGACAGATCATCCAGACAAATTAATAAGGAAACACAGCTTTAAATGACACAATAGACCAGATAGGTTTAACTGATATTTATAGGACATTCCATCCGAAAACAGCAGATCACACTTTCTTCTCAAGTGTACACAGATCATTCTACAGGATAGATCACATCTTGCATCACAAATCAAGCCTTGGTAAATTTAAGAAAATTGAAATCGTATCAAGCATCTTTTCCGACCACCACGCTGTGAGATTAGAAATAAATTACAGGGGGAAAAAATGTAAAAAATACAAACACATGGAGGCTAAACAATACGTTACTAAATAACCAAGAGATCACTGAAGAAATCAAAGAGGAAATCAAAAAATACCTAGAGACAAATGACAATGACAACAGGACGATCCAAAAACCTATGAGATGCAGCAAAAGCAGTTCTAAGAGGGAAGTTTATAGCAATACAATCCTACCTCAATAAACAAGAAAAATCTCAAAATAGTCTAACCTTACATCTAAAGGAACTAGAGAAAGAAGGACAAACGAAACCTAAAGTTAGTAAAAGGAAAGAAATCATAAAGATCAGAGGAGAAATAAATGAAATAGAAACAAAGAAAACAATAGCACAGATCAATAAAACTAAAAGTTGGTTCTTTGAGAAGATAAACAAAATGGATAAACCTTCAGCCAGACTCGACAAGAAAAAGAGGGAGAGCAATCAAATCAATACAATTAGAAATGAAAAAGGAGAAGTTACAACAGACACTGCAGAAATACAAAGCATCCTAAGAGACTACTACAAGCAACTCTATGTCAATAAAATGGACAACCTGGAAGAAATGGACAAATTCTTAGAAAGGTATAACCTTCCAAGACTGAACCAGGAAGAAATAGAAAATATGAACAGACCAATCACAAGTAATGAAATTGAAACTGTGATTAAAAGTCTTCCAACAAACAAAACTCCAGGACCAGATGGCTTCACAGGTGAATTCTATCAAACATTTAGAGAAGAACTAACACCCATCCTTCTCAAACTCTTCCAAAAAACTGCAGAGGAAGAAACACTCCCATACTCATTCTACGAGGCCACCATCACCCTGATACCAAAACCAGACAAAGATACGACAAAAAAAAGAAAATTACAGACCAATATCACTGATGAATATAGATGCAAAAATCCTCAACAAAATACTAGCAAACAGAATCCAACAACACATTAAAAGGATCATACACCATGATCAAGAGGGATTTAACCCAGAGATGCAAGGATTCTTCAATATACTCAGTCAATCAATGTGATACACCATATTAACAAATTGAAGAATAAAAGCCATATGATCGTATCAATAGATGCAGAAAAATCTTTTGACAAAATTCAACCCCATTTATGATAAAAACTCTCCAGAAAGTGGGCATAGAGGGTACCGACCTCAACATAATAAAGGCCATATACAACAAACCCACAGCCAACATCATTCTCAATGGTGAAAAACTGAAAGCATTTCCTCTAAGATCAGGAAAAAGACAAGGATGTTCACTCTCGCCACTATTATTCAACGTGGTTTGGGAAGTCCTGGCCATGGCAATCAGAGAAGAAAAAGAAATAAAAGGAATACAAATTGGAAAAGAAGAAGTAAAACTGTCACTCTTTGCAGATGATATTATGCTACACATAGATAATCCTAAAGATGCCACCAGAAAACTACTAGAGCTAATCAATGAATCTGGTAAAGTTGCAGGATACAAAATTAATGCACAGAAATATCTTGCATTCCTATACACTAACAACAAAAGATCAGAAAGAGAAATTAAGGAAACAATCCCATTCACCATTGCAACAAAAAGAATAAAATACTTAGGAATAAACCTACCTAGGGAGGTAAAAGACCTGTACTCAGAAAACTATAAGACGCTAATGAAAGAAATCAAAGACGACACAAACAGATGGAGAGATATACCATGTTCTTGGATTAGAAGAATCAATATTGTGAAAATTACTATATTACCCAAAGCAATCTACTGATTCAATGCAAGTCCTATCAAATTACCAATGGCATTTTTTACAGAACTAGAACAAAATAATCTTAAAATTTGTATGGAGACACAAAAGACCCCAAATAGCCAAAGCAAACTTGAGGGAAAAAAACAGAGCTGGAGAATCAGACTCCCTGACTTCAGACTATACTACAAAGCTACAGTAATCAAGACAATATGGTACTGGCACAAAAACAGAAATATAGATCAATGGAACAGGATAGAAAGCCCAGAGATAAACCCATACACCTACGGTCAACTAATCTATGACAAAGGAGGCAAGGATATACAATGGAGAAAACACAGTCTCTTCAATAAGTGGTGCTGGGAAAATTGGACAGCTACATGTAAAAGAATGAAATTAGAACACTCCCTAACACCATACACAAAAATGAACTCAAAATGGATTAAAGATCTAAATGTAAGACCGGACACTATAAAACTCTTAGAGGAAAACACAGGAAGAACACTCTTTGACATAAGCCACAGCAAGATCTTTTTTGATCCACTTCCAGAGTAATGGAAATAAAAACAAAAATAAACAAATGGGACCTAATGAAACTTAAAAGCTTTTGCAAAGCAAAGGAAGCTACAAACAAGATGAAAAGACAACCCTAAGAATGGGAGAAAACATTTGCAAATGAATCAACAGACAAAGGATTAATCTCCAAAATATATAAACAGCTCATGCAGCTCAATATTAAAAAAAACAAACAACCCAATCAAAAAATGGGCAGAAGACCTAAATAGACATTTCTTTAAAGAAGACATACAGATGGCCAAGAGGCACATGAAAAGCTGCTCAACATCACTAATTATTAGAGAAATACAAATCAAAACTACAATGAGGTATCACCTTACACCAGTTAGAATGCGCATCATCAGAAAATCTACAAACAACAAATGCTGGAGAGGGTGTGGAGAAAAGGGAACCCTCTTGCACTACTGGTGGGAATGTAAAGGGATACAGCCACTATGGAGAACAGTATGGTGGTTCCTTAAAAAACTAAAAACAGTATTACCATATGAGCCAGCAATCCCACTACTGGGCATATACCCAGAGAAAACCAGAATTCAAAAAGACACATGCACCCCAATGTTCATTGCAGCACTATTTACAATAGCCAGGTCATGGAAGCAACCTAAATGTCCATCGACAGACAAATGGATAAAGAAGATGTGGTGTATATATACAATGGACTATTACTCAGCCATAAAAAGGAAAGAAATTGGGTCATTTGCAGAGACATGGTTGGACCTAGAGACTGTCATACAGAGTGAAGTAAATCAGAAAGAGAAAAATAACTATCGTATATTAACGTATATATGTGGAATCTAGAAAAATACTGCAGATGAACCGGTTTACAAGGCAGAAAGAGAGACAGAGATGTAGAGAACAAACGTATGGACACCAAGTGGAGAAAGCGGGGGCTGGGTGAGATGAATTGAGAGATTGGGATTGACAGATATACACTAATATGTATAAAATAGATAACTAATAAGAACCTGCTGTATAAAAAATAAAATAAAATCCAAAAAAACAAAGAGACACATAAATGGAATGATATCCTGTGCTTGATTGGAAGAATATCATTATAATGTCTATATTACCCACAATGATCTACAGATTCAATGTGATCCCAATTAAAATTACAGTGGCATTTTTCAAAGAAGTAGAAAAAGTAATCCTAAAATGTATATGGAACCAAAAAAGACCCCAAATAGCCAAAGCAATCTTGAGAATGAATGAGAGGCATCACACTCTCTGCTTTCAAACTATATTAAAAAGGCTTTAGTAATCAAAATAGAAGGGACTTACTGAAATAAATAAATGACAAGGACAAAAAGCCTAGAGTGAACATTCCCCATAATGGTGAAATGTGAGATATTAAAGTCATTTTTTTAAACTAGGGAAAAGATAATGCCTGGTATCACCACTTCTATTCTGTATTGTAATGCAGGTCCTAGCCAGCACAATAAGACAAGAAAACAAATCAAAAAATAAAATAAAATATTTGGAGAAACAATCTTAGTCCATGATTTGTCTACACAGAATTCACACACATACAAGTATACAGATAGGTAATAAGAAATAATAAGAGATTTATTTAAGTACATGGATACAAAATCAATTAAAATTTAGTTATATTTATATAAACCAGCCAAAGCCAGAAAACTTCTATATTGAGGAAAGATACTTTTTAGGTTATCCAGAAAGTCAATAAAATGCCTAGAAGCAAATCTAACAAAAGATATAAAAGCCTTAATAGAGAAAATTATACACTGTTGAAAAGTAATAAAGCCCTAAATAAATGAATATTCCATGTTCACATACAGGAAGATTCAATAAATCTCAATAGCATTTTTCCAAAGAACAAACTTATTCTAAAAATGATATGGAAAAGAAAAGAGACAAAACTAGCCAAGATGTACTTGAAAAGAACAAAGTAGAAAGTTTCCTTGGCCATAAATAAAGATTTTTTTTTAAACAAAGGTATGGTAATTAATGTATTGCGGCACTGGCACAAGAATGGAAAGAATAATGTGGCAAGCTTAAAGACAGACTCAGCATTATACAGAGACAGGGTGGAATTTGTGGACTGGAGGAATAAGTATGGTCTCAGGGCAACTAATTATCCATACAGGAAAAACATAAATCTGAAACTCCCTCTCAATCCAAAAGAAATTCCAGATGAATCAAATTCATAAATATGAAAGGCAAATATTTTACATTTTTAGAATAAAATACAGAAAAACATCACTATGAACTTAGAGTAGAATAAGATTTTTTAAATAAGATACAAAGTGTAAACCATAAAAGACAGTGACAAATTCTACCTATATAAAAGTTTTAAAAGAATGAAAAGACAAACCAGAGATGACAAAACACTAGTTAAACTGATGTTTGACTATTCTGACAAACTCAATAATTAATAATTGAGAAACAACCCACAAGAATAAATAGATGATCTCAGTAGGCCCATATCGGTTAAAGAAGTTTAATCAATAATTAACAACCTTCCAAAATAGAAAGCACCAGGTCCAGATGGGTTCACTGGTGAGTTCTACTAAACATTTAATGAAGAAATTATACCAACTTTCTATGATCTCTTTCAGAGGATAGAAACAGACCCATTCTACTACCCTAATACCAAAACTAGACAGACATTACAAGAAAAGAAAACCAGTATTTCTCATGAACATAGATGCAAAGATCCTCAACAAAATATTAGCAACTATATGCAAGGCGGTTCAAGATTTGAAAATCAGTTAATGTAATCTATCACAGCAACACACTGAAAAGGAAAAATCACATGGTCACATCAATAGATACAGAAGAAGCATTTGACAAAATCCAATAGTCACTCATGACAAAATATCTCAGTAAACTAGGAAGAAAGAAAATTTCTCACCTTGTTAAAGACAATCTACCAAAAACCTACATCTAACACCATACTTCAAGGTGAGAAAATTTAAGCTTTCCCACTAAGATCAGGTACAAAGGCAAGGATGTTCCCTTTTACCATTCCTTTTCAATATCTTACTAGAAGTATACTTGCTGATTCAACAAGGCAAGTAAAGAAAATAAAAGGTATACAGATTGGGAAGGCAGACATAAAACTGTCTTTTATCCCAGATAACATGATCATCTATGTAAAAAAAATCCTAAAAAAATCACCAAAAAATCACTACAACTAATAAGCAATTATAGCAAGGTTGCAGGATACAAGATTAATATACACAAGTCAATTGCTTTCCTATATGCCAACAGTGAATGAGCAGAGTTTGAAATTAAAAACACAATACCATTTATATTAGCACCAAAAAATTAAATATTTAAGTACAAATCTAATAAAATATGCACAATATCTATATGAGGAAAACTACAAAAGTTTGATGAATGAAATCAAAGAGCTAAATAAATGGAGAGATATTCCATGTTCATGGATAGGAAGCCTCAATCTTGTCAAGATGTCTGTTTTTCCCAGCTTGATATATAGATTCAATACAATTCCACTAAAAATCCCAGCAAATTATTTTATGGATATTGACAAACTGATTCTAAAGTTTATATGAAGAAAAACGCCCAGAACGGAAGAAGAACAAAGTTGAAATACTGATGCTATACAACTTTAAGACTTATAACACTTCAAGACAGTGTGATACTAGCAAAAGAATAGACAAACAGATCAGTGGAACAGACTAGAGAGCCCAGAAACAGACCTCCATAATACAGTCAACTTATCTTTGACAAAGGAGCAAAGACAATAAAATGGAACAAAGAGAGTCTCTTCAACAAATGGTGCTAGAACAAGCAGACATCTACATATTAAAAAAAAATCTAAACACAGACCTTATACATTTCACCAAATGTATTCCAAATGGATCATTAAACTCAAAATGGATCACAGACCTAAAATGCAAAACTATGAAACTTCCTAGAAAATAACACAGGAGAAAACCTAGATGATCTTGGGTATAACAATGCCTTTTTAAAATACACCAAAGACATAATCCATAAATGAAATAATTGATAAACTGGACTTCATTAAAATAAAAAAACTTCTGCAATGCAAATGACTATGTCAAGAGAATTAGAAGACAAGCCACAACTGAGGGAAAATATTTGCAAAAGACACATCTGATAACGGACAGGTATCTGAAATATACAAAGAACTCTTACTACTCAACAATAAGAAAATAAAAACCTGATTAAAATATGGGCCAAAGACCTGCACATTCACCTCATCAAAGAAATATACAGACGACAAATAAGCATATGAAGAGATATTCCACATCATATGTCATCAAGACAATGCAAATTAAAACAACAGTGAGATACCACTATATACCTATTAGAATGGCCAAAAGCCAGAACACTGATGATACCAAATCCTGGTGAGGATGTGGAGCAACTGGAACTCTCAAACACTGTTAGTGGAAATGTAAAATGGTACAGCCACTTTGGACAGTTTGGTGGTTTCTTACTCAACTAAAAACACTCTTACCATATAGTCCAGCATTCACACTCCTTGGTACTTACCCAAAGGAGTTGAAAACTTATATTCACACCCAAACCTGCATAGCGATGTTTATAGCAGTTTCATTCATAACTGTCAAAACTTGGAAGCAACCAAAATGTCTTTTAGTACATGAATAGATAAATAAACTTCAGTACATCCAGACAATGGAATATTATACAGCACTAAAAAGAAATGAGTTCTCAAACCATGAAGACATAGAGGAAGATTAACTGCATATTACTAAGTGAAAAAAGCCAATCTGAGAAGGCTACATACTGTAGGAGTCCTATGACATTCTAGAAGAGGCAAAACTATAGAAACAGTAAAAAAGTCAGTGGTCGCTAGAGATGAGAGATGAATTAGGTACAGGATTTTTAGGGCGGTGAAAATATTCTATATGATACATAATGAGGGATATATGTCATTATACATTTGTCCAGACCCACAGAACGTACAGCACCAAGAATGAACTCTAAGGTAACCTATGGAACTGGGGTGATTATGTGTCAATGTAGGTTCATCCTTGGTAAAATAAACAAATAAATTTTTTTAAACGCACTATCCTGTTGAGTCATGTTGACAGTAGGGGAGACTGGGTATGGGTATGGGGGTATATGGGAAATCTCTGTGCCTCTGTACCTCTCTCTCAATTTCACTGTAAACCTAAAAGTGCTCCAAAAATTGTTCTAAAAAAAAGAATAAAAGATTTTAAATTGCCTGTCAAAAATAAAAAGATGGTCAATCTCATTAGTAATTTGGTAAATGCAATATAACTATGAAATATCATTGTATAACTACCGACCACCTCAAAAATTTTAAATTGTCCAGTAGTAAGCATAGATTACCATGTGAATCAATTCAGGCTTTCAGCAATTATCAGGGAGTATAGTAAAATGGTGCAACAACTTTGGAAAACATTTTAGTATTACAAATTATGTTTTCAATTTTCATACTCTATATCCTAGTAACTCTTCTCTATAGAAATGTTTGCACATATGGGGACATGCATGAGAATGATCTTTGCTGTTTGTAATAAGAAAGACTAGAAGCAAACCGAACTTTAATCAAAAATAGAAAGAAAAAATGGAATGAGGTATATTTATTCCATTCAATACTGAAAATGAATGAACCATGGGTAATTGCTTCAGTATGGATTGACCTTAAACATGTAATATTTAGCAAATTAAACAGTCACAAAAGAATACATGTAGTATAACTCAATTTGCATATAATTCAACTACAACCAAAATGATAAATATTATATTTACTTATGGGTACAGGCATAGGTGGTAAAACCATAAGGAAAAGCAAGGCAAAATTCAGCGTGGTAGTTACTTTTGGGCTTATTGGTTGTAAAATCAACAAGGGGCCCAAAGAGGGCCCCTAAATTACTTGCTGTTTTCCTTTTGAGCTGGAAAGTGGATACATGGGTTTTCATTTCGGTAATATTTAAGTTATACATCATTTAGTATTACATTTTTCATACCAAAAAAATTTAAATTACAGAGAGAAATGAAAGAAGGACTCAGCTATACTTCCTGATGACATGCCCTTTCTTCTTTAGACACCCTGGGAAAACTCAATTATTGTACATCAACAGCTTTTGCCTGAAAGTCAAGGGAAGAAGGGAGATAATTGCCTCAACTTTATCTGATATTGAGAAGCTATAGCCTGCTGGGAAAACCCAGGTGCTCAATGATGCCAATTTTTCCAAGTTTTAACCCAAGAGAACGGTGTTTAAACTTACCTCATTTTATTCTACCTCAGAGTACATTTCCAGAAAAAAAACAAAAAACGTATTTTGAAATAAGTCACAAAACGCGGCTGTTGGTAAATTTGCAGTTAACTAGATCTCTAACATTACGATGTTTTAACATGACACTTTATTTCACACTGTAAAAGGAGCTGTTCCCTAAAGAAAAGGGAAATGCTATGGGAAAGAGAAATTAAAAGTCCCTTGTCAAAAAGCAAAGAAAATTCTTCCCAGAAAACCCCAATACATGTTTTCTTGGTTTAATTAGTTCCAGGGCCCTGAAAACAGCTCTGCAGTCAGAGCCTCAGATGTACTCATGGCCTTAATCTAGGAGCTGGATGGATTTATCTTTTCCCAAAGTGCAGAGGCTTTGTGGGGAAGATCTGGAAGCTTAAACACAAGCTGGGGATAAATACCAACAGGCAAGGGCAAAGATACCAAACAGACCCCCCAAAACTGACAACCACCCACTTTGAGGGTTTCCACAGATTTTCCCTTTCTCCTCTACAGCTCAGGATTAAATAAATTAAGTCGCATCCATAGAAGTTGTTCAAAATGAGTTTGCTCCCAAATTTAAATTCACTTAATTGAGATGGCACAGAAAGAAAATTTTATAAATCAGATTTTTGGACCCTGAATAATCTAAAGTTGATTATCTGACATTGCTAGTGAATAGGCTTTTCTTAGAAATTCCATCAATATTTCTACCAAAAGAATGTCTTAAATTCTTCGGGGCACCACTGGACCAATTATCTCCAGGCACATTTTTCTCGCTATGCTTGTCATTTTATGGAATTATATTAAATTCTGTTAAAAGCATTCCATAAATAATGAATTAGGACAAAAATAATTCATTACTCACTTAAGTACCATAAAATATTGAATATAAAATTGAAGCATGAAAAAGTAATCTCTAATTCGTATACTTTACACCAGATAATAAGACCTGCATCTTCTGCTATACTGTGGAAAAGAAGATATTCCACTGGATTATTTCCTTTCAGGCTCCAGATGGCAGAAAGAGGGGGGCAAATTCTTTTTATCCTCGAACCCCCCAGACCAGCAGCCGTAACTAAGAGGAACCCATGAAAGTAACATGAAGAAAAGTCAGGAGACCAAGGTGCCAGGTCGTTTTATGCCAACCTAATTATTTCTGTTGTCTTGAAAAACTATTCACACCCTCGTACTGTAAAAGTGGGGCTAATGCAATGAATGATTCCTAGGGCCCCTTCCTGGACTAGTGCATGGGGCTACAAGACTCTCCCCCTGGGACGGTGGTGAGAGGGCATGGCCTCACGGAGAACCTTCTCATCTCAGCTAAGGAAGAGTGAAAATCCTTCCTTAACGAATTCCTTCTATGCATTCTGGTTCCCTGCTGGTTTATCCTCATTTTATACCTCCTGATGTGTAATATTATGATCACATAACCCTTTTATGAATTCATATTGGACTATATTTCAAATGCTGATATCAGGTAAAACATACTTCAGCCATCAGTATCAAATTTTATGCTGAACTGCCCACTATTTCCCTTTGGCCAGTTGAAAAAGGTATGCATTTATATCTATAGGGAGGTAAATACAGTTTGGGGCTCTGTATCCTCAGGTAAAAAAAAAAAAATCCTCTGTACTTTCCCAATCTACTACAAAATCTTCTTCCCGTATTATACTTAATCAAAGTATGAACAAAACTATACTTGAATATCTCATATTCCTATAATGCATGATAGTTATATGATATTTACTGCTATACATGATTTTATATGAATTCCCCTCAGTCAAATAGTTAAGTTACTTAAGATATAGTAAGCAAGAGAATAAGTTATTTTTAAGGACACAACTGTATTCCTTGAATTAAATTAAAATTACCCTTTATAAGGCAATATAACTCTAACATTTTAGATGAAGATAAAATGCTGTTTCTCTCAACACTGAGTTTTATTAAATTTGTTATTAAGTATATATAAATGGATAAATATCCTGACATTTACATTCACATGGAAAATGTAGTTGAATGAATAATAAATCAAATTAAATCCATAAATAATATCATATTCTGTTAGAATTTGCAAGCTACTATTTAAATTAGACAATAATTTATGTGTATTAAAGTTCATGTGATGAAACCAGACTATTATGAGTATCTGAAGTTAGATATCTCTAAATCTTCTAGAGGAATTTTTCTAAATGCCAAACAGGTATTTGAAGAATTCACTGTAACATATTGAATATGTGAGGTGATTCACTTCTTCCATCTTTCCTACAAAAGAGAGATACTCTTGTATAAGTACACTCTCTTTTTGAAAAACGTGGCCCAATACTGAGCACAAACTCAAGTTTGGCATGGGACAAAACAGCTGTAGGATAAAGAGCTGTCATAGGGGTTATAATGCAAGTACGATACCTTAAATCTCCATTTTAAATTATGTGGAAACTATCCCTCCCCACCCTGCATTCTACCTACCACTCTCAAGAATTTCAGAACAGCTTAGTTTCCTGGTCAAGAGCTTGCTTCCCCACAACTGTCTGTGGCTTTTGTGGAGGCCTCTTCTGTTATTATCTCACTCCACACTGATTCTTCACCATTCCAAAGAACCATGAACTTGGGGTCATTATGCACAGTTAGATTTGTAGGGCAGGTTTAGGGTAATGGAGAAAACTTAGGGCGTGGTAAGTACAGGCAACAAATTAAAAGAGAATATTAGATGTGACTGTGGTAACCCTCCATCAACCATCCCCACCAGGAGGAATTTCATGTTGGCCATGGTCCTCCATAGAGCCCAGACATTCTGCGTTAGTGGGGCTCCTCTATTTCTTTTTTCCATTGTAGACAACTTTGCACAAGCTGCTCTCTGAATTTCCAAATGCCTTTCATTTTATATGCACAACACTTCTTCACCTCTACATTGTGCCCCTATCTTCTGCATTCATTTTAAGAAGGCTGGGCACCATTGAAGGAAGCTGAGAGAAGTTAAGAATTCATGGCTGAAAACAAAGTGGCTCATTATGGTGCATATTTGTGTTCTCCTCTGTCCAGCTTATATTCCCCCTTCTAATAAGCACCACAGTTTTGCTTTGGGAAACTATCTCTCCCACCCATACCACTGAATAATATGTCATTTAAGGAGTTTTTCTTTCCCAGGCCAAGGAGTGAGCATATGAACCAGGCCAGGCTTTGAAATTATATTCTCTTAACAACTTTTTACCACAATTTGAATATTGAGCAGAGTGACACAGAGACCTAAAATGGCCAGCATTATCCCCCTGATGGTATCCTGGAGACACCACACATGAGTTCCTGATACCCCGATCTCCATAGAGGCTTTGGTTCCGGTCCTTCCTAAAGCCAATGTCTCAGAATTTTCTTCAATTCTGTGAGCTATTTTGTTTTATCAATAAATTCCATTATTTCTCATGTCATGCATCACCAGTTTCTATTGCTTGCAACCAAATCACACTAACTGATCTCATTGAGATATTTTCCTAACAGAGATACATCTGCTCTGAAATTGCTCCTACCTAGTATGTGAAAGAAATCACTATAAATTGACTTTTATTTACTTTCCAAATACTTGTTTCATATATTTTTTAAATAACTATGAAAGTTATTTTTTCTCTTGAAGCTATCCTTTTAGGAAGAGCTCTGAGGTATTTTCTTTCTTTAATCCTTATAATGCTCATGAACTCAGGCAGTGATCCTCAACGTTTTTAAAGTTGGAACATTCTATCATTTCACTTTCTCAGATCATGTCATTTAAAAAGGTCCATACAAATCATTTAACCCAAACTCAGCAACCCAAAAGAAATTCTTTCCATACCATTCTTAATGAATGGTCGACTGGTCTCTTTTTAAACTCTCATTAATTTCTTCCATCAACCCATTCCACTTTAGTGGAATCTCATCATGAGAATGTTCCTCCTTATGTGGAGATAGAATTTGATTTGCCATCTTATCCCCCCTCTTCATGTCTCTTTTTCCCTTCACACACACCTAGAAATGTCTGCCTTTAGATTCTATTTCTGCATGAGCGATGCCTTCCGCCTGGCCATTCTTCAATGATTTCAAGATGGCTATCCAATTTTATGGAACATACCCCTGTGCTCCTAAAATTATCCCATGCATATGACTGAACCATATGAAATCTAAAGGTCAAGTGGTTGTTTTGAAATCTTGTCAAGAGTCCTTAAAATAAATGGATATCCACATTGTCAAAAGATCAGGACTGAGATTTTTTAAAATATCCTCTGAGATAAATAAATTATAAGTAAAATGTTATGGTGGCTCCTTTTTTAAAAGAGTCTATTTCTTCTGTGCTTAAGATTATCTGAAAACAAAGTATTGTTATAACTTCTGGATGTCAAAAAGTTATTTATTTTACCCAGCAGTAAATTAAAGATGGATCCTTTCAGCAGCAAAACCTGTGTTGTCAGAAACTACTGGAACTCCCCTTCTTTCTAGGAATCCTTCTCTCAAGAGTTAACAGCAATCACAAGAAACCACATACCTTGGCAGAATCTATGTATACTGAAAAAGTAAAAAGCTTTGAAAACTTGCTAGGATAAATTATTCATCAATAAAATGACTTATCTGATAATTCAGACCCAAAAAAAATTCCTCATGTCTTGATAACTTTCCAAAATAGCTATAATATGTAGAAATCTGATTCAGAGTTAACTAAGAATTTTTAAAATGTCTATCATGCATGTGCTCTGATAAGGGGTTTCTCATATATTATCTCATTAAGAATTTGACCTACATTTTAAAAGTGCAAATACTTTTATACTAGATTTTTGGAGCTCCACGGAGATGCTTTTACCTTTTCTGAACATTCTATGTTGCAATTTCTATGTGGTATATATTTTCACCTAATACAAATTTCTGACAAGTAATATTTGCCTTTGAACAGGACTCATTACTCCAATGTAACTCTCCCTAATACTGAGGTAGCATTATATGATGATTACAAGAGCAGGGTTGAGAGTTAGAAAGCTTGGGCTTCCATCTGGGCTCTGCCATTTCTATTCCTCTCTGTACCTCAATGTTCTCATCTGTAAGTGAAGATAGACATTGTACCAACTTCATGGGGTTGTTGTGAAGATTTAGAGTTAACTGACTGTAAGGTATACAAGATAGTCCCTGGCACTTAATTAGTGCTCAATAAAAATTTGTGTTTCATACCATGTCTTAAGAGTAGGAAACACTTTTTTCATCCAAAAAGATAGATTTTTGTTTTTATATTTTTCAAAGTGGATGTTACTAAAATCCTCATTAAGAAAAAGCTAATAGCCTCAAAATCCTGCAAAATTTGTGCTTATATACTGTCTCATAATTCAAATAATCAAACCAATTAATTTTATAAAATATTATTCACCACATCAATTAGCATCTTTTGAAATCTAAATTAACACTTAATAATAGCTTTTGCTATTTATTGTGAGAATGGGAAGAATAAAACCCAACTACTAATAGTAACTACCATTTCTTGAACATCTTCCATATTCCAGATACCTCATCAAGGGTTTTATATTTTATTTCATTTAATCCTCTCATCAGCATTATGAGACTGATATTTCTACTTCCTGGATGAGGTAACCAAGGCTTAGACAACACAGCTAATAAGGGACAGAGCCAGGCTTTGAACACGATCTGATGTCAAAGCTCACATTCCTCACTAAAAGGTATAAATCCAAAATCTTACAATAGTCTAAACTTCATTATAGAGGCACCAACACGTTTTGATGACATTAATCTACCAAGAAACTACCTTCAAAATTAGTTTCTAAGTAATGCTCTCTCCATATCAAATGATTATGTTTACAACATGGAAATACATACTGGTTATTTAACTTAACTATTTACATATTAGCTGCAGTTTGAGATGACTGGCAACCCAATGAATTTTATGTGTACAATAGGTAGGTCTGGTAGTAACTAATATCCTAATACCCAGGCCCTTGGTATCACTTTCTCTATATTTTTCACAAACTATAAATTCTAGTTCTGAATTCAAAATTATTTATGTTCAAGTGAGAATTTCAAGAAGCTCCTTCACATAGTATGTAAAAGTGGTTCATGAATGAAGGCACTCAATCAAAATGTTTACTGTACCAGGATAAGGTCATGTATAATCGAATCAAGTCTCAAGTTCCCTGTATTCACTCATTTATCTGGCCTTGAAAAATAAAAATGCTCTTGAGTAACAATCCGAGAGTAAAGATAGCATATCACGGTACTATTTTATTTATGAGTCAATCAGATTCCACCCCCTTTTCCTGTTTAGAAGAGCTAGAAATTAGAACTTAAAAAAAGTAGCCTCTTGGAGGAGGGATAAATTAGGAGAATGGGATTAACAGACACACACCACTATGTATAAAACAGATAAACAACAAAGATTTACTGTATAGCACAGGGAACTATTCAATATGTTGTAATAACCTATAATGGAAAATAATCTGAATTTTATATATATATATTTATATAAATCTGCATCACTTTGCTGTATACCTGAAACTAACACAATGTTATAACTTAAGTATACTTCAATCATAAAAAAAATAAAATAAAATACACATCTTTATTTAGAGTCTAGCTCAAATAATATATCATTTCATGTGTTCTATAAGGACCTTATGACAATGTATTCCCAATATTTCTCCCTCCATCATTTGTGATTTACATACATTATAAATGTACAATGTATTGCTACTATTTTTGCTTTAATAATTATCTTTTAGAGCAATTGAAAGTATGAAAAAATGGCGAAAAAAAAGCCTCTCAAAGCAAGCAATGGCAAAAGTAGCCAAGACAAACAGAGATGAACAGATCAAATATTCATGGTTTGTTTGAAGTTAACTGCCATCTTGGGAGAAAGAATGTTCTCACTGGCTGATAAAGCCAAATCCGGTAGTGTAGAAGTGTCATTAGGGGAACAGGGAAAGGGTTTAAAAGAAGTAGGGGGAACTGGAAAGTGGAAAAGAGAAAAGAATAGCCTAGAGCTGAAGCACCCAATGACGTGAGCTATAGGGACACTTTCAAACATGTAATGAGAGCATCAAAATGGAGAGCAACTTGACATGACTAACAGAAATAGCTGGAAAGAGAGAGAAAGAATATGATAATTATAGTATATGTAACTGGAGGTCTTCAATAAATGGATAAGGTAGCTTTGAGCACTTCAATAACCTCTCAGGGTCCTGCTATATTGTATTTAGGACTTTGGAGAAAATATCCAAACAACTCATAACTCACAGTGCCTGGTTCCGGACATTCAGAAGGGCACCTGAATGAAAAAACAGGACCTTTCATTCAATTCAACTGCAACATTTGCTAAGTGCCTACTCTATGCCCCTAAGCTAATAACTATAACAAACAGATAATGAAAGTTTTCTCTTCACAGAGAGCTTGCAGTATATTCACTCATTCATTCTACATACATTTATTTAAGTACTTACTTTGTTAATGTCCTAGATACTATAGGAGGGGAAAAAAAGAATGAGTGAAGGATCACGCCTTGAAGAAACCCACAGTATTTCAGAGGAATATAGGACACAAGCAATTAAAATCAAAGATAGAAAAAGTATTCCCTAAGAACAGAGAAAAAATGGCAGAAGAAATAGGTGGGCACAGAGACAATTATATTATCATTCTTCAATCTGCAGAACTAGATATACATTTTGTACATATTTTATGCTTTAAATATTTTTAAAGAAATAAACATGTTTTAAAGAAATAAAACACATGGGTAGAATTTATGAACGTAGAGATAAGAAAAGCAAGGGGATTGGTAATTATAGACAGACAGACAACATAAGCACAACAATTCTGGCTGTAAACTCCAAGTGTAGAGTTACCTTGCCCTTTTTTGTGTGTTCCTTTCTTTTCCTATCATATACCTACACCCATCTAACTGAGATTTCTACATTGTAGTGCAATGGAGCACAGGAATCATAATCTTCTTGCTAGCTGACATGCATTTTTTTTATCCTAATTGCATTACCAAATCTGTTAATGGGTGAAAGAACTTCACAAGTTAAATTAGGCATTTTAAGAAAATCTCATTCCAAAACCTAAATATTTTCCTTCTTTATCTTCATGAGGCTACATATTTCAACAGGACACAGTTTACATAAAGTCTTTCTATTATTGAATAAAATATGGGAATGAAATTGATAGCTCACTACATCACTTGTCAGAGGATTGTATAAACTTGTCAGTAAAAAAAAATTCTAAAATATAACTTATTTTGAGTCAACCACGGTTTATGATTTTAATCCAGGAAGTAATATCAACATAAATGACAGGATGGTTAAATCACACACACATATTTATTAGGCTATTTGTTTATTTGTTGGTTTCCAGGCACTAATTCTGCTTCCCTAGGATGAGATGAGCATTTCAAGTGTTTCCCACGATCACAGATTTATAATTCTAAGACAGGGTCGACAAATTGTTTCTGTAAAGGTCCAGACAGTAAGCATGCTATGCTTGGCAGGTAACACGGTCCCTACTCAACTCTGCTGACACAGCACAAAAAAAGCCATAGACAATATGTAAATTAATGACTGAGGCTATATTCCAATTAACTTTATTTATGGACAATGAAACCTGAACTTCATCTAATTTTTAAGTCACTGAATATTATTCTTCTTTTGATTTTTTCCAAGCATTTAAAAATATTAAAAACATTCTTAGTATACCAGTCCTACAAGAACAGATGGAGGGGCCGTATTTGTCTAATTTGCCTACCACAGTCCTAAGATGGAATCAGGATTCTAAGACATTTCTTTTCTAAAAGCATGAGAATGGATTTTTCAAAAGTGTTTACCTACAGTCTTTTTTGCATTTGTTTGCATGATACATCTTAGCACAGGATTCACTAGTTATCACCTAGAGTTGGGAATCCTTGCAAAATAGACTCAGGTTCATCGACATAAAGTAGCCTATTGACTGGATGGTGCTTTGAGATATTTTTTTTCTGAAGTATCTAGGTAATTCTGTAATGTCTCTGATATAGTGTCTTTTTGTTTTCCAGCTTTATGATAACATCTCTAACTTTGCAATGTCCCAGTACTTGGCTTGGTTGTATGTTCTGGCTCACAAAATGTTGTCATTCTCAGTATCTGTTTAGAGATTCTACCTCACTGTAATGTTTCCCTCAATAACAATCATAAAAAATGTGCTCTGGTGCCTATACCTAGCTGCTTCTAGGTTTCTGTTTTGTTTTTTACTTCTGAAAAAGATTTGACCAGCTAACTATCTGCTATTTCAGAGACTTAATGCCATATAATATGGATGCTTCAATATTACACTCATTCATTTTAATTTTCCTATTTATACACTTTCAAAACACTCATAAATCTATAGTTTTTTTAAGGTCTAGTAGTAATTTCTATTTTGTCCATAACCCTGGGATAAAATTTAAAATACTCATTTCCATGCACATAACCAACATTAATCTTCTAATTTGTAACATTAATTCCATTCTTACTGAAAATTCTCACATCACAGAGAGATAAAGTATATATATATATATATATATATATAAAGATAAAGCATATGTGCGCGCGCGTGTGTGTGTGTGTGTGTGTGTGTGTATAAAGATAAAGCATATATATGTATATAAACACCTCTCCCTCTCCCTCTGGGTTCAAATCCCAGTTCTGCTTCTTCCTATCTCTGTGATCTAAGGGCAAGTCATCTAACCTCTCTTTGCTTTAGTTTCTTCTTCTGTAAAATGGAAATAATAATGGTATATATTCACAGGATTGTGGTGATAATTTAATGATTAATGCATGAAAGTTCTTAGAAGAATGCCGCACAGTATAGCATGCATTTCACTAAGTGCTGACTTTTATCATTACCCACCAGCCGCCTGTATTTGTATATGACTCTGACTTGCAGAATAACCAAATCTCAAGTCATATTAATCTAAGGATTTATTTGTTACCTCAAGTGGGAAGTGCAAGGATGCAAGGGACGCTTGCATCCTTGAACTGATGCTGATTCTTTTTGGAGGCTCAATCAAACAGGTGGGGGCCAGGGCTTCCTGTTCTGAGTTTTCTGTCAGGCTCCCTCCACGAGGTGGGTAAGATGACAGCCAGCAACCCCAAACCCACATTACCCTGATCAATACCTGTGGAAAGCAACAGTCTTTTCCGCCTACTCTGGCAGAAAGTAACCAAGGAGGACACTGATTGGCCCAGTGAAGGGCATATGCCAAGCCCTGTTGCTTGAGGGTAGAGGAGGCGTGAAGGGTGAGTCCCACCTACTGTAACCATAACCAAGAAGACAAGACAGGAAAGAGATCCTGGGCAGATAGGAACAACATAACCACTGTAGTTCATACTCCCTTTCTATGTGCTGCAAGTGAGTCAATTTGGCTTCCTGCTTCCATTGCAAAGGCTACTGAGTTTTCAGCTCACAACCCTCTCTGACTGTCCAAGTATACCTATGACATACTTAACCCCTATTCTATAATGAATGCACCATAACTAGCCCAGGTTAGTAAAGTGCAACAGGTGGAATACACTCGGTGCTGTTCTTTTATATATCAATACCTTTATCCCTATGGCTATTTCAAATTAAGAAGACCAGACTAGTCCAGTAACTAAATGCCCCAAGCATATGTGACAAAGCCATCCTATGATAGATGTACTTTTAACCTTATACAAGGATGCCCAGCAGTCCATAGTGAAAGAGAACTAAATGGGGCCAGAACACACATTTTCCTGTTTCAGCTCCATCACTTATTCAAGAAAGTAGGCAAGTCCCTTAGCCCCACAGACACTAGAGTTCCACATCTCTAAAACAGAGACTGAAGCATCCACTTAACCTACTACATGGAATTATTGTGAGGATTCAATGAAATATCGTATGTAGAAGTGATCAGTAAATTTAGTAAAAAGAATTAGCAATATTATCTCTAATAATTAAATTGTTTTTTGTTCCCTAATACTTCTCTTAAACACAGAAATGATTTCTCCCCTAGTCTTAGATTTCTTTTCTGCTCTTAGAATAGCTGTCACTTGACACCCTGTTGTCACCCTTTATATAAAGTACTTCACCGTCTGTTATCTTTTCTGACACAGACACGCATTCACTTTCTCTGCTATTCGTCACACTAATCTCCATTTTTTCCCTCTTAGATTTTTTTTTCTTCCCTTCCTTTTTAATTGGTCCTTGTCCCTTCACTGGTGCTGAAAGCCCACCTTTCTTTTTTATCCATGGTGGAACCATTGCAGCATGCCGGTTGGAACATTCAGATCCTGATTTCACCTTGGCTATTTTACTTGATTCTGTGTATTCACAGTCACTGCAGAGGAGATTTCTTTCTGAGTTTTACTGCTGAGTTTGGCACCATTCAGAAGGACTCACCTTTGTGTGAAGTCTCACTCCAGAAAATTTAAAAGTTGAACTGTCCCCAGTAGCTCAGGTATTTGAGTAGCGTCTCAAATTTCATTTTCTGGATTAATTCTCTGTGCTTCTTGAAAAATGAAACACTAGCTCTACATGAAAAGCCTATGGAGCCACCTGCCTTCAGTACAAGGATTCAACACGTGTGGGTGTTTGGGAAGATTTGATCAGCCTGACACTGAAACCGGAAGTAAGAGGCAGCAGCACAAAGGCAGAAGAACACGTAAGTAAGACAGCAGTGC
Organism: Eubalaena glacialis; assembly: GCF_028564815.1. Classification (NCBI taxonomy): domain Eukaryota; kingdom Metazoa; phylum Chordata; class Mammalia; order Artiodactyla; family Balaenidae; genus Eubalaena; species Eubalaena glacialis. The sequence continues at coordinate 49,439,049 of NC_083720.1, forward strand.
TGAGTTCACTTTCTGGCTGCATCACTTACCAGCTGTGTGACCTCCAGCAAGTTATTTAAATGTTCTGAGTGTCAGATTACTCTTTCATAAAAAAGGACATATTAACACTTTCTCATAAGGATTTGTGAGGAAAGAAAGTACTTGACAAGCAAAATCTATCATCTTCCTTTATCATTTTTATTATAAAGAACCTCTCAAAATTGTTCTAAAATATCCAGAAGGGCTGATTCCTCCAACAGAGAGGTTCCTGATCATTGTTGCAGGTAAATGTCATGTGTTTGATCTCAGATGGCACCAACCAAATGAAAATCCTTATTGTACTCAATCCTGAGATTCTTTCTGGAATCAGATTATGGCTGGGAAAACATTTTCACTCTGGCAGCAAATATCTCAGAGTCATCAAAGAATCCATGAACAATAAATGTTGGAGAGGGTGTGGAGAGAAGGGAACCCTCCTACACTGTTGGTGGGAATGTAAATTGATACAGCCACTATGGAGAACAGTATGGAGGTGCCTTAAAAAACTAAAAATAGAGCTACCATATGATCCTGCAATCCCACTCCTAGGCATATATCCAGAGAAAAACATGGTCTGAAAGGATACATGAACCCCAATGTTCACTGCAGCACTGTTTACAATAGCCAGCAAATGAACTTCTTTACAAAACAGAAACAGACTCAGAGAACGAAATTACGGTTATCAGGTAGGAAGGGTGGAGGGGAGGGATAGTTGGGGAGTTTGGGATTGACATGTCCACACTACTGTATTTAAAATAGATAACCAAAAAGGACCTACTGTATAGCACAGGGAACTCTGCTCAATGTTATGTAACAATCTAAATGGGAAAAGAATTTGAAAAAGAATAGATGCATGTGTATGTATAACTGAATCACTTTGCTGTACACCTGAAACTAACACAACATTGTTAATCAACTATACCCCAATATAAAATAAAAAGTTTAAAAAAAGAACATTTATATGGTCTATAAATGAGGGGTACCTATGAAGGTAATGCCCCAAGAGAAAAAGGGTTACTTTGTGAAGCACACGTTTCCTTTAAAAAACATATGGTGGGGGCTTCCCTGGTGGCGCAGTGGTTGAGAATCTGCCTGCTAATGCAGGGGACACGGGTTCGAGCCCTGGTCTGGGAGGATCCCACGTGCCGCGGAGCAACTAAGCCCGTGAGCCACAATTACTGAGCCTGCGCGTCTGGAGCCTGTGCTCCGCAACAAGAGAGGCCGCGATAGTGAGAGGCCCGCGCACCGCGATGAAGAGTGGCCCCCGCTTGCCACAACTAGAGAAAGCCCTCGCACAGAAACGAGGACCCAACACAGCCATAAATAAATGGATAAATAAATAAATAAATAATAAATAAAAATTAAAAAAAAAAAAAACATATGGTGATCGAAATAACTGGCACATGCCAATCCTTCATTGAGTTTATACCATATGTTGAAATCATCTCTTCTGGGAGAAACAAAATAAAGAACTGCCTGTCTCAGTTCATTTGCAATGAAAATATTCATTTCTAATGAATGGAATATTTCATGAAATAAAACAGGCTTAATTCTGTTGTACAAACCTGGGTCTTTATTCTGCAATCTAAACCACCCTATTCTCTTAGCTGTGCAAAAAGGATGGTAGCATGCTTATGGCAATCAATTATGCACACCTTGAAAAGGGGCTCTGTAAAGGGAGAACATCAAGGTGAACCACACTGTTAGCACATAATTTCTGCTATAAGTGGTTTTTGTTCTAATCTAACCATGTCTCTTTCTGTTATAAGAGCCCATCTTCAAAATCTGCCCACAAATCAATATGGACATCAGAGAAGAAACACCAAAACAAAACAATTACTGAAATTGTGTTTCATCCAGTCTGATCAGCAGTAAAAATCAGCTTGGGTGGTGTACACACACACCATTTCAGCAGAAAAAATCAATCGGAAATATGGATCACCATGTTTTATTGTGTTGTCAGAGACAAATTAATCAGTATCACATATGACAGTACCTATATAAAATGACAGCAATGCTTACCTAAATTTATATTCAATTTAGATAATTAATACAATTATTTTAACAGTACAGAAAAAGAATACTGGATGTGAAAACTTCTAAGAAGGTAGATGCTGTTCTTCTATAACCTTTATGCACAGCAAGCAAATTCAATATCCCCAAAGTACTGAATCAATCATATACTACCACATTTATGATAAAGAGTGGATGTGCTTTGGAAGATCGGAAAGGTTATGATAAGACAAGTTTCCATGTTCACCACACAAAGAGAGGATAAGCACCTTAACTACAATGACAACACTCATTGGTGGCCGAAGTGGGTCTAGAACTCATGTATTGTAAATCCTAATGCAGTATTCCTACACAATACTTAAAATGGCAAAAATAAGAAATTCAAGAGAAAGCCACTAAAAGAGCCATTTTGTAAAATAAACAACAAAACCTACAAACCTCAAATATCTTCAAAAACTGAATAAAATAATTTATTTCAAAGGTATGTTAGAAATTCTTATACTTGGCCACTATCCAATGCAGCTCTTTAGGACTTACTTACAAAATAACATCTCCCAAACCCATAATAATAAATAGCAAAATCCTTGAGCAGGGTCCTCTTATCCCAGCAACTCAGAGAACACTACTGAGAAGTTTTTTAATTGGTTACTAATCTCGGTGATAACGTGGTCTTGCTGTAGGGCCCATTTAATTTCAGTTCTATGGCCTTCCCATTTTTAAACTTTAAAAATGATATAAAATTATATTGTTGCATTTCAGTTTGATCCAGATAAGATGATTCTGAAACTGGGGATGGTCCCATTCAACTCAGTTTATCCATTCCTAAGTCAGGCATGCTCTGGTTCTCATGATTTTTCACCCAAACACTACATATTCTTTCATTAACTGGGTATGCAACACTTGTGCAAGATTCTAAACTGACTGACATGCATGCATGAAAAATGCAGACAAAATCCCCCATCATCATGAAGCTTATAGTCTCACAAGGCAGACTAACGTAGACCAGAAATACACACACACACACACACACACACACAAACACACAAACACTGAAAGTGCTGGGAAAGTAAAGAACCTCACTTGCTTTGGTGAAGGGAGGAGTGATACTTAACTTTAGAGAAAAAAGAAAAGGAAAAAGATAAAAACAAGTGTGAAATATGCTGACTTTTTAAACTTTAGATCCTGCCAGGAGAGGGAGAAGGGAGCCCAGCAATGAGTATACAGAAAGAGGAGGGGACAGGGGAAGTGCAGACAAAGCTGAGAGGTACCAGGAAGGCAGTCAAATTACAACTACAGGGATGAGGATGAGCTCAGAAGGCAACACTCAGATTCAGACTCAGGATCTTCAGATGCCAGAGCACATGCCTTTACGCCACGGAGAGAGGGCACCTGAAAACAGCCCCCTCTATGCTGAAGGGTGTTAATTTCTGGAAAACTAGCCACATAGCATATCTGTTTAAAAAAAAAAAAAAAGGCCACTTGAACTTCCAAAGCATTTTTTTCCGTAACTGTTAGATGAATGCATGAGTAAATGGGGAGGAAAATACTGATCAGGGTACCAGATACCAGAATCCTCATCCCAGCTCTGCCTTAATAATCTTTGTGATTTTAAATCAATTGTTTCATATCTATATGCCGTCTATGACAGTCTCTTAGTATAAAGAGGCTACACATTAAAAAAAAACAAAAAACTTACAATTCAATGAATGTACTAGACATGATGGTGTGTGTGTGTGTGTTTGTGTGGTTTTTTTTGTTTGTTTGTTTGCTTTTTTCTTTTCAGGGAAGAGTTTTTATTTTTATTATTTTTTAACATCTTTATTGGAGTATAATTGCTTTACAATGGTGTGTTAGTTTCTGCTTTATAACAAAGTGAAACAGCTATACATATACATATATCCCCATATCTCTTCCCTCTTGCGTCTCCCTCCCTCGCACCTTCCCTATCCCACCCTTCTAGGTGGTCACAAAGCACCGAGCTGACCTCCCTGTGCTATGCGGCTGCTTCCCACTAGCTATCTATTTTACATTTGGTAGTGTATATATGTCCATGCCCCTCTCTCACTTTGTCCCACCTTACCCTTCCCCCCTCCCCATATCCTCAAGTCCATTCTCTAGTAGGTCTGTGTCTTTACTCCCGTCTTGCCCCTAGGTTCCTCATGACTTTTTCTTTTAGATTCCATATATATGTGTTAGCATATGGTATTTGTTTTTCTCTGACTTACTTCACTCTGTATGACAGACTCTAGGTCTATCCACCTCACTACAAATAACTCAATTTCGTTTCGTTTTATGGCTGAGTAATATTCCATTGTATATATGTGCCACATCTTCTTTATCCATTCATCTGTTGATGGACTCTTAGGTGGCTTCCATGTCCTGGCTATTGTAAATAGAGCTGCAATGAACATTGTGGTACATGACTCTTTTTGAACTATGGTTTTCTCAGGGTATATGCCCAGTAGTGGGATTGCTAGGTCGTATGGTAGTTCTATTTTTAGTTTTTAAAGGAACCTCCATACTGTTCTCCATAGTGGCTGTATCAATTTACATTCCCACCAACAGTGCAAAAGGGTTCCCTTTTCTCCACACCCTCTCCAGCATTTATTGTTTCTAGATTTTTTGATGATGGCCATTCTGACTGGTGTGAGATGATATCTCATTGTAGTTTTGATTTGCATTTCTCTAATGATTAATGATGTTGAGCATTCTTTCATGTGTTTGTTGGCAATCCGTATATCTTCTTTGGAGAAATGTCTATTTAGGTCTTCTGCCCATTTTTGGATTGGGTTGTTTGTTTTTTGTTATTGAGCTGCATGAGCTGCTTGTAAATTTTGGAGATTAATCCTTTGTCAGTTGCTTCATTTGCAAATATTTTCTCCCATTCTGAGGGCTGTCTTTTCGTCTTGTTTATGGTTTCCTTTGCTGTGCAAAAGCTTTTAAGTTTCATTAGGTCCCATTTGTTTATTTGTGTTTTTATTTCCATTTCTCTAGGAGCTGGGTCAAAAAGGATCTTGCTATGATTTATGTCATGAAGTGTTCTGCCTATGTTTTCCTCTAAGAGTTTAATACTGTCTGGCCTTACATTTAGGTCTTTAATCCATTTTGAGTTTATTTTTGTGTATGGTGTTAGGGAGTGTTCTCATTTCATTCTTTTCCATGTAGCTGTCCAGTTTTCCCAGCACCACTTATTGAAGAGGCTGTCTTTTCTCCACTGTACATTCTTGCCTCCTTTATCAAAGATAAGGTGACCATATGTGCGTGGGTTTATCTCTGGGCTTTCTATCCTGTTCCATTGAGCTATATTTCTGTTTTTGTGCCAGTACCATACTGTCTTGATTACTGTAGCTTTGTAGTATAGTCTGAAGTCAGGGAGCCTGATTCCTCCAGCTCCGTTTTTCTTTCTCAAGATTGCTTTGGCTATTCGGGGTCTTTTGTGTTTCCATACAAATTGTGAGATTTTTTGTTCTAGTTCTGGGAAAAATGCCAGTGGTAGTTTGATAGGGATTGCATTGAATCTGTAGATTGCTTTGGGTAGTATAGTCATTTTCACAATGTTGATTCTTCCAATCCAAGAACACGATATATCTCTCCATCTATTTGTATCATGTTTAATTTCTTTCATCAGTGTCTTATAATTTTCTGCATATAGGTCCTTTGTCTCCTTAGGTAGGTTTATTCCTAGATATTTTATTCTTTTTGTTGCAATGTAAATGGGAGTGTTTTCTTAATTTCACTTTCAGATTTTTCATCATTAGTTTATAGGAATACAAGAGATTTCTGTGCATTAATTTTGTATCCTGCTACTTTACCAAATTCATTGATTAGCTCTAGTAGTTTTCTGGTAGCATCTTTAGGATTCTCTATGTATAGTATCACGTCATCTGCAAACAGTGACAGCTTTTGTTTGTGTGTTTTAAATAGACTTGTGCATAGTATAAAAAACCTTTGGAAAAGTCAGTGACAGCAAGGCCCTGAGTTTCTACTGCAAAGCCACAAACAGAACCACATATGCATTTGGATTGTTTTATTTGCCATGATGACATCATTTATTATTACAGCCTGTGACATGGCCTTATTTTTCTTTTTGAAATAAAGAGAGTCCCACTTGAAGAAATATTTTGTTCCAAAGAGTCCTACTTTTTTTTTTTTTTTTTTTTTACCCTGCGTTGGGTCTTCATTGCTGTGCGCAGGCTTCTCATTATGGTGGCTTCTCTTGCTGTGGATCACGGGCTCTAGGCGCATGGGCCTCAGTAGTTGTGGCAGGCAGGCTCAGCAGTTGTGGCTCACGGGCTCTAGAGTGCCGGCTCAGCAGCTGTGGCACACAGGCCTAGTCGCTCCATGGCATGTGGGATCTTCCTGGGCCAGGGATCGAACCCATGCTCCCTGCATTGGCAGGCGGACTCCCAACCACTGTGCCACCACGGAAGCCCAAGATGCCTACTTTTTAATGTAATCAACTGGTGCCTTTTCCAAGGTCAGCTGGGAATCCACACAAAGTACTATGAGGAAAATAAATGAATCTAGCTAAACATAGTTTTTTTCAATTTAACAAAAACCTGCTCAGCACGTACAGCGTCATGGGCATAATCTTTGCTCTTAAAGGCTGGTGGAGGTAAGGGAGAACTGACCCAACAATTAAAGTATGATAAGTCTTATAATAAAGCTACCTTAGAAGGAGCACACCTCTCTGTGCCAGGGACGTGTCCTTCAACATCAGGATGAGGACGATGATAGCAATATTAACCCCAGCTAACAGCTGCTGAGCATGTGCTATGGGCTTAAACATTTGCATGACTCTATTTAAATGTCATAGAGAAAAGGAAATACAGAAAAGTGGTTAAGATGTTGGGCTTGGGAATAATCCTGTCTGTGTTCAAATCCAAGCAGCATTAAAATGTTTCAAAGACAAGGACAGTTATGCGTAAAAGATAAACAGGCCCAAATTTCCAACATATGATTCTCTCCCACCTCTTCCAGCAATATAGATTTCGAAGCATTCAGTCAATTTTGTGTGATTATGTTCAGGATAGATCACCCACATTGGGAGGCCTCTACAATCCTTGTGACCTTACTTGGAGACTGCAACAGTGGTTCAGGAGCCTTGAATTGGTGGGAGTTGAGATAATGTTTGTGGGTGAGATGGAAACCCTTAAGTAGAGAGGCAGATTTCTTTGCATAGAAGACCAGTGATGATATTTTGACACAAAATTTGTACCAGAGTAAATTTTCCTTTTTCCTAATGATGTCAGTATATAAAGCAACAGATTTATAAACTAATCATCACAGTGTCTTGCCTGTCCATAAGTATAGCTAAAATATGAAGAGTGGGTGCTCTTGTACAAAATCATCGAGAACTTTTTACTGGGTTCTAAACCCCATATTCCACGTTGGACCCTCTCGTCACCCCACGTCTGTCTTCCTCTCCTGTCAATGCTGGGACCCGTCCCCACTGTGGGGTCCAACCCTGTAATGTTTGAGGTATACCCCCAGTGCACAGTCTGGGGGGATTTATGCCTTGATTCTTTGGTTGTTTTCCTCCTAAGCATCTAGTATCTTTTTTGTTTCTAATGGAAGACATGGAGTTTCTTGTTCTATGCTTGACTCCATTCCCTGAAAACTAAAAAAAAGTCTTTCGCATGCTCCTCAAAAATGCTACTATGTTTCTAAGTAAGACTTCTTTAACTTTAGTGTAAGACAATATGTGGTTTACAGAGTACTTTATCCTTCTTATAAATGACCACTCTAGGCCTCAGGTTCAGCCCTGTTACACGAGAGATAATAGTCTTTACACCCCAAGGTTGCTGGCATGGAGAAAGAGTTCATGGTGATGTCCTGAGCATAGTAAGTGCTCGATAAATGTTAGCTGTTATTATTACAATAACCCACAAAGTAGATGTTACCACAGATTTTAAAAATGAGGAAACTGAATCTTGGTGAGGTTTAAGTAACTTGCCATAGGACACAAAATGGACTGAATCCAGAGCTTTAAGACTGAACTAATTGAGCCGAGTCTGGATGGTATGCCTGTCATTTTAAATTTTGTAAAGTATATTGAGGAAAAAAGAAGCCAAGTATAATAAAAGAGCACCTACTTTTACACTCAGTATTATTTGCTATTCCCTATGTATTATAATAATTACATATTATTACAGTATGTTTTATATACATGATTTATATTGTCTTATATTTTGTTTACAATATATTATAGTTTATTATTTATATACTACTTATATTACAGTATATTATATTTATGTTATATTCAGTATGGAATGATAGTGCTTCAGATCAAATAGAAGCGTTAGGCTCTTTTTATAAATAATCATTCCCCCTACCCTTACCTTCATGAGTTAGGGAGGAAATGCTACCAAGAACTCATTCCTTAAACTTGTATTCAATAAATATGCATTAAACATCACTAGGCAATGATGTAAAGGCAAAGGAGATTCACAATTGACAAAAAAATAAAAAACATATATAGAAGGTCCCTGCCTTCTGGGAGATGATTTTCTGGTGGGAAAGACATGTAAACAATCCATTACAACCCAATAAGGTCACAGGTGAGGAAGCCCAGGGAGTCACCCTGGGAAGGTTCCAGACTGTAACTCACTGGTTTATTTGGCCAGTGTTTACTAGGTTCCATTATAACCCTTGGCCTTGTTGAGGTCCTGGAGATAAGTACTTAAGTACTGTGAACAAACCATGATCCCTGCCTTCCACTAGGTAACTCATCCCAATGAACCCCTCAGGAACAGAGCTATTCAGCTATTTAGCAAAGTTTCTGGAAGAGCTGAAAATGTTTCCCTCTTCTTTGCTCTCTTCTCTCATTCACATTTAATTTAATCAGGAAGAGTCTCAATGGAGCTTCAGCAGAGCAAAGCAACAAAATAACCTGGGGAAATTGATTTGTTAATTGGGTTGATTTAGGTCAACGTTTTTAGCACAGTACCCATAAGCTTAAATGCTCTCTAAGTAGAAAGAGTGTGCAGCCCACAGAGACCATGTCCCCCTTGAAGCCATGCTTGGAAACCCAGCACTCTGGAGGCTGCTCAGGGCAAGTCACATCCGTAATTTAGCATCACACTTGAAGCATTCAAGCTTCAACCAGGCTCTGTATGCAACCGATCTGTAGATTTTATTTTTCTTCCTTTTTCTGTTTAGATCTTTAACTGGAATTCTGAAAGTTTTATCATATACCTTTGCCTTAGCCCACTCAGAACATGATTTCAAAATTCTTCATCTTTCTAGCTAAAATAGCAAAGAGCCACAATTTTCTTACTGTAAGAATTCCCCACAAGAGCAAAAGCAAATCAGGATAATGTAACCTGGATGACAAGAAACTTGGAGAAAGCTTTTTATCATACCATCCCAAGTCCTTCCTTGAAGAACATCTTTGCTAACAGAGCTTCTTGGCCTTGCTGAATTGGAAAAAAAAAATAAAAAATTCTTTCAAGGACACTATTAAGATTGAACAAGTTTCTCTGGGTTCTCTGTATTTGAGGAAATTGAATCACTTTGGTCCCAAATCCCTTAAAATTCTGACTTTTGACTGCCTAATTTGTAAAACAGTTCAGTTGCCTTGCTAGCCTGCTAGGGTTGCAGCAGAGGGTCCTGTTAACATAAGGCAGCATTTGGAAAACTACAAGAAAAAATATAAATCATTATGATGTTACTTTAGATTTTAGATCACTAATATTTTGCTGCCTGTCACTTTGGAAGCAGTGAGATACAGTAGGAAAAAATATTGGCCTGGGAATTAAAAGACCTAGGAGAACTGAGTTTTAGTTTGGGTTTATCACTAACTAGCTGATTGAACTGAGAACAAATCACATGACGTGTTCTGAGTTTCACCTTCACTATTTAGGAGAGTACCTGACTATGTTATTTCCAAGTCCCTTTTCATTGATAAGAATCAGTGTCTCCATGATCATCTGTTAATTCAATTAGTATTTGCTGAGCACTTAATATGCTCAGCACAGTATTAGTGAATGTGGATCTGGGTACAAAAAGTTGACATCAAAATCTGACCAAAGAGGCAAGACAACATTATTAATCAGCCAGGCTATAAGCACATGGTAATATCAGTGAATAAAAAAGTATCAGTGAAAAAGTATCAGTGAATAAAACAGGGCTGCAAGGTAAGAACTAGCTGTGCAACCATAGGCAAGTCACATGACCTCTCTGGACCTCAGTTCCCTCATCTAGAAAAGGAAGAGTTTGATGTCATGTAATCATCTCCATAGTCCTTACAATGGCATCTAATGGAGTCATTGAATGCTAATCTGTGCAAGGCCTTGAGGAGATAGAAGAACCGTGTGGCCCAACTAGGGAAATAAGTCCAGTGACCACACAGCCTGGGTGGCTCAGGACAGCCCCCATTTATGCCTGTCATCCCTCAGCAATTATTAATAGCATCAACAGCACTCACCCTCTCCCAGTGTCACTCTCCAAAGTGTTTCAGTTTGGATGACCACTTACAATCCTCATCCTAGTAATCAAACATTATACACACAAGCTGATAAGGCAAGATGGTAAAACAGTAACTGTCAAGGAAGGAACAGACGTAAGTGCTCTAGGGCCTCAGAAGTGGAAAAATTAACAACGGGTTTGCTTGATCAGCTAAGGCATCCTGAAGGAGTAGGGACAGGATATAAACCTAGAAGGCGAGATAGCAGATGGGAGGGGATTCAGTACAATATCTATACTTATGTTGAACTTCAAATTGCATCCCAGGTCATCCTACATTTTAATAACAGAGCAGGGTTTGAAACCCTTTTACCCTCAATGGCATATTTAACTTCATCATCCCCAAATCTTTATTGGCCTTCTCCTCTTTCCAGGGTCTATGACCCCAGTTGCTTAAATGCCCCTCAATGGACAGGTCAAGAATGACAAAGTATTGCTTACACTGTGTGGATCTAGTAAATCCCTGCTTACCAGATTTCAAGAATCTGCTTCTGGGCTCCACCTTTAGCACACTGTTCTTTTTGCTTTACATTTTCTCTTTGGGAAAGAACCTTTGCTAGAATTGATTCCCAAGCTATATTTTGAGCAACTGTATTAAATCATGATGTCTCTTTTGGAAATCAGGCCCTTCTTTCCAGCCACTGGATATCACCACTTAGACATCTATCCCTTGGCGACTGGAGCTCCATCTATCAAATGGTGAATACAATATCTGTTCTATGCTATTGCTATTAGTCGTTTAAATGTTAATCTGTCTTGAGTGCTTGGACTATGTCTTAATCAACATTGAATCATGAGGGCCTTGTCTTGCATCTTACAGTGCCCAATAAATGCTATTGAATTGACATGACTGTTGCTTTTTATTCCCTGTTCTAATATTCACCCCCTGCCAACTCTTCTTATTTTTGTCTCTGAATAGAGATGATAGATACCTCCACAATTTCAAAGGTAATTTAAACTTTGTCTTTATGCAATAAACAGAACGTTCACTCTACAGGAAGCTCAAGAGATAACCATCAGTTGTTCAATTTTCAGTATCAAGCTAACTCAGAATGGGGAGATTCACAGCTGCATTTCCCCTTTCCTATTTTTGCAGCATCATGGTCACCATGAGAGATTTTAGTTCCTGACTGCTTTTCTCATTCTTCTCTCCTGCCAGCGACTGTAGACTGAGCTCTGTTTGCTTTTCCCCCATCTGTTTCATAAAATCACTCTGCTTCTATTTTCATCTTTGCTTTCCAGCCTCTAAACCTCTGAAGCCATGACCTTTCAAGCAAATATAGCAATGGTATCCGTGCATCTTCTGATTGAAAAATCAAAACTGAGCCCATACACGGTATAATTATTCTGTGTGCACAGGAGTGGTATGTGCACTTGTGGAAGACAGATAATTGGATTTCAGATTACTGATAAAAATATGCGCATTACACCTGAGCCCCAGCAGCTTTTTTTTTCCCTAGGACCCCAGAGAAACTTGAAACTTTAGTTCTTCCATGGGCTCTTAACCCTACACAATTGGCTTCTAGGTCCTGCCTGTTCTACCTCCAGAAGTTCTCTATTTCTTTATTCTTTCTCACCGGTCACCAGAGGTCTCACCTCTTTATTCTTTCTCTGGAACTATCTGCACTGCTCCCATACAAGCCTCCAATATCATTCATCTGGCCATTTGGTCCTTAACTACTTCCTGCCTCCAATCATGCCCTCTTCCCTCCATCTCCCAGGTGGTTACCATAGTTACCATAAAACTTCAGTTGGATTTTCCCTTCAAACACTCTCAACAAGGTTTCCTAGCCCAAATAATTTCCTTTAAAATTTAAATTAGCTGCCAACATTGAAAAATGAGCAGATTTTCCATTAAAGTGAGATTTCTGTCTTAACAGAGCCGGCACCATTCCCAGGTGGCCATAATACGATGGAGCTGAGTAGTGGCTGCCCCGTTAGGAAAGGACAGGAGCTGTCTCATTTGCCATAGTCTTCTCCACTCACTACTGTTTTGATGTTACCTGAGGCGGGGCCATTCATCATGTGCTGATGTATCACCAGAGACACTTCACTCACGTAGCCCGGCCAGTTCCTGGGGACAGTGGTCATTTGCAATCCTGCAGTCTGATTTCTAACCAGATGTAGGGATGCCAGAATAATAATTAGTAAACACTTAGAGCTACATGTGAGGGGTAATCCCAAACCAGGCTTAAATTTATCTGCGGGTTCTCACTGAGGATATAAAGTTATGAATGACTGTCTTTACAAACATTTTAGTTAATATCTTATCAAGTTTTATCATGGTGCCACATCTATAATTGGATCTTTGGAGTGTAAAGGGAGATCAAAGAAGAAAAATGGCTGGGAAAAAAGTTTAATTTCTTGATAACTCTGAGAAGCACTTTTCTTGTCATTTCCTGGACTGATTACTAACATAAGGATAAAAAAATGAAAACGTCTCAGATTTCTCAGAAATGGAATTTAACTTAAAACTCTAGTGACCTAATTTCTGCTACATTTCATTCCCTAACTCCCTGTAGAATTCAAGTAGAAATTATGGTTATGCAATGAAGGACTCAACTCAAAAAGTTAGCTATAATATTATAATAAAATTAATTTTAGAAACACAATGGTATTTTTAATATACAGTCTAGCTTATAATAATGTGACACTTTAAAATAAACTTAAAAGCAAATCAACTTGCTATCACTACTAATTGTGTGTACTCTTGCTATTAACATTCTTTTAAGTAAATTTTTAATACAGCTTCAAAATTGTCCTCATAAATTACAACCAAAGAATTTTTTCCTCCTGCAATAGTGTTTGGAATATCCTACTGATGATAGTTTTAAGACAACATATTTGCCTGACATTATTGTAGCTGATAACTGAAACCAGAGTATTCTAAGCCATACTCTTATAACATATTGGTTGTTTGTAGTTATTAGGACTGTAGTTAGAAAATACTGAACATTTAGAAAAGCAAACATTATCATAAAACTGTACAGGATTTGAGCAGCAAAGACAGGATTACACAGGATTATCCAGTTTCTTGTAAATGACCCTAAAACAACAACAAACAGAAAGGAGATTCTGAAAATCACTGCTCCTGGAAAAGGAAACCTTATCAGACATAGGGTATAAGACCAAAAAGAATATGTGTGATAACATGCTCTATGCAAATGTAAATAACCTGACAAATTGTTACTGAAATAGTGATCCCCTTTCACATTTGGCAAAGGACAGGAAATTTCATGATTTTTTTTGTGCAAGTAGGCAGAATGGTCGACGGAGACATTTGACTCACGTTTACCACTGTCCTGCAGTCCCATTAAGGACCATCTTCCCTAATTTAATTGGCCTTTAATGTGCTGTGTTAGACTGACCACTTACTCAGAATAGTGCTTCATTTACCTAAAGAACCATCTCTAGAGCTTTACCTTTGCAACTAGAGAGTTGTTATCAATTTGTTTCTGAAGGGAGTTTAAGAAAGTGAATCAAAGAGGTGTTGCATCAAACACTGTCAAAAACAAATTCATGTATTTAAGATCAAGAGATAGCTCGATGAATAATTTAGAAGGGTTCAAAATGTTTCAAATTTCAGATAATTATAATTTTAAGTAAGCTATTGAATTTTTTTCCTATTCTTTGCTAAAAGAGTGATTATCACACCTCACCTAAATATGCTTAAAGAGCAGCCTGGAACTTGAACAATGGAATTTGAATCCTATGAGGATATCTCAGCCATACTTAAGATAACTGTTTACCATATATACTCTCAGTTTTCTACTGACAATCAAAACATAATCAGGTAAAATTTTTTGTTCTTAAAGGAAGTTTAGACCCTAAATCTCAAGGTGGATGCCCCCGTGCACAAAGTCACATACATACCCTATATGGATCTATGAATATAGACATAGATATGGCTCTGGGACTCTGCTAGTATCACAGTCTATAGTCGTTCTTTTATTTTGCTATATCTTGGAACTGATTAATTTCTTCTATGTATTGAGAATTCTGACATTCTATCTTCTTAACCTCTAAGTTGCACATTCCTCCCATCCAGCCAACTCCCACCTCATTCCACAATTCTCAGTGCCACAAAGGACAGCTATATTTTCCAGCACAGAACAAACTGCTCAAGAACATCAAAATTAGAGCATATGTTAGGCACACATGGATATTAAAGGCTGAGTATTTTGTCATCAGTTATTCAAGTTGTAAAGTCCTAGAATTTATCTTCTCCCCTCAATAGTTACGTATGCTCATTTTAGCTATGCTACTCATATTTCAAATACTACAGAGTTGGACTTATTTCCTCAAAGATTTTTTTCAAGTGTAACTATATAATGGACTTTAACTTAAAATTCACTAGTTTCAAAAGTGCAACAGACTTGGTGAACTTACCCAATCATTTGAATTGAAAAGTCAAATCAAACCTTAAAGTCATCTTTAACGCCTCTTTTTATCATTTCATATCCAATCTGTTATTCTTTGACTCAACCTTTGAAATATGTCCAGAATCCACTTTTACCACCTACACTGCTATTACCTAGTCCAAAGCCTCTGGTTTCTACCTGGACTCTTACAATGACCTCCAACTGGTCTTCCTTCTTGGCCGACAAACAATAGCCCAAGTGATCTTTTTAAAAACATAGCTCAGATCACGTCACCTTTCTGATCAAAAACCCTCACACTGCTTCTCTTCCTACTAAGAATAAGATCCCGTCTTAACCAGGGGGCTTGTTCTGAACCCAGTATACATCGTCGTCGTCTGTCTTCCTCTTACGCCCCACTGCCCACTCCAGCCTCCTTGACCACCCGACTGCTCCTTGACTAGCCCGGACACCATCCCACCTCTGAGCTCTTTACATCTGTTTGCTCTACCTACCGTGAGGTCTCCTCTCCCAGATAATGGTCTGCACAGCACCCTTTTGTCATTCGGGTCCAAATGTCACCTCCTCTGCAAGGGCTCTTTGACCATCTCATCCAAATTAGCATCTCCACCGTCATCCCCTTTGAATTCAGATTGCTTCACTTTGCTTCTTAGAAAACGTTTAGCATGTACACTAGTTAGCGTACCTAGTATCCATATATAAGGGACAGAGACAGAATGGAGATGACAGCCAGGACCATCTATTCATTCAACACCACATTTACTGTTCCAGACACAGTTCTAGACACTGATGATACAACTGATGATAAAATAAATAAAAATGTCTGACCTAAGGGAGCTTATATTCCTAATCGAGAGAGACAGATAAGAATAAATAAGTAAAATATAATCAGATGGCAGCTATTGCTATGGAGACAAAAAAGCAGGGAAAGTGTAGGGGTAAAGCAGGACAGAGGGGTTCTGTCTGTCAGTAGAAGAGGCAGGGAAGGCTTTGTTGAGAAGGTGATATTTGAAAAAGGGCTACATTTGTCCTGATCACTTGTGATTCCCAGTCTGGTGGTAGGTATTCAAAATAAATATTTGCTGAATGAACGGATAAATGAAATTAAGGCAGAATTCTCAAGCATGCATCTTAAGCAAAAAAATTAAATGTCTATATTGTTGTTTTTGACAGTATCACCAGAAAATGTTACTCTATGAAGAAAACTTATTCTTTAGCAAAGGCAACCAGAGTCAATTTCATATAATTCCTAGGCAGCTTTTAGTAAGTGTGTTATCCATATAAATGGCTTATGAACCTCACAGATTAAATCCTTTTAGTTTTGCAAATGGTCTGAGAACGTGATGGAAAAACTATTTTAAGTATTCCTGGATATAGTAGACGGCAACAGCACTCCACTTCCTGCCTGTGGGAGTGGGCATGTGACATATACCTGAACAACCAAATATGCACCATCCCCTCTCAATCTTTATTTGCCATAAGGGGGTAGGTCTATCACCCTAGCAAAGATTGTTTCCCTACCATTATTTTTGATACATAGATGGGAAAGGAGAGTGTCACTTTTCCTTTCTGAACAAAGAAGAAAAGAATGAGATTAATTTAAGAATGCTAAAACCCATCTTACGCAGCATGTAGGGAGAACAAGGCTAGTCCCAAAGCAAAGCAGTAGCATGGAGGGTTGAGAGCAAGGGAAAGGAAGGGACAGCAAGATAGGCCAAGGAGGAAAAGAGAGAAAAACCTGTCATGATTTTGTTTGAGCTCCTAAATCCAACCATACCTGAAACTGTGTCCTCATTTCCACTTGCTCTTCTTAGCTGTGGAATTTGAAATTTGTTTGAGATTTGTGACTCAAGCTGACCTATGAACACATTTACAAAATAAAGGACTTATTTAGTATATGGATCTCAGTTTTGCTTGGCAAATACAAATATTAAACAAACTACAATTCTATTTTGCTTTCAATGCAAAAGCAATTAGTCTATGATTTTGCTGTAATATACTTGAATATGTAACTTTTTCCATAGCTAACAATGTAATAATTCTGTGACACTTTGACTAATAGTGACTTTGTTACATAATTCATGACAAATAAATATTTGCATATGCCTGTGGACTCACACTGTTGGTATCTAATAATCCAAAGATGAGTTATAGTCTTCAGCACACTTCCTCACTATGAGGTATGGCTAAGCTGTTTGAATTCCACTTATGCTGCTTCTTACTTAACTTCTATGGATAATACTGCTGCAATCTATTCTACACAAAATGAAAATGTTCCCATATATTTGTAAGCGAGGTACACATGATATGTCATAAAGAATTTTTACTTATTATTAAGAATATTCAACACAATAACTTCATTTATTTCTGGCACCTAGTGATGCAAACATGCTTTTTCATAATAAGCCTGTTTTCTAGGGCAAGCTTATGTTTGCATGTATGCTTTATGAAAGACTGCCATGCATGTGATGATGCCCATATGAACAAGCAATGAGAAGATACTCATGTATGGTTCTTGTATCAACACTGCCAGACTGGAAATCTCAGGATTTCTCCAGTTACTAGACATCTGTCACTCCTGTGCATGTCTGGGTTGCCAAAAAATAGAAAGTATTAGAAACAGAGATTTGTTTTTCAATAAATGAGAGACTAGGAATGTTTCTTTCCCACTCATACATTGACTTTGGGGTTTTTTTTGGTTGTTTTTTGACAGTACTATTGAGAACTTTATTTTTTAATTTTTTCCCATGCTAGAATTTTTTTGGCTATTTTATTATCTTTTAAAATTTTTATTGGAGTATAGTTGATTTACAATGTTGTGTTAGTTTTAGGTGTACAGCAAAGTGAATCTGTTATACATATATCCACTCTTTTTTAGATTCTTTTCCCATATAGGCCATTACAGAGTACTGAATAGAGTTCCCTGTGCTATACACTAGGTCCTTATTAGTTAGTTACCTATTTTATGGTAGTGCATGCACTGACTTAGATTCACATATCTGGTGTTGGGGAAAAGAATGCTATGGCTAGCCTTCAGATTTGTCAAAAAGAAG
The DNA here is from genome assembly GCF_028564815.1 of Eubalaena glacialis. NCBI lineage: Eukaryota > Metazoa > Chordata > Mammalia > Artiodactyla > Balaenidae > Eubalaena > Eubalaena glacialis. The sequence goes on from NC_083720.1 coordinate 49,456,978, forward strand.
GAGCTCCTGGAATCCTTCAGGCTGAGCACCAAGTCGATACAGCAAAGATCCAAAGGCCCAAGAAGGTAAGTTTACAAAAGTAATTTTAATGATCTTCCAGTAAGAGAAAAGAGAGAAAGAAGACTGGTGGGTAGACATAAATTCAGAAAGCTGGTTTCTCTACTAGATGCGCGCAGGGACAACTGAGTTTAGCACATCCCACCTGCTAATGATCTGACTTTCACAAGGTGATGCTTCAAGAAACAAACTGGATGGTTGAAGTAACATTTTTAAAAAATCAGCACTCAGTGATGGAACCACATGTGTTATCCCAAGGAGCTATAATTGGAAACTGATTTTTTTTTTCTGTAGTCTCATATTTCAACAATTTAAGTCACACATAAAAGAAGCACTCATTCATGAGAAGAGAGAAAAATTCTAAATGACTAATGAATTTCTTTTCAAAATGATGATTCATCTGTTTGACTTCTGAAAGATGGATCCTCAGAAGAAACAATAGATGATTCAATCATTTATTAACCTCTTGAGACACAATCACTCACTATTTGTGATCACTTCCATCATCAACAAAAACAAAGGAGGGAAAGGGAGGGAAGGGGAGAGGAAGAAAAAGGAGGGAGTAAGGGAGGGAGGAAAGAGTGAGGATGGGAAGGGAAAAGCAAAGAACAGAACAGAATAGAAAACCCCAAGGAAAAAGAAATCAACCTAAAACTCATTACTTGATGTATCGATTTCTAAATTGCACACTAAAATACGACAAATGAGACTATTTTAAAATTACTAGAAAAGTTCCAATCACACATTCACCAAGAAAAAAAAAAAGAAAGAAAAAAGAAACAAGCTATTAAGAATCTATAAAGTGACTTTGACAAACTCAATAAAAAATAAATCTCGTGCTTCCCTGGTGGCACAGTGGTCAAGAATATGCCTGCCAATGCAGGGGACACGGGTTCAAGCCCTGGTCCAGGAAGATCTCACATGCCGCGGAGCCACTAAGCCCATGCGCCACAACTACTGAGCCTGTGCTCTAGAGCCTGTGAGCCACAACTTCTGAGCCCGCGTGCCACAACTACTGAAGCCCACATGCCTAGAGCCCATGCTCCGCTACAAGAGAAGCCGCCGGAATGAGAAGCCTGCGCCCTGCAACAAAGAGTAGCCCCTGCTCGCCACAACTAGAGAAAGCCCGCGCGCAGCAACGAAGACCCAACACAGCCAAAAATAAATAAATAAAAATAAATAAAAATTAAAAAAAATTTTTTTAATTAATAAATAAATCTCAACCCAAAAATAGATGCCATGAGACTAGAAGAATTGTTTCTGAAATGATTGCCACAGCTGCATGATGGCTTTAAATAAACCTTTCAGAGTTACGTTCCTGAGGCTTGGTAATCTAAACAATTTGTTTTCTACATGTATAAATGCATACTGCTTTAATTTGCAGCTTAAATCAGAATTGGTACAAATACTATGAACTGAGACTTTGTTTGCAAACCATCTCTGGATTCAGGCAATTCATAGCAAGTCTTCTCCATTAGCACTGCTAGTTGAAATTTGTCATATAATATTGCTTTCTCCTTAATTCCCAGAGGGGCACCAGGATCACGCCATATGCTGAGTGTTTATTCAGGGGAAGAAGGAGGAAGCAGTCCCACTACCATAAATTAGCCTTTTGTCCTTTGCCATCATATCTGTGGAAAGTTGCTGCTCCCATCACCAGCACAGGTGGCCCCAACTGGAGGCAGGTCTGCCTATGGGAAGCCAAGATACTAGGAAAAGGGTTAATCTCCTCTGTTTTAGGGTTGGATCCCTAAAACATTCTTAAATAGTAAGAATAGCCACTTGCATAATGCATACAGGATGCCTAGAAGGAGGGCTCAGAGAAATGGAAAAGGAAAAGAAGGTATAGCATATGCTGCCTCTCTCCATGTATATCAACAATAACAACAAAAATACATTGTCTAAGAATACAGGTAAAATTGTATTTGTTTCAGAAAAAGAGCAACACTTCCAATCCAATTCTACCCCCATCTACAGCTCGACTTGGAATCCTTTATTATAGTGCTTTCAAGATTATTACAGTGCTAACTTGTATCAGAATTATGTAAGTATGTGTCTTTCTTCCTCACGAGATTATATTAAATCTGTAATCTAAATCATAGTCTGCCATGATACACTGCAAACAGTAGAGATGCAATAAATTGTTGAATTAAACGGAATTAACTTTTAGTGCCACAAATTGGGGGAAGGGGTCATTTAAATAATCCATCCAATTGGAAATAGGAATGGGTCTCACCTTTCATGAAAAAACAATTTTACTGGAAGTGGAGATTATAGAAAGCAGGCATACTACCTTCGATCTCGTAAACTCTTGATATAAATCACAATGATCAGAGTTAATCTGCAAATTTCTCACCACTACATTCTTTGTCTCTAGAATTCAAAACGTACACATTAGTTTAATACAGCTTCTAGAGCGGACCGACACTGTTCTTCCCATTGTTTACACCAGACCAAGCCACTGGTTAGCTCAGCACTGGCAAGGTAATGATATTGATAAAACTGACATCTGAGCTTGCTCAAGACGAGAAAGCCAAGGTGCTGGAGGGTCCTTTAGCATAAGCCACAGCCACACCAAAATCTCCCACGTCGAACACTGGCTCTCACCAAATGCACTGAATAAGTGAGAATTCCCAAAATGGCAGGAACCATAATTCTAGGAGTCACTCAAAAGTGATGACATAGTCATTCTAAAATGAGTCTTCTAACCCAAATTTTCTTAATTTTTCAGAACTATGTTTTCTTCACAGTGAGTGGAGGAAAGAAAAGCATTTATAACCTCATAATTTACAGAGATGGTCTGCATTTTTAAGTGTTTAAATAATCTTCAAGAACCCTTCCAAGGTCATTCTCCCTACCAAGTTCACCAAAACTTACTTTCCTATATTTTTACCTGTTACCTTAGTTTTTAAATCATTTTTCACTCAACAGACGTTAAAACCTGAGAATCCTGTATCTAGCCAAAAAAAGTTTTTCTACTTAGAAGTCCTGAATTGTTCTGGGATAACCAGAGGGAAGAAAGAGTAGCCTTTCCAGTCTCTGAATTCTTTTGGGTAATATTTCTATGTGCATCCAGAAACTTCAGTACCCAAAGCCTGTCATTTGAACACATTCATTACTGACCGCCCTTTGACAAAGCAGCAAAGGTGCTTTCTTAAAAGGCTTGAAAACAATAAAGTGGAATTAGCCAAACTGTGCTATTTCCAATAACCTAAAGTTATCTTATCAAGAGGCTGTACAGGTTGAGAGTGCAATACGATGACCTGAGTTTGTGTCCTAACTGCTACTGACGCTGCTATGACCCCTTGGAAAAAAGACCTCATGTCAACACCCCCTCAGTTTCTTTACCACTAAAATGGAAATAAGAAAAATAGCATCCTCATAGGGTTATTGTGAAGATTTGATGGTTAACTCTAAGGCACTTGGAACAGCATCTGGCTCACAGGCCCCCAGTAAGTGCTGACCTTTATTGCCAAATTTAGTTCTATTTCCTCAAGGAAACACAAATGTTCTGAGATCCTTAAAAAAAAAAAAAAAAAAAAAAGTAATTGACTGTTGACTGGGAGATAATGAGAATCCATCTTGAAACACATTCCAGGGAGCTTCGTTTGGAAAATATCCACAAAAGCAGAGTGGGATAATACAGCAGAGGTGATCCCATCTCGTGCCCCCAGAACACAGCACCATAAAGAAAAATGATCAAAGCCAATTGAAACCAATCTTCCTCTGCCCAGATATTTATGCAACATGTTGAGAGCAAAAGGTGTTTATAAATAAAACTAGCTGACAGCAAAAGAAATATCTGTTAAAATGTTCTTACTGGGAGAACAAGTAGGAGTCCCAAAAAAAAAAATCTGAGGAGAAGCAACTCTTTGTTTCCTCAAAGCACGGAAAACTCTGTTAAATAAGTGTCCTCATATATCCCAGTGATCTGGGGTCACAGGTTCTCTATAATATCCAACCAACACAACTTCAGTCTCTATCCTGTTTGGCTGGGGAAGTCCAGCACAGCTGCTGTTATTTCTGAGCCTTCCTTGGGGAGGTAGCCTATATTTTCTTGTCACTTCCAACCCCTACTTTCTTCTCCCGGCTGGACCCTCACTGATGCCCCCAACCCCGCACACCCTCCCCACTTCCTGTGGCTGCTCAGCTCAGCCCCAGCTGTGCTCTTTCTCCTTCACTCTCCACAGCACATCAGACACCCAGTGGTCCCTGGAAAGCTGGAAAGGAATGATGCTAGGGGGCAGAATCCAAAACCAAACATAACTTACAGCAAGTCCCCTACATACGAAAGAGTTCCATTCCGAGAGTGTGTTCATAAGTCCAATTTGTTCGTAAGTCCAACCAAGTTAGCCTAGCTACCCAACTAACACAATCAGCTATATAGTACTGTACTGTAATAGGTTTATAATACTTTTCACACAAATAATACATAAAAACAAACAAACACAAAAAATAAAGAAAACATTTTTAATCTTATAGCACAGTACCTTGAAAAGTACAGTAGTACAGGACAACAGCTGGCATACAGGGGCTGGCATCAAGTGAACAGGCAAGAAGAGTTACTGACTGGAGGAGGGAGAGGAGGTGGGAGATGGTAGAGCTGAAGGATTGTCAGCAATAGGAGACAGAGGGCAAGCTGCAATTTCACTCACACATGACGTTGATGGCACAGGTTCTGGTTCCTTGCTGGATTCAATTCTATCTACCCTCTTGAAAAAATGACCGGTGATGTCTGGGTAGTACTGTACCAGCTACATCACCACTGCTTTTACACTTGCTTCCGGACATCCTGGGCTTGAAATAAAGATACTGTACTACTGTACTCTATACAGTACTGTACAGTACACAAAAGCATAACCATTTGTAGAGGATGCACACACGTGACAATGTACGCCAGACACGTGAACTAACTTACGTGACTGGACATGCGAACGCACGTTCGCATCTTTGAAAGCTCGCAACTTGAAGGTTCATATGCAGGGGACTTCCTATGAACTGTCTTCTTTGACACCTTCAAGTTTCTAGGCTTTCCCTCCTTTGAGGTGTTCTGTCTCTCTGATCAATCTCCTCCTTAACTCTTGGTCTGCAGCCTTGGCCTTTATCCTTCTCATGACCCTTCTGGGCCTCTACTTCCTCCCCAGATTCCACCACCCCACACTTTTCTTGAACTTCCAGAAATGGTCTAAATTAACTGCCACTTTATTACGCAAAACAATTCAGCTCTTTTCCTCTTATTCTCCCTCAGTTAGACCAGCCCTCAGGGCTTACCTTTGTCATCTGAGGGCCCTTTAAGGTATTTTCCCAAATAAAAGACCAGTCTTCTCCAGGGACAAATTATGTTTTTCTTAAAGGGCAGGAACCACAAAGTCAAGTGTCTGCAAGGCCTTTGTGGGTCTCTCTACAGATATACATATGGATATAGAGACAGATATAGATGCAGATATCTAGATCTGTTTATCTATATCATAGGCAAACACACACACATATACAGCATGATGCCTGGTGTAAGGCCAAAGGATCTATTCAAGAGAAAACACATTAGTCTAAAAGTGTTTAAATTAAAAAGATAAAAATGCCTAGATATAATATACCGTCATTGTAAACATGTGGACTTTTTAGTCAGCCAAATCTGGGTTCATATCCTAGGCCTACCACGTACCAGCTATGTGTCCTTGGATAAGTCAAGCTCTTAGAAACCTTTCTGAACAGGGAGGGGAGTGGGGGAGGGATGGATTGGGAGACTTTGGGATGAGCAGATGCCAACTACTATAAATAGAATGAATAAACAACAAGGTCCTACTGTATAGCACAGGGAACTATATCAATATCCTGTGATAAACCATAATGGAAAAGAATATGAAAAAAATGCATATATATGTATAACTGAATCACTTTGCTATACAGCAGAAATTAACATAACATTGTAAATCAACTCTACTTCCACAAAATAATTTTTTTTAAAAAAAGGAAAGAAACCTTTCTGGAATTCATTTCCTCTTCTGTAAGAGAGGTAACCACATTTCAAATTTGTTGGCAAGATTAAATGATGCATGTAAAGCAATTAGTGTACAGCCTGGATTAGAATAAGCACCAGTAAAATAAATAATAGCTAACCAAATTTAAAAAGAAATAAATAATAAAAGGGGAAAAAATAACACACCACAAAACTTGTGGGGGAAGGAGGAAAAGCAATGAGGATGGTGAGGCACTGTCCTGCAGCTGTAACCCCATCCCCTGGGAATCTCTGCAGCCCGCAGAAAAGGGGACAGCCAGCAGGGCCCAGAAGATCCTGACTAGATAGGGTTGAAATTTGGTTAGAATCCATAAGGTTGTACCAGAGGTTATTTCTGAACTGCTCTGTAGCCAACTGTCCTGGACACCAAGAATAAAATCCCTCCTAGCCCACCTACTTTTTTTTCTTTCCCCTGGGACCCTCCCATGGTTTGATAACTAAAGGTGAATGAATTCCTGGCATTCACGCCTAGGGCTTCTGGGCCCCTGTTCCAGCACTATGAGCCAGCATCTGTGCTATCAGGTTGCTGCCTTTGCCCCTCAGGTTGCTGAGTGTTTTGATTATCCTTGCTAAAGGCAGAAGAGATTCACAGGTCAAAGGGAATCAGCAGCTGTTTCTGCCATTGTAGAGAGCGGGGAAGAATACATGACCCCAAAATATGCCATTTTGGCACGTAGATTATTTTGAGCTGAAGGCAATCAAGATCTAGCAGACTCAAGAAAAATGTTTACCTCTCCCTTAACTACCTAAAAGACAGGGGAGCAGGACCAGAAGGAGAGCTATTATCAGAGCTAACTTCTTATCTGAAAGACCCACCTGCATGGCAAGGCAGACTTCTAATTACAAACATCTGCTCTTATCCTCCTGCGGATTCCCTCCTCCCCTTTGGAGCTCGAGACCTCTATTCCATATAGTTCAGGATGGCTTATAAGCCTCAACTACCCGACTTGTCCTTAAGTCTCAAATCTTTGGGTCTCCTATACATAGGAAGTTAATTTTTTTTCTCCTGTTAATCCGGCTTATGTATTTAATTATTAAACCAGCCAAAGGACCTAACAGGGGACAAAGGAAAAGTTGTTCTCCCTTCCAGTAGGTATGAATATGCTCTTGCTTCATTCCAGGCTAAAGTATAGAACAGTGAAGCAAAGGTTAGTGAGATGTTTTTATGCCTTAGAACATCTGAAGAAGAGAGGGAGGGAAAAAGCGAGCAAGAAGAGGAGGGAAAAAAATCCTGAAACCATTTAATAGAATTACCTTAAGAAGGAACAGAAAATGGATTCAATTACTGCGATTCATCCACGGTTTCTTATTTTATTTTATTTTATGTATGTATTTATGTATGTATGTATGTAGGCTGCGTTGGGTCTTTGTTGCTGCGCACGGGCTTTCTCTAGTTGTGGCGAGCGGGAGCTACTCTTTGTTGCGGTGTGTGGGCTTCTCATTGTGGTGGCTTCTCTTGTTGCAGACCACGGGCTCTAGGCACACAGGCTTCAGTAGCTGTGGCACATGGGCTCAGTAGTTGTGGCACACGGGCCCTAGAGCACAGGCTCAGTAGCTGTGACGCACGGGCTTAGTTGCTCCACGGCATGTGGGATCTTCCCGGACCAGGGCTCAAACCCGTGTTCCCTGCATTGGCAGGTGGATTCTTAACCACTGCGCAACCAGGGAAGCCCCGTCCGTGGTTTCTTGTCTCACAGTAACACCTAATGATTTAATTCATTTCACCAAGATCGGTGCTCCTGAAGAGATATGGTACTGAGAAACATCTTTCAAGAATTCTTAAAATTGTTCTCAGTTGTAAAGTATCATTATTTCTAACTAAGATACAAATGTATCACCAACTTTTTCTATGAAGCCAGGATGAACATCCATGTAACTGTCACAGACAGAAAATGTAACCTTATTCTTCAACGTGCGATTGTTTCTCAGATTCCACTTGGAAGTGGTCTGGAGTTTAAAACTCAGTCATTCATAAAATATGCTCCATTAGCCTCACCATTCATATATAGATTCATAGATACCATTAGGGAAAATCTTTAGAAATGTGAACCACAGAAAGGTATTCATCAATTTATATGTGAATTTTTAACTGTCACTTTTTAAAATATGACAAAAGTAGGAAGAAAGTGAGAACCACACATTGCCCAAAAAAAGGCTAATTCCGGGCTTCCTTGGTGGCGCAGTGGTTGAGAATCTGCCTGCCAATGCAGGGGACACGGGTTCGAGCCCTGGTCTGGGAGGATCCCACATGCCACAGAACAACTAGGCCCGTGAGCCACAACTACTGAGCCTGCGCGTCTGGAGCCTGTGCTCCGCAACAAGAGAGGCCGCGATAGTGAGAGGCCCGCGCACCGCGATGAAGAGTGGCCCCCGCTTGCCGCAACTAGAGAAAGCCCTCGCACAGAAACGAAGACCCAACGCAGCCAAAAATAAATAAATAAATAAATAAAATTTAAAAATAGCTTTAAAAAAAAAAAGGCTAATTCCTTTGAGTGTTTAAACCGTTAAATTAATTTATTCAACAAAGATTTTGAGAGCCTTCTGGGTGTGAGATAATTCGTACTTGAAGTGAACTTGTCTGTTACTACAAAGGTTTCCTCTCATTGAAAAGAAGTGGTTCTAGACCTGACAGACGCAATGGCCAACCAGGTGAGCCCAAGTGCTACTCCTCGTGTGCATGCCTGTCACAGACAGTGCTCATCAGTGACAGAACTCTTTTCTGCTGAGCTCAAGCAAGACCTCAGAAGTGATCTCAAGAGAACAATACAAAAACAGTATTATCCGTCTATTAGAATTAAAAGAAATGAAAGTGACTTACCCTATTAGAGCTAGCTAATGTATCTTTAATAACTACCACAGTGCCTGGCACAAAATAGCCACTGAGAAAATGGTGAATGAATGATTCGCTGAATGAATGACTGCTGAAGGTCTAAATTTTTCTTTTGCATAAAATGATAAAACCAAGCATTTGGAACAATTCCTCTGAACACACAAACAGCCTTATCTACCACAACAAAATTATAAATAAGACCCAAAGGAATCTCTTGTTGAAAGCATCCCTGTCACAAAAATAACTCCTGAATTGCCTTCTGTAAAGTGATCAATAGAAAGCTTCAAATGAATAGGTCTTGCAGGAGTTATCAACGGCAGCTGGGTGAAAGATTCAGCAAGCTCTAGGACAAATGAGAGCATTTATCTTTGAACAGATTACCCGGCCACTTAAGAACAGGGAGAAAAACAAGGCTGAGACCTACTGTCAGGTTAGTTGAAATGTCTACCTCCCCATGCGCTGGTTAACTCTGTCCACACAAGGTAATTTGCTTGTGAAGCTCCCTCTGTATTTCCCAGACTTGCAAGGCAACAATCCTGGACTTTTGTGGAGCTATAGCACATTCCCCGTGACAGATGATACAGCCTCAAAAAGGAACCACACTGTCATCTGAGGGGGCCTCCTGACCATATCATTTGGTAGAATTGTTACAGCTGAATGGCTATGTCACACTTTATTCTAATGTATACACAGGTGTCTAAAGCAGGAATTATTTATAGGACCCAGCTTTCATGGTCAGAGCAGCTTCCTGTGACTATTTTAATTCTTATGGTGCCCTACAATATTTTGCTGACTATTTTCTGTTGGACTCTTCAGATTCACTCTCCATCCTTCCCCATCCTATTCCACAAGGCTGTCTGTCCTGGGTTCCTGAGATCTCTGGCTTCCAGTCACTTTTCAGGTTTGGTGAAGACAGAGATTAGGATATATATCCCCTGGGCTCTCTCCCACATTGTGGTGGAGAGTGGCTGTGCTCCTCTAGATAAGGCTATAAACTATCAGAAGAGGTTCTTTTACAGTGATAGCCATGGCTTGCTCCCGGTTCTGGTAATGGCTTCCTGCCCTCCCCAGTTCAAGGAGTAGTAATGGCTCCTCATGTTTGCCAACCCTACAGCGCAGCACCATTCTGCATTGGTTCCCTTAACCTTACCCACATATTTGTAAATTGTCCTTTCATTAAAGTCTCTTCTGTTTTGTGCAAAGATTATAATTGATATAAATATATACCATAACATTTAGCATTGGTTTTTACTGCCATTTGGTATTTTCCATTTGATTCCAACATATATACATATATGTTGGATTTAGAATTATGTATGTATATATGTAATTTCTTTTTTTTTTGATATTCAGGATTGGATTTTTTTATATCTTTATTGGAGTATAATTGCTTTACAACGTTGTGTTAGTTTCTGTTGTACAACAAAGTGAATCAGCTATAAGTATACATATATCCCCATATCCCCTCCCTCCTGAGCCTCCCTCTCATCCTCCCTATCCCACCACTCTAGGTGGTCACAAAGCACCGAGCTGATCTCCCTGTGCTATGCAGCAGCTTCCCACTAGCCAGCCATTTTACATTTGGTAGTGTATATACATCAATGCTACTCTCACTTCGTCCCAGCTTCCTCTTCCACCCCTGGGTCCTCAAATCCGTTCTCTATGTCTGCGTCTTTATTCCTGTCCTGCCACTTGGTTCATCAGTACCGTTTTTTTAGATTCCGTGTGTGTGTTAGCACACGGTATTTGTTTTTCTCTTTCTGACTTACTTCACTCTGTATGACAGACTCTAGGTCCAACCATCTCATTACAAATAACTCAATTTCGTTCCTTTTTATGGCTGAGTAATTTCTAATGCAGAGTCATCCTTCGGTAACCCTGGGGGATTGCTTCCAGGAACCCCTTGGATAACAAAACCCAAGTATGCGCAAGTCCCTCATGTAAAGTGATACAGTATTTGCATATAACCTACACACATCCTCCCATATACTTTAAGTCATCTCTAGATTACTTATAGTATCTAAAATAATGTAAATGCTATGTAAATAGTTGTAAATACAATGTAAATGCTATGTAAATAGTTACTTGTGTGTGACAAATTCAAGTTTTGCTTTTTGGAACTTTCTGGAATATTTTAAAAAATATTTTTAAGCCGCAGTTGGTTGACTCCTCAGATGCAGAATCTGCAGACACAGGGTGCTAATTATATATCTATATGTATATGCAATCATATGTACATAATTTCTAACTTAATTGTATTTTCCTGAGACAAGGAGTATGTTATGTCCTCTGGGTCACGGTAAGAGTTAAACTGAGTTTAGGATTTGACATAATCCTTGAACTGATTGCTAGGAAAGGGACATGTCTGAGCAGAGTTTTGACAACAAATAACAATTTAAGGGATCAGTATGTACCAGACAACTGTGGCAGGCATTTTTCGTATAACTTTTTTGACTCCCGTAACTACTTTGCAAGTCATTTTATTATTCTCATTTTCAAGATAGGCAATCGGAAGCTCAGATGTAATTTTAACATGGTCTCAGACCCAGGAAGTAGTAGAGCCAGGATGCAGACTTGGGTCCATCTGACACCTGAGTTCAGGTGCTTTTCCAAGATCTGACATCATCTCTCACAGAAGAAGTGGAAGACTCCTGCTCCAATTAACCAATTAACTGCAAATGGAGTTGCCTCTTCATTAGATATAGAGTCACCAAGAGCCAACAGAGACTAGGGATTTGATTAATTCTGGAATTCAATTCAGACAAATAAATATGCAAAAATATGTTTCTCACTTTATTTTTTTTCATCTGTTTTCTCACATAGTGCTTTCTAACCTTAAAATATTCTACGGTGATTTGGGCATGCTGCATTTAGTACCCTGTGTGTTATATTAAACATTCATACACCAATAAAAGTGGACATTATTTGTACATTGTCTGGTATATTGTAAGCACTTGATATTTTAATCAATTAAATTGTTACAGAAGCCTTTTTGTCACAGAAAATCAATGCCTGTGTTCAGCACTTGGAGAAAGAACATCTTATCATTCATGGCAGAATAAGAGTTTTGATTATATGATGCTGAAAAGGGAAACAGAGCAAATTTTCAGATGAGTATAATTGCACTGTGGTAATTACACAGGTCTGATTTCATTACAGTAAATGTTAATTTAATGTCTGATTCATTTTTCTAACTGGCACAAAAATGCTTTTATTTCACATGCAATATAAAAACATATTAGATCATAGGATTTTGGAAGAAAATACAAGTTTGTTGATTTACGGGCATTTCAGGATAAGTAGAGAACATTCAAACTATGGTTTACACAGAAAAAGGAAACTTCAGAGAAACCAATTTAAGTTCTTAACAGTTTTTGAACTACGGACTCCTTTTGCAGTTTTATGAAGCCTATGGACCCCTTTGCAGAACAATGCTTTTAAATGAATAAAGGAACATACACAGGATTATAAAGGGAACTAATTATACTGGGAAAAGCTATCAAAATACTACAAAAATAATTGCGTGATACCATAATATATTTCACTGTAAAACTATTAACTATCAGTATGTAGTAGTGCATCCAATAACTACTGTAATTTTTAACCATATCAGTAACTGCAATGTGATATTATATCTGTGATTCCATTGGTGATGGGTTGCATATAATTTCTGTGGTTTATTGATACCTATAATTGAAGGGCTTGCTAAATTTCAGTTAGCCAGAAGTTAGTAAAATAAAGATGTAATTTACACTCCAATGTAAATTTACTGAACCCCTGAATTCTGTTGCTGGATCCCAGGTGAAGGAAACCTGACACAGTAGAAGCACTATAGGCAGAGTATTTAAAGAGGAAATACAGTAACCAGAAAGAAAGGAAGCAGGAAAAGCCTTCCTTTCTCCAAGACTGAGTGGAGAGAAAATGAAAACGGTTCAAGTGGAATTAATTTTAGAGCCAAATATATCCATGCTCCACAGAATAAAATAAAATGCTATTAAAAAAATAAGTTAAAATAGATTTCAAGCAGACTGCCTCATGAAAGTCTTTGAAAAAGTAATGTACTGGATTTTTAAATGATTGACAGCACAAAGCTTCTTTTTTAAAATTTCTAATGTATATTTCATCATAAAAAGTGAATGAAAGTTCAAAGGAAAAAATAGTAGGACTACTCATTTATTTGATATACATAGAAAAGCAAATATGTTCTGTCTACTGGGGGCTTGAATCTAGTTTATTAGCATTAGCATACTCTCAAATTTGTACTGATATAATAGACCAGCTGCGGACCAGCCCATCTGTTAGCGGTCAGCCAGTCCCAAATAGGCACCACTCAATTGCCTGGAGTTGAATCAAAGAGGATTAAACATCAGCAAAAACACAGTGACTAAGGTCAAAATCAGCAAATTAACAAGTAGCTCCATTAAAACCAAACACGGTTACCATTCTCATTAAATGTTTAATACAGTGCCCAGATCCATCATATGGGGACATCCTAGAATTGATCAGCAGAATCAGTAACATAAAGGGAATATAGAGGGTACTTCCTAACAGGAGCAGATGATTACTATTAACAAAAACAAAAAACAACAGGCACAAAATGGAGTTGCTTATACTAAGCCCCACGTCACCAAACCAAGACTTAATTACATCTTCAGCTTTCCCAGAAATGGAATTTTAAACCAGTCAGTTGGGAATCACCTGATAAACACTAGTTAGGTCATCTGCCTGATAGATGTCTGCCATGCAATAAAGGAAAGTAACCTTGCTATAACCAACCCACTTTTTGTCTGACACAATCTGCTCGTTCCTTCTGCCTGTAAAAGTCTTTCACGCGTACAGCTCCTTGGAGCCCCTTTCTATCTGCTAGATTGGATGCTGCCTGATAAAAAGTTATTTTTGTTCAAATAAACTCTTAAAATTTTTAACATGCTTCAGGTTATCTTTTAACATTACCTTAGCACCCTAATGCTTTGTGTCTTAGGTTTATTTTCCCAATTCCCTCTCTTTTTCAATGTCAAAGTGAACTAAAGTTCAACTGTCAAACAAGAATTTGGGGGTTCTTGACTTTTCCTAACCCTCTTCTTTGTTCTCTGGTAGTTACTCTCTTCCTGCCTACCCCTTTCTTAACCACTGCTTAGTCTGACCTAAAACACTTGGTGCATTTTTTATACAAATCACCAATCCCACTTCAGATGCCCCAGCTCTTCCTGGGTCACCAGATGTTCTCTAGTCCTGGTTCTATTTCTGGCCCTTCTCCTTTTACAGAATCCTCTTAGGCAGTAAACCTTGGCCCAGCAAAGAGATGGAAGATCTACAAATTTATCTCCAAGTCGTTCAACCTTCAAGTAGACACTGAGGAATTTTCTGGGGTTGCAGGCAAAGAGCCAGACCTCAGAGCAATTAGGATGAGCTGAGACAGCATAAAGATACCTTCTGAGAGTAGAAAGGTAAGAGCCTCTCAGAAGGCCTTAATATGGGGACATGAGAGCTTGTCTCTTTGTCTGGAAGGTCACTGTGTTCTCTGCTCAAAGTTCTCTGTGTATGAAATAGTTATTGAATCTTCTGCCTATAATTGATTAAGCTGTATCATTTCCCACCATTGGTTGGTATCTTTTCACCCATCACCATCACCCTCTTAAGAAGCCCATGCCTTCTCTGGAGATTCCGGTTCCTGGTCCCCTCCTGGCTAAATCTAGACAATGAGCAAGGCTTTCAACAATTTTGTTTAACAAACTTACTAATTTAAAGCTTAGGTCACTCCTAAGGTAATTTCTATATTTAATCAATTATTTCATTTTCTTTTTATTCTGGACAACATGAACACAAACAGGAGGACTCATAAATGATAATAATAAAATCTGGTCAGACAAGCCCAAGTTCCTCCTAAACCACCTGGGCCTCCGTGCTCTCACTCCCACAAAAGGATAGTGACTTTTGTTCGAATGCGGTGAGGAGATTATAGGGAAGTTAGCGGTTCCTTAAATGGGAATTCCCCGACTCATGCTGATCCGTGGTGATGCCTTCACACATCCAGAATAAAACTAAAAGAAAAATACAATGAGGTTTTCATAAGGCAACATCTATCCAATTGAAATATTGTCTTTTATTCTCAAATTATAATGTGCTGTCTACATCTGGGGATGTATAATGTGCTGCCTACATTTGCCTACATTTACATGCTGCCTACATGTGCTGCCTACATCTTTCTTTTATAAAATCACCGTGATTATAGATGGTAGTTTTTCCCCCCGATGTATTGGGATTGCAAAATGAAAATATTACCCTACGCCATGCTACGACTCTCCACTTCTTAAGAAATTGCACATCTTCAAGAAGTAGAGAAGTCTGAAAACCCGAGATCCTAGTCGCAAGGTACAACAGTTTCTGAGCATAGCTGAACTTGAGTTTGTTTGGAAGCCCAGAAGAATCATGTTGAAGCCAAGCAAACCCCACGTTAATGTCTGTCAGCCCTACTGGGCCCCATCCCTCAGTGACCTCTCCTGGAAGAGGTCAGCAGCTTGTGAGATGCTCTTCTCGGATCAGAAGCTGATCTGACCAGCATGTCTGGTGCCCTCAGGTGAGGCTGGCTATAGACTGAAGAGTTCCATGCCCTCCTGACTCAGCTTGGTGACTGGCTTTCTTCAACTCAATGGATTGACTCATTTGTTCCTTAATTTTTTTTTTCTGAATATATAATTATTCCATGCACATTGTAAAAGATTTAGCGAACACAGAACAGTAAGAAACCTTACTAAAATATCATCATTCAAAGACAACCAGTGTTGCCATTTGAGCCTTAATTTCCTGCCTTTGATAATTCATATATTCTTTTTTGTCATAATTTGAATCAGACTCTATGTACAGCTGGCTATCTTGCTTTTTTTAAAAAAAGATATGGTCTTGAGAGACTTTTCTCGTTATGGAGCAATCTCTGAAATCATTGTGTTGAAGGACCACAACATGTTTCACCATATAATATTTGTCTATTCTTTAAAAACAGCCTAATGGAAATCTCTGTTTACAAATCATCATGAGAAAATGCAATTATCTCTGTAAGCAAATGAGGAGAATTACTAAGTCAAAAGGTATGAAATTTTGAGATATTCCCATAGCCTAATTACTTTGGTTTTCCCAATTTACACTCTTACCATCAATGTATGAATGCCTGTATCTCCAATATTGGTATCTATTGTTAACCAGAGTTAATTTAAAAATTACAAAGTCAGCATCTAGTTATTTTTATTTCTTCATCTTAAAAACCTACTGAGGTTGAACATTTTTGGTGCTTTTTAGTCACACCTGTCCCTTGGCCATTTTTCTATCATTGACTTAAAGTTTTCTCAACAAAATGTCATTTTTCTGTCAATTTCTAAGGAAAAAAGGAGGGGAGGACAAAGTTTATATTAAGACCTTACTATATGGCAGGTATAAAAATCTATCCCAATCTTGCAGGAGCTCTTGTAATTATTCTACTGGGCAACCACCTAGATTACCCAGTAAATAGACAAGCTAGAATCCAAACCCAGCTGTGTTTGTCTCCAAAATCTTGAGCTTTGCGATATGGTGCACTTCCAGGGATGCTGTCAACGTGCGCAACTTAATGACTCTATAGTTTTAACCTCTTACTCTTTAAATGAATTTACCAAAAACCAAAGTAAGCCAGAAGTGGCAAAAATAAAGATAAAACCCTTATTAACTTGTGGTTTCCCACTTCTTCCTTTCCCAAGGATACCTCCTTCTTTATGTGGGAAGTTTTCTGATATCAAATTGTGAAACTGTATTCTTTTAGGAATGTGGTTGATTTTTTAATCAGTATTGTATATGATGGTATTTTTAAGTCTCAAAGTTCTTAGTTTTCTAGCTTTCTTCTAAAAGAAGTTCCTTTATTTCACTTTAGAGAAACCCTGCTCCCTTCTTTAGACTAATACTTTTTTTTGCAAATAAGTTAGCCAATTGTTCTTCACCAAAGACATTATTCAAAGAGAAATTCACTTATTATATCAAAATAAAGGAAAAGAATAAAAGTGCTATCATAATTGGGTCAATATAGAGCAGCCAACTATTTTTTTCCTAGCATTGATATGTTTAATTGTAGTAAGTTTCAGAAGCTAAATATTAAGGCAATTAAAAGGAAATGGTACCTTGAGCAAAAATAGTAATTACTATTTTCAATTAATAAAATAATAATGAGGATTTAAAACATTAATCTCAAATCCATTCAAGAAAATACCCAATTTTAACTAGGTCACCATCCTTGGATTTGAAAGGGTTTCTGGCCTAATCTAATGGTTCTGGTACCTAGAAATAGTATTAAAGCATCAGATTCATATGTAATATGTAGAGTTAAGAAACAGCACAATATCTGGGTTTGTGCAAGCTGTCTTTTACAGAAGTAAAAATTTAAGCTCATTTATATACCTATAATTTTCTAAACATGTTTTTAGGTGAGTTTCAGGTAGCCCACTGTTAATGACCGTTTCCAAAAAGCATCAGCATTCAACTTTAAAGCCTTTGAGTAGGTTAAATTGCCTTGACTCAAATTTGGCTCAGTATTTTTCTGTTGGTTCATATAAAACAAACAATAGCAGCTGCTCATAGAGATCTCAGAGACTGCCACTTCATTTGTTACAAGTCCATACCCCATGGACATGTAAAGTTATATATAAAGCGTGGAAGAAGCCTCTTCTACATGTTTGCACACTAATTGAAAAGGATCTCTGCTGACTCCCATTGACAGAGATTTGAATCTACTAATATACTAATGTTTATTAAGCAGAAATTGTATCTACTACTTTTATGGTTAAGTATCCCTGTTCATATGATAGTGAGTGCTATTAAGTATATGTACTCCATCTCTGAGATGTTACCTTCTCTTTTTAAAATTACTGTATAATTAATAGAACTCAAGGGGTAAGGTGCCTGAGAGGCACTGTGCTAAGTATTTAAACAACGCTGGCTTATTTCATGCTCACCTGCCCCAGGAAGTGGGTATTACTATCTCACCTTGGTAGGTGAAAAAACCAAGGCTGGAGAGAATAATTAGCCTAACATCACAAAGCATTCAGATCCGGAAGGTGTGGCTTGAAAAGTTACTCAAGAAACAAAGGGCAGAAAACAGTGAAAGGAATAGTTTTACATAAACGTGAAGAGTTCTGTAAATTTTATGTTTTGATTCTTATTTGGTCTTTAATGTTTCATAGGTGGACTTAGAAGTTAAGGAATGTGTGTATTTCAGGAAGAGGAGGGAAGGAGCTTTTGGAATCTGGCTGTGGGGATAGTCTATGGGCAGAGGAAAAGCCTGCAGAGGGAGAAAGGCAAGGGTGTAGGAGACCAGGCAGGGTTAAAACAAAAACTGAGATTGCGCCAAAAGGCAGCCTAGAGCAAGCAGTCTTCTTTCAAATCGCTGAGTTCCTGACTTCTGTAGGAAAAGAGCAGAGGTACTTTGAATTAGCATGGACTTTGTGAAGCTCTAACGTTTATATAAAGGTATGGAGAACTGATGAGCAAAAATGGAATGGGAAACCTCATCGGTGAGAGGTTTTCCTGAATAAGGGTCTCAAGAACTTCTCATCTGGAATAACCAGATGCTACATGCATGAGCTTCTGATGTGCTGCACTTCGCTGAGAGAGTAAAAATGAGAAATAAACAGCTTGACAAAAAATTTTAGTGCTTGATTTTTTTCCCTGAAATTCATTTAAATTCAATGTAGTTATTCAGAACCTTGAAATAAAAATAGACTCATCATAGACCTTATCTTCTGTGCTATCTAGGTCTAAAGGATAAAATTTTAAAAGCACTAAATTGGCATCAAAGTGAGGCAAATAAGCTCTATAAAAGTAAGGACTTTTAAATAGACAAAACTATAAAACACCGGTAAAGGTGAGGGGAGTTAGACTAGACTGACAAAGGTATATTAATGGAAGAATTTTTAAACACCCTAGATCCACAAAGCCATGTGTGAGGAACCACTGATCTTGTGTTCTATCTAAAAGCAAAGAATGTACTTTTTTTCTGACCACTGCTCTGGCAAACAAATGATCCTAATTAACTTTGTACATATTTTCATCCCAGCAATTGTCATTCTACAGTGTCACTGACTGTCCACATTTTGTTCCTTTTTCTTGAACTGTAAGTTTATTGAAAATAGAGTGTGGATCTTTTCAAGGTGTTTTTTCGTCTTTGCATCCGTGGCTCACAAAATTCCTGGCTCGTAGAAAGTGCTCAGTTCCTGACTGATTAAAAACCTTCCAACTAACTGGTCAATGACTGCCATGACTGGAGGATGGATGGGTACCCAAGCGAATGGTTAAGTGGAGACTCATTTGTTTGGAATAAGCTATGCAGGAACTAACTACTTTAATCATTAGAGTTATTCAAGGGTGGATCACATCACCATTTGCTGGGAATACAGAAGAAGGAACTCAAACATGGGGTGAATGAGAGAATAAGCTTGCTCTGTAGGTTTCTGCCAAGCTGAGAGCCCTTCATTCTATTTGGTATTTATGGCATGAAAGGATGTGGCTTATCTGTGGGAGATACAAGAAGATATATTTTAGGATGACAATAGGACCCATAGCAATAACAGACATTTTTTTCCAAAGCACAAATAAAGCATCCTGTGCTTTCATTTGCTGACGGCATGCTGGCCAGTTCTTCAGGACAAGCTACTGTGAGACATAATACTCCATTTCAACAGAAGCTGATGGTGAAGAGCAGATGAAGGACTGTACTCAGAGGGCCACTTGGTTCTGAACACAATGCTCCTTAACCTTGGGAGGAGCACTGCCAGAGGAGAAAGTACAGTTGGAGCAGCTCTCGCTAGAGGAGAATGCCCACATCATGTCTCCCAACCATCCCACATCATCCCAACGCCATGTCAGAGTCAGGGGCACCATCAGTCCCCCAGCAGTTCCCCAAGCCTGGCCTGTTCCCTCTAGAAAACTCAGAAGGGGACAAATACGATTTATTTGTAAATAATTCCCCAATGCAATGACCATCTGGGGCTCTGAATTTTGCCATTTTGAATAAGCAAATGAGAAGGAGGGGGGAAAGGAAGGAAGAAAGAAGGGGAAGACAATTCCCTTGTCTTCTTGCAGATTCAACAAAAGAAACAAGAGTGAGTTCTAGCACTTCCACACACTAGCTAGTAGATCTGGAATTTTATGGAATATATATCTTGACATATTCACCTCCCTTCCCAAATATGAATTGTCTCTGTAATATTTTCTTCACGTACCCAAATGGAAAGTAAGAGCAAGCAGCATAACGACCACACTAAGCAACACCAGAAGTACAAATGCTTCACATTTTCAACCCAGAGACAAAGCTGTGTTTTGAAGCCTCGGACAAAAATATATATGGGGGGCTAGTTCTGCATTCTGTCCTTCCAGATAACAAAACATAAATCAACACTAAACACAATGGAAACACGTCGTAGGAAAGTAGTATATCGTCCAGCTGTCCATTAGCTGGGGTTTGAGGCCAGGCTGCCAGGGCACGAATCCTGAGCCTTGCACGCAAGCTCTATGACCTCAGGTCACTCTCCTGCTCTGACTGCATTTCCTCCTTTGTAAATGGAGATAAAGACAATATCCACTTTGTAGGGTTATGAGCATTCAGGACAGTAACTCATATAAAAGTACTCAGCCTAACACCTGCCATATAATATGTGCTCAATAAATGATATCTGTGTCACTATTAGCAAGTCTTGAATCTCTGAGGCTTTCTGTGTTGCCTGTCTCCCAACGAATAGCATATGAAAAAATTATCTATAGTCAGAATGACTTGAGAGCTCCTCCAGAGCTAATTCAAGGGCCAGTGTACCTCAGACCCTTGATTTCTGCCAGGCTCTCCTCACTTTGAGATGTCGTTCAGCATCACATTGAGATATCATTCGTAGCTCTTCTCCTCATTTCATTCATGTCACCTCTTCAGGGAGAACTCACCTGACCCTCCCCACCAGTCCTCTATGACACTTCTCTGTTCAAATCTCCATGTGGTACTTTCCATTGACTCTCACTTTGCTTCTCTATCATCTGTTCTCTCCACCTTTCCTGCACCCAGGCCTTGCCTCTCTTCTGATGTTTCCCTAGTGCCTTAAACAGTACCTGGCCTTGGTAAGTCCTAGAAACATACCTACTGACTGACTGAATAAGTGCTTACACAAGTACATGGTGGATGTGGGCACTGGGTTGGTTTGGTAACAAAGGTGGACTGCAATATCATGATGGCCCAATCAGAAACCCACCCAGCACAGGAACTAAAGTGGGCCCTATGAGAAGGGCTTAAACCACTGTCTTCCAGATTTGTTTCTAGGGACAACCAGAAGAAAAGAAATGACACAGTCTGCTTTCCCACTACAGATCTTCCTTGACTTACGATGGAGTTACATCCTAAGTTGAAAATATCGTAAGTTGAAAATATCGTAAGTTGAAAATGCCTTGAATACACCTAACCTACCAAACATCAGAGCTTAGCTGAGCCTACCTTCAACGTGCTCAGACACTTACCGTAGCCTACCATTTGGCAAAATCATCTAAAACGAAACCTATTTTATAATAAAGTGTTGAGTATCTTGTGTAATTTATTGAATACTGTACTGAAAGTGAAAAAAAGAATAGTCGTCTGGGTGCAGACCGGTCATAAGTGTATCGGTTGTTTAACCCTTGTGATCACGTGACTGGAAGCTGCAGCTCGCAAAAAGATCAAAATGCAAAGTTCGAAGTGTGGTTTCAAATGAGCACCACTTTCTCACCATCGTAAAGCCAAAGAATCAAAAGAGAAGCCATCAAAAGTTAGGGACAGTCTGTACTTTCTAGCCATACCACCTCTTTTCCAGATTCTGAAAGGTGATGTCACCACTAAAGCCGCTACCATTCCCTCTTCCCAGAACCCTCTCCCATCATATCTTCAACAGCTGCTGGCTCCAACCCATCCCTCAGGTAACCATCTCACAGAGGCTCTGCTGAATGCAGTACCTCGTCCTCCCTACCACTACCGTTATTTTCTAATTTAGCTGCTTGATTGGGTCCTCCATGGCACTTGTCACAATCTGTAATTATTTAATATATTTACTTTCTTTATTCTATTTTGCCCCTTAGAATATACACTCCGTGAAAGACCAATTTTTTTTGTTGTTTGGAATTGCATCCTCAGCACCTTATACAATTCCTGGCATGTAACTTGAGTTTGATAAGTAAATATCAAGGGAAGAGAGAAGAAAGGGAGCCAGGAGCACAAGGAAGAAATACTTGGACCAATCTATCTCATTTTATAAAAGTCTTTCCAAAATCCATTCAATATTCATTTATTGAGCAGCTACTGTCGACTACAGGAAGAGAAGCTAGCACCAATCTCTCGTGAAGAAAGTCTCTCCATGAAGACAAATACAGATACCATGTCTAGTAAATGCTTAGCATTTTGCTTCACTGCAAAATCCTAAAAGAAACAGTTCATTTCTTGACCCCCAATCCACAGCTCTTTGGCCTTCAAATTAGGAACTACAGGAAATGGCAATGAATCACCTTCCCACCAACTTCTATTTCTCATTTTCTTGCCACTGGCTCTGTTCACCCACTTCCAGAGTCTTAAGTCAATCAAACTTTTATAACCAAATCTCTCCTTAACAAATGCAAGACTCACTTCCCACCAAACACCCTAATTTAGCACAAACTTTAAATTTCAAAGGAAATTTGAACGTGCTTCGCTTTAAATGTCAGGAATGGATACTCAGATGGAATAATTAAGGGGGAGGAAACATCTCTTTCCAATAAAAAAGGACTGCTAGTTTACGCAAAGTACTAAGAATATTACGTTTTAAATACGCCTGCCTCCGTATACTGCTAATGGGCATCCTGACCATCAGCGTAGAACGTGCCTCTGTGTCCTGATCGCCAGCAAGATGGGAATACAGACACTGAAATTCAAAGGACAGACATCACCTCTTAAAAAGCAGACCCATCAACTTGTACCTCCTAATATGTCAGCAGTTTTCAGTGGTTGTTATTCATTTTCACAATAATCTAGAATCCCTTTCCCATGTGCATGAGGCCAGCAGATTCCTATTTCTCTTATAAGTAAGCAGTTCTTAAGTACACACCACTGTGTATTGCTTAGGAATGAGTAAGGTTCTGAGAGTTTTATAAACAGTGTCTTTGTAAACAGTTTGGAAATTCTATTAAAACATATTATGATTTTCCAGGGTTAATGTTGAGAATCTGATAACCATGACTGTGAAAAGCTTTGTTGGAGTATATTAGACTGAAGTTAAGCACTAAAGATCCCAGAAAACAAACAAAAAGCAGATCTTCAGCAAGTACTTGTTCACAACACAAAAATTTTCACACAATACCTCATTTTCTCTCTAAGCCCATTTTCCAAAGGTCCTTCAATTTCTCTAACTATATCAGGGAAGATTTCTCAGTGAGTTACTAAAATATACTTAACACCCCTCTTCAACATTTTTTCCTCATGTGTTCTTCCATGAGGGAGCAAGCTATGGGTTTTCTGCCAGAGTCAGAGAGATATAACCAGCTTCCTGGGCGGGGCAACAGAATATAACTAAAGCTAAGATCAAAATTGTGAACTGTGAATTCACAATTGTGAATTCACAAAATTGTGAATCCTTAAATCTGTGAATCCAAAGGTTTTCCACACTAAAGAACTTCATCATGGTTTTTTGTGTCTTATGAAGAGACATGGTATTTATTAGCTTCAAATGTCTCTAAAGACTTATTAAAATATCAGTGATATTCATAGTTAAGTAAATGCATCCAATACCTGTGGCACTCAGGGCACAAAGAAATTGTATTTAGCTATTTCTTTGTGTCCTTTTTACCCTTCATCTTTTTCATACTTCTAATGTTCATTATGTTAGGAAAGTAAGACATATGTAAATAGATGCCTTTGCTTTATAGGCTGTGAGTGCTCAAATGATTATGGCTTGGAGATGCACAAACAAAAAAGTTTGAAGACATTGAAAAGACTGAATGAAGTCACACAGTAAGGAAATATGCTGAAAGCCCTAGTCTTAATCAAAGATGTCCCAAGTAGCGAATTTTTGACATAATTGTCAGCTTCAGGACAAAGCCTAAGCACCTTTCAAAAAAGAAAACTGACTTTCCTGTGTAAAAATATATACTCTTGAGACAAAATACATAGGAAATGCTGTTTTTAAGGGTAGATGATAATTGCCGAGGACAGGGAATTTTACTTTACAAAGATGCCACAAAGATATTTGAAATGTTGGATTGTCCCCTCCCCCCATTTATTTTGCTAAATTGTTTCAGACACATAGACTTATGAAAGAAACTGAATTTTCTGTCTTTAATGATTACCGTGCTTAAGGAAATTATGCTAAACTCATTTGCATGTAGATGATTCAGTCCTTTGAATAATGATTTCCTTAACTAACACAGTTATTATTATAGATGAGGTTACATAACAGAAAAGCTTAAAAGAGGTTGTAACTACCTTTGATATATTCTAACCCATGAAGAAAACATTGCTGATGATTGAAACCAGTTAATTTTGCTGAACAGTTGCTGAGCTTATAGAAGAGTCTTAGCAATTACTTTCTGACTTTCATACATAAACTTTGGACAATTACAAAAAATTGTTAAAACTTCCTATCTAGTGTTTTGTTATTAGTTGTTCAATCATGATAGTTCATATTTGTATAGCACTTACTATGTTCCAGGTACTGTTCTAGCTGATTCATGTTCATGATTTCATTATATTGCCATACTCTGTGGCTTATGGAGTATTAGGTATGAATATTAGTACTACTTTACAGAGTGGTGTAATAGTTAAAACTAAGGCAGAGAGAGGTTAAATGACTTATCCAAGGTCTCACAGGTGGTAAGACCTGGAGCTGGAATTCAAAAACCAAGTGGTCTGGCTCCACAATCTTTGCTCTTAATTCCACTACACTAACCTAACTCTGAACAAGGATAAATCAAAGACAAGTTTAACACTCTGACTCATACACAGAATACGTTAAAGAGGAGAGAAACTGGCGTGGGTCAGAATAATTACTTAGGAATATTCTCTGTGGAATTTTATGCAAAGCGTGTTGGATAATTTTTATCTTTTAACAGAACAGCAACAAAAATACAACTGTTGACTAATGAGTTACTCATCTTGCCTAGACTCAGAGGAATCAGTTGCGGTAAAGATGAGTGAAAACTTCAAGTGCACATTTCCGTAATAACTTTGTACCCAAAGCCTGTGAGCCCAAGGAGGAAAAGGAGATAAAAAGAAATTAGAAAGGTACACAAGACTTGCTGAAAGGTCCATGACACATATGGTGATTAGGAGCCACTCTCATCAACAACTGTTTGTTTTCACCCTCGGGTTCAATCGTACCAGAAGTAGTTCATTATATACCCTCCCCTTTGCTACTTTCATATTTTGTATGTGCTGTTCCATTGCATCAACCACAGTATTTTAACTATCCAGCACCTACCAAAGGGCTCTGTCCTGCCTCAGAACTGGTCTAGAACTAGTTCCCTCTCTGTGGCTCGTGTAACTGTTCCAGGCTTTGCCTCCCAACCTCTGACCTGACACTTCTGTCTCTCTTGCGAGTCCTTCTAGTCTCCTGGGCTTTGGTTTCATGTCCAGCTTGACTCCTTACTTCCAGTCAAATGGATCACCTGTCCAGTTCTACTCTTACTACTGCTACTAATAGCTACCTACAAGCATCATGCTAGATACTGACTACTCATTTACCTCAAATGCTGATCAACCATGCAAATTACAAACTATAATCCCTGTTGTCCTAATGTAGAGGGGAGGCTAGAGAAGGTTTGTCTTGGGAAGTGACATTTAAGCAAAGAACTCAAGTGTGAGAAGGGTTTCAACTTGTAAAGATCACAGACAAACTACTCCAGGCAGAGGCTTCAGTAGATGCAAATGTCTTTAAATAGGAAAAGCCCTGGTATTTAGAACTAGCTAATGTGGCTATCAAAAAATGTGTGAGGAGCAGAGCTGTGGGGTATCTCAAGACGAAGGACATATGGGGCCAGGTAGGCAAAGCAGGATCAAACAATGCCAATTTTGTATTTCCTCCATTAAACTATGTATACAGTAAAGTCATGGACCATGTTCTGTCCATGTGGGCTCCCAGAGCCTAGCATATTTGTTGACCTTTAGTGTCAGTTTGAATATTGGTTTTGGAGTTGCTGGTGGTACTGGTGACAAAACTGCTAGTGTTATTAGGTAGTGGAATTGTTTACGGTGCTGCAACTGTTGGTAGTATTTGTGGTGCAATTGGTGGTGGTATGCATGGTAGAATTGTTGGTACTTTTGGTGGAAGAATTGCCAGTGGTGTTGGTGATGGTATTTGGATTCACTGTGATAGAAGCACAGTCAATGTCTATTGATGATCACTTCCTAAATGAAGGCCTGTATCCCATTTGCCATATGTGACAATTCATACCATTCAGAGGCAAATTAATAGCTAACAATGAATCCTAGACTAGGAGGTGAAAAGCAATTAAAATAGTTCAGCTGGTTTTATTAAGATTGCTTGACCAGAGGTAGACCTGAGGATTCGGACAAAGCTGAATTTAAGTTATTGAAACTCCTTAATGATCATATCCTTAACATAATTATTTCTGCACTTGTAGAATATGCTCTGACTCTTGTGCAAATACAGCCTAACCCTACCTGAATCCCCTAGCTGTGACGCTGTTACCTGGAAATGTTCTCCTACAGGGAATAGATGTGGAGAGCCTAAAGACAGATTTTATAGTTTTGTTAGTAATTCAGTATCCATCCAGAAGGGTAAAGCGGCCAGGGAGAAAAGGAGCTTCCTCTTTCATGAGAATATTATTCACCAGCCAGTAGGACTTATATAAATCACAAGTTCCCTTAAAAATTTACAAGCACCCTCCTACCAAATACTATTATAGAGATGAATAAGACATAGTCCCAGACCTTCAGCAGCTATTAATGATACCATTTATTCAGCACCAAATACTTGTAATAAGGTCGTAATATCTATTACATTATTTAATCTAATGGAAATACTATACCAGTTTCATACTTGAGATAATTAATGCCTAGAAAAGCAACTACTTTTCCTATTGAAAAAACCCATGCACTTGCCATCAGTCAATCTTACCTCCCTTCCTGCTCCATGGATAAAGACACCAGGAAATATTTAATATGACTTAACGACATCAATGAACCTTAAAGCTAAGGATCTAGGGTCCATGGAAGAGAGTCCATAGGGAAGTCCCACAGCATCCTTAGGATCCAAAGAAAAGGACCCCGGGCAATCAAACACCTGAAGGAGGAACAATGATGCTGAAACTGAGGCTGTATGAACGAACACACTCTTAGAGCAGCTGACATACTCTGATCAGTGGTATTTGATAGAATGGGGCTGGGACTTAAAGGGGTTAGTAAACCTGTCTAAGTATACATAATCAAGCAATAGTTAGTGAGTAACCAATTAATTATTGAATCACTTTGTGTTACCTCATAACATTTTGTTCAAAAAATTTTAAAACAAAATTCCCTATCCAAATAAGAGAAAACCACTTGCTTAACTCTGCCTATGATGATCTTATGCTCTGAAATTCCACAGTCAGAAAGTTGTCTCTTTAAATCAAGATACTATCCTTTGAAATACCAAAGAGTAAAATGCATAAATTCAGAATGTTTTTTTGAGGTTTTTCTTTGAATCTCTATGACATTCAAATTGCTTCATTTCTCTCCCCCTAATTTCTAATTTTCTACTTAAAGTCATTACACACAAGAAAGGGTTCATAGCAAAGCAATCCAACATTTGCATGTTGCTTGTGTATAATATGCCCCAACAGGAGGCACTGAATAAATAATTACTGAATGTAACAGATTAGTCATTTTGAGACTAGATCATTTTCTCTAGCCAAAGGTAAGCCCATAGATCCTATGTGGTCTAGTTGTTAAAATGCAGTTAAAACTAACAACTCTTCATTGAATCTGTAAAGCTATATTTGCGTGAGACTTTTACAGGCCAACATATAGTGCTGCAGTAGGTTACATCTGAATTGAATTTTTAATGCTGCTATGTGCATATTAAGAGTTGCCTTTATTTCCTGTTTTAGGATCCTGGTTAGCATTATTCATAGCCTGAAAAGAATCTATTCTAGTTGCATCCTACAGTTTTCTCATATATATGTCTGGAAGAATTTGTCAACTAGGTGACAATGTGAATTAATTTAAAAAAACAATGAAAAGCCACTTATTAATTCAACTTCTTAGAAACCTGCTTAGATTTTTTCTTAGAAACTTGTTTGAATTTAATTAGGTGTAGTTCATCAATTTCCAGCTATCCTGAACAATAAAGCACCACAAAGATAATAGGTACATCATTTGTGACTAAGACTACCTGAAGAAAAACAGAAATTACAAAGAAGTCACTGAGTAATAATACTGGGATAAGATGGAATTTTCCTTTTTCAGCCAATTGTGTCATCAAAGACATAATGCAGAGAATTATAGACTATTCAAGAGTGAACATTAAAAATTCATATTCTGATTAGTGTTACTTTATCACTTATAAATAATTTAAATAAAAAGTTTGGTACTGCCCTGTTATTTGACGTGGTTAAGGTATTAGCACTTTCAACCAAAGTTATTTTGGCTGTTTTTTATTTTCAAAGAAAACCTTCATTTTTTTCCTCTTATGCAGTGTAGGGCTGAAGTCCTTCTACAGCTTAGTAAAGGGAATACGCTGAGTTAAATGTCTTGATATTTTAGTACTCAACCTCTTCCTTACATGTTGCTTCTTAAAGGCATCTGGGTGTCTGACTACCCTCCCTGTAGAGCTGTTCTCCATCCTCCGAGGCTTACTTTTGCAGCTGCCTCTCACTGTCCACTGCCCTCTAACCCATGTCTTCTTCTCTCTTCTTCCCCTGACATTCTCCCCTTGTTATCCATGCGAGTAGAGGGTCTTTTCCACATACAATGGGACCACCACTTTTTCCCCAGTTCTAAACTAGAAGGTGATGGATTGGAGAGTTTCGTGGGACAACTTTGATATGGATGTCTTGCTAGACTTAATAGGCCCTGATTTTTTCATTTTTTATTTTTATTTTTTCTGTTTTGGTGATGATAGGATAACCTTGACTGAGCAAAGACCTAGGATGATGAGGTCACTTTCAGTCAAACTGGGACAGACAATTGATTTCAACATACATTTCTTTTTCTCTTGGTATGTGACAAGGAGAAAGGATAAAACTCTCAAATGGCAGTCAGAATACAGATTTAACAGTGCAATGAACAACACTGTTGTCTTTAGAACCATTTCGTTAGCACAGTGCAGTGGTGGAAACATGGGCCACTAAGAGGTACACTTCGTAAATTCAAACCCCAGTTCTACCATTTATTAGCTATGTAACCAGGGCAGCCTCTCTGTCTCAGTATTAGGAATGATAATAATCCGATTTCATAGGATCACTGTGGGAATTAAATAAGTTCATATATTTCAGACACTTAAAATAGGATCTAGCATAACATAAATGCTCAAATGTTAAATTATTATTAATGTCTTTTGGATTTCATTAGGCTAGTGAGAGTCCTGACAATGATGCAGTCATGATAGTGAGAATCATGATAAGAAGAAAGTGATCACACTATACCTCTCATAATCAAAAAGAAACTAATTAGAAAGTGGCCCATTATGGAAAACAATATGGAAGTTCCTCAGAAAATTAAAATTAGATCTACCATGTGATCCACAATTCCAATTATGAATATACACCCAAAGGAAATGAAAACAAGACACTGAAGAGAGATATGCACTCCCATGTTTACTGCAGCACTATTCACCAATAGCCAAGATATGGAAACAACCTAAGTGCCCATCAATGGATGAATGAATAAAGAAGATGTAGTGTATATGTATACAATGGACTATTTTTCAGCCATGAAAGATAAGAACCCTCTGCCATCTGTGCCATGAAGACATGGTAAGTGAGATAAGTCAGAAAGAGAAAGACAAATGCTGTATGATATCACTTGTGTGTGGAATCTAAAGAAGCCAAACTTGTAAAAACAGAGTAAAATGGTGGTTACCAGGTGCTGGAGAGTGGCACGATAGGAGAGATGCTGTTTAAAGGTACAAACTTGCAATGAGTAGTAAATAAGTCCTACAGATCTAATGCACAGTACAGTGAAATATACAAGATTGTATTATAATCATCAAAATTGCTAAGATACCAGATCTTAATTATTCTAACCATTCAAAAGAAAGGATAATTATGTGACATGACAGAGGTGCTAATTATCACTACAACGGCAATCATATTATAATATATAAATGTGTCAAATCAGCACATTGTACAATTTAAATTTACATAATGTTATATGTCAAATATATTTCAATAAAAAATTAATAAGGAAAAAAAAAGAAAGTGGCCCATAACATCTGCCCTCTGATCGGGAATGGGAAAAAAACCCATCCCCTGTCCACCTCCAATTGGTTGTCACCAACAACACTCAATAAAGCTCAGATCGTTCACTGATTGATTGATTAATATCTCCCATCTTTCTATCAAAGTGCCTTAACTTTGCTTCATAATAAATTCTATGGTGCCCTCTCTGAATCACCTAGGCATCCCTAGATTTCTCTAGGTCAAAAGGGGGGTGGGGAGGAAAGCTGTCCAGTCTGTACTGGTGAAGCTTTGCCACCAATCCAGGGTTCTAGGTGTCTTAAAACAAACAATTCTGTCCTAATCTAGGCTAAACTCTTTACACAGATTGTCTCATCTCCTCCTTATAACTCTCCTACACGATGAAGTCTATAACTTTCTCCATTTTACATACAAGCATTTACTGTTTGCCTGGCATTTAAAACCACGGATAAAAAATGATGCAGACAGACACAATCGTTACCCTCCTAGAACTGACATTATCATGGAGAGAATAGACAATGATAATACAATTAATTATAATAATAATTTATTATTATTATAACAATACAATTTATTTACAATTGTGATACATACTTGAAGGAATAGTGCAAGGCGCTATGAGTTCACATCTCAGGGGGATCTGAGTCTAGGGATCCAGACAAGAACAAGTATATGCATACAGATAGGTGGTTACTGGGGATGGGTGGGGGGAGTCCAAAAAAAAAAGAACTTGTGCTTGCAATGAACCTGGAGTAAGAGGTAGCGTGGCGCATTCTAGGATATAAAAGAAGACCTGGATTGCTGGAAGACAGAGAGAGAGAAGGAGGAGAATGGCAGAGGTTAATGTGAGTGAGGCCAGTTGGGGTTGAGTAATGCAAGGCCTCATGATCACGTAAAATATTTTAAACTTGATTCATAAAATAATGTAGAACAACTGAAATATTTTAATCATGGAAACGGCATGCTCATATTTGTTTGTAGTATATAGATTGAACACTGCCTCTCTCTCTTACATTTAACTCTTCATTCTCTCTTGTGTGATATTTCTGTATAAAGCTTTATATAATAGATTTTTTAAATCTACGCTTTACTTTTAAAATAATGGAACAATATGCCTTTCAGCCACATTTCATTTTTAAGAGGATATTTACAATCCTCAAGAAAAGTCAGCAAAGGTATTGACTATAGAAATAGGGATTTGGGACTAAGAAGATATTTTCCCTTCTGCCAACATTCCAGTATTTCAGGAATTTTGATAAGACAGCAAAAGAATAACGTACCTTTAAAAAATGGGTTCTAATTTACATAGCAACTTAATTGGCCATGAGATCTTCAACTTCACTTCCTTCTAGCCCAAGTGTCAAACTTTTTTTTCTTGCTCTAAAAATCCTCAAACAGTAAATAGATTTATATAACACAAAGAAGTTCTTAAAACTTTATCCTAGTCATAATTCAGTGTTATTTTAACTCCTTTATAAATAAGTTCTAGGCAACATGCTGCAGTGTGAAATATGAAAGCGAAAGAGACACATTTTCTATCTGTTAGAGTTCGGAGGGCAAGAAAATTTTTAAAAAACAACAACCACAAAAAAAGAGAAACCATGAAAGGTCCTTACAATGGAAACTGTGTAGAACTTCCAGTAATCAAGCTAAAACATTCAGAATTTTGTTGAGATTGGAAACATTATATTTCATAGCTATTCTGTCCCATACACTAAAACCTAACTATTTAAACAATATTTGATCATTAATCCTTTGATTGTTCTTCTAATAACAATAGTTTTTTAAAATGGTGTGAAAATATGAAGTTGATATTTCAAATGCGAAAACATATCAGTAAGTTGTGGCCAAGATGGTAGAGCAGGAAGACTCTGAGCTCACCTCCTCCCATGGAAACAACAAAATTACAACTATTTACAGAGCAACTATCTACGATGACTACCTGAAGACTAGCAGAAAAGATTTTACACAACTAAAGATAAAGGAGCCACAATGAGACAGATAGGAGGTGAGGAGACATGGTATAGTCAAGACCCACACCCTTGTGTTAACAACTCACAAACAGAAGGATAATCGTAACTGCAGAGTTTCTCCCCAAAGAGTGAGGGGTCCGAGCCGCACATCAGGCTCCCCAGCCTGGGGTGGGTCCTGCACTTGGAAGATAAGCTCCCAGAAGTCTGGCACTGAAGGCCAGTGAGACTTGCATACAAGAGAGCAAGAGGGCTATAAGAAACAAATACTCTGCTTTTAAAGGCATGTGCAAAATCACACATTCTAAGTCCCAGCAAGGCAGTAATTCAAAAGGAGCCTGGGTCAGACCCACTTGCTAATCTTGGAGCACCTCCTGGAAAAGTAGGAGGCAACTGGGACTCCCCCTGGAGACACAGACACTGGCGGCAGCCATCTGGAGTCCTCTATCTAAACTATTAGCACAAGGGACTGACCAACCAAAAGTGGACCAGCACCAGTCCCAGGCCCCCCCAGGTCCCACAGCCAGCCACCCTGAGACAGAGCCCCACACACCAGTGGGCTGGCACCAGCCCCAGGCTTCGCCAGGCCGTGTAGCCAGCTATACTAGAACCCAGCCCCAACCAGTGGGCCAGCAACCACCAAATAAGACAGGGCTTGGCAATCAACCAGGCCAAGGATTAGCCCTGCCCACCAGCACACCCATAGTAGTTGGCCATGCCACAACAGAACCGCCCATGCAGCCCAACAGGGGGCACCCCTAGAGCATACAGAGCTGGTGACCAGAGGGGAGTGTGCTGCTGGACCCCATAGGACATCTCCTACATAAGGCCACTTCTCCAAGATTGAGTAAGGTAACCAACATACATAATACACAGAAATAAGCACAGAGAATTAGGTAAAATGAGGAGACAGAGGAATATGTTCCTAATGAAGGAACAACACAAAACCTAACCTTACACCTAAAATAACTGGTTTGGTTGTTTGTTTTTTGATGTATTCCTTCCGCATATCAGGGTGATGTTGGCCTCATTCTCTTAGGCCAACATCACTCTGATACCAAAACCAGACAAAGACAACACAAAAAAGAAATTACAGGTCCATATCACTGATGAACATCAATGTAAAAATCCTCAACAAAATATTAGCAAACTAAATTCAATCATACATGAAAAGGATCAGACACCATGATCAAGTGGGATTTATCATCAGGATGCAAAGATGGTTCAGTATCCACAAGTGAATCAATATGATACACCACATTAACAAACCGAAGAATAAAAATCATATTATCATCTCAGCAGATGCAGGGAAAGTGTTTGAAAAATTCAACATCCATTAATGATAAAAACCCTCAGCAAGTTGCATATAGAGGTAACAGACCTCAACATAATAAAGGCTATATATGACAACCTACAGCAAACATACTCAATGGCAAAAAGCTAAAATATTTTCTTTAAGATCAGGAACAAAACAAGGATGCCCACTCTCACCACTTTTCTACAACATAGTATTGGAAGTCCTAGTCACAGCAAACAGACAAGAAAAAGAAAGAAAATGAAACCAAACTGGAAGAAAGAAGTAAAACTATCACTGACTGCAGGTGACATAATACCATACGTAGAAAATCCTAAATATGCCACCAAAAAACTATTAGAACTCATCAATGAATACAGTAAAGTTGTAGGATACAAAATTAACATACAGAATCTGTGGTGTTTCCATACACTAACAATGAACTAGCAGAAAGAGAAATTAAGAAAACAATCCCATTTACAACTGCATCAAAAAGAATAAAATACCTAGGACTAAATCTAGCCATGGAGGTAAAAGATGTGTACTCAGAAAACTATAAGATGCTGAAAATATGAAGACAACACAAACAAATGGAAAGCTATATTGTGCTCATGCATTCAAGGAATTAATAACGTTAAAATGATCATACTATCCAAATCAATCTGCAGATTTAATGCAATCCTACCAAAATACCAATGGCATTTTTCACAATACTAGAACACATAATTTGTAAGGAAACACAAAAGAACCTGGAATAGCCAAAACAATCTTGAAAAAGAAGAACAAAGTTGGAGGTATCATGCCCTCTGATTTCAAACTATACTACAGAGCTACAGTCATCAAAACAGTATGATACTGGCACGAAAACAGACACATACATAAATGGAACAGAACAGAGAGCCCAGAAATAAACCCATGCATTTATGGTCAATTAATCAATGACAAAGGAGGTAGGAATATATAATGGGGAAAAGACTGCCTCTTCAATAAATGGTGCTGGGAAAAATGGACAGCTACATGCAAAAGAATCCTACTGAACTACTTTCTCACACTATCTACAAAAATAAACTCAAAATGGCTTAAAGACTTAAATATAAGACATGAAACTATAAAACTCCTAGAAGAAAACACTGTCAGTAGATTCTCTGACATCAGTCTTAGCAAAATTTTTTTTTGATATGTCTCCTCAGGCAAGGGCAACAAAAACAAAAATAAACAAATGGGATTATATCAAACTGAAAAGGTTTTGCACACTGAAGGAAATTATCAACAAAACAAAAAGACAACCTACTGAATGGGAAAAGATATTTGTGAGCAATATATTCACAAGGGGTTAATAACCAAAATAGCAAAGAACTCATACAACTCAACATCAATAAAATAAACAACCTGGTTAAAAAATGGGCAGAGGGCCTGATAAGACATTTTTCTAAACACATATGGATGGCCAACAGACACATGAAAAGATGCCTAACATCACTTAACCGTCAGGGAAATGCAAATCGGAACCACAATGAGATACCACCTCACACCTCTCAGAATGGTTACCATCAAAAAGACAACAAATAACAAATATTGGCAAGGATGTGTATTACTTTGTTGCTGGGAATGTAAATTGGTACAGCTACTATGGAAAACAGTATGGAGGCTCCTCAAAAAATTATAAATAGAACTACCATATGATCCAACAAGTCTACTTCTGGATATTTATCCAAAGAAAACTAAAACATTAATTTGAAAAGATATATGCACTCCAATGTTCACTGCAGCAATATTTACAATAGCCAAGATATGAAAGCAACCTAAGTGTCCATTGATAGATAAATGGATAAAGAAGATGTGGCATATATATATATATATATACACATACACGCACACACAATGGAACATTACTAAGCCATAAAAAATAATGAAATCTTGCCATTTGTGACAACATGCATGGATCTAGAGGTTATTATGCTAAGTCAGACAGAGAAAGACAAATACCACAGGATCTCACTTATATGTGGAATCTAAAAAACAAAACAAACAAAACAAAATGAAAACAGATCATAGATGCAGAGAACAAACAGGTGCTTGCCAAAAGGGGGTTGGGGAGTGGGAGGTGCCAGGTGAGGGGGTGGAGGGTGAAATAGGTATACAGGATTAAGAGGTACAAACTTTCAGTTAAACAATAAAAAGTCATGGGGATGTAATATGTAGCATAAGAAATATGGTTAATAATACTGCAATAAGTTTGTATTAGAACATATGTTTACTAGACTTATCATGGTGATCATTTCATAATGTATGCAAATATCAAGTTATTACGTAGTACATGAGAAACTAACGTAACATTGTACATCAACTATTTCAATAAGAATAAAAAACATAAAATCAATAATTTTTATCATTTCTGAAAATTTGGGTTCAGAACATTAACACTAAGTCACAATGAAAGATAAGTCACAATGAAAAGTAATTAGAAAATCTGAGGCACCTCAATTTAAAAAACAAATAAAGGCAATAGTATTAATAGAAAACCAGAGTGTCCTGGCTAAGGCTGATATAAACCTACTGAGAGTTTAGAGCTAGCTTGGTTGGCTGATTCATTTCCTGAATGAGTAACCCTCACCCTTGCCTTCACTTTAGCCAAGTAAGAGGCCTTCTCTCCTGGCTCCCCTAAATGAGGAAGCAATACCAATTCATGAAGCTGGAGTGGATTTGGCACCTTGCACTGGAATTGCCATAGCTTTTGTGAGGAGAGTCACACAGACCATCAAGAGACTGAGCAAGAATTTTGCACATTTGACACACCCACTGCATTTTATTATTTATAAGTCATTCTCCAAACTTTTCTATAACCATACTTTGTTTACTACACTTACAATAATTGCATCCATCTTAAGTTTAGATTTCTGATCCAAAGCTTAGTCCCCAGAAATACTGAAAACACTGTTACTTTAGCCAGAATCTATACTTTTCTAGTATTCTAATACTGCCCTTCTCAGTGAAACTATATATTTTTTCTGTGTTTCCGTTTTCTATGTTCTCTATTGTACATACTTCTGATCAGTTAGTAGACGCTTCATATTCAGATTCACTTAAAAAAAATACTGAGTGTTCTGTGCACCATTTTAAAAGCCTGAATAAATGGCATTTTAATTCCTGCATAACAGTCCACCTTATGAGTATACCATGATTAAGCGGCTTATTTCTGCAGTGTTCAACATTTAATCTATGTCGACACTTTTGCTATTACTAACGCTAGGATGAGCGTCATTTCCCTTAAATTTTATCTGCATTTTTATGCTGTGCTTAAGGTAGAATCCCACAAGAGAGATTCAAAGATCAGGAATACTTTCAAGATTATTAAGATATATGGCCATGTACTTTCACCAGAAGTTGTAAAAGTTTTCAGTTGGGAATTGCTTATGATAAAGTGTTATTTTAAATGCTTGGGATAAAATTTAACACAGAGTGTGCTCTTTATCTTTGGGTTGCCAGGTGGGGGTGTGGGAGTGCGTCTGGCTGGGAGGGAACTATTCATCACTGTCATTTTCTAAAACTGCACGAGCATGGTGACAATGGAAAGCAGATCCACTTTTAGTTGGTCTTATTATTGTCATTAAACTCTACCGACAACGCACTACCCACTTATGCCTACAACCTAGGCAGCCACTGCTCTTAACTATGTACATTTAAATGCATAAAGACAGGAATATACCAATTTTCTGACACGGGCAATGTATAGGTTAGTTACTAAACAATGTTTATTGTGCACTTGTCAAGTGCCCACACTACTTAAGTGTTAGAGACAGAATGTTGAACAAGATAAGGTTCATGCTCTCAGAGGTCAAGTGGGGGCTGATATGATGGGTGATTGTTTATTCTCTTCTACATACAGTATCCAAATTTGTAAAAATGAACAAATTACTTTTATTA
This sequence comes from Eubalaena glacialis, assembly GCF_028564815.1. Classification (NCBI taxonomy): domain Eukaryota; kingdom Metazoa; phylum Chordata; class Mammalia; order Artiodactyla; family Balaenidae; genus Eubalaena; species Eubalaena glacialis. The sequence goes on from NC_083720.1 coordinate 49,494,474, forward strand.
TAAGAATAATGATAAATGTATTTATTGCTAGAAGTTAAAACTGGTAAACTGAAACCTAGTGATACTCATGTTTTAATCTTGCAAACCTGATCCAATACTCCCTCAACAAACTCTTTTTTTCATAAGAGAGGCCACTGAAGGGCTCAAAGGGAGAGTTGAGCATGTGGGTTGACAAACTGTAGGACATTTCTATGTTCAAAATGAGCCCTTCTCTTCCCTTTTCCCTTATCCTTTCCCTGAGCCTACTGATCTGCCCAGACACACTCATAAAGTCTCATGGAACACCTGAGATACAACCAACCACAGACACTTTACAAACTTAAGAGAACCATAATTACAAAAGGCTTTGGGGGACATCAGAATCTGTATCTGGGTCATTGTTAAGTCACCAGATTTATTACTTGAAACCCTTGAAATGCTTGAAGAGTATGTGCTTTTACAGTAGCCTGGGTGATGTGGATTATCTGGGAAATTTAAGCAAAGAAGGAGGGAGCTAGCAGACATGAGGACTGCTCATTTAAGATTTGTCATTTAAGATTTGGGGCTGCACCTTAATGAATGCAGGGCACTTCCCTAGTCATACATAGGATACCATCAGCCAGTTATTCATTCACAAATTAACAAATATTTTTCAGTGCACTTAACTAAGTTATTACCACAGAGTAATACTGGCTATATAGAAGTAAATCAAGTAGACAAAGCTTTGCTCTCATGGCCCTTATAGTTTAATAGAGTCTAATAAAATAAGAAATAAAGTAAAATTACATATTTTCAAATGTGATGTAATATAAGAGAATAGGATGGCCTGACAGAGAAGGAAAAAGGTCCCCTATGTAAGGTGGGGTGGGCATAAAAAGGTTCTCTGGGAAGATGATGTTCCATCTGAATCCCAGAGAGCAGAGAGCCAGACTTTATGGAGTAAAAGGAAGATATTTCTGGTCAAGGAAATGGCAAATAGGAGGCCATTAAGCAGGAAGGGTAGCATGTGAAGCCCTGGTAGACCAGTTGGCTGAAATGAAGTGAACAAGTAGGAGAATGATATAAGATAAAGTTGAAAAGGTGGGCAGGGACCAAGTTATCAGGAGAGCTATTTGGAGATCAGTGGACAGAATAATATGGTTAAAGCTTAGAAGGATTTGCATCAGGTTAGACTGGAAGGGAATCAATATAAATAGGACTGCTGTGAACTCAACCCAGCACATCAAATGGTTAAGCAAGATGGTGGAGCATGGTTACCAAGTAAGCCAGAGTGCTCATTTCTCATTCAGGTCCTACTTTATCACACAGCTACTAGTGCTAACAAATAATATCCTTTAGGGAAGAAAGAAATAAAACTGAATTCAGTGTCTCTAATCTCTAATTATGTCTATAACATGCACAGTGTGTTTAAATCTGATAGAACTGTAGGTGAAATGATGGCTCATTTCTTTATTCCTTCTGAAGTCATCTACTTCTAAACTTAAAGAGATCGTTTTGATACAGATAATGCAGGTCATAGAAGGAACATTTTTTTCTCGCTTTAGGTAGACTAGATGTAGGAATAATAAAATAATAAATAACTGAAATTCAAGTCCATCTCAAGCAAAAAGGAACTTCAATGATATATTACTAATCATATGGACAAAATGTTTTCATTGCTTCACTAATCCTGATACCAATAAGATTAGTGCAGAAAGGATTGAATGTTGCCACTTCAATATTAATTGGTTTTTCAAAGCTCAAACAGAAATGACCATTTAGAATCAGTTTAGGAAGCCTGCAGGCATAGATTTTTTTTAATAGTGTCATGAAAAGGAAAAAAAAAGTGTTAAGAAGCTTAAGGATATTATTAAACCCATTTATTATTCTTTTTTTAATTCAGAGTAAATTATAAAAATCTTATCAAATCAACAAAGGGAAAGATAATAGGCTATAATGAAATATGTATTTTTAAATGGGAAAAAGAACTATTAAATCATAAATGGCAAATCCATTACGAAGTTATGTGTTTCCCTTTCCAGTAATATAAATTCCATATCACCCTAATGTCTATGCTCCAATCATTTTATTCATTATCATAAATTTCAGAAGTCTCATTTTTTCATAATACATTTCAAACAAAGACATTCTATTTTAATTTTAACAATTAAACAATTTTATAGTCACATCTCTTCAAAATATATTCTGCAGTTAGTTAAAATAAATGTGACTCACTTAGTGGTTAACAAAATAGAGAATGAATTTACTCTAAACTTTGCTGTCACTGCTATCTTGTACCTTAAGGGAGTACGATGTGTGGGGCTGGAAACAGAGAAGGCCATGAATGGTCCACAATTTCAGACATCTTGTACACTTTCTGAAAAAATTCTGTCATAAGGATTTGCATTAAGAAGGAACAGGAAAAGGGGCTTCCCTGGTGGCGCATGGTTGAGAATCCGCCTGCCAATGCAGGGGACACGGGTTCGTTCGATCCCTGGTCCGGGAAGATCCCACATGCCGCGGAGCAACTAAGCCTGTGCGCCACAACTACTGAGCCTGTGCTCTAGAGCCCATGAGCCACAACTACTGAGCCCACGTGCCACAACTACTGAAGCCCACGTGCCTAGAGCCCGTGCTCCACGAGAAGCCACCGCAATGAGAAGCCCACACACTGCAACGAAGAGTAGCCCCCGCTCGCCGCAGCTAGAGAAAGCCCGCGCGCAGCAACAAAGACCCAACACAGCCAAAAAAAAAAAAAGAAGGAACAGGAAAAAATGTCTTCAATCCCTTCCCTAGCTTCAGCTCTTACCATTTTTGTGCCCTAATAAGAATTTGGATTCTAGAGTCAGACATACCTGAATTCAAATTCCTGCTCTTCTATTATCGTAACTATGCATTTGAATAAGTTATTAAACCGTTTCTGGGCCTCAGCTTACTACTCTGGAAAATGGACACAATGATACTCCAAAGGAACTACTTACAATGTATGTAACAGGATCTAATAACACACTTAGCATTAATTGGATGTTCTATAAACATTAAGTTCACTTTCCTTAGAAGTCAGTTGGTATATGTTTTCAAAGTCTGGCTCACTGAACCTGTGTCTCACCAAATTTCTTTTTCAAAGTCTAGCAATGTCTTAGTCCATTCAGGTTGCTATAATAAAATATCACAGACTGGGTGGCTTATAAAGAGCAAAAATTTATTTCTCACACTTCTGGAGACTGGGAGTCTAAGATCAGGGTGCCAGATGGTCAGGTAAAGGCCCTTCCTGGTTCACAGCTGGCACCTTTTCACTGTCTCACATGGTGGAAGGGTCTAGGGAACTCTCTGGGATCTCTTTTATAAGCGCACTAATTCCATTCATGAGGTCTTCACCCTCACGACCAAATCACTTCCCAAAGGCCCGGCTCTACCTTCTAACACCATCACATTGGGCACTAGGATTCCAACATGGGAGTTTGGGGGCGGGGGAACACAAACATTTAGACTAAGACAAGCAATCTACTACAAAAGCTAAGAGTCAAAACAGTGGAATCAGACTGAGTTTTCTTGAACAGAAGACATCAACAGGGTTCTCCTGATAGCTGCAGAAGTGACTATTGCTTCTTCATAAGGCTCGTATTCCCTTAAGGTTTCAGAAAGCAGAGGTCTGCATTTTCTGAGCATGTTTGGGTAACCAACAGACCTTGCGACATGCCACAGGGTGGTGTTGAGACAATCTCGGTTGTAGGCACTCAGCCTGCACCTATTAGGGCATTTCTGATGGTTCATTACCAATCCCACTCTCTAATGCCAGTGGGGTGAGGCCAATAAAGCCACCTATAAATGTAGATACCTTTGTTTTAACAAATTTCTACTTTTCTGGGAAATTCTTTCAAGAATTTACTAACACCATCCAAATGTTGAAATCATTCCTTTGTGACAGCTGCACCTTTGAAGTACACACAGAAGATGTGCAAAATGCTGGTGACATAGTAAATTTGGCAGAAGGCTTTTTCAAAGAAAGGAGAGCCTGAAGGAAGCTGCAATCATGTGCAAGCCTGTGCCAGCCACATATAGAGCCAAAGACTGGCATGAACTCAATGCCACCCTGTGGCATGTCCCAAGGTCTGCTGGTTACCCAAACATGCTCAGAAAATGCAGACCTCTGCTTTCTGAAACCTTAAGGGAATTATGAGCAATACGAGCCTATAAGGGGTCCTCATTTAATCCTGCCAAACTGCTTAAGGCACAGACAAGACTCAGCTATGGCTAATAGTGATCTGGGTTCTCCTGGTAGCTTGCAGAAGTGAATACTGCTTCTTCATCAGATGGTCGTGATGGATTTATCTCTATTCCACGTCACCCAGTCGGGAGACTGCCTATCTCACCATATGCTGATGTGTGTGCTAATAAATACCTTATTGTTAAGCCAAAAAACATTTTTTTTAAGCTACGTACAGGGCTCACTTGCACAGAACACCAGGACTGCAAACTTTAGCATCACCACCAGTCAAATCCAGTCACTCACCCATTTCGTAAAGTTGTAATGAAACACAGCAAGTTCATTTGTTTTTATACCATCAATGGCCACTTTCAGACTACAATGGCAGAGCTGAGCAGTTGTGAAAGAGACCAAATAGGCCACCAATCCTAAAATATCTATTCCTGCCCTGTAGGAGTCTGCTAATAACTCCCAGAGACAGAGCCATGTCCTGACCTGTGAATGTGATCTTATTTGGGAAACAGGTCTTTGTAGATATAATTAAGTTAAGGATCTTGAAACAATGAGATTATCCTGTTTTATCTGAGTGGGCCCTAAATGATATGATAAGTGTCCTTATATGAGTGAGGTAGAGGGAGATAAGACACAGATAGAAGAGGAGAAGGCAATACAAGTGCAGAGGCCAAAGTTGGAATTATGCAGCCACATGCCATGGGATATGAAGACCCGCTGGGAGACACCAGAAACTGGAAAAGGCCAGGAGGGATAGTCCTTCAGAGCCTCTGGAGGGAGCACAGTCCTGCTGACTCCCTGATTTGGGATTTCTGGCCTCCAGAACTGTAAGAGAATAAATGTCTTTCCTTTTTTTTAAGCCACTAAGTTTGTGGTCATTTATTTCAACAATGCCAGGATACTAATATACTGGCCTTATACAGAAAAAGTGTGCTGACTCCTGGCATAGACTTCAATGTGCTAGTCCCACCCGCCACCCCCCTGCCCCACAATTGTCTAGCATAGTGACCCTCAAGCACTAAGCCAAAAGCCTGAAGATCAGGGTGTCTCCCAATAATCAAAACCTGCATTAATACTTCTAGGTATTTGTTATGGACCGAATGTTTGTGTCTCCTCAAAATGCGTACCTTGAAATCCCAGCCCTGCAATGTGATGGTATTAGGAGGCGGGACCTTTGGGAAGTGATTAGTTCATGTGAGTGGGCCCCTCGAGAGTGGGATCAGTGCTCTCATGAGAGACTCCAGAGAGCTCCCTCACCTCCTTCCACATTCTGAGGTCACAGTGAGAAGACAGGAACCAGGAAGCAGGCCTTCACCACACACCAGATCTGCCAGCAACTCGATCTTGGCCTTCACAGCCTGCAACAGTGAGAAGTTAATGTTTGCTGTTTAAGCCACCCAGTGTAGGGTATTTTTGTTACAGCAGCCTGAATGGACTAAGACAGTTGTGTTCTAATATTTTTGGAAAAATTAAAGAATATTGCTTAAGATTTTTGCAATTGTGACAATGTTTTTATATTTTAGTCTTTTATTACATATATATATTTTAAAACACACAAAAACACTAAATAATAAACAAAAACTATTTATGTATCACCCAACCTAAGGAAAAATAAAACCTAACACAAATTGTTGTAACTATCTATAGACCCTTCCTGATATTGTCTAAATCTGATGGCTACCAAGCCTGTGTACCTCTTTTTACATTTACATAACAGGACTGTCATGAATGTTCTGGAACACATCTCTTATGCACAACTGCAAGCGTGACTCTAAGAATTTTACTTAGGAATGGATCTTCTTGACTATGTGAGGTATGTGTCTTCAGCTCTATCTTACGGTGCTGAATTGCTTTTGAAAGGGATATAACAATCTACACCGCAAGCAGCAGTGTTCAAGTGTTCCTATTTCCCTAATCCTCACCAACACTTGGCAAAAGCAGGATTTTAAATATTTGCTAATTCCATGTGTATAAAGTGAGCATATTCTCTTCAGTGTAAAGCTCTCCTTAGACAATAAAAATGTTTTCCAATATAAATCCTCAATCTTATACTCACACTAGACATAAGGTAGTAAGTCTGTGATGAAAGAAACAATGATAAAGATAATGGAAAAAAAAAAAGAAAGACCTTCTGAAATATAAACCTAGTTTGAATTGTATCCACTGTATGTTTGGAGTACTGGCAAAAACACTGGATTAACTGTGTGTGACTTAGGTGTCTTTTCAACTCTAGTGCAAGTTTTCTTGCCCATTAAACAGGCAGCTAAATTAGTCTCTCTGTGGCTCTTTCCTGCTCTGAAAGTCTCTCCTTGTATTAAGAAATAAAGAGAATCCCAAGCAAGTTTGGCAATTCTATTACTTTAATGCCTCTTTTATTCAGGATGTATGATAACGTGCACAAAACATTCATGTGTCCCCCGGGTGGTGTTCCGCTGCATCCGCCTATAGAATCTCTACAAAGTAGGAGCTGATCCAGTTGTCTCCAGCTACCCTGGCCTTCTTTCCTTTCCTCTTGCCACAGATCTTCCCACCTGCTGTGCCCTCTGCCTGGAACACATTCCCCTCCTGTCTGGGCTTAGCTAATGCTTCCCCGCCTTCAGGTCTCGGTCAGGTATCACCTCTTTCAGGAGTCCTGCCCCCAAGCTTCCCAACAAGATCACATTCCCCTGTGACAGCCTCCTAGTCTACATGCCCAGCCTTTTAGTACCATTGGGTCTCCATCATTATACAATAAATGAGGGTCAACATGCAATCATACACAGTGTGGGGTCATGTCAGTATGAAGTGAGTGAAAAATAATACTTTTCACTTTCTCTCTACAGTCACAGAATGCAGAAGAAATCAACTGTGAATGGTACATGGTATAGAGTGGATTGAACTGAGAGTCCCAAACAGACATGAGGTATCATGTCCTAATGAGGTTCCCCCCAAGAAATTAAGGACTGAGAATTGAGAACAGAGAATAAAGATTGGGCAAACCATGAAAGTCAACTGTTTGTACCTGATGCCACGTTATTTCCAAGTTTGTGTATTGGGGATGTGTTTCCTTGAGTTCTATTCCACGTAAACTCTAGATTACATACCATCCAGGTCAATGTCCATCGCCCCACCTGGACCTTAAACTTCACGAGGGCTGAATTCTGCATAATATAAGGTAAATGCTCAGTAATTATTTGTGGAAAGGAAATGAAGAAAAGAAAGGAAGATAAAAGTACTTTATGACTGGGGAAAAAAGAGAATCAGACACATAGAAATGAAAGAGTTTCCTATTAAATTTAGAATAAGCTCCAAAGTCCTTGCTAAGCCCTAAAAGGCACTGAATGATTCCCTACCCCCTCTCCAACCTCACATCATCCTCCCCGTCCCTTGCCATCCTCCAAGTAAGTTTCTCTAAGTTCCTCAGATCACACCAAACTTCCTCTGCCTAAAATTTTCTTCTCCCAGGTCTTTACTTGACTAACTCCTCATCTTTCTCATGTTGGCTTGAATGTCATCTCCTGAGAGAAACCTCATCTGAAGAGCCTATTAAAGCCAATCCCATCCCCCTCCAACTCAGTTACCTTCTCCTGCTTGTTTATCTCATAGACCTCCTTCCAGGCTGAAGACCTGCTGTTTTGTAATTTGCTTTGTTTTTCAGATCTTGACTCTTTTCCCTATGGAAGCTGCATAAAGGCTTACCTCTCTGTATTTCCAACTCCTATTACAATGTTTATCCCTGAGTAGGGACTCAGTAAATATTTGGTGAATAAAGAAATGAAGATGTCTCTACTCTGACAGCATAAAGCAGTGCAGAGGGAGGGCACAGAGCCTCCAGGAGAACTCAGAGGAACTTCAGCCTTCCCGGCAACACACTGCTCAGACACCGATCCATGCCACCCAGGACGAGGAGGCAAGGCTGAGATGTGGGGTCGCGTCTTGCCTTATGACTAGCAGAGCAGACAGCTCCAGTCTCCAACATCAGTGCGAGCTGTGCTATCTGTAAAGTCCACATGATGTCAGCTTACACTCAAAACTAACACTCAAAAAATAACTTTTAAAGAGAAGAACACACAAGCAACATGTAGAAGAGTGTTTTATTTCAAGTGGCTTAAATGATTTCTCATGAAAATCTGGATCTCTTCAAGATCATCCAAAAATAAAGCCAAAGCAGAATGGATGCTTCTACAGATCAAGTCTCCTAGTTTCATCACAGAATTAAATATGTCTTATTTAGGAACTGTTTGTGAAGCCCCAGAGATGCCCCCAAAATTCATTCTGAAATTACAGATTTTATCTCTAAAAACAACCATGATTAAGCATGGCATCTACAGATGCCTGCTCTTCAGTAAAGCTGCAATTTGGGAAAAATCAAAGCCATAAGGAACTAAATTATCTAAGGGAGGCTTTTCATTACTCTCTAATCTAGCTCACTCTGAGTTAAGAGGCAAATGAAATTTGATTATCCAGCCAGTTACTTTAGAGCTTCTGTGTTTAATTTACTTTTCCTCAGAAGATTGGAAAATGTCCTATGAACTATTATTACATGTAGATTTGAACTTGACTTTGTTCTTTTTAAGCTCATTTGTTAAGTGATTAATGTTTTTAAAGAGCAGAAGCCCTTCATTTGCTATGATTTACCCTTGCTCGGCCAATAAGAGGCCTTAATTAAAGACCAGCTGAAATCTGCTATCCATTTTTTTAAAAACATATTCAAAATAAAAGTGAAAAGCAACCTTATTATTTATCGACTGTTTAGAGCTTTCTTGGTGCATGCAATGAGCTGACAGCTTTGACTAAACAAAGGACTGATTTTTTTTTTTTTAAGCATCAGTTTTTGTATCTTTCACATTGAAAGGGTTTCTTTTTTAAAGTAGCTCAAAATATAGTCTCTCCTAAGGTGTTATTGCTTTTTAAATTAAGATTTAAAATAAGGCAGGCTTATAAAAAGATATCCAGCCCCTAACATCTACTGCAAACGCTCCTGTACTTGACAATTAGACAAGATGCTGGTCTTCTCTACACAGGGTGGCATCTATTTACATAGTCTACGAAGTTTTAATGGCTTAAAGGAGAAAAGGAAAATTGGTTATAGGATTCTCTCATTTTAACTGACTAAGTACTTCCTAGCATCTCTACCCATGCAATGAAGCCATCTGAGCTTGAAGGAGAGAATAGATTTTTTTTTTTTACAGCTCCAATCCTGAGATACACCAAGTTGACTTTTTGAGGTGGGCTTTCTAAAAGCTTTCCTAAGTCCTGAAAGTAGGTGAGAGTTTCGGTGTTAAAACACATCTCACACACACACACACACACACACACACACACACAGCACACATCTTGAGTCTGGAATTTGTAGCACATGTATGTCTGCCAGATCCCTGCCTAATATCATAAGCAACAGTTAGGTTCCTTAGTACTTGGTGCTGGGTCTATCTTTCAATTCAGTCATATCATTGTCATGGTTCCCAGTTCAATCACAGGCTTCTAGTCCCCCACTGGTACAGACAAGGATTCCTTATTGCTATTGTCTGTTTGACCCAAATGCTATCTTTTTAGTCCCTGCTCTTTCAAATAATAATTCTCTTTACAGCTGCAGTTGCATATTTTCCTCTCAGTAATTCTGCAACCTCTGCAAAGCACCAACTCACCCCCAAAGATCTCCTAGAGTACAAAAAATGAGGTGGTACCATTTTTTTATCCCTTTTCCATCCAGCAACTGACTTGTGCTGTAACTACAACAGCAGCATTACTTCTGTTATCGCTCATCTAGCACATACCTGACTTTTCAACATGGTCGTGTTTTATGATCTATAATGAATATTTATTGGGTCCCTACTATGTGCTGAATATTGTTATGGGTTTTGGGGACACCGGGTGATTATGGTATTGCCCCTGCAGTCCATGTGTTTATTATCTAGCCCGGGGAATGGAGAATCTGATTGATGTTTATGGTAGCGTGAGGAGCTCCAGTCATTAATCTACTCAGCAAATATCTGAACACCGCCTAGGCGCCAGTCCCTGTGCTAAGCACGGGGTAAACAAGGGTGAAGAAATCACTTCTGGTTTCTGTCCACGTGCTCACAGAGGTTACAATCTCGTGTAGGAAACAGACAATAAACACTCACGTAAGCACAACCTAAAAGTCAAATTGGGTGAGAGCTATGAAGGAAATAAAGCAGGTGAAAGAGTAGAGTATGCTGGGAGGAGTAGGGCTCTACAGAAAGGGGGCTCTGAGAAAGCGGGATATAACCTGACACTGGAAGCACAGAAGTTGCTGGCCATGCCAAGACCAGCCATCCATGTGCAGCCCAAAGGAGCTGCACGTGCAAAGACCCTGAGGCCAAAAGGAGCCTGGCACAGCCAGGGACCAGAGGGCCTAGTCATACACCTAATGTGACTAGAGCCTAGAGAGAAAGCAGAGGTGAGAAAAGATGGAGAGGGCGACAGACTGTGAACAGATGATTTTAGAGAGATATTTGTATATTGTGCTGTACGTATTATATTATGACATAATATATATTCCCTTCATTACAATAAGAAACACTGACCTCTTTTGATATAGTCCATAGCCTGCCTATCTATCTATCTACCTATCTATATTTTTTTAAATTCCCCTCTGAATACCATGTAGGGACTAGATTAGAGAAAACAAGAGCGGGGGCTCTGCAGTAGTCCAGGAGATGATGGTGACTTAGACCATTCATTCAGCAAAAAAATTATGGAGCTGTTTATTCTGCCAAGAACTGTAACAGGGATTTAGCACTGAAAAAATCAAAGTCCTACCTATCAAAGAGCCATAATTCTAGGAAGAGAGATGAGAGATAATAGAAGTAATCAGATAAACATAACATGTCATGTGGCAATAAGGGCTACAAAGACCAGGAAGGTGGGGTGAGGGATTAGAGAGGTCAGGAGTATTGATGGGTTATGCTCGGAGTATAACAGAGGCTCAGAAAGTGCTCTACATCAGCCTGGGGAGTGGGGGGAGGCTTCTCAGGAGAGAAAACACTGGGGCTTAAACTGAAGCATGAGTAAGAATTGGCCAAATAATAAGGAGGGGGAAATGGGGGGGGGGAATGGAAGAATTAGATGTAGGAAAGGTTTAAGGACTAGATCCTGAAGGCTTGATTGAAGGGTTCCATGTGGAGAGAAAAGGAAGACAAGACCAGAGGAGCCAGCAGAGGCCAGAGCTTGCAGCAGAGGCCTGGGCAAAGCTAAGGAAGGGATTTAAGCAGGGGAATGAATTCCAACTCTCATGCACTCGGCATTGTGGAGGACGGGTGGAGGGAGGCTAGCCATGGTGGTCCATTAGCAAACACTGGGTGCAATCCAGGGGTTAAGATGCTGGTGGCTGTGAAGATGGTGATAAAACAGGGTGGATCTGAAAGATGTCAAGGATGTGGAACGGTCAGAACTTGATCACTACTTAGATGTGTGCACAAGGGTCGGGGTGGGGAGAGAACACTCCAGTCTGCTACAACATGATATGCAAAATCCTTTCAAACATGCCCTTTATATACTCTCTGACCTCACGTATACCAGCATTCCCGCACACTTTCGGCATCACCAGCTTTCTTTCAGCCCTTGAACCTACCAAGCTCCTTTTCAGCTCATGGCCTCTGCTCCACCCTCTCCTGGCCTGGAAGGCTCTCTCCTTGGGTCTTTGCCGAGCTGTCCCTTCTCATTCAAGCCTCTGTTCACGTCATTTCCCTAGAGAGGGTTTCCGCCATCCTCCTCAGCCAACCTTGATTTCACATGTTCATCACACTCTTCTCTCTAAAATCAGCTTCCTTTTAAATTATTCATGTGTTAATTTTCTCAGAGGTTTGTTTATTCACACTTCTGTTTACGTGTCTGTTTATGTAGATGGGCAGGGTTCCCGCTGAGCTCCACAACAGCAGTGGCCTCACCTTCCTCGTCCAGCACTGCCTCCAGGGCCTTGAAAGCACCCTTTTGAATGAATGAATGAATGAAAGAAAGTTTAGGAACTGGGTAACAAATTACATACAGAGGTTAAAGCTGAGTGGTAAAGCTGCCAAAACAAAAAGGTTCCTGTTTTAGAAGATCCAAATAGAAAACAGACTGAAAGGTACACATATGAAAACAATGCACAGAAGAAAGGAAAGAAGTCCAGTTGAATCTTGAATCCAGGGACCAGTGAACGTCTTCTGTAAAGGCCCAGACAGTATTTTGGGCTTTGCAAGGCTGTAAGGATGCTGTTGCAACTACTCGACTCTGCCAGGGTAACACGAAAGCAGACGTAGACAATACATAAACCAATGAGCATAGCTGTGGTGTAGTAAAATATTATTTACAAAAACAGGACAAAACTGGCCAGAGAGGCATAGCTGCCGACTCCGGCTTTAGACTAATCCAAAATAGGTACATTCCAAAAGGGTAGCATATAATTGAAACATATAAGGAGGACAAAACTCACCTTTATTGAGATTCTACTATGTGCCAGACGGTGTGCAAGACTCTCTGCATATGTACCTCATCTGATGTTTTTAACGATTCTGGTAGGTAAGCATTAATACAGCTATTTGGCAATAATTAAGAGTTCAAAGAGAAGAAATAACTTGCTCAGGTCATACAGTTAAAGGAGCCAGGATTTAAATCCAGGAAGTCTTTCTGACTCTCAGCCTTGTTTTTTACCCTTTTATCGATTATCCTCTTACAGCCTCAAACTGCCTTCCTACCTCTTTTTGGAAAGAGGTATAAAAATTTGTCCACATGACATGAATACATTGATTTCAATTCCACGAACACCAAGGAATACATAGTGTGCCACGCAGTGTGACAGGTGCTAGGATACACAACTTGCAGAGCATCTCTTTTTTTTTTTTAATTATAGTTGATTTACAATGTTGTGTTAGTTTCTGGTGTAGGGCAAAGTGATTCATTGATAATATATGTGATTCATTCATAATCTTTTCCATTATGGTTTATTATAAGATATTGAATATAGTTCCCTGTGCTATACAGTAGGACCTTATTGTTTATCTATTTCACACATAGTTTGTATCTGCTAATCCCAAACTCCTAATTTATCCCTCTCCCTCCCCCTCTCCCCTTCAGCAATGATAAGTTTGTTTTCTACGTGTCTGTTTCCATTTTGTAAATAAGTTCATTTGTATCATATTTCAGATTCTACATATAAGTGACATCATATGGTATTTGACTTGTAGACCATCTCTGTGATTTGTCTAAACTGCAGCTTGTTAATATCCAATACTGAATTTCACAGACTACCATTTGGCATTCCTATATTATATTCTCTTCTATTTTGCTAAAATTGCTACTGGTGCTTTCCACTGTGTGAACGGTATCTTTTCTGTGGGCCTGTCTGCCCTCTGTAAACAACCACAGGTGTGGATTTTGTTTTGCCTGTGTGCAAGGCTTTCCACTTATCTGTCTCCCTGCAGAGAAGTTTCCCCATTAGACCGCTGCCCACAGCACCAGCTGCTGTTCTACACTGACAATTCCGAGCTACACAGCTTTCTGTTACCAGTTGACTCAGATGGTGTGTGTGATTCACTGTGTCCTTGAAGCATTGGTTCCATATGTTTGGGTTAAACACCCTTCCATCCTCACAGGGCCAGTAACCAGAGTGTTATTTCTGGGTTTTAGATGGATTTAGGAGTCAAGATGTGCATGGAGATAGCACTTGCATCTAATTTCGAAAATATCTGCTTCCCCCCAGCACTGCCCTGTGGGACTTCCAGCTTAACCAATAGAAACCCCCTATATTTCTTATCTAGTTATGAAAATTATATCTCAGAAAAATGCTACGGTCCAGCTTTTGTTATTGTACAGAAAGTAACTGGAAAACATCAATATTGGAGAAAAATGTTTGAGGAAAAGAAAAGTCTCGCTGTCATCAGCAATCTCAGACTTCTTTTCCCAGGAACCACTGCCTTTATTTCCTTGTCAGCCTGTACCTAGCCAATTTAAAGTATGGGTTCATTTAGCAGAGATTCTCAATGATTACATGTTTCCCTAACCCATTACAGTTTTTCTTTAAATAGAATCAATATTTCACAGCATCTGTGTAGTGTCCATCAACATCTTATTCTACCTATAAAAAGAAAAATTCATATACAGAATATGTAGTCTATTATTTTCAAAACCCCACCACCTTTCAGCATTTAGCATGGATCACAGTGTTGGAAATCAAAGTGAAAGCTATTTTAGGGAAAGCTGGGCTTTGAGAATCCACAAATAACAACCCAAATGACCTATTTGTTACCCAGCTTGTCTTGGCCAGAGTTCTGTCTGGAGTGGAACTGGAACCAATCAGGAGGCAGGATTTTCCTTCTTGTTATCAATATCAAAGCTCTCCCCTCTCTTTCATCTTTGAGTCAAAACAGTCAACCAAATACTATAGATTCTCTTTTCTACATCGGAAATTACCCTTGTGTCATCTCCTCGTCCACCTCTATCAACCAAGCCCTCTGCTATTTCTCAGCTCCATGGGTGAACAGACCCTTCATATGGCTTCTTTCCTTCAGGTTTGTGCCCCTGTGGTCCATCCTCTACATGCCAACTATAGTGGTCAGGACATTCATGATAGTAATGACTGCTGTGTATTGGTACTTTATATGCATTACTCATTTAATTCAAATAGAAACACACACACATACACCCCAAACCAGTATCACTCCCATTTTTCACATGAGGAAACCAAGGCTTAGTGAAGTTAAGAATTTGACCCACTTCAAAGAGCTACTAAGGTACAGTGCTAAGATTTAAACCCACATATGTGATCTTGATGTGTCATTCTATTCAAAATTCCTATTTCAGAGATGCAGCATTTGATTGGGTAGAGTTTAGGCCAGATGTCACCTTTTGCCAGGGAGGATGAAGCATCGTTAGGGACAGTTTTATTAAAACTATATCCAATAAGAGAAGGGTAGATCCCCAAACAAAATCAAGTTGCAATGACAAGGAGAGTGAATGTGTACTGGGTTGGCAAAAACAAGAGGTCTTACGATAGCTTCTCTTAATAGTCAACTATAAAACCCTCACCCAGAAATGACCTCAAATTCTGTTATTAGGATACAGCAGACACTATTCCTTGCAGGTGGAAGATATCACCAACTTACAAAGAATTTGGTTCTTATAAATAGGGTGCTACAAGTATAGACACTAAAATGTAAATTAGCTGAATGGAGTCGGTTTAAGAACAGGGAAGAGCCAGGAGGTCTAGGCTAGGACATGTGACACCCTCATCAGGTGGTGGCAGAATGTTTGGCCAAATTGTCACCTGATTTACCTTGGTTTACAGATCTTATGCCCACTGAGGTGGTAATGTTAGGAAAAAGTAAGGAGGTTGGCTAGATATTGCAGCCTTCAGAATTGTCCCATAAGAGAAATGAACCTACATCAGAGCAGAAGAACTAAAAATCAAGGAAAGATACCAATGATAAAAGAAGTATTTTGGACACTCTGAGTCCTATAATTTGGAGTTGTGCTGGAAGAAAACTATATTTTGGTACATCATGATAAAATGAGGGGTTTGGGGAAACTGGAGCTTAGCAGGAGATAGGGCTTATAAGATTGGGGAATGAGTCCTTTCCCATGCACTTCCATGGTAAGGTGTCTGCCAGCCAAGAGAGAAACAGTACTGGTGCGTCTCATTTAAAATTAGCTTCGGGTTTCCCTGGTGGCGCAGTGGTTGAGAATCCGCCTGCCAATGCAGGGGACACGGGTTCGAGCCCTGGTCTGGGAAGATCCCACATGCCGCGGAGCAACTAGGCCCGTGAGCCGCAATTACTGAGCCTGCGCGTCTGGAGCCTGTGCTCCGCAACAAGAGAGACCGTGATAATGAGAGGCCCGCGCACCGCGATGAAGAGTGGCCCCCACTTGCCGCAACTAGAGAAAGCCCTCGCACAGAAACGAAGACCCAACACAGCCATAAATAAATAAATAAATAAATAAATAAATAAACCCAAAAGAAGTTACAAAAAAAAATTAGCTTCATTTTCTTAGGGTAGAGGCCATTAAGGTAAAAGATAAGGAACCTCTGATTTTAAGACTATTTCCAGGCAAGATAACTGACTATGTAATCAGAGCAGGAAATTTTTAGGAAAAAAAAAAAAAAACTAGACTGGAAACCTACTAAGTATTTGAGGAAAGGATATTGCCAAGAAAATCCAAAAACTAGCCACCCACCCCTAAGCCGATTCTGCGATCTTTTGACTTCACTTCGTGGGACCTGTATTGCTGTATCTGTGCAGTCCCATGAAGGACAACCTTACCTACAATTTACCTCATTTGGAACCATGGAGAAATACCAACAAAAACCTATAAGGCAGAACCAGTGGCCAAGGGGAATGATGGACAAAAGAGATCCTTCCAGAGAGCAGATCACCTAAACTGTCCAATGGATGACTAAAGAACTTAGTCCACTGTTACAGTAGAGAATTTTGTCTTAACACTTCTATCCTTGTTCAGCAAGATGTGTGTGCTGCAGACTGTGGCCGACTGTGTTCTTCCCATCCTCTCCTTTGCTAAGTGGGAGACTAATTGTGTGTACGATTGTATCGGAATAATGGGGGCCTGTTAACTTTTCACTAGATTGCTCAATTATAAAAATCCATATCCAGATATGATTGAGAAGACCATCAGTCACCCAGAGATCTTGGATTTCTCAGATGGATAACTGGATGAATCTTGGTGTGGTCACTCTCAAGGAGAGGATGGCCATGTAGCTTGAGGAATGTTAAATCTATGTCTGGGAAGAAGTTTTGATATGAATGTGGGATAGTCACATGAATGAACCACAGCGCTCAGCATCATTAGCCTACCCAACAGCCATTTCCCCTTTCTTCCTTGCTAACAGAAATATGATTACGTTTAAGATGGCACTATTCCCAGCTCTGGGAATGAATCATGATTGGTCTATCTAGATAAACCATGGGATTCCCAGAGCCTTTTGCCAAAAACTCACTTTCCCAATCATCCTTGTAGCTCCAGTTAGCCAAATGAGACCTAAAGAGTGAATTCACTGGGGTGGGTATATGTGAAGCCTTATACTTTAATAAAAGAAAATATTTTCCTTTATTTCTACTTCAAAACGTGTTAAGTCAAACAGAAACAGAATCACAGACTTCGAAAACAAACTTATGGTTACCAGTGGGGACAGGTGGGGGAGAGGGTAAATTAGGAGGTTGGGATGAACATATACACATTACTATATATAAGATAGATAACCAACAAAGACCTACTGGATAGCACAGGGAACTCTACTCAATATTCTGTAATAACCTATATGGGAAAAGAATCTGAAAAAGAATGGATATATGGATATGTACAACTGAACCACTTTGCTGTACCCCTGAAACTAACACAACATTGTAGATCAACTATACCCCAATATAAAATAAAAATTAAATTAAAAAATGTGTAAGTCATTTTGTGACCATGAAGCAATGAATGCAAGGATAAACAACCCACATGCCAGGGATGGTAGAAGAATGGGAGAATCTGGGGCCATATTTCTTGTTATATAAACAAGTAAGTCAACTTTATAAGTGATGTCATAACTGAGATTTCCGTTATTGTTAAAAACATGCCTAACTCACAAACTGATCATATGTGTAGGATATGGGAGAAGGACACACATTCGAAGAACAGAAAGAAATGATGAAGATAAATTCTCACTGAATCCTGACTTAAGATTGTTATCTCTCCTTCTTGAAACTGTTCTTTTAACACAGTAGTAACTTTTCTTTAAATTGATTCTCAATTTATGTAGTATGTAGAACTTTTAATGAATATAGAAATGGCCAAAACTATACCAAAACAGACGAAACAACTATCATGGCACTAAAACTAAATAAGCGTTAACTGACTAGTTATCAGTGGACTGTAGATGCCAATAGAAACTTACAGTTGAAAATCTGCCAAGCATTTTACCATACCTTTTCTCTTCTTCGTTTAAAAGCAGCTTCCTAGAAGCTGTCTAATTCTACCCCAGGTTAATCTTTTCACATCTTATGGAATTTTATAAACTCAGACCACATAAATGTTGCCTCTCCAATAAGTGAACTTTTAAAGTCCTCTTGAAAGACACTTACCTTTAAGGGCTTTAGTATTGTTTGTTTAGTCTCTCTGATGTTACTTCATTTACCCTTAATACTATACTCATTCATTTTTATTCATTCATTCTTTTATTCAACAAATTATTTGTTACTTCTCTAATTCAAACTCTCAGTTGCATGTGAATCAGTTGATCACTCCCTCCTATTTGGCTTCTGTGATATCGCATGCTCCTGGTCTGTTTTCTCCATCTCTGACCTCTTTGGTGTCATTTGCTGGGCCCTTCCTTTCTCTCCCTCTAAATATTGGGAGTCCCAGGATATAGTTCTCACCTCCTTCTCTTTCCTATGCATGTTTTTGCCATGAATGATCTCATTCTGGTTCAATGTTAAATAAAATGTATATTATAAGAGTCAAACATTTATATCTTCAGCCCTAACCTCTACCCTAAAACCTAACATATATCCAACTGCCTACTTGAAATCTCCACTCATGTCTAAGAGGTACCTTAACCCTAACATATCCAAAACTGAACTCCTAGTTTTTCAATCCCCTCTCAATCTTCTCCCCCAATTTTCCTCATGTCAATAAGTAAAACCACCACCCATGCAGTAGCTCAGGCCAAATGTCATCCTTGATGCCTCTGTGTCCTTCATTCCCCACATTCAACTCATCAGCAAGTCTGGTCAACTCTACTTGCACAGTAGATCTTGACTCCTCCTACTTCTCTCCACGGACATCCCAAACCCAGTACATCTCCTGCCTGGGATACCACCCCTACCTCCTAACTCATCTCCCTGCTTCCATTCTCTCTGCCTCACCATTCTTTTCCCATAAATTGGCCAGAGTGCTCTTTTTTAAAATGTAAATTATATTCCTGTCACTTCTCTTCATAAAGCCCTCATAATCGTGTCCTATCACGTTTAGAGTCAGATCCAAATGCCTTCTTCTAGCCTCCAAGGTCCTCCCCACATGATCTGGCTCCCACCCACATTTCTGACTCATCTTAAATCTCTCCACCTTACTTCCTACACTCCAACTTCTCTGTCCTCCTATCTGCCCTTTGTACAGTCACTGCTTATTGTGTTTTTGGGTCTTTGCAAAAGCTGTGTCTTCTGTCTGGAAAGCTTTCCCTCCCAGGTAGTCACATAAACGACTCTGTCTTCTGATCCAGGACTCTGCTCATAGCTCACCTCTTCAGAGAAGCACTCCCTAGCTAATAAGCTGCAAGTAGCCACCCTATCACTCTTGGTCCATCATGCTGTTTTCCTTCCTTCACAGCAAGTATTGTTATCTGATATTTTCTTACCTATTTATTACCTGGCTTCCTCCAAAACATTCTACACTGCTTGACAGCAGGGACCTTGTCTGACTCTCTCATTACTGTGTCCCTAGACACTCCACAGATGCTCAATAAATATTTGGTGAATCAGTGAAGTTTACTGGTACCAGGGAAACTCTTCCTAACATTCCATTCGGCATCTTTAAAGAGGTACTTTCTGTTCTATTCTTCATGGTTTTAAGATTAATCAGGAAATACATTTTGAAGCCAATTCTCCCTTCATTTAATCAAGAAATATTTACTGTGCCAAACGTTCTTGCTACACAAAGAAAAATGAGACAGCAGATTCATAATCTAGTGGTAGAGAATGACATGAAAATGAAGAGTATAATATAAATAATGACTGATCAAACTACTAACAGACCTACTAATGTTGGCTAGTGCAAAAGGGATCAGGAATAGAAACAAAATTAATGGTGAATACAGAGGGAAGGTGACATCTGCTATACGCCAATGAGTCAGAGGTTGAGTCCTATAAACTAAAAGAGGAAAATACTGCATTGGTTTCATTTCTCAATCCCATGTAATGACGCCCCCAAACATGACACAGACAGAAGGAGGGATTTTTTTTTTTGTATGTCATAATGTTATTACAACCTGAAAGTCAAGTTTTACTAAATTTAAGGACACTACTTCCAAATGCCTTATGTGATTCAATCACACTCAATTCTATTTTTCATCATCACGCAAGGTGAAGATTAAGTACAACTGCAATGAAATAGATGCTCTCCTAATTCCCTCTTCCTCTGACAGCTGCTCCCCTACTCTCTGCCAGCCTCCCCCCCACTCTCTGCCAGCCTCCCCCCCACCCCCTCCATCAACACCCATTGCCTGTGGGCCACGATTTCCCATTACTCTCTGATCTCAGATACAAAGGAAATTCTACTAATCCTCTACCAACAGAATAGCCTGCTCACTGGCCCTCAAATGTGCCTTATCTACTCCCCTTTCTCAACCTGCCAACCCACTTGATATACTTTTCCCTTCTGCTTCTATTACCCGAATGCCACCAATTCTCAAACTCAAGAGGCCCATCCCTTAAGCCTTCCTCTCTGGTTGTTCTAGCCCTCTGTGAGCTCATCCTTCTCTGACTACCTGCAGCATTCACTACCTTTGCTGATTATTTGGAGTTATTTCCATACCTCCTGGAATGGTTGTTTAATCTTCACATTGAATTAAATCACCAAATACTCTGTAGCCAAAAAACAAGGCACCCATTCCACCCAATGCTAAAGGAACACATAAATTAGCAAAGAAGAATGTCTGACAAATCAATATTTCAGAGGCTAAGTGTCTTCTTAGTTCCGGTCATTCAGAAATGCAAAATAAAGTGAGCTGAAAGTGTATGGCTCTTGGTGAAATAGTAACTATTTGGGATAATCTTCCCCCCATTTAAGCTAAAGATTATAAATCTATACCACACTGCTCAAACCCTTATCTCCGCTCACTTCTCAGAAAATGACAGTCCCTTCTGTTTCACAGAATAACCTGTAGAGTATGAAGTCCTCCCAAAACCTGACTTCTTCCCTGCTATCTCAGAGAAGAGCCTCACCACCCCATACTCCTTCTCAAGCCCCATCTGTCCACCTGCCCACTTATTCATTTAGGCAAGAGATATTTAGGCACTGGGGATACAAATATGACAACAAACTATCCCTGGCCCAGAACAACTCAGTCTCTTAGGGGAGACAGACATAGCAATAAAATACTGCACAAATAACAGCACTCAGGAAGAGCGAACTATATCCACCAATGCAGCTAGATCTCCTGATAAGACATAATAACTGAAAAAGCCTTAAAATACACTATTTGTGCAAATTTTAAAACACGCACATTGCTGTAGTCTGAATGTGTGTGTCTGTGTCCGTGTCCCTCCCTCCTCAAATTCATATGTTGAGGATGTATGGCATGGAATTTTTGTGTGCTTTGTTCATTGCTGTTTCTCTAATGTCTTGCAATCAATAAATATTTGTAGAATGAAAAAAAAAAATTCATATGTTGAAATCCTAACCCCGCAGTGTG
The DNA here is from genome assembly GCF_028564815.1 of Eubalaena glacialis. Lineage (NCBI taxonomy): Eukaryota > Metazoa > Chordata > Mammalia > Artiodactyla > Balaenidae > Eubalaena > Eubalaena glacialis. The sequence goes on from NC_083720.1 coordinate 49,516,037, forward strand.
ATGGTATTAGTAGGTGGGGTTTGGGGGACCTGATTAGGCCATAAGGGTGGAGGCCTCATGAATGGGATTAGCGCGCTTATGAGAGAGACCCCACAGAGCTCCCTAGCCCACTTCAGCCACGTGAACATACAAGGAGAAGTGTGTGGCCCAGAAGAGTGCCCTCGCAAGACCACGCTGGCACTCTGATCTCAGACTTGCAGCCTCCAGAGCCATGAGCAACAAATTTCTGTTTATAAGCTACCCAGTCTGTGGTATTTTATTACAGCAGCCCAAAAGGAATAAGGCACACGTGAAACGTATGACACGCAGTTCATGCACACTTACATTTGCAGATAAAAGGATATTAAGGTAAATTGGAAGGATGCACACCAAATCTATGGTAGTGGTTGTAACTGCAGGAAAGAGGGGACAGGAAGGGGAACACGGAAGGTGACAAAATGGTTGTCAACTTTATTGTTAACATTTTGTTGCTGTCACGTTAAGAAGGCTGGAAGCAAATAACCTTGTAAAATTATTAATTATCAATTTTGGGTAGGAAATCCTCAGGGGCTTATTAATCTCTATACTTTTCTGTATTTTTACAAGTAGTTCAAATGTCAATAGACAATTGCAGAAGGGCTTTATGTGCCATATACAAGGCACAATGGTGATATAATAGAAGAATGATTCTCTCTCTTGTGTTTTCAGGCCACTGCTCTCCACTGCCGGGTCAATGCCTACGCACATGCCCAAATTTCTCCTGTTTAACTAAATGAATCTGTGAGCAGTGACTCCCTCAAGCAACTGCTCCACCTCCCCCCTTTCCTTCACAACTAAACTTCTTAGAAGAGTTGCCTACACTTGCTCTCCTTTGTTTCCTCGCTCACACCCACACCCACTGCAATCTGGCTTCTGCCCCACTTAAAATTGCTTCAACCTCCTAACTGCCAAATCCTTTCGGTTCTCATTTTACCTAACCACGCAAAGCACTTAAGATAATTGACCAAGTACTGGAAAAGTTTCCTTCCCGTGGCTGCCATTGCTTCTACCTCCCTTTATGATCCATCTCTGACTCCTTTCGCTGCTGCCTCCTCTGGGGACAGCCACTTGATTCTAGTCTGTCTCCTAAGTTGCCAAGCTGAGCTCTGTTCTCTCCCTAAATGATTTCCTCCGTTCTCATGACTTTCCCTGCAATCCACCGGCTCCTAAATCTGTATTTCTAGCCCCTTCTGAGATCTAGACACATACCTTCAATTGCTAGCTGGCTTTTTCCTACATTCTCTACCTGTATCTCAATCCAAGACAACCATATCCTCAAGAATTCTCACTGAAGGTTAAAGCTAAGAATGTGGACAGCTTCTCGACTCCTACTTTTCTTATCCTCATTCCAATGTTTAGTGACTTACTGCAACACAACTCTTGAACCTATCACCTTGTCTCCACCTGCCACATTGCTTTAATTCAGGTCTCCCACTCCACACTGTCTGCCCTACTTTTCTAACCAGGCCCCTTGACTTCTATGGAATTACATCCATCATTTCTCCCTAAAACACAAATAAGTGTCATTCCCCTGCTTAACATCCTTCAATAGCTCCCCACTGCCTGCATATTTTAATTTTAACTCCCCAGGCAAATTTGCAATGGCTTGAAACAACCTACCACCATCCACCCTTCCAGCCTCACTTTGTGGTATATCTCCCCACACTGCCAGTATTCAGTCCACCTGGATCCTCTCACCATTCCCTGGACGTGGTTTGAGTTTTCATAAAAATCTGAGCCTTGGCACAGGCTGTTCTAACTACTTCGGAATCCCTTTCTCTCTCTTCCGCTGGTTTTTGTGATAGTTGATTCATTCAACAAACATTTGGAACCTACTACGGGCAGGCCCTGTTCAAGGAGCATGGGATATACAGTGAACAAAATAGCCCATCTCTACGCTCATGGAGCCTAAATTCCAGAGGATTGAATTGCAGTCAGCAAGTCTGAGGCATGATTTGAAGGTGTTTGTTTAAATCTTTAGTAAGTCTAACACGAAATGAGAATGTTAACACATACGACTGTGGTGGCTTTCGCAAGTCATTGTAGCTCATCCTCTGCAACTAGATCTCATCTTTCACTTCTTTGCAACCCCATGAGCACCAGTTACACACATGTGCACATCCTATAGACTCTTTAAAATTTAAGGCTCAGCCCTTTCTTGATGGAAACTATCCCTTCCCATGAAGGCCTGAAGGAACGTTTCCACTAAAGGGTTTGCAATTACACATTGTAATTGGGTAGACAGTGTTGACTCAGGTTCCCCGCAAATCAGCAGGCATCAGACCCACACTGCATGGGTTCATGAAATAGAAATAATAACAGGTGAGCTCTCTGTGGTTGAGTCAGGAAATGTCCATATGTTAGTGCAGATAACCTATACTGTTATAACATACTCTTTCTGCATTCTGAGTTTTCCACTTTATTTTTTCAATTTATTGGACACTAGCTCATGTGTGTCTCGTGTAATCTTGGGGTATATGTAGACAGAGAGATTGAGCCTTCTCTGGAATTGTAACATCCATCATGCATGAAGCAGTGGAAAACTAAGAATGCAGAAAGAGTATGCCAGAAACAAATCAGGACAAAGAAGAGTCTGAACAGTGCAGAAAAGTTCTCAGTTGGGATGGGGATGGCTGCAACTGGCCCGAAGCACTGAGGAAGGGTGAATAGTAAATAACAGCGTTGCAAGGTAGCATTACCTCTGCAACACTTGATGTCTGTAAAAGTAAACACATAAATATTCATGGAAGTTAACCATTGATAACTGCACATCGTTTATAGTTCTTTGCCACTCACGGTTTTGTTCTAGGCTATAAACTCGAGTATATTACACTTTTCTCTTTATACTAGTCAAGAATAGATAGAAATGCCTTCATGAGAGGTTACCGGGATCAAACCTTTTGGGTTTGACATTACTCTTTCCAGCATGCTTATTATTACCTAAGAAAAGAGAGAAGTTAAGCTTTACTAACAATTAGTATGCACACTTCTTGAAGTATGTGTATAATTTATGATGAAATCTATAAAAATGAAAGTACATGCTCAAAATATTTTTACAGATAGGGTACAAGTTCAGAACACTTTGGAGACTGCTGACCTAGACACTACATGGCTAGCAAAGAGTTCTAAATCACAGACAAGAATCAGATTTCAGATGGTAGGCAAGGCAGAAGAGAAAACGTAAATGGAAAAACAAACAAACAAAAAACAAGACAGAACAAGAAAATAATTTCAGATTCCAGAAAGGCAAGATCAACTGTTTGCTGGTCATTGGGATAACCGCATTACACTTTTTGCTGAGTGTACGGCCCAAGGCCAGAAGATGTGATGTAGTTATTTGGTTATTTCGTTCCCCTGCTTAACACCTCTGATCACTTCTCATTGCCCTTAGGATAAAGTCCAAATCCTTAATAAAACTCAAACTCAACCATCTGGCCCTATCTGCCTCTTCAGCATTTATCTCAGTCTCTCACTCTTTTTTTTTTTTGGACATTTTTAGTTCATGTATGTTCTCCAATCTTCTTTCTACCTCTAAGTATCATTCACGTGTCAACTTAATTTATGCTCCCTTTAGGAGTTGTTTTCTGACCCCTAGAACGTATTCAGTTTTTTCCCATGTGTTCCTATAGCACCTTTTGCTCACTGTTCTGAAATTCTCATCATGCTGCTAATGCACTGCTGAAGATCTCTACTCCTTGCCAGCCATTTGTGAAGACAGAGAAGGTATCTGTGTCCCCCAAGCACCCAGCACAATGTCTGATTTATAATACTTGCTAAATAAATGTGCTGACTAGAGTGAAATTGAGTGAAATGTGTCCTGAGACTCAGGGAGAGAGGGAGAGAAAGAGAGGGAGAAAACTTTCTTTGAGCTCCCGAAGTGCTTGCTTATTGCATTTCATGATGGCAGAATTTTAAGGCTCACCTAACAGTTATAACAATATTTGACTGCTTTTCTGTCAGTACCTTTAAAGGCACTTCATTATCCATTGGTCAACAAATATTTGAACGCCCCTGTGGATCGTGGAAGTGTGCACAGTCTCTTTACTCTGGCTTGGCAGATACCAAACAATTAATTAAAACTGTATTCCTTAAGGAACAGTAGTAAAAGGATTCATGACTTATTCTGGCAGGATGGAGGATGATGGTTGGAGCTCATGGCTTGCAGTAATGTTATATATTCTCATTTGGTTAGTCTCAGCAAGACTGCCTGTGCCCAGTGTCCATAGGGTGGGTGGGAGATGTGTATGCAGAATCAAGCAGTCCAGGGAGGGGAGGCAATGGAGCGAGGGCAGCTATGTAAGTAGAATGCTCTCCGAATCAAAATCGTATCTTTGCATGGGATACTACACATCCTTCAAAAGCTTCCCTGTGTACGGCACTTCCAATGCCCAGTTTGCCCAGACCCTCAGCTGCCACTAGCTTGCCCACTTCAGTCACTTCCATCAGCCCTTCAACTCAGGCTCAGGAAGGCCCTGCAGGTTGTTTTCATTCAAACCCTTCAAGCATGAATGGTTCTTTTTCCCAACCCACAAAGCTGGGTATCAAGGCTTTTCCCATGCAGCATCACTTGAATTGGGTACTGGCTTTGGATCTTTACCCTGGACATAATCTAGAAATCCACATGGAACTTTGTCAGGTCACTTGCCCTTTAACCCCATGTACCACAAAACAGGGCAATAAGCACTGCATCTGCTGAGCTGAGCCCAGCCCTTCCAGAACAATATCAGGTCAGCCCAGAGGGCCACTCCTCACTCACCCCCAGCCCTGCCCCATCCAGGCATATTCTGTGCAGCCAGAATGTCTCAATTAATATTGCCTTAGTTGATATCCCTGTTCTCCCATCACTAGCTGTGTGGCGATGGGTACGCTGCTTAACCCTTTTGAGCCTCAATTCATTTGTCAATAAAAAGGATATTCAAAACTACCCGGTGTTCCCCTTACCAGGGTACACCTCTAGTGCCCCAAATATAATGTTGAACGTAGTACTTTTGGCCCTACATATACACACACACAACAGACACACACAATTTCCTTCCTCTGTCTTCCAGATAATAGCTTCCCATCATCATAAGCAAAGGCCTTTACTCAGACCCCTAAGTTGAGTACGGAGTCTGCTTATGTGCACATCTTTGACCCCACTGCTCCTTGATCTCCCACCCAACTCCACACCCACATTCAATCAGTTACAAAGACCACCCATAATGCCACAAGAATTCTGCCAAATTCATTTTCTTCCCCACTAACACCCCTCCCCAACTGGCCAATCCTCTTTAAAATCTGGATTACAGCAATGTCTCCTCAGCTCAGCTGTCCGCCTGAACCCGCCCCTCCTTTCATCCTTCCTTTACAGCAAAACAAGACAACTCCTCCTACGGCGTCGCTTTTGTTATGCCATCATCCTTCTCAGAAATCTTGACTCCTTGTCCACTGGATAAAATCCACCATTCTGAGATTCTCCCCAATCTCATTTCTCAGCCTCAATACCTCTCAGACCATTATCTACTGCAAACTGCTGTCCCCACAAAGTCCTTCATGCCACGCATTAAATGCTTCCTTGAAACCTCTCTAAACCCCCCTGGCCACTCAAAGGCCAGCTCACAGCCCAGCTCCTCCACAGGGTGCTCCGCAGCAGACCCCTCCAGGATGGCCTCTCCTTCCCTTCTGCCTTAGAGGACAAGATTGACCCCTTCCAGGGAGCAAGTGCCCTTCCTCACAACTCCCTCCCTCCATAACTGCCCCCATGCTCCCAATCTCACCACTCTCCTGACCGCCCATCCTCGGGATTAAAGGGCTTTTTCTCAGTCCAAAATAATTATAAAAATGACCACAACTCACATTTATCAGGTCCTAACCATTCGTCAGGCACTGCGCTGAGCGCTTGATACACACATTAGTTCAGTTCATCCTCAACGCAACCTGTCGAAATGGGTTCTCTTCATTGATTTACCATTCGACATACATTTGAGTGAATTTTAATAGGGAAGATAGCAAAAAAAATAAATATACACAAAAATAGAGTATATATAAATATTATTATAGTATATATAAATAATATCACAGTCATATAGTATATATAATTTCTTTTCTTTGAAAAAATATAGTATAAAAGCTATGAAGGAAAGTAGGGTCAGGGAATAGGGAGACACAGCTGAATTGTTATATTAGATGAAGTCATCAGAGAAGTAATATTTTAATGGGAACCTGAAAAAGTGAGGAAGCAAAACAATGGAGTATATGGGGCAAGAATGTTCCAGGCACACATAAAGAGGCTAAGTTACAAAGAGGCCATGCGGCATCCAACAGTAGCAGACACCATATCTGAACCCTGGTTCTGACCCCAGAGTCTTATCCTTAGACCCCATTCTTTATCTACCATTAATGTTCTGCAGCAATTCACTCTGTTAACTAGCTCTGGCTTTTTGAAACTCTTTTATTCCCCATTAGTTGACAAGTATGGGCCATCCGTGTGTGGGGCACTGACCTCCATAACATTCTCCTCTCCAATTTCTTCTCCACACATTTTCCTGATTTTACACCCATCTTCCACACTTATTCTTCATAGTTCTAATCCTAAACTTTGTCCCCTACTCAACTTCATGTCTTCAATTACCTTTATCTCTTTGCAACTGGCTCCCAAATTTGACTCTCCAGCTTAGTTTGATAGCCAGCCTCTTGGGAGTAAGGCCATCGCTCATTTATGTCTCTATTCCCAATACCCATCACAACACTGATGCTTAATAAACGTGTGCTTCTCTGAAATCAACTAAACTTGAACTCCACATTTCCAACTGCCTTTGGGACAGTTTGACCTGGATGCTCAATAGCACATCAAAATCAATATTACTAAAAATGAACATGTTATCTTCCCCCCAAAACCTGTTGTCTTCCTTGCTTCTCCATCATGACACCACGAGGCACCCGTCACCAATCTCCCCATCTTTCTCCTTCCCAGTCATCCCACTCTTCCATTCCCACTGCCTTTACCGTTGTTCAAACATTTATTTTCCCTCATTTAATGCAACAGCCTCCTAATGACATCCTTGTCAACGGTGCAGCCTACACAGCTAAGCAAAATTAATATTCTTCATTCTGTCACTCCTCCTAAATTCAACTGGCTCCCCACTGTCTACAGAATCAAATCTCACTCTTATGTACCGGATTCCTACAGCCCAGTAACTACTGGACATCTCCATTTTGATATCCCAAAAGGCCTTAAATGTTACAGTCCCAAATTGATCTCATTTTCTTTCAACTAAACCTCCTTCTGTATTTCCCACCTTCATAAATATATGTCAGCCACCAGTTACCCAAACCAAAAATCTAGAAGATGACCCAGGCTCCTCCTTCTCCCCCAACCCCAATTACAACCTATCATCAAGTCTTCTTGGTCTCATCCTCTGCTTATCTCATGTGTACCCCCCATCCTCCACCACATCACCAGTGCTTTACTATGATCCCACTGTGTCTCACCTGCAATTCTACCTCAGCAGGTCTCCATGCCCACTGTTTCATTCCCCTTCTGTCCATTTGCCGTATCACTGCAGTAATCTTCCCAATGTGCAAATGTGATCATGCTGTGCTCTTGACTGAAATGTATCAGTAGCTCCCCGATGCCTTCACATCCTGATGCTGACTACTGCTCCAGCTCCCCATTTCCCTTCTACCCCAACCTTCACTGCACACGGGACTTCTCACTGTCCCCTGATTGTACCACCACGTTTTCTTAGAATCAGCCTCAGAACCACAGTGTTCCCTGCCTAAAACATCCATCATCCCACCTGCTGTCTTTACCTGGAAAACTCATTCTCATCCTCCATTCCCATCCAGTCTAGGGAGCTTACTGTGATCCTACCTACCTGCATGAGGTGACTCATATATGTCTTTCCAAAGCACTCTGTGCTTAGTGCTATCCTAAGACTTTGACATTCCAATTACCATCTCACATGTCTATCTCTTTAACTAGATTCAGGGTTTCCCACGGGATATTTCTCATCTCTGTATTCTAGTACTTAGAACAATACTTGACAAATAATAGGTATTTAATACGTTTTACAAAAGAATAAATTGCCTCCCATTTGGAGAATCCCCCACTGACATGTGGAGTAGCAATATTATCTAGTCTACAGTTTAATGCTGGTTTTTCCACATAGGACTTGTTTTGTATTTTATGTGACTCTGTGAAACCCATATCACTTAGTAACAAACCGTGTGATTATGGAAGGTCTACTCTGTGCTCCTTCAGCTTGTTATTTCATAGAAGACAGGGACTGCAGCTTCTGATATCCTCCATCAAGGACTTACCCCAGGGTCCTAGGAAAGTATTTAGTTAGCACGTGTCTGTGAAAATGTGATAAGCCAACATGCTCTACCTAATCAATATACAATTCAGATCAAGTAGAATTCTGGGGTGGAGAAGGAAGATATGATTTAAAAGCTTAATTCCTAAACAACTAACATGCTTTTTTATTTTCTGAAATATTGACTTGCAGTGTCCCTCCTATAGTAGGTAATTGATCAATGTATTTCAAAGGACTGTTGAATAGCATCCTCAAAACTATTTTGAAACTACCAGAACATCAATTGCATTAAGAAGTTATAACAGTCACTGCTTGAGATCTGAAATTCTATTCTAATGATATTTATGAAAAGCCACAATCTCATGATCAGGGATCCAAGATAAATGTAACTGTGCTTTAAATTGCAATGTTTCTAACAAATTATTTCTACAGTTCAATCTTCCCAGTGTAGTGTTTGTAGATTTTACATTGTATTTATCTTGAGACGTGAACAAAAATCTTAAAGTATTAGGTTTTGTAGTGACTAATTTTCATTCAGAATCTATATCCACAACTTTAATTGAACTAGGAGGGCTTATATGGTTTAACTGCAAATCTGGTACTTACGTTAGAAGCGCTAGTATTTATATAACCTTTGAGTTTTGCAGTTTAGGATGTGCTGCCTTTTTAAAAACTATCTTATAAAACTTCCATCAAAAATGGGGTTTATTCTTTAAATAAATAGCAGGAGAATTCTCTCCCTCTGTGTCCCTGCATATTGCTGTATTTTACAGTTTCCACCTTCCTTTTTCCACATTTCCCAATGCCTGGTTCTGAACTCTCATTATTTTATTCTTGTTTCCCACGATTTCCCTCCCCACAAACTTCAAATTAACGTGAGGCACCTGTGTTTCAGAACCTGCACCAACTCTCTCAGAAATCACAACTTCAGCAGGAAACTATGATGAAACTGGACCAAGCGAGAAAAGGAAATAGGGAACAGATTGCAATAATACCGCGCAGCCCAGTAGGAAGCCTCAAATTAAAGGGAGTTTGGGGAAATAGATGATACAAAAAGAGTATTTGAGGAATTCTTGGAAAAGATGCAAGAAAGACTTAGCAGAATCTGATGTTCACAAGTGCTCACAATATTAAATCAGGTATAATAATATCCTTATGATAAATGATTGATTCTATAAAGTCACATTTAAGAATTAGAGTGATATTCTACTTAATTTTTTAAAATTCTACACTAACTTGAAATGCCTCTGCCTTTACCAGAACATTATTTAAACTGGCAAGTAAAGAGCTAGGCATTTTCAGTTCCTTTATGACTACCTTTAAATAGAAGTTATTACTCATTTTGTATTCTCCAAGCATCATAATCATGTTTGTTTTATGAAAAAAGTACACTTCTTCACAGACTCTCAGCATCATAGGTTTTAAAGATCTTTAAAATGGCTTAGATAATGTCACAACGTATTTAAATGGTGGACACATAAACCCATATTACAGGAGAATGGAAGGCAGGAAAATATTGGACGATAGAACAAATGTAGAATTTTGAGCTCAGTTCTTTTGATAGCTTTATTCTGTAAGATCCCAAAGAGAGAAAAATCAAGTTCAATATCACTGCTTTCACTGCATCCACTTGGAAAGGAATGGCACTTATATCAACTGGAGGTAATCTTGCTTTTCAACATCCATCTCACTTCATCTTTATGTCTGTATGGCAATGAATATTTTAAAATATACATGTTTATTTATTTCTCCCCTACTCGACTCTAAATACCTGGTGCATACTCAGTAAATATCTCTTGAATAAACCGTAAGGTCTCTAAAGGCAGTCTCTACATCTCACTCATCCCAGCACCAAGTAGTTTCTTTGTAAATACATACTTTGGCTGATTAATCTCATTTCATCATCACGGAAGGCATCCCTGTAACCTACAAGTGGATATAATCACCACCATCTTATAGGTGAAGAAAGAGAGACAGCAACATGATACTCAGTGGCTCTTTTCTATGTTCCCATGTTCCCACCTTTCTGAATTAAATAAGATTGCTCTAAATTAAACTTGTTCTCGGGACTGGATTATACAGGGTTATTTTTTTTTTTTTTTTTTGACAGGGTTATTTTTGAAATGTCTGTTTGTTATCTCTATATTATTGTTTGGGTTTTTTCCCAAACTCCCTGCAGACACAACAAGAAGACCTAATGATCCCATTTCCACAGTGATGGAATGGATTGGAGTACGAGAGGGTATCTCCACCTTTAGGGTATAACCATAATATAAAATGCTTTTATTCATTCAACACATCCCTGGAGCACTTACCACATACAAAACATGGATAAAAGGTATGGGCTAGATCAATTTTTTTGTGAGTAGTTTCTCATGGTATTCTAATGAAAATTTAATTAAAGTACAAAAAGTTACAACCCAAAATAAAGCCCCTGGCAGGATATCTATTCTGAGATGTAGATCAGTTTAATAGCTACATGTGCTATTTTCACCCAATTTTATTATGAAGCTCATGAAGACTTTTGGAAGTCACATCTTCTCTGGTTTAAAAAAATCATATTTGGGGACATTCTTCAGGGCACCCGGGCATCTGTAACACAGTGTGCAGATGCTATTATAATGAAGACATGAGAGAGAGAGAGAGAGAAAGAGAGAGGGAGGGAGAGGGGGAGGAAGGGAGGAAGCAAGCATAGTCATTAGACCGCAGTAGTTACTATATCAGTCAAATCTGATTTTGATTCCTATTTGGGCTGCAGATAATGTCATTTCTTAAATAAACTGCTTCACTCAAAAGATCCTTCAAATATTAAGAAGTGTTGACATCTGGGGATGAAGTCTACTTCTTCTCCAAAACCTTTTTAGAGTAAAGATCTATAAAAAATTGCCAGTTCAAATTCCCTAAAGACTTTTTATTCACTATTCATGAGCAGATGCTGCCCGAATACCTGCGGGGACACTTTCCTAACTAGCCAGTCCAAATTCCAGGTAACTTTTTGGTTAAAAAGTTATGCACTGTTACTGTAAAATGGGTTGACTACTTATTTTTACCTAAATAAATAATTAGGGTAGAATACATAGGAGAGAGAAGTTTCCAAAAGGTCAATAATATATCCAAAGGGACAACCTATTTCCAATGGGACAGTCATTCAACCACACTGGCTGTGTCCATTAGAGAAGAAAAATCAGCCCTTAACATATTGGCATGAAGGCTCAATATGGCAAATTTTACATTTATATCCATGTTCACATTATTTATTAGATGGTCAGAGTGTACAAAGAAGTTACATGTGTAAATGCTGAGAGTCTCTCTTTTTTTCAGACTTTCTAATAATATGTGGATATGTATGTGTATAGAGCAGCCTACAGCGAAGAAACTAGGCAAGAAGGGAGACAGCCCCAGTGGTGAGAGTGAAAAAACTGAACCTCATCTCATCTCAGCCCTGCCATGGTTTCCACAGCTCTGCCAATTCCCTCCCAACACGGCCTGATTCTGTGAAGTCTGATATGAAAGAAAATGCACCAGAGGAAATGGATGTGTATATGCTGAATGATGTTTCAGTTTTTTAATTTTTCCATTCCTTTCCACAGCCACTGCTATAATGAAAGGATTTATCATCTGATGAAGATAATGATGATGGTAATTATAATGGCAGACATGGTGGTGTAGCCATTTAGGCTCCGGGTTGGGAAATGTTAAGGGCTATTCTCTGTAACACTAACTCAGACTAGTATCGACAATCACAATCATGATTCAGAGTGAGTACTTAACTCATCTTTCCACTCTTTTATTGGAAGGGGAACCAGGAGAGGTGATAATCACTAACTGGGGGCCCCCTGAACTACCAATCCTAGGGGTGATAAGTCTGGAAGGTATTAAGGATGAGGGACAGTCATAGCAACAGTATCCAAAGATGACAGTGCCTATTGCTCTAAATACACAGAAAACACTGGTTACTTATTAACCTCTTCTTTGGAAATGATGTAAACTCTCATAGCCATGCATTACAGATGCAAGAACATGCACAGTTCAGAAGAGCACTATCTTGGTGTCAGATTACTCTACTTATAGACCTGGCCCACTGAATGGAAAAGACAGAACCAAAAAACAACTTCACTTTCGGTAGATGGCTTAACAAGCAATCAAACGTGAATTGTAATTTTGGGTCTTTGATGGGTCTACCACTGGGCAGTGTGGTTTAAATTCCGTAACTACATTTTAAGCACCTACTATTTTTTGAAGCACTGTGCCAGTCATCTGGAGGGGTACAAAAATTAGCAATTCATGTATGGTACTCGCCATCAAGGAGTTACAACTTAAGACTGCACACCAAACAAATATACATAGCTTATTCTGCCTTGTTATTCAGATATCAGTCAAAACAAAAGGAGAATGACCGACAAAAATTCAAAGTGTAATTCTTCGGGGAGGAGACAGGGAGAAATCAGTAAGGCTGCACTGAAAAGGACACGGCATTTGAGATGAGTCTTGAAGGACGTGTTTGATGTTGAGCATTCAACAATGTTCAGTGGATAATGTTGGGGCAGGAAGTTCATTCTAAGCAGGAGGTACAACATGAGATATGTGTAGGGACTAGGGAACAATTCAGTTTAGCAGGTCAAGGTGTAGCCCTAGAAGAGTCATGAAAGAAAATGTTGGGATACAGGACTGTCACCATGGAAACCTTGACTATCAAGCTAAGAAAACAGTATTTTTAGTTCCATAAGTAATGGCAAGGATTTTGCATACAAAGAGAATGACCTGACTCAAATCAGGTTTTAGTAAATTTATTTGGTTGTGAGTGGGGAGCGGCACTTAGTGCAAATAGGAGACAGCCATGACAGCCTGGGAAATAAGAATATAATCTTGAGTGATGCAATGGGAGTTGGAGTGGGGAGCTGGACATAAAAGCTAGAAGAGAATCAGAAGAGAATTAGTAAGGCTTGGTGACTGATTCCACATGGAAGGGGAGGAAAGAATCAAGGTAGGAAGTACCATAGAGAAGGAAACACTTTGCTTTATTTTATAACTGCATGCCTCAGAAAATGATGTCACCATTATCAAAATTTAGACAAGAAATTATTCTTAGAATAGAGGCTATGTCTTTTCTGACATACTGATTTCGAGGCGCTGGTAAAACTTGCTGATAGGTCTGACCAACAGAGCATGGAAACGTCCATCTGGTAATGTGGAAAGGGGTTGGGCCAGAGCTATAGACTAAGGAGTCCTCTGCATCCAGGTAAGATGCATCAAAACCACAATTAGATTAGGGAGGGAGGAGAGAGAGAGAAGAGAATGAAGAAAGAACTTTGTGCAAAGTTGCACAAAATGAGCAAAAGAAGAAATAAGGGTCAGAAAATGAGATGTGAGAGAAGTAGGAGGAAAGAGAATAATACAGTGTCACAAAATGCAAGGGAGGAGACTTCATTCAACAAATATCTGTTATTGAGCAAATATTGTATGCCAGGCTTCATGCCAGATGCTGGGACACAGTGGTGGGCACAACACAACGGCTCTGCTCTCAGGGTTCACAGTCTTCTAAGGAGTGTGGATAAACAGCATGAAGCATTGCAGTGAGTTCAGGACAATGTGAATGGAGAAAAGACCACTAGGACCTTTAAGCAATGAACAGCTTTGAAAAAGAAGTAAGTGATTTAATACCCAAGGGTGAATAGATGTGTAGTGCCAGATGTAGTTACATAACTTTAAAATATTTTTAAGGATGGTAAAGGCCCATTGAACAAATTAAAAATTCATTTTCCCTCCTTACCTCCATTTCTCCTTCTCTCTCCCTCTCTCTCTCTCTCTCACACACACACACACCCACACACAATCTTTAATCTGCTTGAAAGTCCCTAAGAAGGGAGGTTATTAAGTAAGCAAGCACACTCTGCAATGAAATATTGCAAAGCAATATTATCCATATGTTCTAGAAAACCAGAGAGGACAGAGGATTGTCAAGAAAAACAAATAAATGGACAAAAAAAGATTAAGAAGGACCATAAACTTTAAGCCCAGAAATAGACCTTCAAAAGATCCAACTACTATCTGGTCTACGATTCCACAGAAATCTTGCGCACATGTTTTATATTGCATGGATCATTAATTTCCAAACCATCTATAGCCTTATTTTATGAAACTCTGCATAAGCATTGGCCAGAAAAAAAAAAAGTGGAGCAAGGGGAAGAGGGTTGTTCAATTTTAACACTTCACCATATCATTTGATTAGAACCTTCTTACATTCAACAACACAGAGAAAACAGAATAATGCCTTGTGCCATTAAAAAGCTTCTCCTTGGTTCAGAATAAATAGGCTTTTCACTACTACCCTTGTGGAATTACTACTCCGAGTTTGCCTTATCCTTAATAAACCCCAAACTTTAGCTGGAGCCATGATACATCCATCACACAATACAAAAATGAAGAGGATTATTCACTGTACTATTGTTTATTCCCAAACTCAGGAGCTTCCCAGGTGAAATTTGATACTGGGCCCCATACACAGAGGACAAGAAGAGACCAAAGAAAGAGGCGGACCACTCCAGATTGGTTGGTGGCAGGCTTACTAAGCAAGTGACCTTAAATACAAGGCTTGTCTTGGGCAAAGCAAGACGAGGAGATCTCCACACCTGCCCACCAGATTCTTAAAGGTTTATATAGAGGCTTTAACTAGGTTCAGTCACGTATACCACCCAGATGATCTCAACAAGTTACTCTCTCAAGGCTGTGTCCTTGAAAATGGCTCGGGCTGTGAGAAGAGTGGGCAGAACGTACATTCCAAGGACAGGGGACTGGGGGAGGGGCCTCTGATTACCCAGGTCCAGCTCTGGGTCAATTTGCGGGCCACGCCCACTCTACTACCTCCTCCAGCAACTGCTGAAACACCCACTTCCCTCCCCACTTTTAGCTGTAGACTACATCACATAACATCTGCCATCCCTACGTTACACGGCACAAATTAAGGACACCGATGAACAATTTTATGGGGCTATTTCCTCTGACCTTATTTCTGATTCTCTTTCAAATACACCAGTGAATTGGCATCTCCCTCTCCACCAGTAGCAGGATTATGTTTGATTTTATAGCAGGGGAGCAAAATAATGGGAGTGGACGATGACACGAAAAATATATTTGGGGCAAGCTTTCGGGTTAATGTGGAAGCTGATGAGAGCAAGGGTAAAAGTGAGCACTATGATTCCGGAGAAACCTTCTCTACTTGTATGAAGTCATTGACAAGCGTCCATTTTCTGTTCTGCGCAGTATTAAGTGTCAACTACAGTGACTTCGAAGTGGTATTAATCAGTTAGCATATTAAACGTATTACCTGTTGAAAAGAGTGAGGAATGAGTTTTTTTAGTTATTTTAAACTTTTAGCAACGCAACTCAACCCTGCTCCCATCTTTCCTGCATTTCCCTCCCTACTTTCACCTTAGTGTAGTTTTCACCTGTGTTTCTCAACAAACTGTTTTTCACAGTATTCTGGCTCTAGAGTCAGGTCATAAAGCACACACACACACACACACACACACTTCTCCAATTCCTGATTTCCCTCTCATCTTCATACATTCCTCTCAGTCTGATCCTCCAGTTAAATTCTGTTTAAATTTCAATTAAATCATTTTATAAACCTCCATCCAAGAGGCATATATTCAAGAGAAAAGCATCATGGTCACATTAGAAGTTATGCTAATGTCCCACTTATTTGAAAGGAAACAAGAGGTCAGGGACGATTGTTTTAAAACAAGAATTGAAACTAGAGTTGAAACCTTCAAAAATGACACTTTTCTCGTCCCAGGATTGTCAAGACTACCCTATATTTGAGCACAAATCACCAACGTACTAAAGCTTATGTTTGCTGAAAATAATATAGACTACATATCTGGGGATCATTCTCTAATATAAACTTGAAACAATTACACTAAGAACAAAAAAAAAGGTGCTTAAAAAAGGTGCTTCAAACATTTTTTTTTCCTTTTTTCTTCTATAACAATTAACTCTAAAAACGTGTGAGTACAATTCAAGAAACAGGTGTCAAATCAATTCAAGCCAGAAAACACTTCCCTTTTGGTCCCACCTGAGCCAAGATATAAATCAACATCTTTCTATTCTCCAAAGGAACAATGAACACATGCTGATTCTAGAGATGGTACTGAAAGTTATTTTTAATACATCATACTCCCCAGATGTGATTTCATCTTTCTCATTTTATCCAGTAGAGATTATGGCCACCTATGGCACTGTGAATAGACCAGACGTGCTGATTCAATCCCCATCTGGCCAATTAAAGACTAGGCCCAGCCAAAAAGCTGTTATCGCTGAGCAGCCGAACGATGCAAGCCACCCAGTTGCCCGGAATTCTGATCCTACAACCCTCTCTATCTTTGAGTACCTACTATTGCCTTGTGCATGAGTAAGTCCCTGAAAGGACAGCTAGCTCCCTACCCTATTCTGAGTCAAAGGAACTGCAAAGACAGAGACTCTATGAACTCAACAACTACTGAGCCCTCTACACTTAAACTGCCATTCTGAAAAATTCAGTCTCTTCAAGATTATGAGTATCGCTCATAAAATATATCCTAGACGTACTTAGTTTGCAATCAGTGGCAGCTATTGTCACAAGGGAGACCTAAACTAAACATCATTACAAGTCAAATTTGGGGCTTTAAAAGTGACCATCATAGTATTTTTTCCAGCCTACAAGGACATTTTCTTTAAAATTTCACATACTAAGAAGACTAGAGTCCTCCCCGTTACAATCACCTGAACTAATGGAGGGAAGGGAAGAAAGGGAATGTGTCCAAATCTCAATGTCCATAAATTAGGGCGATGGACTCAAGTTGAAGTGGCCCCATTTCCCTGGATATAAACAGGTAGAATGTGGAAACGCCTCTTTCCTTGCAACTTTACATCAAGTCCAAGTTTTTCATAGCCATGTGTGACTCCTCATCTTATATAATCTGGGAAATGTCCAGCTCTCATTCACTCTCAGGTTCCCTACAACACCCTTCATTCGATTTACGGCTCCTCTAAAAAACTATACACATCGAAGCCACCTAAAAACAAATCGATTGAACGGAAGAGGCTTTATTGGGTTGAGGGGGGGTGGGAGATATCGTCCCGTATTTCGCTATGGATACCACTAAACTGATCAAAACGTGCCCTTTCCCTGCTTTCGCAGAATGCACAATACTCTGAAACCAAGCTCCTTGCACAGAGTGCCCGGTACCTTTCCAAGGCTGTACTGTGTATAAATTATTTCCAAGAGTCACTGAGGACCATTTTCTCTGAACACACCAAACTGAAGCTGGCAAAAACAAGACATACGGTTCTGCTGAAGCATCTGACCCGGGAAACATTCCGCCTGTATATTACCAAGGGACGAAAACAGAGTTTTAATGAAGAAATGTTTGGGAGCATAAAGGCAACGTGGAGGGAGAGGATCAATACTATTTCAGCTCATTTATCCCCAGGTGTTAGGAGAAGGAAGTGTGTGGTCTGAAGTCATCTGGCAGATGCACAAACAACATGGGGAATTTTCAGAGAAGGCAAAAGTAGGCACAGGATCGCAGGGGACCCTGCCACCGGCGAGTTTCACACACACTTCAAACACCTCTTCTTCCCCGACCTGGACCTCGCATGCACCCCCTCTCCTTCGCACCCCCATTCCCGCCGCTGCCGCCTCCCCTTCCCAGTCCCACCCAGGTGACTGTTTCTCATGCAGCAAAGGCAACAAGCGTCCCCAGCCCGGGAAGGGGTCCCCGTCTGAGCTTGCGAGGGAAGGAGGGTGGAAGCGGGCGCCCGCTCCAATGATTATTGCATCCTACCGCCTGTGGAGCTCGCCTCCTCCAGCTGAGCCGAGATGCTTTCCACCCTCCTCACATTCATCTTTGGGGACGCGGGGTGCAGGAGCGGGACTCGGGAGTCAACCGGCCCAGGGGTGTCTGGCGATGGGTCTAGCACCGGAGCGCCCTCGCCGCTCGGCCCGGGGGCGTCCGCCGCGCTGGGAGAGAGAGAGGCGACGGAAGCGGCGGCGGCTGCAAGGCGCGCGGAGCGGGGTGCAGGTGCGGGCGGAGGCCGGAGGGGGGCGCCGGGGGCGCTGCGCGGCGCTGGGCGGCGGGGGCGCGCGGGCGGCGGGCTGGAAGCGGGAGCCGCCAACCGAGAGCCCGGGAGCGAGGCGCCCCTCTCCTCTCCCGCTCCGCGCGCCGCCTCTGCCACCTGCGGCCGAGTCACCGGATGGGGGTGGGGGGGGCTGGCGCGGGGGCTCTGGCCACCGAATAGCCAGACCCTAAGGAGACCGGAGGCGACTCCGAGAGTTGCCAGCCGGTTGTGAGCGGCGCCTCCCGGACCCCTTCTTGGTGCGCGCAGCGCCGGCTCTGCGGAGGGGCTCGAGGGCACCGCACCTTCGCAGAGAACGCGCTGCCGGATCCCCCAGGGGCTCCAAGTCAAGGCTAGAGCTCGCGATGTTGCTGCGCAAAGTTAGGCTGAATTCGAAGGACACCAGAAGGGAAGAGCAAGGAGATGCCTTCTCCAGAACCGGGCAGAGCGCCAGAAAGTCCTGGAACTCCTAGACGGGAAACTTTCCCAATTGAAGTTAGAACCAGTCATGCGACTTGGCTAGGTGTTGGGAAAGGCAAGGCGGGCTCTTCCCACCCAGGGGCGCGGGCAAGGCCGAGATGAGAATGCCACCTTGGAGAGAGGGAGTGGAGGAGACTGGGGAGGCGTTTCGGACAAGCACCCATAGGGAAGGTTTCACTTGAGGGCTCCTTGGCAGCTCTGCGGGGAGGTGGCGCTCACCGCCCCGGGGAGTTCATCATGCAGTGTCACTTGCCCTCTTAAGCAAACTAAGGCCGAGGATGTTTGGGAAGATAAAGACAAATCAATAAACCACTTGTAGCCACGGTTGCTACTTGAGAAAACCAAAGTCAAAATGCTGATTTTTGTGTCCCCAAAAGTCAAGGGCATGAAGCATCTTTTGAGAAGAAAGGTCAAGTTGACCAGTACTCTGGGCTAACTGAAATAAAATTCCCTCCCACTCTCAACTGCTCGACTGGCCATGATTTGGGTGGAAGCCATTTACGATTGTTTTTGCAAAATCACCGGCTCTCCCTGTGCAGCACCCACACCCACCCTTGGACACTTTCACCAGCTGAAATCGTGCCCCTTACTCCGAGACTGTCTCAACTGCCACGTTCTCGTCCTTCTTCCCACCCCAACCCCTGGAGAGACATACTTGATCTCTTGCGATGCCCCTGACTTTCGTTTCAGTTCATGGTTAAGGGGAGTGGTACTGACAGCACCATTACCTGGGTTCAAGTCTACTGCTTACTAATTTTGTGACCTGGTGCAAATTATTTACATCAGTTGTAACAACGGGATAATAACAGCGCCTATTTTATTGGTCTGTTGTGACGATTTAAGGGAATCGGTGGATGTAAAGGGCTTAAGGCAGTGCCTGGCACACGGGAATCTCTAATTCTGCAGAAACTCTTTCCAGAAACCACTCTCACAACTTTTACTCTACAGATGATCACAAACACCTGTCCAGCTCTAAATTCCATCATTTTCTATCAGATAGCTTCTAAAGCTGTGTTGATTTGGGTCCAGCAGACTGGATCAGAATCCCAGTTCCAACTGATACTAGTGGTGTGTCCAAGGGCTAATGACCTCCCTTTCTCATATCTAAAATGTAGAAAGTAAAGGTGTCTGCTTCCATGAACTGCTGGAAAGATTAAATGAAGCAACATCTGTGAAGTGTTTAGAAAGGTTCTTGGCACACGGGTAGAGCTCAGTAAGAGCTGCCACAATTATCACTATCCTGATACTTAGCTATCATCATTATCATCATCTTATTTTGTCATGATGGACTCAAAGGAGAAAAGGCATCACCGCCTTTTCCATGACAAATATACCCAACCTCCCCTCACAGTGTGGGAAGTAATATACAACTCCACTTCCATCTGCAAAATACAAAGAATACTTTGTTGGACCAACCCACTTTTCAAATTTTATCCAATTAGTATTTGTCTATTTTGATCCTACTAGGTGTTTATCCCTGGACTAGCTGTAAAGAAGGCAACACAATCAGGTAAAGTAGACACTGTGCTCAAGAACTTTGCAATAAACTGTTCCCAGAATACTTGTTTGGGATCTTGGGTACCATGGAATTAATTTCTTCTTTATACAGAATTCTTTCTCTTTATGTGGATCCTGTCATTGCCAAATATCACAGGGAAAATCATCTTTTTGTTGCCACCTTTTACTGTCATTTCTGGTATTTGGGACTGAAGGGCCAGGGTGACTCTGCCTTGCTTACAGCATCTTATTGGCGCTTCAGATGTCCCAACGGTTATAGAGAAGAGTTGCATATGCCACAGCATGTTGTGCCAGCCCACTGCTCCTCCTTAAAAGCTGTAGCAATCCCAGCCCCCCTCCCCCGCTTCATTCCCCCAAGATAAGCACAAAGATTCCCACAACTTCTTTGACTAACCTTAGATTACTCATCGTGTAACATGGATACATACTGTCCCCTCAAGGCACCATATTAAATGGTTCAGACATAGTAAAATGGGTGCAGATATAGTAAACTCACCACGTGCCAGCCTTTAATCCCAGATTTCCCGAATCTTTACAAAACACTAAGAGGAAAGCACTGTTGTCATCCCTATTTAACTAGCGAAGACATTACAACTCAGGTGAACTGGTCTGCCAATTTTTCACCAATACTAATCAATATTTCTAGGATTTGAACCCACCAGTCTGACTTAAGAAGCCTCAGACTTAATTACCACACTGGACTACTACCCTGGTCTAGGATTTAGAAACTCTGGATTCTGACATTTCCCAGCTCTGTGTCCTTCAGAAAGTCACTGATTGTTTCTAAGCTTCTATTCCTCGTCTGTTAAAAGAGGAATTTCTGCGTTGCAAGGTCATTGTCAGGATCAAGTCAGGTAATGAAAGTGAAAGCTATATATAAGAAGCATCCAGGATTGCTTTTATTATTGTCCTGATCTTTTATTCCCTATTACTTTTATTGTCTAGTCTTTTCTGAAAGCCCCTCACATTTCAACCCAATTCTCTCTTGCTCATCAGGACTTAATAACAATAATGGAAAAACTTCTAGTATTTAATCTTTCTGAGTGCTTACTACGATGACCTGGGTTAAAAACTCTACGTCAGTATATCACTTAACACTCAGAAGAATCACTTTATAGAGTTATTTTTACCCTGATTTTAAAATGAGACTGAGATTCAGAGAGGGTAAGTAGCCCAAGATCAGTCAGCTGTGAAGAGCTACAGCTGAGATTTGAACCCACATTTATCTGATTACAAAATTAGAGCTTTCGGTTTCTACTGATGGCTCTGGAACAGCAGCGTACATGAGAATCGCCAAAAGGGTTGGTTTGAAAACACTTGTGCTCCATCCCCCAAGATGGATTCACTGAATTTGGGGTAAAGGTCTTGGAATCTAACTATTTTTTAATTAATAAATTTTATTTTTTAAAGCAGGTTTAGGTTTACAGAAAAATTGGTCAAAAAGTATAGAGTTCCCATACACCTCCTCTCCTCCTGCCCAGTTTTCCCTATTATTAACATCTTGCATTAGTGCAGTACATTTGTTACAAATGAACCAATAATGCATCATTATTAACTAAAGTCCACAATTTAAGATAGAACTGGTAGCCTTATGAGGAGGAGGAGAAAGAGAGGTAGCTTGGAGGAAAGGCCACGTGAGGACAAAGCAACTGTCTGCAAGCCAGGAAGAGAACCTTCCCCAGAAACCAAAACCTGCCCCAACCTTGATCTTGGATTTCCAGTCTCTAGAACTGTGATAAAATGAATTCCTATTGTTCAAGCCACGCAGTCTATGAAATTTTGTTATGGCAGCCTGAGAAGACTAATACACACCTCAAGACCATACTTTGAGAAATCACTACTCTACAGCAGAGGTAACTAAGGCACCTGTAGCATCTGGGAGCTTGTCAGAGATTCAGAATCTGGGGCCCCATTCCACACCTCCTGAAGCAGTATGCTTATTTTAACGACATTATGAAGTGGTTCTAGGTATGCAGATGAAAGTGAGGCACTGCTCATCAAGACACTGATATGTGTACTGCCTCCTTGGAGGCACCCAGAGCTCAATGGGCATGAGAGGAGGCTGGTGCTATAATCACAACCAATTCATAGCATTTCCCCCCAAGTGAGACGACCCTGTTTAATTTTCGTGGCAGTCCCTACTCAGATGGATGTAACTGTTTATTGCCTCATTAGGTTTCAAGCAGCAAATACTCACAACCTTGATCATCTGACTACACCTGCAAATTGCTTTGTGACTCTTGATCTCTCTTGTGATTACAATAATCAGCAAAAATAATCTACTTTGAGATCCTCACATTCAAGGGAATATGAATATGCCACAATGAGACAAAAATGAGGTAAAAGTTTTAGGGCAGCAAGCTGAATTCTGACATTCCTGTAGGATTTCTATATTCAGTAGCTGAAGTGGTCTTTAGAGCTCTGAAAGGTAGACAGGTCAGATTTTATTATCCCCATTTTGCAGATGAAGAAATGAGGGCCCATGGAAAGTATGTGACTTACTCGCATTTTCACAAGGAGCATGGGGTACAGCCAGGACACAAACCTTCATCATCTGACATCTTTCAACACGTGTGCTGTAAGCCTTGCCAAGTTTATATACGCTGGAGCACTGCCAAATGAGCTGCAATTCCCTAAGCAGCAAAATTCAGATTTGCCTTGCAACTTCGTCTTTAGGATAAATCCATATTATAAATGTAAAGTTATATCGCTTAGCTGCATTTCTCCTGACTTCTGAACTTCAGGCAATCCACTGACGACATTCTCTATGTGGCAGGAAAGGTGATTAGGGGATTTGCTGCGGAACAGAAATTTAGTTTAGCCTGGGAGCCCTGTAAGAACTGAAAGTTAAATCATTAATGAAGTTAATGCTGAAAAGGTTTTAACTAAATTCCGTATCTCTAGGTTCTATATTTGAACTGTATGTTCTAACTGGGGGATATGTTCATTAAATTCCAAACCACTTTGTACCTTTTATCCTTGTATTTTCTTTCATTGCTCATTGTACTGCCTTTAGACTAAAAACAGGTTCTTGGAAAGTAAGAATCTGCTAGTTTATCTATTAGCAGTTTGAATGAAACTATCCAAAAATGATTTCACTGTGACTAAATGAACCTGTTTCTAGGGTGTTCTTTTTAATCAAAAGTTGGAATTAGCTGAAAACTGAATTTCATTCTAAATCACTTATTTTCTTCAAATATCTGAATCAAATAGATTATGTCCTTAAAAAAGAGGAAAATGCATTTCTTTCTCTGTGTGTGTGTGTGTGTGTGTGTGTGGTTCAAAGTACTGTATTATATTGCTGATAAGAAATTTAACTTGCTATATTGAAGACTTTTCAATAAATTGACCCTCTGGGGAAACAGATTCAATATTTTTGTTTTAAAATGTATTAGGAAAATTAAAATTCTTTCTTAAATTAGAAATGTTATAGGGAAAACAAGAATCTGTTTTTTTCAGATTAAGGTAAAAAAAATGGCCACAATTCTGAGCATGGATAACTCAAAACTAAGTTTGACAACCTGTCTGAAATGAATAGTGAAAGGGCTGCGTAATACTTGTCAAAATAGATGAAGTAGTTGATGCACCAGCTCAGGTGTTAGTTAACAACCTGTCAACCAATGGACAAAGGAGAGGGCAAGGAAGACTGGGACCTTCAAGGTCTCAGTGCCATTAGGTTTTCAGAAGCCCAGAATCTTTTAGATGGGTGATGTTAACAAATGGTATCAAAGAGTGAAAATCTGTGTTGGGATGGTGAGTGCTTATAAAACAAGCACTCGGAGGAGGGGGCAAGATGGCGGAAGAGTAAGACGCGGATATCACCTTCCTTCCCACAGATACATTAGAAATACATCTACACGTGGAACTGCTCCTACAGAACGCCTACTGAACGCTGGCAGAAGACGTCAGACCTCCCAAAAGGCAAGAAACTCCCCACGTACTTCGGTAGGGCAAAAGAAAAAAGAAGTAACAGAGACAAAAGAATAGGGATGGGACCTGCACCAGTGGGAGGGAGCCGTGAAGGAGGAAAGGTTTCCACACACTAGGAAGCCCCTTCGCGGGCGGAGACTGCGGGAGGCGGAGGGGGGAAGCTTCGGAGCCACGGAGGAGAGCACAGCCACAGGGGTGGGGAGGGCAAAGCGGAGAGATTCCCGCACAGAGGATCGGTGCCGAGCAGCACTCACCAGCCCGAGAGGCTTGTCTGCTCACCCGCCGGGGCGGGCGGGGGCTGGGAGCTGAGGCTCGGGCTTCGGTCGGATCGCAGGGAGAGGACTGGGGTTGGCGGCGTGAACACAGCCTGAAGGGGTTAGCGCACCACAGCTAGCCAGGAGGGAGTCCCGGAAAAAGTCTGCAGCTGCCGAACAGGCAAGAGACTTTTTCTTGCCTCTTTGTTTTGCGGCGCGCAAGGAGAGGGGATTCAGAGCGCCGCCTAAACGAGCTCCAGAGACGGGCGCGAGCCGCGGCCATCAGCGCGGACCCCAGAGACGGGCACGAGACGCTAAGGCTGCTGCTGCCGCCACCAAAAAGCCTGTGTGCGAGCACAGGTCACTCTCCACACCGCCCCTCCCGGGAGCCGGTGCAGCCCGCCACGGCCAGGCTCCCGTGATCCGGGGACAACTTCCCCGGGAGAATGCACGGCGCGCCTCGGGCTGGTGCAACGTAACGCCGGCCTGTGCCGCCGCAGGCTCGCCCCGCATCCGTACCCCTCCCTCCCCCCGGCCTGACTGAGCCAGAGCCCCCGAAGCAGCTGCTCCTTTAACCCCGTTCTGTCTGGGTGGGGAACAGACGCCCTCAGGCGACCTACATGCAGAGGCGGGTCCAAATCCAAAGCTGAACCCCAGGAGCTGTATGAACAAAGAAGAGAAAGGGAAATTTCTCCCAGCAACCTCAGAAGCAGCGGATTAAAACTCCACAAACAACTTGATGTGCCTGCATCTGCTGAATACCTGAATCGACAACGAATCATCCCAAATTCAGGAGGTGGACTTTGGGAGCAGGATATATTAATTTTTCCCCTTTTCCTTTTTTTGGGAGTGTATATGTGTATGCTTCTGGGTGAGATTTTGTCTGAATAGCTTTGTCTTATAATAGCTTTATTTTATTTTATTTTATTTTATTTTATTTTATCCTCTTTCTTTCTTTCTTTCTTTCTTTCTATTTTTTCTCCCTTTTACTCTGAGCTGTGTGGATGAAAGGCTCTTGGTGCTCCAGCCAGGCATCAGGGCTGTGCCTCTGAGGTGGGAGAGCCAACTTCAGGACACTGGTCCACAAGAGAACTCCCAGCTCCACGTAATACCAAACGGCGAAAATCTCTCTGAGATCTCCATCTCAACATCAAGACCCAGCTTCACTCAATGACCAGCAAGCTACAGTGCTGGACACCCTATGCCAAACAACTAGCAAGACAGGAACACAGCCCCATCCATTAGCAGAGAGGCTGCCTAAAATCATAATAAGGCCAAAGACACCCCAAAACACACCACCAGACGTGGACCTGCCCACCAGAAAGACAAGATCCAGCCTCATCCACCAGAACACAGGCACTAGGCCCCTCCACCAGGAAGCCTACACAACCCACTGAACCAACCTTAGCCACTGGGGACAGATACCAAAAACAACGGGAACTACGAACCTGCAGCCTGTGAAAAGGAGACCCCAAACACAGTAAGATAAGTAAAATGAGAAGACAGAAAAACACACAGCAGATGAAGGAGCAGGGTCAAAACACACCAGACCTAACAAATGAAGAGGAAATACGTAGTCTACCTGAAAAAGAATTCAGAATAATGATAGTAAGGATGATCCAAAATCTTGGAAATAGACAAAATGCAAGAAACATTTAACAAGGACGTAGAAGAACTAAAGAGGAACCAAGCAACGATGAAAAGCACAATAAATGAAATTAAAAATACTCTAGACGGGATCAATAGCAGAATAACTGAGGCAGAAGAACAGATAAGTGACCTGGAAGATAAAATGGTGGAAATAACTACTGCAGAGCAGAATAAAGAAAAAAGAATGAAAAGAACTGAGGACAGTCTCAGAGACCTCTGGGACAACATTAAACGCACCAACATTCGAATTATAGGGGTCCCAGAAGAAGAAGAGAAAAAGAAAGGGACTGAGAGAATATTTGAAGAGATTATAGTTGAAAACTTCCCTAATATGGGAAAGGAAATAGTTAGTCAAGTCCTGGAAGCACAGAAAGTCCCATACAGGATAAATCCAAGGAGAAACACACCAAGACACATATTAATCAAACTATCAAAAATTAAATATAAAGAAAACATATTAAAAGCAGCAAGGGAAAACAACAAATAACACACAAGGGCATCCCCATAAGGTTAACAGCTGATCTTTCAGCAGAAACTCTGCAAGCCAGAAGGGAGTGGCAGGATATACTTAAAGTGATGAAGGAGAAAAACCTACAACCAAGATTACTCTACCCAGCAAGGATCTCATTCAGATTTGATGGAGAAATTAAAACCTTTACAGACAAGCAAAACCTGAGAGACTTCAGCACCACCAAACCAGCTTTACAACAAATGCTAAAGGAACTTCTCTAGGCAAGAAACACAAGAGAAGGAAAACACCTACAATAACAAACCCAAAACATTTAAGAAAATGGGAATAGGAACATACATATCGATAATTACTGTAAATGTAAATGGATTAAATGCTCCCACCAAAAGACACAGACTGGCTGAATGGATACAAAAACAAGACCCATATATATGCTGTCTACAAGAGACCCACTTCAGACCTAGAGACACATACAGACTGAAAGTGAGGGGATGGAAAAAGATATTCCATGCAAATGGCAATCAAAAGAAAGCTGGAGTAGCAATTCTCATATCAGACAAAATAGACTTTAAAATAAAGACTATTGCAAGAGACAAAGAAGGACACTATATAATGATCAAGGGATCGATCCAAGAGGAAGGTATAACAATTGTAAATATTTATGCACCCAACATAGGAGCACCTCAATACATAAGGCAAATACTAACAGCCATAAAGGGGAAATCGACAGCAACACAATCATAGTAGCGGACTTTAACACCCCACTTTCACCAATGGACAGATCATCCAAAATGAAAGTAAATAAGGAAACACAAGCTTTAAATGATACATTAAACAAGATGGACTTAATTGGTATTTATAGGACATTCCACCCAAAAACAACAGAATACACATTTTTCTCAAGTGCTCATGGAACATTCTCCAGGATAGATCATATCTTGGGTCACAAATCAAGCCTTGGTAAATTTAAGAAAATTGAAATCGTATCAAGTATCTTTTCCGACCACAACGCTATGAGACTAGATATCAATTACAGGAAAAGATCTGTAAAAAATACAAACACATGGAGGCTACACAATACACTACTTAATAACGAAGTGATCACGGAAGAAATCAAAGGGGAAATGAAAAAATACCTAGAAACAAATGACAATGGAGACACGACGACCCAAAACCTATGGGATGCAGCAAAAGCAGTGCTAAGAGGGAAGTTTATAGCAATGCAAGCCTACCTCAAGAAACAGGAAACATCTCGAATAAACAACCTACCCTTGCACCTAAAGCAATTAGAGGAAGAAGTACCAAAAAACCCCAAAGCTAGCAGAAGGAAAGAAATCATAAAGATCAGATCAGAAATAAATGAAAAAGAAATGAAGGAGACAATAGCAAAGATCAATAAAACTAAAAGGTGGTTCTTTGAGAAGATAAACAAAATTGATAAACCATTAGCCGGACTCATCAAGAGAAGAAGAGAGAAGACTCAAATCAATAGAATTAGAAATGAAAAAGGAGAAGTAACCACTGATACTGCAGAAATACAAACGATCATGAGAGATTACTACAAGCAACTCTATGCCAATAAAATGGACAACCTGGAAGAAATGGACAGATTTTTAGAAAAGCACAACCTGCCGACACTGAACCAGGAAGAAATAGAAAATATGAACAGACCAATCACAAGCACTGAAATTGAAACTGTGATTAAAAATCTTCCAACAAACAAAAGCCCAGGACCAGATGGCTTCACAGGTGAATTCTATCAAACATTTAGAGAAGAGCTAACACCCATCCTTCTCAAACTCTTCCAAAATATTGCAGAGGGAGGAACACTCCCAAACTCATTCTATGAGGCCACCATCACCTTGATACCAAAACCAGACAAAGATGTCACAAAGAAAGAAAACTACAGGCCAATTTCACTGATGAACATAGATGCAAAAATCCTCAACAAAATACTAGCAAACAGAATCCAATAGCACATTAAAAGGACCATACACTATGATCAAGTGGGGTTTATTCCAGGAATGCAAGGATTCTTCAATATACGCAAATCAATCAACGTGATACATCATATTAACAAATTGAAGGAGAAAAACCATATGATCATCTCAATAGATGCAGAGAAAGCTTTTGACAAAATTCAACACCCATTTATGATAAAAGCCCTGCAGAAAGCAGGCATAGAGGGAACTTTCCTCAACATAATAAAGGCCATATATGACAAACCCACAGTCAACATTGTCCTCAATGGTGAAAAACTGAAATCATTTCCACTAAGATGAGGAACAAGACAAGGTTGCCCACTCTCACCACTATTATTCAACATAGTTTTGGAAGTGTTAGCCACAGCAATCAGAGAAGAAAAAGAAATAAAAGGAATCCAAATCGGAAAAGAAGAAGTAAAGCTGTCACTGTTTGCAGATGACATGATACTATACATAGAGAATCCTAAAGATGCTACCAGAAAACTACTAGAGCTAATCAATGAATTTGGTAAAGTAGCAGGATACAAAATTAATGCACAGAAATCTCTTGCATTCCTATATACTAATGATGAAAAATCTGAACGTGAAATTAAGAAAACACTCCCATTTACCATTGCAACAAAAAGAATAAAATATCTAGGAATAAACCTACCTAAGGAGACAAAAGACCTGTATGCAGAAAATTACAGGAAACTGATGAAAGAAATTAAAGATGATACAAACAGATGGAGAGATATACCATGTTCTTGGATTGGAAGAATCAACATTGTGAAAATGACTATATTACCCAAAGCAATCTACAGATTCAATGCAATCCCTATCAAACTACCACTGGCATTTTTCACAGAACTAGAACAAAAAATTTCACAATTTGTATGGAAACACAAAAGACCCCGAATAGCCAAAGCAATCTTGAGAACGAAAAACGGAGCTGGAGGAATCAGGCTCCCTGACTTCAGACTATATTACAAAGCTACAGTAATCAAGACAGTTTGGTACTGGCACAAAAACAGAAATATAGATCAATGGAACAGGACAGAAAGCCCAGAGATAAGCCCACGCACATATGGTCACCTTATCTTTGATAAAGGAGGCAAGCCTATACAGTGGAGAAAAGACAGCCTCTTCAATAAGTGGTGCTGGGAAAATTGGACAGGTACATGTAAAAGTATGAAATTAGAACACTCCCTGACACCATACACAAAAATAAACTCAAAATGGATTAAAGACCTAAGTGTAAGGCCAGACACTATCAAACTCTTAGAGGAAAACATAGGCAGAACACTCTATGACATAAATCACAGCAAGATCCTTTTTGACCCAGCTCCTAGGGAAATGGAAATAAAAACACAAATAAACAAATGGGACCTAATGAAACTTAAAAGCTTTTGCACAGCAAAGGAAACCAGAAACAAGACCAAAAGACAACCCTCAGAATGGGAGAAAATATTTGCAACTGAAGCAACTGACAAAGGATTAATCTCCAAGATTTACAAGCAGCTCATGCAGCTCAATAACAAAAAAACAAACAACCCAATCCAAAAATGGGCAGAAGACCTAAATAGACATTTCTCCAAAGAAGAGATACAGATTGCCAACAGACACATGAAAGAATGCTCAACATCATTAATCATTAGAGAAATGCAAATCAAAACTACAATGAGGCATCACCTCACACCAGTCAGAATGGCCATCATCAAAAAATCTACAAACAATAAATGCTCGAGAGGGTGTGGAGAAAAGGGAACACTCTTGCACTGTTGGTGGGAATGTAAATTGATACAGCCACTATGGAGAACAGTATGGCGGTTCCTTAAAAAACTAAAAATAGAACTACCATACCACCCAGCAATCCCACTACTGGGCATATACCCTGAGAAAACCATAATTCAAAAAGAGTCATGTACCAAAATGTTCATTGCAGCTCTATTTACAATAGCCAGGACATGGAAGCAACCTATGTATCCATCATCGGATGAATGGATAAAGAAGATGTGGCACATATATACAGTGGAATATTACTCAGCCATAAAAAGAAATGAAATGGAGGTATTTGTAGTGAGGTGGATGGAGTTAGAGTCTGTCATACAGAGTGAAGTAAGTCAGAAAGAGAAAAACAAATACAGTATGCTAACACATATATATGGAATCTAAGGGAAAATAAAGGTCATGAAGAACCTAGTGGCAAGACGGGAATAAAGACACAGACCTACTAGAGAATGGACTTGAGGATAGGGGGAGGGGGAGGGGTAAGATGTGACAGTGTGAGAGAGCGGCATAGACATATATACACTACCAAATGTAAAATAGATAGCTAGTGGGAAGCAGCCGCATAGCACAGGGAGATCAGCTTGGTGCTCTGTGACCACCTAGAGGGGTGGGATAGGGAGGGTGGGAGGGAGGGAGACGCAAGAGGGAAGAGATATGGGAACATATGTATATGTATAACTGATTCACTTTGTTATAAAGCAGAAACTAACACACCATTGTAAAGCAATTATACTCCAATAAAGATGTTTTAAAAAAAAACACAAAAAACAAGCACTCTAAGATTTGGGGCGTTTGTGGAAATGCAGTGAAAGGTACATGGAGGCAGACTCAGTTGTCAGCGAGAAGTCAGGGCACAGGTGGAGGATGTGGGGATAAAGAGATAAGACGGCACTGTGACTGGACTACAGAGAAACAAAATTCATAAATTATTTGAGCAATCGTTTTCTCCCCCTAGGAAAAGGAATACTTGGATGGGTAAATCAGCATGACTGCATAAGTAGCAAAAGATGATACTGGGAAAATGTTGGTAGTAGATTAAATTTGGTATTATCAGCTCCAACATTCTTAGTAAATAAAAGTTGGGTACAATAAAATAATATACAAGGGTCAGACTGATGGAGATGCACAAGTGACTAGGCATATTTCATCATCTCTGAACCTTGATTTCTTTGTCTATAAGCAGGTGCTCTGCTTATCAACTAAATCTCAAAGTTGTTTATTCATTCATTCAACATGTATCAAGCCAGGCACTGTGTGATGTACAGAGGTTATAATGTAAGAAAAGGCAGAGTTGCTTGCCTTCAAGGAGCTGACAGTATCGGAGTGGATCCACACATAAGTAACAACTGCAGTAAGAAAACTGAATTCTTACAAAGCACCTACTATGCACTTGGTAAGTGCACAGGCAAGTGTTAACCTATGTAATCCTCACAGCTCCATAAGAGCATATATCAGTTAGTTTTGTCATATAAGAAACCTCGCCAAAACTTAGTGGCTTAACATAACAATTATTTAGCTTGCAATTCTGTGGTCTGCCATTTAGGTGGTGCTCAGCTGGGCTCACTCATGCCTCTGTGGTCAGCTGGTAGTGATGTAGCCATCTCACATGTCATGAAGTTGGCTGGAGTTGTGGGGATAACTGGACCCTGTCTCCCTCATCATCTAGCAGGCTGGCCTGGATTTCTTCATTTGGTGATGGTTGCAGGATTCTTAAGAGCAGCAGAGAGTAGGTGCCACTGTGCAGCACTTTTTAAGTCTCTGCTTGGGACACACTTGGTACTGTCCCATTGGCTATATCAAGTCACAAAGCCAACCAAGATTCAAGGGATGAAATAAGAATGTACCTTTGATGGCAGAAATTATAAAGTCATATTACAAAAGGCTACGTACAGGGAAGGGAAGAACTGTGCCCACCTTCTCAATCTACTCTAGGGAGGTACTGTTAGTATCTCTGTGAGGCACAGAGAGTTTAAGTGACTATTCCAAGCTTATCAGGCTAGTGACAGAGCCAGGATTCAAACCAGGCAGTCTAGCTCAATAACCAATGAGTGTATCCTCTACACCATAGTACACGTGCCACACAAGGCTGATGCATGTGCTGTGGGAAGATTCAGGGAGAGGCCCTAACTCAATCTTGGGTATTAGAGAAGCTTTCACAGAAGAGCTGATGTCAAATCCAAATCCTAACGGACAAGGATGAATTAACCATCTGAAGAGGAGGAAAGGACAGGAACATTTCCTGTTAAAGAGACCACATATGCAAAGTACTAGAGATTGGGAAAGTTAATGGTACAGAGAGCTGCCAAGCTCTGTGGCCGGAGAGAGGAACTTTGGCCGGACTGTGAAGTTCTTAAAACCGAGTTATGGTTTCGGCTTTAATCAGAGACATTAGCAGCCCATTGAAAGGTTCAGTCCTTTTATATTCACCACTCTGGTGGCCATGCAGAGAAAGGATTAGACCAGGCAACACTGCAAGTAGGAAGATTATTTGCAAAGATCCTTCAGTGACCAGACAATAAAGTATGAAGGCCTGGACTAAGTGGGCAGTCCAGGATGAGAAAAAGACACATCAGAAAGATATTTAGAGGACAGGACATGATGACTAGAAAATGTGATGAAGATGTCATGATGACACCCAGTTTTTGGTTTAGATGCTGCTTGGATGATGGTACCATTACCTGAACCAGGAAGTCACAAAGTGAAGGCATTTCATGGAAGGAAAGGATGTCTTTTGATTTGCATGTGTTGAGTTTGAGATGTCTACAGGACTCCATCCAAATGAGCATATCCACTGTGAGGTGGGAATGAGCCTTGAATTCCAGAGAGGGATTGGGATGGAGAAACAAATCTATGAATGAAAGTCATCGTATATGGAAACGACTGTTCAGGGGGAATAATGTAAAAAAACGTTAATAATATATATCATTTATTACCATTTTGTTCTGGACTGGGAACAATTTTAAAACACTTCACATTATTTAACAAGTTTAATTCTCACAACAAACCAATGAGGTGATATTCTTATTGTACCCATTTTACAGATGAGAAAATTAAGGAACACAGCTACAAGGGGTTAAAGCCAGCATTCAAACCTGGGCAGTCTGGTTCCAGAACCCATGCTGCTAATCATAAAGTTACACTGCTCCTCTATGCAGAATGAGGCAAGATTCTAGTGCAAGATCCTGCACAATACAAATAGTGTTAAACTCTGGCTTAACATGGTGAGTGGGGAATAAAATTCCAATCTTGAAAAATGTAGATTCTTAATAAATGTGGGGTTGTGTCATTCTGAGGTAGATGGGAAAAAATATGTCTCAATCGTTATGCACAATCACAAAAAAAAGCACATTACTAAAGACAGATAGTGAAAATTGTACCAAGTGATCATACAATAAACTGAAAAAGTCCCAAATAATCACAAAGTGGAGGGAATGGGGACAGGGAGCATTTTCTAATTCCATCTCACCCCACCCCATCACTCCTCCCGTAGAAGATCATCATGTTAGTTTGCCCCACTGAAAAACTGGGACTGGGCACAGGATTGGAGTCAATTTTCAAATGCATTTTATCAGAATTCTGGCTAGCCCTGTGCCATGGAAACCAAGAAAAGAATGTCCCAAAGAGGCAGTGACTACAGTAACAAAAGATAACAAGATGTCAAGCCCACAGAGACCTGAAACAACTTATCCATTGTATTTAGGACTAAGGAGATCATTAGTGACCTCCTTACAAGAGTTAACAAGCAACTCCTTGTTCATATGTTTAAGGCTGCTCTTTGAAAATTAACATCATTTTATTTTTCAGGCTAAAGTTATGCATGATTGGTATTTCCAAGTAATACTGTAAGAAGAGCTACCATTTTTGAGCACCTATCATATGTCAAGTTCTGTAACTGGCACTTCTTATTATGTCTAACAACTACCTACAAGGTAGATTTCCCTTCCATTTGACAAATGAGGATACCCAGGTTTAGAGCGGTGATCTGAGATCACAAGTCTGATCGTTAGTAAAGCCAACATGCCGAGTCAGAAATCGCAAGTTCACAGACCTTGTGATTTTCACTACACTGTAGAATCTCTGTTGAGTTCCTGTGACACAAGAGGGTAGGAATGCATAAATGGTATCTGCTGATTTAAGGATCTCCTTTTAATCAACTGTTCCAACTTTGTCTCCCTTCACAATTTTGGCTGGCAATTCTAAACCATACCAATTCAAGCATCCTCTAGCTTCACTCGTGGAGATGTTTTAATAAGTAATAAGAGGGTCAGAAGCTGAAGACAGGATGAGCATAAAGAAAAGGTCCTGATATCTTATCTCTTTTTTCTGGAAAAGGTAAGATGGATGGTGGGCAGTGCCTCTTCCCTGAGGTTTCCAAGCCAGGGCAGTTACTGAAACCAGCATTTGACAATGGGACCAGTTCAACAGTCCAAACCCAGCCTCCATCTAAAACCACTCAGAGTGGAATAAGTTCATTTATACAGGTAAATCAAGGACTGAGAAAACCCTCCAAAGAGGAGTTTTGAAGTGGACTTTGGCAAGTGGAGTCTGGGGCTTTTTTGGACCGCAAGATCCCATGACTCAGCTCATTTTAACCCAGTTCTTGTGCTTGTAGGTGTAGGCATTTTGATGGCATCTAAAGGGTAAAGGGTCTGTAGTGAATAAAAGATAACCCATAACATGGAGTATTCCTTTAAAGCTATTTAGACATTAAAAACTAGCCTTTGACACTTCTTATGTAGCAGACACTTAAAAAAAAAAGCATATATATTATACACATATATATGTATATATATATCATATGTATCATGAATTATGTCATTTAATACTCGTATGAGGAAGGTACTACCAAATGCCCATTTTACAGAAGAAAAGACTGAGGTAAAGAGAGATGAAGCATCTTACCAATGCCACTAGCTTCTCCGGGCAGTTGATAATCTGGAACTACCAGCTAAGGAGGATAAATAAAAATGAGTCCAAAAAGAAAAGTCTAAAGGTCATTAATAAAACATATCAGGGCAAGAATAATCAAAGTATGAAACGAGAAGGCTGCTGGGTCTGAAAAGAAATCCACAGGGGTAGCAGAGAAAACTGGGCCAACAGGGAAACCATCACTAACTCTAGAGTGACATGAAGTG
Source organism: Eubalaena glacialis (assembly GCF_028564815.1). Classification (NCBI taxonomy): domain Eukaryota; kingdom Metazoa; phylum Chordata; class Mammalia; order Artiodactyla; family Balaenidae; genus Eubalaena; species Eubalaena glacialis. Next base: position 49,551,638 of record NC_083720.1, read on the forward strand.
GATGTTTACATCTGTCAGTTATATGTGTAAGAGTTTCAGTTGATGTTTAACTTCTCTTACCATTAGTTTTCTCATCTGTAAGATGAGAGTTGCAAGTCTTCTCTGCAGTGAAGTGAGTTTTAAATGTGATGGTGTGTGAAAAAGACCCTAGTAATTTGCATATTTTATATGTTAGATCTTAGAACAATTTAGAATTATCCATCTGTCCAATGAATTAAAAGCCCAGGGGGTCTTACAGTAAGTATCATCAAAAGAATAAAAGTTAACGAGACAATTTGGGATGCTAGGTGAGCATGAGAACATTATTTTTTTAATGAATAGAAACTGAGCTAATGGCACCCCATCATGGATCAATAACTAAGCAGATGGTAAATGTAAAACACAATCATTGTTTTTGGTTACCAAGCCGAATGCAATGGTTTTAGATTGTTAGAAATGAGTACAAACCATGCTTGGGATTAAAGGTCATTTTCTGATCATGAACAGCAGTGCACAAAATTATAATAGAGCTGAAAGCATGATGTGAGTATTCTAACAGGAAAAGGTGTAAAGTTCCTGATGGCCCAGAGTAAAGTTAGGCAGATGAAACCTTCCTTTTGCCTCATTTCTTTCTCTCTCTCAAAGCACTTTGTTCCTTTCTTACCTAGGATTTATCATAAATTGTAAATAAATAATTTGTGTGCATTTAATTGTTTAGTGACCATCTCCCAACACACACACACAATTATAGTCTCCAGAAGGACTGGAATTACTGTAATCACTGGTTTTTGCACAAGTGGATAATTGATGCCAGCCCCAGTGCCAAGCACAAAATAGACACTCAATAAAAAAAAAAAAATCTGTTGGATAAAAGGACGAATGATTCGTTGTTGGTTCTGAGTTATCCTTTCTGCTACACCTCAAGGCACAATGCACAGTCAAGAACACCTCATTATTTTCACACAGTGGAAGCACTGTACTTTGTAAGCTTCCCTGGAGCATGACTGAGGCTGATGTGCATACTACCTGTGGGTGTAGCAGGGGGGTTGCCTCTGAAGAGGTGCTGGCCTCGAAGCTATTCGGGGAGGAGAAAGCAGCATTAACGGGAGTGTTCAAACCCCAGTGCCCCCGCTGAGGCATCCTCAGTTCAACCTGTAAGTGCAGGTGACTCTCCCCAACACCCCACTAAGTTCCAGGGTTCCCTTTGGTCTTACTGTTGTCTGGAGGACACTGCAGACTGTCCTCTCTAGACAGCCGTTGGTGGCCACTCTCTCCCCTGCAGTGGCTGCCCAGTTGGTTTAGACACACACAATAAAAGTTCTCACTCATAAGCCCAGACGGATGAAGGGCAAAGACTCTGGGTGAAGTTCGGAAGGTGAATCTGACCTTGAACTCATGAACAATGCCCTCAACACCTGTCTTAGTTCACCTGATATGTTCAGACCACTTTCTAGGACTCTAATAATTCTCCCTCTGTAATCCCTTCCTCCAGGTTCCAGCTCAGGATATATCTTATATCCCTGCCCTTATTATCTTCTTGAATCTAACACTGAAATTTGATGGACAATCACAAAAGTTCTGATCACAGTTGGCTCAAATTCTCAGCAGCAGGACAACTGGATCGTTGTTCCTCAAGAGAAAGACAAAAGATTTTGTCTTCTGAAGCACAGTCATGCTCGCAGTATGCTGTGAAATTAGATGATAATGAAAATGTCTGTGTTATCTACCAGGGAAGGTCAGTGCCCCATCCTCATCCCAACAGGCCAAATGACTATGATGCACCAAAAATAAATAAATAAATAAAAAATAACGGAAGGAAGGAAGGAAGGGAGGAAGGGAGGGAGGAAAGGAGGGAGGAAGGGAGGGAGGAAGACAGGAAGGAAAAAGCTAGCTGCAAATTCCCTTAGGCTTCCCATATTTTCATTTACCTCTCAGATGAGGGAACAATAACTAGAACTATCATCAAAAGGTATAAAAGATCAGATGATCTTCAGGGCTAAATACAAACCTGTATTTCTTGGGAAGCAGGCTCACCTCAGGAATACTTGTAAAAAGGGAACAATTAACATCCACTCTATGATTTACCAAATCTTCCTAAGTGCCTGGTGTTTTGTATCGATCCACTCTAAAAACTCTTATGGGCATGCCAAAAGCCAATTCAAGGCCCAGCTGCCAGTGTCCCACTAGACATGATTAGGTGGATTTTCTAACACTGTTTTGGGAATCAGAACTGAAGCTCTGTTTTCTAAGACACACACTTGCTTCATCCTAGCTTTTCTCCCTTCTTTAATTCTGCACTGAGGTTCTACTCATCCTGCACTAAGGTTCTGAACTTATTGTGGACAAGTTCACCTGAGTTTTAACAACTAGTTTTAAAGCCTAGGAAAATATCATTGAAAAACATATAAGATTAACAGAGTTATCGATCTGGGTGATAAAATTTTGAGAGGTCAAAAATCTTGAAACTTCAAAATAGCAGCATGAAGCCTTTGTAAATTTTTAGTCCTGGTTCTTATTAAAAATAAATCAATCTTGTTTAATACACACATGAATACTACATATATATATGTAATTATATTATATATATATATATATAAAATTAAAGGAATTGCCTTCATTAACATTCATTTGCTCTGATAGGTCTAATATATTTACTTTTAATTTCACTCATAATACTGTTTTCCTCCCTGGAAGCATATTTATTTGTAATTAAGAAATTAAAATAAGAAATTTTACAGTTCAGTAAATAAAATTATAAAGGCAAAGAAAAGCAAATAGGAACTAAGAGTTTAGACATTAGCCAGAAGGCTAATCTTATCTCGCCTTATGTCACCTCATACCCATTTAACAACAGTTTTTTTTTTGGCTTGGTGATAAGAACACAAGGACTGCTACAGAAATGATATTCTTAATTTCCCCATATGTGGCAATCCTTTCACAAGGAATTGTGAGAACAGAGGTTCCATTTAAAATGTTGCTTCAAACAGAAGTTAACCAACAGAGGCGGACAAAAGTGCCCCCTCCTGCCACATGACAACTGGGACGAACAATGCAAATTGGAATGTCAAAGATTAACTTTAGATCCTGACATTCCTATGTGAATAATCCTGAGCTAAATTCTCCCTCTTGATGTCAAGGAACACACACTCTCTAGGCATTTTGGTTAGCAGTCTCTCCACCCACTATCCTGATTCTCTTTTTCTGAGATATGTTTAGATGTTGGAGAGAATCACATGATTTTCTCCAGAAATCATCCTCAGGCAAATCGAGTTATTTTAAATCATTTACCCACAGCAGACATTGCAGGAAACTCTCAGAGTGTGTGCAGCCTGCACTGACCGGGTTCCCCCACTCTTCACCTTTCCTGCTCTGCAGATGTGACCTGGGAAGGGAAATCGAGCACCAGCTCCGTGTGACATCATGAAGCTAATGGTATCTAGCCTGTAGGTAGGAAGGTTCAGAAGTCGGAAGTAGCATCTTCAGGTCTTGGGGTAAGTTTGAGATATTCAGAAGCTACACAGAGCTTCTCAGTGATCCTTTCAAAGTTATCTGTGGGTGGTGGTATTTGGGGATCCTTCCCACCGACCAGCCTACAGAGGCATGAAAGACAGAACAGAAGTAACAGCCTCAGCTAGACAGCAGATGCTGGTGCATTTCTCTCCTCCTGCTCCCCCGGCACTCTGCATAAATTAAGTCCTCAGTAAGTATTTGCTAAGAACCAAGGCTTTTTCAGTAATCTAAATAGCTTTTCCTTCATCTTCTTTATGTGACAATGGAATTGATGTCTTATTCTTTTGCAGGGTAGGAGAGAGCATCAAGTTCATTCAGTGCCTTTCACAGGGTACAGAAAAGTCCAGAGACTGAGCAGCTTAACTACAATTGCCCAGTCAGTTCCATTTGCAACCAAGACTCTAGGCACCTGTGGGCACTTGACCCTCTTTGCCTCCTCAAGGTCTGTGCCCCTTGCCCCCAACTTGCTCTAGTTCACTGGCCTTCTTTCCACCCTCAGGACCTTCTGTACCCTACTCTCTCTACCAGGAATTTCTGCTCACTGCTTCTAAGTTGTTCCCTCCTATCCTTCAACTTTCATTGCAAATATCACTTCCTTAGAAAGTTCTTGACTGCCCAGGATAAAAGACATATCCCATCCTCCTACCTATTTCTCTCTCTCTAATTACCTTGTTCCTTTCTTTCCCAGCATTTACCACAAATGCTAAATCCATATTTTTGTGTGTATTTACTTGCTTAATATCTATTTTCCAACTCTTTCTCCCTCTCTCTCTCTGTCCCTCAACTGTAGTCTCTTGGAGGACAAGAATCACATTTGGTTTTTTTCCCCAATAGATATCCAGTGCCAGACTCAGCACCTACCACAAAATAGCTACTCAATAAAAAACTTCTGAGTAAAAAGATCTGTGTCTGCTGTTATTCTTTCTTCTGCACCACAATGCACAGTTGTCTCCCTTCAGTAAGGTAACTGATGATACAGTCACCTCATCGGCTGATTTTTCTGAATCATTTTGGCATTATACAGGGCATAGTTTAGTCTGAAGACTCCATTTCTAAATTGGACAACTAATCATCAAAGAAGGGAATTAAAGGGAGAATCAAAAAACCATGGCATTGCATCTGTTACCTTAGGATGATGCTTTCTCCAATGAGGGTAAACAAGGGAGCAAGAGTATTAAAATAATACAAATGAACATTTGAGTACACACTCCAGAAAACAGCAGAGGACAAAACTTGGAATTAGGAAATATGACAAGTTTACAGTTCAGATCATACCTCAAAAACAAATAATGATCTATTTTGGGTACGTTAAATAAGGCGACTTAAATTTTTCCACTCTCAATAGTTTCTCCTCATTTATGAAGTATCATCTTATTCATCATGAAAGCCCTTCAAGGATTCCCTAGTGCCTTCAGGATAAAGCCCAACTTCCTCTGAAGGATACATGTGGCCTTCCACAATTCATCCCCTCCCTTTCCTTTGGAGTCACATCCTAACATTCATCCACTGGCCCTTACCCTCTAAACACACAGAAATACTGTGCTTCCCATTAGCCACAGTCTCCTACAACTCCAGGCCCTTGTATGTGTCAAGCCCAAGTCGGGAGGACCAGTCCCCATCTTGATCACTTGTTCACTTTAGTTCTGCATTAGTTTTGTACTGCTGCTGTAACAAATTACCACACACGAATGACTTAAACCAACACAAATGTATTACCTTATAGCTCTGAGGGGGTCAGAAGACTGAAATGGGTTTCACTGAGTTAAAATCAATGTGTCAGCAAAGCTGCATTCCTTTCTGAAGGCTCTAGGGAAGAATCTATTTTCTTACCTTTTCCAGCTTCTGGAGACCACCTGCTTTCCTTGGCTTGTGGCCTCCTTCCATCTGAAGCCAAGAATGGGCAGTTGAGTCTTCCTCACATTGCATCACTTTGACTCTGACTTTTCTGCTTCCTTCTTACATGTTTAAGGATCCTTGTGATTACACTGGGTCCACCCAGATAATCCAGCATAATTTCCCAATTTCAATAACAGCTAACTGACAACCTTAATTCCATCTGCAACCTTAATTCTCCTTGCTATATAAATTAATATATTTACAAGTTACAGGGATTAAGACATGCGTATCTTTGGGAGGGCCATTATTCTGCCTATCACAAGTTTAAAGTACACCTGAGCTTCCATAACTTATTTGATGACATTTCCCTTGTGAGTGACAGAGTTAGATGTTCCTCATCTCATCTTTTAGCTCCAATGTATTCTGGTACAATAGGGCTTATTTTGTATTAAAGTCACTGATTTATAAATACATCTTCTTCATAAGACTATTTCAGGCCTGGATCCTAAATAAAAATGGAGCTGGTGAGACTAGAAACCTAAGGACACATAAAACTCCTGAATTTTATCTTGAAAGCAATGAAGAATCAGATAAAGATTTAAATTGGAAAGTGGCATGATCCAATTTGCATTATAGAGTGATAACTCTGGCTGTAACACAGGGACTTTATTTTTGTGCATCTTGAGTTACCAGGAGAATATCCAAGTGAAGATATCTAGGAAAGTTATATACACAGAACTAGAAGGAATCATTAGTATATAGACTTTAGAAGTTTCAAATGTGTAATCTTGGATCACCTGTGGCCCTTGACCCAATGTATTTGCCTACAAGGGTGTGAAAGAAATTGAATTTCAAGGTCTTCTGATGGGATGTGTGCTCTTCAGTTGGCCCTAGTCCCCACTATTATTTTTTTATACCTTTTGTTAGCTAACTGGTTCCTGAAGGCATTTGAATTTGATGTCTGATGTAGTTAGTGCTGCCAAATACAACATATGACATCCAATTAAATTTGGATTTCAGGCAAACAATGAATAATTTTTTCAGTATGTCATATTTTTATTTGATAAAATCTGCCAACACTGGATATAGTTGATAATTTAATTCATGGGACTGGATGGCATTAGCAAGGATAGCGAACAGAATGAGACGTGAAGCAGGTTCTAGATGGTGCCTGGCACACAGAAGACAGTCAATATATACCATTAATGAATAAGAGCCAAGGGCAAAAGCAGAGAAATATCAACATTTAAGGAGTGTTTAGGAGAAAGGAGAAAAAGAACAGAAGTGCCTAGGTGAGGTCAACGATGTCGCATGCTGCAAGGATATCAAGCAAGGAAAAAACTGAAAATTTTCCACTGGATTTGTGACAAGGACATCATAGGTGTCCTTGGAAGAACATTTTGATAGAGCAGCTGGGCAAAATACTTGCCTTCAACTGAGGAAAAGAGGAAGAGAAAGCAGAGACAATATATAACTATTCAAAGAATCTTGGCTATGTTGGCAATGAACGATGGAGTTGTAGCTAAACGAGACATGGAATCCAGAAAACTTTGCCTTTTTTTTTTTTATGGGTGAGGTTTAATCACTTTAACTGTTGATGAGAAGAAACCAGCAGAGAAGAATAACTTAAAGATATGGAAAAGAGAAGGAATCATCATGAACAAGATATAATCCATATCCCAGTTACGGATGGGTGTCCATGCAGTGGGTTTTGGTAGAGGGGATTTCTAGATGAAGGCTCCTACTTTTTTCCGGGGAAGTAGGAGTGAGATCATCTATTGACCTTGAGTGTGACAGAAGCTGGGGAATAGGTTCCAATAATCCTGGAGAAGGTTTAAGTTGCCATGAGACTCTTAGGAAAGGGAGCTGGATTAGGAAATTGAGAAATACTGAGTAGAACTGAATATTCTGATGGATTGAAAACTACATTCAACTCCAGAATGTCCACCAGGGTCCCAACAATCTGTAGGGCTCTTGGCCTCCCTTTCCATGAGGACTCAAGTCTTTTCCTAGGGTCGTGCTTCAACATGAAGGGAATCTGGATCCATATTCTATGCCCCTGCCTTAACTCTAGGATATTAAATAACCAAGTGGTGCTGTGAAATGATGGAAATTAGCAGTCCAAGAAGGGAGGAAGGGAATAAAATCAGGGATAGCTGTGAATCTTGAGCCTTTCCTGCCTAGATTCATCTCTTTACATCATTTAGAGATGCTGTATTTGTGTTTGTCAGTTTTTAAAATATTTTCTATTTCTGACTCTTTCTACAACATTTAATAAAGTATTTAGTCATTGTTAATTTGAAGAGAAATTTACTGCTTAATAACCCAACCTAAAATGTCACATATTTCATATTTTAAATGATACTGCATTCATTTACTCATTTTAACAATCCACTTTTGAATGCCTTCGTATGCCAAGTGCTCATATTGTTAAGATAAACTGAGTACCTGCTCTCAGAACGTTTAAACAAATTCAATTATTTTAAATTAATCTATACTTCAGGAAAAACTAGTCACTAGTATGTGACTTAAAAATCCAATGCAAAAGCCAAAATATAAAAACTAAGTCAATTAGGTAATGGCTAGTTCCCCTATAAGGGTTCACCATAGGTACTTTTAAACAGGCTCTCCTGGAGTATTTGACATATAATTGGATTTAAAGACCCTCAGTGTATCTACAACTCTTTAGGAAGACATCCATTACATTGAGAAAGATGTATTGGTCTCTGCCAAGTCAGCCCTGTGATTCATACATATATTTCTGTGCATTCATTATAATCTACTTCTCCTATCACCCTTCCTTCAAGGGCATTGGTAGATATCAGGGGAAATTGTGTGGATGCTTAACTGAAGAGCATCTCAATGCTGGTGAACTCTCTCCCCTGTTCAATTTTTCCCTTGTTGTTCTCTTATTTATTGTATCAAAAGCTGCCTTGGGGACATGTTTTATTTGGTGCTTACACTGTGCCTGGGGAGTGATATCAACCAATGAAGAATTATTGACAAGGCAGTTAACTCCATGAGTGTAGAAACTTTGTCTCTTGCTCAACATTTTGTCTTACTTAACATTTTACAAACAGAGTGCTTATTATGTCCCTGGTACTGGTCTGAAATATTTACAAATATGAATTCATTCAACACCAAAAGCAACCCTACAAAGTAGGTTCGATCATAATTTTTCCAGTGAGAAAATTGAAGACTGAGGCCACAGAGGTAATGAACAAAAACGTTTAGATGTGAACCCACGCAGTCTGGCTTCAAATCTTGTGCCTGTTACCATTATGCTGGGCTGCTGCCTAACACTGTGATGTCACCATAGAACTTTCAGCACCAGGCACAGTGCCCACATACTGTAGATGCAAAATATATATATATAACTAAATGATAGAGGAAAATAATAGGCTCTATTTCCATGCTCTGTATCACTAAACCACCAGTTCTCAAAAATCCACATCTCACCTACTTCACCCCCCAGAAAAAAAGGATCTAATGTCAGAACCTCTTTAGTGTTTCCTTTCATAGAACATATAATTAT